>NC_134407.1:56305469-57550469 GCF_038048845.1 Mixophyes fleayi
TGAAAAATCCCACAAGCTGCCAACAATTGTCAGGGATAAGCAGGGCTGCTGAGAGGGGGGGAGCGGGTACTAATTACCCGGGCAGGGGCGGATCTAGAAAACTGTTGTACCCAGGGCGATTTAGGGGAGGCGATTTAGGCCCCGTCCCCTTTCTAACATCTTAGGCTGCCGATGGTTGCACACTATGTGCAGGTCCGTCCAGCCGTGACAGGCAGGGACAGTGTGCTGCCCGGCTGCTCTGATTGTATTTTAAACAGCCGTCGTTGTGTGCAGCCGTCGGCAGTAAGTATCTGCTAGGGGGGGGGCGATTGCCCCGATCACCCCCCTGTAACCGCCACTGGGCCCGGGCATGCCAGGGGGCCGAGCCCGTACACTCGCTGCTGAAGATTTATTTTTTTTTTTTTAAAAACTAATTTTTTTTCTTGTTTTTTTTTTTTGCAGCGGGGGGCTCGGTCGTTGGTGGGGGGTGCAGGGTAGTTAAAAAAATAAATAGAAAATAAACATACTCACGTGATTGTGGCGCCGGCATCCCTCCCCTCTGCTCCATTCAGACCGAATGCCGGGTGTGACATCATCATGCCACGCCCGGCATTCAAGGATGAGGAGCGGCGCAGAGAGGACCAAGAAAGAAGAGAGAAGAAAAGGAAATGGTAAGTAAAGGGAGGGAAACGGGGTGGGGAGCATGGCACGGAGGGCTTAAAAAATGGGGGGGGGGCATGGCACAGAGGGCTTAAAAAACTGGGGGGAGCATGGCACAGAGGGCTTAAAATATGGGGTGGCATGGCACAGTGGGCTTAAAAAACACGGCGGGGGCAGCATGACACAGTGGGGTTAAAAACGGGGGGAGCTTGGCACAGTGGGGTTAAAAAATGGGGGGGCAGGGTGGGGTTAAAAAACGGGGCAGCATGGCACAGTGGGGTTAATAAATGGGGGGCAGCATGGCACAATGGGATTAAAAAAGGGGGAGGCATGGCACAGTGGGATTGAAAAAGGGGGGGGAGTAGCATAGTATAGTGTGATGAAGGGGAGCCAAGTGAAGTGGGTAAAAGCAGCATGGAGGGCTCAGTGTAATCATAAGGCATGGCGATGATGATGGGGCACATTATTGTAATGTTGGAGCTGGAGGAAGGCCTAATTATTAATCGTGGGTGGTATTGATTTAACGCCAGGGTTGTTTGGAATTATTTAAATGTATCCATTTTTTTCCAAATAGGGCCCCCAGCATTCCAGGATCCAGACAAGCCGCAACTAAAGAAACCTGCAGCCACAGGTGGTGGAAGTGAGAAGAACAGGTAGGAGAGAGCAGGATAGTATGTGATTCTAGTAGGGACAATGCCAATTTTTGGTGAGTGTTGTGCCCAATGTAAGGTGCAGGCCAAGACTGAACTCTTTGTGTACACACTGCATTCTTTCTATACTACACTGTAGTGCTAGATGTCCTGAAAGTCAGGAGGGCTTGGACATATGCGACACTCCAGCAAATTCAAAGCCTAGTGATTTTGATGTATTAGCCACGCCCCAATGGTGCATTGCTACGCCCCAAATGCATGACCTCACGGCGGCACAATTTTTTTTAGCACGCTCAACTATAAGGGGGGCCCCATGAATTTGTTGTACCGGGGCCCTGAATTCCTCTTGGCAGCCCTGTGGATAAGCCCCTCTAGGTACTCCCTGATTAGATATCTTATGATATATTCCAACAGTCATACAATAAATCACCTCTATTTTGTCAGGAAACTGCTCCTGAACCCCTTTATCTGTCACAAACCGCCCTCTGCACACTTGTGACTTGGAAGCTTACTGTAAGGGAACACACAGGATTCCAACCCAAATTTCACACTCACCTCTTCCTCTAAGGCTACAGATTTTGCTGGTCCCTTCCCAACACACACGCACGCTTCACACCTACATATACATATATACACATATACATACACACATATATATATATATATATATATATATATATATATATATATATATATACATACATTTCAAGAGCTTATCAGAAGATATCTGAGATGAATTTGTGAATGTGACTTCCTGTCAGTAAGTCCAGTAAAATAATAACAGAGTAACATGACTCAATATGAATGTGTTCCAGAGTGAAATGTTTTTTTTCTTTTGTTTTACATTCTTTTGCATTTTTTTAGTAATAATTCCTAGCCATATATTTCATCCATATATTTTTGCATTCATATTATTTATTTTACTCTATGATCCATCTGGCACATCTGCAAATCCATTCCATGCATGTCTTTCTCCTCCCACTTGACCTAAAAACTCTTCTTTTAAAAATGCTGCCTTTCCAAATCATTATACAACCAGAAAAACAAAACAAAATTAAAAACTAAACACCTTTCAATTACCTTTATGACCATACATCTTTATAACTTTTTAAACTAGTGTCTTCTTACACCTGCAGCAAGTTGCTCTCTTGAATCAATTTTTTATAACTGATTGTTTATTAAGTGATTAATTCACTTATTTATTATGAATGCATTATTATTATCATTGCATGGTGTGAACCCTGACCACTGGCCTTCACTTTTGCCCAAATATTATTTTTAGCCTTTTTAATATTATTATTATTATCTTTTTTTATAAAGTGCCAACATATTAGAGGATCATGATACAAATAAGTAACATACAATGACATTAAACAGAAGGTAACTAAAGGTGGCCCAGTCCAAATAATCTTACAACCTAAGATCTAGATCTAATCTAACAATGTTCATAGTTACATCATTGAACAAATGCACAGCACGTCTCTGCTCTCCACTCCTCAAACACGGAATCTTAAATCTAACATCGGGCAATAATGAATGTAGACTTGGGGCAGGTGCAGTACACTGCAATGCTGGGCGCCATAGCAAAATCTGGGGGATGGACCATTATTGCTGCTCCAACCTTCCATGCACTCTGCTCTTCTGAGCCCCAATCCAAGCTTCACTGTTCATGCGCCAAACCAGTGACCTGACATTGCCATGTCCCCAACTCTTCTGGCCCTGGAACAGTTACACCTCCTGTAGTGACAGTTGTACAGTACTTACACTGACTATGGAAACCAGGGATGTAAAAAGTAGGCTTGGGGAAGAGATAATCGTAAATTGCAAAACTCTATAGAGAGCCTTAACGATGAAGTCTTCTCTACAACAGTTGGCAAACTGCATTTTTCTTTAAAACAACTGAAAGCCAGTGCTCTTGTGCCAAAAAGTGCAAAAAAATGTGAAAAAAAGTGCACTAGAGGTTGCAGAACTAGCCCTCCTCTAAAAAGGAAAGGCTATAATTCCTAACCCCCCAAGAACAAAAGGTCCCTTAGGGGTAACTGTATTCAGACCACCTTGCCACAAGGCTCCCTTTTGCCCCTGGGATATGCCGGAGCTTCTCCTAGGGAACGACAAACTTGCCCATGCCCCGGACAGGAGGGCATTGATGTGTTCAGGGGGGCCAGAACCTTAGGGCCACATAGCCCCCCTAGATCTTTTGGGAAAACAGAGCCCTTAAGGGCCTACCTGCACCCCTAAAATCCATGAAACTAAAAACACAAAAGTGGAAGTGATATACAAGAAGTAAATAAAAATAAAAAAGTGCAGAATGGTTACAGCACCAGCCTGATGGCTGTGCTACTATAAAATTATATAAAAATGTTCCTGGCGGGGCAAAAGAGAGAAGGGCAGTGTGTAAAAGAAAGTGGTCTAATGTGCATGGTGCCAACAAAATTACATGTTACAGTGCAAGACCTGTGATTTATGGCACCCCACTTATGGGGCACTTTCAATACCGCTTCCCGACCCCAGCCAGAGGACCAAGTACAGCTCTGCCACAACTGCACTTGATCTTAGCTAAAAGGCCAAGAAGTGATAGGTGGGAAACTGATATCCTTGTGAAATATACACTTTTCTATTTTTTCTGTTATACTCTTCTTGTCGCTTTCACTGTACACAGATTAACTAAATTTACAAATTAAAGCTAGCTCTCAAGTCAATGTAAATTACTAGTGAAAAAACACCATTATGACAAGCATTTTGAATAGTATTGTTTTATTTATGAACATGTACATTCCATTTTCCCTAAAATTGTATTTGAAATGTAAAAATGGGGAAAAGCTGCCTGAGGCATGTTTTTTTTTTAATCCAGTATTTTCTTTTTTATTGAAATTTTTAAAGATGTATACATAAGAGACATTAACATACAACCAAAAGAAAAAGAAAAAAACCCATCGCAAATATATCTATATCCAGAAATAAAATAAAATAAACAAAACAGCATTACAGCATCGCAAAATCATGACATGTGTGCTGAACTTATTTAGGAACATATAATGTACATGCTTATACATCAATAAAATCCAGTTACAAGTTTCAACATGAAGCATAATGACATTTGTTATAGGATCCAGGGAAGACCAAGGACTCGTTTTCGGGGCATGCTGACTCGAGGATACCAGTGAGAATGGAGACTCAAACCACCTGTACCATATACCCTCAAATTTCTGCAAGGCCTGCCTGCTAGTATACACAAATTTCTCATGCCTTATAGTGATGTTAACCAGACCCTTCCAATTTTTAAACATGGGACTTGTCGGGGCCAACCACAGCCTCGCTATGCTAACCTTAGCCACCATTATTAACTGAGAAATGTACATTTTTTTCAGCTTATTAACCTTACCCTTCAAACGGAGCCCAAAGAGACAAGTGGCTGGTGAGCGAAGGGGCACTTCAATTCCAGTAATCTGAACACAGCGCAGAAGGTTTGTATATGTGGACACTCCCAAAGAAGGTGCCAAAAATTACCATTCTCCAAATTACATTTCGGGCAATTAGGGGTACTATCTGGGTGAATTTTTGCCAATCTAATAGGAGCCAGTAAGCCCTGTGTAAGACAAACACCTGTATTTGTTGAAACTTTAATGACGAAGTATAACCACTAGTGCTGTCTAGGGCCATCCCCCATTCCTTATCTGTTAAACGACCAATATCTATTTCCCATTGATTCCTCAGATCATTCAAATCATCTACAGTGGATTCATATAAAAGACATGAGTACATATGAGAAATCAGACCCTTATGACCCAGGGCCTGTAGTTGTTGTCTCAGTGGCGCTATACCAATCACCGGCAGCTCCCCCTTAAATTGTGTGTTTATAGCATGTCGCAATTGGAGGTATGAGAAAAACATTGTTCTGGGAACGGAAAATTCCCTAGCCAACTGTTCAAAGGATTTGAGCACATTTGTGTCATACAATTGACCTATAGCCACTACAGCCAGCCGGGACCACCACCTGGCCCCCTCTACTGTATCCAACTCCTCAAACTTCTTTGCCCCCCAGATAGGAGTACATGGGTCAATGTCAGTCTGTCTAATTATTTTATTACTAACTGTCCAAATATTAATTGCCTGGATCAGGAGCGGGAAGGCCCATAAGCCAAGCCGTCCCGCCAACATGGACTGTAAAGGTATATAAATTGGCATTAAATTGGTGTACCAACACCCAGTGTAAATCATGGTAGTCAGGATCAAAAACCCATGCCTTAAGATGAGCCAACTGAGAGGCAATATAATACAGTTTCAAGTTGGGAAGCCTGAGGCATGTTTAATGCATACACAAACTTTACACTCTCCCTAAAGGGGCGGTCTCATGGGAAAATGGGTGGGGCTTTGCTGGAAAGTAGATGTGGTGGGCGGATTAAGGTGTGTGCTATTTGCACAGCTCAAGGCTTGGCTTATTTTGTCATGATTTTGCATGGATAAATGTTGGGATGTATGCATACATCTTTTCAAGCCTCTCGTCCATTCTTATTTGTTTTTATTTTCTGGATTTTATCATTTAATTGTAACACCCCCTTCTGTATTATGAGTTGTGAGGGTGTGTATATATATTGAATGATGCAGATGCTTCTCGCCTCTTCTGGGGGGTGTTCTAAAGATACACCAGGGGGGATTCAGGAAACCCCCTGCCCAGTATTAACATTTTGTGACAAACATGTGTGCTGCAAAAGCCAGCCAGGCACATTTATAGAAATGGAACCACTAAATGCAGCTTTGTGATTTTGTAGAAAAATATACTTTGGTATAATATTAAATAAAGTGTGAACAATATAATATGATACAGTGTGGATGAAAATATAGCAGACTCTTACTATGAACAGCAGGTTAACACAATAGCTCCCAATAAATCAATAATATCAACAGTATAAGACATAAACATTAATTGTCACAACCTTATACACCGGACCAATATATCATATATTTACCTTACTGGCTCCCGATACTTGAATTATCTAAGAGGGTGAATGTATATATATATTTGCTTATATTTTTACCATATACTGCCAAACAAACTCACTGGCAGCACTCAGATGGAGCAGTGCACTGCAAGGTGGGGCCCTTTTGTAGTGATGCCAGCATGGCAATGGAAGCATCATGTGTCCAGTTTGTAGCTTTTAGAGGTCTTTTAATCACTTGCAGCGAGGTACAGCAGTTACAGTATGCAAACCCTCCTGTAGCAACATCTGTAAAATCCTCAACTTGTATCCTTTCTTATTTGTATCCTGGGACTTGTAGTTCCACAAATGCTGATTAGACAAACACTTGGTGCACATTTACCTGCCCAGCCATCTATCCCTGACTCTTTAGCCCCTGTGGCCAGATACAGTCCAAACCCCACTTGAATAAGAACAGATAGGCAAATGAACCAGTTATTTATCTGCACCAGTGTGTGTCACAGGTCTGAACTTGATTATCTCCAAAATGGATGACTTGCAAAATTTCCTTCTTCAGAGGTGCATACAAACCCCCTCCTACAGCTTCAAACTGTGACTTCCCAGCAGGTTCTGTTCACCACACCACTCTGATATCTCTCAAGACTGTCTGTTACCTCCGCTAGACTATCAATCCAGTGCCCTTATGTTTAGGGTCACCTTATCTGGACTTGTCACACAGCTCAGTCTCTCTCAGGGTGCTCTTCTCTTTCCCTTCTCCCATGGGGTTTCTCAGTCTTGTTAGGCTCCGCCCACTTTTCACAGTAGCCTTGTGGGAGATACAGTTTCTCTTCCTGGACTGGTAAATGACAATATCCATCTCTTTTCTTACTGATGCAATTGTGATTAGTAGCCCCTGGGTGCTCAAGTCCAACTGCAGCATCCCCATGGGTTACATAATATTTATTGAAGAGATGTAATTCATTGCAAAAAAAGTACATTACGATCAAATTCAGTCAACATGTGTTGATGAAAACTATAGTACCCATGGGAAAGCTGGCAAATTTTAGAGCAAGGGGCAAGACTGGACTCAACAGTCTATTAGGAACATTTTAAAGGAAAAAAAATGCAGGTGGCCCAGTGACCCAGCCCAAGGTAGTACACTGAAGAACTGGATCGGGGTTCATATGCCCCCTTGCCCCCCACCCAGCCAGCTCCTGATAGCATTCCTAGTCCCACTGAAAAAATATTGCACATAACAGGTCTCATTCATTAAGGCAGGCAAAACAAACATATTCTGTGTAATTCGGGCATACGCACATCCATATTCAACTACATATTCAACTACAACCAAAGTCTCCATTATGTACTCTTACTTTCTGTTTAAATGCAGTCAGTTAACTGCCAACTTTGGAAACCTCGGTGATGACTCACTTAACAAAGGTTTCCAGAAGGGAAAGGGAGCCCCTGACTGTAGTAAGATCCAGAGAGTCTAACCACATACAATTCCTAGTGTTAGACATCTAAAGTCATATTACTGATTGACTGTTTTAAGTAAAAGAGCACATAACAGTAATATTAATAGGTAAGATAATGGGCAAACACCACTTATATGCTATCTTATATGCTATCTATCCAAGACTTCGCCCGCGCTGCCCCCCTCCACTGGAACAAGCTCCCTCCCTCCATCAGAACTTCCCCTAATCTGTCCAATTTCAAACGGGCCCTAAAAACCCACCTTTTTCTTAATGCCTTTCTGTCTCCCACTTAACTTCCTACCTTATCTTCTGCCTCCGTCCCCCTACTCTCCCTCTCTCCCCTGCGTCTCTCTGTCCACCCCTCCCCTTAGATTGTACGCTCCTCTGAGCAGGGCCATCTCTCCTCCTGTTTCCACCACTTCTAACTCTGCTCTCCAGCTACTTAGCCCTCCTCCTCGAGGGTCCTCCACCCCACATCCACTCTCGCTCCATCCTCCCCCCTGGGGGTCTCCCTGTCTTCCACGCTCTCCTTCTTGGGCCCCGTCGTTTGCGGATCCTCCCTCCCCCTTCCCCGCCCTCTCTAGCTGTGCATTGAGCTTACTGAGTTGCTGTGCTTACTGTTTACTGTACTGTGCTGTCTCCCATTGTATTGTAATTTGTTTGTCTCTGTACGGCGCTGCGGACGCCTTGTGGCGCCTTATAAATAAAAATTAATAATAATAATAATAATAATCTTTATTAATAACCTTGTTTTAGCTCAAATCTCTAATAAAATACATATATTTTCCATCCCTATTAGTGTTAGAAGTATAAGAAAAATATATGGATATACTTCCACTAACTGCTTAAAAATAGAGTGACGAGATACCATAGTTGAGTCTTTTTTCACACTTACGGTATTGATTAGTTGTCAACATGGTGACGAATACAGGGACGTAAAATTTTGCTCCTCCTAATGAGAGGCGATGGGTGGATTAGGGTGTGTGTTCCTAAATGTGGGCTAGGGGTAGGAATGTGTCTTGTAAATTTGTGTGGCGAGGCAAAATATTTAAATGAGCTTCTAGGAGTGTAGAATCCACACTCAGTTAGCAGGCGGATGCAAAGTCTTCTTACCCCTGCAAAACTGTTTGTCACACGTCCTTAATGGTGGCAGTCTATACTTTTAATGGGATGCCTTTATCAACATTTATTGCACATACAGATTGACTAATATCAATGTAATTAATACATTTAGTCATTTCATACAGGGTCGCTTTTATCGTTCCAACAAATATAATAAGTAAATAATGTGAGTTTGTTGAGAGTTTGTTAAAGTAACAGGAACAAGACAAAGCACTGCTTTCAATACATTAAGCTGTGTACACCACAGGTTTTTCATGCAATAATTGCCTCAACCACCCGACATACGACCGCTCGAAAGTCGGGTCAGTGTGTGTAGGGACACGATGGTCGAAAGTCTTCACAAATGGTTGATTGACTCCTCACTTTGTTGGTCGTACCGTTCAATATTTTCGTTCCAATCACCTTTTCATCGTGTAGTGTGTATAAATTTACGATCGATCCACGATAATCCTCCGATACCTCCTTAAGCTGGTGCTCCGTTGGGGGTGTGTGTATGGAAATTTCAGATGCCTGTACCTGTCCCACATGGCGGGGTGTCCACACTTCACTGACTTGTTAATTAGATGATTGTAAGGGCATAGCAATGAGTAGTCTATTTCATTGATGCGTCTAGCATATGGCAGCCAGTTTAATAAAGTGTAGTGTTATACCAAAACAATGTTTTTATGTGTATTTCCTATGTCTGCCTTCTTAATTAGGTCCCTGTACCACCTTATTGTCCGCGCAGTTCACATTCTTTTGTAATGCAAGATATGTCTATGTCAGAATGGTTAATTCTATTACAGTGTCCATGTACTGTACTAGAATACACACGTTTTTTGTGTTTTGTATACAAGTGTATTGTCTGGTTGCAGACCATTACAATTGTGTAAAGCATGTGTTTTATGTAACCCATTACATCTATATCGGCAACCTATTCATATTTACCCTTTCTAAACTTATACCTGTATAAAAAAACAAACTTATAAATTTTATAAACTAATATTAACCTTTATTAACCTTTAATAACTAATATTTCTAACATACCCATAATAAACCACACAGTGTTAATGCAACAGTTTTATTGCAGAAAAAAGTACACAAATTTTTATTGCAGAATATGATAAGTGAAAAAAATAGTATTACACTTTAAAGGTGCTCGTGGTTTGTGGCAGAACAGTTCCAAACAGCATACACATTTCAACAAAATGTTTTTCAATGTTTTTAATTTTTTTCTTGATGTTGCTTGGGTTTATATTCCCTTTGATTTCTTTACCTACGAAACAAGGAAATAAAAAATGTCTACCATTAAACTTCTATATCTGTAATCTATATCCAACTTCAGAAATACTCTCATTTGCTCACCTTGCACACTGCTCAAGATCAGTTTATGTTGTGGTCCCTCTGGCACAATCGCAATAATAGCGGGCTTAACCTCCATATATTCTGGAAAACAGGCGCCATTTTTATTATTATAACGATACAGGTATGTGCCCAAAGCACTGTGTTGCCTACACATGTTCATTTAAATACCTTCTTGTATAACTTCTCTCGTATGTTCGTATTCGACAACACTTTTTTCTTGTTTGATAACAGATGTAACATTAGTGGTCCAACAAGATCTATTCTTTCTCCTTCTTTCTCTTTGGTTCCGTACCTGCAGTCTTCTTGCCACAGCAAGAGGAAAAGCGCAGTTGCTTGTTGTTCTTCTACTGTATCCATTGTAGGGAAAAAAGTATGAATGAATGAACAGACAGTGTTATCTTTTGTTTTTATGCATTTTTGGGTGTTCACTATAGTGAAAGCTCTGCCCCTTTTTGCTAATGTCTTTGGTAAATATCGTTACATGACCCGCAAATGTCGCTTCAGTGTGTACGAAATTTATATAATTGTTCACGACAACATGGCTGTAAAAGTCGCTCCCGGGACGGTCGCTCTTCCATTTATCGTCTAAAACAAGGCTAGTGTGTATGCAGTCTATAGACCCAGCGATCGGACCATCGATCGGATGTTAAATCGATCAGCATAAAAAGTTGGTGGAAAATTAGGCAGAGTGTACCTAACTCTTTTACAAATATTGAGCTGACATTCCAGGATACAGATACCAGCAGCATTTAGTCAAAGCTTCAAGAACAGTTTTCTAACTGATTTCCAATTGCTTTCAATAGCCACTATTCTGTATGCAATATTTCTCTGTGTTCATATATTCATTACTATAGCAAAAGCTTGCATTTTTTTTATTTCTTTCCCATTAAATGTAACAACATTTTAGATTTCTTAAGTTGAATAATGAAATAAAACAAACAGATGACCATGGCATACTTGTTGCAGGGTTGAGTCAACATTAATCATTGACAAAGTCGTTCTGGAGAATAACTGACAAGATGTGCTAGGTTTTTCAATTTATTGTGAACAGAGTATAATAAAATACCCTCTGTCACGAACACGCTCCCAGCTGCCGTGACTTTGGGGTGTTTGCTGTATGAGATTACACACGAATCCAGCCCACAGTCTCTACCTATCTCACAGATTATAGACCTACTGAATCGCCCCCACAGAGCGTTCTCACACCCTTATACACCTCAGGTTTACCACCACCTATTGAATGCGGGCAATAGGACCCCAATATCCTGTCCAACACTGGCACACAAGGCTTCTAGCTACCACAGGCTAACAAGGCCCCCACCAGCAAACAAAGGGTTAACTCTTCACACCTCCAGACTGTTACACAAATGTAAATGCACGCACACACTAAGATTGTTAATCAAATATATCATCAAATCACACACTGGCATTCAAGGGGTTAACTTGGTCGAGCTATATTCTTCTTAACAGGCTAATGGATTTGTTAGAGTATCAAGAATGCCACATATTAAATTATAGATTTAATATACAAAGGTACATGGAATTGAGATATAAAAAAACAATTAATAAAAGTAATAAATTGACATAACATACACAAGCAAAGCAGTTAAAAATAAAAGGGGTTACATTCAGAGTATCACTTACTTGAGTTGTATAATCTGTGCCATGGGAAATTGGCTAGGAAGATGGCAGCTTATCAATGTGCATTGATTTTCCCAAAAGACTGACTTTGTTGAAATTTTGTAACTGGTCTCAGCTTTTTAAAGACACCTTTACACCCTTCCCCACCCCCTGGGGTTGTGGTCTGTGATACTTTTTTCAATCACCATTTACATGTTGCCTGATTTACTACCCAATTCTACCATGTGACCTAACTTTTCTGTGGAGCATCACACAGACCCAATTTTATTGTCAGGTGTTGTCTCCGTGCTCTCCACAGGCGCCGGAGATGGACACCTTCTCTCCGCAATCCACGTCCTGTTGCCTAGCAGCAGAACTCTATCTCTACTCACCTGTCTGCAGCCAGCATGTCTAAACTGCCTAAATCTCCCTAACCCAATCAGGAGGAACCTTAGAGTACTTAAAGCAGCCTCTGACACATGTCTAGTGCCAGAGTATTGGTTCTTCCAGCTCCAGCATTGTTGTTCCTGTGTTACTCCTGTGTATTGACTCCTTGGCTATAGTTTGACTTCTCTTCTGAATCATCCCTTGTTCTTCGCTGCCCGCACTGGTTTTGACCCTTGGACTGTTCCTGACTACGATTTGCCTTCTCTCCGTTGTACTGCGCTCCTCTGGTTTCGACTCGGCCTGTTTGACTACTCTCCATTCACTGCACTGGTAACTATCTGGGAGAACCGTGACCTGCGCATCACACACAGCAAAGCCCAAACCTCCTTGCGGGGGTCCCTGGCGAACACTGATGGTGTGTTAGACTCCGCGCCTCTCAGTTTAGTTGCGCTAATACCAGTCAGTGATATTCCTAGTGAAATACGTGACATTTATTATGCATAAATCCCCTATGAATTTGTCCATCTTTTGATACCAAACACGCCTAAATACATTGTATTAGTAGAGCTTACATTCATTTCCTTAACTTCTCTGTGGGGCAGAATTCTTAAGTCAGCACATGGCCTCTTTGATCCAGACACCATGCTGAGTGGTTCCTAAAAGTTTATTCAGGTGTCAAAACTCCATCCCAGGCCAAGATATATCTCACAGCAGGGGCTCTTTGAAGCTGCCACAGGTAACACTCCTATCTTCTCACACTGGAATGTGCAGAGCCATCAAATCAGACTTTCTGTCTTCACATTTTACACTTTAGTAGTTCAACTTATCAATGGATTCATTTTATATAACATATTTACACTGCAGTTATGATTTTAGGCCTTATCACCCACAATTATGTGAGGGGTTAACCCTTATAAATAACTAAGTTCTCTATGTTCACGACACTCTCTTTGCAAAATGATGTGTTTTTGTAGTAACTACCATTTCAGTCTCCCTTTTGTTTTAAGTCATTGCAAAATGTAAATTAGAATGTGCTTAAACTAACAGGAAAAAAATGCTGGTTAGCATTGTGGATGGATCCCATTTCAAAGAATAAATTTACACGGTATTTCTTATACTTCCTTAATGTATATATTTAGAAGACTGAACACAGCGCTTGTCACTCTTTTGTTTAGATTGTTTCTTACTTTTGGCTCCAGACATATTCCAGCAGTGCATCAATTTGTCACACATGTATATTCATGTATAACATAGGGGGGGTGAGTAATTCTTATTATGAAGGAAAGAATAGTTGAAAGAAACTATGCTGAAAACTGCAGATGTCTGAGCATATTTTGTAGTTTTCAGTATTTTTACCCTTGCAATGGGGCTGGACCAAGATGCAGAATGTGGCACTTAAGCTCATGTGCCAAACATCTGTTGTCCTTTAGATTGTAAGCTTGCGAGCTGGGTCCTCTACCTCTTTGTCTGTTCGTTAACACCCAGTCTTGTTTTTTTACTGTGTCTGTTCCCAATTGTAAAGCTCTACAGAATATGTTGGTGCTATATGAATACGGCTGGGTACATGCTACAGAAAATTTCTCCCAATGCAATATTGTTAACGATTTTACCAACGAATGAAAAAAAAATCCTGATCCTGAGATCTATGGACACTGCCGGTCGTGTGTGAATACACACTGCAAAATTGGAATAGCATTGTTCCATCATTTTTAGCCTGGTTTAAAAATTATATCAAATGATACAATATGCTTTGGAATGATAATCATTCATCGTTCTAGCATACACACAAATGTGCTATTGGGCCGAATGGTCATTTATCGTGTGACGGGACCGATAATTGGATGAAAAACCTGTAGTGTGTACCCAGCCTAAATGTTAGTAATAATAATACTACTACTACTACTACTACTACTACTACTAGTAATAATAATAATAATAATAATAATCACCATAAAACAGTTTCCCAAAATTATAAACTGGTATATTTTAGATTATTTGTTGTCTCTTTCTACAGAATACCTCCATTTTAAATACATTAAGGAAAAAATGGTATTCCAAAAACAGACACACAGTAAATTACATACTGTATTGCTGTACTGGAAATATTAACCTTTTATTTGTATTTTAAATAAGCCTGGAATGTCTTATAGGTGTTCTCCATTTTAAAATAGCTTTAAATAAAATAAGCTATTTATAGTGTAACTACAAAGTAATAACGGGCATAAGTTCATTCATATTTGATTTGTATTCCTTTCAAAACATATAGGGCCTGATTCATTAAGGATCTTAACACAAAATACTTGATAGCTTATTTGTACACTGAAATTTAAAGTTGATATTTGTGTGCTACATGAAAAAACAGTCAGTATTTAACTTATGTGCAAAACAGAATACTAATTTGCACCCCTTGCATTGTAACATGGTTTTGTCCAGGAGACTGAAAGAAAAAGTTTCTTGAGTTAAGATCCTTAATGAATCAGACCCATAGTCTTTAAAGTACAACTAAAGCCACATGTGTAATAATAATAGTAAAATAATAAAAGTAATGTCATTGAATAGGCTGTCAATATTGTATTTTACTAAATATAGTAGACCTAAATATTTGCCAATCCAACATGGTAACTGTGAATTTTTATTTGGATGTTCCACCAATTCCTGGCCTCCTGTAGAGTAATACTGTTTAGTTTTGTTGCTGTGGGTAACAGACACTGATATGCATCCTTGGCATTGTCTGGCCTGCCTTCTCCCACTTCAAACTCAATTTTGTGTTACCTTAAGCTGGGTATACACTACAGAAATTTCAACCAACTTTTTATGCCGAGCGATTTTACATGCCATCGATGTTCCGATCGCTCGGTCCATGGACTGCATATACACTAGCCTTGTTTAGGACGATAAAGGGAAGAGCGAATGTCCCTTTAGTGACTTTTTACAGCCATGTTGTCGTGAGCAATGACTGTAATTTCGTACTCACTGTTGTGGATCGGTCGGAAGTTTATACACACTACACAACGGAAACGAGATTGGAATGAAAATATTAAACAGTACGACCAACCAAATGAGGCGACAATCGTCCATTTGGGCAGACTTTCGACCATCGTGTCACTGCACACACTGCCCCGACTTTTGAACGAGCGGTCGCATGTCGGCTGATTGAGCCGATTATTGGACGAAAACCGTGTAGTGTGTACTTAGCTTTACAGGGGAGAATCAGACGGCTTCTGCAGTGCAATAATAGCTTTAGGCTAGGTACAGACTGGAGAATTTTCCGACCAATCTGTTATCTACAACAATTGTACCTACAACTGAAGGTCCGACCGGTCGGGCGATTCATGCAAACTACACATGATTTACCTTCAGATATGTGCTCTTCATCTTGTCCTATAGTCATTTAGAGAATGACATGAATTTTCGTTTGGTACAAAGTGGGCGGAGCCACTGGCAATGTCATAGGCAATATGAATAATGAATGAGTAAATGGATATGGCTTTGAATGAACAGTCCAGTAATAGGGTGGAAAGAATGAGGCACAAGAATATGGTATCACAATAGCACAGCATACATCAAAGGAGAGTTTAACAGTCCAGGTATCCGTAGATACACAGTAGATGTGGCAGAGGCCCGATACCAAATAGTGCCTTAATGCTTTCAATGATACTTGAACAGTTCAGCCAGGAAAAAGGACAACAAGCAGCTTGGTTATACGACCTGTAATGCCACTGAGCCAGAGTGACCAATGCGGAACAGATGAAGCTGGATAGAACGGCTCCGAGAGATGACTTGAAGGAGCAAGCTGACAGAGTCAGGTGTGATTTAAACAGTTCCGTTCCAGGGTCAACGATACAGTGATGGCAAATGCGGCTGGAGCAGTATAGCCCGAGGCGTGACACACAGTAGAGATGGTTTGCAGCTTGAGCGGTATAGCCCGTGAAGTTGCACACAGCAGAGGTGGTTGTAGCTTGAGCGGTATAGCCCGTGATGTAGCACACAGCGGAGGTATAACTCACAGCGTAGCACACAGCGGAGGTAGTTGCAGCTTGAGCGGTATAGCCCGTAGAGTAGCAACACAGTAGAAACAGGTGCAGCTGGAGCAGTATAGCCCAAGATATAGCAACACAGCAGAGGTAGATGCGGCTTGAGTGGTACAACCTGTAGAGTAGTAACACAGCAGAGACGGGTCCAGCTGTAGCGAGTTAGTCCATGGTGTAGCACACAGCAAAGGTGGTTGCAGCTTGAGCGGTATAGCCCGTGGAATGGTAACACAGTAGGAATCCGATTAGAAATGGAGAGGTTATCAGTCTGCACTTGCGCAGATCAGCACTAGAGGTTTGAAGTCTGTTAATGAGACACATGTGAGTGTCTCAGTGTTGGTCTATGGAAGCCGAATGAGCAGCAGGTGACACAGAACTAACAAACAAATTATTCCATCTACAGCACTCTCTACATTTATTAACCAGGACATGTTCATTACTGGCATCAGCTAAAAAAACATGGGGTCTATTTACTAAACTGCGGGTTTGACAAAATGGAGATGTTGTCTATAACAACCAATCAGATTCTAGCTGTTATTTTCTAGAATGATAAATGATAACGAGAATCTGATTGGTTGCTAGAGGCAACATCTCCACTTTTTTAAACCTGCAGTTTAGTTAATATACCCCCTGAAATAGATTGAAGTTTTCCTTTGTCCAATAAATTATATACTTGCAAATCACCTATGTAATGAAATTCCCCTTGTTCTACAGGCAGGGCTGTCATGAGAAAATGTCTGACCCAGTACAAATTAATGTGGCAGCCCCCCTCCCTCATTACAATAAATGCCCCCCTCCCTCTTTACAATACATGCCCCCCTTCCTCTTCACAATACATGCCCTCCTCTTCACAATACATCCCTCCTCTTCACAATACATGCCCCCTCCCTCTTCACAATACATCCCCCTCTTCACAATATATTCCCCCCTCTTCACAATACATGCCCCCTCCCTCTGCACAATACACCCCCCCTCTTCATAATATATTCCCCCCTCTTCACAATACATGCCCTCCTCTTCACAATACATGCCCCCCTCCCTCTGCACAATACATTCCCCCCCTATTCACAATACATGCCCCCCTCCCTCTGCACAATACATTCCTCCTCCTGACAATACATGCCCCCCTCCCTCTGCGCAATACATTCTCCCATCTTCACAATATATGTCCTCCTCTTCACAATACATGCCCCCCTCTTCACAATACATGCCCTCCTCTTCACAATACATGCCCCCCTCCCTCTGCACAATACATTCCCCCCTCTTCACAATACATGCCCCCCTCCCTCTGCACAATACATTTCTCCTCCTCACAATACATGCCCCCCTCCCTCTGCGCATTACATTCTCCCATCTTCACAATATATATCCTCCTCTTCACAATACATGCCCCCCTCTTCACAATACATGCCCCCGCTTCACAACACATTCCCCCCTACTTCACAATACATGGCCACCTCCCTCTGCACAATACATTCCCCCCTCTTCACAATACATGCCCCTCTCTTCACAATACATGCCCCCCTCCCTCTTCACAATACATGCCCCCCTCTCTCTGCACAATACATTCCCCCTCCTCACAATACATGCCCCCCTCCCTCTGCACAATACATTCTCCCATCTTCACAATATTTGCCATCCTCCCTCTGCACAATACATTCTCCCCTCTTCACAATACATTCCCCCCTCTTCACAATACATGCCCCCTTCTTCACAATACATGCCTTCCTACCTCTTCACAATACATGCCCCCTCCCTCTGCACAATACATTCCCCTCTCTTTACAATACATGCCCCCCTACCTCTTCACAATACATGCCCCTCTCCCTCTTCACAATTCATGCCCCCCTCTTCACAATACATGCCCCCTCCCTCTGCACAATACATTCCCCTCTCTTCACAATACATGCCCTCCTCTTCACAATACATGCCCCCTCCCTCTGCACAATACATTCCCCTCTCTTCACAATACATGCCCCCTCTTCACAATACATGCCCCCTCTTCACAATACATGCCCCATATTCACAATACATGCCCCCTCTTCACAATACATGCCCCCTCTTCACATGACATGCTCCCTCCCTCTGCATAATACATTCCCCTCTCTTCACAATACATTCCCCTCTCTTCACAATACATGCCCTCCTCTTCACAATACATGCCCCCTCCCTCTGCACAATACATTCCCCTCTCTTCACAATACATGCCCTCCTCTTCACAATACATGCCCCCTCCCTCTGCATAATACATTCCCCTCTCTTCACAATACATGCCCCCTCTTCACAATACATGCCCCATATTCACAATACATGCCCCCTCTGCACAATACATTCCCCTCTCTTCACAATACATGCCCTCCTCTTCACAATACATGCCCCCTCCCTCTGCACAATACATTCCCCTCTCTTTACAATACATGCCCCCTCTTCACATGACATGCCCCCTCTTCACATGACATGCTCCCTCCCTCTGCATAATACAATCCTCCAATTCACTTACCTTGTTCTTGACACAATACGATGGCTTCCAGACACTAAAAGACTGCACTCCCAGCCTATTAGTGACTGGGAACTGACGCATCGCTACGGGGCCTGGGGAGATAAGAGGTGAGCTCTTTTAGGACTATCTTATTTTTAGCATTTTTGTCCAAGTCTGTAAAGTACTTCTTATGTTTGCATGAAACTGTGTAGCCAGTTTAGAAACATCTTTCCAGTCAGTCCAAGAGGTGCCACAGTTCATCACAACCATTCCTGCTCAATTTGTACCCATCAATTTGTGGAGCCATAAAACGACCTTTCCAATATGTTGTTTGTATGTTGTTCCCTATATCAGGGTTTTCCAAACATGGGCTGCAAGGCCTATAAAGATAAAGAATGTAAGCAGGTTGAGAGCGGTCCCTCTGTTGTCCCTTTCATTAAGGGAAGGAGTCTGGAAGGCACCCATCAACCCATACTGGACACTGATAAGGGGGCTAAAATAAACCGAAGGGCTACAATAATTTGTGTAAAACTGGGGCTAGGAACTAAAAGTTGTGTGAATTTAATTCTAATTAATCCTGTCTAATGGTTTTTAGGCATCTGTAGAGAGGAAAAAGAATGGTATAGATTTGTATTAAATGTAATAACCTTATAGTATTATCATAGTGGTTAGCACTTCTGCCTTACAGCACTGGGGTCATGAGTTCAATTCCTGACCATGACCTTATCTGTGTGGAGTCTGTATGTTCTCCCTGTGTTTGCCTGGGTTTTCTCCGGGTGCTCCGGTTTCCTCCCACAATCCAAAAACATACTGGTAGGTTAATTGGCTGCTATCAAATTGACCCTACTATGTGTGGCTGTCTGTGTGTGTGTGTGTGTGTGTGTGTGTTAGGGAATTTATACTGTAAACTCTATTGGTGCAGAGACTGATGTGAGTTCTCTGTACAGCGCTGCAGAATTAGTGGCGCTATATAAATAAATAAATGATGATGATAATCATCATATGCTTCAAGCCAGAAATGATTTGCCATTATTTTCATGTAGATGTTTATGTCTATATTTAGCAAGGAAATTAGGTGGTACTCAGAGCATAATGTGGTGTTTTTGTCCTCCTTTAATATCACTTCAGTGTGGGCAACTAAATATCACTTAGATAAGGGAATTTAATTCTGGAGTTAGTCATAACCAAGAAAGCTTGTGATACCTCTAAATAATTTCTGGTACACAGTCCCCAGTTTTTATAGTAGGTATAGATTTGAGTGCCTTTTTACACCTCTGTGTAAAATAGTGTGTTTAAAACTCTTTATTTATTACAACAATTGTGGCGTTAAGTTTGCTAAGGACAACATCAGGTATTATGCTCTAGAAAGGAATGTGATATTTCATTATATAGGATTTTATATGAGGGCTTTATTTCTTACAATTATTGTTATGCCATGTGTGTGTGTGTGTTAGGGAATGTAGACTGTAAGCCCCAATGGGGCAGGGACTGATGTGAGTGAGTTCTCTGTACAGCGCTGCAGAATTAGTGGTGCTATATAAATAAATGGTAATAATAATGATAATAATAATACCATACAAACTCATCATGGTGTGGCAAATTATTGATGGTAGCCTATGGATTAAACGTAAAGGGACTGAGCGCAGCAGGAGTTTGTATTCAACTGCATACATCTGGGCTCTGCATACTCCAGAAGTCTATGGGTGTAGGTTTAATCTGCTCTACTAGAACAGACACTACAGGATATGTACAATACCTATGTGGAATATAAAATCTCAAAAGAAAAAATAAATAAAAAAAAAATAAAAAAAAAAAATATATATATATATATATATATATATATATATATATACACAAGTTAACCCGTGCATGATACTCATGCATTCTAGTCAAATTAAGCTACTTAAGGTGTTAAAAAGGTTCTTGTCATGCATTTGGGCCATAGCCCAGGCCTCAACCACCAACCACTCCCCACTGTCACCCCCGGCAACCACCAACCACTCCCAACTGTCACTTCTCCTTCAAGAAATATATATATATTTTTTTAAATCTTTATAAACACTTTTAACAATTAACAAATTAAATTAACAAATTAAAAACATCTTAGTATACCAAATTTCAGCCCTTTCTGAATTTTTTTTTCCACACACACTAAGAATTTAGTAGGTCAGTGTATAACTCCGCCCAGCAGGTGGCGCTGCAGCTTGGTTTTATTTTTTCCACACACACACAGACAGACTAACACACACCACTAGGCATATATATATATATATATATATATATATAAAAAGAAAGAAACAATACCAAAACAATGGCGCTGTAGCAAATTATCAATATAAATAAACAAAAACGTCCAAGTGTGAATCTCTCATAAAACACTTCCCGTGTGCAGGCAGCAGCCAGTCCTCCTTGAGCCAATCGGTGTAAACGGAATGATCTAGAAACAGAGTGTAGAGAGGAGGCGCACAATAGTGTAATATTGTTACAGTACAAGTAACTTTTAGACCAGATTGGTCTGAAATAGTCCCCTACTACCAATAGAATAGATCTATGGTCTTAATGTGATATATAGTACATAAACACCAACCACTCGTGTAGTGAATGTGCGTACCAGATAAATGATCTTTAAAGCTCATCAAATGAGGGGAACATCCTGGATGTAGCTGATCATATATCCTTCAGGATTTCCAACGAGCCAGTGGAGGTCTCAAAGATAATGAAAACCACAGGTGTAATGGCACAAAAATACAATTTATTGAAAACACAGCATCTACTTACATATCAAGTAGCTGGAAATCAGCTTGGCTGTGTACACATAGCGATAGGCAATAAAAGTCCAATAATAAAATCCAAGTGTACAAATAAGTTCTCAACGCGTTTCGTCTGTCAATTGTCAGACTTCATCAGGAGAAATCAGAATAGCTATGCCCAGAAGATATATCCATTTATATAGTGGATCGCGCCATTTCGCGCATGCGCATCAATGACCAGAAGCCGGTAACCGGAAACCGGAAGTGCGTCATTTCGCGCACTAATAACCAAAAAAACAGTGACCGGAAACCGGAAGTGGTCATGGCGCTTTTATGTTCCCATGGTGACATGCCGATTAGGCAACGCTTTTGTATTGCCATGGTAACATACCAATTCGGCAATAGCAAAAACAATCACACAGACATACTATATTAGTACCTGTGTATAGTAATACACTAATAGGATTAAAAGAAGAATTAAAACATCAACTGCGTCACTTCTATATAGCAAGGTTAAGAATCTAAAAATCGAAACTCTCATAGCATGGTGGTATAATCATCTCCATGGTAACATAGTGACCCATATGTCCTTGCTAATGAACTTACTAGTTAAAGTGTACTCAAACACCCTATTCCCAATAGGGACCTCAATGTAATCTAACTAAAATAAAATAAATTAAATAAAGAGGGAAATATCTCCCCTGTAGCAATTCCCCAACGTTCCAAAAATGCACAGAACACTTATCCCGAACACATATATTCCCAATACTGAACTAAGTCAGATATACATACGATAAAGATATCGAGATCGAACCAGAGAAACTAACATATATAATATAACTGATAATGTATCAATACAAACGTGTATTTCCAAATATAATAAGTAGTATAGAACAGTAATCCAGTAACTACTTTTATATTAATTGTTCTGTGGGTGTGTTTGATACCGAGGCAGCTGAGATATATCAATTCCAAATATGTGGAAAGTTGGGAATAGAGCCCATCAGAGGGTTGAATTTTGTAACAAAATCTTTGATGAAAATAATGTTTCTGGGGATTCCAATAATGAGCTTGACAATCTCTTTTGGGACCTAGAAAAGGTCCTCATAAAAGAGACAAAATTGTGGTGGGATATAAAGAGTTTAGAACAATATATTAAAGTGGACCGGGTCCCAAGAGGCCTGCGGGTCAACAAATCCCCCACCTTTAACTCTAGTGATCCCAACTTTATTAAAGAGTGGGACATGGTTCTACATGAGTGCTCTAAAAAATTGATTCAGTTGATAATCCATGAGAAAAGGAAAATGGTGTTAATCACAGAGAATGAGATACAAGAAAAGGAGCTACACCTGAACACTTTTAAAGATCATAAAGATTTTGTAGCAAATGAACAGGTTTTGAATAAAAAACTCAATCGAGTAGAAATGGAGGTAGCTAAAATAAAAGAACGAAAATTTATGAGGGATAAAAATGATTATACTAAAGATAAAATCAAGAGTTGGAAGAAGACTCCCAATAAAACGTACAAGGCTAATTATGACTCCAATAGGACTACAAGAAATGTTGATTCTTGGTCTAACGTTCCTCAAAAAAAGAGAATGTATACTTCAAAGCCTACTTCCAGTAGGAAACATACTGATTCTTACACATATAGAAATAGATTCTCTGCTCTTGATAGGGCAGAGAGTGAAGTGGAAGATTTTTTATCTCCAGATCTAGCCACACGAGAAAGGCCCAAATACCAGATCAGAGAAAATACCAGGCTAGCCTCACCTCTGAAGCGCAGGTATTTAGAGGAAGAGGAAGGAGAGGAGGCCGTAAACCCTCAAAAAAGAAGATATTTGTAGATCAACCATTATCTCTAAAAGAAAACGGCATTTTCAATCTTTCTAAACATACGCTCTCCAATTCGGAGATCTCTGTTCTGGGTAAAGGATTATCATTTGCACCAACAAAACAGCCAAATAAATTTGAACTTTATATTGATATTAGCAAGTTTGTCAGGAAACTGACGTTAAAAAGACATTTTGCAAAAAAAGAACAAGCAATTCTTACTAACTATGATAATGTGTCAAAATCTGGGCTGAAATTGCCCTCTAAATATTATCCGCTGGAGTCAAAATGTAGTTTTTTGGAAATATTTCAAACTTTAGTTACAGAAGATCTTTGTAAATCAGACCCTATAGCCTCTAGTTCTAGCAACCTTAGATCCCAAGAGATTAAAGCATTGAAAGGCTTACAGATGAATTATGACATAGTAATCAAACAGGCCGATAAGGGAGGGGGGGTTGTGATTTTAAATAGAGAGGACTATATTAGAGAGGCTGATCGTCTTTTACATGATGCTTCTTCCTACAAAGAACTGAGTTCTGATCCTACTGAGGAATATGTGTCCACTTTACGTAACATACTTATCTCTGCATTACGTCAAGAGATTATTATTAAAGATGAGTACCAATATTTATTGCTCAATAATCCCGTTGTGCCGATTTTTTATTTTTTACCTAAGATTCACAAAACCTTGGTCAATCCACCAGGCCGGCCTATAGTGGCCGGCATTGATTCTATAACATCGCGGGTCTCAGAATATGTAGATTTGTTTCTTCAGAAGTATGTGGTGAAGTTAAAATCATATGTGAAAGACACCACAAATGTATTACATCTTTTTCAAAATTTTGAATGGAACCAACGTTATTTGTGGGTTACAATTGACGTTCAGGCCCTTTATACATCTATAGAACACAAAAAGGGGATAGAAGCTACTAGATGCTTCTTAGCTAGTGACCAAGCCCTCTCAGAAGCTCACAAAGATTTTATTTGCATTTTGATAGATTTTATATTGACCCATAATTATTTCAAATTTCGGGATCAATTTTACTTGCAGACCTGTGGTACCGCGATGGGGACCATCTTTGCCCCCAGTTTCGCTAATCTTTTTATGGGGGACTGGGAGGAAAAATTTGTATATGAATGTGAGAAATTTAGGAGAAATATTAAACTGTACAAAAGATATATTGATGATATCATCATAGTTTGGGAGGGTGACATTACCTCTTTGGAGGAATTTTTGAGATACATCAATTGTAATAATTACAATTTGAAATTTACAGCAAAGTATGATCCCTCGCAGATTGAGTTCTTGGATCTCATTCTGATGGGACAGAATGAGAGAGTCATCACTAAGAATTTTTTCAAGGATGTTGATGCAAATAGTTACTTACATTTCACTAGCTGTCATGTAAAGAAGTGGAAGACAAACATTCCACTCTCGCAATTCAATCGTATAAAGAGAAACTGCAGTGAACCTGAGATATGTCAAACACAATTAGCCATCTATGAGAACAGATTTTTGGAAAGAGGATATCCGAAATGCCTCCTTGCTGGAGCTTTGAATAAAATAGCCAATACTGATAGATCTTGTCTATTAGAATATAAGAAGAAAGATCGGGAGGCCCGTCCAGACCAAGTATCATTTATCACAGGCTACAGTAATGGTGAGAATAAAATTAGATCTGTACTCAATAAACACTGGAGTATCCTTAAGAGGGACCCAGTTTTGAGGGGTATATTATCAGATAAACCCAATGTAATTTTCAAAAAGGGACGAAATTTGAAAGATTTGTTAGCACCCAGCATGTTGAAGGACCCTAGAGGCAAAACCTCCAGCTCCACATTTATGGATTTTAAGGGGAGCATAAAGTGCAATCATTGCAGCATTTGTAAATACACCAATGTGAGTAATAAAACTTTTCTTAATTCAGATGGAAGTAAAAGCTTCACCATAAAAAGTCTGATGAATTGTGTTTCTACGTCAGTTGTTTATTTACTGACATGTTCTTGTGGTCTTGGATATATTGGAAAAACTAAAAGGATGCTCAAGCTCCGTATCCAGGAGCATATAAGAAATATAAAAAACAAAATATCCAGTCATTCTGTTTTAAAGCATTTTTTAGAAGTTCACCAATCAGACCCTAAACATCTTAAATTCATGGCGATTGAACATGTACAGCTAGGACCTAGGGGTGGAGACTTGGGTAAAAAATTGGCACAGCGGGAGATGTATTGGATTTATACACTCAATACATTATCTCCTTATGGGTTGAATGAGAGCTTTGAAGTGGTTCCTTTTCTTTAAAGTAATTACAGTGGTAGTTACTGGATTACTGTTCTATACTACTTATTATATTTGGAAATACACGTTTGTATTGATACATTATCAGTTATATTATATATGTTAGTTTCTCTGGTTCGATCTCGATATCTTTATCGTATGTATATCTGACTTAGTTCAGTATTGGGAATATATGTGTTCGGGATAAGTGTTCTGTGCATTTTTGGAACGTTGGGGAATTGCTACAGGGGAGATATTTCCCTCTTTATTTAATTTATTTTATTTTAGTTAGATTACATTGAGGTCCCTATTGGGAATAGGGTGTTTGAGTACACTTTAACTAGTAAGTTCATTAGCAAGGACATATGGGTCACTATGTTACCATGGAGATGATTATACCACCATGCTATGAGAGTTTCGATTTTTAGATTCTTAACCTTGCTATATAGAAGTGACGCAGTTGATGTTTTAATTCTTCTTTTAATCCTATTAGTGTATTACTATACACAGGTACTAATATAGTATGTCTGTGTGATTGTTTTTGCTATTGCCGAATTGGTATGTTACCATGGCAATACAAAAGCGTTGCCTAATCGGCATGTCACCATGGGAACATAAAAGCGCCATGACCACTTCCGGTTTCCGGTCACTGTTTTTTTGGTTATTAGTGCGCGAAATGACGCACTTCCGGTTTCCGGTTACCGGCTTCTGGTCATTGATGCGCATGCGCGAAATGGCGCGATCCACTATATAAATGGATATATCTTCTGGGCATAGCTATTCTGATTTCTCCTGATGAAGTCTGACAATTGACAGACGAAACGCGTTGAGAACTTATTTGTACACTTGGATTTTATTATTGGACTTTTATTGCCTATCGCTATGTGTACACAGCCAAGCTGATTTCCAGCTACTTGATATGTAAGTAGATGCTGTGTTTTCAATAAATTGTATTTTTGTGCCATTACACCTGTGGTTTTCATTATCTTTGAGACCTCCACTGGCTCGTTG
Organism: Mixophyes fleayi; assembly: GCF_038048845.1. Lineage (NCBI taxonomy): Eukaryota > Metazoa > Chordata > Amphibia > Anura > Limnodynastidae > Mixophyes > Mixophyes fleayi. Next base: position 56,332,005 of record NC_134407.1, read on the forward strand.
GAAATCCTGAAGGATATATGATCAGCTACATCCAGGATGTTCCCCTCATTTGATGAGCTTTAAAGATCATTTATCTGGTACGCACATTCACTACACGAGTGGTTGGTGTTTATGTACTATATATCACATTAAGACCATAGATCTATTCTATTGGTAGTAGGGGACTATTTCAGACCAATCTGGTCTAAAAGTTACTTGTACTGTAACAATATTACACTATTGTGCGCCTCCTCTCTACACTCTGTTTCTATATATATATATATATATATATATATATTCTATTAATGTTACATGTCAATATTATATAGTCATTTATATTTATACATGACATAACTAGGACTCAGGACTTAGACTAGACCTCTAGCTGGTGCAAGAAATATGGCAGAAATCCAGCGTACTTCTGTGTGCGCCCGAGTTTGACTTGAACGTGGCTGCACAGGAACGTTCCTATTGTAGAGTGCCTACATGCATACACCCTTTCCCTACCCCATTCCCGCCCTGAAATTGTAGGCTGTAGTAAGTGTCATTTGCGCTAGAAAATTATTTGGATGTGGCTGCGTTCCATTGCATATCGGCTGGTTCTGAGCATGTGCAGAGTGATTTTGCTTACGATGCGCACAAAATCAGATACATTCCTTAATGACTCAGCCCCAAAGTGTATATACTTTTCAGTCAATATATAAAAAAGCATTAAAAAATAAAGCAAAGGGTTTCTTATGGGCTTGTTCAAATTATGTTTTAAAATTGTAACGCTGTGATTAAAATTTTAGAAAGGGACACAACCTATTTTCTCTCAAGCGCAAACTATTTTTCTTATTTACATTGGTTACACTAGCAAAAGCGCAATGGATGAAAACCACCAAAATGCGTCTACAGAGTTTGATAGTTGTCATGCTTTTTACCCTTTTTTCCAGTGCATATGTGTGAACGAGTTCTAAATATATAAAGTCAACGCACAGTGAATATGTGATTCACTGCAATTCATTCGTTGATCAGACAAAGGTTGTAGCCTCTTCATTTCACTGCTGCAACTTACTCTCGCCAGTCTCTTGGCATAGCGGGTCCAGTGGCTATAAGTTGCTTAGGTGAAGCCTTTGCACTAGGGATGTGCACCGGCCACTTTTGGTGTCTCGTGTTTTGTGTTTTGGATTCGGATTTGCTTGAGGTTTTGGTTTTCGGATTTGTTTCAAAAAACACCTGACGAAAGGTTTTGGTTCGGATTTAAGGTTTTGGATTCGGATTTATTTTGAAAAAAACATAAAAAGTGCTAAAAAACAGTTTTGTGGTTTTTTTTTTCACTCCTACACTATTATTAACCTCAATAACATTCAATAACAATCATTTCCACTAATTCCCAGTCTATTCTGAACACCTCACAATATTGTTTTTAGGCCAAAAGGTTGCACCGAGGTAGCTTGAGCACATAATGCCAAAAAAAGAGGTACAAGGTGGAATTATTTTGGGCCCTCCCTCCCACCCCTCGCGAGATTCGACGCGAGACTTGGACGACAGAGCCTCGTTTTCAATTTTTTGCCCGCCAGAAATATCCGAACAGTGCTCGGATCCCGTTCGGATCCGCACTGTTCGGGTGGGCTCGGATTAGCGGAATCCGAGCCCGCTCATCTCTACTTTGCACCAGGTTGAGGCGCCCAGGACCCTGTCTCTTCTCTGTGTTTTGTCTGGTCAGCCTTTCTACTTTTGTCCATTCAGCTCCAAGGTCAACTGACCAATGCGCTGCTTTGAGGCGGTCAGTATTCCACTCTGGGAGGGATACTTCTGGTTTAGTGTGAGGTGATATTTGATGCTACCCTTGTGTTTACCTGTCCCCATAAGACTGCTTTGCTATCATCAGGAGGTCCAATAACGCGTATTTAGTGGGAATGCTCTGTTCAGACAGCCATCTGCGAACCAAGATCAAGCTCTAACCAATGCCCCTTAGAGTACTTTCACAATGAAAGGCAGTGGAGGGCTGGCAAATTATAGCCCAGGGGGATGGGGGAGGGGACTCAACTCAGCAGCCTATTAGGAACATTTTAAAGGGAAATAATGCAAGTGGCCCAGAGACCCAGGCCAAGGTAGTACACTAAGGAACCGGCCCGGGAGGCAGATGCCCCCTGTCCCCCAGCCCAGCCTGCCCCTGATGACAGGGGAGTTAATAGGTCTGCAGATAGGGGAAAGAATGTGAACTGTGGTAAACACAGAGCTGTAAAGTCAATGTTTTTTTCACACAGTTGCTGCCATCTATACTATAAATGTATCCACTTCCCCGACACCCAAACACATCCAAAGTAACATTTCTTATTAAAGTAAACATTAATTACCTAATGTCTTTCTATTTGGGTAACAGTGTTTAAAAACTGCAATAACTGGCGACATGCTCAGATTGTTATCTTTGTGAACATTAACACAGGATCAGTCATAGGCATGTCCAGAAAAGGATGATAATTAAATAAACATCCTTTTTTTTTTGGTCTCGTCTTATGCTTTCTCTAACAGATGAGGTAGGGACAATGCAGAAAAATTATTCCAATTTTATTGAAAAAATAAAACGGCAATTTTAAATACATTGGGCCTGATTCATTAAGGAAAGTAAGGCAAAAAAGTAGCAATTTTTCTCCTGGACAAACCATGTTACAATGCAAGGGGTGCAAATTAGTTTATTATTTTGCACGCAAGGAAAATACTGGCTGCTTTTTCATGTAGCTCACAAATACTTGATAGCTGTATTTTTACACTGATATTTAAAGTTAATTTAAAACATTCCCTACCACAGCTATAAATCTGCCATCACATTTTAAATTTACATCCTCCTCCAATGCAACATGGTTTTTCCAAAGGTGCAAAGTTACTCCTTTTTTTTTTTTCTTTCCTTAATGAATCAGGCCCATTAGGTCATTTACAAATTGCAAAACAGCCACACTACAATGTAAATACACTTTTTAATCCCTTGTATGCAGGGCCAGTGCTAGAATGTCTGGCGCCCCCCTGCAAAACATAAATTTGCGCCCTCCTCTTTTATAAATTATTTGTTAATTCAATAATGCTTTTTCCTAATACAAATCATATAATAAACTTTAATAAAGAGAGTAATACAAATAAATACATTAAACATTTATTGCTATATGAATAATATAAATGAAGAATATGGGCTAGATTTACTAAACTGCGGGTTTGAAAAAGTGGGGATGTTGCCTATAGCAACCAATCAGATTCTAGCTTTCATTTATTTAGTACATTCTACAAAATGACAGCTAGAATCTGATTGGTTGCTATAGGCAACATCCCCACTTTTTCAAACCCGCAGCTTAGTAAATCTAGCCCTATGTCTTCTTTGTAATCATTTTAAATTTTTGGCAAATTAATCTTTCATCACACTGTGCCCCCTTCATTATCCTATCGTGTTTTCCTTCATCATTGCACTGTGCCCTCCTTCTTCACACTGTGCCCTCCTTTATAATTCCACTATGCCATCCTTTATAATTCCACTGTGCCTTGCTTTATTATTTCACTGTGCCTTCTTTCATCATCCTACTGTGCCCTCATTTATTATTCCACTGTTCCCTCCTTTATTACACTGTGCCCTCCGTTCTTTACTTACCTTTCCTCTCCTCTTCTCTCTTCTTCTCTACCTTCTGTCTTCTTTTCTTCAGTGCTGCTCCCTGTGCGGTTCCTCACTCACTGTGTTGGCACGTGATGACGTCATGCCCAACACTGTCATTGAGCAGAGAGCAGAGGCAGTGATTTTAAAAAAAATATGTGCCGGCAGACAAGCGGGGAAGACAGGTGTGGGAAGCGCCTCTGCGGCATGGCGCCCGCTGCCTTACTTATCCCACTTACTGCGTTCCGCCGGCCCCGGTTGTAACCATTAGTTTTAGTTTTGATGCTAAAATGGCTTTATTATCTTTCCTTCACTTTCTATGCTCTATAATTTACCTGCTTAGTACATGCAGACAAAGATGTGCTTTTATATAGAGTGACATTGTAGATATCCTGTAAACAGAAATGCTGGCATCCAAAATGTAATTTTTCTTATGTTTCTTTTTAGAAAATGAATGTAAATACCTTAAACTATGTGTAACAAAACTGGAATTTCATATTGATGAAATACATTGTCATAGATAGGATAGTGACTTTTTTTTATTAAAATTTGTCACAGTGTTTGAAAGGGACAGTGTAAGTTAATAAATAATATGTCACATACATATTGATTAGGAAAGATCCAGCAATATCATTGTAGTTCTAAATTTTAATCTAGGAAGGGTTGGTAAGGGTGTGAGATGGAGAGACTGCAAGGTTAGCGGAATGGGAAGGGGACATAGGGACATAACCACATTAGGTTTGATGCAAATCATGAGCGCATGAGTAGGGTCTAAAGCACCCTGTTAACTATGTAAGTTGGGCAAATCAAAATCAGAGTGAGGGGGTGAGTTAAAGTGAGTGAGCCAGGAAACTGAAATTGCCGTAAAGGATTTTTTGGAGTCACTAATAATACTTATCATATAGTCCATGGAATATGTTTACCATACCCTATTGCTTATCATCTTCCCAGTTTGAAGCGATTAAGCCAGTGTTTCCCAAACTCAGTCCTCAGGGACATCTAACAGTGCATGTTTTCCATATCTCCTTGCTGGAGCACAGGTGTACCCATTTCTGACTGACACATTGTAATTATACCACCTGTGGATCTGTTACAATGTGTGTCAGTCAGTAATGATTACACCTGTGTTTCAGCAAGGAGATATGGAAAACATGCACTGTTAGGGGTCCCTGAGGACTGTGTTTGGGAAACACTGGATTAAGTAATGATCTGCCTTGCACATGTGCCTAATTTATTTATTTTTGTGCTTAGCAACTTCATGGACCAGGAGGAAGAGAAGCAACAATTGTGGGTTGTCAGGTACTCGAGCACTTGTGATAATAAAGATCAAGCCATCAACTTAGAGGGAACATATGTTAGGGCACTCTCACTGGATATTCTTAAATGTGCCTATCTGGACACAGTATCACCACACCGTGCCCTCCGTTCTTTACGTACCTTTCTTCTCTTCCTCTTCTGTCATCTTTTCTTCAGTGCTGCTCCCTATGCAGCTCCTCACTCATTGTGTCGGCACGTGATGATGTCACGCCCGACACTGTCAGTGAGCAGGGCGCCGGATGCAGAGAGGAGGGCACCGGAGCCAGTGATGTTTTATTTAATTTGTGTTTGTGGACAGCGGGAAAGGCAGGCTGGGGAATCACCTCTCTGGTATGGCGCCCCCGCCTAGCTTACCCCGTTTACCACGTTATGCCGGCCCAGCTTGTATGCTTCAATTTGCGCAAATATGCTGAGATGTCTGTCAGTTTGCATAGGTTTGTGGAACAAAGTAGCCGCATTTGTGCATCAGAAGTGTCTACAGTTGGAGGGTAGAAGTTGGGTAGAATAAAAGCGTACCCACTGAAGCATAGAAGAGGTGCACCGGTGAGCCTCATCACGGGCTAGCAAATTTTAGCCTGGGGGGCAAGACTTGGCTAAGCAGCCTATTAGTTTAAAGGAAAAAAATGCAGGTAGCCTAGTGATCCAGCCTAAGGTAGCCCACTAAGGGAACGGCCCAGCCAGCCCTTAAACCTCATTTAGCAGGATAAGATTATGCAATGAGATAATTCTGTGGAGAAGGCTGAGGGCCTTCCTTGCCATACATGGCAGGTCCTCCTCAAAACAAGGATTTGAATTTCACACCAGCTCAAAGCTGGCATAAATCAGGTGTTGTCCTAAACTTTAACAGGACCAAACACTCCCCATCAATAGTGCACAATGCACAATAGAATATAAATTAAAAGTTGTCAGCAATGCCCCCCCTCAAATCCTCGTCCATACTCAGCACTAGATATCATCGGCTGCTTTGCACCATAACACAAGGGTGGGGTCTCCCTGCTGTAGTGATAATGATGAGTTGCACAAAAACAAGGCTGCGGTGTTTAACAAGATGTGTACAGCTAGAATGGTAACTTTGTCACCCTAGTGATCTCAGTATAATGGACAGAAGCACTACTCGTGGCCATTATAGCAAAAGAGTAAAAAAATAAACACACATACAAAATTTTCAGATAAACTTTAATTGAATAAACGGATATCCAAAGTTCTTGCCCACAACTACAGAAATTCCATGTAATTATACTGTGGTCAGCAGAATAAGGACTGTGCACTTTTACCTTGACAACCACAAATATATGGCTCTGAATTGCGGCTAGCAGAATATGTGAATTGTGGCCAGCAGAATATGGGCTTTGCATTGAACTGTGGTCACCAGCTGTTGTCATGGGCTTAGCGTGATCTGTTACAAAGAACACTGGGACTGTTTTATTTTATTCATTACCGGTAATTTATTTCAGATGTCACTTTATAATTCCATTTGAAGTGTCTGTATTTATATGATTGGTTCATTATTTTGGTATGTTTGTGATTAGATGGAGCACAGACTTTTTTTTTAAAAAAAAAAAGTATTGGTTTGCACAATCTACAAGATGAATTTCAAAGCAAAAAAGTTCACTTGTGCTTTTTTAAAAATTGTAACAACTTCAGGGCCTTCAACCCTTCCTGATCATTTAAATATTCTGGTTTTCTATGGACTGGATACATAATTACATATTACATAGCACTGAGAAATTCCCATATACATAAGAGAACAAGCTTACTTTATGAAGCATCTAATGTAAATTTACTATTAGCAACTAATAGCCCAACACTAAACTTAGATACTGAAATCTCAAATATTGTTGTACTCCATATATGTTAGACCTCTCCTTCCCTTCCTCGCCCAGCCTCTTGAGTCACAAGCAGACACTAGGGTAGAGGCATGCAACTCTGTATACACGCATTTGTGGGCATGCGCAGTGCAAATGACAAACTCAGCATCAGGCAGATAATTAATGATTACCGTATTTATCGGCGTATAACACGCACAGGCGTATAACACGCATCTTCATTTTAAGAGGGAAATTTCAGGAAGATTTATTTTGCCATTCTGGTCTCCTTTAAATCTGTGCACACTGCTGCACAACTTCTATGTAATACACTAGCACTTTGTTAAATATATATATATTATAGAAATAATTTTAGAATATTTTCAGCACATACAGTAATATTTATTACTTGCACATATTGGATCCAGCATGCTGGCACTATTGTATCACCAGTTTTTCACATATGGGAATTAGCATGTTAGCACTTTATATAATTATTTTAAAATGACTATATACCGTATTTTATCTGTTTAATTGTTAGTTCGTTGTTGCGCCGTACACAAAACCCCACTTTACTTCACTACTTTACTTGTACCTGACGGGTACAAGTTCTCCTACCTCAGACAGCGAACTCTCGCAGTGCAGAGCGTTGCCGTGGTTACGCTCCGATGGCCGCGAGAATTAGACATGAGGAAGGCGCGGCTTGCCGTTGCCTACTGATTGCCTCACACTCCACACGCTATAAAAACATGGCTTCTTAACATTATATCGGCGTATAACACGCATACATCATTTGCCCCCTATTTTCAGGGGGAAAAAAGTGCGTGTTATACGCCGATAAATACGGTATATATAATTTTGGGATAATTGAGATCTGGTAATATGATTAAAAGAGACCTCAGAACCTTAGTGGGTCTAAATTTATGATAACTTTACAAGTTTTCTCTTTTTTTAGAATAACTCCATAGATTGAAAAGGGGGCATTTTCAAGAAATATTGAAGGTGGACATGAAAAGGCAAATATTCTGTTACTCAGGACAGATCAATCATAGGTGTTCTGACTTGTTGAAGCAATTGTTCACTCAGTGTGTGAGGATATATATATATATATATATATATATATATATATATATATATATATATATATATATATATATTATATATATTATATATATCTTGTTTTATAGAATTCATGCTCAATCTTGTGGATTATATTTGCTCCTGACATACAAATTATCAAGTGACCTTTGTATTATATTGTTCTTTTTTTATACATTTTAAATAATTTTGTTAAACATTTTTTTGTTTAGTTGTTTTTTATCCAATAAATACACCAATCAGTCACAACTTTAAAACCACTCGCCCAATATTGTGTAGGTCCTCCTTGTGCCACCAATGCAGCTCTGACCCGTCGAGGCATGAACTCCACAAGACCTCTGAAGGTGTCCTGTGGTATCTGCCATCAAGATGTTAGCAGCCAACCCTCTAAGTTCTGTAAGTTGCGTGGTGGGACCTCCATGGCTCTGACTTGTTTTTCCAGCACATCCCACAGATGCTCGATCGGATTTAGATCTGAGGAATTTGGAGGCCAAGTCAACACCTTGAACTTGTCATGATCCTCAGTCCATTCCTGAACAATTTTTGCAGTGTGACAGGGCGCATAATCCTATTGAAAGAGGCCACTGCCATCAGGGAATACTGTTGCCATGAAGGGGTATACTTGGTCTGCAACAATGTTTACGTAGTTGGTACATATCAAAGTAACATCCACATGAATGAAAGAACCTAAGGTTTCCCAGCAGAACATTGTCCAGAGCATCACACTGCCTCAGCCAACTTGCCTTCTTCCCATAGTACATCCTGGTGCCAACTTATCCCCATGTAAACGACACACGCACCCTGCCATCCACATAATATAAACGAAAACGTGATTTATCAGACCAGGACACCTTCTTCCATTGCTCCATGGTCCAGCTATGGCGCAGATGGGCCCATTGTAGGCACTTTCGATGGAGGACAGGGGTCAGCATGGGCACTCTGACCGGTCTGTAGCTATGGAGCCCCATAAGCAGCAAGCTGTGATGCACTGTGTGTCCTGACACCTTTCTATCATAGCTGGCATTAACTTTTTCAGCAATTTGGGCTACAGTAGCTCTTCTGTGGTATTGGACCAGATGGGTTAGCCTTTGCTCCACATGTGCATCAATGAGCCTTGGGTGTCCATGACCCTATGTCGCCAATTCAGTGGCTGTCCTTCCTTGGATCACTTTTGGTAGGAACTAACCTCTGCATACCGGGAATACCAAATGAGACCCGCCATTTTGGAGATGCTCTGAACCAGTTCTCTAGCCATCACAATATAGCCCTTGTCAAAGTCACTTAGATCCTTCTGCTTATGTTCACTTGCTGCCTAATATATCTCACCCCTTGACAGTTGCCATTATAAGAAGATAATCAATATAGTTCACTTCACTTGTCATTGGATTTAATGTTGTGGCTGTTTGGTGTATATTAATATATTGTTTAATGTTAAACCATTCCTTTGTTATTTCCTACACTGCCATATTGAATATACATTCTAAGAAAGTTTTGAGCGCTGTTTAAATATTTATATTTTCCTTGAGTATTTCTTAAATTTTTTAACAGAGCTGTTGTGGAAGTCAGCTTAAGACTGGGCAATGTATTTTACCTTCATGGCTCCTATCTCAAAATGTCAGTTTTGGCGTTAACAAGGCATGGTGAAAAATATACAAATGCAACTGTCAAAGGTCCTCTACCACAACATTGCCATTGTATATTTCTTCCTTTTAATATAAATATGTTACTGTTATATTACTAAAAAATAACAAATTAAACAACAAACATTTGTTTTAAAAATAATGTGGGAATAATTTACAGTGGCAAGCGCAGAAATTCTGGAAGGGTGTTTTCATGCCACTCTGTCAGATTGGGCATGATCAGAATGCAAGGGGAGTAGCTATCATTTTAGACAGTGCTAGGCTGTTCTTCAACCCCCTTCCCATCCCATTTGAAAGCACAGACAATGCCGTGTGCACTACTGTGCGGTGCATGCAGCTCCACCTTCACAAGCAAAGGGGGGCTGTCCTGACTGTCCCTGCAACCGGGACAATCAGGGTGACTGAGTGGGACAGTCACCCAAAATTGGGATTGCCCCATCAGAGCCAGGACAGTTGGCAGACCAAACTGCTCTCTCCTACCTGTTCTTGCAGCTTTCACTACCTGTGGCTTTTCATGTCTTAATCTCATAGCTGCTTGTCTGGATACTGGAATGTTGGGGCCCGGTTTGGCAAAAGGATAGGTCATACCTCCCAAATGTCCCAGATTTCAGGTGGACTGTCCAGCTGAAATTGGGATAGTTGGGAGTTATGTACAAAAGACTGAGATGTGTGTGATTATTTTAGAACCTGATAAAAAGAGACTAACTGAATACAAATTAGTTTCCCTTTAGCCATTTCAGTATTGAGAAGTATGCTTGCATACATGCTGTGTGAGTGAAGTTTCAGCATGTGCAAATCCACCGCACGACTAGACTGCTATGCTTCCTGAGCAGCTCACACTCGTGTTCTTATTAGCCCCTCCTCCAGTAAGGGCATAGTGCAGACATGGACGTTGCTACCTTTGTGACATCGTCCCTTTTCGCATTGCAGAGCAAGCACATTGTTGTATAGGTAAAGTTACACAAATTTTAAGTTTTTTTTTTCTTTTAACCGAGCAGCCAAGGCAGACGGGAAGTGTAGTCTGTGACATGCACAGAGAGAGGTGTGCTTTCATTAATAGCCGGTACTTTGGACCTCGCAGAGATACAATTAAGGTGAGAGGAAACCCACACCATGTGACTTTGAAATGGCAATAAGCCAATATATGTCAATGGAGCAATTCAGTGCAAGGAATACATACCTCTAAAAGGGCCCGATTTTGGAGGGACATCCCAATTTGTGTGCCACATAAGGGGCGGGGCTTAACAGGAAAGTGGTTGGCATTTTTAAATTGCTCATTTGTGGGATGGAGATTGGACTGAATCGGGGCATGACTTATGTTGTCCCGCTTTTGAGACTCTAATGTTAGGGGGTATGGGATAGGTACATAAAATATGTATAACCTCTGGGGTTGCTGCTGTTGAACTTGAGCACCCAGGTGCTATTAATCACATTTGCATCATTAATAAAAGAGATGGACATTGTCATTTACCAGTCCTGGAAGAGAAACTACATCTCCTACAAGGCTACTGTGAAAAGGGGCGGAGCCTAAGAGGTCTGTGGGTAAGGAGACTAAAAAAAACCAGAGCAGAGGGGGAGAGATGGAAACATCTTGAGAGATACTGAGCTGTGTGATAAGTTCAGATAAGGTGACCCTAGGCAGAGAGAACAGACTGTCTGCAGGAGGAGGTTTGCATGCACCTCTGAAGAAGGACATTTTGCAAGTCAGCCATTTTGGTGGGAATTGTACATATCCTCTTTCAGACAGTCTGTTCTCTCTGCCTAGACCACCAATAAGTAACACAGATAAGTAACTGGTTAATTTGCCTATCTGTTGTTCTTCAGGTCGAGTTTGGACTATATCTGGCAACAAGGGCTGAAAAAGTGGTTAGGTAAATGTGCACCAAGTGTTTGTTTAATCAGCATTTGAGCTTATACCATACTTGCCAACTCACGGAAACAAGTTTCCGGGAGAGGTGGTGTGACTGGAGGGCGGGAGGGGGGCCAATCACATCATTTTGGCGCCGCCCCCGCGAAAATGGAATTTGCATTGCGGGGGCGGGGGCAAAATGACGCGATTGGCCTCGCCCCGCCCCCTCCCGCCTTCCAAAATGGCGTGATTCACAGAGAATCGCGTCAAATGACACGATTCTCTGTGATATCCAGGATCCGGGGGAAATGCCAGCTCGCCCGGGAGACTGACCCGAATTTTGGGAGTCTCCCGGACTTTCCGGGAGAGTTGGCAAGTATGGCTTATACCATAATGTGATCCCTCTGGTGTTAAAATAAAGTTGTGGAACTGCACATCCCAGGATAGAATTAAGTAAGGATACAAGCTGTGGATTTTACAGTTGTTGCTACAGGAAGGTTTGTGTACTGGGACTGTTGTACCTTACTGCAAGTGATTGAAAGACCCATAAAAGCTGCAAACAGAACACATGGTATTTCCATGCCGTGCTGGCATCCATACAGAAGGGATCCAACTTGCAGTGCACTGCTCTAAGCTGTTTGGTGTGTTTGATTGCTGCCAGTGTGTGTATTTGGCAGTATATTGTAGAAATATAAGTAAATATATATAATTTCAACCATTGAGATAATTCCTAATATCAGTAGCCAGTAAGGTTATCATCTGAAATATTGATCCAGTGTATAAGGTTGTGACAATTAATGTTTATGTCTTATGCTGTTGATATTATTTATTTATTGAGTTATTGTGTTGTTCATATTAAGAGTTGGTGTGCTAATTTTGTCCATGCTGTCTTATTATTGTGTTGTTCACACTATTATTTCAATTTATGCCAAAGTATATTTTTCTATAAAACCACAAAAGCTGCATTTAGTGGTTTCAGTTCAATAAATGTGCCTGACTGTCTTCTGCAGCAGTGAGTCACAGCATGTTAGTACTGGACACGGGGGTTTCCAAATCTCTCCCTGGTGTATCTCAAGAACACCCTTCAGAAGAGAAAGCAGCGATTCGGGTGGAGGCACTAAAAACCAAGTACAGAGGTGAGAAACATCTACACCAGGCCTGTCCAACCTGCGGCCCTCGAGGTGTTGTGAAACTACAAGCCCCAGCATGCTTTGCCAGTAGACAAATATCTGGAAGGGCATGATGGGACTTGTAGTTTCACAACATCTGGAGGGCCGCAGGTTGGACAGGCCTGATCTACACCATTCAATATATATACACCCTCACAATGCATAATACCGAAGGGAGTGTTACATATGGAAAGCCTAGCAATGAGTGAACACTCTAAGCCTCTCCCTTATTGCCCCAAACCAGCCCCCAGCCCCAACATTAAATTAATAGTATTCACATTTAACAAATGAACCTATTTGCTCCAAAACAGCCCAAGCATTAAATAATCAGTATTCACATTTAACAAATATCCCTTTTTCTCGCCAAATTTAGTCACACATTTAATTACTAGTCCCCAAACCACGCTATCATTACATTTTAGTCCCATCACCCCACCTTAAATTAATAGGCCCCCCCATAGCCTCACTGTTAAATTAAATAGTCCCCACATCACCTCACCAGTAAATTAGTAGCTTCCACACACAATTAAATGAGTAGCCTTCACCCTTAAAACCTCAAGCACCACTCACAATATAATAAAAGCCACCACCCACACTAACATTAAAAGCCCTTTCCCGTCCTCCCACCACACTTACATTAAAAGTCCCATTCCTGACACTTACATTAAAAGCCCTCCATCCATACTTACCTGTATCTTGCTGCCATCGCTGTATCTTCTCCTGTTGACTGCACACATGCTGTTAGCGAGGAACGCAAGGGCGGATGCACAAAGAAGGGGAGATAGAGAGGAACAGATGGTCCATAGCTGCATGCTGGGGGAGGGAGCAGCCACCAGGAAACATACTGTGTCCTGACCAGGGTCCTCAAACACCCGATTTCCAGAACCGGGGGGGTCAGTCAGATCTTGGCTTCCACTGGAAACTCCCCATAAGAGTGCGCCTTATTTAATTCAGTGCAGCCCAAATGAACATTGTGTGATGAAATTCTTCTGCTTTTGCTCCCTTGTGCTTGTTTTTACAATGGTGCTGTAACGAACACTTCAAGGAAGATGGATTACAAATGTTAATCTAGACTGGCGCTGACTGACCAGGGGTACAGAGTTTAATGAGCTCCCTGGTTTTCACCAAGAACCGACGCAAGGTGAGATGGGCTTAGCTGCTGGGAGCTCACAGGTTGCGGCCCCTCTGTACTCCCACTAGACGTAACACTGTACTAGAGGTGACTTCAGGATAATATAAAATTCTTCTTCTAACATACTAGGTCATGAACAAAATTGTGTCAACATACTCCTCACTTATCTCAAAATATCTCCCAATTCGACACCTCCATTCTGCACAAGATCTGCATCTCTCTTCCATTCTCATCACATCCTCCCATTCTGGGTTACAGGACTTTTTTGGGCTGCACCCACTTTATGGAATTCACTCCCTCGCACCATAAGACTTTCCTCCAGTCTTGAAAACCTTCAAGCGTTCTCTGAAAACACCTCTATTCAGACAAGCTTATAATATTCCTCAACCATCCTCTTAATCTCCCTAGGTTACTTTATTACCACCCTCTACACAGCTAACACAAGACAACAACCCTCTGACCAACATAGTTGTGAACATACAGCCCACTAAATACTTTTAACCTTTGCATTGTAGCTGGACAAATATGAAGCGTTCAAATTGAATAGCGCATTGGTTGAAAAATCCCCTACACAATTTGGAATCACCATCAAATTTAGGATGATTAGGGATGCGCAATTGAGAGGTGGCTGCTGGGGGAGGCGCTAACACTGGAGCTGTGGAAGACTGACTAGAAGCCAGGGTTTTCTGAAGGCTCTCCAGGCGTGTGGATAGCCCCTGAAGAAACTTCACAGAACTAGTACACAGACGGTCAGCGCAATACAAAACATTCCAAGAGGAGAGGTCAGCAACTCAGGAGCTGGTACACAGACGGTCAGCACAATACAAATGCAGTATCCAAGAGGGAAGGTCACAAAAAAGCCAAGGGTCCAATATAGAGGTTTCAGCAAACAGAGGAAGTCAGATAAGTATGGCAACCTGTTGCTCTGAGACTGCTGCAGTGTCAGAGTGAGTTTATATATACTGGGGAATTGAACTCATTGCTTCTAGCAACAGTCATGTGACACCAGCCGAGCTCTAGAAGTGCTGATGTGCGGACAAGATAAGTGGATTGTAACAGCTGCGTACAGTGCTGCAGGTAAAGGGAGAATCTTGGTACTTGCACCTTGTGTAGAGGAGTTTTGTGCAATTGTTACACTAAATCATCAGCCAGAGGTGCTCAAAACCAATCCTTGCAAGCTACACAGAATTTTTTCAGCCTGTAGCAGTGACAAATCCAGAGGGAGTGATCGGGGCAATCGCCTCCCCCTAGCAGCACACTATATATATATATTTGCATAGCGGCCAATAGGCAGGCAGATGCTCCTGAACAAAACAGCTGGGTATCATCCACTGCTTGCTTCTCAGCAGTCGATCAATCAGATTGAAAGAGGGGCAGGGCTACGCTAAATATCCTCTCCTAAAAAAAGTCTCAGTTTGCCCCTGGTCTGTAGAAACAGATTGGATAATTACTGACTCAGAAAAATAGATTATATTATATTTATATGAGTTTAAACACCTCTGAGCTAAGTAAATAGAACATGTAATTGCCAAGTAGGTGGTAAGTTCAAATACAGACACAAACAGCACAAAACAAGACAAGCTAGGTCTCTTCTTACTGAATAGAGCACATCCTTGCCTTAGAGATGCTTTATTTGAAAATGATTTATTCATGCTAGTAAAATATGTAATTCTGCTACTGTAACAGAACAAGCCTTCTCGGCCTTTTGGCTAAGATCCGGTGTAGATGCCCACGTACGTAGTAGTGGATTAAAGGCACCCCCTATAGGAGATGGGCTGTCACCTGGTCCTCTGGCCAAGAGGCCGATAGTGTCTGGAGTCCGAGGTGAGGTTAGAAAGGGCCAGGGGTGCCTGAAAATTCACTGGTGATGGGGAACCCGCTTATTTATTTATTAACACACAGCACTTTTTTCTTTTTTTTTTATTGCTGTGGAGTGGCACGATTTTAGAGGGTTTTGAATGTAGACCCTTATGGGCAACCCTCTCCTCAAGTCATCTGAGACTCCCTCCTTCTAGAGGGAGCTGAAGAACCAGTCCCCCAGGGGAAGCTTTGGCTGACCTAAGGGTATAGGGCAGGGTTTCCCAAACCCAGTCCTCAGGGCTCCCCAACAGTGCAGGTTTTCCATATCTCTTTGCTGGAGCACAGGTGTATTCATTACTGACTGACACATTGTAACAGATCCACAGGTGGTCCTAATTATGTCACATGTGATCCATAAAACCTGCACTCTTGGGGAGCCCTGAAGACTGGGTTTGGGAAACCCTGGTATAGGGGACCGCCCAAGCCTTCAGTTTAGTTTTTTTTATCATAAAGAGTTTTGGTTTTTGTCATAAATAGTCAAAGGAGCTCCTCTCCTCTTAAGAGATAATGGTTCCTTTCTTAAAAATATAACAACAGCATCATAAATAAAACCGTTGTGCTGTAGTTGTACCAGTTTGCTCTTTAAATTATAAACCTGGTGAAGTATAAAGTGGTGCATTCAGCTTTCCTGTTGCTCATAAGTCTGCAGCCCATACACTGGGCTTGAAGGATTAGAAAAGCAGTGAATACAGAAAGTGTCACACTAATAGTTGCCTATCTGCCGGAGAAAGCTTTTTCATACAATAGACAAGGGGAGTTCCAGATACATATTAAATCCATACAATATGCCTGGTGCTGGAGGCACAAATTCTATACAATAGGGTAGAGGTGTTGTGATATGTGGTTTTAATACATCACACAGTAAGATCTAGCATTGTACTAGTGCTGATACACTCTGGCCTATAAATTATTTAAATCACAATATGTTGTCTGTGGAATTTTACATTGAATGAGTCTCACGTTTGTTCTGTCTCAAATGTTTCAGAAGTAATTTGTCCTCTATGCTCTTTATACATAACTTGAGTGCTCAGTTCCTTAAGAATAACTTGACACATAACTCATACTTACCAACTAATGAAATTTATTTTCCGGGAGCCTGCCGGGGGGAGGTCATTTTGGACCCGCCCCGTGACGTAATGACGCAAACGCGTCATTTTACAGCAGGGGGCGGGGCCAAACACCGCGATTCCTGGTGAATTGCGGCGTATTGGATCTAATTCTGCCCACTTCACTAGGAAGTGGGCAGATCCGGGACATTTCTACACTCTCCCGGTAGTCCGTGAGACTCTCGCAAAATGCGGGAGTCTCCAGGACATTCCGGGACAATTGGCAAGTATGATATAACTTGAGTGCTCAGTTCCTTATCAATAACTTGATACTTAAGACTTCCTTAGAACATTGCGGTCACGCATTTTTACCATTACTACGATAAAAAGTAACGCTCATTTTTGCTCGCACCTCAAGGTGTCTCGAGGCTTGCGCTGATTTTTTTACAATTGAATTCCCTTCTTTAAGTCCTACTGGGAGAAAAGCGCTATATAAACAAAATTATTAATTATTAATGGGTTTAATTTCACACCTTTTACGAAAATATAAAAGAGCAGTGATAAAATGTATTGCCCAAGTAATCAATATTGTATGGAAAAGGTTTTTACCCTATGGGTTCCCATGCCTTAGGGATGGAGGAAGGGGTAGGAACTCTTTAGTATGTCACTTAAAAGATTTAAGGTACTGATCAAGTCAGTTCACTGCATAATATAGCATTGGCACTCAGTATTAGCTAATTAGTTTTCAACACAGCCTGAGCTCTGTGAAACTAGTAAAATAAAAGATAATGTGATTATGGTTGATCATTTAGATTGTAGACTAAGCTCGGTGTATGTTGTTATGTTAGTCTGGTTGTCTGTGCAAAGCTGTGCTCCCCTGATAACCCCCCCACCTCCTAATTCCAGTGTGATGGTGTTCCTGGGAGGAGCATGTGCTGGCTGAAAGCAGAGAACTGCAAGAGGGATCCCGCCTCTTCTCTGCACATCTGTATTCAGCTAGAGAAGACAATACCAGAAGAAAGCGTTACCCCAGTATTGAAGAAGGGAGAGCCAGAAGAAAAGCAGCACCACATCAGGGAGGGAGCAACCCCCCTTCCCCCATAATCTGCCTTCTGCATAGCTGTGGGTTGATTTCCTCTTTAAATTCTCTTTCTCAGCCTTGAGAAGACTAGTGAATGTGTCTTATTCCTGTATCTCTGTACTCTCTGTGCCTCCCCCGGTCTGGCTTACACTGCAGTTATCCCACTGTGTCTGTCTGACCCCATGCCCCACTACTCAGACAGTCTCCTGTGCTGCTGACTTCCTCTCTGTGCATGTTAGCTACATTTCTTGTCTTTGCAGAGTCCTGTGTCCATGCACTGGTGCACAACCTGTTACCTTTCATTTTTACTATGCCATCTCTATAGCTCTAACCTCACTGTTATTTATATCCCAGGCTGTCTTTTTCAAGAGGGCAATTACTCATTTATTACTTAAACCAAGACCAGGAACGTTAATCGCAGCCATGCAGCAATCACAGCCACGGTAAGAGATTATTATATTTTTATAGCACATTATTACAGACATATACAATAGTCCTATACACTGTTTGGCTGACTTATGGCTCTTACAATTACAGTTGTTCCCTTAATATTTCTAACACTTGCCCCGTCCATTAGTCCCGCAACTAAGTAATGCAAATAATCTGCACATTAATGCAACTTCATAAATAGAAATGTTTGTTATGTACCAATATCCATGCTAATAATGTTGTATGCAGATAAGCTCGTCTATTCAAATAAAATGACTAAACTCATTTGATTTTATTAAGATATTGAACTAAATTTATGCTGCAACAACAGCTAACATCAGTTATAGTACAGTTGTCTATTGAATTCAATATTTAAAAGAGCTGCTTCAATGAACACAGCATTTTCCACAACAGTCTGAGTTTCAAGCTAAAAAGTTTTCCTAGCCCTTACAGCATTTCCATTAACGTTAAATAATGACCTCCTTTCAAATCTTTGCCAATTCCAAGTTCCTCATCTATTATCTTAAATGCTGCTGCTGACAGTGCTAATAGGGGGATTTCCTCCAGACACCAATTAGGGTGGGAATTCTAGAACCAAATATTACAGCCTTGCTCAGCTCAGACTGATTAGTAATGTTGGGTTTGAAGCATGAGAAAATAATTTGTCAGTGTGGAAGTTTTGGAATAATGTGAAGACAATAGCACATTGCTTTGTTGGTTCATTTATATTCATCACATGTGAAAGAATTTGATTCAAATATTTTACTATTTTGTTGGGTAAACATTGCTAAATTATGCAACCTTTGTTTAACTCCCAGAGGTATTTGTATCTAGAAGCTGTAATTTTTGTTGCCGATTCATTTTGTTTAGTGTTGGATAAAACGAGACTGGTGAGCAGCCTTCTCCCCAGGGATGCTGTACAATTACCTCATTTCTTTGGGTTTTTTTCTGTGGCTATTGGTAATTGGAGAGGGCTCTGAAAAAAACTGCACATGCTCAGCAAATCTGAGTATATTTGGGAACATAACATTTCCTGAAAATATTTTTGGCCAAGAGTTTACACTTTCCTGAGATGCCGTCCAAGACCATTTTAACTGTGTTAGTTTGTAGATTTTGTTTTCAGAGGCAGCTAAATGAATAAGCCCAATTTTTAAGTGAAGGCAACATACAGAAATTTAATTGAAAATAGATTTTATCAATATAGAGTGTATCATTTTACTATCAGTAATTGCAAGTTCATTTTCTATGAATATTGTGTAACAGAAGATTAAACATATAAATCAGCAGATTGTCTTCTCGCTTCTGCTTATGTAACTTTGAAACACTTTGTATGATTTCTCAGGAAAAATATACTTAGCACATTCATGTAAAACATTTGCATAGACTGACTTTCATTTATAAAGCTCTAACAGAACTGGCAGCTTTGAACAACAACAACAAATGCAGAACCTGAGCACAAGAGCTTTCAATCTACAGACAAATATGAAAACAGAATTTGTAATGGGGCATCAGCAAGGCAAATGGCCATAATGGCAATTAAACATTTAGTAATATACAAAAATATTATGCTTGTCAGTTAGTGGTTCTAGGCCTTAGCTCCGTGATCTAACAATATTTTCTTCCACTGACTATTATACATTATTGTATACCAATGTAGTTTTGTACTGGATAATTAATAAATTAAATGGCAACTATTTATTGACTAACAGATTACAAGTAACTACATTTTTCATGACCACATTTCTCATGTTACAACATAGAGAATATAGTTTTTTCTTAACCTCACTACCTTTAGCCTGTTACACAATTTCACACAAGACAACTACCCCCGGACCAACATTGTTGTGTGACAGGATCATTTAGCTTATGAGTCACCCTACCTTTGCAGTCTGGCTGGGCCAAGATGCAAAATGTAGACTTAACCTCATGTGTCAATCTCCCATTGTCCCATAGATTGTAAGCTTGCGAGCAGGGCCTTCTCACCTCTTTGTCTGTTTTACCCAGTTTGTTTATTAGTTTATTACGTTTGTCCCCAATTGTAAAGCGCTACGGAATATGTTGGCGCTATATAAATAAATGATGATGATGATGATGATGATAGTTTGTATTATATGCTCCTGAGTAAAATAAATGCAAAAGGAATAACACACATGCTTAGTAAATATTAAAATAATACTAGATGTAAAAAACATGGAACAAACTAACAGCAGCTATTATACGAGCGTACAACAATTTAAATCTGTATTATTACCTAATCTTAAATGTAACTCTCCTTTTTCATACTTCCTCCTTTAAGATCACAGATACGGATTTGAAGACACCACACGTGTCCTCTTTACCTTATGAGACATAAAACACAATACTTATTTCTAAAGCTTTATTGTTGCCTCTTGTTTTGTGTGTAAATCTGTGATTTGTTCAGGTAACAACATACTCTGTGATACACTATCCTGTGGTAGAAACTCTACATATAAACGAATGGTAATTGCGGTACTACATCATATGGGGCTTTACTGTGCACGCTCAGAAGAGCAGGTTCCTCCAGATTGGGTGGACCAGCACCGCCAGGCTCCATAGTGAAAATTGGGCTGCAGTAATGCAGCTTTACATAAGCTTGAATCAAACAATGTATATCTTGAAAATAAACCAGTACTTAGCAAAATGGGTCATTATCTTTTTTAATCAACATTCTTACAACACACCCTGGCATGTCTAGAACAGTGGTTCTCAGTTGAAATTTGTATGCGGTTGCCAGTGGGGTCACAGGCAGGGACTGGTGACTGCATAGTAAATGTAAAGACACAGTAAACAAATGAGGTAGCTCCGTATCTTCTTCTTGCCTGTGTTCCATTGACCAAGACAGCCAATGGACTCTCTGTTGGAGGTCATGAAAGGTAAAGCAACCTTGCACAACTGGGTTGCTTAACACTAGGGAGTTAGAGGTGCTGAATTACTGACTGCAGTGCAGCCACGCCCATGTTAGTTTGTGCCATGTAAAAATGTGACTCAAATAAGATTTGTTTCACTCTGCGTTCACATAACTTATGGCCCTATTTTGTGTTGAGCATCTGTTATATTTGAGTCTTCTTGTGCTTGGAGAGGCTGGTCGCGGGAGTTCATGTGTTAGTTCAGTGTAGTTAGGGAGTGAAGATGTACGACAATCACTTTCAAAGAGAATGTGTTCCATTTTCTAATTACATGTAACTTTAGAATACACCTTTAAGGATGTGTATCTTTGCATATCTCATTGTGCCGGATGTATGTAAATAAAGGATAATAATATTAATAATAACTCAAAATACAAATATGTACCAAAAGTTGCTTTTTATGTTTAACTCCAAATCAGGCCCAATATGTCTCTGTCATCTATCCAGGTCGTAAACACGGTGAGGCTTGTGCAGAATAGGATGTGAAATCACTCTCTGTGCATGCCCAGGAAGGTGGACACGCATGTGCGCCTGTGCAGACTTGTGTGTTTCTGGCACTTACGCCTGTCTGCGCCTGGAGACGGATTACAGGGGAGGGAAGGGTGTTGAAATGTTGCCCAAGTACAGTAAAAGCGTGTTTATGCAAATGCTGCTAATACAGACCTGCGAAACGCGTATATACACCTGTTAAGAGACTTATATTTTGTAAAAGCTATAGAGTAGGCTATAAGGTAGGTGCAAATACTCACTGATGATGATGATTTATCGTAAACAAAGTCGCATATGCTGCTGATGCAGAGGTTGACACATCTTGAGATGTTTACGGCTCGGAAATACACTTGTTTTCTGTGCTCTTTTTATAAGAGTTACTCCCATTTTGTCGCCAGCTCTACATCAGCCCCAGTGCACATACAACAGTCAAAAACCACCTGTCCACATCACGGAGGAAAAATGAGGGCAAGTTGAGCTATCAGTGGAATTGTTTATATCCCTTTATGTTATGTAATTTGTAGTTAAAGTAATTGTTTGCACTATAAGTTAATTGTGTACATCAACTTTCCTTTATGTAAAGTGAAGATGATATTGATGTATGTAGTGCTGATATGAGTGCATATGTGCAGTGTGTTACAGCCTGCATGCCTTGTCAGTTCAGTTATATTTCCTGTTGGTTTCTTGTGATCATATCATGTTTCTTTGCCTGCCTTCATTTCTAGTCACACAGTTACTGAGTGCCAGGGGTATTCTTGTACTCTTGTAGTCCATACTGTCCTTGTTATTACTCAGTATGGTCCACAGTGAAGCTTCTTTTAGGCTTTTTGCAGTGGGTAATAAATGTGTATTTTCTGTCTGGGCATGCTGAAGCCATTGTTCAATACGTGATGCTATCTAATAAAATGAAAGCAGCTTATTGCAAATTAGTTATATACCGTATATTTGGCTGTATCTATTTGCTGTGTACAGATTAACAGAGAACAACTTGTGATAGTCCATATGAACTACACATAAAATACAAGTGAATTCAATAAGCAATAACATCCTGCCACATTCACAATTATATTTATGTAAGTGTTCCCACACCCTGACTAAGCTTGAGATGTTTCACATTTTATTTAGATTTGCCAAAAGTGTAAATTATTGTAAGCTCAAAAGAGGCTGATTGCAGTGCCCTTCAACACACTTACGTTTAAGGCCAATGGCGCTTATTGCATGCATTTTACTAGCTAGTAAAATGCATTGTTTCTAGTTTTACCATACCCTCTAGTGCTGTTGCTAGCATATGCTATTGTTGTGGTAGGGTTCCTTTTTCTGATTTATGGAAAACATTGAGTTCTGTTTTTTGAGTTTGCCACAGATAAAGGCATTAGGAAACCTACAGAGAGCTCCTATATGTTAATGCAAATGCTAGTAATAAATATTCTAACACGTTTGACATATGTTTTAAATATCAGTTCTACTAGCATTAAAAATACTAATCCAACGCCAGTAGGTATGTAGCCTAAAAGATTGTATTATTCTCCCCTGATCACATTGCTATCTGACATATATCTGTTACGTTATTGAGACTGTTACATATATACTTACATCATGATTAGCTTTAATTGTGCAGTCCTTTAAGTAACCAATGATTAGCAGGTTTGGACAAATTAATTTGTGAGTCTATCAGGCAAATCTATGAAACTGGTTCAACCTTTAAGAGGCCAGCAAAAAATGTAACCATTTGTATCATTATCATTTATTATAAAAGATAGGTGTCAGTACAAAAATTCAGTCTCTGATGTGACTATATGTGACTATATGGCTCAGGTGTGAAATATTTACCTGGTTATACAATGTCAGATCTCATCATCAAATTGGAAAGATATTATAATGTTTGTAACCACCAGACAGATATTCAAGTTGGTTGAAGACTTCTATCAGTACATCACTGGCCATTGTTGCTACCTCCTGTAGAATCAAAGAAATGCTACTTTCCCATGGAGTATGTGGCATATACCAAATTAGTGAAAACTGTTTTCATGTACATTGATGTGGTTGGTTTGATATTTAATAGTCTGCGAATGAGGACTAGAACATTGATTTTCAGACACTAAATAGATGCACAAAACTGTGCAAGTTCTCAAGCAAGCATAGCAACACATGTCACAAATCAGTGTACTAATTAGAGATGCTCTAACGTATTTCTCCACCTCTTGTGCGTGATTTAATCAGAGGAAAGATACACAGCTACATAGCAAACTTATCTGTACTGACCCAAACACTTCAACACCCCTTCCACTATCAGTGTACTAATTAGAGATGACTTACGCATTTCTCCACTGCTTGTGTGTGGTTTATACAGAGGAAAAATACACAGCTACATAGCAAACTTATCTGTACTGGCCCTAACACTACAACACCCTTCCACAATCAGTGTACTAATTAGAGATGCGCTAACGCATTTCTCAACTGCTAGTGCATGGTTTCTTCAGAGGAAAGGTATACAGCTAGATAGGACACTTACCATATATTTCCTGCCACAAACACTACAACAACCCTTCCACAATCAGTGAAAACAATTCACCTGTTAGGGTTTGTGACTACTCATATTCTAACTCACCCACTGCACTATGCCATGTAACATTCACAGTACCTCCATTATGCTGACTTAGCCCACTGTCATGTACACATCTAAAACCACCCTTTGCCGCCAAATGATAATGTCACAGCTAACAGCCAGCTCAGCTTTAAATTCAAAGAAAACATCTAAAAATAAACTCTTAATTGAGACCAGAGAGCTTCATCATTGAATAAAATTTCCTGTATTAATTTATTTTTGTTAAAAACATCTTTGTTTGTGATAGGGCTCTTTTTATTGAGTTTCCTTAGAGGAAAATACTTTATTCACAATCCATGTAAGCTTCCCAGCTGTGTCTTGTGTTAATACAGTATTCTTGACAGCATGACTGGATGTAGGACTGTGAGAGTGAATCCTTCCAGGTGCAAAGATTAGGATTAGGATTTGTAAACATGACTCATAGGAAAATTTTAGCTAGATAAAGGTTACTCTACACTAGACAATCTGCTGCTGTCTTTTTTTTTTTAATCTTGGTCTGGTGTAAAATAATGTAAAAATAATGTACTATAGAAGGATTCAGATAGTTAATACACAAAGTACACAATTACCAGTTGGTACAGTACAAGAACTTACATGAAGAGTGAACTTCAACTAACAGTAAAACTGATGTCCTATAGTACAGTTTATGTAGATTTTCAGGAATGGTAGGGCCAAAAATAGCCTTGGAGGCTTGTATCCAGCTAGTGGGCAACTCTATTTTATAGGGCTGTCACGTTTTAATGGCACATTACTTATGCAAAGATGCATTGGATAGCAAATATCCACTGCGGTTGCACCTGTGGGAACCACTTTGCCACAGAGTATGACAGCACCAATGTGACATAGTCCATTACTGGCTGATCATGGGAGGAGGGCACATCCCCAGCTAACAATGGATTTGCCTGTTCCCTAATCCTGGCCTGGAGAAATACATACTCTGGGAAAATAGCACAACATAGACATCCTTTCATCTCTCTGTGACACATATGCTGCCCACATGGAGGTTGCCATGAGAAAATGACAGCAGACACTGTTTTTTCACAGTAGCAGCATAGGCGTCGCAGCATAGAGATAACCAGCAGTTGTTGTTCCATTTGGAAAGCAACAAGAAAAACTTATGAGGATTAGCTCTGAATCAGGAAAACTGTTCACATATATAACACTATCAAGTAGAGCCCTGCAATGCTTGGCTAGGCAAACTCAGTATACACAAGGTTTGTGCAAGCTCTGCCCCGCGCGGGTGTTCCTGCTTCTTACCTTGGGAGGTCCTCTGGTCCTCAGACATGATAGCAAAGCACCACACTCCCAATCTATAACTGATATTGAGACCAGCAGCTGAGACTTCACAGATAAGACGCTGCCGACTTCTTTTCCTCCGACTTCATTTCCTCCGACTTCTTCTCCTCCGACTTCTTCCCTCCAACCAGTTGGTGCTCCATGTGTGGGGGTTCCACAGGGTCTTTAAAAACACTGGAATGATATTATGTCACTCATTCAATGTACTAAGCATCCTTTAACCATTGATGCACTTGGAGACCTCCTAAGTCCATCTAATTTTAGCACTGGCTCTGAGTACACATAAAAAGAGCCTCATAATTTCACAAGCTCTTTTATTTAAACTTTGTAAGCTGCAGTCATGTTAAAAAGCCATTCAACATAAAATATAAATTGATTTACATAAAAGAATAATGTTAATATAAAAATAGCTAAAGCAATGTAATGGTGATACCTTTAATAGCTATCTATCATTGAAATTATTTTATATATACCTTTTAAGACTCTAATAGACAAATTTAATTTAAGATAATAAGAAAAATACGTACATAAGCGCTCATGGATGTTCATATAAGGAATATGTTCTTCTTGCACCAAACCAATGGTATATATATATATATAAAGAAAAAACAATATAATATAGTGTAGTATATTTCAAAATACTGTTCTTATTATATAGGGTTCCCAAAATGTTCCCAAAAGGAGAAGTGAGGAAATCCACATTCTTCAGCACCCACGTTCTTCTAAGGGTGTTGAAGAACGTGGATTTCCTCACTTCTCCTATTGGGAACTTTTTTGGGAACCCTATATAATAAAAACAGTTTGTTGAAATATACTACACTATATTAAATTTAATTTGGCATAATAAGAACTTTTTCCCCTCATGCCAAAACTTTGCACGTTTTATCACTTCCAAATTATCCCCCAATTGAATGGAAATGCAGGTGATTATTGCCTAAAACTATTATCCGTTTTGTGGAACCGCAAGCACCAGAATGCTTTTCAAGTCAATGACTGTCAGTGTGTGCTAGAACAAGTAGTTCCACAATAGCTGTAGCCATTATAAAAAAAAAAGAAAAAAATGCATATAGACACGTGTTTTAAAATAAAGGCTTATTATAATAAAACAGTCACCAAAACCTCCACTTCAAAATAAAATATAAAAATGTAATTTAGAAATGGGTGCTCGTAGTGAATCATGTTTAATGTGGTTATATTTACTTTCCCTTTGGATTACAAATCCGGAAAAATGTACAACTGAATTTTAATAAAAAACAAAGAGATATTTTTATGTTATAATAAAGTGGTAAGTTTTGGGTTTGTTTTTATTTAAGTATTCAATTAGACTTTTATTTAATTACATTAAACTGTATTTAAAAAATGTGTCTTTATTTACTTATTTGGGTATAATGAGCAGGGGTCTTTGGAACCCTTTACCATTATGTACTGAGGTGTAGGTGATAGGTGCACTTTAAGAAATGTTATATTGTGTGCAGAGATTCTAGTAGAGGTAGGGATACTTCTAGAACACTTATCACTTTTGGTTTGTACCTGAACAATACAAACTACTCGTTTACGTTTTACCCCCAAAAATCTAAATAGACAATAAAAAAAAGAATGTAAGAATTTAAATATTAGTACCTGTATCTTACACTGGTCTAGGTGTCATTTTATTTTATAGTCTATTTTATAATGTTTTTGTTATTTGGTCCTGTATCTTTCACATTTAAGTGAAAGACCTGATATACGTTGACAAAACACACATATATCCATTTGAATGGCTATACATTACTTGCCGTGTGTAGACAGACAGAACACATGCATATGTGCAACATAAATTCCCATCAGAACGCATGCAAAAAAATATATTTTATAATAGAAATTACCAACTCTTAATACCATAATCATTGCTAAAAATGCATTTTATAGTTTCTGTTACTTGCATACATGTTCTGGCATGCATATGTGTAGTCAGCACTATCAGTTGGCACTTACACCTGCCCTGTAGCTGATGCAAATTATACAGCTAAAAAACATGTACTTAAGAGATGCCCTGAACTTGAATCGGCCGCAACTTCATAGACACGCCCTCAGCACGCCCTTAATGTACATTGTCAATATCTGTCCACCTCATCCCACCCCAGTTCAGCCCTTTAAGTCGTAGGCAGTGGTTAGTGTCAGCTGTGCTCGAACATGAATTGCATGCAATTGCGTTTGTTGGCGTAAGTCCCACCCTGGCACATGCGCATAGCTCATACTTGCCTACACTTCCGGAATTCCCGGGAGGCTCACGAATTTCGGGGATATCTCCGATACTCCCTGAAGAGTAGGCAAACCTCCCGGATTCGCAGAAATTCACAGCATGGAATGGCAGGGGCGGGGCTTAATAGCGTCATTAAGCCCCACCTCTGGTATTCAATGCCGCAAATTTCTGAATTTTATAGTGGCGGTGGTGCTATGGTGATGCGACGACGTCACCATGTTCCCTCCTACCCCCTGGGGGAGAAGTTTTGAAAGTTGGCATGTATGGCAAAGCTATTTCACACACAATACGACATGCAAATTGAATTACTTCCAAGGTGAATCGGGCCCACAATGTTCTAATTAACATAAATGCACAGTAAGTTAAACTAAAGCATAGTGAAATTAATATCGGTATCAATATATACCGTATATAATAAATAAAATAAAAGATGTTTAAGATGTGTATGTCAATAATGACTAATAAGGGCATAGTCACAGAATAACACACTGCAGAAGACAAACACTCCCTCTTGTGGCAGTAACATTTACAATTTTTAGTTCAATATTGCATGTAGTAAAACTAGGCTTATAAATTGTGCAACTAGTACAATATGCTTTAATGCAATCACTTGTCACTCTAGTGTATTATTAAAAGAATCTTGTTGCTAAGGGGTTACAGCACATTTGTGCTACTGTATATTCACCAAGTTAATAAATAGGCTTGAAAAATTATGGGTTACTGATAGCAACTTTGAATACAAATAATTGTATCAGATGAGGATTAGACAAAATGAAAAATAAATACATTAAATTTAATGCACTATCTTTTAATTATGTATTATAAAATTATTAAACTGTCATAGTATCTTTTTTTCAATTATTCTAGAATTGTTGTGATTTAGTACTTTCCTCTTTGTAGTTGGACCAATGAAGCGTTTGGTGGACCCCCAGGATCAGTGTAATGTATTTTTCATAATGATGTAATGCTTAATTTACATCACCTTTATGAATTAGATCCAAAAAGGGGAGTCCATGGTATAAAGGACTGTACATTCAAAAGACAGACAGTGGGAAGTATGGCTACAATGCACAATTAGTATTTTAAATTCCAGATTTATTTAATAATGCTATGTAAAATGATAATGATAAGGACTTCTTTCTCCACTTGCACCTGTAAGTATAATGCTGCCCCCTGCTGACTGTGCTGCTCCACCTGAGCGGTGTAAAATTTGGCCATCCATGTGACAAGATGCGACTACCTGCTGTGAATGCCGGAGCACACAGGGGCTTCCTGGTGAAGTCAAAATATGGCTGCATTAGCAATCCACTGGGATAGTTCCCCCTTCCCCATCCCTTCTCCCTTCCACCCTTATCATATTCTGTATTGTACATTATTTTGTTACATTGCAAACAATAAACACACAAAACTGAAAAATGTCCAATTGTACATTGTCTACATTTCTTTTTGTTGTATTTTTATGTGTACAATAAAAAGATAAAATAAATAGAGAAAGATGGCTGCGTGCACTGGACGACTTTAATGTATAACAAAGTCAATGGTGAATCACTCGCACTTATTGCATTTGTTTTGTGACTGGCCAACTGGCTGACATTGCACGTGACTTTGCACCATGAGTGGTCATCTTAGAGTTCAGTATAATTGTATATTTAGCCTGAAATTTCACCCTCTTCACTTTACTAAACATCCTTTCCACTGTTTTCTTATTGGGACTGAGATGGTTACTTTACAATTTCCTCCAGTAGATGGTGGTATAAGTCAAGATGTTATAATTCTAATACTGCATGGTTATATCATTACGGAAAATCACAGACCGTGAGATCAGTGTTAAAGTACATTAGCAAAAAGTATAAAGTTAGGAAACACATTTTTTATATTGGATTTTGATCTTAAATATTTACATCAAATAATTCTCAGTATAATAAAATATTTGTAGAGAGTCTGTATTTTCTGTTTTTTATTTCTCTGTTGTTTTACTTCTACGTGATTTTGAGGCATTGTAAATTGTTCACTACTATGTAGTGTTTGAGGTCCATATGCAGACTAATAGCACAATGTAAATGTTCCACAAAAGTCCTCTGTGATGTCTCCTGTTTTGTATCTACTGGGATAGCCACCATTTATGGGATAAAACACATACTTTATGTTTCTGCTCTATTATTAACATTGCGCAATGTTATTAGCGTCCAGGTGGCGACCCTAATTGCGTCTGTTCGTACGATGACGTATAGATTTACAGGGCATGATGTCATGTTTTGCTGGATGATGGGTGGATGTGAGTGGAGTACACCAGAATACGCACTGGAATTGTTTTGCAGAAAGGAGAAGTAGCGCATTGGATGAGTTTCAGATCTTGCAAGGTTGCACAAAGATTTTATCTCAAAGGAGGCCACTGAGCACGCATTGATGGACAGGGGCAAATGTCTAGGGAGGGAAACAGTTGCTGGGTAGATCAGTGGTCACTGTCATGCTTTTTTGACACTCGTTAATCCACAGTCACTAGAAAGCAGTCTTTTGGGGATATTGTGTCTCATGTGGCTTTATCACTCAATATCCAGCTGTTTCTCCTCGTAAACACAATATGCTTTAATGCAGACAGCATCATTTATATGTAGCAATGACTGCAAAGCCTTCTGTAATATTTAAAGATAGCTCATTTTCATTCTGAATTACTTGTGAAAGAAACAATTATGAAAATGTAATAGCAAAAACAGTTCCAGTGGATTTTATTTTATTAGTAGAACAAAATGTGACCATTGTCAGACTATTTTTATATTATACAGCAAAGATGGGTCCTATTTATCAATGTGTGGGGAAAAGATTGATTTCCTATCACCGCTTAGTGCAGCAATAGAAAAGCACCTATCACCGCAATCTATTAGTAAAATACTCAGCCACCTTGGCGAGACTGGCCTAGGGCGTTAAGAGTTAACCTTCCACTTCGCCCGGGAGTCTCAGTGGATATGCAATTTGTGACCCAGCCAGCCGGTTCACCCATGCGCAGCAGAGCGGAAAACCCACTTAGTGAACAAATAAATAAATTGTTAAAATTAGTTCAAAAATATAAAAAAAATATGTTTTTTAACAATGTTTACAAATAGAAAAACTGCTTTGTTCAAATAATAAAAGAATTTTTCTATGATTTCGTTCTGTTATCGCCATCCAGAGATTTTGGGTGTTAAGCTGTAGCCAGCAATACCTGGCGAATCTTCTAGCAATGGTATCCCACTGCCAGTGGTACCCCCTTGATGTATAGGGCTTAACTGTATCAATGGCTTAAACACCAGTTTCCAATGGCTATAGTGCTTTTTACCCTTTGATAAGTAGACCCCTAATAGTCTAAGCGCAATCTCAGCAATGGGTCCGTAGCTGGAGAAACAAACAGTTACTTCAAGCCAAATTTTTGGCACAATTACATGATGGTGGTGGGGGCGGGGGGGGGGGGGATATGGCTGGTGATAGTTCTGAAGAGGTAGATTAGTGGTGAATGGGGATGCGACCAGTGACCGTGGTTGTAGATCTGACACTTCTAATGCATCAGGAGAACAAAGGGAGAATAGCAGAGCAGTGGGAACATATATGAAAACTGGTGTCCAGGAAAAAGGTACTGTAAAACATAACAATCATTCAGAACCTAAGCATATGATAGGTTGCTGTGGCAGCATCTTTTTTCAAAAATTATCAAACAAGTTTAGTGGGATACATACACTAAGTTTTAATCGAAGTCTAAAATGATTAATTTCATTAGTATTAATGCTAATACTTGTATGACTGTGTTTGACAGAACAGTATAATATATTTAGTGGCTTGCATAGCTGCCTCACAACCATGGAGCTTTGGGTTCATTTCGGCCCAGAGTGCTACTTGTCTTGTTTTTGTCATGTGGGTTTCATTCAGATGCTCCTGTTTACTTTCATGGTCCAAAACCATACAGAGAAATAAAGTAGCTTCTGACTAAGTTGGATCCAGTATATATGTATTTGAATTCCTATGGTAGGAAAATTAGATTGTAAGCTAGGCAGAGGGTGCTGATTGTATAGCGCTGCATAATATTTATTGCCACCAAATACGTAATTAGCATAGTAGCATGGGGTGCATCTGCTAAGGGACACGCAATTGGAAGGGGGCTGCTTCCCCTGTCAAAGACCAATTTGTATATGTGTTTTCTTTTCTATCCTTGAACGGTACTAGGGGCCCTTGTCTAGTTATAACCATTGGTTGGCACTATATAAAATAATAATAATACTAATAATTATAATAGTGTTGTAAATCAATAAAACCATTTATTTACTGATAGATCTTTGGGGTATAAAAATGCATTAGAGTGTTGGCTGTCTAAAAAAAGCCATCTCTGCAACGGTTAGAGTAAAAGACATAGAAATGTGTGGGAAGAAAAAAATAAACGTCATTAGAATCTTTTTTTATTTTTACTTTTCATCGCATATAGGGGATTAGGATACGTTCCTACAAAATAACAAAATTACACATTTTCAGCATTCTCAAGAGAAATATAAGAACTGTGCAAAAGAAACATGCATTGTTTATTTAAACACGAGGAAAAAAATGTTATAAGAGACTGTAAACAGGAATTTAAAATTTAGCTTAAAATAGATTTCTGTGACATTAAATCTGTTTCAATGTGTTGCTCCATCCTAACTGCATTCTAAGTCAGAACACTGGATTTTGGCCAAAATGACAGCATTGCTTTCTTCCTACTTTATTTGCATCACATTTATAATCTGTTTTACAGCTCTCAGTGGCATATGAAAACCACCTTTCACCATGACTAGCACCGAGCCTATGCTTATTTTTACTGTGATTTGTGCACCATCACCCACTGCAACTTTTACATCTCCCAGTGTATGCTCCCAAATACTTCATTTAGGAATATAAAGAAATTCAGTGTTATGCGTTTGGCTGTCGGCTAGGTTCTCCCCACTAACATTATTGTAATCAGCTAGTAGCAAACCACAGAGCTACAGTTATTCCACTGTGCCTTTAAGATGGTTAAACACAGAAAGTTCCAGCTGTGCTGGATATTTAGCATTGCAACCTCTTTAAAACCAGGGTTGAATTTATGTATTTTAACCATGAAGGCAGAAGGACCACTAGGCACCCTTGTTTCATATGGGGCAGCACAGTGGCTAAGTGGTTAGCACTTCTGCCTTACAGCACTGGGGACATGAGTTCAATTCCCGACCATGGTCTTATCTGTGAGGAGATTGTATGTTCTCCCCGTGTTTGCGTGGGTTTCCTCCGGGTGCTCCGGTTTCCTCCCACACTCCAAAAACATACTAATAGGTTAATTGGCTGCTATCAAAATTTACCCTAGTCTCTATCTCTCTCTCTGTCTTCTGTGTGTGTGTTAGGAAATTTAGACTGTAAGCTGCAATGGGGCAGGGACTGATGTGAGTGAGTTCTCTCGCTGCAGAATCAGTGGCGTTATAAAAATAAATGGTGATGATGATGATGATATAGTGGCAATGCCCTGTAAAATTCAACACCTCTTCATCTTAATTGTGTTCCTCACCTATCATAAATGTCCAGATAGCTGGCTAATTTAACTATTAAAACCCTCCTCTAAACTCCCATCAGATGATGATTCAACCTATGAGCCCATCATACACTGGTCCACTTCATTTGGTTGTGCAAGTGTGTATACCCATTCTACGTGTACAGCAGAATTTCTCTTGACTACACATGATAGTGACAAAGAAGTTGCAAGATGTAGCTGCACATTTTAGCTATCTGAGGCTCTGGATATATTGGTTATGCAATACCTGACATAACTAATAGTTATTGATGATGTAATATCAAGTAGGGCCACCTTAACTACATTATGGGCCCCCGGGCAATGCAGTGCACCAGGGGCGCCCATATATATATATATATATATATATATATATATATATATATATATATTGTGTGTGTGTAAAAAAAAAATATATGTATGTAAAAAAAAGTGATTTTATATATATATATATATATATATATATATATATATATATACACACATATATATATACAAGTTAACCCGTGCATGATACTCATGCATTCTAGTCAAATCAAGCTACTTAAGGTGTTAAAAAGGTTCTTGTCATGCATTTGGGCCTAGCCCAGGCCTCCTCAGGGGAAGAGCGTTACTTCCAGACGCAAGCGCCCTTTTTTAACGTGGTTTTGTCCACATGTCACCACCTCATCATTCTTCTCCATCACCTCATCCTTCATTTTCATCGCCACATCTATCCAGATGTCTATCCAGACACAGGGATCTCTCTCAGCGGTCCTGAGTATCACACTCCTCTCGCTCTGTCACCCCCGGCAACGACCAACTACTCCCCACTGTCACCCCCGGCAACGACCAACCACTCCCAACTGTCACTTCTCCTTCAAGAAATATATATATATTTTTTTTAAATCTTTATAAACACTTTTAACAATTAACAAATTAAATTAACAAATTAAAAACATCTTAGTATACCAAATTTCAGCCCTTTCTGAGGTTTTTTTCCCACACACACTAAGAATTTAGTAGGTCAGTGTATAACTCCGCCCAGCAGGTGGCGCTGCAGCTTGGTTTTATTTTTTCCACACACAGACAGACTAACACACGCCACTAAGCATTTATATTATAGATATACAGGGGCCCCCTTAACTTACATTAAGTCTGATCCCCTTCTCTTCTTTTTTCCGCGCTGAGTCTCTCTGTTCGGCGCTCCTCCGTGCTGTGCTTGCAGTGAATGTTGGGTGTGACATCACGCCCAACATTCACTGCGAGCACAGCACAGAGGGATCGCCAGCTGACGTGGGTAAGTATTTTCACTTTTTTTTTTGTTTTGCAGGATTTATTTTTTTTAGCGCTGCCTCGGACGGGCCCCCTTGCCCGCAGGACCCCCGGGCACCTGCCCATTGTGCCCAATGGAAGAGATGGCCCTGATATCAAGAGCCATTTACTGCAATAGTTGTTTCAGAACAAGCCTCCTCTGACACCTGTGAGATTACCTTAATCCATCAAAATTGCAGGATTAGTGGAAGATGTACTTGGATATTTGATTTCATGTGCCTTTAATTGCAGTTTTGACAAAAATGGACAAAGGAAGCAATCTACTACCAACCACTGCTTATTGTGTGATTCAGTTGGAAGTACATCCTGCAGCTTTGTAAGAGCTCTAAAAGTCCATAGTGTGAGCTAAATTCATGTCTGAACTATTTGTATAGCTAATTAGTTCACGTCGTAATTAGTCTTATCAAGTAATACCATGCAGATTATTATAGGTCCAATACTACACAGCTGGGATTCACAATAAGCTATGTTTGGGAGCTCTAAATCTAAATTAGTGTAATAGACTATAATTGCCAAATCAAGAAAACAATATTCCCAAGGTTTAGAACTGTAGCTCCTACTACAATATAATTGTATTTATATGCCTATATTATTTTAGGCACATTGGACTTTTTAATTAATGTCTATTAAAAAAAAGGCACATTTTCCAAAGATTGGGGGCTCCCTAATTACATGTACACACACCCTAGATACAGAGATCACAGAGGGAAAATAAACACATGCTTCCATAGAAATGTATATGTAACATCAAATAAGACATAAACATGTAAAACAATCAACAAACTAGTAGTAAGGGATTGCATAAAAGGTAGAAACAAAATGCAACAACAGGCTGGACTAGACATTCAAGCTAAGATAGTACTCTTGCAATGTTAAATGACAATGGGAATATTGTTAAAACACAGAGTGGTTTACAATTGCCATTGAACTAGTAAAGTAAATGTATACTGATGCTATAAGATTTACTCTGAAAAAATCATTTCCTTTTAAATTAGGTAATCGAGAATTATGAAATACAAGTTTGGTTTATTATGTGAGAATAAATGGAGTGAATTATAAATGTTTGCATTGAACATAAAATAAATATTGATACTTACTTAACTAAGTCTGTCCAGCATACTGCAAGTCACGTTCTTTTGCTGAACATTGCTATTTTTAAAAGGGCATGAGTCTGGCTTGCAGTCTCCTAGTTAGCAGAGATGCCCAGCACTTCAAAGACTTACGCTGTGTACCTACAGCATCCATGATATGCTAATGTTGAGTTGTGTATAGCCATTTGCTGACCACTGCTGATACGTTATGTCAGTACTTATACCACATAAAGTCACTGCTTAACAAAAGGCCTGTGTATGCTGTTTTCAGTTATCAGCTGAAAGCAACTTAACCTTAGTGTACCATACATGATGTGGGTAGGCAGCTTCGTGGTTTCTCTTAAAACAAATCTGTTATTTGTTCCCCAAGTTTAGTAGGCAGGGCAGTCATTATATAACACTCCAAAAGTGTGTGGTAGATAATGAGGAATCTCCTCCAAACCTTTGAAACAGTTATATTTTTTATTTTTATTTTTATTATATTTTCACCCGAGGAGCTGCTGGAACTACTATTGCTCATAGAATTTGAATATTTTTTTCTAATAATGCTGATATCTGTTATTATTGAGGCTGGTGGAGGGACCTGTACCAGTTTTTCCTAAAGCTGTATACGCTTTTTGGGAAGCTCCTTCCCATACAAGACAA
Organism: Mixophyes fleayi; assembly: GCF_038048845.1. Classification (NCBI taxonomy): domain Eukaryota; kingdom Metazoa; phylum Chordata; class Amphibia; order Anura; family Limnodynastidae; genus Mixophyes; species Mixophyes fleayi. The sequence continues at coordinate 56,368,168 of NC_134407.1, forward strand.
TCTCCCTGGGGTTTTACAGCATACAAGACAAAAAGCCTGGGACATATACTGCTGCCATGCACCACTTGCCCAGCAGTATGTGTATATATATATATATATATATATATATATATATATATATATATATATATATATATATATCTATATATATCATCACCCATCCATGATTATGCCGTTCGGGGATGGCTGATGGGGGAAATTTAAAGTCAAACGTTTAATGTACAAAATGTGTTTTTTATTTGGTTAAACTGTGTTGTATGTTACATACGCTTTGAGTGTGGGAGGAGAACAGAAAGGACTTATGTCATCACAAAAGGAAATGCTGGATCTTCCCTTCCAGTTCACCATCACCTCTGCAATATTGAATGCAGCTCATTCTCACATCCTCCTGTGATTGCCCTAACAAGGAGGAAGGAGTGTGGACATACATTTTGAAAGCAGACAGTCCCAGGGGAGGAAGTGAGTCAGAATGGATAACTCGTATCCAAATAAACCTTGTTGGCTTGAAATGATTTGTGTAGTATTTTCTTTGTGTATATGGGAACAATGCAGCATAATGTTTCATGCAGATGGGATATATAGTGCAACTATAAGTCTGACATACATACGGCCTTCAAGTAAACAAAGGCAATTGGAGACACCTCTACAATAATACCAACAAGAGGTCTATTTGGCCTCTGACATTACAAAAAAAGCGTAAAAATGTGCATAGCGTGCTTCACTTTACTACATAGTAATGTAGTTAATTGTATCGCACTCAAATGTTAATTAAAGGATGTAAATAATACAGACCAGCGCTAGTTCTTTGTTTGTGCAAGTGCAGCTATTTTTCTGATTAGCACTTTTCAAGGAGCCTATTTAATCCTTGGAACTGTCACTTTTGTGTGTTTGGATATCTTTATTACATTGGTCAAAGTGGACTTAGAAGAGCAACTGTAATGTACAATGTGTGCAATTACATGTATAGGGACAAACCTGATTTCCAGAATCTCTGAGGTGGTGTAAAGTTTAAGGCGCCTATTTATTAAACATTCCAATGCCTTAAATCCTGGCTGTTTTCACAGCATTATGGCAAATTTAAGCATAGTAGCTATTAATGGAGTGTTATGGATATATCTCCGGAGTTCACTAAAGTTTATATCAATACCGCTGTCCCCATCTGAGGATGGAATTAGCAGCTCTTAACTGATTGTAAAGGCCGAATAGAGACAGAGTAGAGGGATCATTTAAGATCCCTCCCCCGGCAGGCTGCACGCTCCTCCTCTCCACCACCCAGGCAATAGATGGGGAATCTCCCATAGTCCCATTGTGGATCCAGACTGAACCTGTGTGGATCCAGATGTGATCCTGAGAGATCCTCCCCTGTTTGCTCCTCTGTGTATGCCATGCCGTCTGCTGGTGTATGGGGTATATGCTGGTGCAGGGATCTCCCAAGTGGGGGTTTTCAGGTTCCTGGCTCTGTAAGTAGGATAGGGTACAATGGTGGAAAGAATGGGTGCTGGAAGTCAGACATTGAAGCGTGATAGAGTGGGGGTGCCAAGGAGTATTGACACTATCACTGAACCAAGGGCACCTTGGTTCAGTGAGGAGAGCTGAGAAAATCGACCACCACTGGCTGCTCCATTCAGGTCAGAGCAATTCCATGAAACATCAAGGAATAGTATAACGCTATCAAGAAGAACTTCTCACCAGGAAGCCACTTTTTCGAAAGCGCAGTCCTGGCTCCTGCAAAATTGTAAATAGCTCCAAAAACAATGTGTGAAGAGCGGTGATAGAAGTCGGTATGTAATGTGAGAAAACAATGAAACTTGATAAATAGCCCCTATGTATTTTTGCGGGGAGAAAAAGTCTGTGTGCACTGCCACAAACCGACGTACTCTACCCTGAATGTGCTGTTTCTGTTTCTTAATCTCACTTAAAAAATCTCCAAAATGTCTATACTCAGCAAACAACACCCAAGCTCCCCAACTCCTCCCATTAGACAGTGCAAAGTTTTGAAAACTGTGCCATGTGCAAATCTGTCATATAAAAGCAGGTGCACATTGCACAAAAATAGGCACATGATGTTACAATACAGAATTTGCAGTGCTGGTTTTCATTTTGCATTTTCTTAAATGATATTTAAAAACCATATAGTAGAAATACATATACTGCAATGAAGCTGACGAGTGTGTGACCCCAAAACCATATCTCAAGCATATGTTGTCACAAAATAGGTAAATGCAGTTGGAAGATGACCACTGCCATCTTCCGACTGCGCTAATAGTCCTCTGTGTAAGCCAGAAACAATTAGACGGTCAGGATTGGCCGATATGAGGCCAGTTGTAAACATTTGGACATCCCTCTTTCTGCTGGGGTCATTTAGTGTGGTGAACATAGAATCAGGGTGGACGTTTGCATTGATTTTCCCAGCCGCTCCAGTCCCCAAGCACTGCAGTAGAGCTATTACAGTAAAGGTGGTATTGCCAGCTAAATAGAACAATAATTCTATTGCCAAAATAGGGTACTTGTCCAGATAGCAGCATTTAGCCACATATCTTCCAACTACCATAATCTGGATATAGTAAATAAATTATGTTAAATGAAGAACACATTTAATGGATATTCACACAAGTGGCTTCTATTATATCTAAATCTATGGAAACTATTTTACAATGTCGGCAACCACGCTCCAGGTTTGATCTCATACTTTTATTTTTATTTCCCTATTAGTAAAAATGTGTCATTATTTACATCAATGTAATGTCTATTAAAATGTAAACCTTTCTATTCTTTCATACCTGCAGCAAGTCAAATCTATGTTTTGTAACCAGAAATGTCCGCATATTGTTATCAGAAAGAGGGAGTGTCATATATTGCCACATAGATATGTAATAAATACTAATCCCACTTAAAAGTCTGTTCTTAAGTAAGATGATGTGCGATTTAGTCATCCGAAATGGCCACGCCAGTGGTTGAAAACAGTGATCTTTATACAGGGAGAGGAGGAGTTTGAATTCCTGGCCGGGGATCACATGATCAGTACTGCCACAACCCGGAAGTGACAGGCGGCCGGCAGTGTGGAGGATCGTAGAGCGGATAAGTATTACAGTGCCCCCCCCCTTTTTAGGGGTGGACTCTGGTGCCGGGAGGGTTAATACCTGCCGCCGGACGGGTTAAATCACCAGAGTTAGGCGCTGCGTGAACTGTATATTAAAGGTGTTAAACTCACTGGGCGGTTTAACTCCTGCTAAGACAAGTCTCCAAATGTGTGTAAAAAAGGCTCTGTTTTGTATTTAAAGCTGTTCTTCTTCTTTCATCTGACCTGATCTCTGGTACCTTTAACCATTGTAAGAGCAAATAGACTTCACTTGCTTCAAAGACCTGCTTGGAAACTTCTCTATCATGTGACCTACAGATTAGACCCAACTCTAGTCCGTTCCCGCCTGTTCTGAGGTTTGGACCCAGCACCGAGTAACACCGCTCTGCCCGCTATCCAGAGCTCTGGCCAGGGGGGATCCATCTACAGGAACCCTGATCTATAGGAAGAGGTCAGGGGTACCAGCCCAGGTACACCAGTAACAGGGTACGCTAGCAGCGTCAGTCACCCCGAAGAAACCCGGTTCTGGATGCCGGTCAGGAGTCCAGTGGTGGCAGCAGGTGTAAGCCCCTCCTACTGCAGCAAGAGGGCGCATTTGGGATAACGAAATGGAACGGTGGCAAAGTAAGCCCAACCGGCAACAGCAGACAGGGTGGCATAGGTAGTCCATCTGGTGACAGGCTTTTTGGAAAATTTTGTGTGAAAACGTTTTAGGAGAAGAGGTGCATGAACATCCTGGGCCGGAAACCAAGAACGATCTGCTGGACCGTAACCTTTCCAATTAATCAAGAACTGCAGGGTTCCTTTGGAGATGCGAGAAGTAATAATATTCTTGACTTCAAATTCTTGATTTTGTACAGAAATAGGAGAAGGATTTTTCCTATAAAAGGTTAATTATTAATGACCACAGGCTTAAGTAGAGAGACATGGAATACATTTGGAAACTTCAAGGTAGGTGGAAGTTCAAGTCTAAATGCCACAGGGTTAATAACCTCCAAAATCTTGAATGAACCTATTAACCTCAGGGAGAATTTCCTAGAAGGAACTCGCAGTCGAAGATTTTGTGTGGACAACCATACCATATCTTCTGTTTTAAGTAAAGGTGCAGGCTATCTCCTCCTATCAAATATTTTTTTACTGGAAAAAGAGGGTTTAGTTAGATTTTGTTTGACTTGAGCCCACCGAGAGGAACAGTCATGAAGTAGGGAATCTACTGCTGGAACTCCGGATGGGAGAAGATTGAAGAACTGAGTGAGTTTCGGATGAAGCCCTGGAGGGATTAGAAAGGTGACATAGAAGTTGATTCGTGAGATAAATTGTTGTGAGCAAATTCGGCCCAGGGTAACAAGTCAACCCAATTGTCATAAGATGGTGAAATATAGCATCTTAGATATTTCTCTAAATCTTGATTTGTCCTTTCAGTTAGACCATTGGTCTGAGGGTGGTAAGCGGAGGAGAAATTTATCTGATTCCACAGAGATGATAAAAGGCTCTCCAAAATTTAGCCACGAACTTAGTAACACGGTCTGAAACGATTTGATCTGGACATATATGCAACCGGAAGATCTCTTTAATGAAGAGTTGGGCTAAAAAAGATGCTGATGGAAGAGCTTTCAAGGGTATGAAGTGGGTTGCTCGGGAGAGATGCTGTGTGACTACACAGAACACAGAATCTCTTGCGGATAGACGAGGATCGGTAATAAAATTCATAGATAAGTGACTCCAAGGACAATCAGGCACCGGAAGTGGGTGTAGAAACCCATACGGACCTTGTCTGAGAGACTTATTTTGCACACAGATGGTGCAGGAGGAGACATATTGCAGGATATCAGAGGGTAAGGTCAGCCACCAGTAGTTGCGGAGAATGAGTTCTTTGGTCTTTTTGATGCTAGCGTGGCCAGCGAAGTGAGAGGCATAGGAACTACAAGGTGGGTGCTGAAAGCAAACTGCAGATGTACCATAGACCATTGATATGAATATAGGTAAATTTTGGACCTTAGTATTAGTCATTTCCAAGTTAAATTTTGAGTTGCTACATTACAATGCAACTCGAGTACTGTAATTAAAGATGTTTATAACAATACAACTACTATACTTTTCTTTTGTTTGTTTTTTGTTCTGGGGAACATTTTGCAATGCAAACTATTCGGAATATTTATTATGGGATTGTTGTAACTGATAACTTTTATATCCTCATTTACGGGCACTGTGTCATTACAAAGGAACATTATCTGCATTGTGTCGGTGTGGAACAAAGCCTGAGTACTGTGAGATCTTAATTTGCTGTCACTCAGAATAAAGGCTGGTCAAGAACAGTGGACATTTTATTTTATTTTTTATTAAATTATAATGGATGACATATTTTTTACACGTGTTTTGTGATCTTACTTACTGTTTTGCCTGAATAAACTTGGTTTGGTCATTGGACATAGTAACATAGTCGATGAGATTGAAGAAAAAACCCAAAATCAACATTTTTTGAATTCTAGCTGTGTGGTCCGGAGGAATTCAATGCAAAACCCCCAGTGAGTTAACTGCCAATTTAAGCTCGTAAAGGGAAAATCCTTCCTGACCCCATAAATTGCAATTAGATTAATACCATGAATCAATCACATCAAATGTTTAATGCAGTAGTTATAAAACTAACTGTGTAAGAAAAGCATCCAATCTATCTAACCCTGTACCATCTGCACTGTCCTGGGCCTGAAAAGTTTGGTAGAAAAATCTTGTATTGATCTTGGATATATTAGTGCATATTCTTAGGTCCCAGTCACTATGCAGTTTGGCTATTGTGTGAGATTCAGTTGCTCAGTCTGAGTGGCCAGATACTGGTTTATAGTGAGGCCTGTTAGTGTGAAGATGACCACCTAACAGGCCCGATATCTGCCATCTTCTAACCACATGCACGATAATAATCCAAAATAAGTTTGCACTCGTTTTGAGACATGCGCTGTAATACCAGGCCAACTGCCCATTAACACTGATAATGTCTTAAGGGGTTGTCCAGACAAGTAGTTCCTCCTGTACCGGTCCAAATTAAGCACAACAAGAGAAAAACCACTGGTAAATGATGCAGGGTAAAGTTTAGTTGATCTCTATGCCTTGCTGCTATGCTGGCCACCATGTGACACAGACATGACCACTTCCTTGGATAAGCCTTTCCAAAGTAAATAATCCCAATTTAGCCAGCCTTCGTGATAAATTAGATCCACAATTCCCTTTATTAATAGGGTAACCTTTCTCTGAACTCTTTCAACTCAGCCCGTATGGATGTGGTACTATTGTCCGTTTTTTATGATAGGGAGAAAAGCACCCACCCCAGAAAGAGCAGATTAACGAGTCTTTTCTCCCTATCTATGAAAGGCACCTGGCTGGCGTTAGCTGCCGCCAGGAATTGCTCTCTGGCCAAGGTTTGGGTACCGCCTCTGTCCTAATATCATCTCAGGATGGTGATAACAGTGGCTCAGTATAAGAAAAACTGCTTATTTATTTTTAAAATAAGTATTTCTTTTTCTATTACTACTTATTTTTCTATTTATTTATTTTTACGGAAAGCGCAACTGGAAGTCCTGGTATCCAGTTCCACTGCGCCTATGTGAACCAGCATGCGCATATGCCCTGAAGGCTGGCTGGCGAAGCTGTAAGACTTCTCTTACCACTGCCGGACAGTGTCACCAGTATCACTCACAGCGACCCTTAAATGGCAAATTGGAGTGATTTTTACCACCACTCCACCATAAATAGACCCCTGTGTCCTTCCAACTTCCAATACATGTACGGCTATGTTCCATTGTGCTCCCTGCCCTTTACCATCCTCGGTGGCTTCATGATAAGGGCAGGTCACACTAGATGTAAATGGGAGAAAGCAGAGTTGAAAAAGATAAATAAAAGAAGGTTGAGCTAAATAAAAAATTAGGTTTATGTGAGGGTGCAGTCTAGAGTCAAGGGTGTGCCTGGCTATTTTGCTGCATGAGATGGCAAATAAAATGAAAATAAATAATAGTTAATGATTCCTCCCTTTGCATACAGCAAAACAAACATTTATATGATTGTAGTGTACACAGTAAAACACAAATAAAAATAACATGCTCTTTTTCATTATTAGCACTACCAACAAGGCTGAGACAACTGATTTAGTCTTTTGTATGATAAAAATAGCATCTTTTTAAGCTTATTCCCAACATTTTGCTACCCTGGCAACCTGAGTGACTCATCACAGACCCAGAAGCACTGTATGTCCAACTATGTATGTGTCCAAAAAGGTGAATAAGGTCTGAGTCACATGGGTGAAGCTGGAAAAAAACTGAGAAGTGTCATGTCTATTACTATTCACTATTAGTGAAAAATAAATATACACACTTGTTAAATAAAGCATTTATTAAACAGGAACAATAAAAAAATGTTTTCTTGGATACACATAAGCTCTATCTGATGAATTAAGTCAGAGCCATTGTTTAATGCTGTTTTACATTTTGCCATTCGATGGAAGCAAAGCAGAACACAGAATAGCTGAAATGTGCATGGTTTATAGTGTGGCCGAATGTCAGCTCATGTATTACTTTGATCATATATCATAGTTATGTGACAGGCATGAAACGGAGGTGTCACAACCTCTTTTCAACCAATTGGCTTCACACTGACAATCAGCTTATACAGCATTCTAATTATATTTCCTTGCGTCTCCCCTGGGAATTTGCCGTAATTGAACCTTCAAACTCATTCCCAATTATTTTTAATTATTTGTTTGTATTAAATCCTGCTATGCACATCTATATATCATATTTAGCTATTTCCATATGTGTACAAAGTGTTTGGTTGTTTAAGAGTTACATCACTCAATCAAAATTCATTAATTTCATTGGTGGGCAGTTGAAGTCTATGAAATATGCTTAATAAAAGTGGTACAACCATAAGCCTTACCTACTATTGTACTGTTACATAGGGCATTAGAGAATTAGTATGTAAGAGCAGCCCAGTATAATCTGTTATGAATGCCATATTCCTTCTGTGGGTGTTGTCTTCCAGGCTTCCTCTAAAAACATGAAAAACCTTCGAACGTCTTATTCTTTTACTCTGGAGAGGATTGGAAAAGTGCGTTTTGAGGTCAAGAAAAAAAAAGAAAGGAAACAAAATATTTCAGACAGAAGAAATTGCAGCTAAAATGCATTGAACTCTGTTTATATTGAAGATTTATTTCGTTAATTGGAATGCTTTTACTTCTAGAAGAAACATGTGGACTTATAGTGGTTAGCTTGGAAGACTATTCTCCAGCTGTTCAGCGTTCCCTTGTGTTTCTACATATTGGGAGCAACAGCATAAGGGAGAAAGCGTGCAGTGAACAGCTCGCTGTAATAATGATCAGATAGGACATACACACATCTGCCCCCAGCTCTGCTGCCTTCTTCAGACTAGGGGTCAAGAACTGACAAATAGAAGCATCATGAAAGATGCAAAACTTTGCTGCCAATCTAGAAAGTGTTGTAGATGTATTATAGGTTATACATATTACACCCAATTTTAATATATTATGTTTTTATGATTTATTTAATGCATGGGCTTTGTAAAATATGTGTAAGTCAGTGTACCCTTAACTAGACAGGCTAATATTTATTAGTGCACAGGGTAGGAAGCATGCATCATTCACCTTCTATTTGTCACAATGGAAATCTTACCCTGGGGTATTGTAGCAATGCATAATGTTTGTCTGGCAGTCACATCCTGACACGCCATTGTCATTACTTATTGTTGTGTTGCAAACAGGAGTTTAATCTTTTAAGGATGTATTTCTGCCTAATGGTGATGATATGTTTTAAATATTACTATATTGACAACTGGTGTATGTAGTTTATAGCGAGTTCACATTCACAAATTCTTTATTTGTATTCCAAGTGGTTTTGAATGAAACAGTTGCAGACAGGAAAAGTCTGGATGTACAATGTGAATGGTAAGGTTTGGCCTTTTGGCTGCAGGACACTGTGGGGCTCATGTTAATTTAAATTTAAATTGTTTTCTTGGTGTAAAATACACTTTTTTATTTCTGGGCAAGCACACAAAGCATTAGTTTCCAATTAGTGGTTTGTGAGCCTGCTCAGATGTAATAAGCGTATTATACGCCAAGAAGACATTTTGCATTCAGCTTAATACAAGCCCATCATAAGGGTAGATTCAATTTCCCGCATCGTTCTTTAGAATATAGTATTTATATTTGTGACACTTCACCACAAGTAACTCATAATAAACTAAGGAGTCTAATGATCAATATTGGGTGATATGCCATTGGAGGGTCCCTATGTGACCACACGAGTCGGCTTGTTGCCTCGCACATACACACTGAATCTTGGGCTTGGAACTTGGGCTTCCAGTTCTAGATTAAAAAAAAGAGAAATAAAGTTTAAGAATAAATAAAAGTAAATATAGAATAAAAAATAACTTTATTTACATATTTTTTTTTAATTACTAATGAATCATGTTTTCTGTTACTGACCCTAGGCGGTGATGATAGGAGAACACAGTAGTAATTGTGCCACTGCTGTCCATGTTAAAGAGGTCCCCCGATGAAGGCTACTGTCGGCAATAGTCCTTACTGGCCTGGGGGCTTTCATAAATAGGCTGAAGTCCCTAAATCAGTCACAAATTCCTGTTTTCACCAGATTAGGGCTTTTCTCTATTTGCTAAATAGATTCCTAAATGTAAAAACGACATCAGGGGGTAAATGTATCAATCTCCGGTTTTGTCAACTCGCGGGAGTTCGGCGAGATGACAGCTTAAATTTAAAGCAGCGCTGCCTTGTAAAGGGAAGTTTCCCTTTACAAGGCAGCGCAATTTTTTCAAGGCACCCCTCCAAAATAATTACTGAGCAGTCCTGTTTTAGAAGTAGTTGGGTCAATAAATTGTAATAAGTATTTAGGTCACGACAGAAATACTTATTTAGTTGTATGCAAAAATGCCCCTCTGCATCCAGACACTCTGCCCCCTCTGCATCCAGGCACACTGCCCCCTCTGCAACCAGGCACACTGCCCCCTCTGCATCCAGGCACACTGCCCCCTCTGCATCCAGGCACACTGCCCTCTCTCACGTTGCCCCCTCTGCCCTCTGTCCCCTCCTCTGCCCTCTGTCACGCTGTCCCCCTCCTCTGCCCTCTGTCACCCTCCTCTGCCCTCTCTCACGCTGTCACCCTCCTCTGCCCTCTCTCACGCTGTCCCCCTCCTCTGCCATCTGTCCCCCTCCTCTGCCATCTGTCCCCCTCCTCTGCCATCTGACCCCCTCCTCTGCCATCTGTCCCCCTCCTCTGCCATCTGTCCCCCTCCTCTGCTCTCTGTCCCCCTCCTCTGCCATCTGTCCCCCTCCTCTGCTCTCTGTCCCCCTCCTCTGCCATCTGTCCCCCTCCTCTGCTCTCTGTCCCCCTCCTCTGCCATCTGTCCCCCTCCTCTGCTCTCTGTCCCCCTCCTCTGCCATCTGTCCTCCTCCTCTGTCATCTGTCCCCCTCCTCTGCTCTCTGTCCCCCTCCTATGCCATCTGCCCTCCTCCTCTGCTCTCTGTCCCCTTCCTCTGCCATCTGTCCCCTTCCTCTGCCATCTGCCCTCCTCCTCTGCTCTCTGTCCCCCTCCTCTGCCCCGCGCCAGCTATAGAAAAAAAGAAAGCAAACAGAAACTTACCAATCCGCGCAGCGCTAGGACCCTGCAGCCTCCTCTCTCGCGCAGCTGTCACTGACGTCGATATTCAGTGACAGCTGCGTGAGAGAGGAGGCTGCAGGGTCCTAGCGCCGCGCGGATTGTTACATTTCTGTTTGCTTTCTTTTTTCTAGGGCTGGCTCGCGGCACCCCAGTGACAGCGCCGCGGCACCCCTGGGAGCCGCGGCGCACACTTTGGGAACCGCCGATCTAACGTCTTATTTTTTTTACTTTGGAGGGGATAAGAAAAGTGCGTTTTGAGGTAAAAAAAAAAAAGGAAACAAAATATTTTGGACAGAAGAAATTGCAGCTAAAATGCATAGAACTATGTTTATATTGAAGATTTATATGGTTAATTGGAATGATGATCTATCTTAAAGTTGTAGGTACTATGCTGTACATTCTAGTGGCTGAGAACAGTAATAAGTGTATAATCAGGTAGATGAGGGGTAAAGGCAGCAGGAGCTCACTTTCTCGGCTTATTTACTAATGTCAGTGAATGTGTGTGTAGGTTGGACTATCACTGAAATGTAGCAGTGCAGGGGCACACGCAGGATTTTTAAGGGGGGGGGGGGGGGGTTCCCCCCTCCCAAAAAAAAAAACCAGTGAGCAGCTCCGTTTCGGCAGCACTGTACTATACAACAGCCGTGGCGCTGTCAAAGAAGCGTCCGCGGCGGTGCTGTATACAATACGCTTCTTTGACAGTGCCGCGGCTGCTATATAGTACAGTGCCGCTATGTGGGGCACTTCTTGAGGGGAGGGGTTTCTGGAGACCCAGAAACCACCCCTGCGTGCGCCCCTGCAGTGAGTAACCTCTGAAAGATTTTTTGAGTTATCAGCTGTACTGACAATGAGGGAAAGGTGTACAGTATATTATAATATGTGCTCCTATATAACTTATCAAACCACTTTGATTCATTCTGTTGAAGACATGTCTAAGCAAGATATGTAAATTAATAATATAGAAAACATAGTACCATCATTTAAAGAAAAACGTTTTTTTGCTCTTCTACATGTCTTTGCTTTTTAACACTGAAGTGAGCTATCTTAGTAACGTGATTGGATATTGCATAATATAATATCCACCAATCTTGTGCATGTGCTTTTAAGGATATATCTATCTAGATGGATAGATAGATAGATAGATAGATAGATAGATAGATAGATAGATAGATAGATAGATAGATAGATAGATGTATACACACTGGCATTTGAATGGTACACCTGCATACTTAAGTTTTAAAAATGCATTCCGGGTGTATTATATTTAGAGATGGTCACTGACCCCCGTGTTTTGGTTTTGGATTCGGTTTTGGATCTGGATTACCGTCGTGTTTTGGTTTTGGTTTTGGTTTTGCAAAACCGCCATTGCGTGTTTTGGTTTTGGTTTTGTTTGGTTTTGTTTTGCTATTTTGTTGGAAAATACATGTTTTTGTGCCTAAAATAACCCAATCTAGTGCTCTAACTGTTTTAGAGATAAGTAATCTAATTGTTGAGGTAATAAATCATCCAAAAAAACTGTTAAATTCTTCGTTGGTAGGCCTTCATTTATTCTACACACAAAACAGATTGTCTTCCTCTCCATCTATGCATATTGGCAATGCAGCCATAGTCTTTGGATGTATATTACACCCTACACTTATAGTTAAATATGTAAAGAAATGGAAAAAGACAGTTTGCTTTCTGTCTCTATAGGCCCCTCTCCACTTTTTTAAAAAAAACAAAAAATTCAGCCATTATAGACTGTACAATATTAATTGACATGGAGAAAGCCAGTTTGGTTTCTGTCTCTCTAGGCCCCCCTCCACTTGTATAAAATACCAAAAAATCCAGCCATTATAGACTGTACAATATTAATTGACATGGAGAAAGCCAGTTTGGTTTCTGTCTCTCTAGGCCCCCCTCCACTTGTATAAAATACTAATAAATTCAGCCGTTATATACTGTACAATATAAATTGAAATGGACAAAGGCAGTTTGGTATCTGTCTGCATCAGATCCTCTCTCCACTAGGAGTAAAATAGAAAACTATTAAGCCGTTATATAATCTAGAATATAAATAGAAATTGAGAAAGGCAATTTGGTATCTGTCTGCATCATAATCATCAACATCATCATTAGCGCCCTCGTCGCCTACACAAATCTCCCCCTCATCCTCTTCTAATTCCAAAGTGGCATCCTCAATTTGGGTATCACCGGCTACACTCGGGCTAGTAAGGCACACATCAGCAGAATGCTCACGATTAGACATCCCACTGTTGGATGGACTCTCCACAGGGATTGTTGTCATTTGTGAATCAGAGCAAATATTCTCCTGTAATGCCTCACTGTTATCTTGCAGCTCGGCTTTGACGCGTAACAGTAGTTGTGCACCAATTGTAGGCTGGGTAACTTTTTGGGATCTGCCACTAATACCCAAAGGTGAAGGCCTCATTCTCTCTTTGCAACTGCGTGTGTAGAATGGCATGCTTGCAATATTTTTTTTATCGTCACTTAACTTTTGCTCAGTTACATTTCTTTTTCGCTTCAATACAGTAAAAATTTTTTGGGTTTTTGTTTTTTGCACTAATTTGGAAACACTCTGTTGTTTGACATCGCCTTGGCCAGATGACGTACTGGGAACACTAACATCAGGACTGGTGACAGAACCTGGTTGCTCATTCAGATCATATGTGGACTGCTTTGAATGCATTCTGAGCGCAAACCACTGGGGAGTGCTAAAAATTATTTGGTAGATACTGCTGACAGATATGACTTTTGACAGCCAGAAATATTAATGCACAATTAGGGAGGACACCCCAAAAGCACTGAGGAGTGCTAAAAATTATTTATTAGATACTGCTGACAGATATGACTTTTGACAGCCAGAAATATTAATGCACAATTAGGGAGGACACCCCAAAAGCACTGAGGAGTGCTAAAAATTATTTATTAGATACTGCTGACAGATATGACTTTTGACAGCCAGAAATATTAATGCACAATTAGGGAGGACACCCCAAAAGCACTGAGGAGTGCTAAAAATTATTTAGTAGATACTGCTGACAGATATGACTTTTGACAGCCAGAAATATTAATGCACAATTAGGGAGGACACCCCAAAAGCACTGAGGAGTGCTAAAAATTATTTGGTAGATACTGCTGACAGATATGACTTTTGACAGCCAGAAATATTTATGCACAATTATGGGGGACACCCCAAAATCGCTGGGGAGTGCCAAATATTAAGAAAAAATAATAAACCTCTATCCTCCTCTCTGCACTAGCGATTTTGGTTAGAGCAATTGCAAGAACAATATTGTATTCTCTGTCCCTGCTCTAATCAGCCTATGACTACACCCTGCTCTCTCCCTCTGTCAAATGGCGATGGAGTGCTGTGGAGGCGTGTATTTATAAAGTTGAAGTATCGCGAGAACCGAGCCCCGAGATCCGACGACGTCACAATGACGTTCGGCCTCGATTTGGATTCGGAACAGGCGGGAGAGTACCGAGCTGCTCATCTCGGTACTCGGATACCCAAAGTTCGGGTGGGTTCGGTTCTCGGAGAACCGGACCCGCCCATCTCTAATTATGTTTAACATATTTTAAATAGATACTGTAGATATTTTATTTTAATGTATTTTATTTAAATGAATGCAAATAAGCAGGCTGTGTTAACAGAAAGGCAATTATTTTGAAGAGTTAAGCTGGGTACACACTACAGAATTTTCCAACAACTTTTTATGCCAATCGATTTTACATCCGATCGATGGTCCGATTGCTCAGTCCATGGACTGCATACACACTAGCCTTGTGTTAGACGATAAAGGGAAGATTGGCCGTCCCGTTAGCGGCTTTTTACAGCCATGTTGTCGTGAGCAATGATTTTAATTTCGTACACACTGAAGCAATATCGGTCGGATCGGTCAGAAGTTTATACACACTACACAACTGAAAGGAGATTGGAACAAAAATATTGAACGGTACGACCAACCAAATGAGGCGACAATCGTCCATTTGGGCAGACTTTCGAACATCGTGTCATTACACACACTGCCCCGACTTTCGAACGAGTGGTCGTATGTCGGCTGGTTGAGCCGATTATTGGACAAAAACCCTGTAGTGTATACCCAGCTTTAGGTTGTAAAGTACAAGAGAGTCCCCTTTTAGACGAACGCAAGTAAATAGTGACAGTGTTGCATTCGTGCTTGCAATTACCTGAAAGAGTTAATGTGGAGTGTGGGTCTGGCCAGTGATGCTGAGGGGAGGTCCTTGTGGCTTTGTAGGAGATGCAATTTCCTGGGTGAGTCACTCGGCTGGCAAAATCCCGCCCACCCACGCCAATTTTTAAGAAATGATAGTGTATTATGATGGTTTAGCATAATGCTGTTTAGTAGTTTACAGTTTCGGTGGGGAGGAAGGCACTGCGATCAGCGGCTGATATAGACGGCTCTATCGTGATTGGCGCAGGTATCTGTCCCCTTACAAGGCAATCGGTTACTCTTGTCCCTTCCGTGGGGAGGGGCCTCGCCCGGCTCAGTGAGGGAGGGGGAGTGAGTAGTGAGGTGTGGTGCAGTTTACTCTGACGTCAGGTAAGGGCCGGCCAAGCAGTGGGGTTATGAGAGAAGTGAGTGGACTTAAGGCTATATTGCCATGTCCACGCTTGGTTGGGTATCGCTGGAGCTGATCTTCAGTGCCCTTTCTCCGCCACCAGGTTTTAATAGGATATAATAAAATAGTTTTAGTGCCACTTTACTCAGGTCTCCGTGTCTTTATTTTATATAAGTTGTTTACATTCTTTAAGGTATTGTGTAGGGCGAAGAGCATACACAGTGAACTATTTATGGAAAATGTTTACACAATATGCAAAAGTATTAACACTGAATGCCGTATATATCATGGATGTACAATGCACTATATTTGTGGCCTGTCATTGCTTGGTTTGAACCCTTAAGCTGGAGGAAGCTAACAGTGGCAGCATTTTGGAGAGGCAGATAATATAAAAAAATGCTGGCTTCTGTAAATTGGAAAGTCAATTTTTTGAAAGGTCCCATATGCATTACCATCTAGATACATTTTACTAAACTTCTCCCTACCCTAAACCATTTTACACGGATCGCCTGTGGTTCGTCTCCTACCTATAAGGAAGAGCAGATTTTCCCTGGCTTATCAGGACCTTCTTACAGCCTCAGACAAATATCTGCTGGGGAAGGGCAGATCAAGAGATTACAGCGTGTGATTGGTCCCCCTGCTCACACCTTCCTCCGATGCCACATTAAAGTAGTTAAGGTAATTAATTTGCTGGTTCTGTAGAACTGGTAGAGCTCTAGGAAAAACCGCTGTAAGGGAAAGAGCCCAGGGCTCCGGCTAGGGTGAGGAGGAAGTTAGTACAATTATTTGAGCAGGTGGCAATGCGGCTTTAAACAGAGACATATTACATGAAAGATATGACACTTCATAATTGTGACATTTCATGTGTGGGATGTTTCTATTTAGTCACTCAGTGCCCATTATTAGGAAATCTACCTGTTCCTACATGTAAAAGTGATGAAAGAGAAATGTATATTGGTTTATGTCACTTCTACATTCTTAATTTTTGCAGATTAGGGTCTGTCATGTTGATGTTTGAAGCTTTGTCTGATGTCTATGGTTTTCTAAGTATAATAGTTACTGCCTTAAACCATTGGGGTCATAGGTTCAAGTCCTACCATGGTCCTAACTGTGAGGAGTTTGTATGTTCTCCTCCGTTTGCATTGGGATTCCTCCGGCTACTCCAGTTTCCTCCCACACAGTCTGAAACCATATTAGTTATATAAGTTAATTGGCTTCTGGCAAAAATGGACAGTAGAGAATATGTGAGTGTGGCTGGGAATTTAGACTTTAAGCTACAATAGGACAACAATTGATGTGAATGATTCTATAGAATAGCCACTGACTGTGCCCAGGTGGCTGCACTCTCTGCAACAACGTACAGTGCTGTGAACCCTATTGGAAGAAAGTTGCTAAATAAATGAAGAATTATTCATTATAATTAAATAAAAATAGATAAAAAAGTCAGTTAATTGCTGATACTGGTGAACTATTTTATTGTTCCAAGTCAGTGTTTATGTCACACTGTTCTCTACAATATATCAAAGGATTTGTTTCAGGCTTTGTACCACTTTAAAAATAATTGTCCAATAGACTATCATATATTAGACAGTTTCCTGTTGGTGAACTGAGAATGGTGAAATCTGAGGTTTCTACTAACAGGGCTTTCCTGGGTAGACACTTCTTCTCAACTCATTTCTTTATTCAAGCCTATCAGCACTCATCCTAACTCCTTTGTCTCTGCTATCACCTCCTCTCCCTCACCTGTGGCCACCCTATTTGTACCCTACTTCCTCTTCCCTTTTAGGATGTAAGCTCTCTCAACAACATACTCATTCTTTGATGTCCCTGGGATTATTATTACTAGTTATGACTTTTTTTGATCAGAGTCTGACACTTAATCAATGTCCTTTTTAGTTTTCATATTAACTAACGTTACTACTTTGTGGCAGTATATGCTAGTCTTTAATTATTGGCCCAAAAACACTAACAAACTGTTATGAATCCCAGTGTATTTACTAATAGCAACAAAAATGTAAAGCAAAGTGTCTTTATTAAAGTGAATACACAAACAAAAGATGACTCAGATCCACAGGTTTGAACAGGTTTCCTAAAGAGACTGTATAGTAACAATGGCAGGTACTGATATAATACGTTTTACCCCAGTCCAAAAGGCACAAGGCTGTCCAGGAGAGCAGACAGAGTCCAGGGATCAAGCAGTGATCAGACAATAAATCCAAATAGCCAGGTTGAGATGAGGCAAATAAGCGAGGTCCAGAAGTCAGGCAAAAAGATCAGGGCAACAGGCAAAACAGTGTGGTCCAAAGTACAGGTAAATGATTCGGGGTCTCAGGCAAGCAGGCAAGGGGTCATACACAGAAGGTCAGTCCAGCAGGTATATAACAAAAGAACAGGAGCAGGTAGTACCAGCCAGGAACAAACAGGTTGAACTGCACAGAGCACAGCTTGAGGCAGGTATTAAAAGCAGTGTGACAGGTGCAGTTCTAATTAATCCTCAGGCAAGAAGATTAACTCCTTCAGGTATGTTGCAGAGTTCAGGAGCAGAACAGCAGCACCTCTGGTGGAATGAGGTACTGCTGCTAGGTACAAATGACAGACAGAGTTGTAACACAAACCTGTTATGCTGGGGTGTTGCAGTGTCCAAGGCAGTGGGATCCTAAGCCCCAGAATTTGCAGTTAATGAGTTCCATAAAAATGGGCACTTCAGCAATGATATCAGTTCCTAGTGGGTACCAATGACCCCAGGAGGTATCCCAAATGACCATTTAGATGACCATTAGAGAAATACTCAAGTTGTGTGGTGGCATTGCAGTGTTTTGTAAGTGTGTAGTACTAATCTGTCTGGCCGGTGTCTGATGTCAAGGCTTTGATAGTCCAGTCCTTCTATTGGGGCAAATGTTAAACTGAGCTTTTCCTAGTACAGAAGCTTGCATCGCTCTTGGCGGTCCTAAAGAATCCGATGCGTTGGAGACATCCTTGGCTCCTCCCTCTCCTTCAAACCTCACATTCTGTCCCTCTCAAAATCCTGCTACTTCCACCTCTGGAATATATCCACGATACGACCCCTTCTCACCACGGCAGCCACCAAAACTCTTATTCACTCTCTTGCAATCTAACGCTTTGACTACTCTAACCTCCTTCTCTCTGGCTTACCTGTCTCTCACCTTGCATCTTAAGTCTCTCCTTTTATTCTCCCAACTGCCTTATTGGCTCCTGTCCTACTACATATCCATGCAGTATTCTCCTATGCTGCTTAGGCTGGTTATACAGTACAGAAAATTCCTCCCATGATGCGATATCGTTAACGATTTTACCAACAACTGAAGAAAAAAAAAATCCCGATCAGCATGCAGATTCACATGTACACACTAAATACATTTTACACGATTTACCTTCAGATCTGTGCTCTTCATCTGTCATAACCATTGGATGAAAAGATCCTGACTCTGCACACTCCACAGAGATCTATGGACACTGCTGGTCATGAGTACATACACACTGCAGCATTGGAACAACATTGTTCCATCGCTGAATGAGATTTTAGTCTGCTTTAAAAATCAAATCAAACAATATAATGTGCTTTGGAACCATAATCGTTCATCGTGGGAGCGTACACACTAATGTGATATTGGGCAGAGTGGTTGCTTAGGATGTCTGTCTGTTCACATATCATATATTCAATCAGTATCTCATTCTTTTTACTCATTGGTAACTATAATACGATAGCATTAGCAAACAAAAACAAATACATCTACATTTATTGTTTAGTTTACTATGGAACTTTCTAAAAGGGGGCAGTTGTGACACATGTAGAACAAATATTACCTATTATGCCTGGCCTGCCCCAAGAAAGGCATACAAATAACAACAGACCTAATCTGGCATAAGACATTGAACAAATGCTGTAGTAACACATAAATGGAAGCTGTGTGACATTCCTATAACTATTGCAGAGAAAAAGAACACATTTTTATGCAGAATCTTATCTGTCCCCTTTTGAAAACGCCCCCAAAGTAGCCATAGTTTAATTAAAACTTGCCTACGTCTATCAAAGTGACTGAAATACGGAGTAATATCTGTGCCTAAGAGATGCCCTTACAGTCTGGATAAAAGGTCTTTGTATACTTAAAGTATACCAAAGTTCACATATACAGGATGTATATTATACTGCTCAAGCATATCTAGTGTCTGTTGAATGAGATTAAGCAATGTGTCCTAATGGGGGAAGTCTGGTCAAATTACTACACAAAAGTGGTTTAGTAACCTGTCCTCAGGAGCCACAAATGCTCTTTTAGGTTAACCCTGACTAAAGGAATTAATAAAACATATACATTGATCAGCATTTTTATGACTGGTGTAATAAAAGAGACAATGTGCTATGTACCATTAATAACTGACTACTGCAATGTATTCCATTAGAAAAACTTCCATGGCATTGACCATATTTAGTCTGCATGATCCCTATGATGGGCATGTCCACAGTACACAACAGTGAACACAAAAAAATGGTTCATGATCATATTATCTTGTATTTATAATCCATTTCTACCATTTTCAGTCCATTTCAGTGAATGGGAAATTCTCCTCCCATTTCACACAAGGCTACATGGGGCATCTTCAGAGTTGAAGTGCTCTCATTTGTGTCGTCTCTTAAGTCAGCGGTTCCCAAACTGTGCGCCGTGGCTCACTGGGGGGCCGCGGTTATCTCACAGGGGTGCCGCGACCAGGGCCGGCATTAAGCAAGGCGGGAGGGCGCAAATCCCCCCCCCCCCTCTGCCTGCCATCCCCCACTTGTCTGCCGGCTGCCCACAAAAAAAAAACAACTTACATGTGTGGCGCCCAGCTCCCTCCTCTATTCACACCGACTGTCGGGCATGCTGTCGTCAAGCCTGACATTTTCAGTGAAGAGCGGCGCAGTGAGTAGCCAGAAGAGAAGAAGACAGAAGAGAAAAAGAAGAAAACAAAAGAAAGAAGGGCAAGTAAAAGGTAAGAAAATAGACGGAGGATAAAAAGGGCAGTGTGTAACAAGGGAAACTGATGAAGGGGCACGTGATTATGAAGGGGCAAGTGTGATTGAGAAGGGGCACAGGTGAAAATAAGGGGCAGAGTGTGACAATGAAAGGGCACAGTTTTAATATGTAGGGGCACAGTGTGCTGGTGAAGGGGCCTAAATACTTATTACGTTATTTTTACTACTAAAAAACGTGACTACTCAGTAAGTATGTTGGCTTAGGGGTGCCTTGAAAAAACTATGGAGACCCTAAGGGTGCTTCGAACTGAGAAAGTTTGGGAACCACTGCCCTAATTGATTCACAGGTCCAGGAAGCTGCCTTTTTCTGGCTGGAACAAAACAGCATTCAATCGCCCCACGGTCACACCGCCACTTTTAAACGCTGTATTGTCCAATAGGAAAAACAAGGCTCTGTGACGCTATAAATAGCTCCCATTTGAATATTGGAAAGAGGGACAAATTGCTGTGGCACACCGCAGGGGCGTGTCTCTCCCATCCAGTGGGTGTGTCTTTTGTGAGAAGTGGGTGTACCAGAAGGGCAGGCTTTTGCCATTTGATAAATAGATCCCTTAAAGAGAACCTGTCTGTATTGTGTAAAATTATTTTTACACAGTGCCTTGTGCAGAATGTATGTGTAATAAAAAAAAACCCTAACCCCTCAATTCACCTTTTATTCGAGAGTGCACTATGCAGATGGGCAAACTTGCCTTCCAAGCCGGGCCACATACTGAGCATTGCACTCCTGTGTAGTTAGGAAACCACCCTTAGCTCCAATGCAAACACAATGTATGAAGGCAAATGTATCAGGACAGCATAGCTCAGTATGCTCAATTGTATACTTCATTTGCATACAACAAAAACTGTATTTTTATGCTAACCAAAGTTGGCATAGGTGAACTAGTTTTTTTACACACATACATGCTACTCAAGAACTTATGTATAATGGCCTTTTATGCAAACTTGAGAGGTTTTCTTTAATGACACATTACAGCTAATGGGAAATGCTATTTTTCATTTGCAATATGATGTGTCTGTCACAAGCTTTTATCTACATGCTAAACTTTTTCACTTGTAAAAAAACTGCTAGCCAAAATATTAAGGCAAATAAGCCATCATAAATTAATTTGAATTCTCTTTAAAAGTTTTTTTAATTTTAAATAAATGGTTAACTTATATTTAATATTACACAACTTATTTAAAACATATCATGATAGATTTCCACTAATATTGTCTACAGTTAGGGCATTATCAATATCAGACTACTAGACATGTAAAACTAAACTCATTAAAAAAAAAACTCATGGTAGAGGGCTGATTTATAATTAATTAAAATCCAGCCTGCATGCATTCAGCTGTTAACAGACCTGGGGGTAAATGTATCAAGCTGCGAGCTTCCAGCAGGTTTGAAAAGTGGAGGTGTTGCCTATAGCAACCAATCAGATTCTAGTTATTTATTTAGTACATTCTACAAAATGATAGCTAGAATCTAATTGGTTGATACAGGCAACATCTCCACTTTTCCACTTGCAGCTTGATACATTTACACCCAGGAGACCATTGTATGGGGTAGATCTATAGTGATAATTGGAAGGGTCCCAAGAAAAGATCCCCACTTGTCTGCCATTCATGAGACAGGGGTGTATGCAAACACTACCTAAAGTGAACATCCCCTTTAAATGTATGCTCCAGCTACCCAACTAGTGGATACTGCAATATTAGAATATTAAATTAATCAGCAGTTTTCATCCTCCTATATATACTAATATTTACTCATTACTCAAATAATGTAATCACTTTTAACATTACTTTTTAGGCCATAGAAAGCTTGCCTACATCTGCAGCCCACTAACATGCTACATACTGGGTCAGCTGATCACAGTCATTGCTCCAAAAATAGAAAAACCAGGCAAGTCTTTGCAGTGAAGCGGCTAGTAAAACATACTCCTGTAGCACCATTTACTTTGATGATACATTTCAAAGGCATTTATTTGCCTGATCAGTTAAATGTGTGCAGCACAGCCAGGTGCTGTACGGTGTTGCTAATAGTTACTGATTGCTGCTGTGTAGGTAGCACGAAGAGCATTCACTGCTTGTGTATGCAGCTTCTGTTGCCAGGAGTGCCAAGTCGTTTGATTGGCAGCGGTGTGAGATGGAGCAGGCCTTCTTTGCTGTAAGCCCTCCTCCACATCCTCCAGCACACAGACAGTCAAGGCTATTATGAAGGGAAATACATTGCTGGAGCAGAGCCTCTCTCTAATTCAGCGTGCTCAGCCCTCAGCAGGGAAAACACACTTCTGAGAAGGATTTTGCTACCTCCCGGCCCAGCCCCCCAGTTGCTCCTTTGAAGGAAACTTGTGTGATATTTGGGACTGTGTCACTGCTCCAGAGGTGCTGCATGGATTATGCTGAGAGGCATGAGGGGCTTTTAATCCTCTGAGATAAACAAAGATTTTATTTGTATTTCCTGGTTTTTACGTTTCTCTTAAGCCCTGTTTGCCTAGCTGAGAGGAAGCTGAATGAACAGCTGGACTGCTGGATCTCAGGTATTGACAAGTATTGTAGCTCTGTTGACTCAATTACGTTATTTGTTGTATAGAAAACATTGCACTAACATCGTAGGGTGACTTTTTCCATTTTAACCAGCCAACATTGCTTTTATTATCGTTCTTAGGCTGCCTTTGCTTCATCTTGTAATTCTATACATATAGATGCCTCTATGATGGTAATTGAAAAGATGTGTTATGTGATGGCCAAATTAGTTGAAATAAGTCACATGGTTAAAGAGATGTGTCAAGTGTTTGGTAACTTAAAATTGGAAGTCGCTGTATGGTTATTGAACATGTGAATGACCCCTTCCCTTGTAAAATATGTTGAATGTGTGTTATGGTTTTGCTTGTGCAAATACATAAGTGTATGTATTTTATGTACTAGTATAATACTTGTGTAACAGTTGCATCACAGCTGCAGTCCATAAAAAGTATGTGCAAGGTCCTCTCAATCACATGCGCTGTGTGAAATGTGACCTAGAGTACCAGTCTCGCAAAACATGTGTTTATTGTTATCCCAGCCATCTGTATAAAGGAATCACATCATAGCTCAGAGTTGTCATGTAAAGATAAGCAGATTCCATCTTATTTTGTTTTAAGTGGTTTGCCTCTTTTTTAAGAAAAGCTGTTGTCATTTATGGTGTAAGAATTACATATTTTATTTCTTGTTTACATTCATCAAGAAATAAATAACACTTTGCATTAACACTTAAGAAAGTATATTGAAATCCTGCAGTCCCTAAGAGGTTGTATTTTTTTTTTTTTTTAACTTGTTCCTTACTTTTGATTTAACCCCACATGCCGTGGGAAAAGTCCCTTACTTGCCATGCATTTATATATGCGCAGCTGCGTATTGCAATGCAGATGGTTTATTTATAATGCAGGAGAGAGAAATAATAGTTGCTCAGTATTTCTGCAAATTAATTGTTACTACAAAAGAAGGATTTTTTTTTTCCTTTTGTTCTGCGCATCAAAAGAAGCCAGTGCTCCATCAGAGGCCCATTTAAGCTTTGCCTCTACTGTGTAAGGGAGAAATGTCAATCACTATTTATTCTCTTGAACTTGGGGTCATGACTGGGAGAGGCAGAATATTAATTCACAAATCCCTTTCCAGTAGTGCAACTAATCTGTTACCACATCTTCATTACAAGTGGTTGTCCTGAGTCGGAGAACTAATGATTTTAACAGCCTTTAGTGCTTGTTACTTTATAATGCAATGCTGCCTCTTCAATCAAGGGGTTAAATAATATGCGCTACTAATGAGTGTGCAGTATTTACCAGGCGCGCCTGATAGACATTTGTAAGTGACTTAAGCTGGGGGTACAACAAAGCACATGATGTAGAATACATGCTGCACTCAGCTAGAAAGTTTTCCCACACCAGACACTACCCACTGACTCCAAACCCCTCTTATAACCCTGCCCAACCCCCTGCATTAGCTATTGTGGTTGTATTTCCTCTTGTCACCCTTCCTTGTGCTGAAACTCTACACCCTGCCCTTTATTTGCCGCTCATCCTTTTATACTGGAGACCCTGGGGGGAAAGATGTTTTGGGCTAAGGACTGGTTTGTTGACTAAAAAAAACAATTGGGTTGTGACACATGTTTTAGACATAAAATATACTACTGCGTACCTCTGTTTAAAACTTTTCTAATAACAATATCTCTTTGCTGTTTGGGACAACACAACGTATTGTGGCACATAATACCCACACACAAAAAAAAGCGGTGAAAAGCGAAATCTTTGTTTCCTTTGAGTGTGTAATTTAGAGACAGGAGGTGTAATTTAGTGCAGCCTAGAATACAAATTGGCAATTGCTCTGAAGTGATAACTAGATCAGCTTCCCAGCTGTGTGTATATGCAAGTGTGTGTATATGTGTGTGTGTGTGTGTATATATATATATATATATATATATATATATATATATATATATATATATATGTATGTGGTTTTCAAAATGAGAAGTGGCCAGGATGTAGCTGAATTGCTTTGATAGTGGGGCATTTTCAGGAGATACATGCATTATTACACATGGTGCAAGCGGCTTTCTGTTTTGCAGTGTACTGAAAGTACCGGTTACAAGGAAGTTGGAAATAAGGCTTTGAGGTTTATCTACCAGCTTCTACTAACATTGCTCAAATGCAAAATATCGGATCGCCTGCTTTCATTGCTTAATATGCCATAGACAGATCAAAGCTAATTGCTGAATAGTTGCTATGGATTTTGTGCAGCTTTTCACCTCTATACATGCATTGCATACTCTTGGAGCACACCAAGCTCATCAGTTGGATATGCACTAATCTTGTTGGTGGTTAGTTTCACCCTACTAACTAATGGTAGTAGACCATAGATTCTTACTGACCAGTGAGATAACACAGTTCACTGTGTTATCTTTATTCACTGCTAAAAATCCCCCTGAATCATTGATACGCTTGTTCCCTTATGCTATCTATATTTAGAGATCTATGGGCAAAATAATATATGACTTTGAAGACACAAAAAAAGAAATCTGCTTTTTTGGGTCCTGAAAAATATTTCCAACTTTTTTTTTTTTTGTTGTTGTTGTTTTTTCCCCCCAGCTAATGATCACCTCACCTTCATTCTAGGATTGTATTGATTTTTTTTGAACATACTTACAAAATAAAGTGTAATGATTTTACTTTACAAGTCTGAGACAATATAATTTGGTCTACATATGTGTTCTTCTAGGATATGTTTGTATGTAAGTCTTTTTGCGTGAAGCTGCTCTGCGCATGGTCAGAAATTGACCTTACGCCAATGAACGCAATTACATGCAATTCATGTCTGAACGCAAATGATACGACTTGAAGCGCGGAACGAGGATGGGAAGGGTCGGATGGATATAGGCAATGTACAGTAAGTGCATACTGACACAGGTGCAGCTGATTACAGTCCTGTGTTTCTCATAAGTACTCTTGTTTCACTTACACCTATAGGGCAGGTATAAGTGCTGACCGATAATGATGTCATGACATAGTCTTTATTTCAAAAAGTACACATATGCGTGACACAGAACATGTATATGCAACGAAAACCATAAAAATGTTTTGCATGTACAGTATGCATTAAGAACATTTTGCTTTGTGTATTTGTTGTAAAATATATATTTTTTAAACCAACCATATTTTTTATTTTAATACTGTTTTATAAAATACTTTTTTTTGTATGCATTCTGCAGTGATTTTATATTGCACATATGTGTGTGCATATTCTGTACTGTGATAACATACGGCACGTAACATTTAGGCAGAGCGTTCCAGGCTCCCTTTTTGTAAGCAAAAGTTGCGTTCGCACTTGAATCAGACCCACAATTATTATTCCCATTTTAGTCTCCTTGTGAAACCAAATTATAAGGATAAGTGAGTATAGGTACCTATAACCGTTTTACCTTGTTTGTATTCAAAGATTAGTATGGGGTGGTATTTATGAGAGTATGGGTGTCCTAGTTTTTCATATAAAAACCAAAGGAGTCAAGTATGGGCAGCACGGTGGCTAACTGGGGTCATGAGTTCAATTCCCGACCATGGCCTTATCTGTGTGGAGTTTGTATGTTCCCCCTTTGTTTGCGTGGGTTTCCTCTGGGTACTCTGGTTTCCTCCTACACTCCAAAAACATACTATTAGGTTAATTGGCTGCTAAAAAAAATAAAAAATTGCCAATAGTCTGTCTGTATGTGTGTGTGTGTGTTAGGGAATTTAGACTGTAAGCTGCAATGGGGCAGGGACTGATGTGAGCGAGTTCTCTGTACAGCGCTGCGGAATTAGTGGCGCTATATAAATAAATGGTGATGATGATGATGATAGGAGTCAAATAAGCAGCTTCTTCTTGCTTTAATGTCAGATGTGTGCTTAAAGTACCTGCTGATAAGTTATTACAGATAGTTGTCTTTTTCTTTGATTACATTTATTGTTTTACCTTCTTACTGAGATTGAGGGTAAACTGGGGCACTTTTGATGGATAGAGGGCCTCCCATGCGGCCCCTGAAATGTATTGCGTTGCCTATCGCTTCTCTACAGTGCATGGGCAGTCCTGCTTCCAGGTTTTTAATAGCACATTTATAGAAGCTAGTTAACATTTTTTATTATGCATTAATGTTCTAATGTTTGCTCTAGACACAAGTGCAAAGGAAGAATAACAAGCTTATTTAATTTCATATAGAGGTGTGTTTCACACCCCAACCTTCCTGCATCTCTGTGACGAGAGCTGTTTCCATTACCTAACTCTTAAACTGGGTACACACTACAGGTCTTTCACCCAACTATCGTGCTACTCACAGGATAAACGACTGTTAGGTCCGATATCGCATTAGTGTGTACACTCCTACGATCATGTTTTATTGAACCAAAGCACAATGTATCGTTTAATTTAATAAACTGACTAAATATCTCTATAAACAATGGAACAGTGTCTGGCAAATATGGAAGTGTGTACGCAGTCATGACCAGCAGTGTAGGCAGGTCTCTATAGAGTGAGCAGAGTCACAATCTTTTCAGCAGATGGTTAAGACAGATGAGGATCACAGATCTGAAGGCATATCGTGCAGGTGTGTACACATGAATCGTCATGCTCATCAGGACTTTTAATCGAGAAACTTTCTATAGTGTGTACCCAGTTTTAGTTTGTATCTTCCTACTTGCCTGCATTTCCCTGTTCAGATCATGATAGTGCCACTGTCACATGGTTCCTGTACTCAGGGCTGCCAAGAGGAATTCAGGGCCCCGGTACAACAAATTCATGGGGCCCTCCCCCCTTGTAGTCGAGCATGCAAAATTTTTCGGGGTGTGGTTATGCATTTGGGGGCATGGCAAATGCACCGTTGGGGCGTGGCTAACATCAAAATAACTAGGCTCTCAATTCGCCGGAACGTCACATATGTCCAAGCACTCCTGACTTTCATGACATCTACCACCACAGTGTAGTATAGAAAGAATGCAGTGTGTACACACACAGTTCAGTCTCGGCCTGCACCTTACATTGGGCAAAACATTCAGCAAAAATTGGTATTGTCCCTACTAGAATCACAACATTTCACATACTGTGCTGCTCTCTCCTACCTGTTCTCACTTTCTCCACCTGTGACTGCTGGTTTCTTTAGTTGTGGCTTGTCTGGATCCTGGAATGTTGAAGGACCTATTTGGAAACAAAAATGGCTACATTTAGAAAATTACAGCCAGCCCTGGCGTTAAATCAATAGCACCCAAGATTAATAATTAGGCCTTCCTCCAGCCCCAACATTAAAATAATACGATTCACATTTAATAAATAAACCTATTTCCCTTCCTGCAAACAGCCCCAGCAATACCTATTTCCCGCAACCATCACTGACATTAAATAATTCATAGTCACATTTAATAAATAGACCTCATTCTCCCTAAACTCACCCCAACATTCAATAGCCCCCAAACCACCCCATCTTAAATTAATAGTCCCGACCATAACCCTACAAACAAAATAGCGCCCATTAATTAGCCACCACCTACCTCACACACTACATTGCAACAAGCCCCCTGTGCCATTACACACACATTACTGTGCCCCTTCATCACAACTACACTGTGCCCCCTTATGCTCCCACTGCGCCCTCCATGCTGCTTTCCCCCCTTCTTTTTTACTTTGTGCTTCTCTCCCCTTTTTTAGTTTACTGTCAGGCTCTCTCCCCCGTTTTTTTACTCCCTCTTCTTTATAGTACTGTCCCCTTCTGTTTTCCTCCCCTTGCCTCTCCGTTTATTTCCTTACCTTTTGTCAGCTTCTATCTATTCTTCTCTTCTGTCTTCTCTTCTTTCTTCATGCTGGCTGCGGCGCTCCTCACTGACTGACGGGCGTTACTTGATGACGTCACGCCCGGCAGTCAGTGTGAATGGAGAAGAGAGGAAGGAGGGATGTGGCGCCGCGATCATGTGAGTATTGTTTCTTTTTTTTTTTTTTTTTTTTTGTGCCAGCTCCCCCCACCAACTATCTTTGATGGACCGACCCCCTCCCCCCCCCCCCCCCTCACTGCGGAAAAAAAAAAATAAAAAAAACGCAAGATGAAAAAATGTACAAAAAAAATTAAAAAAATTAGAAGCAAGGGCCCGGCCCGGGCCCCCTGGCAAGCCTGGGCCCGGGTAAAATGTACCCCCCTCTCGCCGGCCCTGCCTGTACTTACTGACCTAATCACACGATTGGACAGGTCACTGCCTCAGATATGATCAGCACACTTCTCTCCAGCTGCTGTGAGAATTCCCATGATCTGACTAATAAACAGGTTACACAAAAAAGCAGGAGATGTACATTAAATACAATAAGGTGTGCTCACCCTTGTCAATTCACCTTAAAAAATAGATGACATGCCTAAACCCACATAAATGTTTTGCAACAATTTTCCAACATGATGTGGACTATAATGTTAATAGAGTGCACTTTGATAGTATTGTGGCTATAACCAGAAGGCTTACATTAGCTGGCTAAGATTTAGCTAGGCAGACCCCCTCAGATGTTATCTAAAAAAGCACATTCTAGAGATATTTTCAAGGTGGTGCTTAACTAAATTGAAATGCTATATTAATGTTACTCTATTACAAAAGTAGAACACAATGTTGCCATTGGTATAGTGCTCTGATTAATAGATATTCTTAAGAGGACTCCATTTCTACAAGACACTCTCCATTCAGCTAGCAGAGCAGCTCTCCTGACACCTGCTGATGGGAAAATCTTCCCTGATCACCCTTTGATGGACCTCACTTGCTAAGCTTGAAGTTTAGTGGGGTTGAAGGCATGTTGATTGGATGCATCTTATTGAACAAGCCTCAACTTAAAGCTGCACTAACAGTTCCTAAAGTCCTGCCCCTTTCTTAATTGTGGTTTGTGATTGGTTCTCCCACCACCAAGTTTTTTTCTATGGCTCAGGGTTCCCTTTGTAAAATCGATCTGTAGGGGACATGTATATTTGATGCCTCTGCAAATACAAGTGTCTTTTTAATGGAAACATTTGGTTTCCACTTGTTCCCAGGTGACTATTACCTGGTCTCTTTGTGCCAGTGGGTCACCAAGCTCCTCAGAGTGCTCACATGATGGCAGAAATAGAAAGTGGGGAGGATTTTACGCTATGAGCGTTCCAAGGCCTGTCTGCTTGCTGCATCATATGTCATGCCACTGTGGTTGCCGTGGTTTTCGCATTACACTTGGTTGACAAGTAGCAGCTTCGCTCAAAACCCTATAGAAAAATAAACCATATGCCTTCTTTTTCAGGTAACCAGAATAATTTATGTTAAATAAACATATCTAGTTTTAGAGGGGATTGTAACTGCTAAATTCCAGTCTGAGAAAATTGGCTGACTAGCAGCTATTTTCACTTTAGCATCACAATTGCTTGATGGCTATTAGCCTGTCAGTATTTCTGCCCTTTAATTTTGTTTGCTGTCCTCAATTATCTGCTTACTCAGGTAAGGTTATGGGAGGATTAGGGTTAGGCTACAGAGATGAAGTGGGGGGATGGGGAGGAGGTCAGGACTAAGCTTCGGTGGGAAGGATTAGAACCACAAAGTGTAGTTTTGGGCTTAGGCTAGTTATGTGATGTTCGGACCAAGGGGATGTTAAAGTCCTTACCTGGAGAGCCCCTCTAGCGGTGATGTTCACTAGAATTGGAGTAATTGCTCATATAATTTTGGCATTATTGCAACTCACTCTTCTGAAGGTTTATGTTCAATGTGTAGGGATGTAAGTGGCTGAAATGTAGCTGCTGTAGTGCTTTTTGTTTCTCATGTCATCATGTAAATGGTCTTCATGTCGTGACTATTAGTGTTTCTGGGGACACGTCATTTTGCCGAACCCGTCCACTTACAGTGCAGTTGTTGTGTGTAAAACTGGACAGCTATTAGCAAGGTGGAAAGAAGAATTGAATGGCGATGCAAAGCAAATTGTTGTACTGAAGATAATAAAGTGAGATGCAAGTGAGAAAACATACCCAAAGTTTAAATTCTAAAATTGAATAACTGCTTCAGTGTGATTCACCAATTGCAGGGCTCAATGCTTTGCTGGTTAAACATTATTCATACCTTCTTGGTTACTCACATGTACATGATATTGCGATCTTTATATTATTATAAGCATGTTTTGCATGAATTAATATAAACAAATTTTCAATGTTTGCTTTCTTGGTTTCCTCACCTGCCATGCGTTGAAGGGATTAATTAAATGTTGTTGATAGATGTGACTTTATAAACTTTGAAGATAGTTCCCTGTTTTTATCCATTGCTCTAAGACCCATTTAGCCTTCCCACACTTCTTTGTAAAGGTGAGAGAACCAAAGTTTCATAATCCATTTCTAACATTGGACCTACAAGTTTCTCTGGTAAACATAGCATTGGAAACAGAAGCCCTGTGTTGTTTTTCAACTTTCTAATCAGGCAGCGGTGGTGTTCTATGAATAGAAAGAAATTGCAGTGTTCAGTTTCAAAATAGGCAGTTTCTTTGTCAACCGTGTCTGTCTGTGTCATGCTCTGCAGCCTTGTTCTATATTTCTGTCCACACTCTGACCATGGTACCAGAGAGTATACTCTTTTATTAGGACTTGGATAATGTGAGCTAGAAACTGCCACTTGCAGTTGATGCAGAATAGCCGCCTCTTAATTGTCTTATTGTTTGACTCACATTTTATCATATTAAGCTTCAGAGAAACATTTGCTTTAACTTGTATAGAACAACTTTGTAACATCCCCTTGGACGGATGTGTCTGAGTGACCCGTCTAGTGGTGTGTCATGATTGGCACCACCTCTGGGCCAAGCTACTAGTGTAGTGCATGTAAAAAAAAAATCTTCACTTCCACTTTGATTGTAGCTTGAAGGATACTACTTCACCTTCCTCTGTAAACTCCTTTATTCTGCTGAGCTCTCTGTATGATACAGTTTCAGTATTACACCTCATCTCTCCCAAATCCAACCAGCAGATACTGGGGCTAGAGACAAGTGTGAGCCAGTGGGATTTCGCATGGGAAACTCTGGGACTTGGTTATATAGACAAATATTCCTGTGTGCCAGTGAGCGAGAGCCTGGGTTCCGAGAAGTCACAGCGAGAGAGTGGTGAGGTGTGATGTTACTGTCATTAAGTCTCTAAGAACTGTGCAGCAGGACAAGATGCAATAAAAGATTAAATATTTTATCAGCGAGATGGACTGGCACATATTCATTTGTCAACTCTAATTGTACTGCTCTACCACGTATGTGTCCGCTCCATGCACAACTATTCTTTGTTATTAAACCTGCATGTGCAGAGAGCGCCAGTCTGCTTAGGCCTGTAAACTTAGCCTAGGTGTTGGGCAGCATAGTGGCCTAGTGGTTAGCACTTCTGCCTCGCAGCACTGGGATCATGAGTTCGATTCCCGACCATGGCCTTATCTGTGTGGAGTTTGTATGTTCTCCCCGTGTTTGCGTGGGTTTCCTCCGGGTGCTCCGGTTTCCTCCCACACTCCAAAAACATACTAGTAGGTTAATTGGCTGCTATCAAAATTGACCTTAGTCTCTCAACTATCTGTCTGTGTGTATGTTCGAGAATTTAGACTGTAAGCTCCAATGGGGCAGGGACTGATGTGAATGAGTTCTCTGTACAGCGCTGTGGAATTAGTGGCGCTATATAAATAAATGATGATGATGGGTTCCAGAGGTAGTTGCCTGAGATTATTCACCTACACCTCCCCAAATACTGATAAGGAGCTACAATTTTATCCCTAGAAAGCTTGGTGCACTTATATTTAGATGCAAACTTTACACTAATACCATAGCACCCAAACAGGGACTTGCTGTCAGTGTTCAACTTGCTGGAGACAGATAAAAGGTAATTGCTGATTGCCTACTGTCGTTCAGTGCGAGTTTTGCACGTAAATGCAACTCCTACTGTAAAGACTGAGGTCAGCAAATCCTGTTGAACAAAAGAAACAAACCTGTTTTGTGGGTCTTTGCAGCGCCTAACTGAAATCAGTCCAATCAGTGCTTGTTTCAGACACTGACACAGCGAGTGTATAAGGAAGAAAGAAGAGAAAAGCTTGTCTTTGTATTCCGTCAATTTTCTGCCAAATGCTGCAGGGAAGCCCCAGACACAATTATGTTGCTTAGTAATCCTTCTGGTCATTGCTATTTTGGTCAACTCGAACGCTCAATTTTATTGATTCTTTATGTAGCATGTACCAGTACTGCACCATTAGAACACAGGAATATATACAGCTGAAACATATTGAATAACATGTTGTGTACTTTTGCCTTTACATTCAGTTTGGGACAATTAATATTTTATCTTTAAAAATGTACATATGCTTTGCGTTATTTAATTACTTTTACTAGTTGTGTGCTGGCAAAATACATTTATTTTCTCCCAAATAACATTGCCTTTTCTCTGCATTGGACAGAACAATAGTTAATTTTCTAGGTATTTGTCTCTTACATTCTTCCTCATTGGACTGAAATATCGCCAATCAGCAATAGCGCCGTGTGTAAAAGCGGCTGCTCGCAGTGCCCTTTCTACCAACTGTGCCTGCTCTGTGACGTTGGGGAAGTCTGGTTAAAGCATGTAGATTGGGATGGGTGGGCAGGATCCAGTGAATCAGACTGAATTTTCTAGACCTACAAAGAACCCAATATAAACTACCGGGACCTCCGCCTAGCTGTTATTGGTCGGCCTGAACACAGGAAAATGAACTCTTACAGGTAAGTGTAAAGTTACTGAAAAGCACACAGGACTGCGTTTAAGTGCTTTCGTCTTTAGGGACTTTCTTGTCAAATTGTCGAGAACCCTGGATGTAAAGCTGCACGTACCTGAGCAGATCCTGCCACCCTATCTGTGTGCAGAGGAAACCGATTACTCTCCAATTTGGCCATGCACTTGGATAACTAAACTAAATTAGATGGATCCAGTTACTTACCTCTCGTACCAAATATCCAAAGGACACAAGTCTCTGTGAGTGTGGCTGGCCATTGAGCACACATGGTAGCAGATTATGGTAGTTCTTTTTTAGGAAGCCCAGATTAACACTTGTTTGATCATTTTCAGACAATGATCAGAATTGTTGTCATTTTTGGTCCACACACAGTGATTTGGAGCCAATTTCTTTCTAAAACAATCTATCCGTAAAAATTGTTGGTCAGCTTTATGAGCTCCTTATTAAATTCTTGTCTTGGCAAATTACTAGTGAATTAACAACACCAAGATGGTTATAACCATTGCCTAATAAAATCAATGGTCAATTACCACAGAATTATTTTATCTTTACTCTGCAGGTAGTATTTTAGTATATGCTATTCATTTTAAGGTTTATTGTAGGTTTTACTGTTTAATATTGCTTGTGTTATTCGTTTGCAGCTTGATATTTTAAAATATCTCTTATGGGGGAATTCAATTGGCTGCATTACTGCTGAAAGTAACGTGCCCTGCGCTCTATTACTATTAATATGGTAATTTTATCCCAGATTGAGCAGAAAATTTGGTGTTTAAAATCGGCGTTAAACATTATTGTACGAACAGTAATAATGTGCTGTATTACTGTAGTAACGGTAATAGTGTGCAGGCCACGTTACTTATGGCAGTAACGTGGCCAATTGAATTCCCCCTTTTAATGTCAAGTTACTATGTTTCATGCTGTTTAGTTTTTTGGATCAGTTCAAGACTTTTCAGCAAGTTCCTTTAATCTGCATTGTCTGTAGTGCACTACATAGCCCGAGGGGTGTTTGTCAAGACATATCAAACACCACAATGCTCACATCTACAAAGAAGGCCTGTATATGACATATTACAAACATGACCATTGTTTGGTTTAAACATGTTTGGAGGTGGATTAAAGAATGATTATGATGAAAGCTAGAATAGTTTCCAGACAAACCTAGGGAGTGAGTTATATGAGGCTTTCTTAACCATTGTGCTGCCAGGTTATTTAATAGTTCCCAAGAGTTTTCTGTTTAACACAGGGACTTTTTCTAGTAAAATTATACTGTAAAAAATACATGACATAACTGATGCTATCACTACGACCTCCCCTGCATATTGGAGTGGAGAGGATAATATTTCATATAATCTATATTTAAATAAAGTGTTCTAGAGCGTTACATGCTACAGAGTGAACACCCCTGATATGATCATCTTCAATCCAATTTTCTTTCATTGAAGGTAGGTCATCATTATCATCATCATCTATTTATATAGCGCCACCAATTCCGCAGCGCTGTACAGAGAACTCATTCACATCAGTCCCTGCCCCATTGGGGCTCACAGTCTAAATTCCCTAACATACACACACACACACACACACACACACACAAACACACACACACACACAGACTAGGGTCAATTTTGTTAGCAGCCAATTAACCTACCAGTATGTTTTTGGAGTGTGGGAGAAAACCGGAGCACCCGGAGGAAACCCACGCAAGCACAGGGAGAACATACAAACTCCACACAGATAAGGCCATGGTCGGGAATTGAACTCATGGCCCCAGTGCTGTAAGGCAGAAGTGCTAACCACTTAGCCACTGTGCTGCCCAGTCAAAAGAAAAACTGGTAATTGTTTATAACATGGTAGATCATCTTTATCAATACTTGCCAGTGGAGCTATTGCTAAACTGCAACACCCATGCTGCCCAGCAAGTCAGTAGTTGGCATGTGGCATGTGTGGTTCAGCAACTGGACTTTATGGTAAAAGCCTTTTCTGCACATTTTATTTAATGTGCTAGGAAATCTGAAAGCCACAGGTTGTCTTTTTCTGGTTGATGACTCAGAGTATTATAAATATAATCTAAAGCAGATCTTTTTATAAAACTGTAAAATCATGTTTTTTGTTTTTTTTTCTTTTTCAGGATGCACAGTAATAATTTTTCTAAAATTGAAATCGAAGCTTTGCAAAGGCACCCACTTCATTCTGCAGTTGACTTTTTCCACTCTTGTATTGTTGTTTTTTGTATAGTTTCCTACAATCCAATATACAATGTGTGTGAATAGTCCCTTCCATCTTAAGAAGACAAATGTGAATCTTTCTTATACTCCCTATTGTCTGCAGGTTTGAAAGATCGCTCTTGCAATTACTCGCCACGTTCATGCTGTGTACTCCAAAGTATTGATTTTTAGCATTAGTGCTCATTTTAATAGGGATGTTTCAACACTCCTGGGGGGTATATTTACTAAAGTGCAGGTTTAAAAAAAATAATAAAAAAAAATGGTGATGTTGCCTATAGCAACCAATCAGATTCTAGCTGTCATTTTGTAGAATGTACTAAATAAAGAGTAACTAGAATCTGGTTGCTATAGGCAACATCTATGCTTTTTCAAACCCGCAGTTTAGTAAATATACACCCTGGGCTGATGGAGATGTGTTTTTACCTTGGTTTGAAAGGGAGCTTTGATACCCATTTCTTCTGGAAATTGAATCTCTGGGTTGAAGCTTATTGAATGTTTACTGAACATATTAGATAGCAGTGTATTTCCAAATACATTTTTGCATGCAAAAAGAAGCCAAAAAAGTAAGTGCTGGTAGAATGATTCTCTGTAAGAAACATTAGGAAAACATTTGTTTATGTGGCTTTATGACCCTCACATGTGCGTATGGTGTTAAAAATGACTGATAAACGCATGTAAAAAGTGCTTGTATGTATGAGTGTTGTTTCTGTTCTTGTGAATGGTCAGATTGCTGCATTTTTGCCATCTGACACTTGTTCAGCAACTACTACTGAAATATATGGGAAAAAGATTCTAGCTTTCATTTATTTAGTAACTTCTACAAAATGACAGCTAGAATCTGATTGGTTGCTATAGGCAACATCCCCACTTTTTCAAACCCGCAGCTTAGTAAATCTAGCCCTTGGTCCATTTCAGTGCATTTTAATGCATTGCCTACAAAAACTAATACAAATACAATTATGAAGTGTGATATGCACTTGATTTTTGTGTGTTTTACAAAGCCTGTTGAACACCTGTGGGTGTGTGGCCTAAAGGATTCTTACACCTTTTGGCTGCAAAATTTTACAAATAACCCCTATTCCCTTTGCTACTCTTTATCTGAATTGTGGGGGTTCCCTCCTTGGGTATACAGTAATCTTCACTGCGATGTTCTAACCTTGAAATACTTTTGGTCTGATTTGAAGTAGGCTTCTTCTTTCATCAGATAAATCAGGATTTCTCCGAACTTCATTCCATTAACAGAGCTTACCACTGCCATAGAAGTTTATGGGGACAGCAGCATTATTGAATTCATTGCGCTCAGATGGCATTACCTCTCTTATAATGGGATCCAGCTGAAGCCTCGCTGGATCCCTCACCCATGGAAGTGCTGTGTCTGCGCGATAGGCTGCTGGTAAATTGTAAAAAATCGTTGTGGATGAGGGGTGCACGCGGCTCTGAGAGCAGCCCCAGCATAATAAATTCCAACTGTATTTTAGTATACATCGCTGCGATTTGTTTATTGTGCTGGGGTCATAAATAGACCCCAAAATATGATTTAGCACTGCTAAATAAATCTTGGTTTTACCAGGGTAATTATAGGTTTGCTTAGGCTGGGTACACACTACAGAAAATGTCTCCTAATGTGTTGTCGTTAATGACTGATAGTCCTGACCAGTATGCCGATTTATGTGTACACACTATACACGTTTTACCCGATTTACCCTCCGATCTGTGCTTTTTATCTGTCATAATCGTCGGCTGAAAAGATCCCGACTCTGTAAACTTTATAGAGATCTGTCTACACTGCTGGTAGTCAGGGCCATCTTTCCAACTGGACAGGTGTCCGGGAGCCCCGCTGAGCACTTCCTGGGGGTCCATAATGTTGTTGAGATGGCCCTGCTGGTCGTGAGTACATACACACTTCAGAATTGGCCCGACATCGTTTGTAGAGAAGATTCAATTAGTTCTGAGGAACATGGCTGCCACAGGATTTTTGCCAGAAATCTCTGCTGATTTTTTTTTTTTTTTTTTTCTCGCGCCCCATAGAGGTGCAAAGAAAAATCGGCAGAGAATTTACCGTAGTAACGGGAAAAATGCGCAGCCACGATGTTCTGAGGAACATAGAGGCTAATTGAATCTCTCCCATAAAATCACACTAAACAATGCGAGTGGGAGCGTACACACTAATGCAATATCGGACCGAATAGTCGTTTATCGTGTAAATGACACAATAATTGGGTGAAATACCTGTAGTGTGTACCTAGCCTTAGTCTGCCAACCAGAAGTCTGGGCAACCTGGGTTCTTAACTATTGTTGAACTACATCTTCCAGCTTGCCCTGTTAGGGTAAGGAGTCCTGAACATGTTTCTTCCTTAATACTAAGGAATGGATCATGTTATACTCTTCTGTAAAATTGTATGTTTTTTTTTTTTTTTTTATATACTGTATACTGTTTTTTTTTATATACTGTGTTATCGCACAGATACTCTCTGTGATAACATACAGTCATACTTACCTACTTTCTTCAGCTCCCTTCCGGGAGCCAGCCAGTGGAGGGGGGCGTGAAGGGGCGGGGTGGCCGAAATCGCGTCATTTCGGCCCCGCCCCCTGTGACGTCATGACGCAAATTGCGTCATTTGACAGCGGGGGCGGGGCCAAACGCCGCGATTCACCGGGAATCGCGGCGTTTGGGATCTAATTCTGCCCACTTCACTAGGAAGTGGGGCACTTCCTAGTGAAGTGGGCAGAATTCGGGAGATTGCCACACTCGCCCGGGAGTCCGGGAGACTCTCACAAAATGCGGGAGTCTCCCGGACATTCCGGGAGAGTTGGCAAGTATGCATACAGTATATGTTATATTGCAAAGCTAGCACAGTGAGCTTGTTTTTACCTGCTCTAAAATAATTTTAACCAACAGGTCCAGTTTAAATATAATAGGCATAATGACACAGGAAAGTAACTTGTTGGAAAGTGTGACAGATTGCATAACTATTCAGACATTTCTGCACCCAGTGGATAAACAGGAAAATGTCAAGTACAGATATCTCTGCCCTTTCTGATTGGCTCCACGTTCTTCTTCAAAGGCCTTAGGTTCTGCGTGGCAGCTTTTGTACAGATCAGTGTTTTAAAGCAACAATCTATAGTTTTCTACATCACAATATGAAAGCCATCCTCTTTTGTCAAAGACTTTAACAGTCTTTATTGATTTGTTTTGTGTATACGCCTGTTTTTTCTTTGTGGGAGAATGTTATTTTCAATACTTGCAACCCATATATGGTGAATATATATCACCGGAACGCTGAAAACATGACACAAATATCAGATTTATTAAGTGTGTTGTAGACATCTGTGAAGCAGAGAATTCACTTAAAAGTAAAACTACGTTTTTTTTTTCAATGATGAAATGAACAACAGCAATGTGGATCCTTTCTTCAAGGTGTCTTCTGTCCTCCCAATTCCTCCTCCACCAATCATTATGCACTTGTATTTCGCTTATAGGGTATTTGCATTCTTCTTTGCTTATTGTTACCTGTTTTGTGGTTTTGTAGTACTAAGTCCTGTAAACCACCTAGTTCCAGCCTGAAATCTCCAGCACAGCATTTCTTATCTTACATTGGATAACTTTACCTGTGATCCAGGGGTTAGATATAATTTGTTTATTGCATACTGGACTTTGCGTGGGAAAAAATGAAGTCTTTAGACTGCAACCTCTAAACAGGAACAGGATACTCAATTAAATCAGCCAACTAGGAGGCTGTGCCCTGTCACACGTGCATAAACTCTATTTACAAAAAAAGAAATGCGTTTTAAAGGCTGCTCATTACTAAAGGGTAAGCGTTATTAAGGGCACCTACTTCCTAAACCTCCTCTTACCCAGTGTCATTACAGAGGTTGTCTCAGGGCATTCACCACTATGACAGGTACACAGCCTCCCTCCCTACACATCCTCTTATCACAGTCCAGATGGTGGGAATTCCTGCCCCTTACAATTTCACCACCTTCATGGATTTTGCACTTGCTGAAAAGAGGAAATTCATCAAATCCTTGTCCTCTAGTACAGTGCCAGATAGTGGCTAAGGGAGAGTAAGTGCTTTCCTTGGGCTGCCCTGGTTTTGGAGGGTAAGCTCTGGAGTGTACAGGAAGTCCCAGGAACACCTGGGGAGGCATTTAAACTAAACAGCAAAAAAAACCAAAACTATTGGCAATGAAAAATGTGGTGTTGCCCTTTGCAACTAATCAGATGTTTGCTTTACTTGTCTGAACGGCACTACAAATAGAATAGCGGACATAGCCTGCATACTATGGACAACAGCACTTAAATTTGATAAATTTTGTTCCTGTGTTTTGCAAATATTCTTTTGAAAGGATGATGATGGTTTTCTTTGATAAGTGTTTTCAGTATACTATCTCTACTAGGTACCACTTTTATAATATACTGGGTGTTGTTTTATATTCTATATACATACATTTGTTTTTGGTCATATTAAAAGTTGACATTAATATACACAGCAAACTTCCTGGGCCATAGAACAGAATAGGATGCAGCACAAATAATTTGTGCTCACCAACATATTCACCAGTACTTTAGAATAATGATTTTCCTAGGAAATAATACAGACCAGCATGGGAGTCCAGATTGGTGGCAGTAGGGATTAATATTGTTTACTGATATAGCCCTACCATATTATGCAGCACGGTATAGAGAATAGTTAATAACTTTACACCAGGTCCTGGCACATTACGCACACGCACATACGTCCAAACTCCACACAGATCAGGCCCTGGTTGGAATTGAACTCATGACCTGGGACTGTGAGGCAGCAATGGCCAATGTCCCCTTTTAAGTAGGACATGGTACACAAAAGTCTGCTAGTTTTTGTCTAGGAACATATTTACTTTTATTACTCTCTAAAGCAATTTCTTCTATGCAATATACCCCCTGTAGAATGTGTAAATATTGCTGCCCGGTGCAAGTCTGCCACCCCAGGCCTATTTGACCTTTCCCCAAATGCAGAGGGTCTTTTCTTCATGTACGTTCTGTTGGCATGCAGATGTCCTGCACTTGATGTGCGTTTTTGTACTTAAGGCTGGTTGCACACTGGTGTTGTGGTAAATCTCAGTTGACACCGCATGTCAAACGCCAATCCATTGTTTTTATCTGTTTTTGAAAATGCAGCCAACATGTGCTTGGTACTTAGTCTGTGTACACATAGCTCTGCTTTAGTGTCTGTGGTACATTGAGGTTCAGCTGCTTGCTCACCGTGGTTTTACACCATGCAAAATAGAATTTATTAATCTTGCACGGAATGCCTTAATAAACATTAACCACAAGATAATGAATGCAGAGGAAGCTTACCACACCACAGACCCTGAGGCAGCACCTGTGTGTGTAGCGTTCTGCTGCTAAGGTGTATTTCCAACAGTATAGATGTTATGTTCTTATGTGTTGTCTGTAAATTTTGTGCAGCGGTACACAATTACACCCCTGTTGGAAAA
Organism: Mixophyes fleayi; assembly: GCF_038048845.1. Taxonomy (NCBI): domain Eukaryota; kingdom Metazoa; phylum Chordata; class Amphibia; order Anura; family Limnodynastidae; genus Mixophyes; species Mixophyes fleayi. The sequence continues at coordinate 56,409,475 of NC_134407.1, forward strand.
ATTGTTAAGAACACTTGTGCTCTTCCAGGTACAGAGAGGACTGTTGGATGATTTGTGAAACCATGTTTGACATAAATGAAAAAAAATATAATTTTGTATTGCATGATTTGTTTTGCAGTAGCAATGTTGCTCGGTAGGAGACCACTATGGTGTGCTTGCTTTTCGGTCCCTGAAAATGCCTAATCAGGTTATTTTACAACTTTGTATGCTGGCTCACCGCTAATTCAGTTCTACACTAAATAAATACATGGAAATTGCCTTACTATAATATCAGTCCCACTCTGCTGTTTTACTTTTGTAAGAAATGTGGTTTCACAGGATGTGCAAAAGGGAAATGGCAGCGTGTCATGAGGTCACTTCCTGATCGCTTCTATAGCCTGTTGCTGTCACTTGTACAATGGCAGCTTTACATCTCATTCCTGCACACTTCCAGCTGCCTCCACTTCATGGCCCCACCACTCATCAGATGTTCGCTTGTTGTTTTACTGGTAAAGTAATCCAGAAAGGTCATCACACAGCAAAGATGAACGTGTGTTCTCAATGACTCTGCAGCCTTGTGATGTTCATTTTGCCTTTCTGAGCACAGGTTATCCAGTTTAAAATGGATTAAGATAGGGGAGATACTTCATATTATTGAAGGGAGGGGATAGTTAAACTTTAATAACTCTTTAAAAGCTTTTTTTATGTGTTTTAGTAAACTTCTGCATCTAAGTGTACCCAATAAGTGGGGTAGCCATTTTATGGACTGAAGCAATTTTAAAGCTAATAAATTAACTAGACACACTTGAGATTTGAGACACAGAGTTAAGCATAATCACTTCAGTTATTTCATGGATGTTGACCAGCTCAGTAATAGTCTTTGACATGGGCTGGGGGGCATCTGACCCCTGGGCCAGTTTCATAGTGGGCTACCTTGTGCCGGTCCACTTGCATTTTTTCCTTTAAAATGTTCCTAATAGGCTGTTGAGCTGAGTCTCGATCCCTGGACTAGAATTTGCCAGACAGCCCCTGGCCTTTGACATGCATTCATTTTAAATAATGCCTTTACTTGCTCTTTTAATTCCACAAAATTGTTGGGCATATGGCCCACATGTCCACACTGTCATCTACAAAGATTTAAAATAGAAGGTTAAACATTTTGCATATATACACTGATATTCCCCCGATGGAGATTTGATTTGGAGAGGGTAAGCGATTAGCTCTGTTTTGCCCATGTTGAGTTTTAGGTGATGTTTGGACATGTGAAGGTGGCAGAGAGAGACATTCAAGAAAGAAAGGGTGAGCGCTTGGGAAGAGTAGTAGATTTGGGTGTCATTAATGTAATTGCGGCATTGGAGACTGAAGGAGCCAATGAAATGGCTAATGAGTTATACAATAATAAAAGCACAGCAATGAGAAAAGATCCTTGAGGCACCACTAAAGATACTGGGAATGGAAGTAATGATGTGCCAAAGCAGTTGATATTGAAGGAGTGATTGGACTAGTAAGAAGAGAAGGAGAGGAGGAAAATGTGGAAGACCGTTATTTGCAAACCATTCAAGCAGCTTGGAGGTAAAGGGGAGGAGAGAGATCGAACGGTAGTTAGAGTGACTGGGTCAAGAAATGGTTCCTTGAGAATGGGTGAAATCAGTGTGTTTGATGGCAAATGTGAGTGTGCCAATGGAGAAGATAGGTTAAACGAATGATTTATGTACAGACATGCATTAAGGGGAAGGTAGAGCAGATAAGAGGCAATAGGGTTGATGGGCAAGGGAGCATGAAGACTTGCTGGGATAAAGGAACTGAGGGTGGAATGGGGAGTGAGAACAAGGTGGGGTGACGTGTGTGTGATCTGTTGTAAAAAATGTCTTGCTGAATGCTTTCAATTTTGTCTTTTAAAATTGGTAGTTGTGGGCCATGGTGGTGGAAGGTGGAGGAAATAGGGGCTTCATTAAGAGGTCGGAGCAAGACCCATGATGACACTCATTTTCTCCTCACCCACCTGCCCACTCATTATTTGCAGGGCAGATCAAGATACGGTTTGCATAATCAATGCACTGCCCCACCCACCTTACTGGTAGTAAAGATTACCTGCAGTCTTAGGAGTCCTAGTGGTCTCACCCTACTCCAGAGAATCTCCCGGACATTCTGAAGGAATAGACTATACTGTGAGGAACTATGTGGAGAACAATGTCCTGTTATATGTAGGCACAGGCAGTGGGACTTTGTAAATGTAGCTTACTATTCTATCTGGACATCTCCAAATCCAAGGAATTCTGGATAATGGGATCCAAAACCTGTACTTGCCAATTAGCACTCTTGAGTTTCTGATTTTGTCTGGGACTTATTTTATATAGTAGAACTACCTCTTTCTTTTAAAAGGAAATTCAATATCTCCTTTTGGTAATGGTGAAAAGCCTTGAAACAGGAAGGGCCCCTTTATCTGAGACCCCCTGGGACCAAAAGGCCTTTCAGAGGGCAAGGGTCTTCAGACCCCATTCACCGCAAAGCTCGGTGGAGTCCATTTCTCCTGGGATCCACCAAATCTGCTTACTATTTTGTTCTATGGCCTGGGAGCTGCTTGGACAACGCCACCACTCCTAGATCTTCAGGGATGGAACCCATAAGGATCAACCTCACCACTTTCAGTCCAAGTGAAAAAAACAAAATAAAAATAAGTGAAAGTGACAAAACAGTGATAAAAAATAAATAGGTGATTGTGATTATGGCCCCAGCCTTTCGGACAGATTTGTAAAAATGGTGCTACCAAGCCGAAACGCCAGGGCAAAGGAGCGAGTGCAACAAACGGTGAGACCAGTGCTTTATGCCTTACTCTTATCATGTTGGGTCACCACCCCCAGTGACTTTTCAGACACCCCTGGGTCCCTACTCCAGGGGGCACTTACGTTCCGGGCTTACTTGCTGCCGATCGTTTCGGCCAGAGGACCAAGGTAGCCTGTCCATTATGGGAGGGTGCGAGAAGCACACCCTCCTAGGACAGTACTACACTTGATCTTGGCCAAATTACCCTAATGTGGTAGTTGCTGTATCTGTGTAAGTGCAGGAACTCCTTGGTCTTGATGTCTTTCTCATACTTTGACTAAGGTCCCAAGCTTGGGACTCCATGTAAGTAAGAGGAGATTTGTGGGTAAAATTTGTTCTGTTTTAGGTATAACCCTACAATTAAACTCTGCTGTTTCTAATTAAATGTACAGTCAGGTTAACCAGTAATTTTGTTAAAACGTTTAATATTGGCCATGGGCCTTGTAGAACTTGGGTGGAGAATGTTTTACAGTGCTGGTAATTAGCAAGCTAGTAACTTAACCAGTGGAGTTGATGTTTTAATTTTACACGGCAATATGTATATGTGATGGTTTTCTGCTGAAACTGTTTATAACCAAACCTGTCTGGGCAGTGGGGTTTGTTGTTGTAGGACTTCCCCTGCAGACGGCCTACAGTTCTATACGTTTCCATCTTTGCTCACAAAAAGATCTGCTTCAGGGGCTTTAGGAGTAAATTGTGCACTTTTAAACAAAATGACCATAACTATGCCAGATCTGCACTTTTGTGAAGTATAGGCAGATGTATCCTGCAGCTGTGCAGATTTTGTATTCCATTAGACACATGTCTATATTTAGCAGCATTGTGCCTGAAATGCAGTTTTAATAGCTACCTTCCTCTCCTTTCAGCCAGCTTAGTTATATGCTAGGATATACATACACTACGTCTGGATTTATACAGCAGTCTGTTATTACTACAAGGAAGATATTTAGTTGAATTACTTTGGCCAGTCATGGGCTCTGCAATCCTCCTGCTGTGGAGCTAGAATGCCATCACGGCATGCTGGGTCTTGTAGTACCTCAACAGCCAGATCGCTTTGGGTTGCCTAACCCAGCCTTTGACAATAAATAAGAAAGTTTAAGGATTAGGAAGCATAGATGATCAGTTTTTACTCTTTCTCAGTGTGGCTGCAGGAACAACTGTCAGCACAATTTTCTCCATAGTTGCACGTTTTTTGTGCACAGTACAAAGTACATCTTATCTGTGTTTCTCCGTGTCACACAGCATATACTTAAAACAAGTTTTAGTTCCATCTTCCATCTTCTTTTCACCTCTTTGCCATAAAGTCCTTATTATTTATTTGGACATCCATCTCAAGCATTGAAAGTTACCTGACCATTCTATATATTCACGTTAAATGGTCATATTTTGGAAATTCTCAAGTATCACTTTTTTTTTTTTTCTTATCTACACTTTCATAAATATCTCTCGACGTATAGAGGAACTTTGTCAAAGTAACCAGAGATCATCGGACTTTTGCCATCTACTGACCTCTTTTTAGTACTGCAGCCATCTAATTATTGTGAAGAAAATTACTGTCTTCTAGGCTATCTTCCCACTCTGCTTATATTTTATCTTTGACTTATTAGTTGATGTTCATTTATGTAATGCATCTTATTTTATTTTTCTCAGGTTCACTACAGAGGTTAACTAGACAGTAGATGATCCAAATGCAATTTATTATTATTATTATTATTATTATTATTGTAATAATAATAATAATAATATTTGTATGGTGCCACAAAGGGTCTCCTGCACTGTACATAGAGCACGGGACACGGCATACAAGGCAATGCAAAACAAAGTGCAGTAAATTATCAACCCAGCTGAGAGCAGGTATAACAGGCCAGGAGGTATTGGTGAAAGCCAGGACACTAAGAAACTAGAGATGGGGGGGACTGAAGCAAGCTGATTCTGTGCCCAGGTTACCATGGGTCTCCATTCTTCTGTTGTGTTTATATCATAAAAGGCCTCATGAGTGAGATTAAAATATTACAGGGTGTGCCATAATGTGGCAGAAGTGAATAGCATATGGCACAGCCCACGTAGAAATGGAGGGCTGTGTTGGCTTTACATCATGTTCAACCCTGGTCGCTGAATTTAAGCACTTTTTCCTCAGCATTTCCGTTCTCCAAACTATCATCAGGCTTTTATGGTTTACTTAGAGCAGTATATGAGCATCAATCTCTGGGGATTAGTCAGTAACAAAGTGCAAATGTGCGAAACCTACAGGAACCAGGATGTAATTACTTTGAATGATTCAGTGCAAGTTAGACACTGGACCTCCTTTACAAAGTAGACTTAATGTGCAGTGTAATATGCCTTGGTTTGTACCTGGGCACCTGGATGGTCCACCCAGTACACATTCGGGTGTGCACCTACTCTCTGCTCTCAATCTACACCTCTGTAAACTAGGAGTGCACCTAAATGTGTAAAGAAATGGAAGAATCTGCAGACCAACAAACAAAATACACGTCGCATCGAATCTCTGATCTACTAGAAATTTTGAACCTCCCCTTTCATTAAAAAATAATAATGCCCTGTTAGTTATCATCTATTTATATAATTCTGTTGCACTGCATAGAAAATTCACTCACATCAGTCCCTGCCCCATTGGAGATAACCTATCAGTATGTTTTTGGTGTGTGGGAGGAAACTAGAGCACCCGGAGGAAACCCACACAAACACAGGGAGAATATACAGACTCCACATAGATAATGCCATGTGAGGCATAAGTGCTAACCACTAAGCTACCGTGCTCCCCTTAGTATAATTTAAGGCTTCAATTAATCATGACCCTGAGGAAACCTAATGGTGGTCTCTATAACATGCAACAATTTTGTGTGTTTGAAGCTTTGTTTTCCATTGGGCAAAGTGCACCTAGAAATGCCTTTCTCCAGTGAATGCAATCGCATGGTGCAAGATACCAATACAAGTATAGTAGGAGACCCGATCTCTACCATTAGCTCAGACCTGGTGCTCAAATCAATAAAGTTACGTCATCAGCTGAGCACATTTGTGCTATTAGGCATTTATTATTATTGTAGACTAGTCTTTGCTGTCAAAACAAATTTTCTTGTGGGATCTATAGGAAGTTGATAAATATAATCATGTGCTATAAGCAGCAGCTGTACAGAAAACAGTTTAGGAACTTGGAACTAATATCGGTACCTCTTATCTTAGAGGAAACAATACCATGCAACTGACACAACTCGCTAATCTCGTTTTCACAGACATTTCATGTATTCAAACTAGATCCCAGAGTTTAAACAAATGTAAATTGAAATGACTCTGTCTCAAGGCCTTGGTTTGTGGACAAAAGTACCAGTTGTTATATTTCTGTTGTGTGTTTTTAGTTTTTTTTTTTGCTGAATTGATAATCCTCAAAGTATAAGTGTTGTGGTATTATGTGATAAAATAGTCCATGGCACCTTTGCCTGCACAAAGATTTTGTGTACTACTGTCTAATCAGAATGTCAATGTATAGAGCTATTTTGTAACCAGCTGATTGACAGCCGTAAGGTGTGAAAGTCGTTACCTCAGTTTGTGTGAGGCCACATGGTAGCTAAAGTTTGTCAGAGGTGTCTTTATTTTCAAGCAGGTCGGGTCACGGTCTATAGATGGTAAACAACAGAGGCCTTGTACATAGGTTCTGCAGGAGCTACAATTCACACCTAAGTGTCCACAGAAAGACCACAGGCAGTATGAAGGCATTCTTGCTTATTTGTATTCTGTATTTTATCAAAGGTAATACATCTGGTTAATGATTTTGCATTACCTTATTAATAGCTGAATGCCAATGGGTATCCTGGCTCCCGTTTTGTCATATGCCTGTTCTTTTTTTTCAGAATAACAATCCCCACTAAGCATACACGATCTATGGAGTGTCCTTGAATATTATTTAGGTAGTAGTAGTCGTACTAGTAAAATGAATCATCCATGTTTATATATGATCAGTCTTTGGCATAGTGTACATATGCAAGGGTGCATTATACTTCATTTAGATTTGACATAGGGTAAGAACCTTTTTAGCTTAAGTATACTTTGTTCCCTGGGCTTGTTAAACCTTAAAGAAACACATATAGAACCAATGTACAATAACACCCCCCCCCCCCCCATTTAAAGGGGGAATACATATAATTTGCTTTGTTTTCAATGTGATGTTGTTTTCCCTTATTAGCAGAAAGGCTGGATTCCCAACCCATCCCGACACCTCTTAAGCAAATTACTCTATCTCAGGGTTTCCCAAACCCAGTCCTCAGGGCTCCCCAACAGTGCAGGTTTTCTGGATCACATGTGACATAATTAGGACCACCTGTGGATCTGTTACAATGTGTCAGTCAGTAATGAATACACCTGTGCTCCAGCAAGGAGATATGGAAAACCTGCACTGTTGGGGAGCCCTGATGACTGGGTTTGGGAAACCATGCTCTATCTAATGGAAATTAAGCTGTCTGTCTTTTCTTTAAAAAAAAAAAAAGACAAAAAAAAAAGTGTTTTTTTTTTTTTTTAATAAATTGATTGTATACTATAAAAAATATCAGGTGGGTGTTTAGTTTTTAGTTTTTTTAAGACCAGTTTAAAAGTTTTATAGGCTGTGGAATGATGAAAGATATGGACAAGTGTAATCACAGGTTGCTTAGCATCTTTTCCAGTTTGTTTCCTTTTCAAATAACACTTATGTGACTTATGTCATAAACATTAGCACAGTGCTTCTTGTGTGCTAGCTACTATTTTTACTCTTTTTCATTGAAGAGTGATAATCTGTCAGAAAGGCTTGCAGTTTTATGGGAAAATGTGTTCTAACCATCTAGTAGCAATCGCTAATTTAGATTTAATTTCGGCAGAGAGCTTTAGAAATGTAATTGTGAATATGTCCTGCAAGGCGTTCTTCATAGCCATTAACATGAAAAACTGTAGTAGGAAAGAGCATCAAACAGAAATTGACAACATTTTCCAAGACACCTTATTAAATTAGCAATTTAGTGCTCCAAAATCCTAACATGTAATGCTATTACTAGACAATCTAATAAACTGCAAAGCTTCCTTTGTTAGATGTTTAAGGACAGCTTCTTTCAAAGCAACTATTCTCTAGTAACCTCAAACAGAACAGAAATTTTAAATATTTGTGCTTAAAGATAGAACATAAAGTCAATTCCATTCAGCTCTAGGTTGTATATGAAAGGAAATTATACTCCTATTGTGAGGTTTTTCTTCACGTTATTTCTGTTTCTTTCTAGCCTTGCTAAAATCTATCGGGTATGATTTATGAGGGCACTGAAAGTGCTATTGCTGGCTATAGCAAGTGTTCCTGCAGAAGATGTGGCGCTTTTCACTTCACCCTATATGTACATTGTTAAGGCCAATGTTAAGTATTGCCAGCGCTTACCAGTAAAGGTTTCCCCATGGGGAATATTGATCAAGTATGGTGGTGACTCTTGTACAATAACTGTTCTGTGAGCGCCATCGCAGGATTGTGTTAACAGAATCACTGCACTAAAAAATGGTGAAATACTACATTTTTTTTTTTTCCCCAGTAGGGGACTTCTTAAAATAAATGATGCTTATGTGTCACCCCCTGAAGCAGGGGCTCTGGAGCGATATGTAGCTGTTATCACTCTGGATAGTTTTTGCCGTGGTATCTTTTTATCCCAACAATAATCAGCGCTAAAAAATAAACTAATCATCTTAATATGTTTGTTTCATAAATAGGCTCACACTGCTTTGTGTTTTTATTCCCTGCAGAAAATGTTGGAATTGAATTCTATTTCTTTCCTAAATTGAACACCAGGATCACGTTTTTTTTGTTGTTGTTTGTAGCTTAGCTCTCCTGCTTTTCTTTTCATAATAGAGAGTGACCGTGGCTCACATATAGTATCATAGGACACATGTGAACTAAAGTTGGTTTATGGCAGAGTGCACAAATACTTTTAATATTTTCCAGGTTTTCTTAATCTGTGATACGTGAACTGCATTGGTTTCCCAGATGTACTCGGTCTGATTGTTTAAATCTAAAAATAACAATAGAATATATTGGTAAAGAATACATGTTTCCAAAAGTAAGTTGCAGTAGATATTAAACATCTAAGCCTTTCAGTGCCAGAGGTTAGAGTTGATGTGCTTGTGGCTGATTAATTTGATTTATTCATTAATGCACATTATATAGAGGAAAAAGAGGCAGATTTTCACTTTTCATTGATTCTTTCCTTAGGTTCTTTTACAAAATTAACTCACTCCACAAAATATACCTCTGTATTGTTTTCAACAACTTGTAATGATTATTGGTAGAACAAATCCATTCTTCTCCAAATTTAAATTCTGCAAATCAGGACACATCAGAGGGGTGTGTGGCTTGGTTATTATGGCGGTGTGGTCACGTCACACCAAAGCATGGTCTCGTTCCCCTACGGTATTGAAAAGCTAGGCTGCCCCCAACTCCCCTCTGTTCCCTAAAAGATAACAAAGTATTGCTGTGCGTACCAGTAGAGTCAGGACTAGAACACAGAAATCAGACAGTTGGGTGGTATACATATACATATACTTGTACTTTTATAAGAGGTCTGGTTTTTACTGAGTACATTTGATTTTCCTCCTGTTTCCAGGCAAGTGGAGTATAAAGTATTGTCAATCGCAAAGTATATTGTTATTGCAGCAGTTGGTTGTGACCCACAGTTTCTGCTCTTATTATCTAGAATAATAAATTATGTGGTATACAACACTTTGCTTTTATGGTAAATCCTCTTTTATGTTGACTTCAGACAACATTCCTGACTCGGTCACTGCTTCATCCTCCTGTGTCCATTATTAAGATGAAAAGTGAATGCACTTCATAGTATTGTATGATGTACTTTTGTGTTTCCCTCCAGGCATTTTAGAAGGAATTATACCATTTTTAGATTATTACAATAGAGCTTTTCATTATGTAACCAGTTATATTTGTTAAGTGTGCGCTTGGTTGCAGAATTAAGTGCCATTAAAATGTTATGTCATTGTGCTTGACTACAGGATCCATTTTCATATTTATTTATAGTAATTTATGTAATCCCTAGCAAAAGCAGTAGATGTTTGTTATAGCTTGGCATATGTACTGACCGGGGGAAAACATTTTATTGATTGTGTCCATTACAATTTGCAGCTCAATGATCACCTAAAGAACTGTATACCTCCTCTGCAGGCTTAGGTACTAGTAAGAAATAGCATGACGGTAGTACAGACATCACGCTTGTTCAAACTTATCCTATACCTACAGCAAAAATAAGAGAGCATTTACAGTAGATACGAATTACAACTTATTTAAAATATTAATAATAGATTGCATATGCTATAAACCCAATGTATCTATAATTAGATGACATTCAAAGAAGTTGATTGCAGTTCATTCCTCCACTGATGAAGGGACTGATCCTCAGCACAGCTGAAATGTGATATGGATGACCGTTTTCTGCAGTGGTAAGATTGCTCCTTATTGATACAACAGCCTATTGAAAGTGGCCAAGAATCGCGTCAGGTGACGCCGGGGTACTGACGGCATTTGTGTTGCTTGCTGTGCTAACAGGATTTTCAGATGTTTCCTATATGCACCTTCTCAAATACTAAAACGGTAGTAAAATCTTCCGGCCGTTTCAAGATACAAATTAAATTTGGACTGAGCTACTGCTTTCTGGAATTATATCAATAAGGAGCAGGTTTACGACTGCAGAAAACTGTGATCCCCTTTGAGAAATCATGGAGGGGAGCTCCAAGGGTGAGGGGGAGGTGGATTGAGTTGATATGTGTCATTACTGCTGCCCCCACACTCTGCAAAGAAGTAATTCTCTTCCTTGCTCCGCAGGGGCGGGGCTTGATCACAACACCACCATGCCCTGCCCACTTTATAAAAAAGAGGAGCAAAATCTGGGATAGTGGTTTACAAATTTTATGTAATTTATGTAATCTTTAGATATGATGACGTTATTGATCATTGGTCCCCTCCCATCACTGCACAATGATATAACTGGCATAAACACAATCTGATCTTTTTGAACTTGATCAGATAGTATTGAGAATCAAAGTTAGAATAATGGCAACCATTGCTGTATGGTCAATGTCCAATTGAGGGTACATAATATATATGTATACACACAAGCATATTGGGAGATAAATTAAATAGTTTAATGCAATGAAGGTACAGAACTAACTGTAAGACATGCTTAGTGGGGAGTTTTGCAGTTGTAGAATACTTGCTCTTTTGAGTCCCAATTTTGCATTCTTTGCTAGTTGGGGTTGTTATTTTTCAAATATCCTTGATATTTATCAGATTTATGTAGGAAACCACCTCTGCCATTCATAATTATCCTGTAAATGATAGTTTAATAACACCATACAACCACTGGTCTCTTGATTGTGCAATATATAGAAGTAGTTTTGTGTTTTTGTGTGTGTGTGTCTGTGCGCAGACACACACACACACAAAAAAAACACTTTTGCTTTCAGTTCTGCTTTTAATTATACTATTCTTTAGAGAAATCATGCCAATTATCAACTTGTATATAATGAACAGGGTAATAGTTCAGCTGTTCTAAAATTATCCTTAACAATGCTGATCACTAAAGATCATAATTAATTAAATAATGCTCAAGCTACGGAACTATTATTTGGTTAAACAAAGTAAGGTGTTTATTTTCAGTGGAACTGAATTAACTGACTTGTGTGTTGTATCTGAGTCCTTTTACTAGTAAATAAACAATTTTTATTTTTTAAATAAAATACTGTCACAAACCATGTTTGTTTATTTTCACTTAAATGGATAAGAAAACCATAAGCATTTCATGATGGGAATGTGTGTGTTGAAAAAAGTTACAAAAACACCATCCGATCCTATTGGACTTGATCAGATAGTATGGATGGGGAATGATGATGTCCATCGCCTCCTGGTCAACGTTTGATTTAGAAGAGTAGGTACAAATCTTTTAGTTGTAATCTGGTTGCTTGGCCCTGTAGCTGACCAATAAGAACGGTGTGTTTTGACCATCCCCATAATTGTTACACATTTTTCTTCTAAAATATTGTACAAGCATATCTTAAATAAATCATGAGTGACACTGTCTTCTCATCGTTTGTCACATTTGTTTTGTGTTTTTTAATGTTTTTACTGTAGTAGATTTACGTTTACAAAATGCTCATTGTAAGTTAATGCAAAAGGCATCCACTTAATGTATTAATCTAGAGACGCTATCCGCTCCACATCTGGTCATGTAGAAATGGTTACGTCCTAAATGCCCATTCTCTATCTTTTGAAGCCCATTTTAATATTTTGTCCCACCATATGAATTCTCGGGTTTCAGGTTTACATGTGGGCCCAATACCATCCGTGTGGCTGGGTTGTCCTGCACTTAGTATGGACTAAGTGGACTATGGTCTGCCCAACTCATCACATTAGAAGGAGCAAAGCTTTGCATCACCTGCTATTACCATGTATTGATGAGATAAGCCATGTGTTTACACTTAAAACAAGTGCAATAGAGTAGAAATTGGAACGTGACGTTACAAAATCCTAGTTTTCTGACTTCTCTTCCAGAAGATGTGGAGAGACGAGCATTACTACTTGTGCTGATTTGTTTCATCAAGTGGGCAGTGCAATCACGTCTCCAAGCCTTGCTCCTCTCCCTAAGGGGCGTGATGATGCAATTCACGTCATTTCGGCCCTGCCACTAGGTGGTTTACGGAGATTAATTGGGCCTGGTTAAGTTACTCTTGCCCTGTCCCTGCCCACTTAGCGGCAAGTAAGCGATATGTGGGAAAACTCTCAGCTTTCTCTGGAAAGGTCTGTCCCTAATTTCTTAGTCTCCCGGATGTTTCGGAAGTCTCAAAAACATTAAGGGAGAGCAGGCAACTATGATGTAAACTGCAGGCCTAAAATTTTATAGCTTTTTAAATGACTTTTTTAAATATCTTGTGTTTTGTTAAGGCATGTGCACTTAGTGGGAACGTGGTACTTTAACAGTTGTATTTTTTTAAGGAGTTCACCTATTTTTTTGTTTTCCTTTCCCTATCCTCCATTCTAGAGTAAAGAAATGTGCTGGTTATTCTCTTATTATACATGGTGCCAGCTATGCGGCGTGATCAACGCCCTATTTTAATACAAAATAAAAAGGCATTTGTCAGCGCTTCTCCTTGCCACTGCAAATCTGCATGTATCTTCCAAAATCAAAGCATTAGTCTAAAGTTCATATTTTTATTTAAACATTTATTCTTGCAGCTCATCAAGAGTCCTCATTCCTGAAAGTATCACACGAATTGTGGTTAAATCATCTGCACTCCCCTCCCAGGTATAGAGGCTTATGTCCAACAATTACCATATTATACGTGTTAATAGCTGCATTGCAGTATAGATAGATGTCCTATATGAATACAAAACTAAAGGACAGATGTCAGTGCTTGTGCCTAACCACTGTAATTCTGCAGGTATCTAGCAAAATGAAAGCATCATGCTTCAACTGTGCTAGATACAGCAGTGGTAAGGACAACTATCTCTTTTTTTTTTTTTTTTTATTTTTAATTTTGAATGGCTCTTTCTATAGTACCTTATTTTAATATTACATGCTATTCTTGCTTGCCTTACAACTTCTTTCCAGCTCTTGTTACAATTGATTCACGTTTACCTTGACATCAATTGTCCAGTGAAAATTTTGAGCTTGCTCTATGACAGGGATGACCACATGGATTAACAGAGAACTACATTACAGCCACACCGCTTTCTCATCCTGTATAGAGCACAATTCAGTATATGTAAACTGTAATTGTGCCGGTCAATTTTTAAAGCGGGACTGATAATTTTACGTAATAAGAAAGTAAAAGCCAATACTGGACTCTTGACGCTGTTTTGAAAGCTTAACTTGTTCTCCTGGGATTCTGCTCTCATTTATGCTTTCTTCAGATAACATAAACGCTGCCTATTATGGTGTGGCCTCTGATGAGAACGGAGTTTTTCTCTGTGGAGAGTTGCTGTCATACATGCCTTGGCACTACAAAGATCTGATCTTTCATGTGAACTGCTGAGCACTGTTCTTATCTAATACAGGACACAGATAGAAATGTCACATTTTATGATGGGTAATACCGAGGTCCTAAAACAAAAAATGAGATAACTTTGCCATGTGCTCTATTGTCAGGTTGACAACGCAGTCACCAGTAACTAGTTTCATTCTAGAACCTTGGGATTCTGTGTCCAACAGGTTGTACAAATAACTTGGAAAACTTTGACATCATGGGAAAACAATGAGCCCAGATGCCAAACATAAAATATGAGTTTATTCAATATGAAAAGATATTGTGTAACATTTACAAGTGTATTTGTGAAAGTTCCCCAGGAAAAATGTATCTAGGTTAAAAAGGGAGACGTTTAGTGAGCGCAGCAATCCTCTGCCTGAGTGCTTGGTGCCGGCATCTCCCCTCCCTGTTGTACAGGAACCTGCTCTTAGAAAGCTGATCGGTATCCAGTGTGGCAACCTGCAGGTTTCCATCTCCAGATGTTGTGAAACCACCAGTCTCAGTGGTCTCTGCAACAGCTGGAGAGCTACGGCTTGGCCAGTAAGCTCTATAACACAGGTGGCCTATGGCTCTTCACTTGTTTGGGACAGTTGCATAACAGCAGGACAAATGCAATATTTCTCTTCTATACAATAGTTTCTGATCTGTTTTTTTTTTTTTTTAGACACTGAATCTAATTAAAATCAAAGTTGTTTTTATGTTTGTTTTTTTTACTTTTTTAGTACAGAGAACTACGTGGAATGTGTTTTATATTGGTTGCTTTAAAATGTATTTTTGTAACCGGTTTGTGTGTGTAAGTAGGGTTTCTAAAATAATGCACACTTTGAAAACACCATTGAAATGTATGGAAAATGCTCTGTACAGCTTGCTCTCTGGTTGTATTTGCAAACCCAAAGTCATAACATGTGACCCGCATAGCAAATGCTTATTGGATGCATGCGCAAGGGCATAATGTTTTTCACATGTGGTTTTCAATTGCGTTTTCCACCCGTAGTAGTGTTTTGCTTCAAATTGTTTTTCTGTACCATTCCATAGTTAAGAAGTTTGATCCTATTCTCTATTTATGGTACTCCACTTTCCACCCATAGTATGTGAAACCAGTTAGGCAATTTGTCAGCATTTTATTGTGAAGTAGTTTCTATGACAGCTGGAAGGAAATCCCGCAGATAACATCTTTATGGAAGGGGGACTTCCTCATAAGATACAGACTGGCAGTACAGGACAATGTAACACAATTAGCTTCATCATCAGTCTACAAGTGTGTTGTACTTTGATAGCATGGACAGGAAATGCCTGACCAATAACATCCTCATCAACACAACAACAAAACCTAAGAAATGAGGAAGAACCAGTGATATTGATTAATATAAGTGCTTTAGTTTTTTGTTTTTTTTTGTTTTGTTTCGTTTTTTGTAAATACATTTTCTTCTACATTAGCGGCTGACTTTTGGCAGGCTGCCACCATTGTTTAATGTACTTCAAGAATAGTTGTCATGCTGAAAGTTGTCCATCTCTGCTGTAATTTTAACCGCACACACTTGTATTATAAGTATGTTTTATAGAATGTAGGCATCCGGTAAACCTGTTGTAATTATATTAATATTGATACTGTAGAGTAGAGCAAGCGTGTTGCTATTTGAGGCCACCATTCCAGACAGGCCATGTTTTGTGGGGAGCTGTTCTCTTCAGGGGCTTCAGCAGTGCAGAAGATAGGTGTCCTAGGAGAAGGATCTATATACATACATGATTCTGATGATTCCCACAATTCAGGTAATGGGGTTTTCCACCGTCTCACAGGTAAGCTTGGCTGTTGTTGGAAAAACGACTAAAAGAAGAGGTCACCTTGTGGCTATCTGAGCTGAACACTCATTCACACTTATAACAACAATATCAGATGCAATAGTTCAAATAGTTTCAAAATAGGATTCCTCCCTATGAACATCCCTTAACATGTTGAATTGATTGCTAAGGATGGTGAAACCCCCTGCACTAATAATTGAACAAAGAAAGATGCTAGAAGTGAATGGGACTACCGAGAATTAAACAAAAGCGATTACTAACATGCGGTTACACAAGGCATCGGGACCAAATGACCTTACCTCAGAATAATATAGTTTACAGGTAGACAGAAACCCCTACACATCTGGAGCTTTACCACACGATGAGGTCAAGACCATCCGACCTGTCTTTCAGTGCAGCCCACAACCTCTTAATTCCCAAACCGGGCAGATTGACAACATACTGTCACCCCATCACCCTTGTCAGTTTACACTTTAAAATATTAACTAACATTATGGACTTCATATACTTCCCACCCTTCTTAACAAAGCATCAGCTAGGCTTTGTCAGTGGCAATATCAGCCATGGAATTATCATCCCTATACCCAGCATCTACCAATATGCTTCTTAGTTTACATGCCCAAAAGTCGCTTGATGCGGTCTCTTGGCCATACTTACAAGGAGGTTCTTGACCACAGAATATTTGGAAGATATTTTCATTGGCTTTATAAATTTATTTTAAAGTTCACCTACCACATCCTTGTTGATAAACAGCTTTATGGAGGGGGGGGGATAAAAATGTCCACGGGCACATGCCAGTGCTGTTCAATATCCTCATTACTTTTCAATTTGGTTGGGGTGGATCCAATGTTATGGGTTCTACACAGGATTTAAACTAGACCCCTGGCAGGTGCAGGGGTTACGGCTAAAACCAGCACACTGCTCGGTGCGCTGGAAGCTGCCTTAGACATTCCTGCACGGGAATGCCCGTACTGTACATTGCCTACTTTAATCCGCCCCTTCTCCACCCCGTTTACTCACCTAAATCATAGGCTGTAGTAAGCTTTTTTTTTTTTTTTTTCTTTTTTTTTTCTTTTTTTTTTTAAACCTGTGCAAAGAACGAATTTAAGCAGGATATGCTCAAAAAGCCAGTTATGTGTCTTAATGGCTCAGGCCCGGAAAGTTTCTCTTTGTCACTTTATCGTTTCCTTATTGACCTTACTTGGGGTATTTATATAGATCTTTCTGTTTCCTCTATGACCAAGCACTCATATAGCTGACAGTGCGAATTACCCATTTCCCTTCCCGGTTCCTAAACCAGAAGGGGGCATCGGGGAGCACTAGAATACCCCTTTCACCCTTCCCAATGGCAGGCAAGTTTATATGTGTTTTTCAGACTGTATAATGCAGTAGTGGATCATTTTGCGCAAAAATGTGGCAAATGTACTTTTACATGCAAAGGAACATAAATCTGGCATCTGTATTATCTGAGCAATCATTTGCCGAGCCGGATGTTTTATCACAGAACAGGAAAACCTGCCTTATTGAGTTTAAACTTCTGATAACATAAACCACATAAAGTACGGTGAATCTGTCAACCTCCTCATCTGTGCATCTCTGTCAAATTGTGAATGGACAATATTCTACATTCATGAGGCTATATCATCCATGATCTCCATCATTGTTATCTATTGACATACTGTACTACTCTTAATGCTGAGTATTCTTCTGTACTAAAGGTTGCCTATTCAGGACTACATGATGTATGTTGTAATCAGATTGTGCAAATGTGTTTTTTTGTGGCTGAATGAACATATACATAGTGCTTAGCACTTCTGCCTCACAGCACTGGGGTCAGGAGTTTGATTCCCGGCCATGTCCCCTAATCTGTGTGGAGTTTGTATGTTCTCCCCGTGTTTGCGTGGGTTTCCTCCGGGTGCTCCGGTTTCCTCCCACACTCCAAAAACTTACTAATAGGTTAATTGGCTGCAATCAAATTGACCCTAGACTCTCCCTCCCTCTGTGTGTATGTATGTTAGGGAATTTAGACTGTAAGATCTATTGAGGGAGGGACTGTTGTGAGTAAGCTCTCTGTGCAGCGCTGTGGAATTAGTGGCGCTATATGAATAGCTGATGATGATTGTTATGTACATGTCCCTCTTCAATGACCTGTTCAGTTGCCCAGTGATTTTACTTTGACATACAGGGACATATATAATGAGATGGTTCCGCAGAACCGCTGATTCCCGGCGCTTTGAAGTCATTCTCTTCAAACGGCAATTTTATGAAAGGCAAAAACCTATGGGGTTTGTCTTCAATAAAAGTACCATTTTAAAAAAAATTACTTCAAAGCGTCGGGAATCAGCGGTTCTGCGGAACCGCCGCATAGTAAATATATCCCCAGTGTCTTGGTGACCTTTTTGCTCTTTTCTTATGTCCTTATTTATTTCAAACATTATTTTTACTTGGTAACGATCAGGATTACAAGGTTAAAACTAAGAGTTGCTGTGCATGCTCTGGTCAGCATTTGGTGAATAAACTATTATGTAGAAATTATTTTATTATGCTTTTTTTTTTTCAAAAAAACGGACCATATGTTTTAAAACTACATTATTATAGATATGGGGGCAATGACACTATAAAACAGTATCTACATGGCCACACTAAAATATCAGAGCAGAAAAATAACTTATTGTGCATAGACATTTTAAGGAATCCTTGTGTACACAGATTAATTATTCATAATCCCATTAATTGTAGGTGTAAAGCTGGGTACACACTACAGAAATTTCGACCAACTTTTTATGCAGAGCGATTTTACATGCGATCGATGGTCCGATCGCTCGGTCCATGGACTGCATACACACTAGCCTTGTTTAGGACGATAAAGGGAAGAGCGGACGTCCCTTTAGCGACTTTTTACAGCCATGTTGTCGTGAGCAATGACCGTAATTTCGTACTCACTGTTGTGGATCGGTCGGAAGTTTATACACACTGCACAACGGAAACGAGATTGGAACGAAAATATTAAACGGTACGACCAACCAAATGAGCAGACAATCGTCCATTTGGGCAGACTTTCGACCATCGTGTCACTGCACACACTGACCCGACTTTTGAACGAGCGGTCGTATGTCGGCTGATTGAGCCGATTATTGGATGAAAACTGTGTAGTATGTACCCAGCTTAAGGGAAACTTTTTAATGTAAAGTAAACCAAAAGAGTTATTTTGCATTATTTTTTGTTAGAAAACACTTACATTATGTTATTATTCTGATGCATTATATTTAGTATGTTGCTGTCTATGAAAAGTTTTTAGACCTACTCTACACCTTTTAGAGAGTGCAGAAGCATAAATGAAACCAGGAGTGACACATGCAGCATATTACAGGCTACCTAACACATTGGTATTATAACAGATCAATTCTCTTTGGTAGTGCCATATATCTTGAACTGCACAAGTAGATATCTGTAAGGAGGATATGTTTTATGGAGATAGCAGCATTTGAGGGTTGGAAGATTCGGAGCAGAGCTAAGGTATTCCTTACAGAGTATAGAGGTGCTCATAGTTTTGTGCAGCAGTGTAAGAATGTAATTTACACTCTGAAACAACCATTTTTGCAGTTGGGCTACTGGAGATTGGGTGTCACCCTATTCTTTTAATGGAACAGTTCCAGTTGCACTTTGACGAAGAAGAGCACATCTAAGTAAAGATTTGTCTTACATCAGGCAAGGTACAAACACACAAGTGTAATAAATACAGGCCCAATGTCTCCACAATGGTAGGATTTATTTAAGCCATAAATTAGTCCAAGTCATGCAGTATTTTAGTTGAAAACCTGAAAAATGTAATTTACTGAAAGGCACGGTTCTAAACTGGAAGACAGACTGTTGATGTGGCGTGTACACTCTGGCACATTGTGACTTTTTGTCTGCCTCTCCACACACCTAGGGACACTTATTATAGTTTGCAGAGGTATGTCCCAAAAGTGGAGAGAAGGGATGAACCTTGATGTGCGCAGGGTGGACCATCTAAGTTCAAGGGTGCAATTTTGTGATCTTTTATTCAGTAAATTAAATTTTGTGGAAAATCCATGGTTCAAAATTGGTGGTGTGTGAATGTAATGACAGAGGTGAACCCTGAGAGATTTCATGTTCTCTGTCCATTCTATTATATTATTTGTTTTGGCTAACACTGTTTTTTTTTTTCTTTTTCTAAAAGGCGTTTGTGGAGTATGGGTACAACTGCCAGTGCAGCTCAGCAGTCGGCCCCAATAGTGCCCCCTAGTGACAGCATCCAAGGAAATGGCAGTGGAAGTTCATGTGCAGAAGACAGAAACTCCCTGAGCATTCACTCCTTCCAGACAGTGAGCATTCACAACAAGGCCAAATCCATAATCACCAACAAGGTGGCTCCTGTAGTTATTACGTGAGTACTGTGCTGTGCTCTTCTGTACATTCTGGGACATGCCAGTCATTTTTAATATTTTTTTTTTTTTATTCTTATATAGATCTCAATCCCAGAGAGGTACTTGAAACTGATATAGTTTGAGGTCTTCATCTAGTCCAAAATTGTCCAAACCCAATCCTCGAGGGCTACTAACAGTTCATGTTTTCAGGATTTATGTCTGTAGAAACAGGTGTGATAATCTATTTGACTGTCAGTAATTAACTTCAGTTTGATTAAAGAAATCCTGAAAACATGAATTGTTGGAAGCCCTCGAGGACTGAATTTGGACATCTCTGATCTAGCCTAATGCATGTTCATGTTTTGTGTACGATATCTGTAAAGCTGGTGAGTTGGGATTTTACTTATTTGCTTCTTAAAAATATGTTCTTGGTTGTCTGCATTTGCAGACAGAACTGGGTTGAAATGAGAAATACATTGTTGGAAAATAGTTCTTACATTGCTGCCTCAAAACACTGGGGTCATGAGCTAGATTCCTACCATAGCCCTATCTGTGTGTAGTTGATATGTTCTTCGCGTGTTTGCATGGGTTTCCTCTATTTGCTTTGGTTTCCAACAGCCCTAAAACATACTAATAGATTAATTGTGTGTTAGTGTGTGTGTGTGTGTGTGTGTGTGTGTGTGTGTGTGTGTGTGTGTGTGGTAGGGAATTTACACTGTAAGTTTCAATGGGACAAGGAGTGATGTGAATGATTACATAGGACAGCACGGTGGCGTAGTAGTTAGCACTTCTGCCTTACAGCACTGGGGTCATGCGTTCAATTCCCGACCATGGCCTTATCTGTGAGGAGTTTTGTATGTTCTCCATGTGTTTGCGTGGATTTCCTCCGGGTGCTCCGGTTTCCTCCCACACTCCAAAAACATACTAGTAGGTTAATTGGCTGCTAATAAATTGACCCTAGTCTGTGTGTCTGTGTGTGTGTGTGTGTGTTAGGGAATTTAGACTGTAAGCCCCAATGGGGCAGGGACTGATGTTAATGAGTTCTCTGTACAGCGCTGCGGAATTAGTGGCGCGATATAAATAAATGGTAATGATGATAATGATAGGACAGCAACTGAGCGTGCCCAAAGATGGCTGCCTCCCCTTCTATAAAATATTTAAAGTACTTTAAGTTCTATTGGAAGAAAAGCCCTGTGTAAACAATACAATTATCATTAATGTTACTTAACTATGTGATGGTTTCCATTGTCAACAACAAACTGATTTTGACTATTTGTATAACAGCAGTGGCAGAGTTTGTCTTACAAAGTTCTAGAAATAGCAACTCACTGTAATGTCACCTTGAAAATGAGACTTTTGACAGAAACATGCTGTTGCATTGTAGGTACAATTGTAAAGAAGAGTTCCAGATTCATGATGATTTGCTCAAAGCCAATTATTCTGTTGGGAGGATTTCTGAGACCATGCCGGAACACTATCTTGTACAGGTAGGTTCCTTGTGGTGCTTTATCAGCATTACCTGAGAGAGTCATGGGCAGCTTGACTGAAACAGATTGATCTTTCTATATCTGCTATTTGCCAGGTATGATTTACTTTCATGTCCTACATCATCAGTGATAGAGGCAGAGACAGTTGCTGTAGCTTTCCCAAGACAGCGCTGAGAGCATTTACCAATGACCACAACATGATCTTTAGAGTGGGTTATATAAAATATCTTTCGCTTCCTTGTGCTGACCTTGTCTGCTGGGGAGGACGCAGCTGTCCCTGCTATCTGTCAGTGACTGGCACCTGTGGTTAAGGCACTTGAAACTGCATTTATATTGATTCAATTCTGTAATCATCACGTTTTACCGGCTAGCTCTGCTTCATAAACCTGGCTTTATGTCAATACTATAGTAAGTCCGATGTTACTGAATATGACAGGAAATGCATTTACTGTGATAAACTGTTCCTTACACATAAAAAATACATAATCAAGTCTGGTTCACAAAGGCTTGAAAGAAATTTAGATTTAGCACTCCATGTGCTTTAAAGCAAAAAAAATGGTTGTTTTTTTTTTTTTTTTTGTTATTTCAATTTGTTATCAGTTGTTTTTTAGTTGTTGCTTTGCCAAATTGATTGTGACACGATGGCCTAAATCAGAACATACCCAAGCTTTAACCCCAGATCTAACATGATACCGTATCCTAATAACACCTAAATCTTATTTATAAACCTCAGGATCTAAAACCTGTATTAGAGCTCTGATCTACAAATTTCAGAAGTGTTTATATAGTGCCATCTGCACCAGTGGATGCATAAAGTCACAAACACACTTTTTTTTTTTTTGTGTGTGTTATGCTCTCCTTCACCTTTGGGATATAGTTACATGTTATCACTTGTGTTTCACAAATTGGAGTGGGGACACAATAACACTTACCATAGTTCATTAATGTCTTTAAATAATAAAAAAAAAAGATTATATATATATATATATACATACATACATACATACATACATACATACATACATACATACATACATACATACTCCTTTTCTCCAACACCAACTGTTATATGGGATAATGTAAAATATAATAATATATTTCCTGCAGGCAAACTGCTTTAATACAAGTCACAGAACTATATGTTGTGGCTTCACATATCCCCCTTATGCATAATTCTTTATTCCAATACACGAGTATCAGTTTTTGGACAAAAGTAAACAGATTTCGTTTTAATCTTTTGTGTACAAAAGTGTTAGTTTTAAAAAAGTGTAGTAAGTTGTAAAAGGTGCTTACGTTTCACATACATTTTGTTTTCAGAATTGAATAATTATAGTACTGCTATGGATTCTTTGACCATATAAAGCAGGTTTATTGTGAAATATATTATTTCATGGTGTGGCATTATTTCACTGTTTGGAATGTAGTTTATGATGTGATAATGTGCCAAGCATAAGAATGGATTTCATAGTGATCTTACTGTAGAGCACATAGATATATTTAGGCACCCTCCCCCCTCTTCGGGGACTGGGCCTGCTCCCATCGCCTTCACTTCTTACCTACGTTTCTTAAC
This sequence comes from Mixophyes fleayi, assembly GCF_038048845.1. Taxonomy (NCBI): domain Eukaryota; kingdom Metazoa; phylum Chordata; class Amphibia; order Anura; family Limnodynastidae; genus Mixophyes; species Mixophyes fleayi. Next base: position 56,432,568 of record NC_134407.1, read on the forward strand.
TTGGCAAACTGGAGAGAAGGAAGGATGGTATCCTCTGCTACAGACTGGGAGCGTGGCACTGGGTTGTGGCATCATAGCCTAGTGCCTCACTCCCAGCGTAACACTGACATGAAGGATCAGTGGCCGGCAGCCACTCGGGTAAGCAGCTGCTGGTTGCTGCCCCCTCTGTGTGTTAGATGCCCCCTAAACCATGGCACCCTAGGTGACCACCTTGGGTTGCCTAATGGTAGCACCGGGCCTGACCGTATCTACGAGTCCAGGATGCAGTGGTTTCCATTTCTCCTGTTTAGCTTAACCATAAACATTGCTAATGTTGAAATGAGTGGTTAACCATGGACTAATTTATCTCCCTATACTTTGAGTTAAATCCTAAAACCAGAGCTGGTGGGAACATACAGAAATATAGAATTTGGCAGAACAGAAGTCTTTTTGCTATAGGAGTCCTTGCCGCAACAGCTGGGAGATGTTTCTGTAGATCTATCATTCTTTCTGTAACTTATAAGCATCTTCCTTGCATCTAATCTCATACAGTATGTATATATTAATGAGTTATTTTACATTTGAAGTAATGTGCACTCTTTCTTTTTGTCAGGGTAAATATTTCATGGTTCATGACGTGTACAGAAAGTTAGATGTTTTAAACACTACAAGCAGTTATGGGGCACCAAATTTCCGACAAGCCAAAGGAGGGTATGAAGTGTACGGAATGGGTCAGCCCAGCCTGTGTGGTTTCAAACAAGTACTGCAGAAGCTTCAGAATGACGGACATAAGGTACTAATGGTGATGTTCTTGCTTCTAACAGTGAGTGTATCATTTCTTTGGAATTGCAACTAAATATAGAAGTTGTGATCCTAAATCTTTTATATGTTAGTGGTGGCATTAACAAGCACAATAAGGTGGGTCACATTACCTAACAAGCCAATGTCTGCATGACACCAAGATACTGCTTCTCTTCTTAAGGCACAGAACCAATCCTATTTCAGTAGAATTAACCTACTCGTACATTATTAATGTTCAATATAAAAACATGTCCAGTATTGGACGTTTCCTTCATGTCCTACACTCAAATATTTACAAATAATTAGTGTTGTAAAAGAAATCATTGCCTGATTCTATCATTCTATTCTATTAGAGCCTTTTACCTGCCAACAAAGAAGTTTTTGCCTAATTGATTTAGATTAGATCTGAAAATTACACTCCTATTGCTATGTGCTAATTAATGTAAACATAAGCACTTAGGGGCTTATTAATCCTTGAGAGCTCCATTGCAGTAATAAGTCTGATTTTATGGGTTTTTTTTGTTTTGAGAAGAAGTGACAGTTGGGAGTGGTTGGTGGTTGATATATATATATATATATATATATGTGTGTGTTAACCCGTGCATGATACTCATGCATTCTAGTCAAATCAAGCTACTTAAGGTGTTAAAAAGGTTCTTGTCATGCATTTGGGCCTAGCCCAGGCCTCCTCATGGGAAGAGCGTTACTTCCCGACGTAAGCGCCCTTTTTTAACGTGGTTTTGTCCACATGTCACCACCTCATCATTCTTCTCCATCACCTCATCCTTCATTTTCATCGCCACATCTATCCAGATGTCTATCCAGACACAGGGATCTCTCTCAGCGGTCCTGAGTATCACACTCCTCTCACTCTGTCACCCCCGGCAACCACCAACCACTCCCCACTGTCACCCCCGGCAACCACCAACCACTCCCAACTGTCACTTCTCCTTCAAGAAATATATTATATATATATTTTAAATCTTTATAAACACTTTTAACAATTAACAAATTAAATTAACAAATTAAAAACCTCTTAGTATACCAAATTTCAGCCCTTTCTGAATTTTTTTTTCCACACACTAAGAATTTAGTAGGTCAGTGTATAACTCCGCCCAGCAGGTGGCGCTGCAGCTTGGTTTTATTTTTTCCACACACACACAGACAGACTAACACACGCCACTAAGCATTTATATTATAGATTATTTTTTTTTTCGCTCACTCAATCAATTATGTTGTGTGTCCCTGTTTACCTTGAATGTGGAAAGCGATATATAGAATGAAATTAGCTCATGGGACATCCCATAAAATAGGGCAGAAAAAATCCCTAAATACCACTCCCAGTTTATTTAAAACATATATAATAAAACATTTAATTTCCAGAATGGGCTGTTATGAAGATGCTTTCATGTGAATACTATGAACATATTAGTGAACGTTTGATAGACACGTGTGCTCAGTACACAGGACAATATCAATGTTGCACCTTCTGTATTCAAAAGTAATGTCTTTCACAATGATTAAAATATGAGATTGACTCAGTATAAACCAGAAGTTGTATCTGGCAAAGTTATAACAAACGCTTGTTCTGCATATAAGATAAGTTTATTTTTAAGTGTGCATCTAAGCCATGGATTCTTTAGGTGGTTATAATTACCAATCCACAATCAGGATGGCGTTTGGAGGCTTTCACAGAAATGCAAACTTGTTCCAAGGCACCTCCACCATTACACTCTTCCAACGAAGAGCTCTACTGTCATTTGTTAGGCGGTCAAGTCCTAATAGATTCAAGCAGCCACTTGTACCGATTTAAAAACATTAAACCTTGTACATTTTTAAATAATAAAACATTGTTTAGATGTTTTGACTGTGTTATCCTTAGATGAGAGAACACAGTCAAAACATAGTGCCACAGTGTTTGTTAATTATAGCTAGTGGGCCAAAGTTGGTGAATCTTACCGCCAACAAGGTCATTGCTGACAATGACAGTGCTGTTGCCATCAGTAATCCTTTTTGTGCATTTTGCATTGTGATCCTGAGCCCTATTGCTGACACACCTGTTTTTGCAGGCAATACATATGTGGATCACATAGGTACTTTGAACTTTTATTGTGGTCGGAAAATGGGCACACACAAACCCACAACCAATCACAATTTTAAGCATGTTACATTGATGCAATCACCACAATTTTTTTTTTTATCTGTTGTAATACCAAGAACTTATCTGGGGTGTATTCTAGAAAGTGGTCTTGTAAGACACTTTTGGAGATGAATTACATTAAACCGGTTTCAAATATGCACCATACTCTTTAAACATGGTTAAATTGTTTAAATAATATACTTGATGAAAGTTTTGTTGTTGTGGTGTTTTTTGTTTTTTTTGTTTTTTTGCCACTGCTGTCAAATGTTTTTAAATATGCACAATGTTGTAATTGAATACCTCCCAACTTTTAGAATGCCAAAATTGGGACAAAATAGGCCCCATCCCCTTGCCACACACAATTGATCATATTTGCGGGTCACGAATCGGACTGTACTGTCAAAATTGGGACAGTTGGGAGGTATGTTATATAATTACACACGCAGAAGCTAAGAATAAAGATCTCATGCATTTCACATTCTTTTTATCACTGAAAAAAAATCAGGACACATTTTTGTTACAGTGCTGTCACTTATTCAAAATGTTGGCTCAATAAGCTATTTTTGGAAATATGACCTTCATATGTTTTTAATGCAGGAATGTATGTTCTTCTGTGTCCGTGAGGAGCCAGTTTTGTTTCTGAGATTGGAAAATGACTTTGTGCCTTACACTCCCCGAAGGAAGGAGAATTTGCATGAAAATTTGCACGATCTTGAGAAAGGCCTCAGAGTAGAAAACCTGGAACTTTCTATTCGGAAAGAGGTTTGCTCACTTCAGAAACCCCTAAAGTGTTTTTTTTTTTTTTTTTTTTTAGCAATCCGTTTCAGTTTTTGTTTCCACTCTGTACTTCAGTACACTGAAAAACAGGAAGGATAAATAAACGTACAGCTATTTTTATTTCAGTTTGTCAAATGTCTAAAGTTCTTTAGCAACAAAACCTCTAATTTGTCTTGTTTTACATTATTATATTATTATTAGATGTGTTTTTTATATTATTTCTCACTCATGGTGGTCAGATATTCCTTTTCATTTTTTTTAACTACTTGCGGAACAGCACATATGACATTTGTAAGTTACATTTGTAAAACCGACCTGTAAATCTCTGGAATATATATACTTGTGCATTGTCATGGTATAAAATGTAATTAATTTTTCTTACATTATTGATAAGTTTATGTTACTATTCTTACTCACATACAGCCTACCACGAGCCATATAAAAGTAGTTAAGACAACGTGGACCAAGTGTTTGTGCCCTGGCTGAGTCACTAGTTTAGAATAGCTTTCCTGTGGTCAGCCACGGGGTGTCTGGTCTATTATAGGATACAGGAGTAGCTAGATTCATGCAAAGCAGTCAAACCCTCCCCACTTCCTAAATAACATATATTGACTACTACTGAATATTTATTACCCCTTCAAGTAGCCACAAAGACAAAGGTTTTTTTACTTTTTATCATCCTGGGATCTAGTGATCTCATTGTAACTTTATTATTACTTTATCGGTGTTGTGAACATATGGCAGACAGATAATTAAGTAGTTACAATTCAGGCAAGACACTAAGTAGAATGACAATTGTACCTGAATTAGCAGTTTTAATGAAGGGATTTTTAAATTGCATGTGGAATACCCTGCATCATCTCCAAAGCCATTCCTGGAAGGGGCCATATTGCTATTGCTGTCTACAAAACGTTTAACCTATGTGACAGTGTGCAACATCTATTCTCAACCTGGCAGCGTATGTACATGTGTACATAATCACATACATGTACAGATTTGATTGTCTATGTCTTTATATGCTACTGCTAGAAATAATAAAATGTATGTGTGTGTATGGTTAGAGTACACTACTTTACGGTACATTGCTTTAACATTGGAGGAATGCTCAGCATAGTTGTGTGCAGGTTGTATGATCTATTAAATATCATGGTACAATATCTAATGTTTTTATTTTTCGTTTTTTCTTATTAAGCTTTACGATTTTGCCCAGCTGAGTGGGAACAGTTATTTTGTATATAACGACATTGAACTTTTTAAAGATGAGCCACATTCCATTAAGATTGATTGTGAAGAAGATATACACGTAACAGAGGAGGTGTACAACCGGCCTGTGTTCTTACAGCCCTCGTACAGGTAAAAGTCTTGTGCAATGTATCCATGTGAACGTGAGCTCTACAAATCAGGGAGTTATGGGGAAATGCTGGCATCTAGGCTACATATCAAAGAAATAAGTTGAAAGTGATTTCGTTTTATCTGTGTCGACTGTGGGCTCAGGTAGAGTTGGACACACAACGGTTTCTTTCGCGTACAAAATATGCACTTCTACAATAGACATGTGGTACAAAACTGCATACGTGTACATCCGTGTGCTGATTTCATTACATTTCACACCTGTGACTCCTTTGGTCTGGAGAGGCTTACGGGGGAAGAAAGGGGTGTGCGAGTATAGGGCGGGTTCATGTAATTGTGGCTGAAGTAGATCTGGACGCAGGCGCATATATATCTTCCAGGAGGCATATCGCTTACGGGTGCTGGAGGGTTGGTGCAACAAGGCACAATGATGACAATGACGATCAGCAGCACTATCGGGATGTTTGTAGATTCACCTCTCCAGCTGTTACTACTTTATTCTATAGTGTGGCTGCTATATTATATTTATTATATTTGTATTTAATTACATTTTGTATGGTAAATGCGAACTTCACATTAATAAAACTGTCAAGACTGTATTGTCTCTTATGTTTGACACTTCATTACATTATATTGTGCACAGGTAGGAATATGAGTCTTTTACATTTACTACTACCACTGTCAAGCACCATCACTACACTTTCTGTGCACTATGCTTTTTGCTCCAGAGGTAAACCTAGCGAGTATGCTAGAGTCCTAGAGCGTCGTCTTCTGCTAATGGCCGGGGAACAATTGTGTCTGGCTCTTCCTGAGCCTTTATGACTCCAGTATGTACATACCATATTTCTTCAGTAGTGAAATGATCTTTCTGAGGTGTTCTGCTTCATGAGATTGGTTTACCCACTGCTTTTTGGCATAAAAAAAATAATAGACCACCATAACCCTGCTCTACAGGGATGTAAAATATATCTATGTAAAATAGATGTAATATAGTCAAGTTTTGTAGATGAATATGCTTTATTTATCTTTTTCAAGTATGCTTTGCCAAATTCAAGTTACCGCTATTGAGGGTGCAAAAGAAAACACGGGCCAAGCGATTTCATAGGAGAGCATTGATGTATTAATAGCTTTTGAGAAGTTAAAAGCATTTTTTTTTTTTTTTTTTTTTAAATAAGAAATGTTTCAGCATAATGACATTTTATGTCTGCCCTAACAGGTACCATCGTCTTCCCCTGCCTGTAGATGGCGCTCCTCTGGAATCACAGTTTGACACTTTTGTAAAGTTTCTCAGGGTGAGTAAAGCACCCACTGCCTGTTGTCCTAGATAATACATTATTAGCTTGGCAGCAGTCCTTACATGCTGTACTGTAGTGGTCTTGTAATTACTATATAGAAGAATTTCACAATACTGCACACTGGAATGGATATGTTTGAACATTTACAGACGTATGGTGGTAAATATTGTAATTACAATAGCCTATTTACCATGCACAGCTGGGACATGATGACATTGGGGTTGGGCTCTAGTCCATCATGTGCTTGTTATGTCTGTTCAGCCCTGGTGTAGGGAGGTCACAAAGGGGAAGATTTAGGAAATCTCTGCAGAGAGCATCTTTCTGCGCAGATACCTGTGTGCAGGCCCCATATCTTGGTATACATTTTGCACATATGTGGTGGTAAATATTTTAATGGCAAGAACCCATTTGAGCAAAGAGATTTTAATACAACTACTGATGATTATATTAGATTGAACTTTAGCCTGCAAAGTATAATTCCAGAACAGAGCCTGGCATGGTGCCATGGGTTTGTGCAGGCAGTGCCAGGAGATGATTCACGGCACTTGTACAAGTTGTTTGATGTTTGTAAACTTCACATTGAGCTACTTGTCTGCCCTTATTATGTGTGTTTGTTCTACCTACTGTGTATGTGTCGCTGGAGCACATGATTCCTTCTCCTGTTACTCATGATGTAATATCTGTAGATTGCTTTACCTTCTCTACCAAAGATGTGTCTGATGGGTATTCTTCTGTGTTTCCTTAGAAACCTTTTTAGTAAGAATTGGCTTTATCTCTTTTATATAAGACCTACTTAGCAACATGTTCTTACTAATGTATTGGATGGCCAGAATAGACTATAATGTTTAATAGTCCATAGGTATATACTGACTTTCTTGGTTTAGTAACTGAGCAAAGTGTTCCTAAGGTCATTTTATTTGGCTATAATTCAGATCACATTTGCTATACTTGTGGAAGTTAAAGGACCTCTGCACACCAAATTGTAAATTTTGCAGTTAAGAACTTTAAAGCTAAAATACATTGTTCGGTGTTAACCTAATTTTCCAGTGCAGCTCTGTTAAAAAGTACAATATTACCTACCCACTGCATTAGAAAGTTGCAACTCCTCCCACATAGACAGCACAGTGTCCTGTGGGTATCTGATGTAGATTAAAAAACAAAATCCTATACTAAATTAATTTGAGCTGCTGTGATATCACTAGCCCTGCCCCTGTGTATGAAACCACCACACAGTGCATTTCTGAAATACAAACCTGCTAAGGTGTACCGTCACTGTATGCCGGTTTAATTAGAGAAGCACCTCCCTTCTAACATGGCAGCCTGTTGCAGATCGTTGAAACGAATTGTAACACCTCAGTCCATGGGCCATGGGCAGCAGCTGTCATTGTGTTCCTGTTAATTGTTATCAGTGCTGCTTTGGGGTCCTGCTCCTGTCTGCTGTGTCTGCAGGGAGTTTAACGAGCTCCTTGCTGTGTAATCCATTGTGTTGTCCGTGGTAAGAGTGCACGGAATTCTGGGGCTCCAAAATAAAACTCTCCTAAGAAGGGAAGGGAGCCCCACTCTGAGCCGTTCATAGCAACGCGGAGGGAGGTGCGTTGCTGACAAGGGAGGAGGTTGTCCCAAGAATCTTTATGGGCCCTTCAAAATATAAATATTGCTGTGGCCACATATGTTTCACCCTTGCCTTCATTTATTTGAGATATATTGTTTAGTTCAGTAATACACTATGTCAAATAATTTACTTGCACGTTAAAGAGGAATTGGCACTGACTTTTCTCTCTGCTGTCCCTTTAGTATAAGGAAGTAAACAGGTTGAATTTAATTTGCCATCATCCGGACTAGTTTTCGCTTGTGGTAGTTTGTTTTTCAGACCCATGGAGGAATTTGGGGTCTGCACAGTGGCTAAGTGGTTAGCACTTCTGCCTCACAGCGCTGGGGTCATGAGTTCAATTCCCGACCATGACCTTATATGTGTGGAGTCTGTATGTTCTCTCCGTGTTTGGGTGGGTTTCCTCTGGGTGCTCCGGTTTCCTCCCACACTCCAAAAAAACATACTAGTAGGTCAATTGGCTGCCATCAAAATTGACCCTAGTCTCTGTGTGTGTGTGTGTGTGTGTGTGTTAGGGAATTTAGACTGTAAGTCCCAATGGGGCAGGGACTGATGTGAATGAGTTCTCGATACAGCGCTGTGGAGTCAGTGGCGCTATATAAATAAATGGTGATGATGGAGGAATATAGTACCAAGAGATATATTGGTCTTTATGCCACATACTATCCATGCAGACAGCAATGATAAACAAGGCAGGAAGGTAATATGGACATCATTTCCTCTCTGCCAGCTTTATGCCACATATATATCATTGTAGTGGATGTGGACAGCAAGACATAGCATAGCATAGCATAGCATAGCATAGCATAGCGGTTAATGTTTGATATACCCCTCTAACATGTTTCTTGCATTGCACTCCATCTGAACATCTAACGAGCCTTTAGATTAATTTGCTAAATTGTCATTTAAAACTATTTTAATTTGATTTATTACTCTGCGTAAAATACTTGTGCAAATCATTAGCAATACTTTTCTGCTTAGTATGAGTCTTGCTGTGTTTAACTGTTTATCCAATTTTTAGGACATTTTTGGATAATATAGGAAATCATTTCACCTATTCGCTGCATTTGATTGATTGGCTACTCCAACCACATACAAGCCTATGAGACTCGCTGTTGCTCTAGTGAAAGAGAGGCCATTTTCCGCATCCTTTTTTCCAGGGTGGTTTTGTTTTTTTTTGTTTTTTTGTGCATTCAGAAACATACACTGCTCCTTTCAGTAATAGGTGTATTGTTGTGGGCTATTTTTGTCCAGGATTGAATACCTAGGGCATTGTCTTATTATTAATATTCACCTTGCTCATCATAAAGGGACTTTGGTTGGTGGTATCCTTATTATACATTATCCTGGTCACATGAGACTGGCCAGAAAGGACCACTGTGCTTTTTAGTGTGGGTGTGGTTACTGAATTAGAAAGGGCCACATTATTCTGGGTTTATGTTTATACAACCATGCCCTGGCTTACAACTTGGAATGGCATTTATCAGCCCAGGCAGGGTATCACTGGGGTCAGTTATAAGAAATTTGGAGGTTGGGACACACACAAGACACTTTTTGGGTAAAAAAAATAGTAAGAAAGAAAAGTGTGGTCCTTAAATTGTAGTAGGACCAGTAATGCTCTATTACTTTTATCTACCTGGTTAGAGTGTTGCCAATACAGTGGGTCCTTTTGTCATGTTGGTAGTATTGTGCTTGGTCTGAGAAGACAAGTTGTCTCTCTGCTGTTTTCACTGTTAAACAGGTGAGTATACTGCACATTTTGGAAGCTGTTCAACAAAGTAGTATATTTTCTGCATTGATTTAGACTGTATTTTGATCAAACGGAGTGTGGGTAGTGGGGTTTAAATGTTCTGAGTGGGACGTAGACTACTTCACAGTTCTATGATCAGGAGAAGTGGCAAATGAGCAAATATCAGAGTAATCCACGAAGAAGATAAATTCAGGCCTTGATAATTACACCCTTAAACAACATTGCACAAGGATGTGAGAAGACCTTACCATCACTGTTGTGCTCTTGGTACACCACTATCTAGTTTCTTTTTAAATCTAAAGTCGGAGTATAGTACAGCTCCATAATTATGTAAAATGTTTGAGATTTTTCTTTACAGAACAGTAAAAGAAGCTAGAACGCTGACATGTTAAGCCTCGATATTAATAGAGTATATTTTGTGCATTTTAGGAAAACCCATGTCTCCTGCTGCTTCATGATGCCAGTCGCCCACCGCCAGCTTTGCTCTTCAGTTGCCAAACAGGAGTCGGCAGGACAAACTTAGGCATGATTCTGGGAACATTGGTTCTGTATCACCGCAGAGAAGCCACTGAAAAACAGACGTGAGTTCTTCAAAGTGCTCTAGATCTGGTCATTATATGACGGCGGTAGGACTGCTCTGAGGGGTTGGGCAGCTTCTCTATAATCATATGTAATGCGGCAGAAGAGGGTGTTGCTACATAGTGTGGTCTACTAGACGAGTAAGTTTTCATTTAGGATTTCCATGCAGCAAATAGAGCGGTCTTTTAGTGTTTTGATGAGGAGAGGCTAAAATGAGCCTCCAGCTTAAAGCTGCTCTATCATCTAGGTAGGGAGAAGAGGATTATAGCTCCATCACCTCCCTGGAGCCTGTGGAAATCCAGCTGCATGGATCAGCCCCCTAGGCTCCATGGTTAGTCTCACAGCTCTGCCTAAGAACCTGTGATGTCTGGAGGAGGGGCTGGACCAGTGCAGTGCCCAATGGAAGCTGCAATCAGACACTGAAGCTTCTGACAGGTCCCCCCTGGCTCCCTTGTTCTGCAGTCATTGTATGTGATGAGCAAAAATGATTACAACTACTGTATGTGGCAATGCAGCCTTTCATTATGCCGTAACAGCCTTCTTCTTTTACAGAAGTTATTTTCATGCTCACAGCTACTTAAGAACGATACACATTATCAAACAGAGACAGAGTATGACCGTTTAATCCTCACTCTAAAATATTTACCAGTGTTGGTCAATCAGACAAGAGATTCAGAGCCATAAATAAAATTTGCAGAGAGAACCTGTGTAATATGCAATCTATCACCATGTGCTAAGGATCACCACTTCGCTGATTTTAAAAATAAATATCTATACAAAAAATGAATTATAAATTGCGTGTGCTGCACAAGGTTCGAAGGAATATCATAAATACAGAAGTGCCTCACATTCTTCCATTTAATACAAGGCCAGTGCTAGACTATAGAGATGTGTGTGTGACACCACAATTTTCCTGCTTCAGTTTGTTATGAGTATCACATCACCACTTTTCTCTGCTGTTGGGGAACAATGCACCTTCCACTATCTAATCCATTGTCTTTGGCTTCCTGATATCAAGTTTCCCCCTCCCCACATCATGACACTGCTCCTGTCACTTACAGCCCTGTCCTCACTAATATAATTGCATAAGTGGACAGGTTGCTATATTCGTACAAAAAAAACAGGGCGAATACATTCCACAACTTTCACACACACATGCTTACAGCATCAAAGATTTAAAAAGATGATATCTGATTGGCTACACGTTGTTCTATCCCCACCCACTTCAAAACTGGGGACGTTTGATGAAAAAGAGATGAAGGTAGATAACGTCTCTTAAAGTGGAACTGTGTCTTGTCCAAGTGTCTTATTTTGTTACTTAAGCAGTTGTTGTTCTTTCTATTATTTTATGACACTCTAAAAACTTGTTATAAATCAATTTACTTGAAAATATTTTAATTGACATCTATCATTTCTCTAAAGTGTTTGCAAGTTGTGTTTTCGCATGAAGCAGTATAAATCTTTATTGAAATCTAATTTGTAATAATGACCAAATCTGTGGATAGGGATATATCCCTGGTTTAATGCAATACAGTAGTTAAGGAAAAGATTAAACACATTTAGGGCTTATTGGCACATATGCGCTAAGGAAATGGATAAAAACACATAACTACATTGACTTGTGCATTTTATTAGTTAATGTGTGAGAAACACAGAGAAGGAGATAAGTTTGGGCAAGCCTTTAGAGTATGTACCCATGGGCACATGACATGCGTCTGCTGTAGGTTGTGCTGGGCCTCTGCTCACAGCTTCTTGAATGGCTGTCTATATAGGGATCACTGAGCTGTACAGTAAATATGCTGTCTGAACACTTGATGGGCTATGAACATAACATGCTGCTCTCTTGATCTATCAAGCGTTTAGAAAAGTGTCACTGTGTACCGACATCCTATTAACTGTGAGGTTCAATGATCCCTATCTTAACAGGCGTCGAAGCTGTGTTGAACTTTGCTGCTGCAGAACATACATCACAATGGGCACATAGTTTATACATACTTACCCTAATTACTACTAGCCTGTTTCTCATTCTTAGCAATCACATACACAATGAATTTTCCAGATTCCTTTTGGAGCCTGGAGATAATGTAAATCAGATTTATTTATATAGTAGGGCTTACAGACAGGAGCTGGTTCCTATGGTAATAAGTCTTGCAACGTTTGGTACAAGTATAATTTGGCAAGAGAAATCTCTTGGATTCCTTCTAATCAATTCTTAGTAAGCAATGTGGCCTAACTAATTGGTCTGGATGTATAGTAACTGAGACATGGTTTTTATTTTGTACACCAACATTATGCGACTACGGGGGATTCCTTTGGTTATATAAAATGATACTATGGACATGATTGGATTTACAGTTTTTGAACCCATTCCTATAGGCCCCCTGTTTTGCAGAGTTTTTGGATCACCTCGCATGTCATTATTATTCCTAATCCATTGTCTTTGGCTTCCTGATACATGTAGTGTTGTGAAGACACGTATTATATATTATAATGAACCATAAGATAAAGCATGTACTGTACATATTACAAAACAGTGGGCTGTAAATGGTTAAAGTAGACATGTTAATTCATTTGTTTTCGGATTACAGCATCCCCCAGAGCACAAATGATTTGCCAAAGGAATGTTTCCAGGTCATACAGAACTTCATCAATATGGTACCAAATGGAGAAAAAATAGTTGAAGAGGTAAATATCTATACATCCGGAATGACAATCTTGTCATTTTGTCACTCTATTTATACCACTACACAAGGAGTGTTTGTTATTTAAATTCAGGGATTTAAAATATTGTGATTTAATTGTTTTGCTACGGCATATGATAAGAATAATATAAATGAATTTTGCTACTTGTGTGTATGCAAATTACTGTTACCCGCCCCTCCTCAATGATTTTATTGGGGAGCTTTCAGGCTAGCTCCTGTCTCCTAGCATTGTTTAGTTTCTGCTCAGAAGGGAAGAAACATAGGCTCCTGCTTCTAGTAATACTGCTAGCTTAACAATCAATCAATTACAGTATTGAGTTTTAAAAGCCTGTGCAGTTAAGCTGCAGGTGCTGACCATATTGCTCTTCCTGCTATTCTAGGTAGACCATGCTATTGCCTTATGTTCTGAAATGCACGACATTAAATCCGCCATATATGACTGCAAGAAGAAGCTGGAGGGCATTGGTGAAAACTACAAAATTCAGGTATCTTGTTCTCCCAGTAGTAAATGAATCTATAGCTACCACGCAGATTTCCTGAATATAAGTTTTGGTTTATTTTGTTAGAGAGTTCAGCCTGAGCTTTCATAGTTACTTGAAAAAGATGTAATTTAAATGGCTGAATGTTTTAATGAATGTATGTGTAGTATGTTTATTCCTTGTTTTTTTTTTTTTGTCATATTTTGTATTGCTTAACATCTCTGGTGAAAGGTTAACAGTGTTTCTGCTTGTTGCTGTGTGTATGACAACTGAGCTGTTTTTCATACAATAGTATAAACTTCAGACAGGTGTCTTCTCCTCTGCGTTTAGCAGAAGGTCCACCTCCTCCATCACTAACCACACTGTACACATCACAGGGCCCGATGACGTGCTGGGGCCGTTAGTTTAAAAAAGGAAGGAAACTGTGTCTTTTCTGATTCATAACAATCAAAACACGCAGTATAAACAGGACAGACTTGATGTAAACAGTGTCAGGAAGGTGTATTCAGCAAATGCACAAGTATCTGGGTGACAAGTCCCCTCGGAGATGCTGAGAGGGACTGCGGATCTGTCACACAGTGTTTGTCATCCAGGAAGCTTTAGGAATTCAGGACGTGTTCCAAGAGTGCACTCTCAAGGAAATTTATCTTCATCTGCGCATCTTGGGATGTATCTGTCAAAGCAATGTGGTTATAACATACTGTCTTCATGCTTCATATGTCAAGATTAGAACCTTTAACAGCCTCAAACAGCTGAGGGAGATGTCAAAACATCCAACGTTCCAAAGCACATATAATCTTCTGACCCAGACTGCATTAACTATATCATTTACAGAAAGACTGATAAAACAGATGCCGTTAGATGCTCATCCTGATACTGTTATTTGTACCAGGAAGTGGTTCTTTATATAGCAGATACAGAGTTTTGTGTTCCTAAATATGCAGAGATAAGTTTGTCTTGAATGTAGCTCAGTATGTTCTGATACAGTAATTTGATTAAAAAAAAAAAAATTCAAAACACATGGACACTGTCCAAACTTTATTTTCAGTTGGATGTAGCCTGATCGGATCAGTGGACTTATCTTCTCTTTTTTTTTTTTTTTTTTTTGCACTCCACAAATAAAAACAATGGTAAATACATATCATATATGTAAAGACCAGATTATAATGTATAGGGAGCATAGATCAGAGTATACAATTGGGAAACCAGTACTAAAATATGCACTTGAGAAGTACATATTATTGATGGTTATGTTATGAAGTAGGATAGGGGAGTTAGAGGCCAAAGATTGAGAGTCGAGGGGAAACTAGGCCAGTGGAAGACGATGGAGGGTATAAACCATCCAGGGTGAAAGCTGGCATACAGTGGGGAGCAGATGAAGCAAGCAGTGGTGGGGTAAAGAGGATTTGCAGAGGGAGGGAAAGGGCCTCTCCTCACTCTGTCCATTGACACACAGCCCTCTGCTCTGTCCCACAAGTCTGCTGTACTCCTTGACTGCTACCTCCCCTTCAATCCCTCACATTCAATCCCCTCTCAGTCATGCCACTTCCTCCCCTGTAACACCCCAGGATTTTTCTCATTCTGATTTCAACGAAGACTCTCATCCACTCACATGTCATCTCCTCAGGGCCTGCAGCCTGGGGCGCTGAAGCCAGGGGGGGACGTAGCGTCGCCGATATGTTTTTTTTTTTTCTCTAAATGTGGCAGCCGGAGTCATCGGGATCGCACCTGGTCTAAAGGAGCAGTCCCGACTGTCACTATCACATGACAGGCAACTAGCAGCGTAAGTCCGTTCTAATGTCTCGGGTGGAGGGGCAGCAGATGGGCAGGTGAGGTGGCGAAAGTGGGGCAGGTGAGGTGGCGAAAGGGGGGCAGGTGAGGTGGCTGGAGGGGGCGCTACAGCTGAAATAGCCTAGGGCGGCCAGAACCCTTAATTGGGCCCTGCATCTCCTACATAGATTACAGCAACCTCTTTGTCTCTGGCCTTCCTCTGACCCAGCTCTCCCCACTTAAATCCATCATTAACACCACTACTCGTCTTATTTTTCTCTTCCGTTGCTCTACATCAACCTCCCCTCTCTGCCAGTGGCCACACTGGCTTCCTTTCCATGACAGAATTCAGTTTAAACTCACTCTCGCCTATAAAGCTCTCTCCCCACTACATCTCCTACCTCCTGTCTGCTCCTGACCTCTGCCATCTCCAAGACCTCCCCTGCTGTTTTGGAGCTTGCTTCCTCACTATCCACTAGTATCCAAGGCTTCAAAAGTGCTCATAAAACTCATTTCTCCACCATAATCTACCAGCTGTCCTCCTTACTACCCCTAGTGCCACCTCTCGCACTGGCTCACACCCCTGTTTGTGGCCTCTCCCTGCTAGATTATAAGCTCTCACGAGCAGGGCGTTCTTCCCTTGTGTCCTCATCCTTTCATTACTTACTTCACCAACATAGCCATGTCCTGCATCTCCACCCTGGGCTCAGCTAGTGGTCTCCACACCTCCCTAACCACCATCAGTGACTCTGATCCTGTTCACTACAGGCGCAGGTGCTGCTTCCTGCTATGTCCCCTAACATCTCCAGCCTGCTTATTCAAGCTATAGTGAGATGCAATGTTCTCTTATATTCTATAATGTGTTGTTCTGTAATGTACTGTTTTGCTGTATGCACTTTGTACGGTGCTGCTGACTCTTTATTATAAACTGTAGGAGACACACTACATTTATCACCAATAGATAAACTAATTCAGACAATGGAGCAAAAAATATGTATTGTTATCATTGATTTGCTATAATTTGCTGCCCCCCCCCCAATCCATCTGCCATAGACAACTGTCTTATTTGTGTATTCTGGCACCATACATTATGGCAGAAATATTGATTGTGAAATTATTTACCATGATCCAACTTGCAGTGATAACTACGTATGAAGTTTGAATTAGATCATATGACGTTGTAGATTTACAGTGCGAGCAGTATTGTCTTATAACACCTCCATGAGCTTCATGTTCATCCTTCTATTGTTAAGTGCAACAATTGTCTAATTCACTATTCTGCTCACCAACTTCCCATAAGCAGATGGTCTTGTGAAGCCAGCCTGCTGTGTTTTAAGCAGCACTGACACACACTCAAATATTATCTACAAATTAGGTTATATATTGCAAGAGGTGAGGACAACCAAGTGTAGCACTCAGAAGAAAAAAGTAAGGAACATTTTTTAATACCGTGGGTGCACAGAACATTTTCTGTTTACATAGAGCGAGGGCAGCACTCCACATTTCTATGAAGTTAAAATATTTGATGGCTTATACTATTTTGCAGTTATAGAACAATTTAATATTGCATCAGTGGTGACTGTGTCCCAATACATGGAGATTTAAGACTGCTGATTATTGAGTATAAAAGCGATGCAGGCAATGTGCTAATTAGAATACTGTTTAGCTTTTTGGATGGACAGATTTTGCCCCCACATGTGCCTGGTTCAGAATTTTAGCACTTTGCAGTGTTTATAAGCTGCGTTTTATATCTTAAAATCTGGTGAGCTTGATGTACATGTCTAGCAATGTCAGCAAAATGGCTTTTGTCTTCACAAATATTCAGTAATTTTTGGTTTTAGAACATTTGAATAGTTTTAACCAGCATGGAAGAGTTGTGGTGTTTCATGGTGTTATAAAGTCATTAAGTATTATTTATATGTATTATTTATTACTATTAACTTGGATAATATGGTTTATTTATAATAAAA
Source organism: Mixophyes fleayi (assembly GCF_038048845.1). Taxonomy (NCBI): domain Eukaryota; kingdom Metazoa; phylum Chordata; class Amphibia; order Anura; family Limnodynastidae; genus Mixophyes; species Mixophyes fleayi. Next base: position 56,449,769 of record NC_134407.1, read on the forward strand.
CAAGGGCTACTGTATGGTGATGATTTGAATAGTGGACACTTGGTGCAATTTGTAGCACCCTTCTCCCAAAATCATGTGTATCTCAAACTTTTCAGGGGTCTTCTTCATTGGCGCTCTCAATTCAATCTGTTTTCACAATTACCCTAAAATAATCCGCCATCATTATGCACCCAAGTCCTGTGTAATATTTCCCTATTGTCTTTAGATTGTAAGGTGTCTAAGGGTAGGTTCTTTCAGTATTTATATATAGTTTGTCTTGTTTGGTTTTTTATGTTTAATATACCATACTTTTGTTCAATGTTTTATAGTTACTATGTACATAACTAGAATACTGTAATAACTAATGTAATCTAATGACTAATTTCAGATTGTGACATTATTAGAGATTCCGAAGTATGTTACTGCAATTAGCATGGCAAAGAAAACATGAAGTGGCTATTATAAATTGACCAAATTTCATGATGAATTAGTGTCCCCATTGTGATCACTTTACTATGAATTCACAATGTAACAATTTCAATGTTCAGATTTGCTTAAAATATAAAGGTAAGAAGCATACAGAAGTCATTTAAAGAGTTCGTATATAAGTATGAGTATTTAACGATAATAAAATGCATGGACATTAGACTAGAAACCATTGCTTTACAGTCATCCTACCCACTGTGTTCATGTGTTTTGGAATGCTGTCACAGTGAGCCCCTAAACATAAATAGAAATGCTAGTAACTATAGAATATCAAATGTTTTTGCACTAGTATTTTTACTGGTGCTACAAAATACCAATGCAACGGTTATGGAGTTTAAGGCTTGTAAATACAGAACAATCTATTTAGCTTACGAATATGTTGGGCATAGCGCCACCTGCTGCTTTTAACAGTTTCACCTAGTATGTTTGTTTTCTGTTTCCTATAGGGGGACTATATCAGCAAATTAAGCCAAAAGAAAAAAATGTGTATTTTAACTTTGAGATGTTTCCCCCCCCCCCTTTCATGTTTTTTTTACAGTGAATGAATAAATGTATTACATTCAATAGTTAGTTTTGTTTTTTTTAATAATTTGTCGATCACAAACACTTGTTAAAGACTCTTTTATTATGGATTGATGCTGGCGTACTTTGTAAATTATACGACAAATCTATAAAAGTTATATTGTTTTCTGTCTCTTCTTTCTTCTATTCTTATAGTTAAAACTTGGTCAATATCAGGACTCTTTTTATTATGATATACAATGATTGTATTAGTCCCTGAACATGCATAACTTGATTGTAGCAGATTTTGTCTTGGACTGATGCTCATTATTGACCTTCTCAAAAATAAAACTTTAAAAAAAAAAAGTTATATTGTTGTTAAAGGTAATTTACATCTGAAATTCCCTTTAGTCCCTGATCTGCCCTGCTTGCTGTCTGTTTTAAAATGGATGAGGAGCGAGATGTTTTCAAAAAAAAAAAAAAGTTATCAACTAAATTTTTCTGTTCTCACAAGAGCCCCTCAATTCACAGATCTATTTTCCTTAACCCCTTAGCGAGTAGAGGCATCTACATTGGACTGCAGTAGAGCTGCACTGCTGGTCAGGAAGGAGTCTACAGGGAGAGCATTGCATGATGTGGATGAATGTGGAAAATTACTGTGACTTGATCATAAATTGAATCCCCCTCGCTGTTTATTCACAGTTCACGTTAGTAATAACATTTTTGAACACATGAGATTTACATCAGGAAGGAACAAGAGTTTATAAGTAGCACCAATTTAGCAGGCGACTTTCTGAATACTGTAACAGTTTTATTAGTGACGGCTTGTCCGGAATGACTGTTTGCCCCAATCTAAAAATGATTCCTTTGTATACATATGAAACTCTCAGCAGCTTTGCACTAAGTGCTCTATGGGGATCTGGATTAGTTACCTATTGCTATGTATCTTTCTATCTAATGGATATGAAACCTGCAGTTTGCATGTCTGCATCCTTTAACATTTAATAATGCCTTGTTAAATTACATACTTCCTAACTTACTGTATTTTTGCTGTAAATTTGACATGTATAAAAAAAAACCATATCCACTGATATTTCGGATGTGTTCAAACATGTTGTAAATCATACAAATACTAGTAAAAACCCACCTAACAGATGCATTTGATATGCATTTTTAGTGGCGTTTGTGTGCTTTACGTGGGCGCCAAAATGTGACAAAATGCTGGAAAAATGGAACAGGTTGTGTTTAGAAAACCGCATGTAAAAAAAACCCACCAGTGGGTATGTACACAAAGCACAAAGTAGAACAGAACTGTATAACTAGGCACATAACAAACCATTTCCAAGTGTAAGTATAAACACCATTGACGGTCACTACAGAAACATACAAGCTGTCCGTTAGATATACCTTTTGGTTCTTGATAGGTAATATAAGGTGTGATGGTAATGAGGTTTTTGATCATCCTGATATTACCAGTATCCTATAGTCCAGTTGTGCCGCCATTACCCTATACTCCTCTGTGAGATGGTTTAGTTTACAGCCATCTACTTCTGGTTTTCTTCATTATGGCTTGCTGGATGTTAATTGCACTGTCTAAATATATACCACAGAATAACAACTTAGGGGAAAAGTTTACATTACAAAACCGTTTACCATAACAGAATAAAAGCTAAATATATATATGTGTGTGTTTAGATGACCATATTTGGTTAGATTCAGGATTTGCAGAACCATTGCATATTATACATAGGGATCCCATCCTGCATTCCCGAAACTTCCCAAAAATCAGCTAAACAAATATACAAATGTCCACCTACCTGAAAAGGCAGATGCTTGCTCATCAATGATCTCTGAGAATGTTCCATTATTCTTATTGCTATATAATCATAGCAAATTCAAGGCCTGTTGCCATTAATATGACTTATTGACACATTTTACTTTTTTGTTCTTTTTCTTTTAGGGAAGTAGTACCAAAGAATATTTTCTTCGAGGAACCCTCAACAGTCTGGAGCGATACTTTTATCTAATAGCTTTTAACTATTACCTTCACGAGCAGGTAACCAGAATAACCGTATAAATCTAGCAATACACACGGGATCTCCTCTCCCCTCTCTTGCTTTAGTTCTCTCCCCCTTCCTTGCTCTAGTTTCTTAGTGTCCTGGCGCTCATTTATACCTCCTTAGTACAAGTAAGCTGATAATGTACTGCACATGGTTTTGTATTGCACTGTATGCCTTATCCTTTCTTGTCCTATACTCAACTGGCTTGATATTTTACTGCACCTTGTTGTAATGCCTTGTCCTGTTTTGCCCAATGCTGTATGTACGGCGCCATGGGCCCTTTGTGGCGCCATATAAATAAAAATAATTTAATTCTTTGATGGTGGTATTAGTACAACTCAATTAGCATTACATAAAAGATTGTTTGTTTTCCCATCATGTTTATTTGATTTATATGTTTTCAGTAATGCACAACAAGGACAAATATTACAGATTCCTTTACTATACATTGGTCTTGGAAAATACATTCGGAAACAATATATAGGAATCACATACAAGTTTATACATTAATCTAATAGGACGGTACTACATATATCATTATACAATATATCTATAGTGACCGTAAATTGGAATAAAACATGGAACACAATAAATCAAAAGCATTTAAAGAACTGCGCATCAGAAGAACACCTAGATTCACCATTACCTCCTAATGCTTAACGTGACGTATTCCATTTGGACCAAACATTTAAGAATTTGGACTGTTTCTACTGATCTATACAAACCACTCATGATCCAGTGTTTTGTTGACTTAATCATCCATCTCCGCAAGTGCTGGCTATACATACATTGGTCAAGGTGGAAAGATTAAACACATATTGGATACATGTTTTAGCCAAGAGGTTTGTAAGCGTTGACTGAGATATAGTTTTTTTTTTGGGAGAGCGAACGCTTGGATACTCCAGTCTGTTGTATACAGTTTAGTACCGCTAACGCCAAGGGCATAAAAGATAATGAATTTATGTGTCAAAGCAAACTTATACGGAATAACAGATTAGAGCATTGCCGTTTGCTCAACCAAATTGTCTAAGCAATCTATAATTGTATTATTGTTACCAATGTATCTCATGTTACTGTTTGATGTGTAAAGTAATGTTCATTTCACATTTTCTTTTATTAATTGCTTGTTTGCCAAAATGAAAATATCTAATAAAAGAGTTAAGACAATCGCCCATGTTTAAATTTATACATCGCCACTGTGTTTAACAGACTATGCATGTCTTTATCATTGCAGTACCCCTTGGCTTTCGCACTGAGTTTTAGTCGATGGATGTGTACGCATCCTTGGATTTACAGACTGCAGTCAAACATGAATTTATCAGAACTTACTTTAACTGGTGAATTACTAACCAAAGGGACGCGGGTATTGGTAAGTACTGACTTTTTGGTAAATTGTATGGCATACGTGAAATGTTTTGTTTTGATGTTTGCTTATAGCTATACACCGCTATTTAGCAGGCTGGTGATAATGGGGAAGAAGTAACTAGTTTGCCTGATATCACTATATGTGGGGGTTCAAACTGGTCAGACGTGAGTTATTGGAATGTGATTCGTTCAGCCACCACTGTCAATCCAGTGTGTGCAGTCATCTGCCTACAGGAATGAAGGCAGTCCAGTCGCTTGGCGATTGATTGTCACATACATGGCTAGCTTTATGGGTATGTATGTACAAACATAGGATTAAAATAACTTTGATTTATATCCGTAACCATAATACTGACTTTGAAAGTCAAGTGGGCTAAAAATGCTAAGTTAACCTTTTCTCCACATGTTTTCTTTGTGCATGTTAGGGAATTTAGACTGTAAGCCCCAATGGGGCAGGGACTGATGTGAATGAGTTCTCTGTACAGCGCTGTGGAATCAGTGGCGCTATATAAATAAATGGTGATGATGTCTGCCATGTGACCCACTTAGGTTTGGGGCTTACCTCCGGATCACCTAGTAACTGTAATGGCTATTTATCTAATTTAGAGGAAAGCCTTAGGCAATTCTGACTTTTCAAAAAGCTGAATATGAGCCTTTACTTGCCTTTTCAGAAAATATTTGCTCATTCAGCCATTTTCCTTTGCAGGTATTGGATGAACGATTTTCACCGGATGTACTGAGCACCGTGAAAGAAATGAATGTAGCCAACTTTCGAAGGGTGCCCAAAATGGCCATTTATGGCACTGCTCAACCAAACTCAAAGGTGCAGTACAATTAACATATATACTTTCTTCACCTTTGTTTATGTAACAAATGGGACTGCATTTCGTTAATCGATCTTTATACAACCAGGAATTGCTATGGACTTTCTATATGCATGGCAAACAGTGACCGAAAGATATAGTTTACAGTAATGCAGATCCTCAAACAATCATGAACATTTTGAGCAGTCCACCAACACTCCTCTAAAAGCACAGTGCTGTGTTAGAGCATTGGAAAGAAGTAGTGAAAATGATGCATGGAGTGTGTCTAAATGCTACTGAAAAATAAAAATTCACTGGTAGAGAAAAATCTGGCTTTAGTCCCATTATTCAGATTCCAGCATTTTTTTAAGAGTTGAGACCAAAAGGATCACTTTATAAACTGTGTAACAGGGCAGAGCTTCAAGTCTTGGCATTTCCAGCTAGAAAAGAACAGTCTATCCATGCGGTGAATCGGAGTCGTGGTGATTCAGTAGACTGTATATAGATGCCACACGTCTGAGCTGGATTACTCCAGGGTCAAAATGGAGCAGTGTTACTCTCTCACTTTAGTGTCACTCCAGCAGCCATTCAGCTCCTATCTGCTAAAGCACAACATGCTGCTGTGTGACACCACCCTAAGAATAGAATCATGAGTCCAATAGAAGAATCTCCATAGCATAGATTGTTCTGAAAACAATGTAATGGTTCCCAACCAGTGTCCCCCCGATTCCAAGCTGAATAGGTTATAAGAATTCCGGGGTTACAGGGAAAATATCTTATAATATGCTGACTACATAGAGTGGCTATGATACTGTATATGCAATATATTTGTAATGGACATAAATTAGCTGTAATTCACATTGGTTTCCAAACCTACTCATAACACTGATTTTATTTGTCACAATATTTTAACATTGGTGCATCACAAAAAAAGGATTTGTGTAACATCCGAGTTAGGTGTTACAACACCACAACAGTTGTGAGCCGCAAAACTAGTGTTACACAAAGCGGCACTTGGCATTTTAATAATCGCTCTGTTGTGTAAATATGTCATATTAATAAAAGTGACTAGCTATTTAGCAATAATGATTAGATAAATGGAATATATATATATATATATATATATATATATATATATATATATATATATATATATATATATATATATATATATATTCTCACAATAAAGGCAAAATAGCGCCAGACCAAAGTATATATTTCAACTAAATGGAGTGTTTGTGGTGTTCTGTGGGATGATATAAGTTCACATTAATACACCCAGGCCACAGGACTCGTACTCGACTATCTGATGGATGCAAAGAGAAAATATTCTAAAATACTGTGGGTGAACCTTCGAGAGGATATTGTATTTGAGTGCAATGAACAAATATACACTCCACGTGAACAAGACTACTTGGAACAGCATATTGCAGTACCTGTGACTTCACCAGAACAACTGGAGGTAATAACTCATAACTGCAAATACTCCCCTCATTTCTTTTACCATTCAAATGAAAAAGATTTCCACCTTCAGATATATTGACTTTTACATGCCCTGCAATCTAGTGAAATACTTTGCTTTATTCATCTAGTTTCCTTCAGCGTTTTCACTGTCTTTGTATTAAGTAGACAGTCGTTTTTTTGTTGCTGTGTCCCTGATTTGGATTCCGTTGTATCCATAAATCATCTTTGTTGTCTGTTCTAGACCGACAAAAACGAAAACAAAAAAGAAAAACGCCAGCTCATAAAATAACACAAGTGAAAAACACAAATGGAAGCTAGTAAGAAAAACACAGTGTATTTAGTTAAAAGTTGCAGGAGACTTGTTTTAGACAATAAATGAAACCTATAAAGGTGAAAAACTCATTTACTCCCATTATGTAAATTGAAATATATTAAGTTTCTCTAAATATACTTGGGATGGGTGTGTTTGATATGTCCAAATTATAATCACAGTAAGTGTCTGTCTGATAGTGGTAATAACAGTAGTGGCATTCTTTAAAGTAAGAAAATAGTTGAGGATCCAGCAAAACTCACATAATTAACAAGAATAGATTTTTTTTTTTTTTCTTCTGTCCATTTTGTTTTTTATGCAAAATAAAAATATAGTGAAATTTTGTTGCTATGCTGTAGTTCACTAGCTTGATCACAAGAGGGCAGTGTGTCATCTCCAATGTCAAGTGTTAACTTTTTTTTTTTTTTTTGTAAATGTTTGAAGGGAGAACAGGGGTACATAAAAAGGAGGAAGGGGGTTGAGCGGGTCAGGCAGGGGGTACACTTTTTAGTTTAGTATTGTAATACATCATACAATACGTTTGTCTTTTTTCCCTTTTTAAATCTGGTCAAACTTTACAGAAAGTTATGTACATAATAGAATGGAATCTAACCTAATATTGAATGTTAAACATAGTGCTGCCGAGAGAGGACTCTCACCTCTGGGAAGTCAGATAGAATGTGCAACGTTTTTTCAAGATGTTCGTTTCCCTCTGGTATTAGTGTCTGCAAAGCTCTACTGAACACACAAGGGTTTGATTTTAGTTTATTAAGTTTAGTAAACTTTATTAACTCGGGCATACAAGTATACAGTGTAACCTGTGGGTTTCAGGGGATTCCCCTCTTTGTCGGGGCAGGGCGGTACCTCCCATCGGGCAAGATGAAAACCTTATCTAGGCAGCTTCATCCTAGGGGTGTCAGATGAGGTTCATGTCGCTTCGGATCCCCAACTCTTCCCATCTCCTCCACTATGCCACTGGCCAACCACTCACTGCAGGAGTGAGCACAGTGACAGAGGAGGAGTAGGGAGAGGAAGTAATTTGTGTCTCCTGTCCCTACTTCTCTCAACACATCAGTCACTGTTAGCTTCTGTAGTGAGCAGCTGGTGAACAGAACAATGGGACATAGAAGAGCGACAACAAGCGGTGAAGTTTATAGTCTATAAATACAGCTGGGAACACATAAGGGCAAATTCCGTGGGCAAAACGTGCACATTTTCACGCCCAAATGTGGAGTGAAGCAAACATTTTTGAAAATGTTGCTAATCTCTACTTTTATTCCTTACTACATTTACCTAAATGAAACCCTTGTGTGTCCAGCATTGATTAACAGACTCCAGTACCAGAGGGAATGCAACCTCTTCAGAGGACTCCTGTCACTTGCCATTGTTCTAGAATGAAGTCACTAATGCACTTTGTTTATTCCATCCATTTAGATAGTTATTTTTACCTTTGTTATATGGCATTTGCTGCACAACTTGCCATTTACACAGAAGCCATCAGAAAGTAGAATCTGTCTACCCTTAAACTCACACACTGCCCAGGGATAGAAGCCTGTGAATACATGCTAGTAGTATTACACTGTGTAACTGCCAGTTCTACATCCCATCTCTACATTCACCACCTGAGAACTCAATTTATCCAAACTTCAAATAGGGTACATTGTGAACTCCAGATAGGCAGGCTGTATTTCTCACACTTCAGTGTTCACTCTGAACACTCCTGTAGTGTTGGAATATTTGTCATAGGATTCAGTGAACCCTACTTAAAATGCCAATTAACTGCATTCAGCAAGTGTTAAATATAGTTTAGATAAGACATACCATGAGCCCATTGAAAGCTTCCTTGTGTACATATACCCTAAGTTTGACAAGTGAGTAATCATTTGTCTCCACCTATTTTCTATTTATAATTTGTCACTTTCACTGTTCTGACGTGTGTGTGTGTATCATAGTCTGGCGATTTTATACTTATCTTGTCTTATTTTCTTAGAAATTAGAAGCCACGATAGCGAATCATATATTGACTTCCCAGAAGTGGTTAGAGGTCTACCTCGAACAGGAGAAGCAAATGAAGATGTTTAAAACGTGTCAGACAATGCAGGAAATATTCAACCAGCAGAGAAACAAATGTCCAGGCCTGGTGTACAGAAGAATCCCCATCCCTGATTTCTGCGCTCCCAGGGAACAGGTAACCAGGAGGAAATGATTAAATGGCAATTGATAGGGTACACAAATAAGAGGACGTTTCGTTGTCATAACACTGGGAATTTCCAATGAAATATATAAAAGGACATTAATCATTAATGACTGGTGTGGCTGAACATTGCTGCTCACTTACACTGAACGTTTGTGTTCTGCTCTTGTACTAAATGGTCATATCAGGATTCATTACCCACGTTAATGTACTAAAATAAGTGAAGTTAATGTATGTATTAAATAACAAGCTGTAACATTATTTTATATCTTGTTTGGCATACCTCCGATCCTCTTGGACTTTAGCTGCTTGAAGCAGCCATTGTGTAATTGTTTCAAACAAAACCACATCTTGTGCTAAAATTAGCTCACTTTGACTTGTCCTAAACAGTAGAAGCATCATGCACGATATATAACTATATAAGTGGTATCTGAGATAAAAGCAAGTGAAAATCTCCATGTTTGATAGATTGCAAGATACCTCTGCCTAAAATTATTATACTGTTTTTGGTGGAGTTCATTGGATCTCTGTTTTTTCTAATGGATCTAATGGCCCCACTCTGCACTCCATCTCATCTTTGTGATTGGCCTGTTTGTTGCAAGCCAGACACACCCATGTCCTACCCATTCAGGTATTCGGCAGCCGCTTGGCTTATTTCAAACAGGCTGCGCAAGAGGAAAGAGTGTGGTGTGAGACCGAAATACCCACCAGAGATGCAGGAAGGTCCAGTGTTGGACCATTAGATCTCTGTCTAAACGTATTAGTTTGTGGAGTAAGATAGCGGTGTTTGCAGGAGCAGAAGTTTGCACCTGCCAATAGGAGGATTTTGGGAGGGGTGGGGTATTGCGAATAGGATTTAATTATGTGAAGCAGATCAACAGGATTTGCTTCAGTGACCATTAATACATAATCTTTAATCTCCACTAATTTTAAGATATTTCCCATTATTATTATTATTATCTTTTATTTATAAGGCGCCACAAAGTGTTCAGCACCGTACAGATAGGACATGCCTGAGAACACCAAACACAACCATGGGCACTGTTGAAAAAACGTAAACCTAACATATGAGAAAAGTAAATATAATTGTTGGTACAGATAAGCAGAATAATAAATGCATGAATGCAATTAGCAGAGCAAATCTCACAGCATACCAAAACAATTCAGCGTAAGACATGAAAGGGACAGACGAGGAAGACCGAGAATGGACAGACATGAGACACAGGGTAGAGGGCCCTGCCCTTAAGAGCTTACATTCTAACAGGAGAGAGAATAGGCGCAAAATGAACAGTACTTGAAGTGCAGAGATCTGTAAGAAACTGAGGCCAGTATGGTGCACAGGCCCAGATGTAGCAGCCTTGCCTAGAAGGTAAGTGTAATAACTGGTGCAGGGTTCTGGGGAGTTTGGAGCCCTAGTTGGTGAAGTCGGCCAAGATGCTGCAGAAGTCCAGACAACGCTGATGAACTTACGAAATAAAAAATTGTTTGGAAACGGCAGTTTTAACCTTCCTCAATGTGAGGCTGGTTCTGTAGATCTTTAGAAATATTGTTCTGAGTATTTAGGACCTGTGTATTCATGTCTTGATATTGAACCATTTGTATGTACATCATTACATTGGTAAGAATGGCCATCATGTCTGTCCTGCAGGATTTTGACATGATTCTCCAGTCCATGAAGAGCACACTTGCTGAGGACTCAAATGCAGCTTTTGTATTCAACTGTCATGGAGGCAAAGGGAGAACAACAACTGCGATGGTCATTGCATTACTCACGCTCTGGCATTTCAATGTACGTACCGAACCAATGTAATGTAGTTCTTACTGTTCTCTCAATAATATAGGAGTACTCCCACTGTCTGACATAATTACATCCAACAATCAGTAGTTGTAAATACAAGATCCTCGATGAAAACAATGTTTGCATGATAAATAACTGCTATGGTAGATTATATTTCCCCATTGCACACATTTTCCTAATCATTAAGCCAATCACAGTGAGTGGCGGATGGACAGGCTGTATATTAATGTAAGGGGCCTGATAACAGATCTGATAGTGACTGAGCAAACTGGCCTATTGACAATACAATGTGTGCTGTCTCCTTATCTTTATTGCAGAGCATTCCTGACATTAGTGAGGATGAAATTGTAAGTGTTCCAGATGCCAAATATACCAAAGGAGAGTTTGAGGTAAGGCAGGTTCTCCCTTCAGTTTCCTCTTGCTATCACTGTCAGTATAGGCTATAAGGCTTGGTTACACGTTTGTTTGTTTGTTTATATATATATATATATATATATCATTTGGTTATTTCTTTATATTTGGATTATTAAGAAGACCTATTTTTGAGGATTTTAGAAGCATATTTGGAGACTTTCTGCAGAGATGTTACTGTTATATACTTATGGGAACACACCTTAATAAAAAGCAGTGGCATGCATTATTTTATTTGTTTTTAAATGCTCCAGTACATTATTTGTGGAAGCCTTTGTGGTATTGAGCCCTTGGAGAATTTATTGTTCTATCATTTAGGCAGTTTAAGGTGTGGGGAAAAAACCTGCAAAACTGCCAGGAAAAAAGAAATGGTGTGAATGAGACCATAATATACCATCAGTGTCTCACATTACACACACACTCAAGCACGCCTGTACCTGCAGCCTAGTTTTTTTTGTATATTTTATTTATTTTGGTTTTCATAAAGGTATAATTTAGCAACAACTTCAATGTAAGGTTCAACCTCTTGTAAAACACGGTAAGTTTTTAACATTATGGTGATAGATTTTTCTCTTTTTGCATAATGAGCAAATTTTCATTTTGTAGAATAAACCGCTAGGTGAAAGCCGCTGTTTGGCTGTTTAACAGATTATAAGTGCCCTATTGGTTGTGTGCCGAAAACCATCTCTACGTGTCAGCAGCTTTAACAGCAGTGGTGACCTTTGGTCAGTTAAGGCATTGATACCCTCACAGCACTAGACCAATTTGTAGCAAGTTTCGGGACATCAGAATGAACAAACAAACAAAATAACACCTGGGGAAACTATAGAGCTGAAAACCAAAGGATAAATTCATGTACTACAATCGCTAGATTCTAAGTAACTATAAGACATATAAGCATGGAGCTGTATCATGTTCACCTTTAAAAAAAAATAGTTTCTTGTATTCCGTTAAGAAGAACCACAGCATTGGTTTGAGTATTATTCTGGATGAGAATTCAAAAGAGTATTTTCCTTTTATTTGTCCTATGATGTGGGTCATGAACTCATTCTTAATTATCCAATGGGGAAATACCTTATTACAACAGATTATTTTAACTATTGGCAGACATTTTCATGCCACCCACTTGGTTGAGAAATTGTGGTTGAGGCTACCATGTCAGCATGCAGCAGGGACTAATCCACATCTTACAATCTGACATTGTATTTAAGTTGATCCTCTGCCAGGTGCTGTAAGAATACTGGCCAGTGGAGATGTGCGGCAGGCCGCAGTGGGACCTCCCACAGGCTCGTTAGAGGAAGTAGCCGTAACACACACACTTACACACACACACGCACACACACACACTCTCTCTCTCTGCTTATGTGTAGGTACGCACACACACACACACACTGTATACACACACACTCTCTGCTTATGTGTAGGTACACACACACACACACACACACACACACACACACACACACACACACACACACACACACACACACACACACACACACAGTGTACTTCTTACATGTACATTTTCTTTAGCTTATGACACTTTTTTATAATAATTTCTCTGTTTTTTTTCCAACCCTAGTTCTGAATTACTCAAATCTAATTTGAACTTTACAATTCTAGCTAAAACTTATGCAATCTGTTCTCTGGGTCCTTTTGTATATGTAAAAGGTTCTGCAGTCTTAATTGTTTCTATATAGAATAATATAATTGCCACCACTAGGGGGCATCAGGATACACTGGACTGCATTATACATAATTTTGATAATTATCGCTCACTTTCCGCTTTTTCATCTTAGACTGACCACCAATTATTTTTCATTTAAATGTACTAATTAGTATACAAATGTACAAATTATCAAAGTATGTGTACAATATTTTAGTTCCTTTCCAATATGCAAAATATCTTTACATTACTAGTAAAGAATAGTCCTTACCATGCTATTCATGCTGTAAGATATTTGTAAGGTAAATGGAAATTCCAGCTGCTCAACAATGCAAATAAACTTGCAATATTCCATAAAAAGGTAACTAGAAATTGCACTGGGACTTCTTCCAAACTGTAGGTTTATTGTGAGACAACATTTCTATGCTGGTGTGTTTATTATCCCCGGAAGGAGTGTGCAAGCACTAAATCCTTTTTTTTTTTTTTTTTTTTTTTTTTTTTTACAACAAATTTACTTTTGAAAGAAGGTGTAGCTTCCAATTCGCTGTATATTGACCTTTGCACCTTAAAGCTAAGACATGTCCCTGGCTGTGAGGCTTTGTCATCTAGGACAGTGATGGGCAACCTGATTAATTTCAGGTGCCACACGGGTGGCCCTCTAACCTTCAATTGACCTGCACATTACCCTTAATCTCAGCAATAAGTTAAAACAACACATTTAATCAAAGAACACCCATGTGTAATAACATATAAGCAGGGATTCTGAATAAATGTTACAAGCTATAACCGTTAAACATGACCATAAAGAAGGAATGAACTGGGGGCTGCAGGTGACCGCTAGGCAGGCTGGCTGTTGCCCGTCACTGATCTTAAGACTGAATATTGTGTTGGTTTAATCTGCTGTCTTGATCCTTCTGATATAGTGCTAAAAGTTTTTTGAATGTGTTGTTTAGAGTAGTCTAGTGGTAATTACAATGTGACACTGCCTTCGGTATCTTACATATGTATTTAATGTTTCAGGTAGTGATGAAGATTGTTCAGATACTGCCTGATGGGCACAAAATGAAGAAAGAAGTAGATATGGCACTTGACACTGTTAGTGAAACGATGACCCCTATGCATTATCACTTGCGAGAGATCATTATAAGCACTTACCGGCAGGTAAGTAGTCACCCTACCTACAAGAACACCATCTTGTTTCTTACCCACATATGTACACGACTTATTAATTCTGGTATGGAAGAAATCTGTGCAATACCGAGACATCAGAATAATAGGACACCTTTTTAGACAGTGAACTACAGTTTGTGTACACAGAATAATATATAATGACTTAATTTGGTCAATGTCACAACCATGAAACAGTGCCACATTTATATCCTCAAATGTTTTGTTTTGGGGTTTTTTTCCACGCGTAATTTGAAAATTTATAGGTGATGAGGATCATCTAATGTTTGATTTAGACTGGGCTTTAGAGGGAGTGCACAATAATTTGTAAGTGTGTGACAAAATTATTGTGTACTTTCTCCTGCTTCACTGTATTTTGGAGCATTCTTGTTACAGTGGGAGGTCAGGGGGGAAAGATGGGAATTATGCTGGGATCCTGAAATCACTAGAGCACTCAGTAATGTTGGTGTACGCAGGAGCATCCGCAATGACTGGTAAAGGAATGGGACATTCTGGTACTGCATTCTTAAAGACTGGGTTGCTTAATGATGACGACAGGCAGTAAAATGAGAAGCGTCTGCCGCATTCTTAAATTGAGGGGTTGGTTGGACTGCAAGCTCTCCTTGTTAAGTTCAGATACCTGCAGAGCAGTACTAGAATGAGAATTAATTTTGCAGAAGAAGGTTGTACAAATAAGATAAAAGAGTGGGGATGGCGTATAATTGGTGCATTCCGTGCTGTGTAAATGACTGCTCAGCCGTTTCCACTGGACTTGAATCTTGCACCAGCTTAGACCTGGTGGTGATGGACACGGTGGGTCACAAATTCCTCTCTTTCTAAAACAGGACCTTTAAGAAGATTTTTGGCATTATTGCTGTTAGTAAATGTAATTGCTGTGTAATTCAGCATTGAATATAGTATTATATTATAGTGTTCTCTAGCACCTGTTTGTTTGTTTTGTTTCTGGTGGTGATTGGGTCTCCTCCTATACTTTGGAGCAGAAGCACATTTCTAGGCACACTCTGCCCAGGGTAATAAAGACAATCCGGATGTCCTCTCATATTCATGATTTAAGCCATAAACGAGGGTAAACTGAGCAGTATTTAGGAGAGAATTAGAAACATAGCCGTGTGCTTAGAAAATGATCCCCACTCTGTATTGGTAAACGCGGCACTTTATTTTTCTGCTGTCTAGCTAGATATGTAGATAATTGCACAGTTCTAGAACTACATTATGCTAGTGGTAACCGTTAACAGAATTCAGATTTTCTTTCTTATTTTATATAATTTTTAACAGATTTTCTTGGATTTCATATAGAGACCTTTATTAGGTATCCTCATTGCCAGTGCTAATTAATGTGGCTTAGATTTTCAAGGCAGTTGCTGGTTAAAATAAATATTTCACACGTATGCAACAGCATTGGTAGTTTCTTAGAAAGCCGGCTCTATGTAGCAATGATACCCCTAGTTATATCATGAACAGCGAGTGAGGGGTAGAGGGCAGCATTACTATGCTCTCAAGTAACATGAGACTATTCTCATTAGCTGCCTGTTGTTGGCACCACTCTAATCCTGTTCAATGCACACAATACTGGGACACCTGTTGAAAATATTCCGTATGAGTCATGTCTCGTGCCTCCTGGTCCTGAAGGCTGCACTATATCTTGCCTTAGTCGTGCCATATGAAAAGTGAGCAGGTGGTCTGGAATGATTCATCGTAAAAATATCCATTATAAGCTGCCAGCTTAGGATTCATGAATGGCTGCATCTGGGATTTTGACAGCTGTTTCATGCAAATGAGCCGATGTCAGGCATGGTTGGAGGTACGGGTTGACATTCATACTTTTATACCTACTAAACCAGTGAGGCCTATAAATAATTACCCTTGGCACTGACCGTGCTTATTTTGTAAGCAAGACTCACAAGAGGTGCAGGTTTAATCTTTGTCACCAAAATCCCTTATTTCTTTCACTTTTCTTTCTCTATCGCAAAGGTTTATCACTTTTCATTTATTTCTCTGAATATCTGTGTTCTTAACAAGTGGCTGATGCTTTTTTATTAGTCATTTTATTATGATTTTTGCAGTGCATCTGCAAGGCCAGCACCTTGCGTTTATGCACTAAGCATATACACATATACACATGTGCACATTTACATGGTATGTAGGCATATATAAGGCTTACAATAACCCAAAAGGATTTTTTTTTTTTTTTTAACACTAATGCAAACATACCTATAACTGATGGCGGAAGCATACAATCCAATAAATTTGCACTCCGTAAGGGGGATTTTGTGTAAACGGGGGCTTCAAAAATGCCTCTATGATTTAAGTGTATCCACTTTAGGTTTAAAATGTGTATCAGGGGTGCCTGAATAAAACAATTTTTTGATTCAGTAGTTAGACATGTTTTATATAATGAAGATTTTTCTTTTTTCTGAACCGCTTTTTGGATCCATTTGCGGGTTGGGAGATACTCATCCGTACCAATCCTGTAACTGGCACTTCTCCCAGGCCAACAGTGGAAACGTGGTTGATGATGGTGTAACCACAGTTTTTCCAGTCAGGTCCATCCACATCCATTTAATTCCTGCAGTTTCCCACGAAACCTTTCCCAGCTGTTAGATTGGAATCAACGTCAGTTGTTGTGTGGGCGAGTATCTCATAACCACAGAGGTCCTGGGCTTTCAGACACAGCATTTCTACTAGTTGAGGCGTTTATTTGCCTAAAATGACTTCTGCCTGGAGGTTTTCTGTAAGGAATCATGGTTGTTAGAAATGAACATTCAGCTTCACAACATGAAGTGTTATATCATAGTTCCAAATAAGTAAAAAGTCAGTATGTTCCAAACATACTGACTGTTCTTCTTACCGTAAGTGATTGTGTTCTGGATTAAATACTGTACTCAATAAGTTTCCGAACACTACTTACGAACTAGAGCAGCTTAAACTTAGAAGTGCTGAGGAAAAAAGGTTTTGGATAACTGAGAAGAGAATCAATTCTGTATCCTGCTTGGGTTGAACTGGTTTGTCTCAGCCCTAGAAATATTATTATTATGATTATTATTATTATACAATTGTTTTGCCTCAATTAGACTTTTTTAATGGGAAATAACCATGTAGGATTATTGCACTGTTACCCAGGGCCTAATCGTCCAAAAGGCTGACTAGGCTGCAGCCTAGGGTGCAAGAATTTTGGGGGCACAGGATATTTAGGGGTACAAAATTGTGACAGGGAGAGGTATAAACTTGAATGTAAGAGAATAGTTGTTCTGCAAAGTAAAAAGAAAACCCGAAAGTTTTTAATCTTGTGTTCCCATGGTAAAGGCTGAATGCAATGACTCTTCCTCAGACGGACTTAAGGCTAAGCGAGTGGGAGAGTTAAGGATGGCGACAGGCACAAGTACTGAGTTTCGAAGCACATAAACCCTTTGGGAGGGAGAAGGAAGTTGGATTTAAAATTAAGGACGAGTTTATTTTTTCCATAACCTGAGGGGGCACTAAGAGTGTGTTAGACTAGGGTGGCCCAAACCCCTAATAAGGCCCTGAGAGTGTTCTCCCAGGGCCGCATGATCCCTTAATTAGACCTTGCTGTTGCCAGTTTTGAGGGAACAGAGACTGTGCGTGTATATCAGTTTGGGACTTGGGTGATCTGTTTTTGCACCTTTGAAACTTTTGTCTATTTGATCTGATGACAGACTATTCAAGATGTACAAGGACATTCTCCTGAAGATATATCACCATATCAGTGAAAGCTTCAGCAACTATTATTTACTATCTCAACCTTTTGAAGCTGCACCCAGTCAAGGATCCAAAAGTCAAACTGTATTGAAGGCTCTGTTGTGCCCTTATCTGTATGAGGAAGTCAGAAAACAGTCAGTTATTTTATGCTCCCCCACTTATACTGCTGCTACCTGAACCTGTGGTCTGTGATATCGCAGCAATTACCTGCAGGCTGATCAGTCACTTCCAGACTTCTCATACTGATAACAAGTCCTGGTGCAGTGATGAACACAATGAGGCTTTATTACAAAGTTCCTAACTTGGCTTTATTTCCTTCAGTTCAAATACAACAGGGATATAATATCACAGAGGTAATAGGACGTGTAACAGTTTAAGGTGCATGACAAAACCATACAAGCCATGTAAAGTTTTTCGTTATTTCTTTTTATTTACAGATTGTTACCGTAGTCTTAGTTTCTGGCCATCTAACATATAATTACACCTTGTGAGTTATTATATAAATTGGGATTTTGAATTGCGAACCAACGGGCAGTTTTGTTTTAAGTCTTTCAGCCATGATACCGAAAACATTTTAAATTGACACTGTGACCTTGATCTTGTGATCATTCCTTGTTTTTATTTGTCCTTTGCCTGATGTTGGTGGATTTCTGCCCATGATGTCTACTTGTGGTTCCCTCCGTCCTTATTCCCAGTCATTGTGCTCAAATTCACATTAACTCTTTGGTGATTGTGGATTATAGACGAGGGTTGCTGATGTAAGTAAGGGTTGCCGGTGTAAGGATTCATTTCAGTTGGTTAATTGAAGGTCCACTTAAACCCATAACGTAACTCTATAGGTAGATCAATCGTTAAAGTGCCAGTGTACACAAATTTGGGTCTATTGGCACACTATGCCAACAATAACACCTAATGGAACCTTTGCCCCAAGCTGGTGGTATAACTGAGCTGTAAGCAACCGAAGATGACTTATTTACAGTGTGTAAAGAGTGATGAGGTATGTTATTCTAGTAGTAGATATCCCAAGTGGGTTATTTAATATCCTTCTTTTTGGATGATGCATGTGTTTGCATTAGACGCCAGTAGCATTTCTGTCTTTGGCTGTGTCTATCTCCTTTTCCTAAATGGTTGTTAAACTTGTCCAAGTCTGTTATTACTTTCTATTTTACTATCTTCCATGCGCCCACATTCCAGAGCAGCAAAGCTTATGAAGCTCTGGCAGCTGCGGGCTGGCTGGTGGAATCTGTTGGGACAGTAATTGTAAACAGATAGAGAAACGCCTGATAACAGTGGCAGTTAATATTGAACCTAATAAGGTCTTTGTTTCCAGTAAGTATAAGACAGTAAAATCAGTATTCTCTCTACATAACGTTATGAACTAGCTGTTTACAAAGCTTAAAAAAGTGTCATCAACATTTCTACATTTTGGGTCATGGACAAAAATGTAGAACTGTGTTTTCCACAGTTCGCTAAGTCAGCAAATATAGTCTTTCCAAACTCTGGTAAGTGGAAACTGATGAAGCAATATGTAGAAAGAATAAACGTGTAACATTCCTCTTCTTAATGATCTAAACCAATGGCATTGTTATATTCCTGGCAAAAATGTGAGAGATCTTTCTGTGTACAGTTACACTTTTTTATTATTTTTTTATATAAAGAATTTCCAGCATATGTAGTTTATAGTGATATGCATTTTAAAAGACATGTACTACTTTGGAAATGTCCTGTTAAATATACCACTAACCTGCACAGTGAGGGTCCTTTTCCCTGTGATCCGCCTCTTCTGTGCCAATCATGAGGAAACTGCGCCCCCACTAAGGATGGATGAATAACCAGAGCAAGGCTAGCTAAGCATTCCCGCCACCTCATTTCAGCAATGTAAAGACAATCAAAGGTCTGAACGCGGTAACGGTTGGTGATCAGGGTTTTAGTTGTCTGTCTTTGCATTGCTGATATTCTTAGACACTCCCAATACATTTCTCATGATTGTTTAGCCAGATTGAGTGGTTTTCAGAGTAATCTGACATTGTGATCAGTGCGGGATTTGTCTGTTTTCAAATATAAGTAGTATAATTATGGGGGTCTCCTCTATGGTGGGTTTAAGTGCAACAGTGTTTGGGGAAAGTAGGTTTGTGTGAAGTTATGTGCCTCAATGACAGACATTAACCACAGTACAGCTAGTGTGGCTGCACTGGGACCGGAAACTGAAAAGATTCCCATCACCATACTCCTACTTATGGATTAGGGCCACTTCTGGGGGTTGGTGGTTTTAACTAAGAAAGTGAATATTCGCAAAACTTTCTTCCAAGTAATTATATGCAAAGAATAATATCACTAATTGTCACTGCTGAGTATACTAGTTACATGGCAGCTCTTTAAATTAAAGGTTAGATCTGGATTTGATATATTTTACATAAGTGGGTCTTGATGTTCTTTTTTCAGGAATAAACATAACATACAGCTGCTGCATAATTGTCATATACTCTGTGTAGCAGGAAAGCTAAGTTTTGTGTTTGTTTTTTTACCTTCTTTTGACAATTTTCTGTACATATACAGTAGTGTGCATATTGATGATAGGGAGAAAAGCCATTTCCCCGGTTCCCTGGATTGGCTGGTGAAGCGATAAGGGTGCTGTAACCAGTGCCAGCCAGTATTGCTAGGTAGCTGGGCATCACTCGGCTGCCCTAGTGAAATGTTCTTCTTTAGTTGAGGGGAAACTAGATTTCTGGTGCAAAAATCGGCAATAGAAAATCTAGGTTAACTCCGGGGCTTGGCAAATAGAGCCCTAAAAGCCTTAATTGGTACTTTTGAATATTTGCCATTTGTGTTCCAGATGGTAAGTTTGTAATTCATCTGTATTCCACTTGGTGATACTGCTGTGTTACTATAACTTTTGACCTATTTGCTTTAGAACATTGAATACGTACTGTATTGGGCAGAGCTATATGCACATTCCTCTTACCATTATAACATTAACTGGCACAACTTGAGAACTCATAAACACGTAATGGAAAACCCTTAAAACTAATTTTGTTTCATTAGTTTAATTTGAATAAAAAATAAAAATATATTGTACCCAGAGAGTACACTTTTATTGTTTGTTTTTCCTTAAATCAGATTTGTGCAACAAAAAAAAAAAAAAAGGATTAGTTTGCATTTGTCTACTGATTCTTGCCCTGGTTGTCTCATTTGCATGTAGAGGAAAATGATATGGAGGAGAAGCAAATGATAAATATACAAAACAAGCCCCCAAAATATAACTGGAACAATATGTAGCATTAATATACAGTATTTGTGATATACCCTTAAACTAGAAAATTGTGCTGCCATGGGTGCAGATTTTGGTGGTAATGGCAAATATTCAAATGAGAACTTTGAAGGCCGAGGGGGAGAAGTGTTCCATGTGAATAGCAGTTGAACATGGGTCTGTCGGTATTAATGACATACTTGTCTACTCTCCCGGAATGTCCAGGAGGCTCCCGAATTTCGTGGAGTTCTACCAGACAAGCAGTCACTCACAGATCACGGAGAGGTCAGCATGCTTTTATGAAGCATAATATTATGCCTCATCCCTGCTGCACAGAGCCACAATTCGCGACTAGGGCCGGATTATATCCCCTACCACACTCGCCAGCCGACCTCCCCTCCGGCAGCAAAAATTGGCAAGTATGACAGAGCAATTGTGTTATACTAAACGTCACTGTTTAGTATCTCCCTTTGAGGGATGAAGTGTTACCATGGTAAATTGCATATGGCTTACATAGCCTTTGATACCATTTGTTGGGTGGAGCTCAGATGCAGATTACACCAGCTAACCAGAAAATAATGACTCGAGTCATCCAGCAGTATATTGTAAATGGGCATATGCAGGATTCTGTACTTAATACATTAAAGTGGATATAAAGAGTATTCAGCATCTTTTGCATTTTTCACATTTTTATTTTTCTACATCTTGAGAACATGGATTTTCTTGGAGAATTCTTACTACTGCTCAACTCAAAATGCTATGTAAGGTCAAAACAACTAATTATTATTTATTATTATTATTATTATTTCATTTCAAATAATGATGCAAGGAAATAAAATTTGAAAAATGCCAAAGGGGGTGAATATTTTGCATAGCCTCTGTGTACCTGCTTCATAGTTTTATTACCCTTGCAGGGTTTCACATATTATTCTAACAAGTACAGAATGACTTAATGTAAAAATGTAAAAGTATTTGTCATCTTATAGATTTTATGACCATACAATGATAATTTACCATTATAAATATGTCTGTCATTCAGCATATCTCCGTGGTGTTAAACTAGACATGACCGTTCATGTTTGGCCCCCAATACATTTAGGAGCTGGGAACCTTTTTGGGTTTGATGCATTTGACCTTTTTCCTCTTTCATCTTTTGGTTGGCAGTAATTGACAACATATGGGTGTAGTTATGTGCATCCTGTTCTCTTCCTGTGTTAAACTAGCCATGCCTCAAAACATTATTCTGCAAACCTTGTGTGCAGGAAGCAAAGGTACAAACCTTTCACTTAACAATTTCCTCAGTAGATTGTGGTGTTAAATGATCAGCCTGAGAAATAAATATTTTACTGATATAAGGCTAGACTGTCAGTACAATACATTTTATTTAAAAAGAAGAGCAAGAGTTGTGCAAAATCTCCTAATATTTACTCTCAATATATCAATATAAACATATATAGCATATAAAATTATGTGCACAATATAGGATACATTGGTAAGAAGGTCGAATGAATAGATCTTCAAGCAAGAGTTAAAACACAAGTAATAGCACAAGTAATACACATTTTAATTAAAAGTGTACAGTGCCTAAAAATATGGCGAGCGAATGGTACAGAACATAACAAATGTAGAGTGTGGTTAAGTTATTGAAAGGTTAATGTACAGGGAATTCTTATTAATACAATAGCATTTCCAATGTGCTGCCCATAGTACAGTTGGGTTTTAAACAGTCAGATGACTTGCAGAATAGTTTAGCTTGTAAAAGGGTGATTGTAGGAGACTTACCGTACTTGGTGACCCTAGTAAAAATGATGCTCTTTGACTCAGGGATATGGTATCTGTGGAAGGTGCTGTTCCTATTTAGATAGGCTACTTCTAGGCGTTGTCATTTACATGGCAGCTCTTTAAGTTCATAATTTACCTAATGACTGTTTAGAGCGTGACGAGAACTAGTGCTGATACAGGGGTGTATTTAAGATCACATTGCGGTAGCTATCAACATGTATTGCTGCAAATTACAACTATACATAATGAAGTACCACTGCAATTTAAAATGCCGAGGCTGCTCTGGGAGCCCAATGAAGACCCCCTCCTTCACAAAGCCTTTTCCTTATCACTGCTGGTGAATGCAGGTGGTGCTATGTGCTTGTGCAGTTACTGTTGGTGCGTGCACTTAGCGCTTTGACCTGTAAGGGATCCAGCAAAGCTGGAAAGGCTCCTACTGAATCCCATTGTAACTGAGGCCTATGGGGACAGTGGTAAGCGTCAGTAATTGGGTTAAGGCCAGAGAAATCGCTAATTTCTCTGGCTTTATCCCTTTGTTAAATAAGAAAAAACAGTGAGAGAATTTTGGTTCTTCACTGCTTGTTAAATAGACCTCATGGAATCATACATACAGTTTCACCCTTTCTGTGGTCATCTGTGTTTTTTGGGGATTCCTGTTTAGAATGTGAAGCTCTGTGGAGACTACCTTACTGAATCAATGAATAGGTTTAGGGACAGTCTTGAGATACTGGGGACAATAAGCAAATAATAAACTCCTTTTTTAGACAAGATCATTAGTTTTCTTATTGCATATTCACAAAATGCCACAGACTAGTGCTAAGAATCCCATCTATATTACAGATTGGTTTACCTTTACTGTGAATAGTCAGGGCACAATATGGGTTTTCTTTTTTTCTTGTTTTTTTTATAAAAAAAAAACAAAAAAGAAGTTCTATAAGTTCCAAGATGTAATGTTCTAGAACAGCAATGGAAACTCTGATATACTTCAAATGCTGCATGTGAGGTTTGTCCTCCAACCTCCAAAGGGGCCGCACATAACCCTTTATTTAAAAACCACTTCGGCACCTCCACATCGCTAATTTCAAAATGCATCCACATGCTCCAAAATATCACCACATGCACTCAAACCCCTTGTCACAAAATGCCCCCCACATGTATTCTGAAACTTCCCCGCGTCTCCCATCGGACCTCCTCGGCGTCTCCCCTCTTGTCTCCACACATGTCTCTTCAGTTGTCTGTGCCTTTCTGTTGCCCTTCACTGATATAGAAAGTACAAGAAACTGAAGTTCTGCAAAACTGTTTCAGTGGTGCAATATCAAGTAATGGCCAAAGGTTTGTACCATATTCACACTCTAAAACCAGCACAAACTTAAAATGTAGATGTTTCAGCATCACACTAGGAATTTCAATATGTGCTTTTTGCAAAGAAAGGTTAAGTAAAGATCATGTGTGCTGAATATACACTGCTGTTTGCATCTAACAATAGTACCAAAAAACTGGTCTAAAATCAGATAGTTTTAATTACTCCAAATTTTTTTTTTTTTAGAGGCATTACTCTTAACTGTCTTCAAGTATAAGCATGTTTCTAATTTTAGGTATATTATGCTCATTAATACATAAGCTTTGATATGTAATAATGAAGAAAATGGTCTTTATTACTCTTTAACCGCAAAACAAATATAATTTGTTTCCACACTCCTCATTATGGGCAGGGTCACATGGGAAAAGTGATTCCATTGTGAAAGCATCGTGTTCGTAACAAAATCACTCTTGTGTGATGGGGAACAGTGTTCTATGTTCACTGTTATGCTCTCACCCAGATTCATTAATAGGCTGCAGTGAGAGCCTTATCCCCTCTGTTCCAAAATCTGTTAGTCTGTGGAGGTTGTTTATGAAGTGCACTTTAGCTTTCTTCATGGCCTAATAAATCATGACAATGAGGGGACATCAGGACTCTTTATTACATACTTGCCTACTTTTAGAGGCAGCTGTCCGGAAGGGGGTCCGTCGAGGGGGCGTGGCCACGTGAGGTGCACCGTTAGGCTCCGCCCCTGTCAATCTTAGGCCATTTTAGCCAATCGTGGCAGGGGGCGGGGCCACATTTAGCCCCGCCCCTGTCATCTTCAACAGCGGCGACTACTGGATCCGGGATTTTTGCCTACTCTCTCGGGAGTCCGCGAGAACTCCCAAAAATTCGGGAGTCTCCCGGAAATTCCGGGAGAGTAGGCAACTATGCTTTATTATGTGTGTCACTTCTGTGTTTGTGAAGCTATTCAACTAGAAATACACTTTTCCAAAGATGCAAAATGGGTGTCGTCAATTTAGCTTATGCCAGACCTGGCACTCCTTAAAGTGAATTTTTTTTTTTTTACAAATAATGGCCCTTTATAACCCCTCCCCAAATCCTTAACCAGCACCAGTGCTTGAGAACTTGCGCTGGTTTTCACTAGAACAAAGCCCATAATCATGGCATCCCACTGCCATTGTGAAAACCAGCCCCAGACTTGTCAGCATAGGTCTGTTGTCCCTATTGGGGAAGAGAGGGTGGACTGGGACATTAGTAAATATCTAATGTTGGGAGGTATTGCACAGTAATCTGGATAGAAGGCGATGCATGAGACTGCAGGTGTGTTTAATCTATTGTGTTGGAACTCGAGTGATGTTATAACCCATTTAGGGGAAAGCTCTCTGTGTAGAAGACAGATCGGATCTTCCACATTCTACCTTCTGTTGCAACATTTGCTAACATGGTCAACATTAGTTTCTGTATGGTAATGACATGGGACAACACTGTAAAGAACAGTATAATATGAGATATATACAAACACTAGGGTAATAAGCTATAGCAGCGGTTCCGAAAGTGTGCGCCGCAGTCACTGGGGTGCCGCAGCCAGGGGACAAAAAAAAACATTTTTGCAATCCGGCGGCGCCCGGGACCCAGCATCCTCTTCGCTTCTCACTGAAAGTGACGTCATCATGCCCGACATATTCAGTGAGAAGCGCCGGAGAGAGGAGGATGCTGGGTCCCGGGCACCACTGCATTGGTAAGAAGATACAAGAGAAGATAGAAGAAAGAAGGCCAAGTATGACAAGTAAAGAAACGGAGGGCAAGGTGAAAGGAAACTGCAATGGAGGGGAAAAAGAATGAAGGAGGGGGCAGAGTGAGGATGAAGAGGGGCAGACAGTGTGTATGGATGAAGAGGGGAACAGTGTAATGATTTTTGTACATGTTGTGTTATTTTGTTTGATTTTATTCCTCTTAATATTAGCTGTAAATTATTCTTTGACAAATATAAATATCTAAAAATATTCTTTTCCCTTGGATTTATGTATATTATTTTTGCAAACCACTTACTAAGTATTTCTGTCCTGACATTACTTATCCTGACAAATACTTATTACGTTATTTTGACTCAAATACTTAAAAAACGGGACTGCTCTGTAATTATTTTGGAGGGGTGCCTTGAAAAAAAATATGGAGACTCTAAGGGGGGTATTCAATTGTTCCTCCGGGCACCACCGGAACAAGCGCGTTAAAACTATTACCGTTTATACGGTAAACTTGTGCGTAAAAACCGTTAATACGGCAGTTTACTCGCTGAATTTCATCTCGCAGCTCAGGGAGCTGCGAGATGAAATTCAGCGAGCGATTACCGTATAAACGGTAATAGTTTTAACGCGCTCGTTCCGGCGGCGCCCGGAGGAACAATTGAATACCCCCCTAAGGGTGCCGCAAACTGAAAAAGTTTGGGAACCACTGAGCACACTATATTGTAAGCTCATCAAACACATTTTCACATATGAAGGCAACATTCAGAATGAAGTCTTACTTTACTCTACTCTAATCTTACTTTATTATTTGAACTAATTTTGCACTAGAAAATCAAAGTTTAATTGAATGTTTCTTCCCTTGTACATCAGGAACCAATACAGCCACATTATACACATTATACAGCTCTTTGGAAGAAGTCACTTGTGTCACTCTGCCTAAGGAGCTGGTAGACCATGTCTGCTTACAGCACAGCTGGACATATAAACACATTAGTTGTTTCATGTACATGATGTATACACAGCCCTTGATATGTTATAGTGCACATGTGCATATATCATGCATACCAACTGCTTGTGCATGATGACTGGTACATTGACAGAATTGTTCAGGAGTACAGGCAGCACTGTAAGGATTTCTTGCAATAAATGGAATCTTAATCCACTCCCAGCCAGGAACCACCATCCTACATGGCTCCTTAATATAAAAAAGCCGTAATCTTTTCAGCAACATTAGGAGAATAGTTCCCTAGCTCTCTGCAAATCGGACATGCCCATAAGCATTAACGTGGGGTATTAGGCTAAGATTATTATAAGGAATCTAATGCACAAACTATTCTAGAATCTTGGCACAGAGGTTTCCTTAATTTTAGAACATTTCCTAGCACGATAATGACTGTAACGTTAACTGCTTAGCACAGCATTTTAATATGTAATTTATCTGCTGGTTAGTGCAGGAGATTGGGATCAGTTCATTATGGGTTTTTTCTAGGAAATTTATACAACGTGTACACTTACATTTAATTCATTTATAGGTTTGTATATAAACATTTGGTTTGATTGCATCATTTTTCAGAGTACATACTCCAGCTTACTGTTTAAAGGGCACATGCAGAAAAGTGCTTAGAAAGAAAGTGTATACTTCATCTGACTACTGTTACCTACAAAGTGCTTTGAATAAAATTTTTGTTGCTTGTATTTTTTCCTCACAACCTTAAAACTAAATACACTGTACTACACCCATCCTGTACCGCATGCTGTTCTGCATGATGTATAATCATAAAAAAAGAACACAAACCAGTTAAAATGGAAAATTAACAAATTATTATCTGACCTCTGTCACGCAGGTTATAATGATGTTGCGTTGCCCTGCGTAGATGTTTTGATACCTTTTCAGTACATTTAGTGTCAAAGTAAACATTACATACACAGCTTGCAAACATTTACCAATGACTAGGCTAATTTATTTATTTTATAACCTTTATATTCATCAATTTGTATCTTATCCAAATAAATCACACAATCAAATGCAAGCCCAGACAGATAATGAAACCCATTGTGTCTGGCTATTACCAATGGTCATAACCACCAGTCTTTGGTCTCACAATGGGCAGCTACAGATAAAACAAGAGCTAACCTTTGACACCAGTGGGTCAATGTATCAAGCTGAGAGTTTTCCGTTGGGTTTGAAAAACCAATCATATTCTAGCTATCATTTATTTAGTACATTCTACAAAATGATGGCTAGAATCTGATTGGTTGCTATAAGCAACATCTCCACTTTTCAAACCCACCAGAAACTCTCAGATTGATACATTTACCCCCAGGTGTACCTATTAGTGATGTTCCTGACACCTATACTGCAACTACAAGGGTCCTGGTACACATTGGATATTATAATATGTGTAACTCAACGTGTAAAGTTATTGTGTAAGTAAAAGGGTGTAATGTATAATTGGCAGATTTTCGGTTGTACTGTTTTGTTTTTTGTTTTTTTGTATTTTTTGCATGTTGTAGTCATTTCTTTTTAACCCTTAGACCTCAGGTACACGTTCATTGTAAGCATTTAACGCCTACTTAAAGTGCTTTGAAAGTCCAAAATATAATGTAAGTGTGCAGAAGCGTTATGACTAGCGGTTGTTTTGCATCAGTTTGCAGCCATGTTCACGCATTAGCGCTCGGTACATCAAGATGGAGCATTCATTGAGTACCTAGTACTGTATGCTCTTCGTCATGTGTTAAACCACCTTCATACTGCCGCCCCGGCAATATCGCGGGTTTTTCAAGGCGGGTTTTTGCAGGGTTTCGGAGCGTCCCAGCTCAGAAACACCATTCATACTGCACCTCGGACCTGTGAATTTCCCGGGTTGACCCCATTCATACTGCACAAGCCTGTGCCCTGTCAATTTGTGGGAGTCATCACCAGAGCAGTTTTCATTGGCTGAAAGCTGCAAAATGAAAAAAATTCTCTCTCGTCCTCTCTCGTCCTCTCTCGTCCTCTCTCGTCCTCTCTCGTCCTCTCTCGTCCTCTCTCGTCCTCTCTCGTCCTCTCTCGTCCTCTCTCGTCCTCGGCGCTGAAATATGTATTTACTGAGCAAACGCACGTTACCGAGATTTCAGAAACGTCATAAAATAAAACTAGCAACTTTGTAGCATGCAGGACAAATCACGTTCTAACAATTCCTACTTGCTGCAATCAATTTTCTAGAAAGCAAAATTACTTTAAACCTCTGTTAAGAAGTACATTTGTTTAAAGCACCAGTGTGTTACTGTGAAGTTGTGTGTGATGAACTGCTCCAGAGTAGCGTACACATTTAGAAGGGCTCTTGTATAGATAACATATGAGGAGGTTATGTGCAGGTATAATTGGAAATCTTCAACATATGTTTGAATTGAAGCACATTGATTATATTGAATGGTGGTGGCATATCCAGAGGACATTTGACACTCCTCACTCTGTCAAGAACTGCTGAACTTGAGACGATCTCATTATTTGTGAAGGAGCAGAGGGTCAATCCACGTGATTAAACTTGCCCTTGAGTTTAATGCTTCCCCCTCTAGGAAAGCATCTAATTAATTCCTGAATTACCTTCAGTTTTTGGCCTCGTTCATTATGCCCAGTAGGCATCCCTAAACATTTGCAATTCCCTGAGTAGCAAAGCGTTTCCTGATGTGTGTGTGTTTGGGTCTATTCACCCCCTGCTTTTAGTTATTGCTTTCTACTTGAGTCAGCATCATATAAAAGCCAATAAGTAGTCTATTAAAGCTACCTGTTGAGCATAAAAGTGTCTTCCAACTTTATGAATCTGATTTGCATGTGAAGGAAGTACAGCTTGCCATGACTTTGGTAAAAATGTGCTTATGCTGCAATATTCTGCCATAAAGCCAAAGTTAAGTGTAGCTATTCTCTCAGCTTGTCCACAGCACTTAAAAAAATAAAATAAAAAAAATTATGATCAAAATGTAAACCTTACATTATAATATATCATCTGATACTGCTCCTAATATTTGAACAGGAGAAATGAAAACAAAATAATCCATGTCCCAATCCACCCCTGGGATCTGCCCAGTCATGCCCCCAATTTCTAAAGCGATGTTCCCAATCATACAGCCCATGTCTATTTTGGGTATAAAACTGGACAGTCCCAGCAAAATTTGGGACAAGGGGAGTTAACCAGTCGGGAATCTAGCATTTGTGTTTCTGGTTCTAAAACCATTTTGGTGGGCAAATGAGTGTCTTGGATGTTGTTTTGTCACACCCATACAATATGACATTTAAAGGCAATATATACATACATTATTTCTAGAAGTGTACTATTTACCAGCCGCATAGCAGTTCAGACGAAGCAGTGCTACTATCTTGCAAAGTTTTTATTTTAAATTCATGATTATTTATTGAACTCCTAATATAGTCCAACAATATATGCAAGTATAAGAAATGCAAGATGATTACTTTGCCCAGAAATTAGCATAGTATTAAACTAAATCATAGGACTAGTATGGTCTGTATATTTTGCCACTTTTTGCACAAGCCCACCATGTATGTTTAAAGTGCATCTCCCTTGAACACCGCTAGTTGTGCCATCAATTCTTAAAACCACTAGGGCTTAATATGTACCTTTTTGGTTTAGTGCAGAGTTTACACATAATTACACAGGAGCCACGTGATTTCTTTGTCTAATTTGCACAAGGCATATATGATATATTCCAGATATATTATTGCAAGGGATGAGCTAGCTGGACAGGTTTTCACAAATATTTGCAAGTTTGGCATATATTTTGTTTTTGTATTATACAGTTCTTTCAAATTGAACATTTTTGTGTGTGTGTGTGTATATGTATATGTGTATATATATGTGTGTATGTGTGTGTGTGTATATATATATATATATATATATATATATATATATATATATATATATATATATATATATATATATATATATATAATATATGTGTGTGTGTATATGTATATATCAGATCATATTTGTACTACAACATACATTTGTTGATCATTTTTTGCAACGCTTGTTGATGGGAGTACATTAAGAAAATTGTATGGTTTACCTATTGCTGGAGCGCGCAATAGATTTCCTACATTCATAAAGTTGTTAAATGTTTAGTTTTTTTTTTTTTGCAGGCAGTGCAGTAGTAAATGTATAAACTCATTGGACCCATGTTACATATATTAGATTCTAGCTATAATTCTTTAGAATGTACTAGATAATAATTTAATTGGTTGTTATGGGCAACATCTTCACTTTACCTTTTTTAGAAGCTTGAGTACATCTACCCCATAGTATTCACAGTGTGCTCCCCAGCACCTGTTTCCCAGGTTCTACACCCGGCTGTTGGTACTTGCCACCTGGCCCTTGGAGCCCAACAGAGTCCTATTATAATAGAATAAACCATTGTTTCTCCTATTAGAACGTAATGTGAGCACTACAGCCAGCAGTGTGTGTTACACCCCTGACCACCAATCTGACTGGGTGGTAGTCAGTTTAACAGTACTGACTACCCCGACAGAGAAGAAGACAGGAAGACACTGGATGCCTAGTACAACGACCTGAAAAAAAAAACCTACTTACCAGGATGCAGATGTCTTCATGGGACGACTCGTTGTGTTGCCGTCTGTGCAAGATGACGTCACCCCAAACTGCAACCTGTCTTAAAGCGGCGATGTAGTCAGCAGTGTTAATAGGTACAACACCCATCTGACCAGTTCTGGCAGGTGTGGGCAATAACCTCCAACTTTTTTCATTATTACAAAGTATTACACCTTACTGCTTCTTAATGCCACCCGGCTGGTAAAATTTTCCAGGGAGACCACTGAATTCATGTGGTAGTGCTTTTGAATTAGTGATTCATCCTGCAGAAAATAATACAACTTCTGAAATGTCTTCCATTAGGACAATGCTGCTGGTAGTACTTCACATAAAGAAACTAGTGTTGTAGCTTAATTGAACTATAATGTTTTAAATAATTTAGAAAAAAAAAATGTATGTTTAATCATTTATTTCCATTTCACAACAGTTTCTCCTTTACCTTATTTTACATCCTCTTACACAGCCATCTACCCCTCTGTGAAATGTAAATCATTACATTGCTCTGACATAATTGTTTTTTCTACAGAATTAGTTTGTAATGTTTGTGCATTTTAATATTATGCTGGAAAAAGTTTTACATCTGAAAGCAGAGGTTTTTGAACATTTGGTTGTGAAATGAAATGTTAGAGTACAAGCATCTCTCCAGAATCTGTTCATTGTAACCTCTGTTCAAGGTCCCAGACGAAGAGTGGTTTATGCGTCCCAAGAGACAGGCTTTCATTCCAGGCTTCAGGGTTATCTGTGTTCGGTTATGTCCGCTAGTTATACAACCAGAAGTCTTTTGTATTTCCTTTTGACCACTTGCATGAATTTTGAGGAACCACAATAAGAAAATCAATGCACACATCTATTTGGAATGGATACGCTCATAATGATACAGCAGCATAAATACATTGTAACGTTATCCAGACCTCTTTCGCTGTGCAATTGTAATACCTGTGGATTGACCACTAACGCATTTCATTTGAATAGCTGTGTTTAGAACAAAGTTTTCCTTACTGCAAAATCCACTTTCTCTTCTTAAAGTCACTCCAAAGGAGACCATACCACTCTAGCTCTGGTTATACTGGCAGTGTATGCTATGTTATTTCACAATAACCTCTGTCAGCATGTCAACAGTATGTGGTATTGGTTTGGAATTCAGTGCCTGAGACGGGTATCTCTTGTCTCCAGTATCATATGTCTTTAAATTAAGAGCGACTGTGCTAGAATACTAGCTGTACTTGCCTTTGCTTATGGGGAGATGACAAACATTATATTCACTGCCAATGTCTTTTCAGGAAGTAAATATTTTTAAGTTTAATAAACTATTCTATATTTTCCTATGTTGCGGAGTCTTAATAATGGGAATGAGAACTTTTACATATACATTTGTGAATTTCTTGTGGGGTCAGCTTGCATCTTGGGTTTAGTAGCTCCTTAACCTTATTCCTACTTTCCTTATCCCTACTGTTTTGGTTGATAATTATAGGTTTACATTAAAACTGTTGTCTTATTGCACATCAAATTAACTTGTGAAATTGAAACCTAAATAAACATTTAAGCATATGCAGTAGCTAATGAAATAAATTAGTGTTGCAGTGTGTTAAGTGTGTAGAATCTAAAATAAATCATGATTTTCTCATCTTTATTTTAATGTTAGTCATGTGGTATATCTATAGCAGCCTATGCAACATCTATATTACCTAGCAGCTTAGGACACTTGAAAAGAAAAATGTCATGACTTCCACCCTTGTTTCCTTAATTTAGATAAACAAACAAACCCTAGTTGACAATTCCACCATGACCTTCATTCTTTTTTTTTTTTTTGGATAAGATATTCATGGCTATATTCTTGGTGGATTTGCAATTTATCCTCAGGTTTTCATTTGATCTGTGTCACTTGTTTGTACTTAAACATTTGTAGGATTTTTCACCCTTGAAATAAATACAATTTATAAAATAAACAGAATAGTAAATATACACTCAAAAAGAAAATATTTCTCTTTGCAGATAATCGAACCAAAGTAAATTGTTGTGTTATTAATATGCCTTAAAAAGAATTCACAACACAGTGATTAATTTAATAAAATACTTTTGAGAAAGTGTGAATCCATTTCTAAACTTTGCTTTGCATAACATTGAGAGGACAAGTAATATTTTCCTATTGAGTCTGAGTAGCAGTATGTTTGGTTTTTTTTTTTTTTGTTTTTTTTTTTACACTCTCCTTTGATCAAACCCAAGACTGACTGGGGTCTTATTTAAGATAAGTCTTTATCTGACTTCCACCATGAAAAATCTGTCAAACTGTTGTCTCTTGCTGTGTCAGTGATGTTGTGATTATCATAACAAAATGGTTGACACCAGACTGACCTAAAGGTCTTTGTATTATGAAACTTCAGTGATCTTTTCTGTTACTATCATTAGGAGATAGAAGGATTTTAACTGATCTGAAGTCATTTTCCTTATAGCTAACAGAGGAGAAAATGTAGAAAAATATTTTGGATGTTTTAGGTGCTCCATCAAGACTGAGGTTTACCAGTATGGCTCTCACACACTGTTGTTCTGGGTAGCAATATTGTTAGTATTCCTTGCCACGAAAAACATTTTTCTACCAAGAAACATAATTTCCCTATTGGGGCCCCAAATTACTTAATTGTCAGGAAGTATAATGGGTAGACATAGAAACCTAAATACAGATGCACAGTGGAGATTTGGAAGTGCTTCATCAGCAGTGCAGTTAAACAAATAGTTTCTTATTTGGAAGTATTCTAGGAATTTAAGACAGCTAGTGAAATAAGGAACAAAATGTAAACCATATTTATTGCAATTTTTGGACTAATCCATGTGCGTCAGAGAGTGCCTCTTGACCATTTGTAATTGTGTAATCTGCATTTTAGCCCATTCTGACTATTCCTTGCTCCAGGGTCTGCAGTTCTCGATTGTGACCTTTTAACTAAGCTAAGGACAAACTCTATGAGGAGACTGAACTGGGAGTGCTGAAATCCAGGATCTACAGTTCTACTGGTTTATTTTCGTATTATCTCTATAGATGCAAACTGCTGAGTGTCCTAAAATGTGATTTTATTAAGGATGCATTTCTATTACATACAGATATGTCCTATAAATGGCCATAGTACTCGCCAAGAACAGAATTGCATTTTATATTGCATTAGCTTTCATTGATTATCCCAATAGATATCTAATAAATTCCCTGAAAAGTGATCTTTTCACTTTGGGTCCCCCAATGTGTTGAACAGCCTGGATAGAAGATTGTTTCTGCTGAGTGGGCATTGATTGGGTTGTCTAAGTAACTCCCCTGTGAACTTCATGCGATTAAGAATTTCACTTGGGAGGAGCTTTTAAATAGCTCCAAACAAGGTACAGTGGAGAAGGTAGGATCTCCTGCCTGGACCTTTACAACACTTTGGAGGACCTGCTAAATCACCGGTTCCACCAAGACCTGAATTTTATTTTAGGTTACATGATTCTGATTAGGTCCCAAACTGAATCCTGAAGGTTTTAGGGGGAAGGGAGGTTCACATCAAAAAAAGGAACAAAAAATAAATGTGTGCAGATCTTATAAAGATGTGAAAGTACCTCAGAGGGGTATAATTGGCTCAATGTGGTCACTATACTCATCGTTTTTAACAACTCTGAGAAGCTGACTTAGCAGAGGAGACTGACTTTAAAAGTATATGCCACAGCCATTGCATCCATGGATTGCCATTATGGTTTGTCATTATGGTTTGTTGAAATGAGTCACATGGAACAGCTACATTGATGTATTAATGCTCCAGTATTGCATTGGTGAGAATTGGATTGATCTCAGTCGTTATAACCACTGGCAACATTGTAGTGAAAAATGGTCTGTGGACCAAATGTAGTACAGATCAGCTTCAAAGTTCTGAGGTTTAGCAATATAAAATTACTTTAATATGGAGTGAAGCTATTGCTGTCCTTTTCCCCCCCGTTCTAAGTATGACAATTAACATGTAAAGTTAGCACAAGACACGATAGGGTTGTAAACCATTCATAGCAATAGGGGGAGAAACAGGTGCTGCTTAATGAGCTCAGGACGGTTTGATTCCTTCCCTCTGTTTTGGTGACTGTACAAGCCCCTAAATGGCTTATATAGCAATTATAAAAAGCTTTCTAAAACTGGAGTACCATGTAATGACACAACTGCACAGCACGCCTGCATTGGAGCCCAGGGGCATTCAGCTATTAGTAGTAGCAATGCCCGATGGGGTCGGCAGTAGTAGCAATGCCCAATGGGGTCGGCAGTAGTAGCAATGCCCGATGGGGTCGGCAGTAGTAGCAATGCCCGATGGGGTCGGCAGTAGTAGCAATGCCCGATGGGCTCGACAGTAGTAGCAGTGCCCGATGGGCTCGACAGTAGTAGCAGTGCCCGATGGGGTCGGCAGTAGTAGCAGTGCCCGATGGGGTCGACAGTAGTAGCAGTGCCCGATGGGGTCGGCAGTAGTAGCAATACCAGTGCTCACATACCATTGTCGCCTGCGAGCGTCTCCCCTTCCAGGTTTGGTAGGTTGTCTCTCAAGCAACACTCCATTCTCCATATCATTTGAGGGTTGTGTTGTTGACTTCAACTTGGTCACCACTTGTGGCCAATAAGATGCCTCTGACACATTAAACATCATGCCAAATGGACATTAACCACAGCTGAGGCAGTCCAGGTTACTGTCCATATCAGAACCTCACCACCCCAGTTATCACTATGGAGGAAAAAGAACAGGTGACAAGCAAATACATGGTGTTGCCTGTGAGAATCCATTTCTTTCGCTGCTGCCCAGCTGCTCTATTAAAGATATCATGACCCACAGAATGAGTACAAGAGGACGTTGGACATTAGAGCCTTAGTCTATTGTAACAACTTTGTAATAATTTGGAACCCTCAGTTACAAAGCATCTATGGGAGAATATTGAAATCTATACAATAGCAATGTGTACATTGGCAGCATACAGAATGACGTTTGTAAGCAACCTATGATTAGGCATACTGGCTGGCCTTGGAGTACAGCATTGGGTGCAGAGTGAACTATATTCTGCTCCCTAACAGTTTGCCCAAGCCGAACAATCCCCCAGAGTTGAATCACCATAGCCCCAATCACCACAGGGCTAGCACTGGACCCTTTTCTCTGGACAATTTGAATGGATCATCAACGAGCTGAGCTCTGAAATTTGGTGGTCTACTTGGTAGAAACAGCTACACCACAACTTTTGATTTCATGTATCCACCTCCTACTGTCTCTCCTAATTCCAAACATACACCACCACTGGAAGATGCTTTATTATTTAATATGAAGTGTTCCCCACACACATTTTGATTGTAAGCTCACTTGCGTAGGACCATCTTTACCTTCTGTTTCATCTAATGTCAGGATTCTGTCTGTACAGCGCTGCATTATAAGTTGGCGCTTTCTAAAGGATGAACATTGTCTGAATTATTTTTTCCCCCCTTCCTTCGCATAGTATGGCACGGGCATTAATGTAGGCCTACCACAGAACAAAATACTATAGATAAAAATAGTAGCAACTAAAAAAGAAACCATATCAGGAAGAATCGGCTAATCTATACAACTAGCGTCTGATCTGTTGGAGCTTATGGCTCTCACCAATTTGGATGGAAGAAATATCATGATATATTGCATGGTATAAATAGAGAATTATTATTGTAGAATCCCTTTCATGCCCTCACATGTAAGGCACATTATTGTAAGTATGTTGTTGTATTAATAGGACCTGAGCCGCAAAGGACACACGTAGCACTACTACTGTATGCATGAATAAATTCTATTAGTTTAAGGATTCAGGAACAATAAAATCAGAATGACTGGGATGCAAGCCGAAGGTTATGTTATTTGCACTCCGGTGATATCTTTGGCATGTTGTTTTTTTCTTCTCTGCCTGGCAGAAATATTTATTTGTGTTCTTTGGGGACAAGCAGAGAAAACACACTGCAATGTTAACATTTTTCCATTTTTTTTTCCCCAAGACCATTTTAATGAGTTTGTTTTGCTTGTCAGAAATTTAATGTATTGATGAGAATGCCCCACTGTCAGAAAGTGATGGGTTGCAGGGCTTGGGGGAAAGCTTTGCCACAACTTGTTCTGCTGTACTAGGTGTAGAGCAAGGTCTGGACCACAGTGGTCTGCGACTTTGGAAGACGATTGTTTTCATACCTGTATAAAAAAAATTCCAGCTTCTGCAGAAGCTCCTGAACAATCACGCGTATTAAAAATAAATTACCAATGTGTAGGTAAACAGAATTATGACTGACCCAAATACATTTTATAATTCTAGTTGATTGGTGATGTTGGGATAAGAGAATTATGAATACATAGGGCAGATTCGACTCAATGTGACATGCCGCCGGAGCTTTGTGCAGTGATGTCTGGCCTGAAATCTTCACTAATTTTTGCTCGCACCTCGTAGAGTGAAGATTCATCTACATATTAACCAGAATGGCGCGCAGGGGCACAACGAGTAAGGGTCTGCGGCATCCCGCGATTATTTGATTAAAGTAATCTGACCATTTATGCAGTGGTTAATAATGTTAATGTGAATACTTATATATTCTCGGTTCTTCATATATATGTGGTCTTAAAATCCAGGAAATACAGATTATCGGGTTAAAAAGTTCATTCAGGGCTAAGAGTTTTGTGAATTACTATTGTAATTACAGCTAAACTATGACAAATATTTTATTACTCTGCCAGATAAGGTTTTTACTGTAAAAAGACAGTGCCACTATTTTATTTGTTGAACTAGCTGGTGGCTGCTATTTTTCAGTGTTTGTCTGCCATGTTTTCTTAGCTCAGTAAGGTATCCATAAAATAAACCAACTGACGTAGTAGGTGCATACAAACTAGTATCCAGACAAATCTACAAATCCTTCTTTTATTGTGGAATTAATTTATTTAGAGTTAAATGGTTTGGCTTTTTCATAAAAGTATGTTTGCGTAGCATAAAACCTTGTATTTTATACATCTTTGAGTACTTGAAAACCATGTCACTAATATTTCTGACTTCAGAAAAATGATGTACTATAATAAGCTGGATTCTCAACGTACAAGAGAAAGCCAGA
The DNA here is from genome assembly GCF_038048845.1 of Mixophyes fleayi. Classification (NCBI taxonomy): domain Eukaryota; kingdom Metazoa; phylum Chordata; class Amphibia; order Anura; family Limnodynastidae; genus Mixophyes; species Mixophyes fleayi. The sequence continues at coordinate 56,488,481 of NC_134407.1, forward strand.
TCTCCTGTTAGCAGTTGTATATTTCAGGGTATAAGCTTTTGGAATAGATTTCTGTACAATAATTTCATGTAGTGGGACACAGAGGACTATGTGGGTATCATTAAAGAGTAATTCTTGTACTGTGTAAAACCGACCGTGCTGGAAATTAATTACAAAACAATGAACATTTTAAATCCTCTGACCTATTTGCGATTACACGAAGGACAGCACGGTGGCATAGCGGTTAGCACTTCTGCCTTACAGCACTGGGGTCATGAGTTCAATTCCCGACCATGGCCTTATCTGTGAGGAGTTTGCATGTTCTCCCCATGTTTGCGTGGGTTTCCTCCAGGTTCTCCGGTTTCCTACCACACTCCAAAAACATACTTTATTATTAATTCTTATTTATAGGCCGCCACTAGGTGTCTGTAGTGCCGTACAGGGACAAACGAAATTACAATACGAGGTGAGACCGCACAGTACAGTAAACAATAAGCACAGTAATTCAGTGAGCTCAAAGCACAGCTAGCAGCGGGGACGGGGAGAGGGGAAGGTCCGCATACGACGGAGCCCAAAAGGGAGGGCACGGATGACAGGGAGACCCCCAGAGAGGAGGGAGCGAGAGGGGACGGGGGGGAAGAGGGTCCTCGAGGAGGAGGGCTAGGTAGCTGGAGAGCAGAGTTAAAAGTGGTGAAGACAGGAGGAGAGAGAACCCTGCTCAAAGGAGCGTACAATCTAAGGGGTGGGGTAGACAGACAGAGAGACACGGGGGAGAGAGGGAGAGAAGGAGGACAAGGGAAGGGGAATGATACTGATATGTTAATTGGCTGCTAACAAATTGACCCTATTTTGTGAATGTGTGTTAGGGAATTTGGACTGTAAGCCCCAATAGGGCAGTGACTGATGTGAGTGAGTTCTCTGTACAGCGCTGCGAAATTAGTGGTGCTATATGAATAAATGATGATTATGATGATGACAGGTCATTTGCCTCAGATGCGGCAACTATCTTTGTACTTACAAACTTGTTTGAAAACTAAGGCTTTTCTGAAACGTCTTCTTTTTATCAGTGTTACATTTATTGTAAACAAGATCTTTCATATTACATTTGTATATAAAAGGGTTTCCTTTGGCTTAACAAGTGTCCCATTCACCCAGTTCCACAATCATGCAGCTGCCACCCAGAAGACCACACAATAAGCACAGATTATATAATTTTAATCCTTGCCCTACAAGGGTATACTACTCCTCAGACACAGGCATATTTTGCTAACTGAGCTCAGCATAAATCCAGCAATCTTTCTTATGCAACACTATGATCTAGCCTAGGATCATGAATACTGTAGCACCAAGGGCTAATATTTCACATGCCTATTATTATATATGCTAGTGATTTTTCATACACAGAGATAAAATGAAAAAATGAGTTTTTGTAAATATGTCAATCTATAAAGTTGTGCTTTTATTTATTTTTTTTTTAAGCAGAAGTCTTGCCCATCAGAATTGGTTGGAAAAATAAATCATACTTGCCAACTTTTCTTTTCCCCTGAGACTAAATCACCATTTTGTCTTGGGACGGAGACAAAATGATGCGATTTCCACAAATCATGTCATTGAGGCTCACATCCTGCCCACTTCACCAGGAATTGGCCAGATGCAGGAGACCTACCAGACATCCAGGAGAGTTGGCAGGTATCAATTATATATCTAACTCTGGGAGAACCCGGAAGGGGGGCGGGTCACGGACAGTTACGTCACTTTGTCCACGCCCCCACAATGAAATCACCATTTTGTCTCTGGGGAGGGGCCAACACGGTGAGGCCATTCCCCGGTAATTGCGTCATTGAGGCTCACATTCTGCCCTACTAAGTGTTCAGATGCGGGAGACATACCCAGAATTTGTGAGTCTCCCGGACATTCTGGGAGAGTTGACAAATATAAAATAAATTAAAGCTTGGGCCTTAATCAAACTGATAGCAGAGTTGTTAAAGTACCTGCTGTGTACTTTGACAGCTCTGCTAGTAGTTAGAATGCCTGCCAAGTAGCAGAGCAGATCTCCTGCTCAGGTCTGTTGGAGGCATCGGAGTACCTGCAGGTAAATACAATTGATTGGACATGGTTTACCCAATTTCACCCAAACCGACGGTTTTAGTTTTGGGTGGAATTGGATACTCATATTTAAAACAAACCTTCCAAATACATAAATTTTCCTATTGGGCCACTCGGGAGACCCGGGAACACATAATACATAGCAACATGAATTGGTATGATTGGTTTAGCCAAGTGTCATATGTTCATATCCATTTTATTAGGTGACGGTAATATTGTGAAGAAATTTATTTTCCTCATAAAATGATGACTTTCCATTTCAGGAGATATAATGATGCAATGTTGGCTCGCACAGGTTGTTCTTCAGCCAAAAAACCATTTGTACCAAAATGCTTTTTTTTTTTTTTTTTTTTTTTTAATTTTCTTAAATTTTCTTACCCATTTATTTTCCAGCCCATGTTTGAGACTGCAGTGTATACTTTCTAGCTAGAGTAAATTCACTTATTGATGCTATTCCCCTTTCAAGTTTACTTGTTGTCTACTCAAAGAGTAGGACTAATACTAATACAATCCTGCCGGCAGCCACAACTCACTGGGAAATAGTCACAACACTGAGGCACCAAATGGCTGTAAAACATTGTATTATTACAGTTGTTGTTTGTAAGGAGCCACAGTGCTATGTTGCACTGGACCTTACAATCTAGTTGGCAATTTCAGGGCGTCTCCATATAAATATAACAGGGATACTCTGCACTCTCCAAACACATAATTAATACTTTTCTATATTAAAATCGGGGATTTTTAGTTCCACATACTGCAATATGTTAAGCTGACCAACTCACGGCAAAGTCTTCCCATTCTGGTATTAGATATGGTATGTGTATGTATGTATATATTATTCAATTATTTCTTGTTATCATGAGAATATCTTGGTAATTATTAATAGTAATGGGACCAATAAATGTTCATGCTCCCAGTTCAAATTATGTAATATAATTTGGCCTCAATTCACATTATGCCATATTGTTGTGTGCACAGTCCAGCATCAGACTTATGCACTGTTTATTATGCTACTTACCTCTAGAGCCAGCACACACGTCTTTCGTTCCACAATGGGAACTGGAGCTGCTTCGCTAAATCTGCCAAAGATGGCATACGCACCAGCTCCGTTCTGGCCATCTTCGGCTGCTTTGAGACAGCTGCGGAGCTTCAACGTTCCACATAAAACTGTTCCACGAGCCACATCTGGTTGCGACCCCTGCACTACACTATTGAAGTGGGTGGAGATGGGGCTTGATAACAAGTTTCACACCATCGTAGCACAGCCCCTGTCACTCGAACTCTTACAGTCACTCCTTTGGATCCATGTCTCTTGCTATCTTTCCTTGTCTTTTGTCCTGCTTGGATGAACTGTATTATTCACATTGTATGTATTATGTTGTGCTTGTGCTACAAATGCACATTGATACCTAGGAAGGTGTTATTTGGCCATTGCAAAATCTCGGTCAGACATATAAGATCTTTGTGCAGAACTACTTATAAATAAGGTATCATTTTATTTTGGATTATATCAAGTAAGTTACCATAAAATCTTATTTACCTGCTGGTATTCTGATGCAAGTGATCCTATCTGCTGCTCTGGGGGAAAAAAGATTGCAAACCAGCATGTACTGCGAGCCCTAAATGCTGCAGCTTCAGAAATAATCCTCATTATATGGAGATGCTGCAGATTCAAGTATCTGCATTATTCATGAATACACAATAATTTGAGAACTGTAGAACTATAATATAATAACGCTAGTTGTTGGCACTTGTTAGTGCTTATTACAATGTCTATAATAATAAACAATCTGTCAACATTGTTTAGTCAGAAGACCCCCTATGTGGCATATACTTTGTACAATAAATGCAAAACTTGTTAGGATGGAAAGTAATTACTTCTTAGAAACTATTGCAGACCGTTAATAAAATATTTTAAACAAAATAAACACCATGGAGTACAGTCATGGCGTTTTAATGAGACCCTGGTTGCTCAAATGGCAGTCTTCCAGCAGAGCTGAATGCATTTCACAGCCTACCGTAATATATATTTCATTAGAAAATAAGCTTCTAACATCCTCATCAGAGTCTCACCTAGAAGCAGTAATTTCTTTAACACATGTAGTAATTTGTGCCTTTACCGAATCATTCCTTTTTCAAAGTACTTTTGTATGCTGCAGTTTACAGTATATGTATAGTCTAAGCAAGATAATATGGGGAAACATTTGCTGTGAAATATTATTATTTTTGCTTATAACCTGGTTTTAACACCCAAACTCCTACATTTAAGTTGTATCTAGTTGTAACCTCTTTTGCACAACTAATTTAAAACATGTACAGTGCTGCAGACCTTTTGTGGCGCCTTATTAATATAACATAATATTAATCGTTACTTATAGCACAAGTGAAAACTGGAAAGGATCTTACAACAATAGGAACAAACATGCTTGTACTATTTTGCTGAGTCCATTTATCCAACATTTGTTACCCTTTCTTATGTATACATTACTGAGATTACCTCTCCCACACCACTAACTACTGTACATTTTAATACCATATTGTTTACATTTCAGATGATCATGTGTCTATAGAACTAGGCCGGATTAGTTTTGACTTTTTTTTTTTTTTTCTTACTTAGTCACCAACAAGTTTTCTTTTATTTTATTCTCAGATTAAAACAGCCAAAAATGCTAAGGAACTGCAGTTAATTCAACTACGAAGCCTTCAGTACTTGGAGAGATACATTTATCTGATCCTCTTTAATGCCTACCTACATCTGGAGAAGAAGGAAACTTGGCAAAGACCCTTCAGCAATTGGATGTATGAGGTGTGTACAAAATCCACCTAGGCCATCACTGACCACTCCTCCATTTAACTGTGGCCCGCCACCAATTGGGCAATTCTTATAGCCAGAAATATATATATATATATATATATATATATATATATATATAATATAAAATGTGTAAAAGTATAAAATATATGGCAGTCATGTAATAACCACCCAGTAATCCAGTAACCACCCAGGTACAGCTTACCAAATGTACAGGAGTATCCATGCATGCATGGTGCGACTTTACGGTCACAATACATGATGGTTATCATGGAATACAGGGTGATGAAGCGGTTGCGCATTAAAAGTATGGGGTAAGCCACCGGTGGAACCAACATTGTGTCAGCAGACTTGTTAGGGGAGTGAAAAAGTCAAACATTTACTAAACTGATATGGTATATAAAGAATAATAAACAATAAGAGTTCCTATGAGCCAAACAAGTGTCATTTTTGAGAAAATAAAATTGAAATATAGCAGCATTAATATGTTCATTAGAAAAATCTCCCTGTAAGGAGTGTGCATGTGGACCCCCCAAATCTTGTCCTCCAATCACTGATTCGCGTGATTACCTGCAAGAGCCAAAGGCATACAGAAGTTATCAGATAATTAAGAGAGCATAAGTTTGAGTAGTGAAAACAATCAGCCAATCCAGCTGCACAGTTCAGGTTCTTACAGTCACTGGTACATTGGATAGGATGGAGAACGTCCACAGTCTTAAGTATAGTAGCCAAGTTCAGTATTTGGATGAAACGCAGAGGAGGGAGTGTGCAACGACAGCGCAAGTGGTTCTCTGGGGAAAATGCCTGAACACATGCTGACTAAATTAGAAAATCTAGTCAGCGGCGCCCTAGGCAACTGTCTAAGGTTGCCTAATGGGAGCACCGGGCCTGCAGTATACATTACTGTAGCTCATGAGACATCTGTACATTCGAAGATTTATTGAAGAAATATATACTGTGTATATCATCATCATCACCATTTATTTATATAGCGCCACTGATTCCGCAGTGCTGTAGAGAGAACTCACTCACATCAGTCCCTGCCCCATTGGAGCTTACAGTCTAAATTCCCTAACATACACACACACACACACACACACACACACACACACACACACACACACACACACAGAGATTAGGGTCAATTTTGATAGCAGCCAATTAACCTACCAGTATGTTTTTAGAGTGTAGGAGGAAACCCACGCAAACACGGGGAGAACATACAAACTCCTCACAGATAAGGCCATGGTCGGGAATTGAACTATATATATATATATTATTGCATGATGTTTCATGCTTCTGCCGCCCCTGCAGTTTTGCCAGTCTAGGCCGTTGTGGCCTTTTCCAAGTCAGTTCAAGTACAACCTGAGTCAAAGTGCTCCACTCCCCTCATTATAGATAAAAGTGGTAGTAAGGTCTTGTACATGGGTGTGGTATGGTTTTGTTTTTTGGCCTCTCAAAATGCTGACAGAGCATACAGCGACATTACTAACCCAAAGAGTATAAGAGTGACACAAAATGATAAAGACTGTAACTGCGACCATGATAAAACGTAGACTTACCATGTAATAGACAGGTACTATTTCCGCCACGCTCAATGACCGGCAAATGTAAAATCAGAGTTTGATGTCTCCAGCACTAAATTACGTCACTTCTAATGGCCAAAGTAAAAATGATGCTTTTAAAGCGGCAATGAGCGGACCCGCTGCCTAGATTACATTATACAGGCGGCGGTGCGTAATTTTGACCCCATCCCCGTCACAAAATGGCGCAGTCTTTACATCATGAGAGGGAGGGCCAAATGACGAAGCGTGCAGCAAATCGTGTCATCGAGAAGAATGGCCTGCTCTTCCAGGACACCTACCCAACATTCAGGAGTCTCATGGACATTTTGGGTGAGTGGGTTAAGACTGGGCTGTAATAAGCTGTAACATTTTACCTAAACTTTATACTTGCACACAATACAAATAGCCACTATGTTTCCTTTCTAAGGTTAAAGTTGGTGACCGATCATTGCACATCCTAATACCAACATTGTTTTGGTTTTTTTATTTCTACTAACTTAACTCTTTCTCTGAAACACAGTTCCATTTTCATCCCCTGCCTGAGCTGTGGACATGCTCTCCATTCATCAGCTTCTGTAGAGATCAAACAGGCACCAGAGTACAGCACAGCTAACTATTTAGAATCAAGAGTAGAGCTGGATTTGTTAAATAAATATCGGATCTCCTGCAGTGCTGAAACGGAGCAGCATAGCACAGATGTTTTCATTTCTAGTGAAAAGCTTAACTACTTCTAGGAACGTATCTGAATTGTGAGAACATGGTCATATCATGAATGCCAACTCTTACTGAATCTTGGGAGGTTGCCCAGTTTTCTGTAATCTGTTATATATGTACCAAAAAAAGTAAATTATAGCAATATAGATGCACAAACAGGTTGTATATACTGTATATTTTTTTCTTGGCACAATGACACAAAAATTAAATTACTCTCTTACAAAAATAAATAAACCTAGTCACCCTATTTCAAACTATAATGCCACTGTTAATCTTATGTGGTGTGGGTTTGTTAATTGATTTAAATCAACATAATTCTTTGTACATTTTCTTTTCATATGTTCTCAATGTTAACTTTAAAGGCACACTATCATCAACATTATGTAGAATGTATAATTATATTTGCACATATTTTAAGGAAAGTCTAATTAGAGGAGTGTAATTTTAAGGAGATCATAATTTATTTTCTATAAATGTTTTTTTAATAAATTATTATTATTTGTTAAATGTTACATGATGGAACTGTGGTAATTATCTGTTGTACTTTTCCCCTCATCCTTAATACCTCATCACATCTCCTTGTGTAGTAAAACCTTAGGAAGCTGAACTATACCCAATGAGCATGTATTGCCTGGATAGGCGCCATTTGTTTAGTATATTGAAATAAATCCACGTCATTTTAATTGCAATATATGGGGAAATTAGCAAATCCCGGCAGCAGGACAGGGGTGTGGTCATGTCACAATAGGGCTGTCCATTAGCTATCCCTCTTCCCCCAACATTCGCACCCATGGGACAACAGAGCCCTAAATTCGGTACTGTCCCGCTGGCATTGGGACAGTTGGGAGGTATGCTGTAGGAGCCAATGTGCCCAACACTAATTGAGGCCCATAATATATAACAAAATTAACCTTTCTAATGCAGAAGCGCTGCACACTCCTGTTGACTCCCCACCCGAATAAAAATATTCCTGGCACACACTGAACTTTCATTAACAATGGTGGTCCAGACCATTTCTAAACAACCTAATAGTAAGAAGTTAAATTATCTCTATATATGGAAGCATCATGCAAGGCTTTGATGACAAAATATGGTAGACTTTTTCAAGTAAATAAGAATACAGAAATAGAAAACTAGTTTACATCATGTTTGAAATAATCTACAATCTTTTTGCAGTATGTGTCTGGTATTTCTAATCTGTAATGTTTTACAACAGTTAACGTTTACATTTGTAGAAAGCCTGGTCAGGCTTCTGCAGACCTACAAATCTACCTGTGTTGTTAATATGTGGAAGGGGGCAGATTTATGTCCTGTCACTTTGGTATTCTAAGCCACAAAATGAAACAATGTGAGTTCTCTCTTAGTTTGGATAAGTTAATGGGAGTCAGATTCCAGGGGGTCTACATTACTTTTGTCACTGGCTTCTATTGGTATTTTCGCAGTTGGAGACAGCTGCTGTCAGATGTAAACAGCTCGAGTGAGCACACATACCATGCAGTCTGTGAGCTGAGAACTTGTCCCTTGCCTGCTCTCCTTACTGCTTCACTGCGTTCCTGGTACAGCTGCGTGATCTGGGAACAGTAACTTGCAGTTTCAATAGAATTCTCCTAGGAGAATTCAAAAGCTTATTACATCCCCTATTGTATCTGCCTTGTCTGCATATTGAACTCAAAAATGTTTGGCCTCTTAATTGTTGTTGTTGATGAATTTGCTGGGACCCTACAGTTTGGTCAGCTGTTTGTGAACAGTAGAAGATGAAATTTATGTGCATTCATTTTTTTCTATTCCCAAATGTACTTTTGGGTTTCCTGCATTTTCTCTTTTCCACTCAACTGCAAAAGGCTGTAAAAAATAATAATAAAATAAAAATGCCTGAGCAATGTTAATCTAATGCAAATTATATTGATGATCGTAGGGAACAAAGTACACCCTACATTTTTATAAGTAAATCCAACATTACACTAAGCCAAACTGTACCCCTCTACAGTTCCCAGCATATTCTGGTATTTGAATGTGAATAGTTGACATTCAAGCTGTACAGAGTTTACCCCCTTTTTAGAAAGCGCTTATTGCAGGGGGCCCTGGTAATGAAGGAGTATTGCCACATCAGTTATCCTAATGGTAAGGGGTATACAAGACCTCTGTCCATTATACAAATATAGTATAAATAATAAAACACACTCATTTGTAAAATAAAGTTTTAAATTAAATATACACTCCCCAAAACCCTTGTTCACCAATTTATTAAATACATTTTTTTTTTTTTTATTAGTAATCCGATGGGAGCTTCTTAATTTGTATTCTTGAAAAATCTTCTCATTTGTAATCGACAGAAAAGAAGAAAAATCCCACAATAGATGATGTGAAATGTTTAGCACTTATCCAATCACAAGCAGTTTCCCAAGCCAAGCTGCGATGTGATTGGTGGGCAGTGAGGAAAGTTCTGGGGACTACTCGCTTTAATAAAGCATACATAGCGGTTAATTGAATCTCTATTGATGCGGAGGGGGGGGGGGTAAAGAGTACTGTGCAGTGTCAATCATGTGGACGACACATTTGCTTCAATAAACTCTTAATTTCAGTAGAGTTTCTACATGCAGCACTTAACACCTAGGGGGTATGTACACAGTGTGCTCCCACAGAACTGAATGGACTCACTCCAGTGCAGTTACATGCTGGAATGTCACAAAATGATGCAGCGTCCATAAAAACACTTCTCAATGCGAATGCATGAAGACGGAAGTATGAATAGGTTTTATTTTTACATGCGGTTGAATACTTTACATTATAAACTTAAGTCAGACACCGGGTAAGGGCCCAACGGGGAGCATACATGCAGTAACTGATAGGTGACATGTAGTACACAGACTCAAATATGTTGTTTTGACTTTCGTTAATATGTTCTAACTTTCAGCAATTTTAGTAATGTGTGTGTAGATCACGTCTCTGTATTAAGTGTACAAGACAGCCTAGCCTGTCCTATCCTGTTCACTTTTGAGCACTCCGTAAAGATAGTTTACATACTTGCACATACAACTGGGTATTGAGCGTTGTTCTGGGAGAAAACCGCTCTCCTCATGGCACATTAGAGGTTTGGGGGGGACAGTGTTTAGGGGACTGGGGCAGTATTTAGAGCTGATCTTGCAGCTTTGTCGAACATTTAGTGTTTGTATATTGTTTACATTTCAATTTTCCCTTCTGTGTTGCATGTTCTGCTACTCATTCCAAACCCGCCAGAGTTGTCCCTTGCTTGGCTGTTACATCACTTGCTGGGATTCAGCATTATAGAACAGAATACCACATTTTGTCCAGCAGTGCCCATTATATACCTGCATTATCCCAACATTTTATTACTCATTATGTCCCAGCTGCATATTACTAATAACTAAGCTAATCACTGTTCTGCATCTGCAGCCAATCGGGGAATATACAATTTAGGTGTCAGAAACCATTTTTTCCAGTAGCGATTGTGAGCTTGCGGCTGGTATTTCTCCAGTTCATTTTAAAATACAGAAATTATCCATATAGCTTCTGTGTACCCTTGTCTCTTACATCTTTTTTTTTTTAATAATGGGTTTGAATTTTCTTTACCCTGACCTATGTCTTACAAAGGTCTTTGATAAACCCATTACAGTGTTTAAAGGGACATGTATGTTTTACTCAGCGTGGTCTTCTTTGAAAGCACATGTGGTATTTTATGTATGTGGGGGAAGTATGGCTTGGCTTGATTTGGGCATGGAAATTAGTCAGCATTCCAACAAGTCTGGCTTTGGTTTTCGCTTCATATTACACTTAAGTGTTTCGCATCACTGTTTTTCAAATCCCACAACAGTACATATTAGTAGATGGTTAATTTGAGGCTATGTAGTTTTATGTTTTACGAGTAGTGATTGCTAATATTACGTGAACAGCCCATGAGCAAACCTCCAACATACAAAAACTAGGCCACATCCTAATTCCCCTTTGTCTTCTCTATTATGGATGCAAACGCCACAATCTTTCTTCATAAATCAAAAATTTAGGCTTACTTGTGTAAATTGAGGCCTACGGTGGGACCAAAGCTGTATTTTGCATTGCACTTTAGTCGTTATGCATTTCGTAAAAAACCTCCATGGTTTTTCATGTGCTAAATAATCTAGTCTGGAAGCACACAGCAATAGATTTGTATAATAACTACAAGTATGTATATACATATATCTTTTTTTCATTTCTGTTCAGTGTGCATCATTTATCTCTATACTATGAGTCATTAACAAAAGGAGTAACTCTTCACCTGGACAAAACCATGTTGCATTGGAGGGGAGGTAAATTTAAAATGTGGGGACAGATTTATAGTCTGGGTAGGACATGTCCTAGATCAACTTGAAATTTCATTGTAAAAATTAATATGTCAAGTATTTGTGCGCTAGATGAAAAAACAGCCAGTATTTATCTTATGTGCAAAATAATAAACTAATTTGCACCCCTTGCATTGTAACATGGTTTGTCCTGGAGAACATTTACTCCTTTTTTTTTGCCTTACTCTCCTTAATGACTCAGGCCCTATATTTCTAAATGAGGCTGGTCACATAGCTTAGGAACAAACTGTTACTTATTTCATAGCCATCAGGGCAATGTTTCTCATTAAAAATGCTTTGTGTATTCCGCTAGAAATAATGTCGGCTTCTTCCCAAACCAATTCAGGTCTTTTACGAAAATGCAAAAATCTCCCTGCAATTCATATCTATGGTGTCTCTTCCTGTGCTTTGCACATACATAGGTGCAGATCCACATTCCTGTTCCTGTAACTATGCTCAGCCTACACCTATTCATGGAAGACTGCTGCAGAAATAGTAAAACTTGCCTGATAACACTTAGGACCCCACTTTACATTTGGTTTCGGTGTTGGAATATCTTTATTACATGGGACTTTAGGTGCATAAAAACGTGCGTGCCTAAAATGCACCTGAATGATAAAAAGCAAAGGGGCAAAACCAGTGACGATTCTTCTCATGTATCCCCTTTAAATATTGCTGGTTATAATAAAGACTTCTTTGAGACCATATCTAAAGCCAAATTTTCCTCCATTTTTATATAAATGTGACCCAAGTCTACAGTGAGCATGCAGTGACTTGAATTTTGTTGATCTGTTCCACTGTATCAAATTCGACACCTGCATTATGCAGAGAATGAGCACTTTATTCGTCATGTTGTGTGTAATGTAGATAAACGAATTGCAAAATGAAACAATACACCGGGAAACAACCAGCCTGCAGTTATAGTTTTTCTTTCATACTTTGCTGAAGCCGTATTGGAGACTTGCTGATTTTGGGTTGTGGGAAAGCCCCTGGCCCTCTGTCTCAGCTAGTCCTGCTAATGCATAGTGATGTGGCTGATCTCTAGGGTGAGAGATGAAAGGCGCATCTGCCAGCTCCAGTTAATCAGAGCAGAGTAGCCTCGATAAAAGTAGAACCCACTCATCTTAAAAGTGCACTGCCACTTTCTCAGTAGATGACCGTTGCCCCTGCTAGCCCCTTTTGGTATTTCTCACATATTCCTTTCAGTATCTGAAATTCATTCAGGTTGATTCTTCCAAAACAGATTGCTAAAAAGGCATTGTTTGCCATTTTTACGAGAGGAGACAATAGATAAACCAAGTGAACATACTTCTGTTTGTCTCCTAAAGGATTCCTAAATACTTGCTGGTTTACATAAAAGTAACAAGGTAATAATCACACATTGAATATGTTGAAGTATCAGGAGCTTAATTGAACTGAAAATATTTGAGGTTAAGTTCTGAATGGGGGGGGGGGGGGGGGGGTGGTAATATTTTCCTATACACAGACTTCCTGCCAGTAAACCTATTGAAGGACATGGCCGTCAGTCTCTCTTGGGTTCAGCCACACAAGTGTTTTTATGAGCTGTGTTCATCATCCATTTATATAGCGCCACTAATTCCGCAGCGCTGTACAGAGAACTTGCTCACATCAGTCCTTGCCCCATTAAAGCTTACAATCTAAATCCCCTAACATATACACACAGACTGAGAGAGACTAAGGGCAATTTTTAATAGTAGCCAATTAACCTACCAGTATGTTTTTGGAGTGTGGGAGCAAACCGGAGCACCCGGAGGAAACCCACACAAACACGGGGAGAACATACAAACTCCTCACAGATAAGGCCATGGTCGGGAATCAAACTCATGACCCCAGTGCTGTGAGGCAGAAGTGCTAACCACTGAGCCACGTGCTGTGTTCCAAAGTAGAACACAGCTTTAGGAAACGGCCAGTTTAAGAGCATCATGTCAAGGTCCATTTACCTGTAGGCCGAGCCCCTTATGTGGCTAAGAAGAAACTGAGAGAAAATAATGGCAAAGGGAAATAACTGCTGCCTATATGCACAGCATACAGATCAATGGAACTCCTATCGGTTTTCTCGTGTTGAATTCCATTTGAAATATAACTTTAGAAAATGCTTGTGGTGGACAAGCTTTATCCTGGTATTAGAGATGAGTAGCTCTCATTCAGCTGCATAGCAAATGTAGATACAATTTAAAATACCTCAGGTTTTGTCAAGGTATGGGAACCTTTACATTTTATATAAGGCAATTGGTGTTTTAGACTTGGCGGTCCTTTACCGCTCACCTGATTTTGACTCTAAAGGTTTATACAACCCAGCATGGAAAACCAGTGCTACTTAAATGTTTAAACAAAACTTTTTCATTTGTCCTTTTACCGAGTATGAATAATTGCAATTTTTAGTACATTTTAAATCCTCCCTGCAGTATAGGAACCCTTTCAGTTAGCTACATAGCAATATGTTGCTAAATGAGAGTCCCCATAGAACTCAATTGTATTTTACCAAGCATTCGTGAAGTGATTCATGTGAAGTATTTACTTCAGTGTATACAGGTCCATTTTCTTACATTAATATTTGGAGTATTTGCATCAAGGAACATTTATTAAATATGGCTGGGCTTCAGGCATAGGATTGCTGGCTGAGTCACTAATATTTAGTAAACACTATTCTTGTAGTCACTTCTCCCAGACAGTCAGAGACACAGAAAGCGCAGAGTAGGGACAGGAATGATCACATTATGTTCTGTTTACCTTTCTAATGAAAACTGTGTGTTTATTAGAAAGTACATAAGTATCTACATGTTTCCTGCACTTGTTGAGGCTCATTTAGAGGTGGAAGCACATACGCCACACATAAAAAATGTACATCCACCTCTAAGCCCTATTACGTCTCATTTTTCTCAGCAACTTTTGTGCAGGGCCATCTTAACAACATTATGGGCCCCCGGACAAAGCAGTGCACCGGGGCCCCTAGATATAGATATATAGATGTATACAGATACAGATATAGATATATAGAGATAGATAGATGTACTTGCTCAGTGACCATTGTAGTTTTTTTTGCAGGTTTTTTCCTTTTGCAGGATTATTTATTCTCATTAAGAGCCATGCCTATTGGGCCCCCTTGCCTGTGGGGCCCCCGGGCAGCTGCCCATCGTGCCCAATGGAAAAGATGGCCCTGCTTTTGTGTAGGACCTGTGTTTTTTGTGTGCTAAGGAAAGTGAATTGCAATTAAGCATGAGAGTTGCTAAAATCTCGGCGGGCAGCGCGGTGGCTCAGTGGTTAGCACTTCTGCCTCACAGCACTGGGGTCATGAGTTCAATTCCCGACCATGGCCTTATCTCTGTGAGGAGTTTGTATGTTCTCCCCGTGTTTGCATGGGTCTCCTCCGGGTGCTCCGGTTTGCTCCCACACTCCAAAAACATACTGGTAGGTTAATTGGCTGCTAACAAAATTGACCGTAGACTGTGTGTCTGTCTGTCTGTGTGTCTGTCTGTATGTTAAGGAATTTAGACTGTAAGCCCCAATGGGGCAGGGACTGATGTGAGTGAGTTCTCTGTACAGCGCTGCGGAATTGGTGGCGCTATATAAATAAATGGTAATAATAATAAAATGAGATTTAATTTTGTGAGACATAAAGACAGTACATACCTGCTTCACAAGGTGACACAGAGCTCTGTAACTGCTCAGATTGTAAAATTGCCTCACAGTTTGGTATATCAACAACAAACAAGAAATGCAGCCATGTAAACAAATGTATTAAAATTCAGAAAATCCATAAAGACAGCCCATATATCCCTTACTTTATATACTATCTAGGGTGTTTGCATAAATAGGATTATAATGCAGTTTCCTGCTCCTTATGTAAATCAAATTGTATATACAAACAGATGTAGTGTCACTTTATAGAAAACTGTTGCTGTAGTCTGTGTAAACGACCCTTCCCCGTATGTTGTTTTTCCCTATTTGTTGGTGATGTGGGACCTTATTGGCCTTTATTCCATTCATTCTTCTAGTAAGGAGCTGAGCCTTTAGGAAGTGTCTGCAGAGTGTCGTTCTTCATGAAAGGAGGTCTTATAACTTAACTCCTATCAGTCTCGCCCACTTATTAAAGTTCTGCATTTTCACTGACAACAAGGAAACATTGTAACATGTGCAGCTGTGTGCCAAGCACAACACGCTGAGCAACATATAACAAACCCTTCAAAAGTTAGCAAATTCTGAAATGACACAAGATGGAAAGTAAGAGCTAACCTTATTTACTTGTCATTTACGTCCTACATAGATTGACACGCTATTTGCTGCACATAGGACATAGTTGCCAATATTTTAAAATATTTTCCAGATACTTTGCTGCTAAACCCCATGTATATATATGAAGGTTACAAGCAATGCTATCACTTGGAGCACTACAATCTTGATAATAGTGCACTTTTTTACATTATAGATACTTCTTTACAATAAATTCTCACGAACCGCTGCTGGAAACCACATTTTATTAAACAGTACAGCTCTTTTGCTTGTCCCCGTTTATGAAGGGTCACCAGCGACAGCATTGGAGATCATCATCATCACGATTTACTTGTATAGCGCCACTGATTCCGCAGCGCTGTACAGAGAACTCATTCACATCAGTCCCTGCCCCATTGGAGCTTACAGTCTAAATTCCCTAATATACACACACAGAGACTAGGGTCAATTTTGATAGAAGCCAATTAACCTACCAGTGTGTTTTTTGGAGTGTGGAAGGAAACCGGAGCACCCGGAGGGGAAACACACAAACACGGGGAGAACATACAAACTCCACACAGATAAGGCCATGGTTAGGAATTGAACTCATGACCCCAGCGCTGTGAGGCAGAAGTGCTAACCACTTAGCCACCATGCTGCCCAATGATGTGATTGGCCGTGATGGTAAAGCATGGGGGAGACTACTTAACCACTGACACTATCCTCCTTCTGTGATCGCCATCCCAGGACAGGTGGATAAAAATGCTCTACAATTCACAATGCACAGTTTTCTCTGATTTGTGGGAGTACATTTTAGACACACTATTAAATATGCTAATCCGTTAGTGGAGACTACCTGCTTGTAAGTAATCCACATTTGGCTTTACAGTGGAAAACACTGATCATGTATCTTCATAAAGGCCAATGGGCAGCTTTCCTAATGAAATAGATTAAGTTAAACCTGCAAATCACATTTAAAAATACACTTTCTAGACCGAGATGCTTAATGTGTTCTACATTGAAATATTTGAACCATCCAATGTGGACTTAAGCATCTACCAGAATTGCATGTTTCGAATGAGTCTACGTCACTTAAATGAAAACATAATATTGATCCATTAGTCAGATTGAAAAGTGCATCCTCAATGCTATTATATCTTAACATGTAGATTACACTGACATTCTAAAGACATACTATTTACAGACCTACTGGGTAAACGAAGGATGAGATGTAGACTGAGGAGGAGAGCTTGTAACATAAGGAGGGTGGAGATCTATTACTCTTTGGCTAGTTGCCACAATCTTTCTGTAAACCAGCCAGACCTCCACACCCTCTTTTCCCGGTTCCTCCCCAAATCTACAGTGAAATGTATTACTGGAGAGCTGCAGATTATAGATGGCAATTGTTACTCTCTCAGAATCTGGAACAGGGCATCTTATTCATAACACAGAGGATAAATGTGCTGGCTGCACACATGCAGGCTCTTGTCCCTTGCAGTGTGAAAGTGTCTGGTACACTCACAGCTCACATTCACTTTCTCTGCAGTTTCAGGCAAAAGTGGCCAAAAACAAGAGCTCTGTTGACCATTCTGAAAAAAAGACTTGAAAATTTGCATCCACTCCTCGAATTACAAGATGACTTTGGATTGTTTGGTAGAGAGTGTTACTAGCTTTCACGTTAACCAATTTGTTAAAAAAACTATCGAAAAAGTATATATATATATATATATATCATTTGTTTACACACATGGTTCTGATCTGTCCTACAATGACGCGTTGTGTGATTTCAGATACAGCTCCTCATACAGATAATGGTGTGTCTTGCTGTGTGACATCTCTATCGCATAAACTTTCCTGTCCTTTTACTGAACTGAGAGTTGGTAACTTATATTTTATTGCTGCTTTTAGGCCAGGAGACTGTAACAGAATATTTAATTAATTTATTATAAAAAAAAAAGATACAAAATAGAAGGAAGGGAAGGGAAACACTGACTAAAGAGACCTCTGGGTGTGCATGTGTTGTAAAAATACCTATCTCCCCACAACAAAATGTTCATCGGTCTTCTAAAAGGCTGATGGTTTTCCTGACAAGGAGTCACTAGAACTTTCAGATATGGTCAGGGCAACCATTTTATTAGCCCAAAGATTGAGGTCACAGGTCATTAGAAGGGAGGTCACCATGGCTACAGGCATTAAAATCTTTACGCAAACACAGAACATTTGGATGAGGACTATATCATATGGCAAAAAAAAGTGACTGTCTCCATTTTCACTTTCTGCAGATGAGATCCCTTTCTGAGCTAATTTGTACCTGGAACAAATTAGTAGCTTCGCAGTAATGTTGAAATATATAAATGGGAAAAGGTGTATACATAGGGCTAGATTTACTAAGCTGCGGGTTTGAAAAAGTGGAGATGTTGCCATTAGCAACCAATCAGATTCTAGCTTTCATTTATTTAGTACCTTCTACAAAATGACAGCTAGAATCTGATTGGTTGCTATAGGCAACATCCCCACTTTTTCAAACTCGCAGCTTAGTAAATCTAGCCCATAGTCTTGAAATGTAATGTGTCTCCTGTATTATAAAGAACTTGTGTCAAAAACAGGGCAATTATAGTTGGAAACTATATTGGCACAGAAATTATTGGTAAGATGGTAGACTTACCTTGCAAAACAAATGATGAAAACTTTGGTTATCCTTTTAGTTATTGGGGTAAATCTTTTTGATAGTAATTGTAGAGCTGAGAATGCAGAGAAAAAACTTGAATGTCTTACATGGGAAAAAAAATAAAATAGACAATAGCATACAAATATATATTTTTACGTGACATCTTGTTTACCCAAGTTTATATGAAAGAATTTTTTAGAAGCATAAGTTCACTAACTGAGCCTGAAAATGTATGAATTTCTTATATATAAAATCACTATAGTAATTTGTGATTGATAATAGCAACAAAAAGGTGAATCTGGTAGAAGTTATGGATATGGTTTATCTTGTAAATATCTATCTGACCTACCACATTGGTGCGTTTCCCTATACGATCTGAGGGTGAATATTCAAAGATGAGTCTGTTATTTCAGAGATCTCTTGTTGTGAATAATGTCCTACAGTATGTTAAATCAACAGCAACTAAGGAGCAAAATAATATAGCGTTATGCACAACCATGTTGTTATTAATTCTCACCCAAACATGTATAGATATTTTTCCCTCTCTTCTTTTTCCAGGTGGCCTCCAAAGCTGGTGTTTATGACGTGCTCAACCAGCTGGGCTTCAGTGAATTTGAGAATGTGGAACATCAGCCTTTGTGTCAGCTACGCTATCGTTGGCAGCAGCAAAACGTCAACTTGCTTCCTTTCCGTGGAGAGTTTGTTTAGGATTGTAACTCTGCTGTATATTTACTGGGTAGCTCTCTATTGCTTGAGCATGAAAATCTGCCTTAAAAAGACAAAAAAAAAACTGCCCCCATTTTCTGGGATTACTGTGATTGCAACAAAAATCCCACAAATATGCATGGAGAGTGCCCAGGTGATTGGACGAAACAATAAAGCAGTATTGTCTGAAAGCATTATGTCATCCACTGGAGACTAAATTGCCATACACTCTCTGCATACGTTTTCTTAAATGTTGTTACTCTCGATAAAAGGAGGTTCCATCCTAGTTTGAAGAAACATATTGAAGGTGTGAAATGTATGCAGGGGCTATACTTTCATTTATTTGTGACTGGGTGGTATATACCCTGTGCTTAGGAGCCCTCTAAGGTATGCCATTTATTGTGTTAAGGTTTGATAAGGAGTATAAATGCAATATCCCCCCCTCCCCAATTAGCAAATGTGTAATAAGGCACAAATTCTGTGATAGAAAGTATCATGTTAAAAGAACTGATGTTACAAATATGTACAAATTTAGTTGTGCTTTGCATCATCAAATTAGTATGTTGTTGGTTAAATTGCTTTTAGATAAATGTTAATTTAAAACAAAGAATGCAAATGAGCAAACCCATATATTACAAGAATTAGGGAAGAATTTATTGACTTATTTAGGAACTCCTTTTGTTTTTGAAACGTAACTATTTTTGGTAGGTTGTGATATTTTATAAAAATTGTCTATATTCTTCTATATTGTACAGAACCTTTTGTCTTTGAAGCATGAACATGCAGTGATATTTTGGACACGGGGGTGGTTCCTGTCTTACAAGTATCTGCTTTTGGCTATTAGAAAATACTTATTGCAGCAAATAGTTAACTATGGAATAAACATTTATACTTCTTGGTTCAACAGTTGTGCAGGGTGCTTGTTTCTGGCACACAATAATTAGAAAAATACTTTTATTCCGAATGATCTGTGATACAAATGATTTCATAAGCTGATGTAAACCATGGAAAGATATAGAATAAGAGCAGCCCTTTAAAATTGCTTTTCTTGTATCGGGCAACTGGGTCTAATCCATAATGTTGGGAACGTGAATATACTGGTCTCCACACAAGTGCCAGTTTCCATTTCGAATTTTATTTTACCTCAGAGAGGTATTTGCCAGACTTGATGCATGTCACGTTAATTAAACTTGTAGGGATTTTTATTTTTAAACAAGTCACTATACCTTTATGTAATAAATGTATTGTTAAAGAACACTGATATTTTTTAAATAATTGTTTTGTGTTTTTTTCAAATGTCATACGATCCATCAAAGTAAAGACCCAATTATTTCTATATTGTTTTTATTTAATGTAGTTCTATTTAATGCCTGATACCTGTCACAGTTTATCAAACATGATGCTGCAGCTTTGTGATTTCAAAAGTGAAAATAACAAAGATGATATCATGTATTAATAACAGCCTTATGTACTTAAACTAAACCCGCTTTCTTCCCACAGTGGAGGCAGCCGGTTCTGTGAACTGAGCAATGTTCAGGAGAACGCAGCCTATCAAATTGTTAGATTTACTAAAAACGGCTCCATGTGCGGTCTTTGTATTTTTAGCTATTAAGGAGCTGCTGCAAAACGGGAGTAAATTACACATATGCAGAGCAATCTGGAGATGCGTCGGCCTCTGCATCAGAAACATAGGTGTCTTAGTTCTATAAGTGTATTTGCACCTGCCCTATAGTAAGTACAAATCGTACTCTTCCTAACAGGCTTATATGTGCAATTCTGCAGGCCTGCATGAGCCACATTTTATGTGAGTAGCGCAAATAGCTTTTTGCTCTACTCAGACCAAGGGGTAAATGTATTAAAGTCCGGTTTTTTCAACTCACCGGAAATCGGCGAGTTGAGAGCTAAAATTTAAAGTGGCACTGCCTTGTAAAGGGAAACTTGCCTTTACAAAGCAGCCCCTCTTTAAATTTTAGCTGTCAACTCGTCTATTTCCGGCGAATTGAAAAAAACGGACTTTAATACATTTACCCCCAAGTCGGTTAGTGTGTTCCAATTGTCACTTCTGCCAGGTATATCTTAATTGGGGTGTGAGGGGAAACGTTTTGAGCATCAGAATAGCTATTGGAATATTTCTCTTGTTTGTTGGTTAATTTTTCCCTATATTTATATATTTTCATTAAATTTATTAGATTTACAATTTTTTACATAAATGTATGATGAGACATTGGTAGTGACTTATAGATTTTTTTTTTTCAGGAAGACATCTTAGTCAAATAATTTGTATTGAGAAGAGCATGAATATTAGATATAGCAGTGAAATGATTTTTAATGTATATAGATACTTGTTAGGTATGTTTTTTTCCATTAAAGCACACATTTTTTATTATCTTCTCTTTTAACGTAAAGCAGGATGTGGTTTTAAATTTACTGTATTTATTATAGAAATGATATTTGTGCTTGTTTTAATTTAGTGTGACGAGAGTAACTTTAGTATGTACAGGTGGGAATGTGCTAAATTAGTTATTTTGTGATTAGCTAGCTACTAGTAAAAGACACATCCTTTTTTGTTTTCTACTTTTTAGATATACTGTATGTGTTTAAACAATTACATTTTAATAGGTATGATTTTGTAGTTGCCTTTTTACTTGTGTTGCAATTATTTTCATTGAATGGGAAGCACAAAGGGTGGGGGCTTTGAAAACCGCAGTAGCAGTCTGAAAAAAAGCCCATGCAGGTAGGAGAGAAGATCTTCTGCATGCGGACCCTTAAGGCAGTATGAGACCCCCCAGATCAGAGGAGCAAAATTAAGTTAAATTGTTTTGTTTAGTGTATCTCTCCCAAATCCACCCAAACCTCAATTTTTAGTTTTGGGTGAAATTATTATTTCAGAGAAAGAGAGGGTAATAAACCATGACAATTAACTTTCTATTGTACTCTGAATATATTTTAATACAAGCATGAAAACACCTCTGAAGCCATCACTGTATTCTAAGAAGTAGCTATCTAATTTTAGAATACTGCTTGGAAAGATGAATATCTGTATATAATTATATATTTTTATTCTACTATGGACATTTAGTCACTTTATTGTACAGCACAGCTATTTTAACCTACCCAACGTTATGCAATAAGATGTTATAGAACTCTTCAGACAACATAGGAAAGTAATAAGTGACTGTACAGCACTGTGGAGTATGTTGGCACTTTCTAAATAAGAGTAATTATAGCTGTCAATGTGATTTATTAAAAAGCTTGTAAGAACTGGGCATTGAAGGATTATTCCATTTAAAATGATGCATTTTGAGTTTGATTTTTTTTTTTAAATAAATTTTTTATGCACATGTCTTATTGTTCTAACCTTCTGAAATCCACAACAACATTTTTAGGTTTAGGTGGAATTTTTCATTAAGGCAAAACTGCAGCCCAAATACTGTTTTGTGTCGT
Source organism: Mixophyes fleayi (assembly GCF_038048845.1). NCBI lineage: Eukaryota > Metazoa > Chordata > Amphibia > Anura > Limnodynastidae > Mixophyes > Mixophyes fleayi. Next base: position 56,511,041 of record NC_134407.1, read on the forward strand.
CTTACGTCTATTTGAACACATGACTTAATGCATTAATCAAAATTTTTCTCCAGATTATGTTATGAGCTGGGTGGATTGGGGCATTTCTCAGGCCTTAGTCTGAGCCCATATGCAAAACTTAGATTATGAATTTAGAGGTATGTTCCAATACCTCCCGTATTTGTCTGGCCACACCATGGTGTGTGTCTAGCATTAGTAAAGTGCTAGGCTGCCCCTTACCTCCCTCCTATCCATCATCATCACCATTTATTTATATAGCGCCACTTATACCGCAGCGCAGAGAACTCATTCACATCATTCCCTGCCCCACTGGAGCTTGCAGTCTAAATTCCGTAACATACACGCACAGACAGACAGAGAGAGAGACTAGGGTAAATTTTTGATAGCGGCCAATTAACCTACTAGTGTGTTTTTTGGAGTGTGGGAAGAAACCGAAGAACCTGGAGGAAACCCACGCAATCACGGGGAGAACATACAAACTCCACACAGATAAGGCCATGGTCGGAAATTGAACTCATGACCCCAGCGCTGTGAGGCAGAAGTGCTAACCACTGAGCCACCGTGCTGCCCTATCCAAACATATTTTACCAGAGTCAGGTGTTCGAGGGCACATGTTGGGACATGCTTCCCAACGATCGATCTGCCTAAACTGGGGTAGTTGGGAGGTATGTGTTCCTGGTTTAGGCGGATGGTCACCGAAGCCAGTTGCTCTCTAAAAAGAACATGAACGTGATTGGTTACTCTAAAAAAAAAAAAACCCCAGTAAAATGTAGCCACTAAGCAAAATAAAATGAGTAGGTCATATGTAAATAACATTAGTGTAACAGAACGAATATTTCCTGAGGATTTGGAAAACCTTAATGTCCAATAAAACCTGTCCCAAAGTACACTTCGTTTAAAGCAGATACCCAACTAGATTTTAAATCAGATATGATCCACTTTGTTCCTTTAAATATACCTACCAACCATTTTTGAATAGGGACATAGCAAGAAGAGGTGGTGGCCATGACCCCTTGGCCATGTCTAGCACCTATGAAGCTCTAGGCTGCCCAAACCCCCTCCGGTGAATACACCCTTGCACTACCGCACCACGCAGCAGTAGTAGGGGTGTGTGTGACACCCGCATATCACTACTGTGCAGAGCAGAGATAAGAAAGACACACATCTCAACATTTCCAGCTATTAGGACATTGAGACAGCCCCCCCACACACACACTATTGGGACAGTCTTGCCTAAAGCAAGACAGTTGGGAGGTAAGTTTCAAGGAGAATATTTTGTCTTTTGAGGTATTGATGATTATTTTGAACCAAAGCAAGTGCGACTTTCATTTCAAAGGCATTTCAATGTGGTACAAACCACCATTAAATTGTATGCAAATACTACAAAATATCAAAAACATAACCATGATCAATTTGGCAATATAAAAGTGATTGTGAAGATAATATAATGCAGTAGTGCTATGAAAAGTACTCTGACCAGGTTTGCTAAACTTATATAGTATCTATATGCCACAATAGACATGTAAATGGCATATAGAAAATTTCTTACGGGTTTTATTAAAATGATTGTCCATGTAAGTAAAATAATTTTAAATATTATTCAAACTGTAAAATATAAATGATTTACAATGCACCAGGGCAATTTAAGAGGAATAAAGTTTAGTACACCAAAGATTCACACAGTTAAGATGCACTGATTAGGATGTCGCAGCCATGTGATGGAAACTTGTGTAAGTTTACCTAGAAGTCCACACCCCTCTGACTTGCTTTCAATACAAGTTGTCTTATATTAACATAACCCACTTCACCTTGTACAAAATTACCTTCTTTCATACTTCGTTATTGAAGCAACCTGGGATAAATTAATTAATTGGTGTAGAAAAATATGAAAAAACACAATTCTGAGGAACTTATTCTCATTTATCATTCTCCATTATCATTTACATTTTACTGCGTGGTATGTAGTTTAAAACCTTTTCACTCTGATTATATATAGGCTTAACATCCATTTTTGAACAGCACCTAATTGTAAATATGCTACTTATCTGTTTATTTTAACACACAGATACTCTAGTACATAGCTCAGTTGATAATTTTCACCAAATGTACTTCTCATAGGTAATGGTGTTTTTATATTACTAAATTGAACATACAGAGAAGTCTTCAGTCCACACTGCAGCATCAATTATTAATTTGTACACTTCATTCTGTTTTATATCAAATGGGCATATTTACCACCTATTGAGGTCATTGTCATCATTGTTTCTAAAACATCACGGTGGAGGACAGTGGGCGTAAAAACAGAGCGATCAAGCACACACAAAGTTGATGAAGGTGCGGATATGAGATGTGCTTGAGAGGGTAGAGAAGTCACTGCTCACAAGAACTTACAATCTAGAGGTTGTATTTATTTATTATCATTTTTTTCTATCTGGATTGTGACAACTCTTTATATAAATTGTTATTTACATATGACCAGTGCTGGTCTAGTTTCCCAATCTTTAATGTGGGTAATAAATCCGTTGTTTGTTTAACTAATTTATTTAAGTGGGACAGATCAGGTTTATGTTGCGATTCTAAAAAAAAACACGTTTTTTGGGTGTAAATTGTAAACATTTTCAGTAATATGAGCAATGGATATCACCAGTTAACTACTGTATTTTCATGATACAGAATACGTGGTAAGGATAAAGTTTGACCCAGGCGAGACCCATCCCTATTCGCCAGATTACAAACATTTATGCCTCAATAAGTCAATCAGTCTTGTTTGAGAAACAGTGTTAAAAAGAAACAATACTACAATCACTATCCTTAGATCACTGCTGTTTAAAGTCAAGGGAGCATGAGTTTGCATAAAATGTAGGTAAAGTCAGCTATGTATTGTGTTAGAATCTTAAATAGTATATTATTATTTTGATGTTTATAATCATGTTTCAATGTTTTATGCTTTCCATCCCTTTAAATGAAAATACTTTTCAGGACAATTTCATTGGTTTCACAAACTTTCCACAGTGCTGACTTTAGAACCAAGGACGCCAGATCTTTGCTCTGAGTCCTGTACTTCAATTCATCCTTGGATCCCTGCTGGATACTTATATAGTCAGCTGCCACTCATCTCTTTATGTATAGCAGCTACAGTTTTATGGCTAAGAGGCGGAACTTTGACTGCACTAAACCACTTAAATTATAGAAGTTGAATAGAATATTAATGTAGAGTAACAACCCCTCCCTACTGTAAAATATGAGGATATTAGAAGTTACATAGGATTCTGTACCAGATCACAGAACTCTGAAATAAGTTTTAGTGTGTATATGTGTCTGTATGTATATGTGTATATAATATATATATATATATATATATATATATATATATATATATATATATATATATATATATATATTCATAAACGTAAAGGGTGCTTTATTCCTTAAAATTGCGTGAGTGCATTTTTATCACCATGTTTATTTAATAATATCTTGGTATACTTATTTTTTGGTTTATGTATTTTCTTTTTCAAAATTAGAATAAAACCTGTTCAACAGCTGTATTTTGTGAAAGGATTTGTCTTTTATGAAGGAGGATCTAGGGTAGTGGTGTTTTGTTTACACTAGCCAGAGACCTATCTGGGTCTATTCTTGATGCAGTAACTAAGGCTGGGTACACGCTACAGGATTTTCGGCCAATAATCGGGCAAATCATTCAATAAACGACCATTCGGCCAGATATCACGTTGTTTCGTTTGATTGGTCGTCCTGTTTAAAAAATCTCGTTCCAACCGCCTTCTGATCTTGCTTATAAATTCATGACCAATTCCTTGGCCAACTGCAGAAAGTTCCTTGAACAGAGATTCCTTTCTTGGCGTGTGTATGTAAATTTAAGATATCTCTACCTCTATCATGTCGTGCAGTGTCCGAACATAAGGCAAATGGGTATAATGTGCTTTTAATGGATAATCAATAGTAAACCTGACTTACACGCTCCATATAACCTTTTGTGTTGCTGTATGCAAGTATATACAACATGTATTATTTCCACATGTGAAAATATATATTCTCATTACAGTATGTATTTCCTGAAGAGACATGTGACCTTTTATATGTGATTTTCTTATTATTAAATGTAATTATTTTTAAAATGCAACAACATAATATTATTATTTGTGTATTGAGTCTACATATTATAGTGTTTCCTTTTCCGGAATCTGATTTTGTGGGAGTTTTCTGCCGGTATTATTCAACTCTTTATTTAAATTTCTTCTGCATATTCTTGCAGGGAACCCATGTATCGTTTCAGTGTGTACAGAGTTGCAAACTTTTGAGCCAACATTATGTCTGTCAAATCGCTGGCCGGGCGGTTGGTCTTGCAAAAATCGTTTAAAACATTTTATAGTGTGTAAGCATGAATCGAGCGACCGATCGTACCATCAGTCGTAGGTACAATCGCTGTAGATAACACATTGGTCGGAAAATTCTGCAGTGTACTTAGCCTAAGTTGGATGAGGAAAGGAGTGAAACCGAGAAATGGTAGGAATTGTTTAATCCGCACATAAAAATGTTAAAAAAATAGTGACTGGGAATTATCAATGTGCATTTTTTTCCAAACTGCAATTTTAATTCCACTTTTTTGTGTTTTTTGTTTTTTCTTCAAATCGTGTAGTCTATCAAAAAAACACACATTAAAAAGCTTTTTTTTTTTTTTTTATCACTGCAACACTTTGCAAACTACTGTGCTGCTTTTGCATCCTGGGATCCGTACAATGAATGTGCAATGAATCAAGTGGTGGTTTGGAAAAGCGCATTATTTGATGCCGGGGGGTTTAGACGTGGTTCTCATTTGTTAGATTGTGCAAATCACATTCTTTCTCTGTATAATGCTTATAAAAAGGTGCATGATTTAGTTATGATTGATTTGAAGAAATACATCCAGAAAGTAGCAGCAAAAATACTTAAGGACACGTATCTTAAGCTACATACAAGACAAAATCATAGCCATTACAAAGGGTTGCTGTAACTTATCTGCATGTCATTACTGTACTGCACGTAACGTGAGCATCCACTATTCACCCTTCTAACCGAAAGGGGCCACAAGAATAAGTTGCAGGGACAAAATGCAGTGCGACAAGAGATCATTTTTTATCTGGTGCAAATAGCCTTTTGCCCAACTTATACACCAGACGCTAACAGTCATTACATGATGTTCAATTACAGAGAAAAATCCCCCAGCACACACCTATAACGAGCAAAGAGGCTGCTATTTGTACGGGAAAATGCAGAGGTCTCCGTTCCGCACATTTGCAAATGTATGGAGAGCAACTGGCCCGTCCAGGCGCTTCTGCAAATAAGGTGGTCCTAACTCTAAACAATGAGTCCCTATTTTTGGCCCATACATATGTGTTTTTATATTGAGAGCTAACTTACCAAAAGGTACCCCAAGCTCCTCCAAATGGCAATACAGCACCAGCACTCCCCATCAGCTGCTGATGCCACCATGCCTCTCAAACAAACAAAACAGAAGTGGAAGTTGCTCAACTCAATCTGTGTTTGTTCCTTTCAGGATAACCTGCCCTTTCATGCGCCTGCTATGAACCTATAAATTGCTTGAACAACTTCCACTTCAATTTCAATGTACAAGCCCGTGGGTTACTATAATCTGCAGGCAGTTTGTGTCTCTTAAAAGGCCAGACATCAGATTACATTTTTATAAAAAGTACAGTTTAATATATAATACAGCGTTTTAAAACCTTATCTTATTGAGGTGATTTTGAAACTGCATACAAACCTGTACTTTGATACAACCTGGTCATTATTCTTGTCACTCACTTCCATGGATGAAATATTCCCTAAAATTAGCACAAATGTGAAAGATATTGTAATCTTTGTAACTCTGACGGCACTAGCCAACTTTATACAAATACTCACACTTCACACTCGTATTATAAATCAACTGATACCTGGATTCACTCAAATGTCTCATGAGAGCGGAGAATAGTTGCTAAATAAGGCAATAAAGTTTTATGTGAAAAACTATTTTGTGGATAATTAATTCTAGAAAGATATTTACATAACTGGTGCTCATGTCATAATTGTGGAAGGATCTAAAATAAGGATCATCTTATTATATAGTAGAGATTGATTAAATTTCTACATCATTGATAAAATTAAATTGCAGCAATTTCCAGTGGAAAGCACCCAAACATGATATGCAGTACCTAAAACAATTTCATAACACAATTGTTCATTTAAAGAAATGTTATTTTGTCTACCCGAGCAGGTGATATGGTGATTGGTGTAGAACATACTTTTATATTACCGGAAATGGGTTTCGTTTTTTTTTGTTGTTTTTTATTTATCGATTTCAATTCTTTGATCAAGGCTCACAAAACAGAATTGTTTGCGTATATACCACTGACTTGTTGAGCCACTATTGGCTCTTAAAAGTATGACCTGGCACACCGCAATATATAAAAAGGATGTCTACAATTGTATAAATAAATAGGGTTCACAGTGTAAAATATAGTCAAAAAAGGAAATTGTGTGCATTTTTCTGTTTTAATTAAGTATATTTGTTTAATGGTTATGAAGACAGATTGCTGATATTTGTAGAATACTCCTTTTATGTATTGACTGTTTTTATTGCCAATATTTGAATTTTGTATTAAAAATGTTAAAAAAATAATTTGTGTTTCTTTGCACTTCTTTATACTATTCATATTGTACTATACAGATAGACATTCACAATACTAGAGAAACACTTCATTGGCAATAAATTGTAACCTGCTTGCTATAGACATCATATAATAGGTTGCTCTTCCTTGAATAACAATTAATAATAGGAATCCATAAAGGTGGTGTGCTCACAATGGCTGATTTATTTCTTTTTTTTCTTTTTTTGCACTATAGCAACCTAAGTACAAAGTCTGATAAACTGAATCAGAGAATTCATTTTAAAATTGATATGAAAAGCGATCTTCAAACATTGGAAAATTTTAAGCCAGATGTAACTTCCCACGTCTAAATCTTCAGATGGAAACATACTGAATGACTAACCCAGTTACTGTATTTTAATAAACCGTTCCAAACGTTGCCTAGGTTACTGCAGCAATACCTTATTTGGTTATTTGAAGCTCCCAAGTCAATGGAAGTTTATGATTGATTGAAAAAATGTGAAGCACAAAGTCGCATTAGCGGGTCTGTAATGTCACTTTGCCACATTTTGCACCATTCATGGACTTTTTCAGCTTCTTAAGTGAAACAGAAGGACATTTACTTTCAATGCTGAACATCAAACTGAATAACAGTGTGTGAGATATTGCTGCATTGATATTCAATGAACTCCCTGTGGCCTATGAAGAACCCTAACAAGAGTTTACAGATGCACCTGTTTCACCTACTTGTGGGTACATAGTGAGCAGCCTCCATGCCAACTGTTTGCACAATCATTTGCTAGATTGTGTTTCCATATGAAAGTGCACATGCTGACTTTCTATTGCTTTTATAACTTTTACATTTTCTCCTAAAATACTGCTTAGTGCTGCCACATTCTTAATATGGAGACATTTGGGTAGATTTATCAAAATCTTCTAAAAAGGAAAAGTGAATGTATTGTATTGCCCATAGCAACCAGTCAGATTCTAGCTCATTTATCTAGTACATTCTAGAATGAAAGATTAGAATCGCTATGGGCAACACTTCCACTTTTCCTTTTTAGGAGGTTTGATCAATCTACCTCAGTGATGGGCAACTTGCGGCCCTCCAAGCCTTCACCTGTGGCCCACCAGTTGCTTCCTGCTTTAACCTAAAAAAAACAAAAAAAACAATAGGGAGCGCCAGGTACCTTGCTTATATCAAATAAAAATTAAACTGATATGGCAGAACACACTCAGGTTCCTGATCATTAAAAAAAACTATCATAAAATTATGTATATAACTATATTGTTATTATTTACAAACTTATTTAACATTCATATCGCATTTAAAATATGTACACATATGTATGACGATGGGGTTGTCCAAGATGAGGACAATAATTACCAGATTATCAAATCTAATGTAAATATCACATATATATTATACTAATATCAAGTCCTATCTGGACATTTAGTAATTCAAACAGTACCTGGAAGGGTCGAGTGGCCAGCTTGCCCCCCCTCTCTAATATACAGGCTGAGGTGTCCAAACTGTAATTATAACTCCTTAAAACAAGCCAATAGTTGGAAATAGAATGACATACAGTACTTGCCAGGACCAGTCACAGTCACCTGTGTATTGCTGCACATTAGGACGCTGATGGTTTATGAAGATTTCCTCGGCGCACACTGTGCACAGCTAACTTCAGGACTGAGCAGCCCTCCATGCAAAAAGGTAGCCGGATAAAATAGATGCCTCTCACACCAGATCTCCCATTTAGCATGTACTTTCCAAATGCAATAATTGGTGAGGTAAGTAAAGGCTGCGTAATCACTTCTCTGTATGTGAGTAGATCACTCCTTGAAAAAGTCCTCATCAATCAAGGGTTAAATATAAAAGTCTACCTCAATCTGCATTTCCTCACATTAATATATCAATAGTACCCCGTTCCTGCTTTAATATCAGGTTTGTTTGTTTGTTATAGCTTTTAACACTTGTTTAAAATGCCTGCTAAGTTTTTACAGATAGGTGTCTTTATTTTATTGTGTATTTTTTTAACTTACTTTACAAAATTATTTTCCATTGCTTAGAATAAGGGTAATATGTGGCCCTTTCTAAATTAGAGGGCGGCCTCTGATGTGTATTCGATTGCTTATCATTGATCTATTCCCCAAGTCATTTCATGTGTTACAATTGTACTTTTTTACATTGGTAAAAGTGTGCCTATAAATCCATTTTCCTGTAGTTCCACCAGACTGATGCAAAAAGCATCAAATCAAAAGTATGCCGACACCCCATCTCGGCCAATACCACAGAGGGGAGGTCTAAATGAGCACAATCCACACCCTAAACCTCATTTAAATATTCAGAAGAAAGAACCTTTCAATCACATACCAGAGTCCATATATATAGCTTAGCTTCCCTCCTACCTACAGTCATGGCCAAAAGTTTTGAGAATGTTACAAATATTATTTTTCACAAAGTCTGCTGCCTCTGTTTTTATGATGGCAATTTGCATACACTCCAGAATGTCATGAAGAGTGATCAGATGAATTGCAATTAATTTCAAAGTCCCTCTTTGCCATGACAATGACTATTATCCCAAAACCAACATTTCTACTGTACTTCAGCCATGCCCCAAAAGAACCAGCTGACATCAGGTCAGTGTTTCTGACATTAACACAGGTGAGAGTGTTGAAGAGGACAAGGCTGAAGATCACTTGGTCATACTGATTGAGTTAGAATAACAGACTGGAAGCTTTAGAAGGAGGGTAGTGCTTGAAATCATTGTTTTTCCTCTGTTAACCATGGTTAACTACAAGGAAATAGGTGCAGTCACCATTGCTTTTGCACAAAAAGGGCTTCACAGGCAAGGATATTGCTGCTAGTAAGATTGCACCTAAATCAACCATTTATCGGATCATCAAGAACTTCAAGGAGAACGGTTCAATAATCGTGAAGAAAGATTCAGGGCACCAAAGAATGTCAAGAAAGCGTCAGGATTGTCTCCTAAAGTTGATTCAGCTGCGGGATCGGGCTACCACCAGTGCAGAGCTTGCTCAGGAATGGCAACAGGCAGGTGTGTGTGCACAGTGAGGAGAAGACTTTTGGAGGATTACCTGGTGTCAAGAAGACCAGCAAAGAAGCCACTTCTCTCCAGGAAAAACATCAGGGATAGACTGATATTCTGCAAAAGGTACAAGGATTGGACTGCTGAGGACTGGGGTAAAGTAATTTTCTCTGATGAATCCCCTTTCAGATTGTTTAAGGCATCTGGAAAAATGTTTGTCCGGAGAAGGAAAGGTGAATGCTACCATCAGTCCTGTGTCATGCCAACAGTAAAGCATCCTGAGACCATTCATGTGTGGGGTTGCTTCTCAGCCAAGGGAGTGGGTTCACTCACAATTTTGCCTAAGAACACAGCCATGAATAAAGAATGGTACCATAACAAAAAAGAGCAACTTCTCTCAACCATCCAAGAACAGTTTGGTAACAAACAATGCCTTTTCCAGCATGATAGAGCACCTTGCCATAAGGCAAAAGTGATAACTAGGATTACACAAAAAATAGATACTGTAGATGGGGCAATAGAGCTGGCAGACTTTTGGCAAATCTGTCAAAGCCTTTTAGGCGCAGAAGTCACATAGTAGCAATTAAAACAGTGGACTCTTCATTACCCCTTCCTAAATCTAGAGAAATAGCGGATGCTTTCTTTAAGTACTACCAGACACTTTATACGGCCACTGCACCTAATAATTCTCTTCTAAATTATCTACTACAAGAAGCTAATTTGCCCAAATTATCCCCCTGAGCAACAGGATCTATTAAGCACTAATATCTCTTCTCAAGAGATCTCAGATACAATCTCAGACCTGAAACTTAATAAATCCCCTGGCCCTTATGGATATTCAAGTGAATACTATAAACTTCTAAAAGCAGAAATAGTTCCGACCTTGTTGGAACTGTATCGGATCATCCATCGCTATTGCCCTCACTATCCATCTTTCAATCGGGCATACACTACTCTAATTCCAAAACCAAATAAGGATCCCATGCTGATGTCCTCATATCGTCCTATCACATTTTTAAACTTGGACTTTAAAATCCTCTCTCGCATAATGGCCAAACGAATGATAGCTAATTTTGCTAAAAATTCATAACTTATCTATGCTGGGAATATTTGTATTTGAGAAAGTTAAGATGTTATCTATGCAGACAAGAACAAGACCCAACATCGATGAGTCTCCCTGACCGCGCTCACAAAATATGTAATACTATATATGTACATGTCTGTTGATCGTACCTGAAAATGATTGTCAATATGTAACAGCTATTATTATGTTATATGTATCCAAACTTCTTCACTAAAAATGTTTATAAGTGGGCTCAGGGATCAAAACATCGAAATTTTGGGTCCATGGCCAGGAAACTCCCCAGACCTTAATCCCATTGAGAACTCAAGAGGCGGATGGACAAACAAAAGCCCACAAATTCTGACAAACTCCAAACATTGATTAGGTAAGAATGGATGACCATCAGTCAGTATGTGGCCTAGAACTTGATTGACAGCTTGCCAGGGCAAATTGCAGAGGTCTTCAAAAAGAAGGGTCAATACTGCAATTATTGACTCTTTGCATAAATGTAATGTAATTGTCAATAACAGCCTTTGACACTGATGAAATGCTTGTAATTTTACTTCAGTATACCATAGCAATATCTGACAAAAAGGTCTAAAAACACTGAAGCAGCAAACTTTGTGAAAACCAATACTTGTGTCATTCTCAAAACTTTTGCCCATGACTGTACAGTATTTAGGCAGCTCCTAAGTATGGAACACCCAATGGAATCCCTTTCAGGGGTTGAACCACCAAATCTATGCCAACTTCGCTCCCTTGACTTAAGAAAAGGAGGCATATTATATAGAAAACATTAAGGAATCCAAGTGTGGATGTGGACTCCTTTCCAATTCCAAGTATTCAATGACTTAAAAATCCCAAAAACAAACCCTTTAAATAGCATTATAGCAAAATGTTGGAGAGACTAGTAGCTGCATAAAAAGATGGTCTTTCCACAATTTGGTGAGACAACACTTAGAAATAAAGCAGGTAGATTACTGCACATAGTTGATATAAATCAATTAGACAGAATAAACAGTCTAAAGATTTAGGAAAATATATGTACACAATCTTGGAACTTTAAATGGCAGCTCACCAAGCTTAAATACCTGGGTAGTTATATAACCAAGCCATCCCACCTCTTCCCTGTTGGATAACCTCAAGCATTGGGATCTTGACTGAAGAAAAAGACATCTTTTTTTTGGGGGGATTTAAGTATAATAGACATACTCTAACCCACACACTTTAATTATTTAAAAAAAAAAAGTAAAAGTTGGATTGTATGATTAGGTTATGACAGAAGATCCCATTAGCTAAAATGTTTACACTATAAATCTGCAGACAACCAAATGTCAGCAACAATTTTAATACATAGAAAAAAGCCATGTAGTCATGGCTTGTCCTACTAAAGATAACAAAGTTTGGGAAGCTGTTTTTTGCTGATCAGAAATTGTATTCATCGCCAAAGGCTTTAACCAAGCCTCTGTGATGTAGCCAACCCCAGAATATAAACATTCTATGTAAAACCTGACATTTTGGAAAACAGAAAAAATAGCTATGCGCTGTACAGTGCCAGTAAAAAACATGCATGTGGGACTTGTGATTGGCTGAGTGGCTGTTGACTCTCCCAATCAATTAATGACAATGTAACTTAGCACCAGGGCTCTGGAAGGAACAGTTATTAATGCATATTAGGGCTCTTTACTTTATTCTCTCTGGACTATGTTGTTGAAAAAAGATTGTCATCAGACTGCGCAATGGAAGATATTTTTTAATAAAGTGGTAAAAGAGGGGTTTCAGGAACTCTTTACTTAAATATATATATATTTGTTAACTCTTTTTATTTAAGAATGTTGGATTACAAACAAGCAGAGAAAGCAATGAAAAAGGGGTTCGGATCAAGTGAAATACAAAAGTATGTGGAACCAAGAACAAAACTTTGAGTATCTGGTGAGGGGAAGGGGGAGGATAGGTGGTCGGTCACAGAGAAGGGATGGTGAGCAATGATGCTAAGTGAGGTTGCCGAGAACAAAAAAAGAGCTTGTGAGAGGGGGGGGGGGGGAAGTGGTACTCCAAGGTCCTACAGAGATTCAGACACAGGGAAACTACAAATGCAGCCAAGGAGCCCAGATTTCATGAAATTTATCATCCTTATAAAGTAGGTGGTGAGTAATTGTTTCCATCCTATTTATGAATCAAATACAGCAAAGAGACACAGAGGGGATCAAATCTGCTTCCAGGATTTGGCCATGAGGCAATGAGCAGCAGCTAGAATATAGGATGCCAACTTAGAGTGGATGGCAGCGGAGGTAGGGCCATGGATCTTTCCAAACTGGACACAGAAGGAGGAAGGACAGAAGGACCTGGACCACCAGATCTGCATATATGTCCTGATGTGGCCACAGGCCATCTGCAGGCAGAGGAAGTAGTAGGCTAAATTTTTGCAGATGTGTCAAGAGCGTGATACCATCTATAGTCTACTTTATATGCATTTACTTTTATCAGGATGGAGATAGAACTAGAGGCTATCAGGGCCCTCTAATGGTTTCCCAGTAATCCTCCGGGGGATGTCCCAGATCCTTCTCCCACTACCTTGTGTGTCTGTTCCCCAAGACCAATACACAGTCAAGGAGGATAAAATAGATCAAAGAGACCATTCCTCTCTGCAAGGTTGAGGAGAAACAGCATCTCAAAATGAGAGATAGGGTGATGGAGCTTGCTCGGCAGGAGAGTTTGTATGAAATGCCTTAGTTTAAGATGCTCTAAAAATCTGATGTCGAGGAATTTAGCACAAAGGCCTACATAAGGGAGTAGGGCTCCCCCGGACTAGCAGGTCTCCAACAAACCTGACTCGTGAGACCAGCCACGCTCGAGAAGAGGAGGTACACTGACCAGGTGCGTAATCAGGGTTGTTCCATATGGGTATAATTGATGGGGAGAGAGAATTGGACAGGTGGTGGTTGCAAAGCTCCCAGATCTTCACTGAGAAAGACAGGGCTGGGAAGGGTCTAATAAGGAATGATCTGTGAGTTTTGGGGAAACCCCAGATACCAGAAAGCTGGAGACATTTGTATTCGATATCCACCCAAGAGAGAGAGAGAGAGAGAAGCTGGTGGAATGATAAAGGCTACAATTTTCCCAAGATGAGCAGCCCAATCAGGAAAACCTCTGTCTCCTCGAGTCGTGGGCTTCTTAAGGAGAGACTTGTTTCAAATAAATTTAGTAAATCATGTTTGAAAGGTGAGGAGGTCCAAGACAGGGATTCTGATCGGGAGAGTTTGAAACAAATAAGCTTAGGGAGGATGTTAATTGTTACGGCTATAATCCTGACCAGCCACAAACTTATTAGAGAGCGCCAACAGAAAAGATTCAATTTAATCCTAGTGAACAAATCTGGGAAATTCGTCTGGTGGCATATAGGAGCCGTTGCTGCTGACACCAAGGTATTTTATCCGTTTATGTTGCCATTTAAAATTGAAAGGGACGTTCTTTGTTAACCCTCTTGTCGGAGGACATTGAGAAATAAGGCTTTGGATTTTGCCATGTTCATTTTGTGTCCAGAAAGGGTGCTGTAGTGGGCTAAGAGCCTGAAAAGGTTGGGGAGGGAAATTCTTGGCTGCTGCAGAGTGAGCAAGACACTATCCGCAAACAGCGATAGTTTGCTTTCCAGACCTCTGTGTCCACATCGTGTATATCTTAAGAAGCCCTGATGGTAGCCTGATGGTAGCCACAAGGGGTTTGATGAGGGCAAAGATTGGAAGGAGAGTGAGCATTCTTGGTGGGTACCATTTGTAATAGAGATAGGGTCCAAAAACCATTGACTATAATTGTTGCAAAGGGGTGGGAGTATAAAGCTTTAACAGCAGTGTGAAAGCTTCAGGGAGGGCGAAAATGAGCTAAAGTTTGGTGAAGTACTTCCCAAAAGATCCTATCGAAAGCCTTCACTGCATCAAGAGAAAAAATGATGGAGTGACTTTTCTGGAATTTAGGTTATGGATAAGGTCAATGGTTTGTCTCATGTTATCTCTCGCCTACCAGGAATGAAACCAAACTAGTCGTAGTGTACCAGAGAAGATAGGACCAAGTTGAGTTTGTTTGCAAGGATCTTGATGTACAGTATAATATTGTTGTTGAGAAGAGAAATGGGATGATAACTTGCACAGCTGTGGACATGTTTGCCCTCCTTTAAGAATAATGTTGATTCTGGCTTCTAAGGATTCCTTGGACCACTTAAATATTTTTTAAACCCTTTGTTTATTTACTTATTATATATTCATTATATAACTATATATTATTTTGCAACTCCAGGGTCCTGAGTTTTTGTTTTTTAGTACCATTACCCCAAGGGATGATGGTAAGAGACCCAACACTTTTCAGCCCAGGGCTGGTAGTAGTCTCTAAGAGGGAGAGAAAGTAATTTCTTTTCTGGGCTCTCCCACAGAAGCTATGACGCTGCAGTAAATGGGCTGGATCTGTTTTACTTTGTGACAGGGGGACCCCACTCTGCAGGTTTCCTATTTATAGTGTGATCAGCCAAGCTTGTGCAGCCTGGTGCTGGTTAACACTCTAGAAGTGCGACACCATGCTTGTTGTCTACCTGTTTTAATGGGAACCGGCCCTGACTATATAGCACCTGTGCTGGTTATTGATTTTAGGGAGAGGGGGGGGGGGTGCAATTTTTTTTTGTTTATATATATAATTTCTTGTCACCACTAACAACTTTTCCCCAGGCCATCCAAGCAAATTGGCCCAGGAAAGAAATTGATGATATTGACTGCAACATCTTTGCTCCGAACACATCTGGACAACAGACATGTGGATAATCATGACTGGGGCATCCTGCCTGCGCTAGGTTTTTATCTTAAGAACGTAAACTGACACATTTTTATGTGTGCGCAAACAGTGCTTCTTTATGTTTATCTGTAATTTAGGCCCAAAGTCAGATGAAGAGCGTCAATCAAGTTCCACTCATTGGCTTACTACTGATATAATGAGGACAATATGGAATCACATGAGTAAGCTTAGAGAAAGGCAGAAAGTGCTAAGAAAGAAAAGAGACGGAAAGTACTATGGCATATCTAGACCCAATGTTAATTATTAGTTTAATTCTAAAATAGTAAATTTGTAAAAACAGAAAAGTAGATCTGTGGCTTTTGCTCATCCTGTGAGCAATTTCCAAGATGCATAGTTGCACAGTTCACACCTCTAGGTGTTTTGGAAAATAAGTGAATATTTTAGATTGTGGTGGGTATCTACAACTGCGTCTACTTGGAAAGCGTATCCTGAGTGAGAGGAAGTAAACCACTTCCTAACATAGTCTAGGACAGTTGCCAAACAGTCTGGAGAGTGAGGCAAATAAACTGTGAGAAATCATCTAGAGGTATCGCTTAGAGATGATCTTTTGTAAAGCTATAGGGAGTACTGGTAATGTAATTAAAGACTAGGAACATTTAGTGGTGAATGGTTATCGCGGTTATACAAATGTATTTAGCGGAATGGAAAGAACATACATGCCGTCCACCACCTCTTCCTAAATAAGTGGCATAGTTTAGATTTCCCACCGGCTATGAATCCAAAAGTTTATTACATTTACATGTATTAGAGCCACTCACAAAATCAATAGCTATTACTTTGTCTTGCTTACAGTAATCTCTCTCTCATATATATATATATATATATATATATATATATATATATATATATACACACACACACACACACACACCTTTTTTTTTTTTTTACAAATTTGACTAATCACCGGATGTCTTCAGGGGTTTGCCCATACGTTGGCTTCTATTATTTGGTAATTCTACCACTGTAGCCTGCAGAAACAAAAGTACATTCAGTGCCCACATCCAAAACAGAAAGCTAATTCACAGTGGAAGGTCCAAAGGCACACTGGACATATATTTAATTAATATGCTTCATGCTGTGAACCAGACGGGCAGTTGTAATATCACCGCTATGTTGCCAATTAAGGGATGAAAAGGTTGTAACACTGGAACAATCTCTTAAATATAATTTATAACAAATAGGTGGATATGTAAGCCTAAATACATTGAAAGGTAACAAGTAAAGGTTTATTTTCTCACTGTGAGGATCTGATTCCCCAAATGAGTATGTTTGCACATGACCTGGCAGCGCCATTCTCTCTAATCTTCTCTGAGTCAGCAGGCAATGTGAGCATTCCAGGGATGCCTGTGGACAGTGGAATCACAATTCACTGTCCCTTCTGGAGCCCTGCCACAGAAAAGCAAGGGAATGTTTTAGAGCCAGTGTGCACATGGTGAGAACAAATGATAGTATTTCACTAACACTTTTATACATAAAATACTACCGCATCGGTCTTTGCAAGAATGTAATATTGCCTAAGTCCCATTGTTTATCACCATCCCTAATTCATAGAAGACAAAAGGTATGCACAACATTCCATCAGGTAGAAACTGTAATATATTCATCATCTGCTGGAGGCGAAGATAAAAGACACAACATGTAAACACACAGATAAAGCTCACATGGACCATGTCTGTATTAAACATTTAACGGATAGGCTGTTGCTCTTTTATTTGCCATGCAGTCCAGTACAGTGGGAAACTGCATTGTTTTTGCCCTTTGCTGCAGACATAACTTTTAAATCCCAAACTTAAACACGCGTGAATGAGACACCCCAGCAGGTTTCTCCACCCCAAAAGTTAATAGTTTTTATTTTTAAATCAACTACTGTAGCATTAATAAATGTCTTAAGGTATGGCCAGTGTTATTTGGATATTAACCTTATGCGCATATAAGGCTATTGTTACTAGAGATGAGCGGGCTCGGATATCTGAAATCCGAGCCGGATCCGAGACAGATCCGGGTATTCCCGCCAATTGCAAAACTGAAAGCGAGGCTCTGAGTCATAATCCCGCTGTCGGATCTCGCGATACTCGGATTCTATAAATTCCCCGCTAGTCGCCGCCATCTTCAATCGGGCATTGATCAGGGTAGAGGTAGGGTGTGTTAGGTGGTCCTCTGTCCTGCTATATCTCGTGCTGTGCTATGCTGTGCTGTGCTGTTCAGTTCTGTGCTGTGTCCTGTTCAGTCCAGTGGTGCTGTGTCCTGTGCTCTGTCCTTCTAAGGGCATTGTTATTTCCCCATTATTCCCAAGTTATAAAAAAATTTAAAAAAAGTTCTAAAAAAAAAAAAAAAAAAATTATTAAAAAAATAAATTTAAAAAAAATATCCAAAAACAATCCTGCAGTATAAGTCCATTGGTACTGCAATATTACAAAGTTCACTGATTCTGCAGTATAATTCCAGTGGTACTGCTATATTACAAAGTTCACTCATTCTGCAGTATAAGTCCAGTGGTACTGCAATATTACAAAGTTCACTGATTCTGCAGTATAAGTCCAGTGGTACTCTCCTGTGCCGCATATAATTTTTAAAGGCTTTGCCGAGTGTGTGTGGCTTAGGGGTACGCTCTCTTGTGCTACATATAATGTAAAACAAAAATTTGGAGGATAAAGTAGGGAAAGATCAAGACCCACTTCCTCCTAATGCTGAAGCTGCTGCCACTAGTCATGACATAGACGATGAAATGCCATCAACATCGTCTGGCAAGCCCGATGCCCAATCTCCTAGTACAGGGCATGTAAAATCCAAAAAGCCCAAGTTCTCAAAAAGTAGCAAAAAGAGAAACTTAAAATCATCTAAGGAGAAACGTAAAGTTGGCAATATGCACTACACTACACTTGAAAGTTGGAGGAGGTATTGTGGCCCCGGTACCAAATTGGGTACCGGGGCCACTCCACTATGCAGTCCAGAAAGCTACCTCGGTGAAACGTTTTGGACTAAAAACAATATTGTGAGGTGTTCAGAATAGACTGGGAATTAGTGGAAATGATTGTTATTGAATGTTATTGAGGTTAATAATAGCGTAGGAGTGAAAATAAACCAATAAAACTTGATTTTAACACTTTTTATGTTTTTTTCAAAATAAATCCGAATCCAAAACCTTAAATCCGAACCAAAACCTTTCGTCAGGTGTTTTGCGAAACAAATCCGAACCCAAAACCTCAAGCAAATCCGAATGCAAAACACAAAACACGAGACACCAAAAGTGGCCGGTACACATCCCTAATTGTTACAGTGTTTTGTGATCTACAAGAAGAGTTTGATACAAATTGCTCTAGTATGCATTTTTCCCCTTTCATTTTCACATATGCTAGAATGTAAATGCTACTTTAGATATGTAGATTTCACAAGTATTTGCAGGCGACTTTGATTCTTTTGTCGCTTGCGACGCCACTTACATAGCAGACAACTGTCAGTGTTGCTGATCTCATGTAGAAGCATAGTTTTCAATCTGTGCTATCTGATGCGTGATAAAATCCCAAGTGTAGTAAACACATTAAGTAGCACGAGCTTTGGTGGAAAATTTCACTTGTTTGTGCTAACTCAAAGCCCACCCATAACCATTACTATAAGGTAATTGCACTAATCTTACAATGTTCTACTAAATTCAGTTCAGGTCAGCTGCAATGTACGCTGGATAAAATGCTAATATTCCCACAGCATTTTTCATATACTACCTCATAATCCAGCTGCTTCCGTGGTGGGGAGTGTGGGAAGGCGGTTAGCAGTCTGTGGAAAAAGCCATGATGTAAAACTTACTTGTGAAAAGGTCATCTGTAAGTGAATTGAAATGTAAAACTTGATGATATCACAAAAGTAATATTACACAGGTAACTACATATGGAATGTATTATGGTATATTCCTGTAAATCTAAGACAAATAGGCAGCCATATACATAATTGTCAGCCTGACACCTCTTCACAGTCTGATAATAGTCTGCTCTTGCTTTTCTCACTAAGTTTCAATTGCAATGATTATCATTTATTTATACAGGCCAACATTTTAAGCTGCAACATTGAACAGATCATGTTATATGTAAATTAGATTATTAAACACTTGATTCATAAAGTTAGGGAAATAATGTGATATGATTCTTTGAGGAACTGACCCTTCAAATACTGGTGCAGAAAGTCTGCTAGTGCCTGATGGACGTATTACAGGGTATGAGAGTGGAAGACATTACATGGTCATCGGAGCAGAGCAAAGGGCAACTGGGAGAATATTTAGGGATTATGGATTATATAAGTGATATAGATGGGACAGATGTGGATGGATTTGTAGTCAAGGGTCAGAACTTTGAATTTTATTCTGAATATTTTGGGAACCCAATGCTAGGACTGACAGGGGTATAGGAGGATGAGTGTCTGGATGTGTAAATGGAGGGATAGTTTTGTCACTGGCAGGCTAGGCAGAAGAATTTAAGGTAAATGTATGGAAGATGGTCAAGTTAATGGAAGGAACATGATCAATTAAATTTTTTTTATGTTTAAATGTGTTTGAGACATCCATGAGAAAATGGCTGCAAAACTGAGATTTTGGCTTAAACGGAGCGAGTTCAGTAGTGTTGATTGCATAGAGAAATGCCTCAGTAAAGGGCACAGATGGGGAAAGAGAGGGTATGCGAATGGGGATTTTGTTTAAATGCAGATGGGAAATGACCTGTGTAGAGGGAAAGGCCCCTGCATACACAGTAAGTCTAATATGTGATTATTTTTTTTTAAAGCAGGCAGTCTTATGTGAAAAAAGACAGCAGAGATTTGAGGCTTGTGTGGAGAATAAATGTTACTTAGCCAGGGTGAGAGCAAAGTTAAAAGATATGAAGTATTTTTTGGGTCAGGTGTGCCAAAATAGGTGTGGGCAAGGGCAACATAGTTTGGCAGCAGCAACCTTGTCCAGTGCAGATGACAGTATGCTGTTGTAATGGGATACAAGAGAGTAAGGAAAGAAGAACACCAAGAAAAAAAAAGAAAGAAAGAAAGAATTTTTTTATCTATGTAGAAGGGTCGGTTTTAGTGGGGATGTGGGTGGGTTGGTGGGTGGCAAAGCAGAGATGGCGAAGGTAAGTATATTATGGCCAAAGAGTAGAGAGGCAATAATATAAATTATATTGAGGATGTTTTCTACCTGGTGTGTGGGTCGTTAGCACTTTGGGGAAGTCCAAATGAGGTGGTGAGAGGAGCAGCATTATTAGTAGGTTATCAATAGCAATAGTGCATTGGTGGAAGCCTAGTTGTCAAGAAATTGGGATGTGTGCCATATTTCCATATTAAAAACGAGGGGGGGGGGGAGCATCCCTCCACCCTCACACACACTTGAACCAGTTCAAATAGATACCACTAAAAGTGCTTATATTCTTCTGCTATAGCCTATAAATCTATTTATTCACATGTAATCATAAAACAAAACAACCCTTTCAACTCAACAGCTTGTGCCAATTAAAGCCCTCATGTTTCTGAAGGTGACGACTTTTATGGCTTGATCTACCGAGCATTGGAAATACAACCAGAGACCAAGTATTCATATCCAGAAATCTAAAAACCAGACCAAAAAATGTGTAGTTCTGCTGTTTGGTGATAATAACATGCAAGCAGGCATGACCACAGGTACCCATGCCCCTCAGTGAGAACCACTGCTACATAGGAAGCGTTACATGCGTAATTTAGTGTAATGCAGTGTGGAAAATGGTAGGAAAATCCCTCATCCAGAAAACCAACCTTGAAAGTATTGTGGATAAAATATCCCATTTCTGGACTCCAAAGCTGGCTACCTAAAAAACATATTATATACATTAAATATACAAATAGTACATATGGTGACAAAGTACCCAGCACTACATGCACAGTGCTTCCATTTACAACTCTCCTGTTTATCACACACTCACTGACGTAGTACACAAGTGTACAAGACACTGTGCATTATAGGTAACACTAAACCACAGCGGGCTTATTTATGTAATTCACAACATCTATATATGTATATTTGACATGTTTATGGCGTATTTGCACATCTGATGTGCGCAATTATTGTGCTTAAGGTGGGAATTAAAGTGCTTGTTCTGCACAAGGGAAAATCCTGTTGAGCCACAGCTCTTTTTTACTTGTTGTAAAAACAAGTAAAAAGAAGAAAAAGGAGAAAAAGAAAGAATAAAATGGTTCTATCCATCCATTATGTACATGAGACAGGACAGCTGAGCTAGAAGGGGAATAAATATGCTGGTGTGTGGAAATAATTAAAATAATAAGTTAATACCAAAAATAAATATAAAAAATTAAAAATATATATTTAAAATCCATGAACATATATAGGTGAGTAGACAGCCATAACAGCCAGATCTTTCAATACACACTGTCCAAGGCTACGGGCACGAGAGGCGCATGACGTCCACCTAATACTTCAATACTGTTCGGGACCCTTGTCTCCAGCATCATACAAAGGTGCAAACAGTGGGGGGAGGAGATTTTCCCCACAATAATATTCCTCGGCATACACTGTTTGCGTTTACAGGCCATAGAGGCGTATGACGCCTATCTAATATTTCAAGACTCATTTGGGACCCCCGTTTCCAGCATCACATAGAGGTGCAAACAGTGGGGTGAGACCTTTTCATTATTACCGCTATCATAATTATTTATATTCTTCCTTATGTGTGTCCAGGATTAGAGACATTTATACAAGGTGTGCTGGCCACACACCTTGCTACTATTTTCCAATAGGATTACATTCTGTCATAGATGATATACTGCTTTATCGGACATTTTATTATTGAATAGAGGTTGTATATATAATTGCACTTGGTATATGTGATACAGTTTAATGTTGTGCATATTTTATATTGGTATTTTTCATATTGTAATCAATTGATCTGGATACAACGAAGCCCGCTATCAGTCACGGTTATTATCAATATTTTCTTATATATGATCTGTTATGTTTGGCGCATCCATATTGTTCTTTTTCTCTTTGCTCTATACAAGACTGGCACACTTGAGTAGGGTTGCGACGAACTACAAATCTTTCTAATATATATTTTTTATATAACATTTTCAATATTTTTAAAAGGAGCGCTCAAGTTGTTGTTTTCTCTAGATCCCTAACATTTGCTCCAGATATACGTCAGGAGTAACAAGTGTGTATACTTACACCCCATGATAGTATAAAGAAAGTGTAAGAATAGCGTGGAGATGTGGCCTGACCAATTTAGTAGTAAAAACAACTTTTGCATTACCCTATTTGTATCCAATATAATAACGTAATATAGTGTTATATACATAAGTGACAATAGTGTCTGAATAGTGTTATTAATAAATGGGAAAGTTGCATTTACCATATGAAATATAATTAAATACAGATACAAATACAAAGTACAAGAACACATTAAATACAATTAAATACAAACATCTATTGCTTTCCTCTTTAAAAATCAAGTGGAAATTTTATTTCCTGCAGTTGTCCAAATGGAAATATTAAGTAATGCAAATAGATGACCGCAACATCATATAATACAGCAACCACACTATTGACTTAAGTACTATAAGTGGAGTCCAATCGTAAGCGGCTAGCTAGTGCCACTGATCATCATCAACACAGGCATCTCATGCTCCAACCGCAGAATCCGTCAGAGATACATCTGTAGACAGGTCTGTATACATCTAGGCCCAGTTCTACCTCAGACGCAATTACATGAGATCCTGAAAAGTGATGAAAATAAAACCTATTGTCTAATGTATACCTGCATGCCTTTCGTATGTCGTAGAATAAAGCAAACAAACAGTGAAAATAACTTATTGCTTATTCTCCAAAGATATTCCAAAATGGGTTGGACAGATTTGTTGGTACCCTTTAGAAAAGGTTATAAATAAGTGGATTAAAGTGATATTTCAAAGTAATTGATTTCTTAAATTAGTATCACACATGTCTTCAGTCTTCTAATAAGTCATTCAGCCTATATAAATGGATAAAAGGGGTCACTCTGCTGTTTGGTATCTTCGTGTGCACAACACTGAACGTGGACCAGAGAAAGCAAAGGAGAAAGTTGTCTGATGAGATCAGAAAATTATAGACAAGCATGTTAAAGGAAAAGGCTATAAGTCCATCTCCAAGCAGCTTGATGCTGCTGTGACTACAGTTACAAATATTATTAAGAGATTTAAAGTCCATGGGAAAGTAGCTAACCTCCCTGGACGCGGGTGCAAGAGAAATATCGACCCTGGATTAAACAGAAGGATAGTGAGAATGGTAGAAAAAAAGCCAAGGAAAACCACCAAAGAGATACAAGCTGTACTCCAAGGTTAAGGTTTGTCAGTGTCTTATCGCACCATCCAACACTATTTGAGTGACTGCAAATGACTTGAAATTAGTTTTGAGGTTAATAATAATGTAGGATAAAAAAAGAGCAAATTTTTCAAACAAACTACAGATCCAAAACCAAAACCAAAACACACGAGGCTGGTTTTGCCAAAAACAAAACCAAAACACAAAGATAATTCAGATCCAAAACCAAAACCAAAACCACTTCACGGGGGTCAGTGAGCATCTCTACTCCAAACATCACACCTGGCATTCACGCTAAAGAGTTCAATCTTTGTCTCATCAGACAAGAGAATTTTGCTTCTTATGGTCTGAGAATCCTTCAGGTGCATTTTGGCAAACTTCAGGCGGCCTGCCATGTGCTTTTTACTAAGGAGTGGCTTCTGTCTGGCCACTCTACCATACAGGCCTAATTTGTGGATTGTTGCAGAGATGGTTGTCCTTCTGGAAGGTCTCCTCTCTCCACAGAGGAATGCTATAGCTCTGAAAAAAGTGACCATCGGGTTCTTGGTCACCTCCCTGACAATTCCTTTGACTTCATGCTTGGTTTGTGCTCTAACATGCACTGTCAAATGTGGGACCCTATATAGACAGGTGTGTGCCTTTGCAAATCATGTTCAATTAACTGAATTTACCACAGGTGGACTCCAATTAAGCTGTAGGAACATTTTAAGGATGATCAGTGGAAACAGGATGTACCTGAGCTCAATTTTGAGCTTCATGGCAAAGGCTGTGAATACTTATGTACATGTGATTTCTTAGTTTTTTATTTTTAATAAATTTGCAAAAATCTCAAAAAAAAAAATTCACGTTGTCATTATGGGGTATTGTGTGTAGAATTTTGAGGGAAAAAAGAAAATATTTCCATTTTGGAATAAGGCTGTAACATAACAAAATGTGGAAAAGTGAATTGCTGTGAATACTTTCCGGATGCACTGGATAGATGCAAAGTCAGAAGTCATTTAAAGTGCTTCTTGCACAGACCTTGGGATCTCTTATGCGGAGACCCATTATCCAGAAAATTCTGAAAGGAAGAAACAGTGAATCATTTTTGCTGTTTGGCGATTGTGTTGCCATGATCCCCAAATGTTTCTTCCTACAGTTACTATGAAGAGCTCTGCTAAACAACTCAATGAGGAGGGGAATGATAGAGGCAATGTGTGAAGAAATCTATACAGATAATGTACAGAGACAATGTACTAAATAAATGAAAGCTAGAATCTGATTGGTTGCTATAGGCAACATCCCATCAGATTCTGCTGTCATTTTGTAGAAAGTACTAAATAAATGAAAGCTAGAATCTGATTGGTTGCTATAGGCAACATCCTCACTTTTTCAAACTAGCAGCTTAGTAAATCTAGCCCCTGGTGTCTCAATTGCTCAGGTGGATCTGTAGAGAGGAAGGTATTAGTAGGCAAACAGACCTATCAAACACTAGTACTAAAACACACAGACCCATGCTTAGACTTAGCTGTTAGGTGCTGTGGAGTGCTCTGTGTGATGTCTTGATGTCTTGTAGTTGGGTTTCTCCGGTGAAATAGCGCCGAACCTATGGATCCTTATGGTGGAGCTGGAAAAATGATGAATTATGAGAAATGTGGTAATTTGGATTAATTGGAGTATTTTTGGTGCAAATATGCTTTCTAGGAATAAAGTGTGGACAATTGTTAAGTGCAGTCAATATATGCTTTCTAGGGATAGGTAAAGTATGGACTAGCAATTGGAGAGAGAAGGATGAGGCAAATGAAAAGGGAGAGTCAAGGAAGAGAATGGAGAGTAAGGTATAATGGATAGAGCTATTATGTGGTGGGGTCAATGAAAGGATGGAAATGAGTAAAGTTTGGATCAAGTATAGTGGGATGTAGTAGGAAAGACAAAATATTTATATATAATAATAGGAAGCTATTAAAAAAATCAGAGAGAAATGCAAATGAGAATTAGAAGAGGATATATTAAGAGAGAAGTAGGAGTAGTTAGAGGGATAGAAATAAAAAGTGGAATGGACAGATGTGGGTATAGGATATAAATAAATTAGTAATGGCTGAGGTGAAATAACTATATTACAAAAGTAAGATTCTGGATGGACAGAGAATACGGTGAACTGAGGTGGCTTAAATGTAAGAGTATGGAGCAACTATATTATGAACAGTGAGTAAATCTATATTAGTAAGTGGTAGGCAGCAAGGTAGACAGAGAGATATAGTGAATAAGTAGACATGTGAGCAGATGGTAAAATCAGAAGCTTCAAAGAGATTGTTGGGGGTGTGCATTTCCGGATGGGGCTTCAGATTATTATGGGGAGGTGACTGGAAAGCTGAAACTAGGTGGGTAAATACAGTAGCTTGTGGATGGAGGTAGTGATGGAGGCTAGAGTAAGAATTGGAGTAGTATATAGGGAAAGTAAGGAAGTAGTGAATAAAGAATTAAATGGCAATGGAAATATTGACAATTGCACTGCAAATAACCATGGGCCTGATTCATTAAGGAACTTAGGCAAGAAATTTCTTACTTGTTAAAATAAAAGGGGTGAAAATGAGTTTTTTATTTTGCACAAACAAATCATAGCACAATAGCAAATCAATTACACTCATGTGGAACACCTGTGTGTGTATGTGCTAACAGAGCAGCCCAGTGAAAATTTTACCCTTTCTGCAGCCTACTCCTGCAGACTGGCTGAGTTTCTAATTAATTCCCTATAGGAGAGGTGTGGCAAATAAGCCTCTTTGCCACAATACATTATATATATATATATATATATATATATATATATATATATATATATATATATATATATATATATATATAGTGGAAAGCAACATCAATTTAATCTAGCAACGCTTTAAGACACTATAGACTCTTTTTCAAGCCATAGTGTCTCGAAAGATTGCCGGCTTAAATTGATGTTGCTTTTCACTATATCCTGAAGTGCCATTTTTTACATTTTTATATTTACTATTTGATTTGGCAGCAGAGTTTATATTTTGAAGAGGAGTGCCCAACCCTTATCTATCTATATGTCTATATATATATATTAGAGCTTATCTGTAGTACCGTAAATATAAACAAACATAGTGATTGTAATCAAGACAAATGCTCTCTCTTTATCATGTCAAGGTAAGTAGTCTGACGTAAATTCTCAAAAACATCTTAAGTTCTTGGCAGGCATTACAAAACAATCTGAGGAAAATGATGGCCTACTGAAACTATGCGATCCCCAACACAGCAACATATCATATACCTGACAAGCCATAGAAGTTGAATAAAAAACTGTACTGGAAGAGACATTTGCAAAGTGGGCCCATAATTCAAAGTTACTGCTCCAGTTATACAAGAATTGACTTTACACTGCATTATACAATGTTTATAGAACCCATAATGTACTTGAGGACTCACCATAGAATGCAGAATGCTCTGAATCATGCTTAACTAGGAACAGATCCTGCTGTCCTTCACAAACTAGTTCATATGGATTTAACCCCAGAGTTCTGAATGGTATACCCATCTGCTCCCCATAATACATAAATACATGAAAGCAAGGCATTTCATAGATATAATCACAGCTATCCATGGTGTACTAAAAAGAGCTACCAGATACATTTAGAGATAAATGGATTTTATGGTCCTTAATATAGTAGTGGTTTGAAGTGTCAAATGATGGCAGCTATTTAAGGTCTATTTCTCAATATGACTAAAAATAACATGGGATGTTCGTTCTGTGCATTATAACTACAGTTGCTCCACATACGTATGTAATATTTTCATGCTATAAAAATTGGAATGTGTTTATAAGGCAAAACAAAGCCAAGCCAATTGCTTGGTGTGTTATACAAAAGCCTCTCCTTACTAAGGCACTAGATAGATCAAGGTGACGGACATCATAGTTTACAAAAAATATAAATGATGTTAGAAAAAGATTGTGTGGTCATTCCATCTAATTGTGCAAAAACAAAACAATTTCAAAGAACAGTAAACACACAAGAAAAAGTACTTAACACATGAATGAGATGAAAGGTGTTATGTTTTCATGATGCAATCAAAAATGGAGAATCAAAGTATACCAACAAACAGTAGGCAGTACCAGTATAAATTTATATTAAAAATAGCAATTACACCTAACTGAAAACAATATGCATTTAAAACCAGATACCAGACCCAATGCTGCAATTTATTTGGCCAAATGATTACGTTTGAAAGAACTGAAGCGTAGCACATGAATGCCTACCTTTTAGTGAAATTTCAGTTTACTACTGATCACTAAACTTAATATATTCAACAAACCTCCTAGGTGATTAAGGAAAGCAAAATTATATCATATTCAGTTAAAAAAATACTGTACATACTTATGTGAGCTGATTGCAAAGTTAAAAAATTTGGGTACATTAAAAAAAATGCTTGTTTTTATTTCAAATGCTAGACTGTATATCAAGATTACTATTTTCATAAACAACCCTTCAAAACTCTAATACATTAGATTAATTAGTTGCATTCTTGCAGTAAATTAATGCTGATACTGTCAGACACAGTTTTATAGTTTAAGTGGAAAACGTTAAACATTGTGCAACAGGTGATTAACTGCTATACTATAATCACAACAAAAGGATTGTCTTATATAATTTGACCGTCTTATCAGGTTGGTTAGATTGTGTGATATAGTTCTTGTTTACAGTGAAATCTAAATAAGATGATGGTAGATAATCTCCACCTGTATGAGTCTCTAAGATTAAACACAGCATATATCTGGGCCTATAAAGAGGCTGACTGAGGCAGCATAAGGTAGAAAATCATTCTAAGCCTTTTAAAAGAGATTCACATTTAAAATATGTGAACATTCCTTTAAGTTTTCATTAAGGGTGCCTGGGGAGCTAGCAGCAGCAACATATTTTGGATTTGAGGCAAGTGGCTCACTGGAACTAAGCAGTTTCATGCCAATGCTTCAGCAAGCTAGTGTCATTCTTCACTTGACCCCCCTGTAATTACATTTGTTAACATATATCATTTTATTTTAGATTATACAAACAAATTGTAGCAATCTACAAAATTGAATGCTCTTTTCCTCTAAATAGAACTGAGACAAATCTTTTTTAATATGATAAATTTATCACAAATAAAAAACTATTTATTTGAGTGATAATGAACTGTAAACTTTGTCAAATGTACATTATTGTTCAAATTATACATTGTCATAAGTGTTTAAGCTTGTAAATAATATGTACTGGCATCTACATAGACAGTGTCAGACTGGGGCATGAAGGGCCCACCGGGGAATGCAACACTAGGAGCCCACCAAAGGGGGTGTGGTCAGCCATCATAGAGGCGGGATCAGACACTAGAGGGGGAGTGGTCAGTCCACGAAGGACAGCTAGCACCCTAGTGCAGTATATAAAGAATACAGTGTGTGTATAAAGAATACACAGTCTTGACCTGCCCCTTAGATTGGGCAGAACAGTCATTAGAAATCACGATTGTCCCACTGGATCAGGATTGGCTAACCTGTAGCACTCCAGGTGTTGTGAAACTAAAAGCCCCAACATGCTTTGCCAATATATAGCAGCTCATTGCTGGAAGGGTATGCTGGGACTTATAGTTTCACAACACCTGGAGTACCACAGGTTAGCCAAGCCTGCACTAGACTCAGATCATTTGACAGACTGTCCTACCTGTTGTTGTCACTTTTACCACCTGTGGCTGCTAGTTTCTTTAGTTGCTGCTTGTCTGGATCCTGGAATATTAAGGGCCCTATTTGGAAAAAATAATGGGTACAACCATCCCTGCCATTAAATAAACAGCACCCACATTTAATAATTAGGCCTCTCTCCAGCCTCAACATTAAAGTAATAGTACTCACATTTGATGAATAGATCTATTTCCCTCCAACCCACCCCAACATTAAATTAATAGTATTCCCATTTAATAAATAAACCTATTACCCTCCCTCCAAACAGTCCTAGTAATAAATTATTAGCATTTATGTTTAATACATCCATTTCCCACGACCATTCCTAGCATTAAATAATTAATATTCACATTTAATAGATAGCCCCCACACTCAGCCCCACATTCAATTATAGACCCAAACCAACTCAGCATTAAAGGTCCCATCCCCCCCTCCCTATAGTGTTCTCTGTGCAGGCCCCCCTCACTATAGTTTAGCATAGGCAGCCCCCCTATAGTTTAGTATAGATAGGCAGCCCCCCTATGCCACACGGTAGTGCCCCCAAAACAGTGCTATGCCACACGGTAGTGCCCCCAATGCTATTCCACACGGTAGTGTCCCCAAAACAATGTTATGCCACACGGTAGTGCCCCCAATGTTATGCCACGCAAGTGTCCCCGATTCATATTATGCCTGCAATAGTCCTCTCAATTCACGCACATTATATATATATATATATATATATATATATATATATATATATATATATATATATATACACATACTATATCTTACATGTGATAGTTGATTCATCTGTACTATGCCCCTCAGCATAAAGTCCCTAGTGACCTCAAATGGTGACATTATTAGAATTTCCCTTTACAATGTAAAATCAACGCTGCATATAATTATCCTATGGAAAGACAACACCGCACATTGGTACTGACACCAGATAAATGGTGCCCCTCTCGCAATATAGATCAAAGGTGGTGTGTATAACTCTGAATGATTTTTCAGGGACTCTATTATGGAAAAAATCCTTATCTGTTAATCCTGCATGAGATCATATACTGTGATTTTATATATATATATATATATATATATATATATATATATATATATATATAGCACAAACAATATAAACAACTGGTTAATACTTACCCAAAAGTTGATTGCTGCAGCCTCTCTGCTCTTCTCCCTTCAGCGGCACGGGAACATCCGCTGACAGGGTGAGGGGGTGGGTCACATGATCGCAGCTGCGATCGCATGTGAAAGATGATTGACCAATCGCAATTGAACAGCGGGGACGCACCGGGGACGACGTGAGGGGCCTCCAGGTAAGCTCCGCCCACTAATAAAAGGGGGCGTGGCCATACGGTAGGTGGGCCTACCGGTGGTTTAACCTCACAGAACATGTGATCAGAGCGAGTCTTCCGCCACTCCACCATGTCAGCCAATCAGGAGACAGGACTTGAGCTCTGTCAAGTCAGCTATTTGAAGCACGGACTGGTACGGGGACAGGAGACAACTGAAAGGTATGGAAAGAAAATGAGAGACAGATATGGGATTACAAGAAGCATAAGCGGGAAAGGATCATTAGACTGTAAATTCCAATCAGGAAGGGACTGATGTGAGTTCTCTGTACAGCGCTGCAGAATTAGTATCTGATGATGATGATGATGATATCAGGACTTGAGAAAAACAGATAAGTGGTACCACCTAAAGTAAACATAGTACATTCATAAGAACTCATAAAATTTTTTACATTTAAGTATATTTAAGTGAACTATCACCCATTTGTGTACACACCTAAACAAACATTCTGTGAACTGGACAGGAAAATACACTAAAGTTTAGTTGCAAATAGCAGAAACTCTTAAGTTGTAATAGTCTTATGTCGAGACCGACTCTATATCACTGCAAATAAACATGGATACTAGAGCAGTAGTTTATGAAGAATTACTTGCATAAGTTTCTTGCTACAGTTATGTTATATGGGTAGGTTTTCTAATTGGGTTGAAGAAATTGAATTTGGCAATATTAGGTCTGGATGTTATATGGCTGGGTTTATATCACACATTTTTTAAGTATTTGAGTGACAAGATGTCACGAACTTGACCTTAGAATTGCACTTATCCAAGATGGCCAGGACTGTCTCATGAAGATTCCGTCTTGGATCTCATTTCCTGTTTGGGCCTAGAAAAGGCACTTCCTGGTTTGAAGCCTTTGCTTGAGTATTGTGTTTGTATCTGAACTTGATGCTTCCACAGAACCTTGCTCCCTCTTGTGATTTGGAATACAATTGCTTGATATTTCTACCAGACCTTTATCTGTCTTGATACTGTAATTTTCAGTTGTTAGATATTTCAGATTTATATATATCAAAATAAATCCTGTTTACTACAGAACTACCTGGCTATTGGATTCCATTTGTGATACCAGAAGTGTGACACAAGACTGGGGTTCAGTGAAGATTCCATTACAGATATTGGGTGGCGGGCTTTATATACATACATCTTATATGTTGGGAGGATAGTTTTGTTCTTCAGTGATTTTCATTTTTCCACAATCCTTCAGGTTGATTACCAATTGTTATACTTACTATGCAAATCATATATTCATTGGGCATAGTGGAAAGCTCATATCAGGCATTATGGAGTAAACTTGGGTTTAGATTCTGCCAGTATGTCAGTTTGTTGGTGTGGGGGAGGAAGGATTTGCTTTGGTTGCAGGTGTGTGGAGAAATAAACTGTTTATTATTACTCTTAACATTTACATATTGCCCACATACTTTGCAGAGCTTTACAATTGATGAAGAAAAAAGTAATTTACGGTTTGCTTATAATTCTCTTACTGCATGTCAGGTGGAAGACCTCCGATGTACACTTGTATGATTTGCGGAAAGATCTGCATTGATAAAGTGATAGAGTATTCTAGTTGAGACCTTAGCGGTGTGGTTGGAGATGGCAGTTGTGGCAAGATATGTGAAAGGAAGAAGAAAGATATAGTTTTAAGAGACAAATTTATAAATTTGTCTGTGAGGTGGGAGAATTGACGATTATGTATTATGATTTTGAGGAGAATGTATCTGATTTTTACTCGGTTGAAGGTGGTCATCCTTCAGAAATATAACAATAATCTCTCTTTGAGCAATGTTCTAAAGGGTGTAACAATATTGGTTGAGGGAGCTAAGACAATAAAATGCCTGTATTACCCTTGCTGTGATAAAAAAAGGGCTTGGCGGCTTATGGGAAGAGTAAGCCTTAGAATGGCTTTTTCATTCCAGGATGTGACAAGCTGTGGTGCTAGCACTGGTTAGTATTGTTTGCTACCATTCAGTACAGGGGATTCGGTAGATGTTTGAA
The DNA here is from genome assembly GCF_038048845.1 of Mixophyes fleayi. Lineage (NCBI taxonomy): Eukaryota > Metazoa > Chordata > Amphibia > Anura > Limnodynastidae > Mixophyes > Mixophyes fleayi. The sequence continues at coordinate 56,544,005 of NC_134407.1, forward strand.
TAGCAATCTGCCTGGGTTTTCTGTTCCTACTGCCATACAACCACTTTCTTTTTTAAAACGTGTCATGCACCATCCCTGCTCTCTCCTCTCACAACGGGGAAGGACAACTTCTCTCGTGGGGGTACATGGCAACAGGAAGCAACTTTCAAAAAACCTATCAAAGATCAACGTGTTTTCACCTGACCACCGGAAATGCTCTAATACAGCCTATTTAAGGTTGACTCTGGCACTGATCGAGTACCTGAGTATTGGATAACTCCTTGGTCTGTTCCTGGGTCCTGTCTGCATCTATTATTTCCTTTTAATTGGACTTCCTGTTGTCGTTCTGCTTGTTGCTGACCATTCTTTAGCTTCTCGATTCTGGTTCTGTTCGGATTCCTGGTTTGATCTCAGCTATCCTGACCATTCTTCAGCTTCTCGATTCAGGCTTTGCTTGGATCTCCTGGTACTGACCCGGCTAGACCACTACGCTTTATCTGTGTATCCGCTACCTCTAGCTACTGACTCTGAAGGCCGCAACCTGTAGCTAAGACCAAACCTCATCGGGGTCCCTGGTGAACATCAGCAGCATGTTAGACTCTGCGCCTCTTTGCTCAGTAGCAAGAACTGCTAGCGGGTAGATATCCACTTTCCCGGTGTGTGTGAATTATGACAAAACGTTTATTATTTATGCACATAATGCAATCAAGGCCAGGTATAGAAAGAAGGGGGTGTTCACATTACAAGGTATATGAAAAATGAAAACATTTATAAGTGGGTACAGAACTGCTTCCACATTCAAGAATTATGTTACCCTCATAATAAATATCTTGGACATATATCTAACCTGCATTATAACCATTATTGGTTTGCAGAAACTATGAGTTATCAAAATTACAAAAGTCAGAAGAAAGGGGAAGCGGTGGGTAGGTGAGGAGGGAGGATGGGGAATGAGACCTTTGTATTATTTTTGCTTCTTCCTTAATTTCTTTTAGAGTCTCGTCTGTTATTCTATGGTTGAATCGACGGGTCATTTAGGAGTAATCTTATTTCATGCCGTACTCTACCACCATTTTCTAATGATAAATCAGTTGTGGAAACAGATTACACTGCTTCCTCACACTGGGCAAGTTTATGCCCTCTATATAGCCAATCAGTTCAGTGTGAAGATGCCCTACTAAGAAGGAATATAGTCTTCTAGTTCACTCTGTGCGACTATCAGTTGTGTAATCTTCCTTCTATAATATCTATCACTGCTGTTTTGCCATGTTTGCTGCAAGTGGGATAAGAAAACTGCCGTTGAAAAATATGTTTTCCCCCAGAATCCTGACTCATCCCCTGCCCTTCACAATGGTGTACTACTACCTACCCTTCACAATGATGTACTACTACCTTCCCTTCTCAATGGTGTACTACTACCTTCCCTACACAATGGTGTACTACTACCTTCCCTTCACAATGATGTACTACTACCTACCCTTCACAATGGTGTACTACTACCTTCCCTACACAATGGTGTACTACTACCTTCCCTTCACAATGATGTACTACTACCTTCCCTTCACAATGGTGTACTACTATCTTCCCTTCACAATGGTGTACTACTACCTACCCTTCACAATGATGTACTAGTACCTTTCCTTCACAATGGTGTACTACTATCTTCCCCTCAAAATGGTGTACTACTACCTTCCCTACACAATGGTGTACTACTACCTTCCCTTCACAATGATGTACTACTACCTTCCCTACATTTTCCTTGTCTTTCTACCTACCTTGCGCGTCTGGTAATCATTACTGAACTTTAGTTCTTTTATGACATTTAGAAATAAATTAAGCCAATATTTGTGGTACAAAATGTATTTTTAATGACAAGATTTAAAGATCACCAATGTTGAGTTTGTGTTTTCAGCATTCCTGGGATGAAACAAATGTCAATTTATTTTATACAGTTGTCCTTTGGGCTATTAGTTATAATACCTTTATACTCCATCTAGGAATCTTAGCAGTGCAATCAGAAAATTAAGATATGACAACTGTTAGCAATACTGTTAGGAGCCGCGGTGGCCGCGGGCTCCGCCGCCACTCACTGGCCCTCTCTCTGGCGTCCTGGCCGCCTCCATGATGACCGTGACGTCACTTCTGTGTATTTGGCTGGACGCTGAAATTAATACTATCGTGCCCCCGGCAATCAGTGCAGCTGGGCACGTGTGCTGAATCTTCACAGCCTGTGGGCTGATTGATAGTCTAATTAAATTAATTAGCCTGCACCTGAGGATTGTTTCAGGGCAAAGCCCTGATTGGCTAGTTTCTGTATTTAAGGCAGGGAGGGCTTAGCCTCCCTGCCGGTTATAGTATTCCAGTTCTGTGCTGTGCTGACCTGCTCCTTAGAAATCTATTGCCTGATCTGTTGTTGTGACCCCTACCTGTACCTTGGACCTTGCCTGTTTGCCTGTGACCCTGACCTTTTGGCTTGTATTCTGGACTTCGCTGTTTGCCTGTGACCCTGACCTTTTGGCTTGTATTCTGGACTTTGCTGTGTTGCTAAGGACCCCCGACCTCAGCCTGCCTCTGACCACTTGCTCCAGTCTGGGCCAGCGCCCTGGTTCCATTTGCGCTTCGACCATCTTGGATGAGCTTTTACTACTCTGAGCCTAAGACCTGGGGGCATCTGAGTACCTGTGAGCACTTAAAGATCTACGGGAAAGGCGGCTGCTAAAGGTGAAGATCTCTACACTACTGTTCTAAAAGCTCATCCTGGTGGTTGTGGGCCCTAACAATTACACTCTGCGAGCATTTTTAAACTCAAGAGGCGTATTGAAATAAAACCCATAATATTTCCAGTCTTTTTTACTGCTCCACTGAAAAGTACCCAGACTTAGCAGAGGTGTTCTGATTGGTAAGTGTCATATAACAGCATTTTTTAGGTTCAAGTCTAAGATGTATTCTACTGTTGTGTTTTATAGTTTAAAGTGGATGTCTCTTTAGTGGGTTATAACTGAGCAATTATATCCGAGAATTAATCAGTTCATTCCAAATCAAAAAGTCTATCAAATCTTTTATTTCATGTAGTTATAGTCTGTTTTACTTTTAATCATTGCAAAAGTATGTAGTGATATAGTAACTAGTTATGGGCAAAAGTTCTAATTTCAAAATATTGTTTTCCTTCTACAAGTGTTAAAAATATTGTTTTCCTTCTACAAGTGTTAAATATTAAAGGTTACTTTATCTAAGACAACAATAAAAAAAAATCCCAAATGTATAAAAAAATATGTACAAGTTGTTGTACATATTTTGCACAACTGTAAATATATCGAACTGCTGAATCCTAACCCATTAGCCTCAGGTAATTTCAGACACTAGTTAAGTGTCTGGGGTGAGAACTACAAACCCAAACAAGGTGTCACTGTCTAACACTAAGCTGGAATGCTCCAATGATATCTATGACGACCCTACTGGGAGGGGGGCGGATTTGGTGGAATTGCTAGGTCAAGTCTCAGCACTCATTCATTGAGAAGGGAGGGTGTCTGGCATATTGGGAGGGCCCAGAAGAGAGATGTAGGAAGGGAGTGAGCCTTGAGACAGACTGGAACAGCTTAGCAGCATTGGGACGACAAGCAGATCCTATATCACAGCTTAAAACTCCATTAATGGTATCCAGAGGACCCTTTCTAAAGGAATTAGGCTGCCAACAAGCTTTTTAAGAGTAGTATAAGTGAATGAAAAAGGTAATGACTAAGAACAAAAACGACTTTAAAGACATCATGGTGTTATAAATATGAATTAAATAAAGTGGACTTATCCCTTTAACCTAGCAAAATAGTTCAAATTATATGCTAAGAGGTGCACTGTGCAAAAGTGTAAATATCACAATGCTCCCACAACTTAAGTACCACCCTTTTCAATTAAGTAAACTCCTATTTTGCTGCTAAAATATTGCTTGTTTGGGGATAATGGGACTATCTTTAATACACACTTTTGTGTGTGAAGCTTTTATTACATTGGAGTACTGTTAAACTGTCCTTCCCCTCTGAAGGCTGGGGTAGATAGGATCCTCTCGTTACTTTTAATTAGAGATGCTCACTGACCCCCGTGTATTGGTTTTGGATCTGGATTACCTTTGTGTTTTGGTTTTGCTTTTTTTTTTTTTGTTTTGCTATTTTGTTGGAAAATCACTTTTTTTGGGCATAAAGTAACCAAATTTAGTGCTCCACCTGTTTGTTGGATAAGTAAGGTGATTCTAAAGCTAATAAATTAGGAAGAAAACAGTTTAATCCCTGGTAGGCCGTCCTTAATTCTGCACACGAACCTGATTGTCTTCCTTTCCATCTTAGCCTATTGGCAATGCAGCCATCGTCTTTGGGTATATTACACCCTACACTTCTAGTTAAAGATCTAAAGAAATGGACAAATGTAGTTTGGTTTCTGTCTGCATCAGCCCCCCCTTCCTCCTTCCACTTGTAGTAAAATAGAACAAAAGCAGCCTGCATAGACTGTAGAACTGGAAATTCGAATATATAAAGAAATGGACAAAGGCAGTTTGGTATCTGTCTGCATCAGCCCCCCCCCCCCCCCCATCCACTTGTGGTAAATTAGAAAAAAAAGCAGCCTGCATAGGCTGTATAACTAGAAATTCGAATATACAAAGAAATGGACAAAGGCAGTCTGGTTTCTGTCTGCATCAGCCTCCCCCCATCCACTTGTAGTAAAATAGAATAAAAGCAGCCTGCATAGACTGTAGAACTAGAAATTCGAATATACAAAGAAATGGACAAAGGCAGTTTGGTATCTGTCTGTATCAGATACCCCTCTCCACTAGGAGTAAAATAGAAAACTATTCAGCCGTTATATAATCTAGGATATAAATAGAAATTGAGAAAGGCAATTTGGTGTCTGTCTGCATCATAATCATCAACATCCTCATTAGCGCCCTTATCGCCTACACAAATCTCCCCTTCATCCTCTTCTATTTTCAAAGTGGCATCCTCAATTTGTGTATCAACGGCTACACTCGGGCTGTTCAGGCACACATCAGTAGAACTGCTAAAAGAGTCCCTCTTTATGGGTACACTAACAGAATGCTCACGATTAGACATCTCACTGTTGGATGGACTCTCCACAGGGATTGGTGTCATTTGTGATTCAGAGCAAACATTATCCTCTAATGCCTAACTGTTATCTTGCAGCTCGGCTTTGACGCGTAACAGTAGTTGTGCACCAATTGTAGGCTCGGTAACATTTTTGGATCTGCCACTAATAGAGAAAGGTGAAGGCCTCATTCTCTCTTTGCCACTGCGTGTGTAGAATGGCATGTTGGCAATTTTTTTTTTATCGGCACTTAACTTTTCCTCAGTTACACTTCTTTTTCGCTTCAACACAGTAAAAAAAAATTTGGGGTGTGGTTTTTTGACTGATTTCAAAACACTGTGTAGTTTGACATCGCCTTGCCCAGATGACGTACTGGGAACACTACCATCAGGACTGGTGACAGAACCTGGTTGCTCATTCTGCTCATATGTGGACTGCTTTGAATCCATTCTGAGCCCAAAGCACTTGTAGTGCTACAAATTGTTTTAGATACTGCTGACAAATATGACTTTTGACAGCCAGAAATATTAATGCAAAAGAATGGGGGACACCCCAAAAGCACTTGGGAGTGCTAAAAATTATTTTTTATATCTGCTGACAGAAAGTACCGTTGACAGCCAGAAATATTAATGCAAAAGAATGGGGGGCACCCCAAAGCACTTGTAGTGCCAAATATTGAAAAAAAAAAAAGACTCCTCTATCCTCCTCTCTTCTCTATCAATTGTTAGCAGAATTGGAATCAGAATTGTATTGTCTGTCCCTGCTCTAATCAGCCTGTGACTACACCCTGATCTCTCCCTCTGTCAAATGGCGATGGATTGCTGTGTAGGCAGGTATTTATAAATTTTCAAATATTGCGAGAACCGAGCCCTGAGATCAGACGACGTCACGATGACGTTCGGCCTCGATTTGGATTCCGAGTGGGCTCGGCTCGGTACTCGGATAGCCTAAGTTCGGGTGGGTTCGGTTCTCGGGGAACCGAGACGCCCATCTCTACTTTTAATGAGACTACTCGGTGGAGAAGAGCATTTGCAGGCATATCTAGTAATTTAACATACTCCACGCACAAAATTGCTTCATGCAATAAAACAGCCCACATGAAATGTGCAGTTTTAAATAAAAATAAATAAAAAACTGCGTTCACAGAGGATACCAGCCCAGCACTGAAAAGCGGTAGGTACTCTTCCCAACCACCTCTGGGCTGTGGCGGACAGGGTAGTGAACAAGATTGTGGACTCCTGAGGTGTCAAATTTGCCAGCCCTGTGGTCCCTGTATAATTGCCCAATGGTACAAAAACATTTAAAAAAAAGACACATACAATTTTTAATTAAAAAAAGCTTTGTGGAAATCCTAATTCCTAACTTTATTAAATAAAAAAAATATGTTCTTAATCTGTCCTAGTCTCCAAGAAAAATTTTGCATATAAAAAATATGCGCACAAAAGTATTACATTCCTTCTACAGACTTATATAAATACCTGTGGCTGCACCACTGGATCTCTGACCTTCTTCGCCATGATTGACCTCTGAACTTAGCCCAGCCATTGATAGACGCTAAATTGACTAGGGGTAATAATAAAGGGATATTACATTCTGGTACCAACAACTGACTTGCCTCTCAGATATACACAAACATGCTTCTCAGTGCAAATGGGAATCAGACCTCAATATTTCTCTTTTCTTAAACCAACGGGAAATTGTTTATGGTAACCCTTCTAAAATGTCCCAATGCACCAATTATTTGGAAATGCTTCTTTTTATATAGGACTTCTCTCATCCCGGCTCGCCTGCAGAAGATATGGCCTGACCATTCGAACCTCTGTTGGTGCTTCTGTGGTGCCTTGAATGACATTTCATATGTTCTGGACCAGGCACGGTCTGCCAGATATCAGCCCGGGGTGCACACAAGCGGCCGCATCACATGACACGCGATGCGGCCACATCATTGATGACGCGGCCGCCGTTAATAATCAGGTAGTGGAACACCCGGGGGGCGGCCCTAAAAGCGGTGAGACAGAGACAGAGCAGCCCGTGGGGGGAGGGGGGGGGCGATGCCCGCCTGCCCCCCGGCCAGCCAGCCCCTGTTCTGGACATGTCCTGTTATCCAGCAGCTCAGGTTGGAGGTCTTTAAATTAGAAAGGAAAGTCTTCTCAATATCTTTGGTGCCATCTCCACTTATTGTCCTTTTCCATCCTTACCCAGACCAACTACCCAAGCACCATAGTTATATTTGGGAACATATCCTTATAGCCAGCAGAGTGGCAAGAGGACAGCTATGGAAACATCCCTCCCCTCCCACAAAACTGTCGCTAAAATACACGTTACTTACAAAATGGAGACGCTTGATGCTCCTTATTCTATTGCAGCATGCTCTCCCATAGTTAAATGGATTCCACCTTTTCTTTTTTCTATACCCTTTTCCCCCTACCATAAAAACATCAATAAAAATAATAATGTAAAAAAACAAAACAAAAAAACTATGCGAACTACAGCTGATCAAGGTAGAATGATTATAGTCATTCCAGTATAACTGGTATTTCCACTTACCAGCGGGTAATAACCAGTGTTTTCCCACATTAGCTGCTTGTGATTGGCTGACAGGAATAAACATTTTTGGTACCAGGGATATTATTATTGTTTATTTATATAACACCACCATATAATGCAGCATTGTACAGAGAGTAATCACATCAGTGCCTGACTGTTTGTAGCTTACTGTCTAATTCCCTACCACACAAACACACAGGTTCATTTTAGTTACCAGTCTGTTAACCTATCAGAATCTTTTTGGACTGTGGGTGGAAACCTATGTAAACATGGTGAGAACATACACACTCCATACAAGACAGGGCCCAAGTCAGAAGGTCATGACCCCAGCTCTGTGAGGCAGCAATGCTAACAAAGGTGCCACCATGGGGGCCTTGATTAACATGGGAGCCATGGTGAAGTCATAGTGCAAATGTACATATTATTGAACTACATCCAACAAGGGCCAGCTGGCCTGGTGGATGAGCTCATGCTCTCAGAAGTATTGACAAATGTGCTTGGCTAGCATCTTTGAAATGACACCGTCTAGGAAGGCACATGTACTGCGATGACAAAAGTTTAGATAAACAGGCTCACCTCCAGAAAAAGTACAGATGTAACCCACATTTCTGTAACAAATTTTTCCCTTGAGAATGTGTTATGTCATGGAAAAACATTCTTTAAAGTGAATGTATGAAGAAAAAAAGCAAAAATATTGTTCCGGTCTATAGGCAGTTATACAACATTACTGGATGAATCATTAAAAACATGGAATACAAAAACTCACTATTTGCAGCAGTAACATATGTCTCTAACTAATATCTCAAACTATATACGTTCTGGTAGTCATACTCCATAGTAAACATAGCAAGTATAATAATACTGATAGATGACAACACTTTTGTGATTAATACTTCCCATGATAATTATAATCAGATTACTAATATAAAATTAAAAACAAATATAGACTATTGTCAAATTGATTTAGCACATTTTTTTGCCTACGGCATTTAAAACATTAATTTAATTAAAGACAAAACCTGGTGTATTTGGTTGGAAAATATAAATTTACCAACCCCACATGCCACGTTTTATGCTTTAATTACATTGTCGTTTTAGATACTGCAGTCATAAAAGCCAAAAATCTGCGATTTTACAACACCTCAGGTTGACACATTCACCCCCCTAAAAAGTCTCTGTTTCCCTACTCACAGTTTGAGTGTCAGATGTGATATTAATTTCATTTTAAAATCTCGCACAAAAAAAGAGCAGTTTGGATTGGTGAATACACTAATGTGTATGTAGTAGAAATGTAACAGCTATAATAAGGTCTATTGTCAATACATCATAAATCATAGAATGAATGCCTTTTTATTAGCTTTTTATCATTAAATTAACGGTTTGCCATGGTCAATCACCCACATTGCACTTGAACTGGGGATTAACAGTGTGGTCAACAATTACTGTACACAATTTTTAATAGCAAACACACCATACAGAGTCAACATTACTAACAATTTATTTAGAACTCATCCCGTTACAACCTGTTATCTCCCCGATCAACAATACCCTCATTCCCATAGATTCCATCATCATCATCAGATGTTACTGGCTAATCTCTGACACAAAGAGACACATCCTTCTCATCTGCCACAACAGTTGGAAGCCTAAACAATAATACGGTTCCCAGTGCTGAATCATGCATGTGTCTTTGTCTGAGCACATACTGGCTTCCCTTATCAATTTTTGGCTACCTGTGAAACAGGCTGTTATATTATTCTGCTCCCAGTGAAGGCTTCCCCAGCATAGAATTATACCTAAGGGAGTCTTTTGTTCTGCGTTGATTACTACATAAATATATTTATGCAGATATGACAGGCAGGGGAAGGCTGGCAAATTTTAGTCTGGGGGTTAAGGCTCGACTCAGCAGCCTATTAGGAACATGTTAAAGGAAACAAAATGCAGGTGGCCCAGTGACCCAGCTCAAAGTAGTCCACTAAGGCACCGGCAATGCCATATTGCTGTTCCTGGTAAGATGACCAGTTTTACAAGAAAACATTCCCAATGAGCATACTTTTATTAAAATAATTTTACCAATAAAACATTGTCCAATATCCAATGCGATTGTTGTGGTTCCAAAACACAAAGATATTTAATTGCAAAATATAGCAGGACTTACAGCAAGTCATTTTTACGCAATAAAGCAGTAATATATATTATAATCAAACAGGAAAGTATAAAAACACAGAATACATTACATCTCCTCTAACGCTTCATCCAGGCCCAGGATAAGATAATGTCATGTTGTCTGTGTAGTCTGGACCAGAGAGAGTCTTAGCTGGTAAAAAAAGCTTGATAGTATCCAGTTTCAGTATAGAAAAAAAACTACTGATGACGTCATGACATTTTTCCATTGGTTCAGGCTTCAGGACAGTCCAGTATAATGCAGGTCATTGGTCAGTTCAAACGATGCCCTCCAAGGGTGGGGGTCAGCTCTCCAACAGCTGTATACTAATCTTCCCACCGAAAAGCTGGTTCAAACTGGTCTATTTGCATTACACACACAATACCATTCTGATTATTAATTCCCTATCATCCATAACTCGCATACGCAAGATGCTATCTCTTAGCCGACAGAAACGGATGTCTGAGGATAAATAGGGGATTAGAATGATACTAAACATGATACGTTTCCTGTATCCTGAACCTTAGATATCAATAAAGTGCTTTTAACTTTATTATATTTAATTATAAACTCTATTACATTTGGTTATAAATGACTGTGTGTTGGAACTATTTTAAGGGGAACTATTTACAAGTGAATGTGTAAGTGTATGTGTGTGTTATTTATTGTGTGATTGCTTCAAAACACGTGGCGTACTGATCGCAATCGCACGGTAAAACTATATTAATCAATATGGTTTACTTCATCCAATTATTTGACTTCAACACGTTTTTTCAGTTTGCTGTACCCCATATACGACTTCTACCATGGCAGTAACTTTTCCCTTTTTTCGGTGGTGGTGTGGTAGAAATGAAAGAGGAAGATGTCTTGGCCCATGGTCTTCGGCAATAACAAGCTGTCTGAGACCTACACATTTGCTTGCTAAACCTGCATTAGAGGAGAGGCCTTGTCTGTAACTCTCATTAGAGGAGAGGCCATTGTCTGTAACTCTGGTTACAGACACTGTTTATTAGTAGAGGGAGGTAGGACAGTGGCGCACGCAGGGGGGTGTTTCTGGGTGTCCAGATACCCCCCCTCCGCTAAAAGTGCCCTACATATTGGCACTGTAGTATACAGCAGCTGTGGCGCTGTCTAAGAAGCGTCCGCGGCGGTGCTGTATTGTAAACAGCACCGTCGCGGATGCTTCTTTGACAGCATCGCGGCTGCTGTATACTACAGTGCAGCCGAAACGGAGCTGCCGGACTCTAGGATTTATTTTTTTTCGGGGGTGGAGGAAACCCCCCCCTGAAAAATCCTCCGTTCGCCCCTGTAGGAGTTGTTCACTTTTGGAAAATGTAGAAATGAAGCGACCACTGCTGAAGGGATTCTTCTTGAGCTTCTTGCATTTACTAGTGTGGGCCTTTGTGTGTTATGTTTTTCTGGAAGGCACTGTTTGAAATAGACAGTAATTAGTTATTGGTCCCCAAGAGGAAGGCATCTAATCGCTCTGTTGTGCTGTGGAACTACAGGTCCAAGCATGTACTTGCACGCCATTTGCTGGGACTTGCAGTTTAACAAAAGCTGGTGAGCAGCCACAACTATGAGAGTCTCTATGCTGTAATGTGGTCACAATACTCTTGGATCTCTGTGTTTTTATTATCAACGGCTTGGAGTTGTTTATGCAGTGGGAGTCTGTGCAGTGTGGCTAACAATAGAGGTTTCTCCTTAATGGGAGACAATATGTGTGTATGCTGAGGACGGGATAGGATGATGCTGGGTGAAAACCAGCATTTCTGCAAGGATAGTGTGGTGGGTGCATACTTTTGCCTGGGGCACCACAGAATGTTATTCTACCAACTGTTGTTTTCTAAATTTAAAGTTTATCTGTAGAGTATATGACAGTGTCCTTTTGCTTTGTTTTTAATTTAATTGAATGCGAGTATTTGCTTTGAATTTTACATAGGTTTCACCCATGTTCCAGGTCTATTAAGTGGGTTAGGCTACTGTAAAAACTTTTAGAACCAGGGTCAGTACAAATACTGAAATATCAGTTCCTTCCAATTTGCCAGGAAAACTCAGTGGGCCTGATTCGTTAAGGAAAGTAAAGCAAACAAATGAGTAACTTTGAACCCTGGCAAAACCATGTTGCAATTCAAGAGGTGCAAATTAGTTTATTATTTTGCACATAAGGAAAATACTGGCTGTTTTTTCATGTGGGACACAGATATATTTTTACACTGACATTTTAAGTTGATCTAGGACATGCCCTACCCCAACTTTAAATCTGTCCCCACATTTAAAATGTACCTCCCCCTCCAATGCAACATGGTTTTGCCAAGGTGAAAAGTTACTCATTTTTTTGCTTTACTTTACTTAATGAATCGGGCCCAGTCGGTGTACATTATGATTTATTTTAGTCTTTAAAAATGTCAGTTATTTTTCAGTACCTTCTTAAGAAAATACACATTTTATGGTTGTTCTCTATGACAGGATAATCTCATACTGTTTTGAAGTGGAATGGTGATTCAGTCAAACTAAAACCCATAAATATGACTATTTAGTGTGTGTTCAATTCCTCCTGTTTAGTGGAATATTCCCCATTGATTTATGTTACGCTAGGCCTTCTCAACTCAATAAACTATATCTCAGTTGCAGTTATTCCTCCTGAGGAATGTGGGATGGAGTTTCAGGCACTATTTCTATCTACAGTCAGGGCCGGACTGGGACTAAAAATCAGCCCTGGCATTTAAAGCACACAGGCCCACCTGTTGTGGGCTCCAAGCACTATATTGTAGCACACTGATGCTGGCGCAGTGCGTGTTACTTGTGCAGTACAACATGATGTAGTAGTGTGTGTGTGTGTGTGGGGGGGTATTTATTTCTCCTAATGACCCTCAGCATTACATTGTTAGCACCCCAATTACATCAATAAATACCATGACAATACATTATAAGTACCCAAATTACAGCAATAAATAACCCCCCACACATACTCATACTACATCAATACCCACACACATTACAGCAACCAGCATTTCTCCCCCACACATTCCAGCAATCACCCCCCACATTCCAGCATCACCCCCACATTACAGCAACCAGCATCATCCCCCACATTCCAGCAATCGGCATCACCCCCCACATTCCAGCAATTGGCATCACCCCCCACATTCCAGCAACCGGCATCACCCCTCACATTCCAGCAACCGGCATCACCCCCCACATTCCAGCAACCGGCATCACCTCCCACATTCCAGCAACCGGCATCACCTTCACATTACAGCGTCCAGCATCACCCCCACATTACAGCATCCAGCATCACCCCCTACATTACAGCATCCAGCATTACCACCCACATTACAGTGTCCAGCATCACCCCCACATTACAGTGTCCAGCATTACCCCCACATTATAGCAACCGGCATCACCCCCCACATTACAGCAATACCCTCTCCTATTTATTTGCAATACTAAGCCCCAAACACACTACAACATTGCTACCACCACGCCACCTCATACTACAGCAATACCACCAATTATACAGGCGCCACTGTAGGAAACCAATGTTTTGCTTTTTTCAAATCTCCCACAAAATAGCAACAACAGAGTACTTACACACATATAATTAACAGGTACTCTTTTCCCTCAATTAAATAGTAATGGCAGTATTTTCATGAATCATTCCACATGAAAAAAACCTCTAACAAATATATCAGAAAAAACAGAACTATTGAATGATCATTTGAACTCACATGGCCGCATTAAAAGTATTTCCATCTATAGCAAAATGTCAGGGAAAAATATTTTTTTTACTACAGTAACTGGATATGCGTCTTTTCTATTCGTGTTAAATAACACAGTATATAAATTAAGAGGGGTAGAGGAGGTGGGTGAGAGATAATTGGATGCGATCCATCAGTTTGATAAGATAGGAAACATTTAGATTATTTACCTGGAGACGTCTACCCCCTTGACTCACAGGCAGGGCCGACAAGGAATTTTGGGCCCGGTACAGCAATTTCTTTGGGCCCCTATCATATTCAACAATGAGAGACTTGCCTTTGGCAGAAGTTCTTATTATGCCACATCGTAGTGCCCCCAGTTCATATTATGCCACATCGTAGTGCCCCCAGGTCATATTATGCCACATAGTATTACCCTCAATTCATAGTTGGCCATGCAGTAGTGCCCACAAATTATATTATGGCATAGTAGTGTCCCCAAATCATATACCATACAGTAGTGCCCCCAAATCTTATTATGCCACAATAGTGCCCCCAAATCATATTATGCCACAATAGTGCTCCCAAATAACATTATGCCAAACAGTAGTGCCCCCAAATGACATTATGCCATAGTAGTGCCCCCAAATCATTAGTAGTGCCCAGACAAAAACTCATTAAAAAATAAAAATTGGTACATCATATCAGATACTGAGAGTGTGAGTCCCAGGAGCCGCTTAATACACCATTTACAATGCAAATAAAAATAGATATATTGACACAATCACAGATAAAATTTATGACAAGCAGCGTTTTTTCCTCTTAATTAAAAAACTCTGTACAGATGAATATGCAAGAAACATTACAGCGCAATAATGAGCAATACATAGTGTTTTAAACGTCATTGGATACACAGTAGTGCGCCCAGTTCAAGATAGGATGGTTAAAAACACATTGCACACGAGAAAATATATGAACTTACCTGATTATGGCATCCTGTGTTCTGTTCTCCTACTGGGCGCGCTGGGCGAGGAGGGATCAGCAGCTGTCAGCTCACACAGGCAGTCGGGAACAGGGACAGTGGGCAGTGGTCGAAGTGGATATTTAGAAGTGGGGGTATGGAAAATATAAGTGAATGGAGTATGAAGGCTTGATTTTTATTTATTTTTTAACACTTGTCCCCTCTGTGCATTCCTATTCTTCATTACTACTTGTGTTTTATGATGGCTGCATCCCTGACATTCCCATTCTTAAGATGTCTCTTCCTTTACACTTTCCTTTATCTATACCCCTGCACCACCTTCCCCTTTGGCTCTCTCACACGTCTTCCTGCACCACCTTCTCCCCTGGCACTCTCACACGTCTTCCTGCACCCCCTACCCCCCTGGCACTCACATTTTCCTGCACTCCCTTCCCCCTGGCTCTCTCACACCTTTTCCTGCCCCCCTTCCCCACTGACTCTCTCACACCTCTTCATGCTCCCCCTTCCCCCCTGGCTCTCTCACCCCTCTTCCTGCCCTCTCTTCCCCCCTGGCTTTCTCACACCTCTTCCTGCTCTCCTTTCCCCCTGGCTCTCTCACACCTCTTCCTGCTCCCCCCTTTCCCCCTGGCTCTCTCACACCTCTTCCTGCTCCTCCTTCCCCCTGTCTCTCTCACACCTCTTCCTGCTCCTCCTCCCCCCTGTCTCTCTCACACCTCTTCCTGCTCCTCCTTCCCCCTGGCTCTCTCACACCTCTTCCTGCTCCCCCCTTTCCCCCTGGCTCTCTCACACCTCTTCCTGCTCCTCCTTCCCCCTGGCTCTCTCATCACTCTTCCTGCACCTCCTCCCCCACTGGCTCTCTCACCACTCTTCCTGCACCTCCTTCCCCCCTGGCTCTCTCACCACTCTTCCTGCACCTTCTTCCCTCCTGGCTCTCTCATACCTCCTCCTGCACCCCCTTTTTCCCTGGCTCTCTCACCCATCTTCCTGCACCCCCTTTTTCCCTGGCTCTCTCACCCATCTTCCTCCACCCCCTTTTTCCCTGGCTCTCTCACCCACCTACCTGCACCCTCTTCCCCCCTGGCTCTCACCCCTCTTCCTCCACCCCCTATCCCCCTGGCTCTCTCACCCCTCTTCCTGCACCCCCTACCCCCCTGGCTCTCACACCCCTCTTCCTGCACCCCTTTCCCTCCCCATGGCTCTCTCACACTGGTGACAACCTTGCCCCCCCGCACGATCCCCTCCCGCATTCAGGGGAAAAAATTCTGGAAACTGTGTCCAGATTGCAGGGAACAGTGCAGAGGATAAGGGGGGAGGGAGCAGATTAGCCCTTATCCGTCACGCAACAGAGGTGGCTGGGGAGGAGCCAGCCACCAGGAAGCCAGGAAATGTCGGGCCGGCCCATCTAGCCATTGGCCTTTCTGGCAAGTTCATGCAAGACTCATTTCTGCTCACTACCTAGCAGCTGATCTGCCAACACTCTCTGGTCACATGATTTCTAACCAACAGCTGATTGGCCAGGATCCACGTAAATACAATCATTGCCATGATTGCCTTGCTGGTGTTAGGTTTACCTAGCCTAGTTCCTGTACCTTAGTTCTATATAGATTGGTATATCTTCGGATGCTGGATTTAGTGTGTTTGACCTTGGCTACGTTTACTGGACCTTGCTGTTGGATTTTTGCCTGTTTATTGACCTTGTGTACCTCTTCTGCCCTCTGACCCAGCCTGACAATTGACTATTTTCTTTTGTGTCCTGTCTGTCTTGTTTTGTCTACATGTGGCTCTGTCCCTGACTCTACCTCACTTACACCTGATAACAACTATACACTATTGGGATCATCCTGCAGGCATTCTAATACCAGTGAATGGTTTGGTTCCGGGAAAGGTGGCTGATGATGGTGAAAAACATCCTGCGCCATAGGTTCTGTATAGAGGTTATCAATCGCTGATTGTGGGATTCATAACAGAGAGGGGTTGGGCTGATGAGCGGTGTTCCATGATGAGTGTGGATTAGGCATATGAGAGCAGTAACAGTACATTTACATGCAATAAAGTTTTTTTGTGGGACAAGATTATTTAAATTAGATAAATTGCTAGACCTGTAACATTTAGGGTTGGTCCCTGCTTTTCAGAAGGGGTTTGCAGTTTTTTTCTCTCCACAAAAGAATTAGATTTTTTTCCCCGCCCCCTCTGTATACAAGTGCATTTCTAGGTGCAGTATGCAATATAATAAAAACTTTTGGGTCATTCAACATCAGATCATCCAAAAAAACATGAAATGTCCACCACCCATCTCAGATTTTTTTTAAAAATTGTTTTAGTTAAGAGAGGATGTAAAAACAACTATTTCTGCCAAATATCTTGACTGTCTGACAATTAGTTGATTAAATATTGATTTTTCAATTTATTAAATAATTTACTAAACGCAGCTTCTTTATCCCGTTTATTTGAAGTATCACGGGTGTTTATTAAGGAATCGCCACAAAATTTGGACCCCTAAGGTAACTCTTCCTCCCGAATCCAAAAATCCAAACCAAATTACTTTATCTGCCTCATGTTTTGCGTTACGGCAAAAACGCGTTTTTTTCAAATAGAATTAAAAACACTAGGTGCAATTGACATTAGGGATCCCATTTTTTGGAGGGGTGTTTAAAAAAGGTACACATTACTACCACAAAAAAATCAGCCGGGTACTCTTTCATAATGGAGAAAAAAAATAATGAAGTTGATGTTCGATTACTGCTGTACCGCATACATAATTTACACATTGTTTAAAAAACATACCAAAAAACTGAGCTAAACTGAGACAATGGGATAAAACTCCCATACAGGAAATGAAACAAACAGGTAGGGGATTCCCTTTATAGAGAACAAAACTGTAACTTTCCAAAAAAAGAGAGAGGGAGAACCAGAAAGAGTCAATCATGGCAGCTGCTCATTTGGTAGTCTTTTAAATACTGACTGCCATATTACTACCTACTCAAAAACCATTGTATTACATAGCTGGGACCACTTTACAGATGAAGAAAAAGAATTTTTGATTCTGAGAACTAAAGTTTCAAATTAAGTAACCAATGATCCTGAAACCTCAGTCTGCTACCATCATCGTCCCCCGTAAAATAAAATTCTAGATCCGCCCCTGGTCACCAGTAAAGCTAAACAAAACAGTATTTTCGGAGAACAATGTAAGTGTTTTAATTAATGAAAATGGGGTTACCAATCAGGGTCTCTGGAATCAGTCCTTTTGCTGTAAAAATACTTTAAAGTGTTGTTTTCTCTCTTTCCACCTTTGGCATTTTGAGGTGGGTCCTCAAGAGTTGGTGCAGATTGAATTTCTGGGGGCAGAACCAGACAATGGTCAGGAACCTTGATATGATCTTTGTGTACAAATAGACACCGTTACACAAATAAGCAAGCAGTGCTGATCTGCATTTTTTGTAGTTCATTAAGTTGCCTTTATATGGGGGGAATTAAAGTTACCTAAATATCCGCTCAATCTTAGCGAATATTTTTACAGTAGTAATGATAAAACTGCGCAGCCGCAATGTTCCTGCTAATTGAATTATCCACTCTGTGTTGGTAGTTCACTGCAAAGAAAAATGTAACTCTCAAGGATAAATGGGAGGGAGCAAGTGTGTTATCTGAAATTTTTTGTTTTGTCTTGTGCATCATTTGGTTTACAGTATGTATATGGTAATATTGTGTTTGTAAAATTAAAAACACTTTTCAGAAATGATTAGGAACAGAGTTTATAACTAGTAGCCTATAGGCCAAATGCCATGCTATTCAAGGACCATTTTGTTGCCAACACTTTCTCCCCTATAAATGCACCTAATCAAACCATAAGCATTTGTCTACTGATATATAAATAACTTTCTATTGTAGGGTAGTGTTGTTTTCTATTTGCTAGTACATATTTTTTCACAGCTTCGTGGCTGTTTACATTTTATTGCATGAACGTGGCAAATTCAACATACATGAGATGAAAGGGACACAAGTGTTTACAAAAACATTGCTCTTAAACATTCTCTCGAGTCTTTAGAAGAACTAAATATATGCACGTACTTTTGATCTCTTACCTTACCCAACAAATGTTATATTAAAGCATTTTTCAATACTGATTTTTTTTGCTGTATTTTGAAAAGTGGGCCAACACTTTTTCCAGACCTCTTCCTGTATATATTCAAGTTGGGTCAAATTTTGGCTATAGATGGATCAGTTCATTACTACAAATTTCATCAAGTAGAATTGATCAATCTTGCTATTTATATACATTTATACACAAACCAATACAGCATGTTTTAAAAAGAGAATTTATAATGGCAAATGAGATATGACAAAAGAAATAAAAGAAAGTACTTTCATAAAGCTGTGTCATGTTGAATCATTGTATTTAAGTATGGAAGTAATCAACATATTTATTATGAACTGATAAGGAGGAGGTCATTAAAGCTATCCTGTCATCACTGGCTATCATCTATAGCTCTCTATTGAATCCTCTGGAGATCTAAGGTAATTGTGAAGGATGGCCAGCCTAGGGCACCAGAATTTATGTATTGATACCCTGCTTAATTGATTGAAAGCAGGTAAGGTACCCTCGCCAGTGGACTAGTATAGGAGAAAGAAAAGACAATTGAAAAGGTATACTGCAAAGATGAAATCATGCTTAATAACATTGCTTGAGGATGGCAGTGCCTGCAGTACAGTCATGGCCAAAAGTTTTCAGAATGGCACAAATATTTTTCACAAAGTCTGCTGTCTCAGTTTTTATGATGGCAATTTGCATATACTCCAGAATGTCATGAAGAGTGATCAGATGAATTGCAATTAATTTCAAAGTCACTCTTTGTCATGACAATGAACTTTATCCCCAAAACTACATTTCCACTGCATTTCAGCCCTGCCACAAAAGGACCAGCTGACATCAGGTCAGTGATTCTCTCGTTAACACGGGTGAGTGTGTTGACGAGGACAAGGCTGGAGATCACTCTGTCATGCTGATTGAGTTAGAATAACAGACTGGAAGCTTTTAAAGGAGAGTGGTGCTTGAAATCATTGGTCTTCCTCTGTTAACCATGGATAGTTGCAAGGAAACATCATTGCTTTGCACAAAAAGGGCTTCACAGGCAAGGATATTGCTGCTAGTAACATTGCACCTAAATCAACCATTTATTAGCTCATCAAGAACTTCAAGGAGAGATGTTCAATAGTTGTGAAGAAGGCTTCAGGGCGCCCAAGAACATCCAGCAAGCACCAGGACCGCCTCCTAAAGTTGATTCAGCTGCGGCATCGGAGCAGCACCAGTGCAGAACTTGCTCAGGAATGGCAGCAGGCAGGTGTGAGTGTATCTGCACGCACAGTGAGGTGAAGACTTTTGGAGCATGGTCTGGTGTCATGAAGGCCAGCAAAGAAGCCACTTCTCTCCAGAAAAAACATCAGGGACAGACTGATATTCTGCAAAAGGTACAGGGATTGGACTGCTGAGGACTGAGGTAACGTAAGTTTCTCTGATGAATCACCTTTCAGATTGTATGGGGCATCTGGAAAAACGCTTGTCTGGAGAAGGAAATGTGAGCCCTACCAACAGTCCTGTGTCATGCCAACAGTAAAGCACCCTGAGACCATTCATGGGTTGCTTCTCAGTCAAGGCAGTGGGCTCACTCACAATTTTGCCTAAGAACACATGAATAAAGAATGGTACCAAAACATCCTCCAAGAGCAGTTTGGTGACGAGCAATGCCTTTTCCAGCATGATAGAGCACCTTGCCATAAGGCAAAAGAGATAATTATGTGGCTCAGTGATCAAAACATCAAAATTTTGGGTCAATCCTCAAGAAGTGGGTGGACAATTAAAAACCCTCAACTTCTGACAAACTCCAAGCATTGATTAGGCAAGAATGGATGGCCATCAGTCAGTAGGTGGCCAAGAAGTTGATTAACAGCATGCCAGGGTGAATTGCAGAGGTCTTCAAAAAGAAGGGCATTGACTCTTTGCATAAGCTTAATGTAATTGTCAATAATAGCCTTTGGCACTTATGAAATGCTAGTAATTTTACTTCAGTATACCATAGCAACATCTGACAAAAAGGTCTAAAAACACTGAAGCAGCAAACTTTGTGATAACCAATACTTATGTTATTGTCAACACTTTTGGCCATGATTGTAGGAATACATTTTCCATGAGCTCTCTTAGACAGTTCCACTGTTTAAAAATGTCTTCTTAGAAGTCACTCTCTCTCAGCTCCCTGCTGAGTAACACTACTCACTCACTCTCTTCTACACAGGTATTCCTGCTCCCACGCTGAGCTATACTTCTGACACTATGTGGTGTAATAAGGGTCACAATGGAGACCAAACCCAATTGTCAAACAATAACTGCAAAGGTTTGAGCACCTCCACTTTAACACTCTGTATTACCAGGACCTAAAACCTTCTATTCGACATAGACTGTTTGGCTGGGGAGCAGGGTCCAGTAGAGTTATGATAGTGCTGTATACTCTATACACTTACTGGACGTGACTCTCTGAAGGTCCTGGGCCCATTTGAAAGTCAACAGGATTAGACCTTCCAGGTAGCGCATATTTCAAAAGGTTACCAAAAATAAACAATTATGTGTCCCATGAAAACCAATGCAACAAAATTGATGTAGAGACAACAATGACCATATATCTTAAAGGAGTTAGGCAAATATCCTATTAAGACAGATTGACTTACCAAAAATTATGAACAATATATATTGACACCAATATTCTGTATTGGAAAAAGAAATGGAGACTTAAAAAGGGAACAAGGCAATTCCCAATAAGCAGAATTGTTGTGAAAAGTAATCTATCTTACAAGGTTCTAGTGATTTTTAAACCATTTTAAAATAAATTTCAGTCTCATTGTTTTGACCAAATCCCTCTCTCCCCGAACTTGTAAAATGTTGGTGTCCCTTAGTATTTACAGGTTACATATTGTAGTTTATGAAGTTGGCTGTTGATTTAAAATAAATAAGTGTTATTTGCACATTTTTGCATTATGTTTTTCCCTATTTTTTATTTGAAAGAATAACTTGGGTGATCTTGATGTTCTTGGCAAAATACCTCCCACCCCACATCTTGTAAGTAAAACACCAAGATTCTCAAAAAATAAAAAAATACCTTGCTGTAAATTTATAAAGCTGCAGGTTTGAAAAAGTGGTGATGTTGCCATGATGCTGCCTATAGCAACCAATCAGATTCTAGTTATCATTTATTTAGTACATTCTACAAAATGGCAGCTATAATCTGTTTGGTTGCTATTGGCAACATCTCCACTCTTTCAAACCTGCAGCTTGATAAATTTACCCCCTTGTCTTTCCAGAGGCATTTACCCCATCACAGTGAGGCTCAATGTATTTTCCAGGTCTCAAGCATTATGTGGTTTGTCCAATCATCTGCATTCCAAAAACCTGCATAAACTTTCGCACTTTCAACATTACCCAGGAGCTGGAGAATACATTGAACAAAGGTGCAACTGGCATTTGTAACATTTTCCCAGGGCCTTGTGGTTATCCTAATTAATGATACAGGTGTTTTCCTATAAATGGCAATTAAAGAATTAACTCAACATGTACAAATAAGACTTGCTAATCTAACAGACAAAAACAAATTTGTAAGCTACAGTTTGCAGATGTTAAATGGCTATTTTTATTCTGAAAGGTATTAATTAATTAAGCTGATAAATGTTAAATCTAATTAATCTCAAGTTACTACAATAACATAGTTAAAATAAATATTAGTCAGCTGAATGTTCTAAACATACAGAAATGACATTCCAGATCCCTAGTAATTGCTGACACCAAATGCATATTTGTATGCTTTTGTACTTGTAAAAAAAAATATATATTTAAAATAATTTAAATAGTTTATAATATATTGTTACTTTATATAAAGGACTTATTCCCAAGCAGAAAATTGAGACTGTTCAAAAATATATCCATACAAAGAGGAAATAAAAGTAAATAGTCACCTGGATGCAAAGCATGGAATAAAGTAAAATAAATAAATCATATAACCACTGGTGTATTTTTCCTACCAGGAACACTGAACCTATTATTCACAGTGCATGTAGAATCATTCTGAATTTTTTTTCTCCCTTCCACCGTTGCAGGCAAAGTACAGTTTCACATGTCACAGATTTGGGAGACCCCCTCTGTCCAGAGGAGGGACAGAGGGAACCCAGGGTGTGTCTGCACTACAATGTTACAGATGATGTCAGTACTTGCATCCTCTAGCTGGAGCTGCAATGTACTCTGCAAATCCAGACCTCCCTCCCTTTTCCACTCTTTTTCTCCTCCTCCCTTCTTTCTTTTGCCTTCCTAAATGGATGGGGCTTCTCCTGGATAGGCACAGTTCACAAGGGTCCAAAAAGACTGTATCAAAGTCTCTCTAAGTTTTTCCCCCACCACTCCAGAGTGTGCCTCTCCTCATCTGTCAATCCACAGTACTGCAACAGGAGGAGAGCAGATTGTTAAACGCCTGGCTGCCTGGACAAAATTCTGCAAGATCCTTCTCTCTCTCTAAATGCCCGGCTAACTGAGAGCAAAGTAGAAAAGCTGCAAAGAAGAAAATAAAAAGCTATTCAGCCACCTCACTTATTGGATATCATATCATTTTGCTTTTTCTGATCTAGGAAATATATACAATCTCCTTTTCCAAGCTATATCCAATGGATTTTCTCTGCCTGTATGGGATTGTTACTTGCTTTTTCACGTCTCTATGCTGGTTGACTGTGGATTCATTTATTTCAAAAGGTATGACTTCATAAACATTATGTTCTGTTGCTCATAAAGCTGATGCATTGAAGTCTTTCATTTCTGGTAAATCAGTTTAGCCGATTGAATGCCAAGTAAGTTCTCCATTAAAACAATGAATGAACTGCTATTTTTTAGGGATCTGTAAGATACATAAGGGATTCATATGCTATTAAAGTATGATTTTGTTTTGTTTTTATTTCTCTGATTAATTGCATGAAACTACACTTTGTTTTGCTGAGTTACGTATGCCTGATTTCATAGGCAGTCAGAATGGTTTAACTGACACACAACTCACTAGCTGGATAATGTTAAACTTCATTACACTGTCCTTGCCCAATACCTCTTTTATTCTCAGTTGAGCTTTTACCTAATTTTGAAAGATACACTGTATAATTATTTAATGAATTAAAAGAGAGATTAATCTGGTGCATCTGGCTGTGTTAATAAGCCACAGTCATTTCCATTTAAATGAACATGACTTAATCTGGTTGTCAGTCTTCTTATGAAAGATATAAATCGGATGGCCACTTTGTTGAAGCATGAATCATTACAGTCCAGTGGTATGGTTTATTTAAATGCACATCTTGTAAGTGATATGATCAGATGTGTTGCTGGCAAAATTCCTGCTCTAGAAGGAGACTGACAACTTTGATATTACCCTTTGCAGTGTTACTTGTGAATTAATACATAGGTGTGTTTGTTTTGACAGGTGTCAATAAGCTTGCTTCATCCAGATGGGGCTGCAAGTCAAAGCTTTGCTCATTCCCCCTGGCTGGGAAAGTGTAATGGGAGCGTGCAGCTGGGAAAGCTGTAAATGTATGTTAGAATACAGACTTAGGTCAATATTTGACAATAGTGGTTCACTCTGAGTGATGGTACTTGTGCACACAACCACTTTTCTGTTTTACAAGTCCCATTATGTTCCTGACAAACAAGAGCTATGTGTTTCTTAAAGTGGGTGAAGACAAAGGTGTTTAGTGCATGAACTAGACCAGTGGTAGAACCTAAATACATATTTCCATAGTGGATTTTAGAAAATTTGTAATCCAGAAGTCAAAGAAAGTAATTCAGGTCTGCATGTATGTAAAGAGCATTGCTCAAATGATTTAGGTGATTTTTTTTTCTAAAGCCTTATATAGCTCTTATTTATTCCCAATAGAAAACCTCTCTGGAAAGCTAAGTGAATATGGTGTGATTGTCCCATTCAGTACAGATCGTCTAGGACAATATCTTTCCCACGTTGTGTCCGCAGCAGAAAGTAGAAGTGGTCTGACCTTAAAACACCCTGGGCATAGGTTGGCCAGAAGTGTCCTGGATCCACCAACAACCCAGTCAGATGATAGGTGCTTGTACTTCAATGTCACGGTCTTTGGTAAGCAGCTACATCTGCGTCTGAAGCCCAATAGACATCTGGTTTCTCACAAGGCTACAGTTGAGTGGCAGGAGGATTTCCAGGAGATTTCTCATGACTCAATCCATGCTGACTGTGTATATACAGGAGGCATCACAGATATGCCTGAAGCAACTGTGGCCATCAGTAACTGTGATGGACTGGTAAGTTAAGGAATATTACACAGTTGTGTTCTAAAAGTTCTGTTTATAATGACTGAAGTAACTTTTATGTAGAGATTGTGAAGTGTTATATCGAGCCTGTGCAACTTTGTTTTTCTCTTTGCAATCAAGTACATATTGTCAGAATGGTTAGATATGCTTTGTGACACAAAGCATAAGCAAAAACCATTCACTAATAATTACAGCCTTACATAAGAGCAGATATATAACACAATAACATTTTATTTTCCTAGTTGGATGTTCTTTTGAATGTCCATAGAACTATAGTATAGTTTTATGTACATCACGTGATACCGTAACTAACAGAACTTCCGTTCAAGGTATGCCAAAAATATACTTGTTCATGTCAGAGTGAGGTTATTCTTAGCACTGGAAGAGTTATGAAGGTCTACTTGACAGGTTCTCCGTGTGTAAAGCTAATGGCTCTTCAAGTGTGTTACTGAAAATAATACCACAATGTTCTTGAACTAAGTTATATCTATGGGTATGTGGTATTGACATAACTTGACTACTTTCTCTTCTAGACAAATCCACATGTGACCCTTTTAGTTTGTCACCATAATTACATAGGACAGTTTTTGCTATTATAGAAAAATGAAGATACAAGTGTAAATATTGTATATCCAGCTTTTCTGGCTAGTGGTTATGTTTGAATCTTGTGTATAGTTGTTGGCAGATGAAAGGCATCATGAGTATCCTGTAGGAAACTTGGCAGAAGTGAAAGCGTGGATAATATTTCTAACATTGTATTCCCTTTTACTTCAGAAATATGTGTACATTCAGCAGTTTCATAGTCTGATGTTTAACATTGTCTTATATGTAAATTAGCCATGTGTTGCTTTGCTTTTGAATGAGCTCCAGCCATTTAGAGATGACTAATTCTTGACTCAGTTAACCACACCTCAACATACACATATGTTCAACATTATACATACATCAATACAGATATTTCATTTCCAGTGAGGCTTTCTGTAATATGCACATTTTATTTCATTCATATTCCTTATGACTATAGATACAGTAGAAATTTAGGGCCTGATTCATTAAGGATCTTAAATGAAGAGGATTCAAAACCATGTTACAATGCAAGGGGTGCAAATGAGTGTTCTGTTTTGCACATAAGTTAAATACTGACTGTTTTTTCATGTAGCACACAAATATTTGATAGCTTATTTGTACACTGACATTTAAAGTTGATATTTCTGTGCTACATGAAAAAACAGTCAGTATTTAACTTATGTGCAAAACAGAAGACTCATTTGCACCCCTTGCATTGTAACATGGTTTTGTCCAGGAGACTGAAATAAGAATCCTCTTCATTTAAGATCCTTAATGAATCAGGCCCTTAATCTTTCACTATGAATGTGCAACAGTTTTTATGGTATCATAAGTTGTGATAAAGAAAACCACATCTGGAACAACATACAACTTGCGTTAAGTTTGAGTGACCCTCAGTGACCTCCCGAAGTAACTCAACTGCATGTCAAACTTTATTTTAAATGCATCTCACTGGCGTTTGTACAATTACTGCTCTTGTGACGTGGTTGAGAGTTGGAGTCGGCTCCATAAACTTTGTCAGTGCTTGATATTTGAAAAATTCATTATGGAATGATTTCAGCTCTCTACAACATCAACACTTCTGGGGCTTACTTAGTAGCATAGAGCAATGCTCATTCTATTCCATTCTAAAGAGTGGCAGAAAATGGAAATCTACAATGTGACCATCACCATTGTTTATTTGTACAGATTCTGTAGCGCTGGACAGTCCTACAGATATGACACACATAATGCAGTAAACACAATAACATGAATACAATAAACATGATATATTATGCAGTCATGAGGCAACAATAACAGCAAGTAGTAAAACAAATATGAATTCCATGCGTGTCAGTGAATAAACAGCAGTAGATTTAACATAAGACATGACGTCAGGTTTGTATGAGGTAGACTACACTAATCTCATAACGAGCCATTTGTTTTACTTTCTAATTTAGTACAATTATTATTATTATTATTATTATTATTAGTCTCTACATATTACTTAGTGTTAACTGGATTTTATACTGTGCATATTATATTCATGTTCCATAATAATGATCAGAAATACAACTTTATCTTCAGAAACACCAAAAAGGAATTTTAAAAAAAAGGGATTTAACAGGAATAAACAGCTTATCACACAAGGGTGTATTACACTTCTGGAGTTCCTCCAGGTCTGCAGTTTGCCTCTGGAGAATAAGGGAGCCACCTGTTAAAGCCAGTCCTCCTTATCTAGCAAACTGTTACTAACAAAGAGGAGACTGCAGAGTACTCCATCCAGCCAATAGAAACTGCTGCAAGACTTGAGCAGGAATAATCAGGAATGCAGCCACAAACTGGGGTATGTACAAAAACTAAAATGAAGCAAACAGCCAGTGGGGCAGGATTTTTTTTTTTAATACTAATAGAAAGCAATTTGCAATACTGGACATTCAAAGTGCCTTTTTGTTACTAACCTAAGTGACAGGGTATGATGGCAGAGCCTTCAACATCCACCTATGTTTACATTGATCACATTACTTTCAGGTGATATAGGTGCATCATAATTATCTGTTTATGTTAAGAAGTGCTGAAAAGAATTTTACTGATAATAAACAGAGGAAGTTTAATGTCCCTGCCACTAGAACTTTCTCTTATGTGCTTCTCCAAACAAGAAAACCACTGAGGTAACTGTATAACATAAAGATCACTTATTCTAGAGCTCTTTTCGGGGCTGTTTTTAGTTAGTGTTAGGGTTAAACCTTCCTTGTTTCCAGTGAGCACTGAGATATGTCATGCACTTCAGCTACACAGGTGAGTCTCCTTCTGTAAGAAATGTTCCCTGCATTACTGCTTTCAATTAGTCCTGAGCTGCAGTAATGTGTGCTTTCCCTTGTGAATTTTTTAAAACACTGCACTATTTAAACCCTAACTGGCCATGTACTCATTGTCAGTGATAGTGTTTGATAGCCATTGACACTCATGCTCTTGGTTCCTGTATCCTGACCTACTTGCTCCTGATCCTACATTGACTCTTGTATTCTGACCTGTTTGTTCCTATTGCTGATCCGGCTCCTGTATGCTGACTTTTCTGTTCCTGTATCTGTATTGGTTCCTCTTTCAAAATGTAAGTGTATCCTGATTTCTAGACTGCACCATACAGGTTTGCTGGTTCTGGTTCTGCTCATCCTGAGAACCTGAAACCTGGTTGCTTCATTCAGATTGTTTCTTCTTGGCATAGCTTCTGTTGTCTCTTGTCCTCAGCTCTGCATCATCTCAGAATCCCCAGACACGGACTGCAGTAATTATTCTTTGCACTCCAGTAGTGTTTTGCAGTTATTATTGGACTCTGAACATTTTCATCAGCCTTGTTACAAGAGACATTACGTTTTACCTTGCATTGCCTAAGACTGTGCTACCTTACACCAGAAATATCTAGTGTACTAGTTCATCTTCTGCATTGCCCCAGACTGTCATATTCCTGCATAATGCCTGTTTTTTTTCCTTGTGCCTATTCATCATACCAGCCAAACTTCAAAAATTGTGTTTATTTCACGCTTTTGAAGTCTTGAATAAACTCCATATTGTTTGTAGCTACAGCATACCTTGTTAATCCTATGATATCCTAACAGTTGGGTCCTGCCAGGTTGGAGATAACATTCAAGCCCAATTCTCTCTGGAATGGAAATTCTAACCTGGCAGAACCCAAATAAAATGAATGAATCGATCTCTAGAATAAATGTGTGTATCTGGCACTTTGACTGGTGAGTTTCCCTCACTATCTGCCTGAAATTGTGAGTTTGTGTTATGTTGTAGAACACAGTTTAATAAAGCATTGTCATATGGACTGTAGTGTATTTTTTTTCTGCACTTAGTACAATGCATTAATTAATCTGCTATCTACTAACTATGCCTCCATCCAGCAGAAGCATTTAGGGACACTATTCTTTTTACAAGTTTAGCACTGGATCTTTTGGCTTATGTACACATGGATTGTAGGCTACCTTGAGAAAATTATGCAGACATCATTTTTTCATAGTAACATCCAAGCCACATATATTGTTTTATGTCCATATGGACAGAGCATCATTTAGTTCAATTCCTGTGTGAAATTGAAAACATGAAAGCTCTCATTTGTAGAAGCTCTAATAAAGTAGTTACTGCTTGACCTTGCTGGGCAGCCTTGTCTGTTCTGTGTTATCCCCATATGGTATAAGTCCATCTACCCTCAGGGTTAGAGTCTAACATGTGCTAAATTGAATATAAGGGAGCAGTAGCAATCTAATATAGAACCTAGTCCTTGGGCTTCTTGTCCTTATCCATAACGGGTGATATCTGGGATTTTGGTTGAGGAAACTCAGATACACAACATTGTGGCCCACATCTAATTGCTGTGAAGAGCCACAATGGGCCACAGAGCCTCCACTGGTTAAATGGTGATGGGGTAGGGTGAGAGACATGTTGTTATTAGGCAAAGTGTATATTATTGTCACCAGTGAGAATTAATTATTATTTTCTTTTATTTTCTCTCGGGTTTTCTGAACGGTTTGGATACTGGGTCTTTGCATAGAACACCACACACCTATTTTCTTGCTGGCATAAGTAGCATAAATTTTCGGGTTTATTACTTAGTGTTGTATAACTCAGTATTGTCTTAGAACCAATACTCAATATAAGAAAATAATCTCAACACTAAATTCACTCTCTATATATAGATAGATACATATATTGAATGAAACACAGGAAGTATCAGTGTGTTTTGTTATTAGAACGTCGTCAATTGTATGGCTACCCTCACCACTAACGGTATACGGGACATGAACAGGTTCAGATTCCCATACTATCATCTACGGTCCGGACACATGAGATTTCAAATTGGGAACCTACAACCTTAGTAGAGTGTTCAGATAAGCTTGTATCACTATTACTCATTGTAATCTGCATTTTTTTAAAAATGAAAACGGTCTGAAAGATTTCACATGTGTGGTCACTTTTGGGCCTGTATTCTATTTGCAGTAGGAGACGTCGCCAACTTGTTGTGATTTACCATATGTTAACACTGTAGATTAGTTTCAGAGGAGTTTCCAACAGATAAGCCTACAATTTCATTTTTAAATGTACGTTGCCTTTTATTGGAATAAGCTTGGTGCTATATTACATACTACAATATGAGCGCCCTTCCCTTGTGTTTTATTCTTTCCATCCAAGATGTTCCATAACTGGTTGTAGATATTAGGAAGAAGGGGCTGCTAGATTGTATATTGGACTTTATTTAATCATTTGAATTCTAGAAACTTTATTGTTTGTAAAAATATGTGGTAGGAGCGCTAAGTATGGGATCATTTTTATTGTGATTATCATATTGGGCTTGCTGTACTTTGGGGTGGACGGTTGCACTTCATCCAGATAAATCACACAAATCCAGTGCTTCAGTTCCAAAGCCTCAGCTAGTTTCATTGACCAGCTTGCAAACAGAACAAAATATAATAAAAAATCCTAGCTGTCTGGCTACTAACTAATACAGTGCTATACCCTCTCTGGAATGAGGGGCCTAGTGTCCCTCACTTAAACCAAACACTGGAACTCACAGATCAAAGTTGTAGTTTCTTTCAGGAGTCATCTGACCTCCTCCCTAGACAATGAGAGAATAAGTGAGCTGCCTAGCAGCCTTTTACAGGCACCACACAGGTGCAACTCCTGATCAGTCTGCTAAGAGACTGGCAGACTAGAAGACCTGGACTGGCCATTATGTATGGATCCCACCCTTCTCTCTTCATACATAAAATCAGAGACCCTTACCATATTTTCTTGCAAATGGGAAAACCCTTTGAGAAGCATTTCCTCAGACACAAATGATCCTGGTGTTTAAAAATACAAATGACAGGAATCTAGGACTTATGTACCTGCCATTCACTCAGAGCCGTAACGACGGCGGTGCGGGCGGTGCGGCCGCCCAGGGCGCAAGCCTAGTAAGGGCGCAACACCCGTCCGCATCAATTTGCACCGAGTCCCAGGACTTTCATAGGGAAATGTAGGGTAAGAAACCTCTTTTTGATTTTTGTTACACCGTTTTTCTGCAAAATCGAATACTGCTTCTGTGCATCTACACAGTTCTACGTGACACAATCACGGAGGAGCTATAAACATTATCTACGGTCATTTCAACTCCTCTGCGCCCTGTCTCTTTTCCTTATTTATATTGTTATTTAAAAGGTGCTGCACACACATCAGAGAGCGCTTACCTTTCTTTATTTATATTTAAAACACTGCTGCACTGGTGAGAAGAGGGGGCAGGAGAGGAGAGAAGCGGAGCGAGGGGGCTGTGAGAGAGGTCTGGAGAGAGAGGTCGCTGTGAGAGAGGGCTGGTGAGAGGTCTGGAGAGAGATAGATCTGGAGAGAGAGGTCTGGAGAGAGGGGGCTGTGAGAGAGGTCTGTGAGAAAGGGCTGGTGAGAGGTCTGGAAAGAAAGGTGTCTGCAGTGAATGGGTGTATGGAGAGAAGGAGTGATGTATCAAATTTGAATTTTGTGCCTAGTTCATTTATCCAATATATGGTTCTCGGGTAGGATAGATACTGGATGTACACATTAAGTCGGAGTTTCGTAGCTGATTTATAGCCTTATTTTTTCCCCTCCAAGCATTAAGCTATAAAATACTTTTAGACACACACAAAACTAGGGGGCGTTAAAGTGTACCTTTAATTTACTGCTTACTACTTTTTAACTACAGGTAAAGTGTACTTGTATATGTATGTGTGTATATAAGTCAGGTAATGCTTTGAATAAACGGAACTTTGAATACGTTTTTCTGGACTCTGACACATGTGTAAGAGATTTTAATTGGATTAGCATGAGGGAATGGCTGTTTAATCCAGTAATGAAGACATATCCCCACTGCTCTGACAAAGACCCAGGACAGATTGAAACGTGTCTGTAGAATAGGTTAATTTGGTGGAGTACTTGGGTCTTTACACTTGAGAGTGTTTGGATACAGCAGCTCTAACAGAGGAGGAATTGTGGGATTAACATATTTTCTCCTTGTTTTACATGCTAAATACAAGCTCTTGCTTATGGAAATTACATTTTCTACAACTTAAATGGGATATTATCTAATTCAAAGTTTTATAGTTATGTTACAAATGTGATTGCATACCTGCTCTTTTTATTGTGAGTTATAATAAAGGGTTAAACACTAGGAAAGTCATTGTTCTCTATTTTTTTTCTTTTCTGAGATATACTAAATAAATAGAGAAAGAAAAAGGTAACAAATGTTCACCCAATCTAGATCTTCATCCCCTGAATCACACCTCAAGAAGGGGAATATTGTACAGCTGTGCAACATGTCATGTTCAATGCAATTTCAACACAGAGCCGTAACGAGGCATGAACGGGCGGTGCTGTCGCCCAGGGCGCAAGGCCAAGAGGGTGCAGCAGCTGCCCGCTACCTGCCTCTGTACCTTCAGCCCTTAAGTTCCGCAGTGGAACTCATGTGCGTTCCACTGACAGGAAGTTAGGCATTATACATACAGTTTATGTAAAATAAATATATACTTTGTCCTCTACATAAAACAACTAAACTTATGAATTTCTTCAGCAGTGCTGTACAGAGAACTCATTTACATCACTCCCTGCCCCATTGGGGCTTACAGTCTAAATTCCCTAACACACAGACACATTCTTATTTGAATATTAAGTGCATGAAATATTATAATACCTTTCGCTATATATTTTTTGCATACTTTAAATGGTCATTAGGGCAGAGAGCCGGTTGTTAATTTATTTCAATCTCACCACTGTATGTATATGTATATATATACATATATATCTATATCTATATATATATATATATATATATATATATATATATATATATATATATATATATATATATCATGCATTTGCAAATATGTGTAACAGAATTCTTTCAGTAAAGTGCTAGCCACACCCACACATTAGGTTGGCCACGCCCACTTGCCAAATGCCACTCCCACTTAGATGGGGGGCGCCGGTGCCCTGTCTCGCCCAGGGCACTAAAATGTCTAGTTACGGCACTGTATTCACTTATTTCTCAGTGCTTCTGTCTCATATCCCCCCCCCCTTGTTTTGACCTATGGGGCAGAACACTTGTAGTGCCTAAACAATAAACTCTGGACAATGCATCTGAATTGGCCATTTGACTTCCCGGCCTATGCTCTACAGGGAGTTTAAAATTTTGGAGAGCCAAGAACCACCTGGTTATTCTTCCATTGGTTTCTTTGTTCTTTAACATTCATTTCAACGGAGCATGATCAGTGATTAATCTACATTTCCGGCCCAAAAGGTAATACCTTATAGTTTCTAATGTCCATTTAATTGCTAGGGATTCCTTTATAATAGTGGCATAATATTTTTCATGCGCATTCAACTTCCTGTTTAAATAAATAAGAGGGTGCGCCTCATTATTTTTACTTTGGGATAACATTGCACCTATCCATACACTTGACGCATCTATCTGTACAACAAATTAATTTTTAAAATCAGGTGTCATTAAAGCTGGTTGAGTGCATAATGCTATCTTTAATGCCTGAAAATCATTTTCTGCTTCCAGACACCACTTAATCATAACTGACCTACCCTTAGTAAGGTCAGTCAATGGGACAGCAATGGTGGCAAAATTGGGAGTAAATCTTCTATAATACTCAGTGATTCCCAGGAAAACTCTAACTTGTTTCTTGTTTAGAGGTCTTGCCCAGTTTTGTATTGCCTCAAGTTTATTAAGTTGGGGCTTCATCAGACCTCTGCCTATGGTATATCCCAGATATTTCAACTCCTTCATTCCCAAATAACACTTTTTTGGGTTAGCTGTTATGGATGGAGTCCAACACTGCTTGTACCCTGGGCAGGTGAGTTTGTCAATCTGAACTATGTGTGACTACATCATCAAGGTACGCCACAGCAAAATGTCTATGGGTACTCAGTATCTTATTCATCATTCGCTGAAATGTAGCAGGTGCCCCATGCAACCCAAATGGTAACCTATTATACTGAAACAGACCCCCCCGGGGCAGAAAAAGCTGTCTTCTCTTTGGCTCTGTCTGTCAACCTGCCAGTACCCCTTGGTTAGGTCTGTGTGGGTAAATATCGCACCATTCCAAACTTTTCTATAAGCTCATCCACCCGAGGCATTGGGTATGCATCAAACTTAGATGCCTTATTTAGTTTACGAAAGTCATTTGAGCCTCCGGAATTAATCTTAAGCCCCGGCTCAGTGACTAAATCATGTATAATGATTGTTATATTTCCCGGTAAATCCAAAAATAAGCCCTGTTGCTTACGAGAAACTCATTAGACTCACGCTGTTGGGCAGTTGAGATGGTTTTAGCTACTATCCCTTCCGGAACTAGAGGTATAACGATTGCCGGGGAAACCAGGGTAGCTGACAAAGCTACTCTGTCTTTCCAAGGTTTTAAAAGGTTAACATAACAGATCTGTTCCGGTTTCCTTGTCCCTGGCTGGTATACCTTCTAGTTAATTTCCCCCACTCTTTCCAATATTTGAAAGGGTCATAGCGATTTAGCCAAAAGTTTACTTTCTACGGTAGGCACTAAAACAAGCACGTTGTCCCCAGAAGCAAAGGTGCGTACTTGGGCATTACAGTTATACACCCTTTGTTGTACCAGTTGGGCTTGTTCTATGTGCTCTGTTACTATTGGCACCACTGTAGATATTCTTTCTTGCATCTGGGAAACATGTTTAACCACAGTTTTAGAGGGTTTTACAGTTTTATAGGGACTGTGTTACTCCTCCCATGTTTCCTTGGTGATATCCAATATCCCCCTAGGGTGTCTCCCATACATCAAATCAAATGGTGATAACCCTTTGGAGGACTGGGGTACCTCTCTAATGGCCAGTAACAAGTAGGGTAGCAAACAATACCAATTTTTGCCATCTTTATCCACTACCTTCTTTAACATATGCTTTCAAGTTTTGTTAAATCTCTCTACTAAACCATTAGTCTGCGATTGATACACAGAGGTCCTCAGTTGAGTGACCTTAAATAGGCGGCACAGCTCTTTTATAATTCTGGACATAAGGGGCCTGATTCATTAGCGGACGTATACTGTAACATAGAGATATGTTGAACCACGGATATCAAGCAGTGAGGTCAACACAGGCTATGAACTTGAGAGTACTCAATGAAATGTCCGTATTCAGATAGATCAGTTACGTTGAGTAGCCTAGTGTTGGGATTAGATGTGCGATTTTTTTTTTAAAAAAATTTTTTTTTTTAAATAATTTAAAAAAGAAAAAAATATCCTCCAGTCTATTTGTTTGTTATTATTATTTATATATTTATTTGTTGTTGTTACATTATATAGAATATTATTATTATTATTATTATTATTATTATTATTATTATTTCATCAGAACACAATAGATCAACTAAAATCTAGTGCACAGAACTTTATATACAGAGATGTTCATCCATCACACTCCCCTTTTTACTTAGTAAGATGAAGGGTGTCATAAGCAGGGGGGCATCTACCCCATGGGCCAGTCCCTTAGTGGGCTATCTTGAGCTGGGTCACTGGGCCACCTGCATTTTTTTCCCTAGTTTTGCACCACGGGCTAAACTTTGCCAGACCTCCCCTGGTCATAAGTGGTGTTTGTGCATGTTTGCGCTGTTACTTTAAGTACTTGTTTGTACGTATCTCACTATTTTGCTTACTTAAGTACCGTTTCTGGGAACGCACAGTGTGGTTTTGCATACAGTACGCACAAAGTTGGCAGATTTACGTCCCTTGATGAATCAGGCCCAAAAGAAGTACCCTGATCAGTGAGGATTTCCATGGTATCCCAAGTCTGCTAAAGGCATGTACAAGTTCCCAGCAATAGCCTTTGTCGATATTTTGCGTAACGGGATCGTTTCCAGGTACCTGGTAGCGTAATCTAGTATCGCCAGAATATATTGATGCCCCCGGGCAGACTTTAGTAAAGGACCTACCAAATCCATGGCTATCCTTTCGAATGGTACCTCAATAATGGGTAACGGGACAAGCAGACTTTTAAAGTGTGGCCTGGGAGCATGGTATTGACACTCGGGGCAGGATGCGCAGTAGTCAGACACCTCTTTATGGACCCCTGGTCAGGAAAGATGCTGCAATATTCATTCTGAGGTTTTTTCTACCCCTAGATGCCCTGCAGTTTTGTCACCATGAGCCAGGTCTAGCACCGTTCTTCTATATACTCTAGGAACATTATCCTCTCTGCTTTTAGACATTTGATACAGCAACCCTTGATTTATTGCCATATGGGGGTACGACAACCTACTATCGAGCTCTAGGGGTTTTCCATCAACCACTTTTACATTTTCACTAGCCTTTAACAGAGTGGAGTCCTTTAACTGCTTTACCATATTTTCTTACAACTGGGAAAACACTTTGAGACGCTTGTCCTCAAACGCAAACAATCTCCCATGTGTTTAAAACAACAAATGACAGGAATCTATGGCTTATACCGATCAGCCAAAGCATTTAAACCACCTGCCTAGTCAGAGCCATGTAGGTCCCCCTTGTGCCATCAAAACAGCTCTGACCCATCAAAGCATGGATTCCACAAGATTTGTGAAGGTGTCCTGTGGTATCTGGCACCATGGTGTTAGAAGCAAGTACTTTAAGTCCTGTAGGTTTCGAGGTGGGGCCTCTGTGGCTCTGACTTGTTTTTCCAGCACATCACACAGATGCTCAATCTGATTGAGATCTGGGGAATTTGGAGGCCAAATCAACACCTTGAACTCTTTGTCATGTTCCTCAAAGCATTCCTGAACAATTTTTGCAGTGTGACAGGGGAATTATCCTGCTGAAAAAGGCCACTGCCATAAGGGAATACCGTTGCCATGATGGGGTGTACTTGGTCTGCATCAATGTTTAGGTAGGTGATGGTACGTAGCATCCACATGAATGCCAGGACCAAGGTTTCCCAGCAGAACATTTCCCAGAGCATCACACTGCCTCCGCCCGCTTGCCTTCGTCCCGTAATTCATACTGGTGCCATCTCTTCTCAGCGTAAACAACACACACACAACTGGCCGTTCACATTCTTCCATTGCTGCATGGTCCAGTTCTGGCGCTCACGTACCCATTGTAGCCATGTTCGGTGGTGGACAGGGGTCAGCATGGGCACTCTGACCGGTCTGCAAACTGCGTGTGTTCTGACACTGTTATATCATAGCAAGCATTAACTTTTTTAGCAATTTGTGCTACAGTAGCTCTTCTGTATGTTTAGACCAGACGCACTAGCCTTTGCTCCCCACGCACATTAATGAGTCTTGGGGAGCCCATAGCCCTTTCACCAGTTTACCATTTGTACTTTCTTGGATCACAAGACATGCCATATTGGAGATGCTCTGACCCAGTCATCTAGGCATCGCACTTTGGCCCTTAGAACGCTCAGATCCTTACACTTGTACATTTTTCCTGCTTCCAACATATCAACTTCAATAACTGATTGTTCACTGCTGCCTAATATATCCCACCCCTATACAGGTGCCATTGTAACAAGACAATCAATGTAATTCACTTCACTTTTCAGTGGTTTTAATGTTGCGGCTGATCTGTATATGTATATGTGTGTGTATGTGTATATATATATATATATATATATATATATATATTAAATATTAGAAATGTTCACTGACCCCTGTGTTCTGCTTTTGCTTTTGGATCCCGATATTTTTCTTCTAAAATCCCTATATTTCTTTTTTTTGCTAAAATCACATATTTTTGCTTTTTTTCCCCCCTACATTATTATTAACCTCAATAACACTAATGTCATTTGCAGTCAATTTTGACCACCTCACGGGTCACAATATTATTTTCATACACTTTTGGACAAATACTGCAGAGACCTGGCTGGATGCTAAGCGACAGCTCAATGACTCAAACACACGGCAGTTCCTAGCACATCTAGGAATCATTGCCACACAGCAGTGTCAGTAAAGAGGTGAAATTAGCAATGGAGCTCTCCTCTTTGTGTTTTACCTATATAACACAGTACAATGTGACTGCAGATTTAGAAGACCTAGCTTGCCAGACCTATTATTTGTATTTCAGCAATGACAATTAGCAATGGAGCAATGGAGCTCTCCTGAATGTCACTGGAGACTTTGAAGAACACTGCTACCCCTCTTTCTATTCTACCTATGACGCTGCCCAACTGCACTAGAGACTGGCAAGAACTGTGCTACCCCTACTGTGTCCCTCTGTGAAATGGCGCTGGATCACTGTGGAGGGCGGTACGTATAGAATCCAAAGCTCGCGAGATCCGACGACATAACAATGACGTTGTGCCTCGTTTGCAATTCCGAGGGCGCGCAAAAGTACCAAGCTGCCTCTGCTCGGTACTCGGATCTGCTAAGTTCGGGTGTGTTCGGTTCTCAGGGAACCGAGCCTGAGAATTATTTATATATATATATATATATATATATATATATATATATATATATATATATATATATATATATATATATATAGGATATCAAACAGATGGTGGCGCTTCCATAGTGCATTATCCCAGTAAAAAGATTTTATTAAATTGAATAATTTATTTATTAAAAACAGAATATACACATACCAGATAGACAGTAAAATCAAGCATTGAACCAGCAATCAAATGACTCCTGCATCAGCGGACATATATATATATATATATTATTATTAAAGTAATTCTATCGTTTTCAAATAAGCATTGCATAGGCGATTGTATTGTGTTTCTAACGCACAAAGTGATTTATTTTAGCAGATGTAAATAGTCAACAATTTAATACATTATTATATTATGATACAGTACAGTACAGCCAATACCAAAAGATACATACATACCGCGCTCTTATTGCATGCATTCGCTGCGCATCCACGGGACCCAATGGACAGTATATCTGCTTAGAATACTGTGTCAGAGTTGACTGCAGACTGGGTGCCCGACTATGATCATATATACACATTCAGTGTTACAGAGAACAATAGAGATGACGTAGATTGTTTCTATAGGTCCAGACAAAGGGTGGCTCCAGGGTAAACAGGTCATAGGCTGATTCAAGCTAAGGAATCCAAAGGTGGGGGTCGTCTCTCCAGGGGGTCTGCTCCTTTCATAGCCAGCATCATACAAAGGTTTATTCCCTAATATCAAAAACTAAAGTATGCAATGTGCGATCTCTTCGCCGACTGCACCGGACAGCTGCTGATGAATAGGGGATCAATATGATATCAGGCATGACACCTTTCCTATAACCTAAACCTTTAATAACACTAAATGTACATATAATCATATTATATAAACTAATAATAAACCAAATACTATCTGCTCATAAATTACAGTGTAACGGAACCAATATGAATATGAATTATATA
This sequence comes from Mixophyes fleayi, assembly GCF_038048845.1. Lineage (NCBI taxonomy): Eukaryota > Metazoa > Chordata > Amphibia > Anura > Limnodynastidae > Mixophyes > Mixophyes fleayi. The sequence goes on from NC_134407.1 coordinate 56,583,222, forward strand.
GATAACTAAATGTTGTAATGTGAGTGTGTGTGTGCGTATTTTACCGTGCGATTGCACCACGCGCTGTCTTAGGTGGCGTACGGATCTGTGTTACGTGGCGTACGCATCGCAATCGCACAGCAAAACAGTATTAACCAATATACTTTCGTTCATCCAATTATATGACTTCGACAATATATATACATATATATATGTATATGTGTATATATATGTATATATGTGTGTATATGTGTATATATATATATATATATATATATATATATATATATATATATATATATACACAGAGGGTCCGTTCAATGCTTGATGTGTAAGTATGGTATTTAATAATTTTATCACCTGTGTTGATGTCAGTTTGCGAATTCTTTCAGTGCTGTACTTTTTTCTTTTTCTGTTGTTGTTTATTGGGGAATTTAGGTATAACAGTGAGAGTTGCCTAGCTTATTAATTGTGAATATTTGTAGGGCTTTTATCAATGTATACTATTAGTGTTAGTTTTTAGATTTTGTATTCTCACACAGTGTGCCATAAGAAGATATTTTTTTTTTATTTTTTTTCCTGGCTGCAAGTATGTCGTTGTTTATGAGTTTTGGTGGTAGTGTATCTAGGAGACAGTCCTATCTATCAAATGAGAGTGAACCTCATCCCAGCGATGCCTCCTTGAAAGATCAAGAACTCTTTCTGTCTTTGTCTAACCTGGAGAATTTGTTAAAAAACTGAGATGCTTCATTGGTGGGATGGGGTTAGCGTCCAAAAATATGTAACCAAAGGGATGAAACCCAGATGTTTATGGTTGTTTAAAACTCTTTTCTTTAAGAATGATTTAGAAATTTAATGAATGTTCCTTTAAATTTATGGGTCTTCTTATTCAATATAGGGAATCTAAAGTTAAAATTATAGAAGATGAGAGAAAAATTAAAGGCTTAATTGGAGCCTTTCAAAATACCACAGACTTTAAGGAAAGAGATTTAGCTATGGAAGAATATAAAAAAGAGCTCATTCGACATTAATAGGTTTAAGAGGGATGAGGAGGACTATCAAAATGGTAGTTTGTACTTTTAATCGTAGATTCGAAGGTCCTGGGAGATTCCCGAAATCTCACTCCATGGCTCCCAAAAAATAATTTGCAAGAGAGGGCCACTATGATTCTGCAGCGGATAACGTTAACCCTGGATTTTCCCATAATAAAACCAATGAGAGAAGAGATTTCTACTACCCCTTTTATGATTTAAGGGCAGCTTTGAGATCACAAGATCAGAGAGGGGGAGCTAGACTCAAAAGTCCAATCAGAAGGGATTCTTCTGGTATGCCCAAACCACTCACAAGGGTGGGAGAATCCGGGTCCCTTTCAAAGTCTAGCACCCATAACACAAAAAAGACCAAGGGAGAATGGAAAAGAAAGAGAGGAGGAGTTAGGATCAATAAGAAGACCAAGAATAAAGTAAATGAAAAAGAATCTTTAATCTATTATCCAAAACCCTCGCTGAAGCCACGATGCAAGGTTTGGAAAAAGGTCTTAACTTTGCTCTTTCCGCTGTACCTAATCTATTTGATTATTTATTGATTTGAACAGATACGCTAGATCCATGTGTAGGAAAAATTATTTCTCTAATAAACATTTAAAGAAAATGGACATCAATGGTTGTCCCGTTGTTCTAGATAAAGAGGATGGCCCTATGTTGGAAATATTAAAGGATTTATTTAAAGAAGATTCTACAGTTAATGAGCCTCCTATATTTGATCTAAACATCAATAAAAATTGAATTATCAAATTTTGTTAAGGACAAATTTAAGAAGATGTCAATGTTTTTTGTCTTTTGGCTAAAGGTTCCCACATTGTTTTACCAAGTTACTATGGAAGACTTTAAAAACCTTTGGAAAAAAAAAGGAAAATTATAACAAAAATGGAAAATTATAACAGCTAAAAAAATATACTTTTGTCTATACAACGTATTTGGCCACACTTGGTAAATATTGAATTGAGGTGTTTCAGTCAGACCCGTTGCCAGAGGTGTATAAAATCAAGCACCTAGCCATGCCGTCTCCATTTATAAATATTTGTGATACAAATTGGATCGTTCTTAAGAGCTCAGTGACTTCAAGCGTGGTACTGTGATAGGATGCCACTTTTGCAATGAAATGGTTCGTGAAATTTAATCCCAGTTGACCTGCTGGATATTCCATGGTCAACTGTAAGTGATATTATTAAAAAGTGGAAGCGTTTAAAAGCAACAGCAACTCAGCCACGAAACAGAAGACAACAAATAATCACAGAGCGGGGTTAACGTCTGCTAAGGCGCATGGTGCGTAAAAGCCACCATTCTCTGCTGATTCCATAGCTGTTGAGTTCCGAACGTCTATTGGCATTAATGTAAGCACAAAAACTGTGTGGCAGAGGTTTAATGGAATGGGCTTCTGTACCCGAACAGGTGCATGCAAGCCTCACATCACCAAGAACAATGCCAAGCGTCAGAGTGTTGTAAAGCACACCGACACTGGACTGTGGAGTAGTGGAAATGTGTTCTGTGGAGTGACGAATCACGCTTCTCAGTTTGGCAGTCAGATCGAAGAGTCTGGGTTTGGCGGATGCCGGAAGAACATTACCTGCCTGACTGCATTATGCCAACTGTGAAGTTTGGTGGAAGAGGGATAAAGGTATGGGACTGTTTTGCAGGGTTTGGGCTTGGCCCCTTATCTCCAGTGAAGGACAAACTTAATTCTTCAGCATACCAAGTCATTTTGCATAATACTATGCTTCCAACTTTGTGGCAACAGTTTGGGGAAGGCCCATTTTGTATTCTAAAATGACTGTGCCTCAGTGCAAAAAGAAAGGACTACAAAGACATGGTTTGATGAGTTTGGTGTGGAAGAACTTGACTGGCCCGCACAGAGCCCTGACCTCAACCCCATTGAACATCTTTGGGTTGAACTGGAACAGAAATTGCAAGCCAGGCCTTCTCGTCCAACATCAATGCATGACCTCATAAATGATCTACAGAATTAATGGGCACAAATTCCCACAGAAACACTCCAACATCTTGTGGAAAGCCTTCCAAAAGAATGGAAGCTGTTATCGCTGCAAAGGGGGGACCAACTCCACATTAAAGTAAATGTATTTGAATACAAAGTCATTATAGTCCCTGTTGGTGTAATGGTCAAGTGTCTAAATACTTTTGTCCATGTAGTGTATGTCTATTAATTAAGGGGACACACAAGAGAAGTGGAATAGTTATCCAGGACCATTGTGACTATTATAAGAGGCTTCTAGACCGTTAAATAAGTCTTTCTGTATGGTTTTGGTTGCTGATCCCTCTTTGAAATTTCAGAGAGAGCTAAGGAAATGGATGTTATCACTGGGCAGCACGGCGGCTTAGTGGTTAGCATTTCTGCCTCACAGCACTGGGTTCATGAGTTTGATTCCCGACCATGGCCTTATCCAGGCGCGGGCTGGGAGGTACCAGCCCGGGGGGCGCACAGACGGCCGCATCACGTGACACGCGATGCGGCTGCGTCATAAGGACTCGGCCGCATCGCGTGTCACGTGATGAGCCCACCTGTGCGCTGACGCGGCCGCCAGTAACATAAAAACAATTATTACATCCACGGCGGGGGACGGGGGGAGGCGGCCAGCACGAACAGCCGCTAGACTGAGGTGGCCGCTGCCCCCCTGCCCCCCGGTCCAGCCCGCCCCTGGCCTTATCTGTATTCCGTAAGTGTTTGCGCATACCAGCTGGTCGTCCTATAATTTCTGGTTTAGGTTCACTCACTTCTTCACAGTCATTTTATGTTGATTCTGTTTTACAGCCTAAAGTTAAAATGTTGAAATTGTCTATAAGAGATTCTTATTAAATGTACTTACCTTTATTAAATTGCAAGATAACTATGCCTTCCTAACTCCTGATGTATTGTATAATAACATTAGGAAATATGGTTATAAATAATGTAATTAATAAAGATCACGTTGGTACACCGGCAGTTTATTATAGATTCAATTCACTTTATTTTGGCACATAATTATTTCATTTTTGATCAATCTTTTTATTTACAGGTGATGGGGACAGCCATGTGGACCTGCTTCACCCGGGGTACACTAACCTTTACATGTGCGATTTTGAAGACGCTCATGTCTGGGGGATGCACGTTCGGGGTGGACCTGGTCCTCTAGGGCTATGTCGTTGATGATATTTTTGTTATTAGGAGTGGTGGTGAAGCACTAGCACTTTCATTTATACAGTCACTAAATACAATTTGTTTTAATTTAAAGTTTTCACATCAATTTCATACTGTAAATATTGATTTCCTTGACCTCTCCTTGAGGGTCGCTAATTCTTCTATTTCGACTTTGACCTATAGGAAAAAAGTAGATGTTACTAATTATTTACTTTATAATAGTGCACATTTTATACCTTAGAAGAATAATATACCCAAGGGTCAGCTATTAAGACTGAAGCGTAATTGTTTTACAGAGAAAATGTTTCAAATACAAGCCAAAGAGTTAATTCAGTGTTTTATTGATATGGGCTATCCACTACAAGTTATATATAAAGCTTATAAGGAAGCTAATTTGATTAGAAGAGATAATTTATTACAATTTAAATCATCAAGTGAAAATAATATTCTAATGACTAGACCACAAAAGTTAAATGACAGATATAGGGGGTCAAAAAGAGGGGCCTATTATTTAGGATTCTTATGAACAAGCTTTTATTTCAAGATACAACAAGAGGTCTAGCAATATTATGGGTATAATTAAGAAAAATTATGTGATCTTGAGAGAAGACCATACACTTAAATCTATTCTTCCCCCTAAACCTAAGATTATTTTTAGAAAAGGTACTAACACTAAAAAGGTATTGGCACCTAGTTTACCTTGAGAGCCCAATAGTAAAGAGTGATAAAGGCACATTGGATGTTCCCTAAAAATCTTAGCAGTCTTTCAACACAGTCGTAATGTTCCATAGTGTCCCACCTCATTTTTCAGATAAACATAATGGGGATCCTGGTTGTTTGAGGGTTAAGGGCATTGATCACATTGCATCTACACACCATTGGGAGATAGATTTAAAAGATTGGGGATTTTTTCTGTTTCTGTTTGGTGTCAATGAGAATCTAGAGCTTAATAGTATTGTGTAGTACAGTACTTCAACATTATTGTTATTTTTCATTATTTCATCTCTATTTATTCCATTTTTATTATTAATTTAACCATTTAGCCATGAAGATATTAACATTTTATTTTTTGATTGCAATTGAATGTGCTGCTACTCAAAGGCTTAGAAACATGTTAGATTGTATAGAACTCTTTGATTGTATAGAGTTGGAGTCTCCAGTTTGATCCTGAGGTGGAAGGTTGAATATTTGATGTTTTATTTATCTTTTGTTTATGTATTAATTTGTACAAACAGGTTTGAATACATGTATTTTAGTTAAGTAATGATTTTAAAAGTTTAAATAGAGGTTATTATAATATCTTTTGTTTGTTAGTTATGAGGTTTCAGTGGTGTTGGATGGGACTCTCTCCTTGTTAAGCTAATATAGATCTTGTTCAATCGTTAAGGATTATGTTGAATTTTGATGTTTATTTTAAACCAACGCAGATCGATTAATTATTGTTCAATTTTTATTATTTATGTATTTATTTCTGGTTTTGTATTAGTAGATATATATATGTCTGTTTTGATTGTACTAAAAATTGATCCAGTTGCTGATGGTTACAGCTGACTTTGATTATTTAATTAAAGAGTCACTATTTAAATGGATTATTTTGAACAGGTAAATTCATCTGGAGTGCACTTTCTGACCTAATACTCCTGTGATGAAATTACTGGCACTTTCAGTGGCTATCGTATTTTTCACCTAAGTAACTGTGACTTGACTTTTGAGCGTTTATTTCCAACAGTAATACAGCTACCACAGATTCTATCATATTGTCACACACCGAACCCGCAAGCGGGTACCGGCAGTCTTAGCTGCTCCCAGAGGGCAGAATCACCGGCGCTCGCACTGTGTCTTCCTGATGGCGGGCGCCATCTCACTTTCGGGTCTGCGCACGTTCTTCCATTTAAGACCTCATATCACACTACCACGTTTGAGGTCACTGAACTCTTCAGAGCGACCCATTTTGTATCACCAATGTTTGCAAATGGAGAATGCATAGATAGGCGCTTGATTTTATACACGTCTGTCAACGGGTCTGATTGAAACACCTCAATTCAATAATTAACAGGTGTGGCCAAATACTTTTGTCCATATATAGTGTAGCTAGTGACTTCTCTCAGCACTGTACTTTTTTTCTTTCTTCTACTGTTGTTTATTGGGGAATTCACATATCTCCTGTATAGCAGCGAGAGTTGTCTAATGTATCATTTGTCAATATTCGTAGGTCTTTTATGAATGTATACTATTATTAGTTTTTAGATTTTATATTCTGATGCAGTGCGCCATGAGAATGTGGTTTTTGGATGTGTCACTTCAGGTTACCATATAAATGTGCAATTATCTTTAAACTGTTTGAATGATCCTGTAGTCCAGAAATGTTATTTTCATAAACAGTGCTAATTGTTGCTACCTGAATTAGTCCATTGCTGTAGCTCCCAAGGGGTGTAAATTGTCCTGAAAATGTCCTCAGATCTACTCTCATGTGCTCGATGAATTTGTCATTGTTACGTAGCCCACCAACATAGTACATTTTCCTGTTGTAAAATACTCTCTTTATAAAATGTTCACTTATTTTTGGTATTGCAGTATCCCGAATTGAAGAAAAACTTTTTACCTGTTGCAGAAACTCTGTGATCCACTGGGTCCCCCCAAAAAGCACAAATGATCTCGCTCTATTCTGCTCTCTGCTTCAAAGGCAAGCCTTTTGAAATACTAAGAAGTATTTTCTACCCCCGTTACCCGGAAACATTCTGTTCATGCAAATGACATTTTGCAGGGGAGTAAAATTAACAACAGCAGTTGGTGTTTGAAAAGGTCCACCTTTCAAGCTGAGAGCAAAGATGGATTGGTGGTGAACTTTGGGGGGGATGGGGGCACATGACAGGTTGCCGCAACAGGTAAGTTGGACTTTTGTTTGCCACCCAATTCTAAATTTTACCTTGATGGTGATGTTCTCCTTTAATTTAATAAGAGGCTTGGGGGTAAATGTATCAAGCTGAGAGTTTTCCAGCGGGTTTGAAAAACCAATCAGATTCTAGCTATCATTTATTTAGTACATTCTACAAAACGACAGCTAGAATCTAATTGGTTGCTATAGGCAACATCTCCACTTTTAAAACCCGCCGGAAAACTCTCAGCTTGATACATTTACCCCTTGGTGTTTCCTTGATTTAATTAATCAACCCTGTTACTTCAAGAGGAAAATAAGTGGGAAGATCTTTGGTGGGTCAAATATAATTACCATCCAGTTTTTAATCGATGATATTTCTTACTAATGCCTCTCCTTTTTCATTATAACGCAATAACAATATTTTAAGACAACAAAATAGTGTTTGTGTAGTAAATCTAGGAAAGGAAAAACAGAGAAGGGAATGAAAGGAAATACAGAGAGAGGTGCCCACTGCCAGGGAGTAAAAAATAAACAATGAAAATACAGTTTAGGTAACCAGGAATAGTCAGATGCCTCTGTTAAAGTGAACCAGGATTCTCATGTAGTAGAACATTTAGAACATATTATGTTTCACAGCTGCCTTTTTCCCTGAAGCAGTTTTTTTTACTTATTTACATTTTTATCTGTCTTCTCAGATGGTATTCTGTGCAAAGGAGAGGGGAGAGATAGATTCAGCAGGCATTCTAGTGGTATAAAAAGAAGATGACCCCTGCCACTGTAGTGTTGGGGAGAGTAATGACAAGGTAAAATTTAATTTCTGTTTTTAACACATTGTTAACTAGAATTTTTCAATGTTTTAACAAGGGCGTATCACCTGCTCAATTGTTAGGTTTGAGGGCTTGTGAAAAAGCCATCCCTCCAACTTATAAGAGTGCTGGTCTCATCCTTGAAGACCCACTTAAGATACAGACTCTCACATTTTGAAATTTCTTCATAGATCAGGAAAGGTCATTTTCCGACTGCATGTACCAACCACAGATGTTTCTGATAGCTTCACCTTATAGAGCAGCCAGGGTCGGCACATGCATCTTAGCCCTTCTGGTGATCCCCATGCCCGCCCCATAGGCGCTGCCTCTACCCACCCCTGCTTCTTACCTTGTGTGGGGGCAGGGCTGCATTTCCTCCTCTCAAACCATTTCCAACATGGAGGAGCGGCAATAGGCAACTTCACAGGTAAGAAGCTGCCAGCTGCTGCCACTCCATGTCATGCCGCAGTTAAAGTGAAGACAGCAACTGAGTGACATTATGTCACTCAATCAGTATTTTAGGAGCCCATTAAACCCTGGCTGACAAAGTTTGCCAAGTGGAAGCGCCAGACCTCAGAACGGCTCCCTACTAGCTGTGCTACCGCACATGTGTTATTGGTAAAGTCATCTATCTATGTAGCCTTAACCCACTTACTTGAGCAACGGCTGATTCTGCTGTGGGTTGCCAAATTGGATTTAATCCATCCATTCTTTGCCGAAGAAAAAAGGGCAAATCAATTCCAGAACACATGACCACACACAAAGGCTATTAGGGGTCATCTTTTGACTGGATTTAAATACATGCAAGATATCAATATGTACTGTTACAATCAGCTCATTATCTGGCATCATGCTGAATTTGCAGTATGTGGATCGTGCTTAATTCTTTTGGGGTTTCAACATTTTTATTTATGCATTTAAGGAGTAAAGAGGGTCCCAAGGATGCATTTACCACGGTTCTTTTAGTGTGAAGATTTATGGAAAATAACAAAAACAAAAAAAATACATTTTTAAGATTAAATAAACTAGTAATTGTATATTACAATTTAAAGACAAGATAATTAGAATTCTTTCGGAACCTGAATTCTCTTATAATGGGCACTAACAGCATCCTCAATTTGTTATATTATTCAATATGCTTTTGTGTTATAAAAGTCTTCTAGCTTTTTCATTAAACATGTCTGACTACTCTTTCTGCAGTTAATTTTCATTAAGAAGAGACAGATGTAATTTACATTATGATGATTTTGCGTTGATATACTAGTAAAAGATACCCTATTTGAGCTTCATGTGATCTTTTCGCTCAGCCCAGGTGCATGTGGTTATGTCCAGTTTGTACTCACAGGGGTGCATCCCCCTATGTATGGGATAACTCCTGGGCTACCCCTCACCTGAAACAAGAGAGCCGATCGTGTGACTGCACACACTGCTGGAGGACACAATCCATCCAGTCCTCTTTAATGAAGCCAAATGAGTTGTAATACTAGCAAATGTCAAAACAAGAGGGGGACACAACATGAAGAAGACATACCTACCTACTTCATAACCTCTATACATATAAATTTGTCTTTATTGTCTAATACATGTACTTGTAAGAATTGCCTCCCCATAATCACGCCTCCCTAAACTAATGAGACACAGCTCCTTGATATGCCCAATCTATCCCTAGTTCTCACAAACAGGGGCATTTTGGTTTGGTTTAAAGGCACAATAAGGATCATTTATAAAAGCACAAATATATGAGTCCCACAGTTCAAACAATATTTCCTCATGTTTTTTCCCCAAATGCACCCGATTTTCATCAGTGCACATGATTTTTATGCAGGATAATTGCGGCACATATGGGGGAGTGCAATTTTTTTTTCCATCTTCCGATGCAAGTAGTTAGGTGCACCCATATGTAGAAATGAGATTTCCTCTTTTGGGACATTATTATTTAAATGAGATTTGAGAAGGTTTCCCCCCACAAAAGGATTTAAATGTAACTAACCGTAAAATGAACAGTATTTTAGGAGAACAAATAAAAAATGAATTAATGAAGAGGTAGTCATTTTTAGGTAGTCATGTTTATTATTTTTCAGTACAAGGGAGGGGCACAGACAGAAAATTCCAGTCTTATTGTTGTAGTTTTGTCCTAATTTTAGAGACCATATTTAATCTAGTCTATATAGATGATCTGATCATTCAGTATTATCATGAATAGTGTAGTATGTGTTGTATGCCAATATACAGTATAAATCAAGAATGCTTTTCAAACAAGCAAATCTGTGAGTATATTTTCTTGGTAAACGAGAAAGAGAAAATAAACCCCAGTATGACTTCCCTCTTCCCCACCATGTGTAAACACAAATATGACCAATTGTATATCCCACATCAGAAACATTAATATAATTACCCTGTTCTATATCAACCTAGGAGAGTAAAGTGTTTGTAGCAAAACCTGCAATTGTATTTGTATAGAATATAGGTTTTGTTAACATATAGTATAACCAAGATACTGTAGAATGTGTACATTTTGGTTAAGTATGTATAACCAACAATTTACAGGGGTGGTAAACAAAAACATCTGGGATAGCATTGTCCTATCCTGTAGAACCCAATTATTTTCTGGTTACCCGTTTGATTTATATTTTAACAATGAATATCCTATAGAAAACACCATCAAACTTTCCAGTATATAGATGACCTTTAAATGTAATAGATATTTATTGCTTTTAAAGAAAGAGACTGTCAAAGAGAGACTTTCTGGATGTTCAATCTTAGAACATTGCATTCAGAGAGCCTCAATGAAACCATAGACCTAAATGGCATCTAGGTTGCCATTTGACCTACTTTCTCTCCTCTTGACCCTCTGCAATGTGGCTTTTGCCCTCTTTACTCCACCAACACTGCCCTTATTAAAGTGACCAATGACCTACTTGTAACTAAGCCAAAGAGCCACTTCTCCCTTCTCGTAATCCTCAACCTCTCTACCAATTTTGACACTGTCAATCACTCTTTTCTTCCTTGTACTCTTCGCTCCTTTTGTCTTTGATACTATCCTTGTCTTGTTCACCTCTTTCCGTTCGTGTCGTATCTTCAGTGTCTCTACTTCTGACTCTTAAACCCCTTCTCTTCCTCTCTGTCGGGATCCCTCAGGGTTCTGTGTTTGTTAATCTGCTATTCTCCCTCATACAAATTTGTATGTTCTTTAGGCCTCCACTGCCACCTCTATACAGACAATACCCAAATTTACCTTGAGTTGCCTCCTCTTCATCTGGATGTGACCCAATGTCACCTCAACTTAGCATGTCCAAATCTGAGCCCATTATATTTCCCCCTAATAATATCACTACCCTCCTCACATCTCCCTCACTATTGATAGCATCAGGCTCTTTCCTCTTCCTTTTTTGCCTTGCTGTCATCACTGTCATCATTGACTCAGCCCTCTGCTTCTCTCCTCACATCCAACCCCTCTCCTAGTCATGTTGCCTTCTCCTCAACATTGAAAACATATACTATGTTACCAAAACCCTTGTTCACTTGCTCATTATCCCCTACCTAGATTACTCTAACTTCCTTCTCACTGGTCTCCCACCTCTTCATGCTTGCCTGCCCTGCACTCTCATTTCCATTCCATCCACTTTCTCCACCCACCACGTTCACTTTTATCCCACTTGCTCCTACTGTCCATCACTACCTCCTTCTTCTTGAATGTAAGCTCTCATAGACATGGTCCTATCTATCCTATGTCCTATGCCTGTCTATCTATATTGTTTGCCCCAGTGATGTCCTATGCAGTATTTTTATGTGACCACAATGCTGATTGGTTACACAATGATACTTGTGTTGTAATTGCTCGAGCATTACTCAGACTTGGGTTTTGCTCCCCACATCTGCTATCATGCTTAACTGTATTTGTTACTATACTTACATGTATTCATGTGTCTGTATGCCATCTGTGTCCCATACTGCGGAATCTGTGGCGCTTCATAAGTAAATGATGATGGTGTTGATCTTATCGTTCCTCTTTTCTTCTATCCAGAGAAATTAACACTACAATATCTACATGCTTGTAATGGGTTAATTAATATATGAAAAAAGATCATTTAATTATTTTTATATACTTTTTCACCTTTTTCACTAGCAGCCTAGTGGTAACATGGGCAGTATTTCCTATAATTAGATTACTCTAGTCCCCCAAGTAGGTAATATGTTCTTTTTATTTAAACATGGTAATCTTGTTCATCTAATTTAATTAAAGGTTATGTAAAAATTTTACAGTTACAATTAAACATTTTGCTGACACTTTAATTAAAGGGGTCAATATCTAGATTCAACTTAATTTGATTATATTTTCCCTCTCCCTCTGGAGTTCAGTTATAACACCTGGATATGTCATCTTACTGCAACATGTGTTTTAAATTGCATTAGGATGCTATCAGTATACAACATACTATGTGAAATGTGATATGTCCTTTTACTATTCTATAGAAATAAAAGATTGTGTTTGGTCCTGTTATTGAATTCAATTAGATATTTAATACTTAAAATTTAAGGGTAAATATTAACTATTCAATTCTTAAACGTTAATGACATTAGATTGCCTTGTATTCATTATTAATTGTATTAGATTAATTAATTGTATTGTATTAGATCACATTTTGAATTTAAATGTTTTATAAATTTATGTATTAACTTTAATTTGTATCTGTATTAACCTGTACTTGTCTGCTTTTAAGAAAAGGTAAATCCATATATTTCAAATTATGTTATGTCATTCAGGTGTATGCTTTTTAACTGTATGAGAGGGAGGTAGTAGTCATAAGACATTAAGTGTAATTGCAAGCCATAGTTTATTTGTTACATTATAATGCAACAAACTAATGTTTACAAATTAATATATTGTCATGAATGATTGGTTTGCTGAATATCAGCTGTAGTCTGGTTAATTTTTAATTATTATTGGACGATTAAGGATTTAAATATCCCTGTATACAGATGAACTCATGTGTCTCTGAAGAAACTGCTCACGATGGTGTAACGTGTCAGAAATATATATTCTTTCCTGGATTTTATTGTATAGCTAGCTACAGTGAGCTCTATTGTACAGTGATCATTTGAAGGCAGTAATACAGGCCTGATCCCTAATTTGAGTGCAACAGCGCTACCCATTCGATTTTGCGCTCTTATAGAAACATAGAATTTGACAGCAGATAAGAACCACTTGGCCCATCTAGTCTGCCCATTGCTTTATTAACCTATGGTAACCTTAAACCTTATTTGATCCCTTATTCTTTATAAGGATATTCCTATGTCTATCCCAAGCATGTTTAAATTGCTCTACTGTATTAGCCTCTACCACCTCTGATGGGAGGCTATTCCACTTATCCACTACCCTTTCTTAGAAGTAGTTTTTCCTCAAATTTCCTCTGAACCTACTTCCCTCCAGTTTCAGTGCATGTCCTTGTGTTCTGGTACTTTACTTCCTTTAAAGAATGTTTCCCTCATGTACCTTGTTCAAACCCTTGATATATTTGAAAGCTTCTATCATGTTCCCCTTTCCCTTCTCTGCTCCAACTATACATATTAAGTTATTTTAGTCTTTCCGGGTCATTTTTTGTGCTGTAGGCCATTTTAGTTGCCCTTTTTTGTACAGTCCCTAATGTATTTATATCCTTCTGGAGATATGTCCTCCAGAATTGAATGCAGTATTCTAGATGAGGCCGTACCAATGACCTATACAGTGGCATTATTACTTATTTCTGCTACTGATTCCCTTTCCTCCTCAGTAGTTTCCATTATAGTGCCATTAATACTATATTTAGCCTTTGGGTTTTTGATACCCAAGTGCATGATTTTGCATTTTTTGGCATTAAACTGTAGTTGCCACTCTCTTGACCATTCCTTTAGTCTACCTAGATCATCAATCATTTGTTTTACCCATCCTTGTGCGTCAGTCCTGTTGTATATATTTGTGTCATCTGCAAAAAGGCATACTTTCCCTTCAATACCATTTGCAATGTCTCCAATAAAGATATTAAAAAGCACTGGTCCAAGTATAGATCCTTGGGGTACTCCACTGGTGACCTTTACCTCCTGTGAATGTAGTCAATTTACTGTAACTCTCTGTTTTCTATCCTGCATCCAAGATCTTATCCATTCCTCCATCTTTGAATCCAATCCCAAGCTTTCAAGTTTATTTTACAGTCTGCGATGTGGGACAGTGTCAAAAGCTCTACTAAAATCCAGATAAGCTACATCTACAGCCCCCCCCCCCTTGATCTTTTACCTTAGTCACCCAGACAATAAGATTTGTTTGACATTATCTCCCCCCAGTAAATCCATGCTGTTTGGGATCCTGTAAGTTACTGGATTTGAGATATTCTACAACTCTTTCTTTTAAGATTGTATGCCCATAAAGAGTGAGGATCTCTATAATGGATAAGCATCATATAGATTCCATATACATACAGCTTCGTTGCTTTGGGTTCCCTAATCTCTACTAATGTATTTTGGGAGAATTTGTACTGTTCGTAAGGAAGTGATTTAATGGTCATGAATTACTCAATACTCTTACAAACCTGTAACTATGCTGTACTTTAGATTTAATTCAGGCCAGCATATTAATATTAATATTCCCAACACAGAATGTAGCATGCCGTCCATCAATGCCAATGAATGCCCTTTACAAAATGTAGCTCAGGAGTGTTCACTACTCATAACTCTGCTTGAACATGAGCTGGTTCTGAGGTATTATAAATGATGCTTTATATGATGATATGAGGAGTTGGGCCCCACGTTACATTAATACTTACAGACATGCATTGGATCCAAGGGGACTTCTTAACTTCCGAGAAAGATTACCTATTCATTTGTGGGTCATCGAGAATCTGAAAAAAAGTGTATTCTCCTATCTCTGGTCTCCATTGACTTGTGTCAAATGACTCTATGAAACAAGCAGTGGCTGTAGTGGTGGGTAGTGTAGCTATGGCAGGAACAGCGTGTGACTTTTTCATGGCAAACATAGAAGAGAATAGATGATCTCTAAATGCCAGTCAATGTTTGATTATTCATTCTGGTTTGCCTAAGATGTAATGATTCTTCCTGAGCTGGTGCACAGGAGTGTCTGACCTTTACTACTATATCCTTGCAATGAAGAAAAAGTTACTTCAGTTTCTGTACTAGTCATGCAGAACAGATATGTGCTTACGTCTTGTCTTGGCTGGCTCCCATCTAGATTCATATTTTATATTTAACTGTGAGATCAATATGACAGAGGTAATAGACGACAACTTACTCTTTTGTTTAAATGGTAGATCAGTGTGTATTGCGTTATTCTGTGCAGGATCTTTCATGGTTGTAGGGGAAGTGTCTGGGACTGCATTCACCTTATCAGTGGCAGAAAAAAATGCTTTTGTACCCAAAGAGAATTTGGCAAAATGCTCCATCTTCCCATGTGTATTGAAACCCAATTTATCATTCCCAGCATTTCTTTTCTCAGATCATACCGATATAAACTACCATGCCTCCAAACACTAAACTAATACTGAAGATTCATCATTGTCCACTAACTCTCAATATGCTAAACTACGTAGCACCCTGCATGCTTCTTTTTTTTTACATAATTCCCTTGATATTTTTTGGACGAAAAGTTAAATATCACAAAATCAGAAAAAATAATGGCAATATCCCTGACAACAGTTACAAACGGAAATAAAAGTTCTTTCATTTCAAAAGAGTACTTGTATTTTTCATTCAGGCCAATATGAATTTCAAATATATTTTCCAAACCAAATTCCTAATTTCTTTTTAAAGTATAGTCTTCCTTATGTATCCACCATCAAATTCTCATTAGACAAATATTCAAAAATAAATAAATATAAATGATACTTAGTTACATTTTTTTAGTAACACTTCAAAGTGTAAAAATCATGTCTATACACATGCACTTGCTCCAATAAACCATATGTGCTCCTGTGAAACACCTTTTTAATCGGTATGATGCTCTTACTAACACTAATTAATGGTGCTTAAAAATACAAATTATAATATAGTGTTGTATATCCAGCCTTAATGGAATTACTTATAAAGAAATAAGCTCACATGTAATCCCATCAAATACGCTTGTCAACTTAAATCGTTAATAAATTCCTTTCTTGCCTTCTCAATATTTATATGGTGGATGCATAACTCGTCTTCTGTGCAATTAAACAGTGAGGGCCCGATTCAATAAGGCATGTAAGCGGCGATTTTGTGCCTACAATCCGCAAAATTACTCTGCGCATGCCCAGAACCGGACCATACGCCACAGAACACAGCAACGTTCAATTCATCTTTGAGCGCAAAGGACACTTATGACAGCCTAAGATTTCAGGCAGGGAACAGGATGGGAAACGGGGGAGTCTGCCCGTAGTCAGTGTACAGCAAGGGAGTGCCAAGCTTGAGCGCACACAGTAGCATCCAATTTAAGCTCTGGGCATCTCTCAGGTACTTGTCTTTCAGCCATATCTCTCGCTCCAGCTGCAGGTCTAGTCTAAGTGCCTATTAGCAGTGGTGATGGCTGAGTATGTATATTAGTACATGTGTTTGCGATCAGGAATAGCTGTAAAAATATATTTTATGCAAAGCAGACATTCATAAAATACAAATAAATGTATTTCATGGGGAAGGGGGTTTAATTAATTAATTAATGTTTTATCATTTAATGCCTATATTATTAGTAGGTGACATTAATTGATTAGTTGGTTTTTTTTTGCGCGTTCTCTTGAGAGTTTATATTCCACATAGGTACTGGACGTATCCTGCAATGTCTTGTTTAATCGAGTAGAGCAGACCTACACCCGTATTCATCACAACGCGCATCTTCAGATCTGCTGCAGGTTGAATTCGAACGTGCGTATACCCGACTTACGTGCGTTTCTAAGAAACGCACATTGCGTTCAGTATGCGTCCGTTAATGAATCGGGCCCTGAGTGTGCCTTGTAGAATGTAAACTTCTGATTGCAGCCTCTTGACTCTACCTGTGACGTTTAACCAGCTGACACAGCGACTTAAAATATTTTCCTAATACAAATGTCCTGTGGAAAAGGAAAACAAGACTACATAAGCATGAGTGAATTGGAGCCATATTTTTTAGCCACTTTTTCCCCTAATTTTGTAAATATACACATGTGCCTCAAATTACGATAAGTCCTAGCTTATTACAAATTGCTCAGTCTCTCACATCTTCTTAATCTCACAATAAGGTCTAAAAATGGTTTAGAGTAAAATTGGGCAAAAGTACATCACAGACTCTTTTTTATTTATTTTTTTAAACTGTCTGACTATTTGCATGTTTGCATGTTATTCCCCCCTTGATTTTATTCCTTGTGCCAGTGTTTGTTTTTTTGTGACATCCAAAGCTACTATGGTTAAAACATAAAATACTAAGGTGTTGTCTTCATTTAAAATTAAAGGGAAACATGGGAAACTCTTCACTGCAGGTTTTCTATAGGCTTTATTTACATGATATTTATGTTAAGGACACACTGTAACTTTTGCGCATCATTGTAAATACGTTTTCAGAGCCTACTCATATGGTATTGTGATGCTTACAGTTTAAGCACACTCTTTGGTATCAACTTGCCAGCTATTACATCAACTATAGATCTCAGACTTCTAAATGTTGAACTACTATCCACAAGGTATTCTCCAGTATTCTCCAGTCACCACACCTTTCCTGGAATGTTGGCATCATTTTGAGGACCATTATTATGTATTTCTGTTCACCCAAACAAAGTATTTCTATGGCATCTGCTATACACCATCAAGTTTCCATTAAATTGGTACAATTCCAAGATCCAGGTTGTCATTTTTCATAAAATTTGGCAGTTGATTGTATGATTTGGGAATAAAAGAATTGTAGTTACAATCCCCTGCTTCTTTCTAATGTGATGGACCCCATGCTCCGACTGGGATTCAAATGTACCAGCTACATTTAGATTTTTTTATTTTTTTTGCTATATTGCTTTTTACACTATGTAAGCTATTTTACTTACAAGACTAGTATAAAAGTGACAGCAGGAAAAATAGTAGGCATTGAAATTACATTTTTACTTTTGCCAGCATGGATTTCTCATCTTGGACCACAGTTTTTCTTCTCAAAAGCAAAAAGTGTCATATATACGTATGTGTGACCTTGGCAGTGATATTGGTACATTGTGATAAAAATGGTGCTCTGATCTTTCACATTGCTGGAGCTTTGTAAATGGTACTTGCAGGGTTCAGACATGATTTCTGTTAATGGTTACTCAGAACATAAATTGAGGTTTACTAGAACTTTACGCCAAGGTAACGTTGGCTCCTTTGACCATCCTCAAGGCTGTCTATGGTCCCCTTCAGGGATTCAAGCATTTTATAACTAACTTTCAGATAAAAAATGAACTCTTCCACTGTATCGAGCCAGGCCGTGTGGCCACCTACTTTCTCTTACTACATATAAATCAGCAGAACCTCTTATTTTCCTGAATCCATGTAACACTTGACACTTCCCTCTTTAAATTTGTATTTTTTCTAATCTTCCTGTTGAAATTGACATTGTCTTACTCCTTCATTGCCTTTTTATTTCTGAGAAGTATCTATGTATTTCAGAACACCTTTTTCTTTCCCTCCCTTTTACAATGTATCCCAATTTTGCCCCTGTCTTTTTTTCTCCAGCCTTGTCCTTCCCTCTCATAATCCCTGTACCGGTCATCTTGTACAGTGTTTGACTTCCCCCAAAACTACTCGGTGAACTCCTCAATTTCAGAGAAGGGACTCTGCTTGTTGACACAAAATTCTGGTGTTTTATTGGACGAAAGCTCTGCGTTGTGCCAGTAGGTAGGCATTGTTTGAGACATGCCACTGAAGTTGTTACCTCCTTGCTTAACAAGACAGATTAAATGTTAAATGTTGTATTAAACAATCGGTAAGAAAATATTTCTCAAATTAAATTGTGCACATTGGACAGCTCTGTTTTAATCCAGAAATTAAAATATTGTTATGGACATGGGAATAGTCATTGTTTTCACCAAATACTGTTGCTTGTTTTTACTCTGTTGTACAGCTAAATTAGTGATCACATT
Organism: Mixophyes fleayi; assembly: GCF_038048845.1. Taxonomy (NCBI): domain Eukaryota; kingdom Metazoa; phylum Chordata; class Amphibia; order Anura; family Limnodynastidae; genus Mixophyes; species Mixophyes fleayi. The sequence continues at coordinate 56,602,160 of NC_134407.1, forward strand.
AAATGACCACCCACTGTTTTTAGCAGAGAATTATTGCGCATGATGTAAATCATGGCTGTCCAACAGATGGCTTCTAATGTCTTGTCTGGCTGCACTAAGAACTCCATGTTCAGCATTATTATATCATTTAGGATATAGGATTTTGCGTGCAAGAATGGATTTCTATTGTTTTATTTACAACTTCTTCCACAAACAGCACACATAGTACTACTGTAGTGCAATCTTTATCACTGCAGTATGTTCACTTCATAGTGCTCCCATGTTTTTATTTAGATTCTAATCATTTTAATGGGGTAAATACTTTACTAGCACGGGACCTGTTTCCATGAACCAATATCCCTACCAATAGCTATAATAGCTATTCCGCTACCTTATGAACCAAGTGTACTCCACACCTCTTAGATTGCAAGCTCTTTTGACGCAGACCATCATTACCTTCTATTTCCTGTCATTGTATGTCATTTGTTTGCTTCATGATCCTATCAATGTACATCATTACATAATGTGTTAGCCAAATATATGTAATATAAAATAATACATTTGTATGAATTTCTTGCTTCCTAATATGTCAAATTTTATTTAACAAGAGGTAGATGGATTTAGTAAATTTATTAGCTTGATGGGTTTTAATTTTGTGTATAGTGTGCTCATTTCGTCTCTTTTGTTTTTAACACAGACTATTATCTGAATAGTAAACAATAGTTATAGTTGTATTAATCTAGCTGTAATAATATAAGGTATTTGGTTATCCTCTTTTTTGCTGTTGGACTAACAATTTGTTTTTCAAGACAAGCGCTTCTTCTTTCCTTTGTGCTACTGCGTGTCCTGGGGAAAGCAGAACATCTCTCAAAAGCTTGTCCTAAAAATGATGTCCAATTAAAAAGAGGATCTCCAAAACTATATGTATGAACTTTGAACAGTGTTGTGTGAAGATAAACACTTGAGTTCTAAGGATAGCAGCAATTTGTAGTGACCCCTGATGAACATTATTCACATACCCTATTAGTTACTTCTACCTCTATCTCATTTAAAATTGGGTGACTTTAGAGTAAATAAAAAGGTTTGTGATATGATCAAGAAATTGGCCCATAAGAGAATATCCTGAAAATAAAAAAAATATTTCTTAGTAAGATTGTTGACATCTCTTTAATTCTCCAGTTATGTTATTAGAATATGCCCAAGTATTATTATGAATTGCATTATTCAATATCACATATAGAAATAATTTTATATGTATTTATAAATGTGGGTATATATTATTTTTGTAAATGGTCTGTTTGAATACAATAAAATTTTTTGGGTGGAATTAGGCGATCTAAAATCAAATGCAAAGTTTTATGTACCGGCGTTTTAATAATCCGCAGGACCCCTAATTTGAGGAGGAGCGCATAGAGGGGGGTACTTTGACAACCCGAACAAGGTCCTCTGTAGCAGGCGGTAGGATCTCTTGCTAATTCCAACCCAAATTGTATTTTTATTTTAGCGTATGCACCCGGTACTCTTCCATTTCTGTCACAGCCCTGGCTGAAAACCAGGAGGTGGGGTGGGGGGACCTGTCACTAGTCCTCCCCCTCACACAACCAGACGCTTTCATTTAATGTTGGGTAACAAAATTAATTTGCTGGGTCTGTATTGTGGATTAGGCAGAGCCCCTGGAGAAACAGTTACATATAGCAGTCCACTCTGGCTAGAGGAAAATATTTTCTTACATGATGATGCAGCTTTTATAGATCTCCCTTGTATGTTTATAATTTGATTAGCCTGACTTGGTAACTAGATCTTATGGGCTTGTGAAAGAAAGGCTCTTTATTTATATTAAAATGTGTTGGTTTCTATTCCTTAACAAAGCAAAGCAGTGTGTTAATCATTACAATGTAGATTTTACATTTTTTAATTTTAATGTAATTTCTGTTAAATATATATCTGTATGTGAAGAGTACTATAATACGTTATTACTCAATCATAATGATTTAGACATGTGGCTCTTTTAAATGGATTACAATATCTGAAGCAGATGCGTGGCTTGAAATCTGCAATAGAAAATTAAAGACATTGCAAGTCTTGGCTGTATGCTCACGTTAGCTAACAGCAGCTATTTTAAAAGCCTAAAATACTTCAGGCAATCTTTGACTTTAATGTAGAACATCTGAAACTAGTGCGTGGTTGATGTATGAACGCAGTTTGTGCTTCATGAAGTTTATTATTCTGTGTAATAGGCCAAATGTAAGCGTTTTACAGGTGTCTCATTATCTCAGTGCAGCAGTCAAGTTGCCGATTCTGGGAATGATGTTGCCAATAATATTGTATATGTCTCACGTTTCAGTCTTTTGCAAATATTTTTCTGTCAATGATTCCACAACTGTTGCTGTCTAAGGACTGTGTTGTGCTTTTGTAAATAGAAAATAGCCTGCCCATATTGTCATGTTTTCTAAAAATAAATGGCCTAGATAGTTGTTTAATAGCGTTTTCCTTAAATATTAAATGACGGCCTTCTATGTTATTTTAAGGAATATGTAAACGATATCAGCATTTCAAAAATAAGTTTTATTTATTTCTTGGGTCAGGAACGTTCACGTGTAAGTGCAGTACAGTAAGGGTGTGGAGACACAAGTCAATCATGCCCGTTAGTGATCCGTCCCATTTTCTGTTACTCAATTAATTCAGCTATGGCTTTTAGGAGGTATATCTATATACATCCCATAGGGCTAGTGCAAATTTCTGAGTTCATGATGATGATGATGACAGCCTCATCCTCATGTATATCCTAGATTTAAAGTTGCTCTTATATTAAGATATGAGCAGCTCAAAATACAACTGTTGAAATGTAAGTGTACAGACACATTTTTCATTTATGCATAATTTGCATTTTTAAAAAATAAATAAAAATAAATCTTTATTTGTAAAGAAAACAAATGTGTACAATAACCAGGAGGGGGAGAGAAGTACAGGACTAGGGAAAACTAAAACCAATGCAAGAACATCAATACGAAATAACGGGTAGTGGCTGGTAACATGGGAGAACAACCCAACATTGCAGACAATATAAAAAGAGGGTGAGTTTTATATGTTTCTGATAAGGAGGAGGTGCGTTCCATTGTGGAGGACCTAGAGACGGCTTGACGTGCGTCCTCATAAGGCGCATTTTTTACGTTTAACTCTAAATCATGTCCTATATGTATAGCATATGATGCTGTTTATACACTCTTTGTATTTTATGTACACTAAAGGAAGCTGTTTTTTACACTATCCGTTTGTCTTGACAGGCAACTTTCTTGTCTTGTTTGGTCTTCCCTTTTACCCTACCTAGCTATTATGTTTCCTCAACCTGATTGTTTTTGATGTAGTCTAGCATTTGTTAAATGATTTAATTCACGAGGAATAAATCTAGATTTACTTCCTTGCGTGTTGGGCCCCTAATTGCTTGAGAGACACCCCTCGTAAGAAATTCTGAATGTCACTACTGGCTGATTTAGCAATTGACTGATTTCAGTTCATATCAGGCATATTAACTTCTTCAATAATTATCACCTCAACGTTCATTGATATCTCAGTGATTTCTATTATTGGTAATCATTCAAATTATCTTGTCCAGTGGGACATAAATTGTTCCTAAATGAAATGCTAGTTTCCATAATGATACAGACTTTCACCATTTGATGAGTCCATGAACTGCTTCTTATTTATAACATATTAGCAGATTTATAGTAAAATATTGTTATCCTCACTATACTAAATGAAATACTGTTTGAGCTGGTAACGTAGTGGCTGTTTCGCTACACCTCCCACATGTCTGCAGGAACAAGTGAGCGCTGAGTACTCCATTTTCCCATACACCAAGCCATGTATGTCATCCTGTAAAATGGAACAATGATGTTGTTTTTTTAGAAGATGTATTCATTATAGACAATGTATTTCTTCCAGGCTGGCTTGATCAGGACAGATAGCAACGAGTTTTTCATTGAGCCTCTAGAGAGAGGACGGCAGGATGAGGAGGAGAATGGGCGTGCACATGTGGTCTACAGGAGATCTGCTGTTCAACAGGATACATTTGGAAGCCAAGAAGAGATGCATAATGAAGGTACCACAGAGAAGAAATCTGTTCCATGTGTCTCTTCTTTCCACAGAATAGACTGGTAGTGTTGTTGTTAAGTGTTTACTCTTTGCATTACTGTGAATGAAATTATATTTTTGTTTAAATATAAAAGATATCAAAAAGTTAAGGGTATATACCTTTAAAGATACCTCTGAAATGCTTCTTTAAATTAACTAATTTAATCTGTACTCAAGAGGAGAGTTTTATCACTCTAGACCAGGGTTTCCCAAACCCAGTCCTCAGGGCTCCCCAACAGTGCAGGTTTTCTGGATCACATGTGACATAATTAGGACCACCTGTGGATCTGTTACAATGTGTCAGTCAGTAATGAATACACCTGTGCTCCAGCAAGGAGATATGGAAAACCTGCACTGTTGGGGAGCCCTGAGGACTGGGTTTGGGAAACCCTGCTCTAGACTAAACCAGACTAAGCTACATTTTGCTTTATAAAGGGATATTCCAGAACTATGGTAATATTCCATGGATGATTTGTGATCATTCATCTATGAAGCTAGAAATCTCGCAGCTTCCATGATCATTGAATGGAGAACACCATTTCCGTTTCAAGGATATTTCTCAGTTCACCTTTGTGCAGGGCATAGTAAAATTGTAGGGTGTACCTCTGCTACCAGCTCAAACACCAGTTCTACTCTGCGCTACAATTTTCCCTTCTAATTGAAAAATGTGCTGTACACTTTGGCAGCATTGTTAAAGAGTTTAAACTGTATCCATATCCAAGCATCAGAAGTGCCAATAAAACACATATTTGGGTCTATAAGTGTAATGTTTAAAATCTAATATTGGTAGTGATTTAATTTACTGTTAATGAATTCATATGATAGTCTTCATCCTTACTGTTCTTTTAAGCAGCATAAAGGCACAGGATGAGGACATCATATCTTATGATATGGATAATTTACTACAGTTTTTATTAATTTTATAACAGAAATATATGTGAAAACCAGCACTCATGTTTGTATAAATACTATGATGCATAACCTAGTTCTCCAACTGCCCCAACATTAAAACATTAGCTCTAAGGCTTCCCAGTGTCAGGAAGCAATAAAACAGATTTAAAAGCTTTTCCTAATTGTTGGCATACTATGACTTTAGCTTTTCAAAGGTTTCAGCACAATTATAGATCTCTTAAATATCTACCATTCAACTTTCAAGTTCTGCAACCTTAAGTTGAATGCAGTGATCATCTGAAGATGGGCTCAGCTTTTCTGTTTGAGAAACACAGATATTTTAATATTAGTTCAATATACAGAAGTTCATTGTTAGTTTTCAGGAAACTTTGGGAAGAAATTTTGTGGCTTATAATTACTCTAATAAAGCAGTTTGTGCTCCAAGACAAAAGTGGCTGACCACCTACAGCTCAGTCTGTTGCTAAGTGGCTTATCAAAAACCTTCTTAACTGCTCAGACACTTTTCTTCTCTAGCAGAAAGAAGTCTACAGCAGAATGATATCAAAATGTTTGTTTTATGAAGGAAGACAGCCTGTTTTGGTAACTGTTCCAATTGGAAAATATGTTCGCTTTCTAAGCTCCAGAGCAGTTTAAAATGATTTCTGGTCTATTGGTTATGTACATCCAAGCTGGTATATGCATGTTATTTCACTCTTATTGTGCATGTTTACACTTGAAACTATTTTCAACATGTAATTCCTCATTTTGTGGAACTATGCAGAACTGAGGTTTACTGAGCAAGATTACTGTAATGAGATAAAGGAGTTGAGAGGACCCATTATCAGTGGCCTTACACCACTGTTTCCCAACTCCAGTCCTCAGGGACCCCTAACAGTGCAGGTTTTTCAGGTCACAAGTGAAATAATTAGTACCACCTGTGGATCTTTTACAATGTGTGAGTTAGTAATGAGTACACCTGTGCTCCAGCAAGAGATATGGAAAATATGCACTGTTAGGGGTCCCTGAGGACTGGAGTTGGGAAACACTGCCTTACACAGACATTCTTCCTCCTCAAAATGACTTGAACTGTGCACCAGCTCAGAGGTGCTAGAAATTGGGTCTAATCCTGTACTATTAATGAATCAACACACTTCCCATAGGCACTGCATTGTGTAATTTAAACAAAATAATTCTTAAAAAAGCAGGCTTACCCCTTGCCCCAAAGACTCAATAAATCAGAGCACTAGACAACCTAGGCTGATCTCTTCAATGACAGGGAGGCTATGAGCATGGTGTCCCCCTGCTATAGTGGAAACCAGTCCCATTCTGGTTACTGCAGAGCTGATTCCCCTTTGGGGGACCTCAAGAAAAAGCAGCCAAGAGGCAGTGGGGCATCGTGGTAATTTAAATTTTGGGCCCCTGGAGTGGAAACTTTGCCACCACAGTGATCCTAGAGTACCAGAAGACAAATCCTCCAAACCCTCATCCACCACTTTATTAAAAAAAAATATTTTTTTATTTATTTTCTTCTTTCTTGACCTGTTGTAGTCCAATGAGAGAAAGATACCCCCACAAATCATGTTACAATCTCCTATGTATCTTTATACAAAGATAACTACCCTTCCATAATTAATAAGATGCATAGATCTTTAAATTGCTGAGGGAATTGGAAACGTTCGCTGCATTAAAAGGGGCATCCTGTCAAAAGTTTATCTATTTCAATTAAGATCCCTAAGCCTGGTCTAGGGTGGACAACTTCATCTAAGGATGAGACTTGGGGCTGGGGGGGAAACCCAAGCTTAATTCTAATATCTTGAGAAGACAGAAATATGATAGGAGAGTAGAATTCACAGATATTGAGAAGTTAGAGTAGCTAAATTGTTGGTTCTGCCCTAAAGGTTTAAAAACTTGAAGAGTGACTACAATAAGAATGTCCCTCTCCATTCCCTCCTTTATTTGCCCAAAGAGCCCAGTCTTCTCCCCTACGAGTTAACCCCTTTCATTTCACATTCCCTTGATTTTTTTGGGATCAATATGACCTAGTGGCTCATGGGCCTGGGGTCCTACAAAACTTAAGCGCTCTGCGCCCAAAGGCTTCAAGCCTAAATTCCCTAAAGACAACTCTAATTGCATTGGGCCTTGTGCCCACTATTTACCCATGGGCCTAGTGTCGACTTGCGCCACAGGCCTTGTGCCTGACCTATCTCAAGGGTTAATATTTACCTGCTCCACGCAGGACACCAGCCTCGGGCAGCAAATCTCTCACAGCAGTCTTCTTTGCTTGATCCAATGCAGACAGAGCAGCTCTTTAGCCCTGACGAGGACTCTCTGCCTTCTGCATCTTCTTTCTCTTGAGCGCAGCATCTGTCTTCTTCTTTGCAGTGTCTTCTTTCTTTTTACGCTGGTTTTCCCGCAATGTCTGCTCTCTTTGGTCTTCGTTGACAAAGTGCCAAGATGTCGTCGACATGTGTCTTGGCTTAAATAGCCCTGATTGTCTTGCCGCAACGCCAAACATTCAAACGGCCGAGCAGTGAGTCCTTATTGGCTCACCGACCTGGCCAATCAGGGAGCAGCCACTGCGCACCAGTGGGACTCACCGGGCTTTCAGGTGAGTCCCTCACACTGGCTGAAATAGTGTCTTGTCCTAAACTTTTAATAAGGCAAAATATTTCCTGTGCACTGTTTTAAAAAATAAATAAAAAAAATTAAGAGTCCTCTATTGGTCCCAGGGCAAGACTGGGCTGATTTACAATATAACAGGGAGAACATAAGCGTCAAGCCCCCAGCCATTGTGAAATCCAGCCCCAGGCTGGTGAGAACAGGGCTGGTGTCCCTATAGGTGTGTCAGTATACTGGACTGGGGTTCCTAAGAGTGTTATTTCTTGATCTATTGTAGTTCAAATAAGGAAAGAATGAAAAATCCAAGGACCACCTGCACACTACAGATGGCTTATGTGAAATGACTATGCTCTTATGTTTTTGTATGTTTATTTCCTCTTGTATACAAACTACATGAGTGTGATTACACAAGCATTTATCAAGTGTCCTCAAGGCCATTTAAAAACACTTTGATTCTTATAGTCCCAACTTTAATGTAAGCGAATGAACCTATACATTTCAGCGTTGCCTATGGGGTTTAGAAGTGTTAATTGCGCCATGAAATACAGTGGAGTTCTGTGGGAGTGCTCATTTATGTAAATAGTGTAAATACTGTGCTGCTGGGTATCTTTATTTAGCGTGTTTCTAGCAGTCTGTTAAAAGCAGAGACAAAGTACAAGGTTTTGTCCATGTTTTAACTAGGGTTGTTCTTCAACGCCTGTGTGTTCAAGCTCTAATAGTAAAGGTTCGTGGCACAGCCTTCCAGCAGATGTAGCTGAATAAACAGCTATTCAATAGGTCAATATAGTCCACCCATTTTACCTAGTAATGGCTTATTTTAGGCAAGCCCTGTGTTTATCCCAAGCATGTTTAAACTTCTCTCTCTGGCATCTGCATACAATGCTTTTCTTCTACATAAAGTAGTAGTAGTATTGTATCTCACCAACAGCTGTGCAATATTGCGCTATTATTTTTTTTTTTATCCTTGGTAGTAACAATTAATTGTGGCCCAGGATCAGCCCACCCGTGTTTAAGCTGCCATTTTGTTTTCAGATAGATTTAGGGATGTGGGTGCAATGACCTTCTACAATTTTTGAATTGCGCCTTCAGGACAAAGTACACATCTCTGCCTGATAATTACTTCTTACAAAAACAACTTCTGGTGTCTGTTTTCTTTCAGTTGCAAGGAGTGAAGTAGGCGATCTTCCTGTTGCGCTGGACTTGATGCGAGACAGGTTGTGGGAAAATGAGCGCAAGAAGCGCCATGCTCAGAAGGATGACTATAACATTGAGGTGCTGCTGGCTGTGGATGACTCGGTTGTGCGTTTCCATGGAAAAGAGCATGTGCAGAACTACGTCCTCACTCTTATGAACATAGTGAGTTTCTTTCTTTATTTTCATGCTTTGTCTTTTTACTTCTTATGAGTTATACAGAATGTGTATCATGAGGGCAGTCTTTTCCTTTGAATAGGAAATGATTTTATTCATCTGAACAAGGTGCATCCAAACTCTGCTAAAGTTTCTTTGTACGGTCTTTCTCTTACCTATACACAATGGAGGTAGTTAGTATGTGGGCTGTACCAATATTCATGAGAATGCAGCCCAATCAAATCACTGGGAACTAGTGATGTCACTGAGGCATGAGTCACTAGTTCTTAGTAAAGTGATAGACTGAATATTTCTTCAGCCCATAAAGTAAATGCCACTATTGTGTGTAGGTACATCTGAAAAGTACCTTCCTTGTTGTCCATGTATAAAGCATTGGCTTTTCAAGGCGTGGAATAAAGATTTTGTAAGGTATGTGTAGTAAGAGGCAAAGGGTTCTGTGTTATATATGTAAATGTTCATCATATTCTTTATTTATCCAGGAGAACACCATTGACCACACTCATTTACAAGTAACAATACATTTATATACAGATAAGTAGACAGTTGATGCAAGAGTACATTGACACAGGCAGACCTGCAATGGGCAGGATAAATAAAAATACATTTTGGCTTAAGTAAAAGGCAGTTGATAGGATATGATTAACAATGGGGTAGCAAGTCATTAAGATGTATACCTTATATAACAACATACATGTTTTAGATTTCCTCCAAAACAGTGATGGGCAACCTGATCTTCTTTGGGGGCTTCATGGTGCGGCCCTTTAACCTTCAATAGGGCCGCTCATTACCCTTAGTCTCAGTTATAAGTTCTAACAATATATTTAATCAAAGGAAGAGGCACCTATATGTAATAACATATCAGCAGGCATGTTAAACAAGTGTTACAAGCTATAACAAACAAATCTAACAAAACAGCAGTAAGGAGCAGGTGATGGCCCAGTGGGCTGAGCACATCACTGCTATAAAGTAGAGGCATAATAGTCTATCAAGGAGATTAGCTACAGTGGATATTACAAACAAAGTGACATACACAGTTAGTTTAACAGGAACCCAGATGTATCATGAGGAGATGTACCAGAGACCAGTTGTCTAGAACGGGGAGAATACTAGGAGGGGAGGAAATGAAAAGATGTAAGTGTACAAGGATAAGGGGAGAGAGGCAGTGGGACATTTAGGGCAGTAGATACGTAGATGATTCGTGGACGGGTTATGCACTGATGGAAGAAGGAGGAGGATGGGACAAACAGCAATATTGTGGAAGGGGAGTGGATAATTGAAAGCAGTTGTTGGCTTCTTTTATGTAATGTATTAATGTAATATGTTATCCTACTCCTTGTCTCCACTAGGATTTAATGTAACCACAAATACATCCGATTTTTATGGTTTGGAAATGTTGCCAATCATTTTTTTGTTTGTTTTTCAACGGCTAAATAATTACTCCTCGCATTGTCAGTTGGGCTTTCATAAGCTTTATGACACCTCCAGCATCTTACTTTATAGTCAAAATGTTATTGCTGTATATGAAAAAGATATTTGTTTTGAACTGTATATGAAATACTTATGTGAAGCTATTTCACTCTGTCTGTGGTCTATGTTGTAATTGATGCATTTTTAGTCACTGATTCAAATCATTTTCAGCATACCCATAACAAATTTATAATCAAAACACAATGATCTTACATAATTTTCTTATATAATTTGATAATTTGACAATTATCTGATATGTACTATATATATATATATATATATATATATATATATATATATATGTGTATGTATGTGTATGTGTATATATATATATATATATATATATATATATATATATATATATATATATATATATATATATATATATAAATATATATAAGCCTAGCGGCGTGTGTTAGTGTGTGCGTGTGTGGAAAAAACTATTTTCTCAGAAAGGGCTCCTCCAATTATCCTGAAATTTGGTATACTGACATTATTTGACAAAAAAATTATAATAGGGAAGTCAGTTAACTTCCATCATCCCTCTTCCCCCCGTGGGAGGGGTAGTAAAGGCTAAATTTACAAGTTGAGGGCTCAAACTAAAACAGGACTGCCGTTTAAGCTAAGACGGCGGCAGTTCCCTTTGAAGGCGGCATTTGCTATGACCATTAACAAGTCACAGGGTCAAACACTTGACCGTGTGGATATTTATTTACCAGAGCCTGTGTTTGGTCATGGACAATTGTATGTCGCATTTTCACGAGTACGGAGAAGCAGTGATTTGAAAGTGCAGGTTATGAATACTGCCCTTCAAGGAAGACTGATTGAGCACAGCGATAAGGTGTTTAGCAGAAACGTTGTGTATTGAGAGGTTTTAGAACAGTAAGACGATGGAGATTAAGGATGTGGTGATGAAGATGAAGGATGAGGTGATGGAGAAGAATGATGAGGTGGTGACATGTGGACAAATCCACGTTAAAAAAGGGCGCTTACGTCGGGAAGTAATGCATGACAAGAACCTTTTTAACACCTTAAGTAGCTTCATTTAACTAGAATGCATGAGTATCATGCACGGGTTAACTTGTGTGTGTGTGTGTGTGTATGTATATATATATATATATATATATATATATATATATATATATATATATATATATATATATTGGTCAGAGCAGCGAATCCCCCTCCATGTGCTTCTAGAATACAATCGCCATCACCATACATTCCCTCTCCCTCTTCATGATAGTTGCCCCCTCCCTCTTCGCCTTACATGCCCCGCTCCCTCTTCACCGTACATTCCCCCCCACCTCACCGCCGTAAATGCCTCCTCCCTCGTGGCCGTACATGCTCCTCTCATCGTCATACATGCCCCCCTCTGCACATTTCATGCCCCCTCCCTCTTTACAGTACATGCCCCATCTCCCTCTTCATATTACATGCGACCCCTTCCTCATCATAATTCATGCCTTCAATTAATTTGCCATGTTCTTGACACAGTGCCATAGCTGACACAGACACTGATAGAATGGGAGCGTGCCGCACAATGATTATATCACTGTGGTGCACGCTCCCAGCCTATCAATGACTGGGAGCTGCCACATTATGAAGGGATGCACGGTGGCGTAGTGGTTAGCACTTCTGCCTTACAGCACTGGGGTCATGAGTTCGATTCCCGACCATGGCCTTATCTGTGTGGAGTTTGTATGTTCTCCCAGTGTTTGCGTGGGTTTCCTCCGGGTGCTCCGGTTTTCTCCCACATTCCAAAAACATACTGGTAGGTTAATTGGCTGCTAACAAATTGACCCTAGTCTGTGTGTGTGTGTTAGGGAATTTAGATTGTAACCCCCACGGGGCAGGGGCTGATGTGAATGAGTTCTCTGTATAGCGCTGCGGAATTAGTGGCGCTATATAAATAAATGGTGATGATGATGATGATGATGATGAGTCAAGGCAGTCAGACTAGGGGGTCCGGACAGACTAGGGGCCTGGAAAGACGGAGGGGTCTGCCCGAGCCCCTTACAGCTGTTCCACCTGTACCACCCTGTTGGCGGCCCTGAGTGTGACTATTAAATGACATATGGGAGGAAGAGGCATGGGAAATGTTATACATAAAAACATAACAAATTAATTTCAGAAGAGGACTTAATGTCTTGAGGATCTTCCAGTCTTTTCTAATTTAGCTCTTATTTGCATTTTAGTGGTACAGTAGATGTCTATTTTCATTACACATGTTTTGATTTTACATGTATTTAATTATGGATGTCCTGAATGAGCTAGGAAAAGTTTTAAAATGAAAAAACAAATTAATATTTATTTACAATATTAATCTGATTAATGCTCATTGATCTAGTTTGCTCAAAATTATTTTTTTTGTAGATTTTTGGTATTGTAATTTTGCTGAAAATACCAATTGTAGCATTGATGTCTAGTAGTTTAGATGTAATACTTATCTGGGCTCCAGATGCTGCCTGTAGAGAAATTCTTTCCGTTCCATTGTGCTTCCTGCTCTTCTAATTTTTATTCTTTTTTATTACATGTAATCTTGGATCGTGCATATGCTAAATGTGCTGTCTTGTCTAATACAGATGATAGGTTGCTGTTTGCAAAAAGTATATATAATGGTTTTCCCAAGATATTATGTGGATATATCTGCACCCTTGCTTCACCACCTGTCAAATTACACTTGTATATGAAGAACGTTGTGCAAGCATCAGATTTGACAAACAATTCCAAGAATGCGTTAATAATGGCTTTTTGAGAGCTTTGAAGCAAAGCTGAACGTTATTCCGAACCATCCACAGTAAAATAGAAACTGCCTCTAAACTCATGATTAGGAATGTTATGGCTTTGGAAGAACCTCTTTGGAAATACCTAACTTGATTCACTTGCATTAAAATAAAATAGCATTAAAAAAAAGTTTTTTGCTGTGACCCAATGACTAAACATGTTTTCTGTAGAATTATATAGCAAGTTATTATTTCATAATATACCAGCTTAAAGACACCGGCAATTTTGTGTGTATCATGCACAAAATCACTCTCTCACTCTCTCAGCCACATTCAATTCCTCTTCACACGCAAAGGACACTGACAACAGCCTATGAATTCAGGGAGGGAACAGGGCAGGGAAGGGGTGTTGGCCGTAGTCAATGCACAGTAAGGGAGTGCCAAACTCAAGCACATGCAGCAGCATCATATTCAAGCTCTGGGCATCTCTAAGTTGTATCTCTTGCTCCAGCTACAGGGCTAGTCTAAGTACTAATTACTAGTGATAACAGTCGCTTATGCATGCTATAACATGTGTTTGCTGTCAGGAGCAACTGTAAACTGTATTTTATGTTCAGTAGACATTAACAACATCATAATAAATGTTAAATAAATGTAATACATGGTGGGGAAGTAATAAAAAAAAGCTCTTTTTTCACTATTTTGTTATTAATGCCTTATTAACAGGTGACATTAATTGATTTTTTTTTCTGTGCATTCTTTTGCAAATTTATATTCCACATAGGTATTGGATGAATTCATCAGCACACGTGTCTTCAGATCTGTTCTCTGGTGAATTCTGGTGTGTACAGAACTGAATTATGTGCGTTCTGAAACAAATGCACATTGTGCTCAGTGTGCATGCCTTAATGAATCAGGCCTATTGAGGTTAGTTGAGAGTAGGCCACAGTTTTGCAGCCCAAACATAAGTGTAAAATCACGACTGCAAAATTGAGGCCTTACTTTTGCATTTTGGGCTACACACATTTTGCAAAAAAACTAACCATAAACATCAAGCTAAACTTTAACCTTATTTTAATGCTGACAGCGTAAGGATATGGCAGTCCTCATCAAGTTAATGCTGGGTATGATAGAAAGGTGTCAGTACACACAGTGCATCGCAGCTTGATGCGTGTGGGGCTAGCTTGCCACAGACCGGTTAGAGTGCCCATGCTGACCCCTGTCCACTACGAAAGCACCTACAATGGGCACGTGAGCGTCAGAATTTGATTATGGAGCAATGGAAGAAGGTGGCCTGGTCAGATGAATCACGTCTTCTTTTACATCATGTGGATAGCTGGGTGCGTTTGTGTTGTTTACCTGGGTAAATGTCACTAGGATATACTATGGAAAGAAGGCAAATCGGCGGAGGCAGTGTGGTGCTCTGGGCAATGTTCTGCTGGGAAACGTTGGTTACTGGCGTTCATGTGGATGTTACTTTGACACGAGCATCTGTGGGATGTGCTGAAAAACAAGTCTGAGCCATAGAGGCCCACAACTTACAGGATTTAAAGGACTTGCTGCTATAGTCTTGGTGCCAGATACCACAGAACACCTTCAGCTGTTTTGGAGACACGAGAGGGACTTACACAATATTAGGCAGGCGGTTCTAATGTTGTGTCACTGACTGTTGTATTATTTTAATTGAATAGTAAAAGAACCCCACACAAATAGAAATGTAATGTTGTTTCTGTATGTATATACTCCCACATACTAAAGCGAAACCAACACTTTTAGGGCTTGAAAAGCAATCCTAGTTGAAAGCATAGACTATGTTTGACTTAAAGGGGTCAATAAGATGTAATCATTGTAGTATATGTAAATATATGAATTCTTCAAGAATCATAATCATGACAATAGTAGAAACTTTGAAATCAAACGCTTGATGAATTGCTTGACATCTGTGATCTACCTCCTGGAATGTTCCTGTGGCCTCAAATACATTAAAAAAAAAAAATGTTCATTGAAAGTACGTGTACAAGAACATATCAGAAATATCAAAAATAAAATCGAGAGCCATTCTGTATCAATTTTTTTTGATAAACATAATGCTGATCCACAGTTTATCCATTTCCTTGCCTACAAACGGCCCTGGCCGAGGCACCCCTTTGAGATCGCTGCGTCACCCCAGGGAGCCACGGCACACAGTTTGGCAACCACTGGTGTACAGTGTTATTTCACCTATGAAAATTAGTTTGAGTCTCCAAGCTTGGTTGGTGTCATTAATATGTTCTTAATCCAAATTTCCTTTCATTAAGTATGTGTATGATCTCCCTTAAAATATATAGTAAGTAAAAGTTATTCTCACGGTGGGCAGTTGTTCATATCATAAAACACTTTTATTAGACTGGAATGGAACTGTCTTGGGTTAAGGAATTACTATTAGAACTTTGACCCAGTCAGTACAAAGACAGGGTTAGACAATGAACACTTAACTGAAAACAGCTGTAAACTTACCACTGCATATGCATAACACTGGAACACACAAGAAACAGAATGCCAAAAGCCTTTGGTTGTTGGGGTTCCAAAATGCTGCGCTTTCAATATGCATATGATCACTGCATTGCACAAGATTGACAGTTATATAATAGATGGTTCCCACAGACAAAGTTACAGACTTATGCATAGATTTGGTGAACCAAAGAGCGCAGGAGAGAGAATTATACCATTGTTGAAACTTTTGAATTTGAAATATGTTACCAATTTCTGAAAAACCTCAGTAAAGCAACCTGTACTTTGTGGTCTGAAATACCCATGAGGAGAAGAAAGTACGTTAGAGTTCGCACACAGAGATGTATGCCAACTACCATAAATCATACCTTGAACAAGCCCACACAACTAACACAAATCCTTATCCTATTAGTCAGGGCATAGCTGATATTTTGTGACGGTCTCAAGCAGTCTGTTGCTCTTTTACAAATGATGCAATGCTTAATCAAAAGGGAGAGAAATGGGCAAAAGAATATTAACAGAGCACATGTAATATTGATGCTGATGTCTGGGCCCTTGGGCATGCTATAAACTGACGACTAGACATTACAGCTGTTTCACACACCATTAAATTCTCCATAGCAAGCTAAAATGTGCAATGCAATTTTTGCAATCACATTGATTTCGTTGCTTGGTTTGGATGATTAGAATCTAAGGCAAAGGCAAAAGTTTCTAGATACATGCTGATTGCCTAATAACAAAATGTTTTCAGGAGCTTTTCAGAATCGCCTCCTCACCCTAACCATAGATTACATTGTTCTACCCAGTGTTAGCTATTACATATCCCTGCCCACTAAGGCATACGCATCTGGTATTATGTAGTCATTTTTCCTTGTGAATACTTGGTGATGATTGCTAATACTATGTCAAAGGGCGGATACAGCATTAATAGACATATAAAAATGTAGATATACAGCACAAATGGAACTAAAACAGTTAGGTTAATGGCATCCACCTCTACTGCATATAATTTTATTCCAAGATACCTAAGCAGTGGCAGTAGAGATCATTGATCCCTATAAGAAATAGTCCCACTTGTGCACAAATGCTACTTCACATTACTCTGGATGATGAGTGATTATTCTCATAGACATGAATGATACTTAGTACAATGATGTTGCTTCTCTCATCTCTCCTCAGTCCACTGGAGAACCATTTTTGGAATCACTATACATATATCCAATAGTCATATGCTTACAGTCTACAAATTCACTAGGAATTAGTGACATCACTGAGGCATAAGGTACTTTGTGCCTCTACTGTGTTTCAGTTACAGTTTAATTGTCTTTAAGAATGTTTAGTATTTCCTTACACTATTTTGTATACCATTGGTTAAGCTTTTACTTTTTTTATTTGACTAAATAAAACAGCAATTTTGCTTGACATCTGATCTGTCAGGCTAACTTACAAGTCATAGATAGAGCTAACAACACAGCCTAGAGCTGTGTTGTATCCTCTATATCCTTATATTCTTAGCACAGCAATGTAATTTCCTAACTAATTTTGTCTAGGTTCAGCTTTTCAAACAGTACAAACATCCCTCTCCTTCATTCTATAGTACTTTGTGTTGTAGTGCTGAGAAACAGGGCAGATTTGTTCCCAAAACACTTAGGACCCAGAGGGACTAATGGGGAACAGAGAACTGTGTATTACATTTTCACTGGAGCGTCTCCAGTTACCAATTGTATTCAAGTCTGTATGAAAACATGTATTGTGTGTTGATTAAACTTGTTTTCCCCCAAACATGCTGCAGTACACACTTGCTGTTGCTTAAGTAAGTACACTCATAGTATATTGTAATAGTGTTTATGTTTTGATTTATATTTAAGTACTTCACGGGGGAGGTTTTCAGTGATAATCTAGTTCATGGCTCGTCTTTCAGATTTTATATATTCAGGAAGTTACAAAAAAAATGTATAAAAAAACCATTATCTTGGTTTTCATAATGTCCTTTTTTTATACATGTAGTGTTAAAATAAACTAAAATGCATACACTGTAGGTAATACATGCAGTAAATGTGG
Organism: Mixophyes fleayi; assembly: GCF_038048845.1. Classification (NCBI taxonomy): domain Eukaryota; kingdom Metazoa; phylum Chordata; class Amphibia; order Anura; family Limnodynastidae; genus Mixophyes; species Mixophyes fleayi. The sequence goes on from NC_134407.1 coordinate 56,619,892, forward strand.
AGGGCAGTGCATTTTTATAGCATTATATAACTTCATTGCAGTTACACTTTTGTATGATGGTCAAACTTCACAAGATGCCATGACCTGTGTAACTGTATTACAAAATATATTTAATTTTTGTATAATTTTGTCCACTTCTGAATTAATATACTAAGATTTGCTCCATGACTTCATCTTCTTATAGGCTTTGGATTTTCTGCTGGTCTTTTTTTCATTTTTAAGCGCCACCAGTTCCTGTCACCTTAATCAGATTAAAGTGTGAAAAACCGCCTGTCAGATTTTCACAGCCGGTCGGATTCAATCTGTAACCGTTACGATGTGGCATTAGTAGGAGGGTTAATACTAGTAAATAAGAAATGCAGAACTAATAATATTAATGGTGATCTAATCATGAAATGTCTATAAATAAATAAATAGGGACACCTTAGATTTTTTTTTTTTTTTTAAAGATTTTATTTTTGCAAGGGTCAACCAAAAGTAGCATTCTATACAACACTGTGTTAAAAAAAACCATCTGAAAAATACATATGCATTAAAACATACAGTGTCTTGTTAGAAAAGAGTATTAATAAGAATGTTGACCCAATTTTTTCAAGAAAGCAACTATTTTAGAAAGAGAAATAAGACTGAGAAGAGTAAAGGGGTGGGGGGGAGTGGCGGCGTGGCGGGCCGCCTAAGAGTAAGATGGAGGAAACAGTGTGGTGGAATATGGGAGAAGAAAAAGAAGAGATGGGAGAGATGGAACAGGGAAGGGAAGAAAGGATCCAGATGGAGTGATGCTGTAGAATCACATGACAAAAGGGGTTTGGATTTGGAAGTATGAGGTCCACGGCGCCCAAACCTTAGTGAATGTCTTAGAGGTATTACGGATTATGCATGTCATGTATTCCATCTGATAAACGTACCAAATCCTACTGATAATCGTCTGTAAAGTTGGAGCATTGGGCTGCTTCCAGTCCGTAGCAATCTGGCATAGGGCAGCGGAGATTATGTGGCGAAACATTTTCATTTGATGTTTAGTGGCCGATGGAATTCCGAGAGGGAGAAGGAAAAACCCGGGAGAAAACGGGATGTCAATCTGCAGTAGCTGTGAGGCGAAGTCCCGAAGTTCCGTCCAAAATGGGGCAAGTCTGGGACACTGCCACCAGATATGGAGGAAGGACCCCTCTGCGCCACAACCTCTCCAACATGTGCTAGATGAATCTGGGAAGATTTTTTGTAATTTGGTTGGAACCAAATACCAGCGATAAAGAAGTTTATAAGCATTTTCTTTTAATTTAACACAAATTGAACTGGAGGCTGTGTTAGTTCTAATTTCCTCCCAGTCTTCATTGTCTAGCGTTTCCCCCAAGTCTCTCTCCCAACCCCTCTCATGAGAATCTCAGTTGTTCGAATCAGGGACTTTAAGTTCCCAGTATAGTAAGGAAATGAGACCTTTGGTAGAAGATCGCCGGAGCGAAAGCGCTTCGAAAAAGGTCAACGGTCTACGACCTAGAGTTAATTTGTTGGTAGAATGAAAATTTCTTACTTGTAGGTATTGGAAGAAATATGTGTTTGGAATATTAAGTTTTGCTTTTAAATCATCAAATGAAGAAAATTAAGTGACTTTGGTGATATCGTTGAGATAGCGTATGTCTTTTCGTTTCCAGTGTTCAAAGGATGAAGTTATACACCCTGGTGGAAATTTGGGGTTATCAAAAAGTGGGATGACCGGACTGGGAGTAGGAGCAAGGTTAAATTTCACATTTGCTCGATCCCAGATAGATAACGAGTGGGCTACAATCGGGTGATGAGAAACGGATCGTGGATGACTGGTGCGAGAGAGCCACAGGAGAGAGGATGAGGAAGAGATACCCAAGCTTTCTGCTTCGATCGAGACCCAGACCCTGGAGGAACTAGGAGAATTCCATAACACACATTGGGCAAGTTGCGCTGCTAAATAATACTGCCTAAAATTGGGTACCCCTAAGCCACCACCCCGTGCCGACCTCTGCAGGACAAGAAGGCGGACTCTTGGGCGTTTTTTGCCCCATATAAATTGCGATGTGTAGTGCTGTAAAAATTTGAAAACGTATGGGGGAATGCGTATTGGCAAGGCTTGATAAAGATATAGTAGTCTAGGCAAGATGTTCATTTTAACTGAATTGATACGTCCTATCCATGAAATAAAGTGCTGGTTCCAAGCTTCAAGATCAGATTTAATCTGGGAGAGTAATTTTGGGTAATTGGCTTGAAAAAGTTGATTGTATTGCTTAGTGACGTGAATGCCTAAATATTTAATCTTTTTTTGATGCCATTTGAAGGGGAATTGAAGAGAGAGGGAAGATCTAGTTTTGCCTGTTAGAAAAAAATCAAGAATTTCTGTTTTTGAGGATTTATTTTGTATCCTGAAATGATGCTGTACATGTTGATATCTGCAAGGAGGGGGGGCAGAGAGACTGCAGGGTCCAAGAGAGTCAGGAGAACATCGTCTGCATACAATGATATTTTGTGTTCAGATTTCCCTGTTTTAATTCCTTGAATAGCCTTATTAGATCGTATCTTTGCAGCTAAGGGTTCAATTAGAAGGGCAAAAATTAAAGGTGAGAGGGGGCAACCTTGCCTTGTTCCGTTGGAGATTGAAAAGGGGGAGGATGAGACCCCATTGGCCACCACTGTTGCCCTGGGTGATTGGTATAAAGCTAGTAGCCCATCTAAAAATTTACCAGAGAAGCCCATTGACCTCAAGACCCTAGACATAAAAGGCCAAGAAATTCGGTCAAATGCTTTTTCAGCATCTAGCGCCATAATCAGAGATGGACATTTAGTGGTATTAATAGAGTGTACGAGGTCAATAGCGCGTCTAGTGTTGTCTATAGCTTGGCGACCTGACACCTTAGATTTTTGTATACAGTCACTATTGCAACTGAACCAACTAATATGTATAACTTTAAATAAGTGCAGACAGAGTACTTCATGATCAGAAAAATCGGGTACAGGAAAAATATGTAGAACAAATAGTTGATCATGATTCCTCCTTGTTTATTCAACAGGCTGAGCCATATACAGTGTACTGCAATTAGATTCAGTCAAACTTGCCAATTAATTAAAACTTCAAATACTTGACCTTGAGTAGGAAAGTGCTATCAAAATTGCTTACAACAGTATAGCCAATTAATTTGCAATATATAAACACAGTTGAGTGCCTAAAATGTAGAACATGATGGCTAGTGATTGACAGCACACTAAGGGGCCCATGTAGAGTTGGATGTAAGTCCAACGCATATGCGCAAAAAGCACTTTTTTGTAGCACTATGTCTTACCAGAGCATGTATTCCTGAGGGGTATTGGACCCATATAACAAAAATGGGAACTAGGGCTCTTCCCACACCCCTGGTATTGTGGGTGTAGGAAATTTAGTAAAAGAAAGATTTAATATTTAAGTTGCCATTTTGTCTGTGGTAGCCTACAGGTCCCAGCATGCCTTGGTCACAGTTAATGTGTTACATGTGCCAGCATGCCTGTGACTGCTAAGGCATGCTGGCACTTGGTGAACATGCCCTGGCACCCAAGGCTTGGTGGACTTGTAGTGCACTGAAAAATGTAAATAAAACACAAACACACCATTTAAAATGAAACCATATGGGATGACTTGGTACAAGCACACTAAGAGCTCTCGTCTCAAATGAGTTCTTAGCAGCAGTACAGTCATATTTGTAATGGGGATTTCCCCTGACCTCAGCATGGTGCTATTTTTTTCTTTCTCTTTTTAACTTTTAGCAACTTTACTTTAATGAATCTGGTGGATGGAGGAGGTTGAGGGAGTGAGCAAGTGAGTCTAGGAGGAAGTAGGATAGGCAAGCATGAAGAGATGAGTTTTAAGAGATCATCTGACAGATAGGTTGGGGGAATGTCTGGTAGGACAAAGCTAGACTTCAAGACTTCTCCAATGCTGCTGGGTTGCAGCATGGGAGAAGTCTTGGAGACAGGAGTGGGAGCGTTATGAATCGGGGTCTTAGCCCTGTTTACGCCACTCCATGGCATCATATCATCGTGCATCACCCTCCTTTCAGAATGCAGCATTCCCAATCCTGAGACAAGCGTGACTTGTGTCTGCACTGGAAGCTGCCATCTTGGGTGAGACATTTTGCTACATACTGCCTATTCTGAGCACCTGACTTCATTCACCAATTAGCTCCCTCTGCTGACTATAAAGTCACCTCCCACTTTCAAAAAATTGGCATTCCAACACTTTCCTAGTTCCTGGTTCCAGCTTACCACCGTTGTCGTTTATCTGCTGCTGTACAGTCTCTAGCCATTAACTCTTCGCGTGGATTCAGCTTCCTTCTGTTACTTCAGTGCTACCAACTGTTGCTTTTCAAAGTCCAGCTAATTACCCTTAGGGAGGTTCCCTCTTTCTCCTACCTATTCCTCTGACTCGCCTACTGGACATTCCGGGTAGTAGGCTACTGTTCTGAGCCTTCCTGCTTCTGGAGCCGTCTCTGGGTATGGGTTTCCAGTTCCAGGCTTGATCAATTTGTGGGTTCCGGAGTGGTCTGATCCTTTTGGGGTTGCACATTCTATGTCCCTACTTTCTGATGCAGGTCCTGAGTTGCTCGGGGCCAGTTCCGGGTTACTCAGTCCATGAGGTAGCCACCCCTGGTATTCCTCTTCCTGAGTTCTGAGCCTTTCCAGTTCTAGTATTGGTACTATAATCCTCTGAGTTTCTGGTCTTTGGGGAGTACTGAGTCTCTGGCCGTGAATTCCGTCTCTCTGTTCCCTCATCCAGGTTCCGGTCCACCAGGTCCAGATTCCAGTTGGTTATTCCACTAAAGAGTCCAGTGCAGTTTTCTTCCTCCTGTCATCTGGATGTCACAAATAGAGTACACCTTCTCTCCCTTCTCTCTCTTTTTCGGCCTCCTAGTTTCCACTTCACCTTTGCTACAGCTAGTCCCAAGGGTCCCGAGACGGATACCAGAAACCATATTGCAGTGACAGGGAGGAGTTTATGAGAGGCGAACCAAGGTGTAGGTCAGAGGCAGAGTGGAATGATCAAGCTGGGGTATATCTCGTGACGAGGTCCAAGATGTATGGATGGGAAGTGTTAATCAGGGTCTTGTAGGTGGGGGTGAGCAGCTTGAACTAAATTCTGGACGCAATGGGAAGCCAATGAAGAGATTTACAGAGTGAGACAGTAGAGGGGGGAGGAAAATTGATCCAGCCACAGCATTCAGGATGGGTTGTACAGGGGGAATGCCAGTGAGGAGAAGGTTACAATATTCAAGTTGGGGAATAAAAGTTTTAGTTGCTTCCTGAGTGAGATAGAGGCATATATTAGCATGGTTGCGTAGAAGGACATGACAGTCTTTTGGCCTCCAATACCAGCTCTATGCTGATGATGCTCAAATGTATCTTTCCTCCCCTGACCTCTCTCCTGTCTCCCTAACCCAAGTATCTAGCTGTCTTTTAGCTGTAACTACCTGATTGTCACAGTACTTCCTCAAACTCAACATCTCCAAATCTGAGTGTGGTTGGATCACGTAGAAATAATTATTGTAAAAATGTATTTCAATTAGTGGCGCAGGCGCCAATTTATATAATTGGACACGTACATATCTTTTTATATTGGTATGTGTTTTGTATCGAAACGTATTGATTTATGAGATGGTATGTAATATTTTGGTTTTGTAACTTTTCTAGAGGAAATACGAAGTAAGCATATGTGTGGAGGGGATGTGTTTTTGAAACTGTCTGTAGACAAGTAATCTCATGTTAATTAGACCTTTTCATCGCTGAGTGACCAACACGTCTGTAATTAGACTTGCTGGTAGTCTTTCTATGTTTTTAAGACTCAGGATGCAAGTGATCACAGATTAATGTGAATTTTGCAAGTTAAATTGTGTTAAAAACAAGATTATAGAAAATGTTATCCTGATGGTAAATATTCAATAAAAAACCTCAGACGTTGTGGTGCTGCTAGCAGCAATGTAAAAAGGTGTTAAACCCCTTCAGGCTGATTTATGTGCAGGCTGCATGATGCACCTGGATTGGTTAGAAGGTCAGGAGGCTGTGTTACCTCCTGCCATGGAATCTGTGAAAATATCTATAAAAAGCGCACTATTTGACCATGTAATGTAGTATTATCATTCTATCAGTACACGTCTGGAATGATCGCTAGTACCATACCCTGGCGTGTAACTGTCCTTATAAGGGCTACTTGAGGTAATAAAACATCACTGTTTCAAGATCCTGCTTTGACGCCTACTTACCTGCGGCATTTCCTGTGAGATTAAACCAAATCTAATTCATTATCTGGCTGTTCTGAGGTTGGAACCCAGCATCCAGTACCAATGCTTTGCCTGCTTCCCTGCAGCTCTGGCCAGTGTAATAGGCCAGGGGGAACCATCCACAGCAAGCCTGATCTGAAGACAAGAGGTCAGGTGTACCAGCCCAGGTGCCCAGCGAGGGGGTAACCTAGCAGCGAGAGTTACCCAGAAGGAAGCAGGTGCTGGTGAAGAAGCTTAGTGATGGCAGTAGAAGGTCCTCCTACTGTGTTTTGGAGGGGCGCAATTTGGTATATAGAAATGGGACAGGGGCAAGGCAAACTAAAGCAAGCTAAGCCGGTCCCCAGCAGCACAGACAGGGTTTCATAGGAGGTCCATCCTGTCACACCGAGCTCATCATTTTTCCTCCCACCAGTGTTTGTCCCTCTCAACATTACTCTCTCTCCTGTCACCCAGGCCCATTGGCTTGGAGTCACCCTTTACTCTGCCCTCAGCTTTACCCCTTATATCTAGTCCCTCACCAAATCCTGCCACTTCCTCCTCCGTAACATCGTGAAAATCTGTCCTTAACTCTCTCAGGAAGCAACAAAATCCTGGTCCATTCACTCATCATTTCTCATCTCAACTATTGCGACCTCCTTCTCACTGGCCTTCCTGCCTCTCACTTTTCTGACCTTCAATCCATACAGAATGCTGTGACTAGGCTCATCTTTCTCTCCCGTCACTCCTCTTCTACTACTCCTCTGCGTAAATTCCTTCATTGGCTCCCCAACCATTTTAGAATTCAGTTCAAGCTACTTACCCTCACTTACAAAGCCCTTACTGACACTTCTTCCGCTTACATCTCTGACCTTGTCTCGAGGTACATACCTACCCAACTACTCTGCTTTGCCTCTGACCTCCACCTCAATTCACCATTCATTACCTCCTCCTATGCTCGCCTAAAAGACTTCTGCATTGCTGCCCCCATTCTTTAGAACTCCTTACCCCGCCTCACTGGACTCTCCCCCAACCTTCAGTCAATTAAACGCACATTTAAAACTCACCTTTTCAAACTCGCCTATCCTACCACCTCCTGACCATCTTACCCTTCACCTTCTCTTCCTTCACCTGCCATCCCCTTTTTCTCCCAGTTGGTCCTACTGTATCTCACCACCCCTCCCTCTAGAATGTAAGTTTTTACAGACAGGGTCCTCTCTTCCTATTGTCCGATTGCTACTATCTTACTCCCTTGTTCATCTCCGTGTGAATCCCCATAGCATTACTCACACTTATCTGTGCTACTTATGTGTATTAGCACATCTATTTGTTACTTGAAGTCAAAGATGACACTGAGGCAGCATATGTATTGAACAGGGGAGAGAGTGAAGTTGTCAACTGTGACATTAGCAGGGGGAAAGATCATAAACTCAGATTTGGACATGTTAAGTCAGGGGAAGTGTTGGGTCCTCCATTTAGAAATGACAGATAGACACTTGGACCTTAGCAGAGTAGATCCTTATGACTCACTAGTTGACATGAACTGTCAGTAAATGACATCGGAAAATAACAAGAATTTAGTTGAACAATACCTGGAAAGCTCAGGGCATTGCCTTTAGTGCAAAATTTGCACCGAACATCAGCAACCTATAAATTTTTATCTTTCAACTGTAAGTTAGACAATGAAAGACTACGTCTGCTATGGTTTATTGCAAAATTTGCAGTTAAATGAAGTGTAAGTAAATGAACCTTACTATCTTATCCTACATACTCTCAGTCACATTGGCTGTTACATATTACACTCTTGTGCATGTGTAGTACTGATGCAAATAAAGTGACAGTCATTCAACGTATGTTCATTATATGATCAAAATAATACTATTGTACCACGTTCTCCTATTTTTATTTATTCTGCCTAAACGTTGATACTCATTAGGACAAACAGTGATAATAGTGGAATTTGACATTCACTATAAAGAACCTGATTTAGAGTTAAAGTTTAAAATTGCAGCTCTTGCATACTTAAAACTGCACTTAAAGTTATGTGGCTGTCTGTATTTAAATCTAGCATATAGATATGCCCAAATTTGTCCATCGTTATCAGCTTGCACCAGGCCTATGCAAATATATGCCCCTAAAAGGTGTATCCTAAAAATAAGTGTAGGAAAATTGGAGGCATGTCTATGGGGTGTGGTTTACACCTATACCAGTGGTTCCCAAACCTTCGCAGTTCGCGGCACCCGTAGAGTCTCCATAATTTTTTCAAGGCACCCCTCCAAAATAATTACTGAGCAGTCCTATTTTAGAAGTAGTTGGGTCAAAAAAATGTAATAAGTATTTAGGTCAGGACAGAAATACTTATTTAGTTGTATGCAAAAATGCCCCCTTTGCATCCAGACACTCTTTGGACAGTGTAAGGCAATGCAGAGAGGGGAGGCTGAGGAGGAGCGGCGAGAAAGGAAGATGAGTCTTGCAGCCGCATTGAGTATAGAGTGGAGGGGGGCGAGATGGGAGTGGGGGAGGCCGGTAAGGAGGCGGTTGCAATAATCGAGGTGGGAATAATTAGGCCTCCAGAACTGTACGTGGTACTCAAGCTCTTACCACTAGCCTATTAAGTGACATTAATTCCTTCCTCCTGCTAAAACCTTTTCTACTACACCCAGTTGTATCCCCCTCTCTGCCTGTGTGGTGGAGAAAAATGGCTGCATTTGCAGAGGAACAGCAATCATTATTACCAGCGAGTAAAAGTAGTTAGGCAGAGTGAATGTGTCCTTTACAATTTACAAAGCAGATGCACTGGTGTGCCTAGTTCTTCAGTGCAATGCGAAAGCAAGTTGTTTTGTTTTGTGCAGATTATAGAAATTAGAGAGTGTTGGAGAGGCGCATTTTTAGGGCTATTTCTTTACGTGCAATGGAGCGTGCAGCCATTTATTCTCCCTAAAAAGGCTTTTTTCGCCATCTCTCAGCTGGTGGAGATTGAGTTAAGCTTTTGGCTTAGATATATTTTCTTTATTACAATGATATATATTTTTTCTTGGGTCATTTCACTGTATAGAGGTAAAAAGATTTCTTTAGGTGTTTCAGGTCAAAATCATGTCAAGTTCCACAACAGCTGGCTCCGTCTGCAATTGAACCAGTGCCAGTAATTTTCTTGCAGCGTGGCTCCTTTGTGGGAGCTGGTATGTTTAATGTGCTAGTGTGAACTGTGTTGTACCTTCTAGCAGAGACTCTGTTACCATTGAAAGCAATAACCCATCACTGTTGTGCTCTGAGCAGGAATAAGAACTTTTTATTATTGCTTATAACTGATATCCCCTCTGGGAAACTGTAACCTGCAGGTGTTTTTCTCATCAAGACACAAAGGTTGTTTCATTTCAGTTTCTTACAGGATAGAGGTCCTTGGAGGGAAAGTCTACAAATGTTTCAGCTAAGCAGATAAGAGGCTGGGCAAAATGAACAGTGGTGGGTCTGTTAAAATAATATATTTCCTGTTTTTTCTTTTGCTAAGGGCACGTCCACATAGGCGTTGAAAAACAACGCCCGTTAAAAGTGTAGACGAACCCTTGTACTTTGTCCTCACTTTTAACTGAGAGATCCAAGCGTGTTCTCAAAACCTCCCTGCAACATAGCGTATCATGAGTAGAGATGCACACTGACCCCCGTCAAGTGGTTTTGGTTTAGGATTTGGATTAGCTTTGTGTTTTGGTTTTGGTTTTGGATCTGTATTTTTTTAGAAAAATTGCTAAAATATGCTACGATCACATAATTTTGCTCTTTTTTTTGTTCCCTACATTATTATTAACCTCAATAACACTAATTTCAAGTCATTTGCAGTCAATTTTGACCACCACATAGGTCACAATATTATTTTCATACACTTTCGGACAAATACTGCAGCGACCTGGCTGGATGGTAAGCAACAGAGCAATGACTCAAACACACAGCAGTTCCTACCACATCTAGGACACATTGGCACACAGCAGTGGCAGAAAAGAAAAGTGATGCAAGATGGAATTGTCCTTGGATCATGATACCAGTTATGGTTTATTTGATCGCTCCACCCGTTCCTTGGATAAGTGAGGTAATTCTACAGCTAATACATGGCAATGAGTGCTGATGCCCCCCCTCCTCCCCAGGATGCGTGATTTTATCAGACCCACACCAATCCAGGGTGCCAGACAATGCACTAAAAAGAGCCTTTGTAATTCCCAGCAAAAAGCGATTTCATCAGTGAACTTCAAACCAGCTCCAATTCCCACAAAATTATAATCTAGTTAGGTACCTTTGCTGCTGTTTCATCAAGTGTTTGTAATCTGCACTTTACATCAAAGTGAAAGATAATACATATACACGTCTATTTAGACATCCATGTTTGCATTACTGTGGCTTTAGAAACGCGACAAATGGCTACACAACTGTTGTCAGGATTTGGGTAAAAATAATTCCACACATAAGAGGTGAATTCTTTGGTCTTATGCCCAGGTATGACAATGGCCTTCTTCTTATCACATGCAAGAACTGCTTCCACCGGTGCTGGACTTACACAAACAACATCATCCTCATCAACATCCTCATTAGCACCCTCGTCAGGTACACAAATATCCCCCTCATCCTGTTGCAATTCCAAAGTGGTATCCCCAATTTGTGTATCACCGGTTACACTTGGGCTGTTCAGGTACACATCTGCAGAAATGCTGAAAGGGGCCTTCTTTATGGGTACACTATCAGAATGGTCACTTACACATAGCACTCGTGGATACATTCTCCCCAGGGATTTGTGTCATTTCTGAATCTCAACATACATTTTCCTCTAATGCCTTACTGTTTTCTTCCAGCTCGGCTTTCACACGTAAAAGTATTTGGGTACCACTTTTGGAGTCCGAATGACAAGGTCTTGCTTGGTCACGACTGACCTTACAAGAAGATGCCTCAGTGACAGTTGCAGAACTCACACTCATAAAGAAAGGCAAATACCTCATTCTTTCTTTGCCACTGCATGTGTAGAATAGCATGTTGGCAATTTTATTTTTTTCTGCAGACAACTTTGCCTGGATTACAGGTCTTTTTTTCTTGACCAAGGAAAAAGGTGTTTTTTGTACATTTATGTTTCCCTAACTTAAAAACAATATGCACTTTTACATAGGCTTTACCAGATGATGTAGAGGGATTACTATCATCATGACTGGTTCCAGCAGCTGCTTGGTGCTCCTTCTCTTCTGTGTACTGCTGTGAATCCATTTTGATAACACTGTACACTTTGACTGCAAATTCAGAAGAAAAGCCTGCCAGCACTAGTATTTGTATTTTTCTGCAATGAGAATTCGCAATGGAGCTCTCCTCTTTGTGTGTTACCTTTATAACACAGTAGAATTTGACTGCAGAATTACACCAACCCTGCCAGCACTAGTATTTGTATTTTTATGCAATGAGAATTAGCAGTGGAGCAATGGAACTCTCCTGAATGTCACTGTAAACTTTCAATGGGGCAGGGACTGGTGTGAATGAGTTCTCTGTACAGCGCTGCGTAATTAGTGGCGCTATATAAATAAATGATGATGATGAAACTTTGTTGAAAACTGCTACCCCCTCTTCCTTCAATTCTATATATTTGGCTGCCCAACTGCTCTACACACTGTGCTACCCCTTCTGTGTCCCTCTTCCAAATGGCGCTAGATCGCTGTGGAGGGCGGAATTTATAGATTTCAAAACTCGCGAGATCCGACATCCGACTACATAACAATGGCGGCTCGGTTCAGTACTCGGATCCCTTAAGCCTGAGCATCTCTAAGTGTTGAGTGCTCCAATAGAACTCCATTATATTGCACCAAGCAGTAATGCTTCTGTACACTACAGACCACAGTGAAATAGATGCAAATTGGACGCTTGTCAGAAAGGGTCTGTGTACAGGTCCTTGTACTCTTACATATTTTTTGGGATTACCAGCATTAAAGCATATTTACCAGGCTTTAAAAACGCTTGTATTTATGAGCCCCAGTATACAGTGTAACTGTTGTAGACACTCCAGCTATCAGTTATTCTTCAGCTCTGTAAAAATAACAACAATAAACACTATTCAGCAAAAGGCAGTAGCCACTCCTGCATTAAACACCAAATTCCATCCTCTTCGGGATATCATTGTCTTGAAATACAAGTCGATAAATCACTAATTCTGTATGTCTACATCGGTATATTTTTATAATACATAATTATAGAATAAGAAACCAAAGGTCACAAAAGTACAGGGACACAAACTTGTGGTAAATTGACGCAAACATAATTTACAGTTCAGTAGATTCGATAAACCATAATTATTCAACAAACCATAATGAATGTACTACTAATTTGCTAAATACAAGGTCTGATAGTAAATTGTGAGCATTCATATTAATCAGACAGTATGTGATCCTGAACCACTTAGACATCATCCTACTAGACTGCAATTAAACTGTCTTCACTTCACAATCATTACTCAGTTGTAAAAATAATGAGGTTCCTTATACTTGTTGTGGCTCATAGCATAGGTCCTCTGTTGTTAGTATACCTGATTCATTAAGGAACTTAGGCAAGAAATTTAGTAATTTGTTTGTACTTAAGTTTCCTGCACAAAACCATGTTAAAATGCAAGGGGTGTAAATTAGATTATTATTTTGCACGTAAGTTAAATACTGGCTGTTTTTTCATGTAGCACACAATACTTGATGCGTATTTGTACACTGAAATTTAAAGTTGATATTTGTGTGCTACATGAAAAAACAGTCCGTATTTAACTTATGTGCAAAATAATAAACTCATTTACAACCCCTTGCATTGCAACATGGTTTTGTTCAGAAAACTTACTCAAATTCTTGCCTAAGTTCCTTAATGAATCAGGCCCCTGGGGCTTTAACAAGTGCATATATTTGCAGACAGACAGCCATACTCTTGTAGAACCTTACAGACTGAGTAATATGAGAGAGACTTTATAGAAATGTTTTCTGAACTAACTGCAATTTTGTTTTTATTAGTGATCGAGTTTGCAGCTCAGTAGCTACCACTGATAGTTTTTGATAAATTCTGGTTGTCCAATTACAGCAATTTGCATGGTGTGTGGCAATCAGTTGATCAAACTCTTTGGTTTTCACTTGATCTGTGAAATTTTTCCCATCATGTGTGACTAAATAAGACACAAATTTGGTTGTTAAATAACAGGGTTGGTATAAAATCATTCTTCTATCCTTCAAGTGTAGCCAATTATTATTTCAATAACCTTTCTAAATAGATCCACAATTTTGGATTTTACTACTTAATACATTTGATTGGCTTAAGTGCCTTGGATCACCCCAGAATCATAAGTGTTTTAAAATATTTTAAGTATTGAAATATGTCAGTATTACCTGTGCAGCTTGACAATTAAAGAGAACTGAGCAGGCATGGATTAAGATCTCATTTCTTCAATCTCATTGTCTTGTTATTACCCAACTTCTCTACTATCGAAAATGTCTCCAAGGACATTTGTCAAGAGTGTGGGGTGTATTATCTGTAAAGGAAAAGTGCAAACATGCAATTTGCATACATTTATTTAATATAAACTGCCTCATTTTTAGAGCACAAACTACCACCCCCCCCCCCCCCCCAAAAAATCCTCCTATTTTGTATCGTATTTCTTCTGTGAGCTGGAAGTAATGTAAAATGGTCCTTTTTTGACTGTATTCTATATGCCACCAGAATGTTCTGACACTTTTCCATTAACTTTCCAGTTAGGCCTCATAAAGGTTTGCAGAAGTCTGTTAAAACAAGTTTAAAAAAAAAGAGGAAGGGCTGCAGGTTTGTATATTTATGTATCTATGGAGACTTCAGACAATCAGTCCTCTGATATGTGTTTCTTTATTTGGCGTTAACATCTTTCAAGGCAGCTTCATCCCTCATCCACTAAGAGCACAATTGGAACTATGTTCTAGCAATGAAAAGGCAAAGTCACTGGGATATGTGATACCCTGATCTGGAAGGAAGGGGATTCCATACTACTGGCTGTCCTCGTTCTCTTCTTTACAGCTCATGGTTTTTAACACTTTCCCTAGAGGCACAGCTCATTGCAAAATAAAAGGCCCCACAAACTACGTGTTAGTAATTTAGTAGAAATGTTACTAATAAAGGATACAAACCTTCCCCATTACATAGCATTGCTGTCTCACATTATCAATATGTTATTAAAACAGGGACAGATCACTTTAATGCTTGGGATATAAGAAAACGCTGTTTTTGTGAAAATCTATGAAGCGGACTCCTCAATTTTATAATGCATTGCTCTGCCCCACAGTATCCTAAACAAACGAGACAAATTGCTATGTATTTTAAGAAATTCCATTGGTTTGAGAAGGCCTTTGGGACTAAGATAATCTTCCAAAGCCTTTCTTTTCTTTTTTTTCCCCTTGGAATTAATCGGTTGTGTTTTGTATATTTGCAAAGTATTGTACTGTGTACTGCTCCTACATTAATATATTATGGGGGGAATTCAATTGGCCACAATGTTCTGAGGAAAATCGCAGCCGAGCATTTTTTCCACTATTACGGTAAAAAATAGCACTCAGTTTTGCTTGCACCTCTATAGAGTGCGAGCAAAAACGAGTGTTATATCTATAAAAAAATATCCACACAAGGTGTCTCACGCCCGTTCTGGAGACACCTCACCGGATTTTTTTAGAAATGAATTCCCCCCTACATGTGGAGGTAATTTAGCATCATTTAAATTTTGTCTGAGCTTGCATTTTTGTACTTGTTTTATTATGTACATTTGTGGTTACTGGTGTATTTGTGCTTCTATTAAGTTAGAATTATTTAATACTTTTGAAGCTCATTTAATTAGCTGATTTGTCTTTTTTTTTTCAAATATATCTATAAAAAATATGACATTTTTGTTTCAGGTGGATGAAATTTACCATGATGAGTCTTTGGGTGTCCACATCAACATAGTGCTGGTCCGAATAATTATGGTAGGATACAGGCAGGTAAGAAATAAAGAAATGGTAGCATTTTTATTTATATAGAGTTAATGTAGACCCTTGGTCCTCCTTGATTGAGGTGCAGCATTACAGTGCAGATATAAAATCCTCCAAAAATAGTGATTATAAAATGGTCTCCTGTAATTAATTTACAACATTATAGTATTTTGTAAAATTGTCTGTTAACTACTGTATTTCCCCATGTATAAGACGCATCTTTTTCCCAAAAATTTTGGGTCTAAAACCTGGGTGCATCTTATACAGGGGTAGCGGAGATGCAGGGGGGGGGGGACGACAGCGTTACAGTGGCAGTGGGGGGGATCGAGGACTAGCGGGGCAGCGTTACAGTGGCGGGGGGGATCCAGGAGGAGGGGGACAGAGGCACACTGGCATGGGGTATCCAGGAGGAGGGGGACAGGCACAGTGGCAATGGGGATCCAGGAGGAGGAGAGCAGAGGTACAGTGGCAGCGGGCGGGGGGCGATTGCAGGGAGAGTGTGTTGCCCGGCTACTCTGATCACAATCAGAGCAGCCGGCCATTACACTCTCCCTGCCTTTTTTGACAGCTACCGTAATATTTTTTTTTTTCAAATTCCGGGGCCAAAATTAAGGTGCGTCTTATACATGGGATCGCCTTATACATGGGGAAATACGGTAATTGTAATAGCTTTCACAGATGTAAAACAGAATGGTGTTACATAACTATAGGCCTGATTCATTAAGGATCTTAACTTGAGAAATTTCTTATTTCAGTCTCCTGGACAAAACCATGTTACAATGCAAGGGGTGCAAATTAGTATTCTGTTTTGCACATAAGTTAAATACTGTCTGTTTTTCATGTAACACACAAATATCAACTTTAAATGTCAGTGTACAAATAAGCTATCAAGTATTTGTGTGCTACATGAAAAACAGACAGTATTTAACTTATGTGCAAAACAGAATACTAATTTGCACCCCTTGCATTGTAACATGGTTTTGTCCAGGAGACTGAAATAAGAAATTTCTCATGTTAAGATCCTTAATGAATCAGGCCCTATGTCCTTAACTACACCCTTAGATGCATGGAAAAAGAAGACAAGCATAATGAAGCAAACGATTATAATAATTGCTGATAAAAATAGATTAGTTATGTTTGTGCTGGGGTGTGATTCTGTGGTGTAGGCAGTGATTAGCAGCACAAAGCAGAGAAGAATCTTCCCTCTCAGTACGTCGCTTGCTGCTGCTCCTTTTTCAATAGTTGATTAGGGAAGGGGGGACAAAGATAAATGTACAGTACATTTACAGTATCTTTGCCCCCTCCCCTAATGTACGAGTAGGGACAAGGTGCCTATAAATATATATAGATCAATTTTCTATTACTATTTTTTGTTTCTCTCATATCAAGTACCTCTTTTTCCTTAGACTGGTAGAAGCCTTTTAGTGGCTGCTCAGGACTTTAGCAAATCAAAATTTGTTCCCTGGTAAGCAGCACCGTACTGAGAGTTTCCTGCATAAAAGCTACATGTACCAATATGCGTTGTGCTGGTTTTGAAGTATGCCTGTAGCTAGCTTTTCCATACAGATATCCTTTAGAAGTTGTTAGAAATAATTACTTTTCAAATAGGTGATTACTCTTCACTTTTGACCTGTGATTAACAGGTGCCTGCAATATAAAAATCACTCATTAAACGAGACTAAATAGGGGAAAAAAATTAGTTCTCCTGTTTGCCTCTGTGTTCTCGACAATGAGCATGGAGAACAGAAAGAAAGCCAGAGAATTGTCTGACAGTAGATTATAGTCAAGCAAGGACAATCCCAAGGCTACAAATCAATCTCCAGAGACCTTGACATTGCCGCTTCCACAGTACATAATGTTATTAGCAAGTTTAAGACCCATGACATTGTAGCCAATCTCCCCGGAAATAGAAAACTTAATTGAAGATTGCAACACAAAATTGTTCCAGTGGTGGAGAAAGCATCTCAATCAATTGCCAACTAGATTCAGGTTGACCTTCAAACACAAGGTACTATAGTTTCAAATTGCACAATCCATCACTAACTCAATGAAAGGGGCTTATATGGTTGGAGGCTTTCTGATAAAACACATCATCTCTAGCAGAGTCCAATAGTCAGGCAGAGGTCAGGGCAACAGGCGTACTAGCAGAATTTGGTAATCAGGCAGAGGTCAGGGCAACAGCCGTTTTAAGCAGAATCCGGTAATCAGGCAGAGGTAACAACAGTGGATATCAGATAAGAGCTGAGAGTCTCAGGAACAGCCTTAAAAAAGCTAAAGCGTAGTGAAACGCGCGTCGGCGACTCACGCGCTGTTCCTCTCTCTTACTATCATTTATCATACATAATACCAGCTATCAGAGAATAACAGGGAGCGGGGTTATATAGGAAGGGCTTTATAATACCTTACAGATATTTTGAGATCAAAGCCTGACAGCATATGTACGGACTCTTGCAAACAATAGTGTTACTATTTAGCATAAGCCGATATATCGGCAGGGCGTGCCTTAATTGAATGCTCGGCACACTTGAAGCAGGAATCATAACAAATCCTGTTTGATCACGTCAGCTATCCAGTACGAAACTGTTATGCTTTAATGTTTAGACCATATGCATATTGATGGCATATCACATTCATATTTAAAACAGCTACTCCTAATGGAGTGTAAATGTTAATCAACAGTAGCTTTATAATCAAGTTGGATATTGTATCCCAGGTGGACGGCAACCACCCATACTGATAGGGATATCTGACCTAAGTTTAGTTCTCAACTATCTATGCTCTCTCACTACGGAGAGTGGGGAGTCTGAGTTGAGGTAGCATTATTGTAACATCACAGTATTTAGCTTAGTCTCTAACACAAGCACCCAGTCTATATGAGCTATGCATCTAGATAGATCATATAATTAATACAAACCCTGACTTAACACATTAAGAGACAGGACGGCGCGTACTAGCAGAGAGTGCTAGTCTTAACAGTTTTTATTAATCACATTGGTTCAATTAGTCATCCACATCTTTTAATATTTCACTGCTCTACTATCCATTATTGTTGTTATTTTAATGTATATAAATAAACTGTAATATGTTTTAAAGTCACAATATCCTATGAGTGCCCCATTTAAACACAATGGTTCTCTGTTGATTTGAGTCTCAGGAACAACCACACGCTGGTTAGCAAACAGGACTACTGAAGCTATAACTGGCAGGGAGGCTAAGCCCGTCCTGCCTTTTATATACTAAGAAGGGCCAATCAGAAACAAGAGGACACAGCAGCAGTAATCGGCCTCAGGAGCCTGTTAATTAATTCTGCTGCTTTGCGCACATGCCCGGCTCTCCCTTAACCTGGGATGCAGCGTCTTAGTAACAGGGCGCGCGGCCAGGCAAAATCCGGGAGTGATGTCATGGAGACGGCCAAGACACAGCCAGGCTCCGAAAGCGAGTTGCGGCTGCTAGAGGCACTGCTGCGTCTCATAACAGCCAGAAGCTCATCCATGGCTATAAGATGAGGTTGAATACAGTTATTTTGACTAAAGTCTGTGCTTCAAAATTGTAAATAATTTTGTCAATGCCATTTTTATATTCTAAAAAGTATTTAAAAGTATATCCAGTATTAATCCAGAATAATAAATGTTCTGTATATTAATAGAGAAATAATTGTGGAGACCAAATACTGATGTTATTTTTACTGTATATTTAAAGGCAATTGTATGTTATTTGAAAAAAAGTGCAAGGGTGCCACAATTTTGACTGTAACTGTTTATCTGTCCTTTGAATGTGAGGAATTCATTCTTGTAGGTTTGCTGTAATCGCAGTGTGTATGGTTATTTTTTCTGTTTATTAGAATGCACAATGTGGAGTTCTCACTTGTCAACTTAGAAGGCTGTAGCATGTTCATTCTCAGGCACACAAACTTATGTTTTCTAATTTTCTTCTTCCTTCTGTTTAATAAATGACTGAATATATCTCATTCTGGGTAAAACAATTTCTCCCACAGTCTTAGTTTACCATCAAAGACATAGATCAAAGAAGTAGCATGTTACTGTGAAAAATAGTTTATGAAGATGTTATTCTGTTTAAACATGTAACCCTTTGGGAACCAGAATCATCATCTAGTCCTTCAAATAAAGTGTGTCTCTTATATTCTGTATATTTGTGAGTGCTATTAGTAACATTTTACATAAAGCAACTTATTGTATTTAAGGGTTAGTAGTTCTCTAAAATCATTCAGATGGATTATTTCCTACTAGTTGAAAACATTTGTCAAGAATGCTAGAACTTGCACGTTCGTTCATGTCCATGCTTTTGTCCATCTATAACAATGCAGTTTGTAATGTGATAAGTGTATTTATGTATACAGCTAGGGGTATAGGGGAACATTCTCTCTTTTCATGTAGTTGTATGAGCACTCCACTGATAAAGGGATATGTGTGTATATAAAAGTGGAAATATTCTTAAATAGAGTCTGACCATTTGATAAAATTGATGAACAAACAGAATACTGCTATTCTAGTAACACCAAACAGTTGTCAGTGTCCATTATTTCTGTTTTTACTTTATCATAGGGATCTGCACTAATCGGACACTTGTTTTCTTTGTCTAATCTGCACTGTTTAAAAGCTAATTGCTGATTAGTTGCTATGGACTTTTGAACAGTGTTGTAAATAACCCTCATTTAGTAGTAATTGCAGACATGTTACTTTGGTATAGGGGACTTTGCAATTGAAAGTATTTTGGAGTAGTACATACTCCATCCAATCTACCCACCAGAGCCATAACGTAGAATTCTAGCGCCCGGGGCGAGAAAGACAAATGCCGCCCCCCTAGCCCTCAATTTTAACCGAATTAACCTAAAATATTCCTAAATTACGCCCCCCTTCAGCGTTGCGCCCTGAGCGGTCGCCCCTGTTCCACAGCTCTAGTTACGGCCCTGCTACCCACCTTCACCTACACTTCCCAATCCACCATTAATTCAGTCTCTTCAGTAACTGAAGACAGTCTCTACACTCATCTCATCATCTCACCCTACAACCTGTTCCCTTCACCCTATTCCCTCCTAACTTCTCCACTTCCTCTCCTCCACCTCTAACTCACCTCTTCAACCTGTCTCTCTCCACTAGCACATTTGCATCCTCCTTTAAACATGCGCTCTTTTCACCTATTCTAAAAAAGCCATCTCTCGATTCAGCCTTCCTCTCCAACTAACGCCCTATTTCTCTCCTCCCCTTTGCCCCCAAACTACTAGAGCGATTAGTGTACAAATGCCTGTCTCACTTTCTCTCCTCTTACTCCATTCTCGACTCTCTGCAATCAGGCTTCCATCCCCAACATTCCACTGAAATTGCTCTCGCAAAAGTGATCGCTGATCTACTTTCTGCAAAGTCTAAGGGTCATTTTTTCATACTCATTCTCCTAGACCTCTCTGCTGCTTTTAACATTGTTGATCACCCTTTTCTTCTACACACCCTTCACTCTATTGGCCTTCATGACAATTCTTTTCTGGTTCACTTATTACCTATCAAACTGCTCCTTTAGTGTTTCTCCCTCTGGCACATCCTCCCCTCCACTCCCACTATCTGTTGGGGTCCCACAAGGCTCTGTTCTTGCCCTTTACTTTTTCATTGTACAACTCTTCTCCTGGGGCACTAATTCATTGATTTAGCCTCCAGTACCACCTTTACACGTATGACACCCAATCTATATCTCTTCTCCTGACCTCTCCCATTTGTACTAACTTGTGTAACCAACTGTCCTTCAGCTATCTCCACATGGATGTCCCAACACTACCTAAAGCTCAACATATCCAAAACAGAGTTTATTGTCTACACTCCTGCCAGAATCAACACCTTCCCTAAAATCTCCCTCACTGATAATAGCACCACAATTTCTTCAGTCTCCCAAGTCCCCTGCCTTGGTGTCGCACTTGACACTGCCATCTGCTTTATTCCTCACATCCGGACTATCTATCATGTTGACTCCACCTTACCAGAATATATCCTTTTCTACTCAACATGCTACCACAACTCTAATCCATTCTCTCCTCAACTCCCGTCTTGAATATTGCTTTCTGGCATTCCTGACACCCATATATCCACACTTCAATCCATCCTAAATGCTGCTGCAAGGCTGATCTTCCTCTCTCACTGCTCCACATCTGCTGCTCCACTTTGCAAATCCCTACACTGGCTCATTGTTTCCTCCAGAATCAAATTTAAATTACTCACCCTTAGCTACATAGCCCTCAACAACACTACTCCCAGCTTCTAGGAACCTTTCCTCTCCACTCTTTCTATTTATCTATTTTTTTTAAAACAATATGCATTTGAAACGCTTGGGAACAAATACTATTATAAACAGGGTCGGTTTATCCACAGCACAACTTGGGCTTTTCAACCAGGCTCAGGTGTATGTATCGGATTGGGGGGGCAGATATAGCTGGTAGCACTGCAACTAGCAAACAATGATGGTAAGCTTTGTGTCACCTGTGAAAAGACATCCAATCCCATGCATAACTCAAGTAATTACAGTTAGTTATTAAAATGTTTCATTATTGTAAAATACTTAAGAAAGGTCTGCCACTTTGTTTTCATAGATGCTGATATCTTCTTGTGCTTTAATTTCAGTCAGTCAGTCTTATAGAACGTGGAAACCCATCAAGGAGCCTTGAACAAGTGTGTCGCTGGGCTCATTCCCAGCAGCGTTCAGATCCAGATCACGCTGAGCACCATGACCACGCTGTCTTTCTCACCAGGCAAGATTTTGGTCCTGCAGGTATGCAAGGTACTGTACTTTGTATGATGCCAGCCAGGTATGTGCCGCATGCTCATTGAGAGAGAGCACCGTGGTTTGGCATAATAGTTTCCTAGTGTTTAGTGGAATGTTGTATCCAAAATATTTTCATCAACTGACAAAGCAAGTCTAAGGTACCACTAAACCTAAATTACAGCTTGGTTTATATGAAAAACTACTAATATCATTCACACGTATATAAGTAAAAGTAGCTTATCAGAACTTAAGATATCTGAAATAAAGCTGTAATTGTGGGGAGGGGGAGAGTTGTTTTATACCCATTAGACTCCCTGTAAGTAATCCCACAGAAGTACACTCTGGTGATCCTCTTTTAGCTGCCTGTTGCATAAAAAGCTGATAGCAGATAACAATAGCATGCACTCAACTGCAAAGCACATGCAACTATATATCAATTATGTCAAAGAGTGGGGAACTGTTACCTAAATATCTGTAAGTGTTATTAGTAACCATAATGCATAAGGTAGCCTGTTCAGTGTCGGACTGGGACATGAAGGGCTCACTGGGGGATGTCCTGGTAGGCACCCACCGGAGGGGGTGTGGCCAGACATTTGAGTGTGTGACATTTGAGTGTGTGACTCCCTTTAATCACACACTCAAATGTTTGGCCCTCCGAGGACATGGCCAGTGTGTGCCATATTGTAACATATAAGGATGCAGTGTATGCAAAAAGTGCACAGTTGGGGCCCCAGCCCGTAGAGCGTACAAAGCGAAACAGTCATCCAAAATCGGGACTGTCCCACCAGATCCAGAACAGTTGGCAGCTATCTGCTCTCTCCTACCTGTTTTTTCAGCTTTCACTTCCTGGTGTCTTAAGCTCAGTAGTTGTTTGTCTGATCCTGGAATGTTGGGCTCCTGTTTGGAAAAAAAGGATAGGTACAATACTCTAGCTACCCCTCTTCCCAACCAGCCCAGATGTTAAATCAGTAGCAACACACTACTACATTTCTCATATACACGGACACACACTAATGTGGATTATTATAACATTGTCAGGAAAATCTCTGGGACGAGATAAAGTAATTCCACGGAAGAGAAAGAAAACAATGGAACTGTAATAACAGTGAGCTCTGCTAGCAGACTTTGTAAAACCATTAAAGGCACTAGTTAAAGTCCTAAAATTATAATATATATATTCATACGTTAATCTTTTGATTTTTACATTAGGCCAATTCCAATAGAAACAAATAGAGTCCCCTTTCTTAAGACTTAATAAAACTATAAGTAACAGTATTTTGGAGAAATGGGAAGTTGAACATAATGAAAGGAGTGATCCTACCATGGTAGTATGATGGACTTTGTTGTGATATTTTTACACCTCCCACTATGCATTTTTCCTAGTAACACCCGCAAATAATCAGACAAATAGACACATATGCACAAAGAGTCTCTGAAATGTCTGCACTATCATAGGAAAAAAAAAAACACAAAAAGTGATAAGCAGTGTTTTGTTTTAATGTATAACTTAACACTAATCCTTGAAAAAAAAAAATACTGTTAAGTTAATACAATTTTACTGACATTTTTTTTATGTGTAAAAAAAAGACAAAAGTAGACAATCCCTTCCGGCATAAAATCAAGGTTGTGGTGCATACTGCAGGAGTTACCGACTGTCCTTCATTTCCAAAGATTTTAAAGATTCACTGGAAATTTATTGTCCCTGCAAATATCCCTGTTTTTTTACAATTAACTAAGCAGTTTGATCCCTCTTTTTCTATATACTGACTGCCCAGACACACACTAATACATTTCTCATGCATTCCAATATATTTCTCATACACCTCATACATCTCATAATACCGGCACGTATTATATATAAAACAAATATTAAAATTGAAAGTGGTAATTAGAAACCATTACAGATATGGTTTGTAATGATTGTAGTTAGGTAATCTGTAAATTAAATGATAGGTCCCATATGTAGTGGATCTTCTGAAAATTCTGCATTGTAAGATGAAGTTAGTTATATGTTAATTATAGGTGAAAATAGATCTGTACCTTTCTGGTGCTTAATTGTCCATATAGCCCCAGTGGTTTACTCCGATGATATCTCGCTTGTATGTTTCCTTTTGCTGTATAGGTGAAGGGAGTAGTTCAGGATAATACAGGGTTAGGGTCAGGTTTCCTTTTGCTGTATAGGTGAAGGGAGTAGTTCAGGATAATGCAGGGTTAGGGTCAGGTCCTTTACAAGTTGTCATATTCAGGAGGGTTCTAATTCTTTAATAGGCAAGTTAATTTTGTGAAATTCACCATAATCAATACCCCACCATAATAAAATATTTTGTACTAGAACAAATCAAAATTGGATTAATGATTGAGGGATATTACTTACATCTATATGGCAGTCTCGATCTTTGAATCTTGATCATGACGGAGGACCGCACTTATTTGTAATGGCGATAAAGTGTTGAATTTATATCATGGTAATGTAGGGATTTGGAGATAACTCTGAGCAGATGAAAGATCATAAAAAAATAATATAGAAACAGACTGTAATCAGCAAATATTGTGGAGGGAAAGCTAAAATCAAACAAACCCACTCAATCAAATTATTAAGAGTCTCTAAGAACAATCACTTAGCTATTATGTTAGTTGCTATTGGACCTATATTGCTCAATAGAGCATTCAAATCCCACAATGAGCTACACCCAAAATAGTATGCTACAATCTAGAGACATTATGGACCTGATTCATGAAGGAAAGTAAAGCAAAAAAAATGTGTAACTTTGCACCTTGGCAAAAACCATGTTGCATTGGAGGGGGAACTAAATTTTAAAATGTAGGGACAGGTTTATAGTTGGGGTAGGGCATGATCTAGATCATCTTTAAATTTCAATGTAAAAATAAAACTATCAAGTATTGTGTGCTCCATGAAAAGTTAGCCAGTAATTTTCTTATGTGCAAAATAATAAACTAATTTGCACCCCTTGCATTGTAACATGGTTTTGTCCAGGAGAAAACGTACTCATGTTTTTGCCTTACTTTCCTTAATGAATCAGACTCTGTGATTTCAGAGCGGCCGGGCAGGATTCTCTGTCTGACTCTCAGCTAACAGACACAGTCATAGGCCTCCCCACCCCTGCTAGGGGGAAGGAGGCAATTTCCCCGATCGCCCGCCTCTGGATCTGCCACTGAGATGGAATCAGTGAATAAAGCACATTTAAATTGGTTAGGTGGGATATACTGTTAATATAAAGCTGCATATCTTTTCAGGCAACGATTATAGGTTTGGGACCTGGTTAGTGGATAAATCTTGTGTATGAGGAATTAAGTAACGGAAGTGATTGAGGTTAATGAGAATAATAAAAGTATGTTAAATATGAGTATATTCATGAAAATGAGAAAAAAAAGTAATGAAATATAGCAATTGAGAGATCTCTGTTTATTAGAAAAGTGTTTACAAGTTTGGAAAAAAATTCATTTGCTAATAAACGTGTTTTTTTTATAGCTGTTGTCTCTTGCAATCAGCTAATATGTATGGAGACTTCTGGCAGGTTATTAGTTATGTTTGATATTTGAGCCACTTAAGCAGATCGGAATGGTATTGTTGCTGTACAGGTGTATCTGTAAAGTAAAACATAGCATTATATGTCTTAGTATTACATGTCTTTATTTTTTGTAAGAAAATAAATTTTCTTATTTCCGTACCAGGAGTCAAAGGATAGCGGCTTAAACTGTAGTTTAAGGATTATCCCAATACATCCTGTGACTTTTCTGCTTCTCTGTATGTGTTACATGGTATTTACAGACAGACTCTGGTCTCACTCTAATTTTGTTTCTCTTAAATCCTTTTTTGTCTCTATCATTACATCTCTTTTGTGCGCCAAGACAAACGGAGGGTTAAAAAAAGCCCCCTTGTATTGAACAAGGATTTGGCTGGCACATTGCGTATGTTGGCAGTACAATTATAGGGATCTCTTCATTGCAGTAAGGGTTAGCAAGTTTGTTCCACAGTAGGGTTGTATTATATCTGCCTTATTTCAATTGTCTGTTTGTCTTAAAGAGTGGTAAGTAGTTTTAGAACGTTCAGTAATAAATGGACATCCACATAAAATAATACATTCTAAATGAATTTGTAAGTAGCGAAAATATTCTTCTGCGTGACTGTAAAATGTTTTTACAAGACACAGAATTTCCTGTAGCTTTGAATGAGCAAGCAATGTAAAAAAGGAACAGATATATTGTTCATTGATCGGCATTATGTCTGTACCCGGACATCTGTGTCATCCATGAGAACACAGAGGTCTGTGGTAAATCTTGTGAACATGATTCTTGATTATTTCTGTTAATTTTTCTGGTGGGAGCTACTTGAGGGGAATTCTGGAGAGATGGGGGTCCAATCGGAGATTAATGCTGGGCACCCCACAAGGTGTCTTGCAGAAACTGTTTATACAGACACACACATTAATTTCCATGGCAGGATGGCATTTATTGATTGTTGAGCACATTTATTAACATTGTGAAGGGCAGACCTGGCAGAATATAGGAGTGTTCTATTTGGAATACAAAAGGTCATAATGTGCCTAGTTGTAGTAGCAGATGCAGAAGCAAGACTTTCGGGATAAAAAATATTTTAAAAAGCTGTATGGGTTGTGCATTGAGCTGAGGTGCATCTCAACCATTATTTTCAGTGGCACACCTTTACATTACATTACACCTTTACTTAACCCAATTGCATTTTACAGAGTACTGTACTAATATATTCAGACATTGACTCATTAAATAATGAACTAACATTTTAAATGCTGACCCTGAATTAATAACGGCCTTTATATCCCCTTATTATTAAGAATTGTATTATAAAAATAAAGGTCAAATTTGCAGTTTTTTAGTTGAGAAAAATCCCAATTTAATCAATTTAAGAAGTACTCTGCGCACCTGCATTTTCATATAGTTGTTAAATGACCCCCTTCACCCCCTGTGTTTATTGAAGACATGAATGTATAATTATATTTTTGTTTACTACTTCTATAAAGTTGTTCCCAAACACTGCAAGCCATTTTTTAATCTGTGTCCCATCATTATATCATATCCTCCCAAAGTCAAGCTTAGGCTATATTTACACAGACAAGTGTCTTTAATGTCCTTCTGCATTTTTTGCAGTGTTTTATTCCTATTAGAACTCAATGCTTCACAATTTATACAGAGTTTACATATACAATGGATGTAAAAAGTCTACACACCATTGTTGAAATTGCAGGTAGTTGTTATGTAAAGCCTGAAATCAAGATAAATCATATCAGACCTTTTTCCATCTTTAATGGGACTTTGAAAACAACAAAATTCAAGTGAAAAACATATAGAATTTTTTTTTAGGAATAATAATTGAAAATAAAAAACCGACAATACCATGATTGCATAAGTGTGCACAACCTAAACTAATACTTTGTGGAGTACCTTTTTGAATTTATTAATTGAATATGTTTCTATCAACTTTGAACACCTGGGGGTGAATTTATCAAACTGTGGGTTTGAAAAAACGGACATGTTGCCAATAGCAACCAATCAAATTCTAGCTATCATTTATTTAGTACATTCTACAAAATGACATCTGTTTGGTTATTATAGACAACATCTCCACTTTTCAAACCTGCAGCTTGATAAATTTACACCATGGACTTTGCAATTCTATCCCACTCTTCCCTGAAAAAAAGTTCAAGGTCCATCAGATTGTGGGGCTGCCCTGTGCACAGCACTCTTTAGGTCATTCCATTGGTTTTCAAAGAGATTGAGTTCAAGGTTCTGTCTGGGCCATTCCAAAACTTTGATCGTTATTTTCTGAAGCCAATCCTTGGTTGACTTGGATGTGTACTTTGGATAGTTATCGTGTTGAAAGGTGAAATTCCTCTTCATCTTCAGCTCTCTGATATAGGCCAGCAGGTTTTGTGACAAAATATCTTGATATTTGGAGATATGAATGCCCTCTACTCTGTCTAGAGCCCCTGTCCCAGCTGAAGAGAAGCAGCCCCAAGGCTTGATGCTGCCACCACCATGCTTCACAGTAGGTATTGTGTTCTTTGGGAGATGAGTGGTTTTGTCGTTGCGCCAAATGCATATTTTAGAATCAAGGCAGCTTTAGTTGAATCAGACCATAAGATGTTTTCCCACATGGTTTGGTGTGATTGAATGTTTTATTTTGCAAAATTTAGATGGGTCTGGTTGTTCTGTGTTGTAAGGAATGGCTTCAGTCTGGCCACCCTACCCAATACCCCAGACATGTACTGAATAAAGTAAATTGTTGTCACATGCAGGAAGTGACCAGTTCCTGACAGATTTTCTTGCAGCACCTTTCATGTTGCCATATTCCTCGTGGTAGCCTTCATGATGAGTCTTCTCCTTGCCCTGTTATCAATTGTCCTGATCTTGGCAATGTCACCGTTCTACCACATTATCTACACTTATTGATCACAGTGTTCCATGGAACTTGTAATGTCTTTGAATTCCTTTTTTGCTCCTCACCTGATTGGTACCTTTCAACAATTATATGTTTTGAAAGGTCCTTGCGGACCATGGCTATCCCAATAGGATGCAACAAAAAAAAAAACGGCAAGGAAATCCTATAGGAACAGCTGATGTTTGTTTTGGGATAATGTCAATCACTTTCCTAATTGCAGGTGTAGACTAATTACCTTTGAACATGATTTTGAATGTGATTAACTCTGAACACAGCTACAATCTCATTATGAAAGGCTGTACACACTTATGCAAATTGTAGGTTTTGTATTTCACTATGTTTTCCCTTGAATTTCCTTGGATTCAAAGCCACATTAAAGGCAGAAAAAGGTCTGGCATGAGCCATCTAGATTTCAGGCTTTACATCACAAACACCCGCAATTTCAATAAAGGTGCATAGACTGTTTATATGCACTGTATATTTAGAGAAAGAGAAAGATTCATAGTGACAGAAGAACAAAACAAGGTGAATTATGTGCAACTTGCCCTGTGAATGTAAAGGTTGATCTCAGTGTTGTGATATGTCTGTAATAATAAATTAAGGATGAATCACAAACCTCTGATATATACTGGGCTCCTTGTTCTCTTTGCCAACTAACCTTTTGTTTTAAAGCCCTGTTATATGTACAACCCACAGCTGAAACTTAGATGTTTCCACAATTAGTAACTTATTTTTGTCACTTAGCCAAAAGTCTTTCCATATGTGATATATTAATGTATTTTTGGCACATGAGACTAGGATGATGTAACTGTTAAGGAAGACTATGTTGTATTGGCAACTGCCCAGCTATACTACTAGTTTTGTATTTTAGTGTTGCATTTGTCTGGATGTGATCTGATAGCCCAAACTGACGAGAGTGATTCAGGGCAAGTTTATCACTAGTAAATAACGTAGTTGTTTTCCCTGCTATTTATATCACTTTAATCTGAAATATATTGCAGCTGGTAGATCTGTTGTTAGTTTCAAAGCAAGTTGAATGCAATCAGATAAATTCTTTCTGGCTTGTAAGCCAATAAAGATAATTTAAGAACCGCAAAAGTGCAAAACCTCTGCACAAATAATCTTTTGTGACATTACAGGGGGAATTCAGTTCCCCCCAAATTTCCGCGGCCATTATTACGGTAGTTTTAGCCCGGCTCAGGGAGCTGCGAGCAAAAAGCTGGCATTGAAACTACCGTAATAACACAAAAAAGTTAAAATAAAGCAAAAAAGTTAAAATAAATAAAGTAGTAGATGTAAAGCAGTAGTAGGTTGGACTTTGATTTCACATTTTTACTTTTTCAATCCAAACCTAGACTCCGAGGGCCTGATTCATTAAGGAAAGTAAAGCAAAAGGAATACACCTCCATTCAAATTCTATTGGATTATACACATTTGTTGCCTGATTGAGCTTAGTTATATAACTTATACAACCAATCTGGTAGGTATCGTTCCTTTGGAGATAAAAACACTAGTAATTAAATAACATAAAAAACAATAAACACATATATTCAAATTGCCTTGGATATCTATCACAACATATACAACCTAGAAATGATTAAAAAACTAATTTTAGCGATTCAACTCATTATTAGAATAAAAATCCCTACTTTAGTTCTATTGCTGAGTATGATAATTATCGTTCTGATAATCATAGAGAACACAAACAATACCAATATACTAATATAATGTCACATATTGTAAATAGAACACATTTTATAGTTACTCTGACAGCTATAAACATAACTATATAGACATAATTTTTCTAATCTAAAAGACATTGTATTCTTTTTTATTTTTTTATTATTATTCTTTTTTTTTACTCTTTTCTACTCTTTTCTTCCCCCCTTGTATCATGGAGGAGAACAACCTCTCAAGTAAAATACAACATGTCCTATTGCCTTGCGTTCACTCTGAACACTAGTTTTTACTGCCGCTGGCACAAATCTTATAGGATTCAATTAATCGTATTTCGAAGAATCGTATCGAAGAGCCTATATTCTATTTTCACTATTTGTCTTTTAGTACCCTATTCCCCATAACCTGATATTGTTTTCTTCTTTGCCTTTCTATTTGTAGATGTCAATATGCATAATGATTACAGTCATCAGCCATTAACAATTCAAAATCTAAACATATTTTTGTTTTTCTATCTTTTATTCTCAGCCTTTGTAGGTAGTCAGTCTCATAATTGTACATGTTCTTGCTATTAATTGTTGTGATAAGAGCTGGAACAACTCTGCAGACAAACTGTTATTTGTAGAATAAAAAAATGGGTACTGTGTAACATTTTATTTAATTTTTATTGCACACAATATGTTGAAAGATCATCTGCAAAGGCGATTAAACTTTGCTTTTTTTTTTAACTCCTTGCTGGCTGAGACCTTATAGCTATCTCTCTCTCACTCCCTCTCGCTCTCTCTCTGTTTTTATTACTGAATTTTTTTGCAATAGAAGTCACCTATAAATGTTGATGATAGCCTCTGTTGCATGCAGACTACTAGATCATTGACAATGTCTAACCTGCCTGTGATGGCCTGCAAGGAATGAGATCTTTTGTGCCATTTACATCCTTTGAGTACTATCTAAAGTGAATGTCAGAGAGCTGCTTAGGAAATAGAACACAGACATGATAAGCTGCACGCAATCAGTGACACATCTGGTAAACAATTTACCTCTTCAAAGCACGACCTCCCTGTTGAATATACTGAAGTTCCAATTTCCAGAAATTAGTGTGCAAGATCTCAACACTTGCTAGGCAGAGATAAAGGGTTGCATACACTTAAACATACTTTAAAAAATATTCTTAGTAAAGACAGCTGCTTGAAGAAAAGTACCTTGCTAAATTTGGACAATGAAGGCATTTTTCTGTTTACTCTATGATCTTAGGATGTTAATGAGGTCAATATGGGTTGAACTGTGCACAAGTCACTGCCTGCTAGTCTTCAAGGGAATACACTAACTGCAGGATAATACTGAATGCCTGGAAATAGTTGTTTAGTGTATCAAGCCGATACTTCCCTCTGATCCCCAAATAAGTCTAGGAAATAGTAACCCCAAAATCCATATAAGTCTATACAAATATATAAAACATGTAATTTTTATATATATAAAGACCATTCCATTAGTACATTATGGCATTTATTACTTAAAAGATATATACAAGTCAGAAGATTAATATGACATTTTGGAACGCTCTCTTAATGTCATTTTTGACTGTGCTTGTTTTATATTCGCTAGGTTATGCCCCCGTGACGGGTATGTGCCACCCACTGCGTAGTTGTACCTTGAACCACGAGGATGGGTTTTCTTCTGCATTTGTGGTTGCCCATGAAACAGGTCATGTGTAAGTATTCTGTTTAGCAGTGTCACATTATTTCTTGCTCTTGAAAATGTTATAAATAAAAAATAATACATACTTACCGCTGGACATCATCTCGATGTCTGACTGCACACTTGCCGGCCAATACGGTACAGAAATCTCTGCTCATTTTCCCTAGCTTCTGTATGGGGCGTGTGGAAAAATGGGTGGAGAATTCTGTAAAAGCTCTATATGAATCACAAGCAAAAAATGTTTAGACCCATTGAATAAATTATAGTTACAATTCTTTCAGCTTAAACCCGTTGTTAGTATATTTTGAATTTATTTACTCTTTGTGATTGATATACCCAAAAAGTACAAATATGGATAAACCCACAGTAACCAACATTACCTTTTATTATGTAACCTGGTAACAGAATTGACCAAAGTTAAGTGCTGGTGTGGGATACTGTACATTTGTACCTAGTGTAGTTTCAGATATTATAAATGACAGATTTAGACAATTTACTCCTTGTTATTATAGGATTGATTAAAGTCAGTTTAAAAAAAAAATGGTCAATTGATGGCAACTACTTGCAAAGCAGTGAGGTTATCTGTAGTATCTGCACATCTGCAGATCAAAGAACATGTGATGACTGCATATGAACTACATTGCTCTGGCCACCTGGAGCTTACAGTTAGGTGCATATTTTGGGAATTAAATAGTTTGAGCTTCTGGTAAGCACATTTTTGAGCAAATTCATCATAAGCTTTTGTTGTTGTTTCTACAAAACTCACTCTATGTTACATACACATTGAGTTAGACATTCGCTCACTCATAACCACAGGAGATTATCAGAGGGTACAGGAGCTCCTTAAGAAATAATATAGCCAAGATTTAATACAGTCATCATTGCTTATTGTACATTAACCCCCTCTTCCCAACTAGTAGAACGGCAGAGATCTGATGCTGCAGGCAGTTGCTACCAGCACGAAAATGTCAGCTGTTCTGAGATATAAAACTTGCATTACAGCAGCCGGTCATGCCTCCTATTGGTAGAGACCCAGGATGCTCAACTTGAAAGCCCTGAAACATTAGGTAAAAGCAGGAATGCCCTCCTATATGTGCAGTGCCCACCGCTCTCTGTTCTATCAAATATCTCATTCTGTACTTCCTCTACATTCATCGGAACTGTACTTGCAGGATACCTAGACTGAGCCTCTGGTTTGTAGATGACCCTTTTTACCTGTTAAAAGCTTTATCATCCTCTTAATCTCTTTTGACAGGACATTGGAACTTTGTTACACACATTGTTGTTAGTTTAATTATTTGTCTCTTCAGAAACACAAACAAATGTGAAAAGGAAAAAACTGATCATGCTAAATGTCATATAAGGCCAGCTGTTAGTGGAATAAGAATTTGTTATCTATTCAGTTTACATTTCTCTGTAAGTACAGGTATAATAATCTCATTAACCTCATAGTGACCACTCTGGGCCTCATGTATAAAGCACAAAATTGATATGTGCAATTGCACCTAGATCTGCACCAAAGTGCATGTGTTTATGGAGCGAGATTGCAAAGGAGCAGAATTATTCGCAGGCCAAAGGAGAGGAGTTGGGTAGAGAGCAGGCATTCCTTGCAAAGTACAGAGAAATGTTGCTTTGCAGTGCCAAAACATTTCATTTTGCAGAGCAAG
Source organism: Mixophyes fleayi (assembly GCF_038048845.1). Lineage (NCBI taxonomy): Eukaryota > Metazoa > Chordata > Amphibia > Anura > Limnodynastidae > Mixophyes > Mixophyes fleayi. The sequence goes on from NC_134407.1 coordinate 56,653,346, forward strand.
ATTATTGAAATGAGGTTTTAAGGGTGTTCTATGCTGTGTAGAGAGCCGACAATTCCACAAATTACTTGATGTTTGACCCAGCTCTGAGCTGGTGGACATCGGGCCTCGTCTTTATGCCTTTATTGAAGAGCATTTTGTCCCTTCCAGTTGCACCTTGATGGAGGAGAGCATTTCTAGGCCCATGATGTGCTGCAAATACACAATAAGGGCTTGGTTCAAGTTCAAACACAACTTGCACGCAAGTTGCATTTGAAAAAAGAGCACAGAACTTGTTCGTAGTTCTGACCGTATGCAAATCCAATCATATTTCAAGATGTGTTTCCATTTGAATCTGGGTGTAAATAAGCTCTGCCTGCGCAGTACGTCTGTATGTAGACAAGCAGAACAGACTACAGTATACGCACAAGCGTATGTACAATAAAAGGTCACATCAAAACGCAATATACATTTTTGGGAAATAAATCATGAAATAAGATAACAACTGTTATCAGCATGATCATTTATAGAAATATTACATTTCAACTTGCGTCCTGTACATACAATACAATGTGATCCTATAGTCTCTCTTACTTGCATACAGATGTTCTGTGCTAGTTAGTGGCATGAATATGTGTACTTTTTAAATCAAAGACTATGCCCTGACAGCCATCACTATCAGTCAGTATTTACACCAGCCCTGGAGTGGGTCCAAATGCTATGGCTGAAAAGAAGTTTACTTCCAGGATACCCAGGACTTGGAACGTCCACATCTGCGTTGGGATGCCGTTACTATATGTGGCCTAAATTAGTCTGCCCCTCCTCTCCCCATTCCGCTTCTCAAGTCGTAGGCAGTCCTAAGTGTCATGAACTACACGCAATTGCGTTCATATAAATAGCTGATGATAATGAGTATTTAGCACTTCTGCCTCACAGCACTGGGGTCATGAGTTCAATTCTCGACCATGTCCTTATCTTTGAGGAGTTTGTATGTTCTCCCCGTGTTTGCGTGAGTTTCCTCCGGGTGCTCAGGTTTCCTCCCGCACTCCAAAAACATACTGGTAGGTTAATTGGCTGCTAACAAATTGACCCTAGTCTGTGTGTGTGTGTGTGTGTGTGTGTGTGTGTGTGTGTTAGGGAATTTAGACTGTAAGCTCCAATAGGACAGGGACTGATGTGAGTGAGTTCTCTGTATATCGCTGTGGAATTAGTGCCGCTGTATAAATAAATGGTGATGATGATGATGATGATTAGATGTAAGATCCGTTTCTAGACATGCACAGAGCTATTTAATGCGAAATAAGCAGTGATATGTAGTTATATTATTCAGCTAAATATATAAACAAATTGTGCTTCTCAAATCTTGCAGTAGAAAAAATCCTTTAACCAACATGACATATTTCTTCATTAAGGTATGGGGAATATTGCATTATAAATGCTTATATACACTTTTACATTGCTAGATAATAAAGGCTTAGCTTTAAGTTACTTTCTTTTACCATTACATTATTACATCATTTATTTCTTTTTCTTGTACAGCCTAGGTATGGAACACGATGGACAGGGAAACCGTTGTGCTGATGAAACCAGTATGGGGAGCATCATGGCACCTCTGGTGCAGGCTGCATTCCACCGTTATCACTGGTCCCGCTGCAGTAAGCAGGAGCTTAATAGATATATACAGTAAGTTATCAACAGTTGCAAGTAACGTTTTAAAGGAGAAATAACGGTCTGTAAAAAGTGAAGTTATTAGGTTACTTTACCTGGACATAGCTTTAGCTTTGGAAGTGTTGTTATCCCTAAGAGTGTAATCTGAACATCTGTATGTAAAACCTGTGAATAGTGGATGAGTCATAAGCCACAATAAAGGTCTAGACAGCGTTTTGTAGCAATCGCTAGCTGGAATCTGTCTGTCTCTTTATAATGTAGTGTATATCTGTGAATCTTCCCCTTTGTCTACTCCAACAATGACGTATAGCATGTATGATCTGTGTTGTAAGATTCTAAAATGATTTAAGTCATTACATAGTAATATATAATGTAGGTAATGACATAATGTGTGATGTATGCGGTGTGTGTGTGCAATAACGTAATGTAATATACTGTGAGTGATCTTGCTGCAAATTATTCTCTAATACTCTGTGTGTGTTGGTATCGGGAGGGAGGATGGATGTGTGACATGTGAGAAGACAGTTGGTATTATCAGATAGAGGTACTAGACATAACACATCATTTTAATAACAATAAACAACACTTTTTTCAAATGTTTACCCCTTACTTCATGGCAACATTTATGAGATAGGCGAAAGCAGATTTATTCACATGCGGTGTAGAAGTAGAATGATAGAGCTTTACCTGATTTTCTGATCATAAATAACTGGAAAGTTTTATTATTTGGCTCCAGACATCAACTTTGGGCCACAGCTCAACCAGCAAAACAAACAAACAAACTCACAGTAATATTGTTGTACAAATAAACTTGTAGATACATTAACCCCTGTAATATAGTCTTTTTCGCTCTAAAGTCGTTATTTGCTCAATGTCCATTATCCAAACTGTTGCGTCAGAGAGTATTTAGCACCCATGTAAGAATCTTTTCTGTAAGAATGAATCCCTGTCCAATATACGGTATAATATGTATTGTAAGGGAATGGTTAGTTACAAGTGTTGTGCGCAAAGTATCTGTCCTGGCTTACGAACAGCATGAAGTTGACACTCACCATGTTCTTTGGCCCACTTCAGTGACATAACTCTTAAGGTTCTTCTCGCTCCGTTTTTGTGAGACAAGAAAGTATTACAGCATGTTGTCTGAAATTCTTCATAGTTTAACAGCAGTACCTTTTCTTGATGGTAGCAGTTCTTAGAATCAGAAGTTCTTTTTCTTCATCTGTAAAGTGGTCCCAGCTATGTAATCCAGTGTTTTTTTAGTAGATAGTAATATGGCAGTCCGTATTTAAAAGACTACCAAATGTGCACTTTTGAGAAGCATCTGCCTTTATTGACTTTATTTCTGTCTCCCTCTCTCTTTCCCTGGAAAGTTTCAGTTTTGAAAGGGAACCCCCTTCCCATCAGTTTCTGTTACGTTTCACTTTATGTGTAGGAGGGTTATCCCATTGCCTCAGTTTTGTTCACTTTTTGGGTATGGTTTTTAACCTAGCTTGGCTTCTTGTGTAAATTATCTATGCGGTACAACAGTAATTGAATGTCAACTTCATTATTTTTTTTCTCCACTATGAAACAGAGTAAGTACCATGCTGATTTGTTTTGCGGTAGTAATGTATACTTTTGTTAAGCACCTAAAAAATAGGGACCGCTAATGTTGATTTAATCTAACGTTTAATTCTGTCCAAAAGCTTGCATTTTTGCTGCAACTTGAAACGTAAAACAGATACAGTAATTTGGTTTTGGATATTGGGAGAAAAATTTACCTTTAGGGGTCCAGATTTCGGGGTGATTCCTTAATAAATACCTGTGATATTTCAAATAAATTGGAATAAATAGGCCACAATTAGTAAATAGTTTAATACATTGATAAAACAAAATCTCAGAAACTAATGGTCAGTCTAGATATTTGGCAGAAATAGTTTTTTGGACATCCTCTCTTAACTAAAAAATGTAGTTAAAATCTGAGATGGGTGGTGGACACACCTGGTAGGACTGAGGTGGAATGACCCAGGTGCAGTTTTGATAGCTGCCTCTGCTTCTTCTGTAGTAATTAAAGCATCTAGCATTTGGCTGTCCTCAGAAGATATTTTTCCGGTAGGGACAGAGAATGTAAATAATGGATCAGGTCTGGATCATGACCTACTATAATGGAGAAATATAGTGCGTGATAGAAGGCATGGTACATGCTGTGAACAGCTGTAAGGTAGCCCAAACAATGGCCACTAGTGCCTTTGATAGAGAGAATAGGGGTAGTAGAGGAAGTTTTCCTGCAGGTTTTTGCCAGCCATCTATCCGCGTTCTCCCCAAGCTGGAGGAAGTTTATTATAAGTTAGACATTTTTCAGTATCATCCAGTTAGCATGTGCAATGCACATGGATATACAGATGCAAATTCAATGCGTTGCATAAGGCCCCAGGGGTCATATGGTAAATGTATTTGGATATTATAAATCTGCTCAGGTTTATCTTGTAAATTACCGAGGGCAACAATTTATCTGCCTAGTGGGACAACCTTAATTTATTTGGGAGACACATTGCCACAGTTGGTGTCAGACACAAATAAAAATACAGGATTTTTGATATACCAGAAATATTTGAGGAAGCAATATTGACAGTGTTCTGGGAGATCTCAGGCCAAAATGGAATTTTAGGATTGGAGTTTGCTATGGCAGAATTGTTGCACAGTGTTTAGCACTGCTACCTCACAGCGTTGGGCTTATGGGATTGATTCCGACCAAGCCCTATATGTCTGGAATTTGTACGATCTCCCCATGTTTTTGTGGGTTTCCTCCAGGTGCTCTGGTTTCCTCTCACATGCCAAAGACATACTGGTAGGTTAATTGGCTTCTGATGAAATCAACCCCTGTGTGTGTGTGTGGTCGAGTGGCAGGGAATATAGATGGTAAGGTCCGTTGCGGCAGGGACTGATGTGAATGGTTAACTATTCTCTGTAAAGTGCTGCGTAATATGTAGCCACTCTATAAAAACCTGTTAATAAATAACAGCAGAACTAGAAACAGTCTTTTAACAAGATGCCATGGTCCAGGATTAGAGAGTGACTCCCAGCAGGAAGGAGTTAGGATTAGCCTTAGAGACCCAAGACAGTTGCTGTCTGTGTCCAACAAGCATAGTAAAGACTAGAGGCAGAGAATGGATTTATCGTAGAGTACAGTGTTACATAAGACAAGGGCATGATGTGATGAGGGAAATGAAGGCAAATGGGAAGCCACAGTCTGAGAGGGAGACAGTGGAAGAAACAGTTTTCCCCAACAGCACAGAGTAGTGTTGTGAGGCTTCCATTAAACTGATGTGGAAATATTATGGTGTTGAATGCACATCTATTGGAAACAAGGGTAATATTCCAACTTGTTTAATACAGAATCATATTGAAAATGACAGATCCTATATTCTGCTGCCTTAAAGGTACTATGTTGAAAAGTTATTGCTCTTATAATGCTACAGCATGGTAGTATTTTGTCAGTTTCCATGATAGCTTGGCTGCTGGGTCCACTGTCTCATTGGAATTAATGGGATCTGTTCACAAAGAGCATATCTTTAGTCCAAACATTTAATTTTACTGTTGTAAAAGCCTCACATCAGCACCCCCCTGTCATGAAAACACAATAGTTCTGTTTTGTTTAATCATATGTCCTGCCAGCACAGGCCATTCATAGCCCTCTTAACTAATTTCTATTTTATGTCTGTGAGTTGTTGAGTACTGCAACATAACAATAATAAGCATATGACAATATACTAATCATGTGGTTGGACAAAAACACAATAATGAGCATTCTTATTTCCATGTTCTTTAACCTATGATTCACATGTCACCGATCATGATCATTTAGTCAGCAATCAGTAATGATTAAATCCATCATCAACTGACTCTCATTAATTGAATGATTTAGCTCCTACGACTGTCTCTTGGATGACCCTTTTGAACACAAATGGCCAAAACTCCCCGAACTTCCAGGAATAAACTACTCTATGGATGAGCAATGCAGATTTGATTTTGGAGTGGGCTACAAAATGTGCACTGCTGTGAGTATCAGCTTGTATACAGTGACTGTATAGCCAATGTTTTAAGATTCAGGGACCTAATTTTATTTGGAGGAAAGTGAGATATAGCCTGGTAAAACCCATTGCTGTTCATAGAAACTAATGGGGTAACAGTTTTGTATATTTCACAAATGCATATGTTATTTTAAATATCTTGGTATTATATTATTATTATTTATTTATTTATTTATAAGATGCCACAGATTCCATAGCACTGGATGCAGAAGCAAGTAACAAATAGATGAGGTAATACATGTCAGTAGCACAGATGAGTGTGAGTAATACTATGTGGACTCACGCAGAATATAGTAAAAGACGTGACAGGATGTACGAGGGATAGGAGACAGATGTGGGACGATAGGTAGAGAGGACCCTGCCCACAAGAGCTTACATTCGAAAGGGAGGGATGGTGAGAGACAGTAGGACCAACTGGGAGAAAATGTAGATGGCAGACGAGGAAGAGGAGGTGATGGATAGAATGGTTAAGAGGTGGTAGGATAGGCGAGCTTGAAAAGGTGAGCTTTGAGTGAGCGTTTGAAGGACTGAAGGTTGGGGTAGAGTCGAGTGAGACGGGGTAGGGAGTTCAAAAGATTAGGGGCAGCACGGCAGAAGTCTTGGAGGAGTCAAGAGAGGAGGTAATGAGAGGTGAATTGAGGTAGAGGTCAGAGGCGGAGCAGATTGGCCTGTTAGGTATGTACCTCAAGACAAGGACAGAGATGTAAAAGGGAGAATTGTTGGTAAGTGCTTTGTAAGTGAGGGTAAGGAGCTTGAACTGAATTCTGAAATGTATAGGGAGCCAATGAAGGGATTTACGCAGAGGAGAAGCGGAAGAGGTGCAGTGGGAAAATAAGATGAGCTTAACTGCAGCATTTTGTATGGTTTAAAGGTCAGAGAGCCGAGAGCAAAGAAGACCAGTGAGAAGGAGGTTGCAATAGTCGAGACAGGAAATGATGAGTGAATGGACCAGGATTTTGGGGAAAAGGGGGAGGAAGAGCCAGAGCAGACACACTAAAAGAGCGGCCAGAGAAGTAGGTGACAAACCAAGAGAGAGCTGTTTTGTGAAGACTTAGTGAGTGAAGAGTGGTGAGAAGAAGAGAATGATCAACGGTTTCAAAAGCAGCAGAGAGGACAAGGAGTATGAGAAGGGAGAAGTGACCATTGGACTTTTGGACTGGAGTCATTTGTTACTTTAGTGAGGACAGTTTCAGTTGAGTGAAGGGGAAGGAAGGCAGACTGGAGAGGGTCAAAAAGAGAATGGGAAGAGAGAAAATGGGTCAGAAGATTGAAAACAAGTCATTCGAGAATTTTAGAAGCAAAGGGAAGCAGAGATATTGGGCAATAGTTGGAGAGAGAGGATGGGTCAAGGGAAGGTTTCTTGAGAATAGCAGAGATGAGAGCATGCTTTAAGGCAGAGGGAAGATACAAGTGGAGAGAGAGAGAAGTTAAAGAGGTGAGCAGGGTGACAACAGGCATTGGAAGAGAGGAAGTGGAGGAACTTGGAGGGGACAAGTTGTAGAAGAAGAGGAGGATAGAAGAGAGAGAATCTGTGGCACAGTAACAGGTGGGTAGGAGCCAAGGGTGGCAGAGTGAGTGATGGAGAGGACAGGTGGGGAGAGGCAAGTCTGACAAGAACAGATATCATTGTGTATAGAGTCAATTTTGTCTTTGAAGTAGGTGGCAAAGTCAAGAGTGGTAATGGACGAGGGGGTAGGAGATGGGGGAGGATACAGTAGAGAATTAATGGTAAGAAAGAGGTGTCGGGGTTTATTGGACAGGGAGGAGATGAGGGATGTGAAATAGGTTTGTTTGGCAAGAGAGAGGGCTGAATAGTAGGAGGAAAGGATGAATTTATAGTAAGTGAAGTCAGCAATGGAGCGGGATTTCCTCCATTGGCTTTCAGAAGAGTTGGAGCACTTTTGAAGGAGACGAGTAAGAGGGAAGTGCCAGGGTTGGAGTTTAGATTGGCGGGGATGAAGGGGGGTGGTAGGGGCTGCAATTTCAAGGGCAACAGAGAGTGTGGTATTGTAAAGAGAGACAGCAGCGTTGGGACATGATAGGGAAGAAATGGGAGCAAGTAAGGGTTCGAGAGAGGAAGCAAAGATGATGGGGTCAATGCTGTTGATGGGGCGCGGCGTGCAAACGACTTTGGGTGAGAGAGGTGGGGCAAAGGGGTAAAGAGAGATTAAAGGAAATGAGATTGTGATCAGAGAGTTGGAGAAGTTGGAGCTGTCACAGAGATAGGAGAACACTAGGTCCAGGGAGTGATCATCACGGTGGGTGGCAGAAGTTGTCCATTGAGAGAGACCATGGGAGGAACTGAGAGTGAGGAATTTAGAGGCAGCAGTAGTAATAGGAGAGTCGGTAGGGATGTTAAAATCTCCAATGATAACAGTGGGAAAATCAGAAGAGAGGAAATGGGAAAACCAGGCAGTAAAGTTATCAAGAAATTGAGAGGATGGGCCAGTGGGGCGATAGATGAACGCAACACGAAGGTGGAGAAGGAATAAGAGGCGGATGGAGTGAACATCAAAGGAGGAGAAGGAGAGGGAGGGTTCAGGGGGAATAACCCGGAAGGTGTAGTCAGGAGACATTAGGACGCTTACACCACATTCAGTGCAAGGTGGTGGGGTGTGGATATACTGTATCCGATTCACACTCTAATGCAGTGACATCTTCAATTAGGAAGTAGTTTGAAACTGTGCTAAAATCTATATCCAAGTGTCTGGATCTGTAATACAGAGACACTTTTAATCTTAGTGTATTTTTTGTTTATTAATGCTAATGCTGCTGACTTTTATGACTACCTACTAGGATCGTTCAGCATTTTTTTCCAGCCTGGAATTGAATGATATGAGTTATCTGCGAGGTAATAAAATAAAGGTCAAATGTCTTTTTATCCAGGATGCTTGTCAGTTAGGACTATGCATCATTTGCTATGTTTTTTTTTAAAAGCCATGACATAAAAATGTTTGATTGCTTTTTGATGCATTATTTGACTTCTGTCTATTTTCTTGAGTTCTGAACGCTTTGCTGATTTTATGCACAATCAGCTTGTTCATGTGTAGTCCTAGTAAATGTGTTTGTTCTCCCAGTTTAGGACATTTGACCCTTGCAAGCAGTTGTGGTGCAGTCACCCAGATAATCCATATTTCTGCAAAACAAAAAAGGGCCCCCCTCTTGATGGAACTGAATGCGCTCCTGGAAAGGTACTTTTTTTTTTTTTTTTTAAACAAGTGTTTATTAATGGTCAAAAAAGAGTTAACAATGCAAAAAGATACATGTTACATCAAACAAAATATATTAAGCACATTGAATAGTGAAGAAGATGTCTCCGTGCTTCAGAGATAAAATAGCACAGATTCTATGAAATAAGGACCGTCGTTTTTATATTTAAAAGAGAAGAAAGAGAAGAAAAGGAGAAGGGAGAGAAAGAAGAAGATGAAAGAGAAGATGAGAGGTGGAGGAGGGGGGGGGGGGGAGGTGCGTGGGAGGTCCCTTTTGAGCCAAGGGCAATGAGAAGGGAGGAGTAAGGGTTACGTAAGGGTTGGAGGTGTGATTAAGTAAAGGGGGAGCAGTACTGGAAGTGAGACATCCAGGGGTCCCAAACCTTGTGGAAAGGTACTTTATTTCTTATTAGCAGATTTACTCTCATATTATTTGTTGCTGAATTTAAATATCGTCTGCCTTTTCAATGTGAAGGATTATTTATAAAACAAATTTCTATATAAAGTGTGACACAGTGAATTGTTAGATTATATGTATTGAACGTATTTAGGAAAAAAGCAACCCAATAATAAATATCTAAAGGTTTGTTGCAATAAAATATATTGCAGTGTATTTTAATTGTTTTGGATTTTGAACACGTGCCCAGTGACACTTAAGGCAAAACTACAATATTACATTTTACATAAAAGCATAACATATGTATTTCTTGGTTTTAATATTGTGTTTTTGTTTTATATTTAGTGGTGTTTTAAAGGTCACTGCATTTGGAAGACACCTGAGCAATCTTACAGTCAGGATGGAGGCTGGAGCTCATGGTCAAGGTTTGGATCCTGTTCTCGAACTTGTGGAGGAGGGGTGCGTTCCCGTAGCAGACAGTGCAATAACCCACCGTGAGTATCATATACATTAATGCTTGATATAGTCTGGTGTAGGGAACAGTTTCTGTCTGCTAACAGTGAAACTGTGCTGTTGAAGCCTACATTAAATATTGTTGTTCTTGTAAGGCAACACAATCATATTCATGTTTCCTTGTTGAATGTTTTCAGGATTTGCCTCATCACAAAATAGATCTTAGACTGGGTACACACTACAGTGTTTTCAGAAGATTTTCGGGTCATCCAAACGATAAATGACCATTCAGCCCGATATCGCATTAGTGTGTATGATGCACCGATGAACTATTATTGTTCCAAAGTCATTTCATTTGATTTTTTAACCGGACTAAAATGTCGGTCAACAATAGAACAATGTTGTTCCAATTCTGCAATGTATGCACTCATGACCGGCAGTGTCCATAGATCTCTATGGAGTGTGCAGAGTCAGTCTCTTTACAGCCGATAGTTATGACTGATGAAGAGCACAGATCTGAAGGTAAATCATGTAAAATCGCTAAAGATGTCGCATCGGGACAAATTTTCTGTAGTGTATACCCAGCCTTACATTTCACTAGTGAATTAACACAGTTGGGGCTCTAATAATATAATTATCACATTATTGCTTATAATAATTGGTCACTATCTGGGTCATCCCTTTCACTACTTGTTCATGTTAATGAAGTAATTCTAACAGTTACTGATAAACTTTTAGTAAAAAAAATAAAATCTAACACCAAACGTAACCATATAATATTTATTTATTTTATATTTTATGTTTTATTGATGCAGAAAATAAACAGAGAAAAGTACAGTCCAATAACTGGAATACAAATAAAGTGTCAATGCAAGGCATAAGCAATCAAAGTAAATATAAATCAAACATAACAAAACAGAGCAAATCCCAGGTGCAGTCAGAAATAGACATGACATAAGTTTGATTTTAAAAGTGGTGTAAACACCTTAAAGATATAGTACACACTTAAAGGCGATATTGTATAATAGCCAGAGTCACAAAACACAGAGTCCCATAGTAAAATACAAAAGGTCTAATCAATGACTTATAAGGCAGCTAGGTCAATAGGGACAGTAATAGGAGGATCTTCCAAGAGTAGACCATATAATATTATTTGTAGATTCTTCTACATATGGAACTCACACAAAAGATTATTAACAAAATCAACTAACTACTAAAGTAACATGTCTTCATTTATTTTAATGTATGTGCATGTAAAGGTACATTTCCAGATTGATTGATCTCATGGCAACTGTGTGACTATTCCTGTTAAAAAAATTAAACTCTAAATAAACTATCATTAGAATCACAAATATTGGTCTGTCCGCTTTTCCCCCCATTCCTCTTTCTTGGTTAACTTTAACATTTAAATTTTCTTCTACTAATATATTGTTCATTTGACACTCCTTTATATTTGATGCAATTACTGAAAGTATGCATACGATAAATGCACTACGGGCAAAAGCATTGTTAAAAATGTGCTTTAAGCTGCCAACACATAGGCAGATTAGATCGCTGGGCCTAATTTTATATTTGTATACATTTGTCAGTAGACAAGCAGATAAATGTCTTTCCTTCCTCTGCATCAGTTTCTACCAAAGATCCTTGTCCTACCTGGGGTGGGACATTTTTTCAGTGCTGAAATTCCTTCAATTACGATTCTTTAATGGGCTGACCATTCAACGTTCAGGTATCAGTCCTCTCTTACCGCTTCAGTATTCAAGCGCTGGCTTTGTGTGATCTGTGATAACATTTCAGCAAGCTGACTTTCTTTCTGGCCTTCACATCAGCCATTGGGTTCCACAAAGACTCTACCCATTATTTTTCCTTATGGATAATACAGTACTACAATGTATTATGGAATTTAACTTTGCTTTTGTATACATTTGGAAACTTACACGTTTATTTCAATATATCCAAGAATGAGAAGGAAAATGACTTTTGAAAACTAGATACAGCAAGGCTACTATGTTACTATATGCCAAAAGTAAGAACTAGCATTTTGAACGGGCTGCTCATTCACTATCTGTTCTCAGGAGAATATTCCCTGCATTTAAAACTACTATATCAAAGTGGAAAGTGAGCACCACATGAAAAAGATTTAAACCGTTGAAAAATATGTACCTCGGAAGATGCATTGAGGCTTTGGTGGAATTAGATCTCTAATGCAATGACCTTGGTTCAAAGGTTTGCCAAGATTTATTATATTGAGATGCTGTGCATTGCACAGAAGGTCATTCAGACAGCATTGTGTATTCTTTTTACTGTTTGTTAGAAGTTTTTATAGCTCTTTTGTTGCTTTGAAGCATCTCCAACATCTTGAATGACACCAGAGCTGTAGGAAAATGGGATTTACTGGCTGCTGGACCTTTTTCTCTATATTGTCAGTGTGTACTGTACTTCCCTTTCGGTTTTCTTTCTTTATCTATAACATTTTGGCTCTGGTTTTTGGATATGTTTTGTTGGATATTTTCAAAGTTTGCTCCGGTTAACTCATGATGATAAACCAGCATTTACACTGCTACCTATAGGCTTAGGTGAAAGGGGTGCAATGTGAGCTCCGGTTAGCACATCATCATCAGCAGCCGCAGCTATTTGTATAGCGCTACTAATTCCGCAGCACTGTACAGATAGCTCATTCACCTCAGTCCCTGCCCGATTGGAGCTTACAGTCTAAATTCCGTAACATACACAGACAGAGTGAGAGACTAAGGTCAATTTGATAGCAGCCAATTAACCTACTAGTATGTTTTTGGAGTGTGGGAGGAAACCGGGGCACTCGGAGGAAACCCACGCAAACACGGAGGAATGGAACTCATGACCCCAGTGCTCTGATGCAGAAGTGCTAACCACTAAGCCAATATACTGCCCCGATGATGATAATCCAGCATTTACACTGCTACCTACAGGTTTAGGGGAAAGGGATGCAATGTGAGCCAATGTGATGCAATGTTAGCACATGATGATAATCCAGCATTTACACTGCTACCTATAGGCTTAGGTGAAATAGATGCTCCTCTCTGTACCTCGGCTAAGTGATCACACAATGTTCCCTGTACTGAGAGTGTGCATGTTTAGCTCATTGTTAGCATCAGTAGCAGTAAATATTTTATTTTCCACCAGCATAATTTTATTTGAGCTTGAAGGGAAAGACGCAGTGTGTTTCCTTTAGGAATACTATTTGTATTGGATTTATAATCCAATCCTTGTTTTGTTGTGTCACTGTGCCAAGATTGCCAGTCTTGTTCATTAAAATCGCCCAAAGGAGCACAAACTTTAGACGTGTGAAATGTCTTGACATTTAACTTTGAGAAGACACCAAATTAATCAGCAGGTGCTTACACAACATTAATAGCTAACACATTACTATGTATAAGTCAAAAACCAGATCTTTAACACTTAAAATCCTTCAAATTCCAGGTCTGCGAAATGTAAACATATGTTATGCTTCTGGTGGATCTTTCTTCTCTCCGTAGTCACATCTGTATGCTTTTTTTGTTCTTTCTGCACCGTATTTTCGGATTACATAAACACAGACTTGGCACAAGCCATATAGCAAAACAATAAATTTTCAGAAGTTTGGATTTATTGAAGGCAAATGTTAATATAGCTGAAAGCCATCATTTGCTGTTTCAACTGCTTCTACTTTCTCGGACGTTTCTTCTTTTTGTAAGCCTCCTCATGTATTCCTGCGGTACGTCATCTCGGGATTTAGTGATTTAGACTTGAAGACAGTTGAGCCCTGAAAAAAAAAGACTTGTTTTCAGAGGTGCCCAGAACGAATTTAAATGAAGTATTTTATCCACCACTGAATATGATGAAGATGTTAACAATGGACAAAAACAAAATGTCATTGAATTATGTAACAAATGTGATATCAATATGTATGTTCACTAGTCACTACATACTAAGAGATACCACTGAATATACATTCTTTATCAATAGGCCAAAGGTCTGTTCCAAACAGCCTTATATGGGCATAGATGTTCAAGAAAAGTTCTCTAGATCAGTGTTTCTTAAATCCGGTCCTCAGGGGCCGCTAACAGTACATGTTTTCCAGATCTTCTCACAGAATTGCAAGTGACATATTTAGTAACACATGCCAATCTTTTGAAATGCATCACGTAGTAAAGAATACACCTGTACTCCAGCTCCGAGGTATGGAAACGTGCACTGCTAGAGGTTACCTAAGGATGGGATCTGTGAAACACTGGTCTGGCTGAAGGCTTCATATTCATTCAAAATATAAATCTTGTAGACACAAGAAAGGTAGACACTAATGGTACCATCATTTGTTTATTTTTCTTACAAAGTATGAATTAGATGCAGAGCTAGAACCCAGGTTCCCATCTAGGGCCCACTGTAACACGTTCTTATGTGGGTGGTTTTGTTAAATGTAGGAGGTAGGGGGCTCAAGTATTATCTTGCCTAGGGCCCTATTATTCGCACTGGTAGTTTTGTGGAGCAGTGCAGAAATAAGATTTCCCCCCTGTGGAGCAAGATTATTGAAATTAAATGAAGGGGTTTAGTCTGTATTTGTAATAGAGTTCCTTGCTGTGCGGAGGGATGCACGACCCTTTCCACTCTGCAAAGGGCTTGAATTTAGCACTAGATCTTCGGGTTTCATCATACTTTTAAAGGGGTTGATTTTGTGCCTCCTCTCAGTGCTCCAGCAACTTCCAGTGTCTGAGCAGGCCTTATATACTCTAAGAACTCATTACAGCGAGGCTTGTTGGGGTGGATAGTAAAGACACGGAATGAAGAGGTAAAACATGCAGAAAGAGTAAATGGGCGAGATTTAGCACAGCACCTGCTCCAATAGACAAGAGGCTAATGAGTAGGCACTTAAGTGCTGAGGTCCTGGATTCAAACCTGGCAAACCCTCACACTCTGGCACCCAATGGTCACCCAATGCTCTGGCGTTGAGGACACTTTTGTTATAATCAGCGGCAGGCTCCACCATTATTATTATTATTATTATTATCCTTAATTTGTTAAGCGCCACAAGAGTTCCGCAGCGCCGTACACAGTACAAACAGTAGACTATACAGGGTGAGACATAACTGAACAGTAAACAATAAATACCAAAACTTCAGAGGCTCCAGGCAGGCTGATGCAGTACAGACGGAGCAGAAGAACAGGTATGGAGACAGGAGGGAAGAGGGCCCTGCTCAAATGAGCTTACATCCTAAGGGAGGGTGAACAAAACTCAAGCACAAAGGGAGCCAGTTGACAGGAAGGGGTAGAATAGGGGCGGGTAGGACGGGTTAGGTAGAAGATAGGTAGGCTTTAAAGAACGTATGCTCATGACTGTTGCGTAGCAATGATTGCTGGCATATTTTCTGCTGGCTTTCAGTGTCGGTTGCTAAGCAGTTGTAGCCAGCATCACTGAAGCAGATGTTTATGATCCTATGATCCTTAATTAGCCCAGAGTCTATTCACAGGTGCTGCTGATTGTTAGGTTAAGAGGCACATTCCTTAGGTGGATCATGTGATCAGGAGGCTTCCAGACCTCACCTCATTGGCTCTCCAGGCTTTATTAGACTCCCTCTTCTGTACACCTGTGCTGGTGATCGTTTGTTCTGATTCAGTGCACTAGGACTTTTTCTTAGCATATGCCTCTCTGTTGTGACCTGAACTGTGAATTGGACCTTGCTTCTGTCTTCTGCCACTGACTTGGGATTGTTTACTGGACTTTGCTTCTGTACGCTGACTGCCCCTAACCTCAGATAGTTTATTGCTCTGGTTTTCCTATTGCCTCGACTCGTTTTCTGTCCATCTTTACCCTCATAATTCGCAGAGATGATACGCCTCTACCACTATGAGTCAAGTCCTGGGGGCAACAGAGTATTCATAATCATATCACAACAAGGAAGGTGGCTGTTGTAGGTGAAGACCTCATAAAGCGGTTCTAGGGGTCTCATCATCTCAACAGATATTGTCCTAACAACTCGGCAACCTTCCTCCTATGAAAACCCACATGGCTGCTGTAGAACAGCAGCATTTAGATAAATGATGTTATGAATATTCTTTACCACTATTTTAAGTGATAAAAGAGAGAAAGAGGTAAGTGCAGGGTAGGCCCATGACGTGTTCTATTAATGCAAGAAAATGTAGTGTCCATAGAACAATCTGTTAATAAAGTGAAAGAAGTGAGTCTATAAAACGTGTGTCGGGCTGTGTCTAAGATGTTGAGACCTGACGATCTAGACAGAATAGTATGTACATAAGTAACATTTAACACCAGATTGCTACATTTGTTTTTCTCGTTACTATTTCTGGCCTCGTACACATGGGTGCCAATAAGAAAGCTGATGCCTATTATAATGTGTTCAAGCCCAATAATATTTGAAAGAAAAATGTGACATTCTAATGTTAAATGTTAGTCACGTATGTACTATACTGCCTAGATTATCAGATCTCAGCACAACAGAAACCGTTCATGGCAAATAAAAGTAATGAACATTTTTTAAAAATTCACGTACATGACACTTGAAAAGACATACATTGTTATATCAGATAATAGATAAAACACCCTTTCCATTAGAAGCAGGAATTGTTAGTCTTAATAACCTGGAGGTCCACACAATTATGTATGTAGTGAGTTGACCCTTCGCACAGGAGATGTGTAGGCCACAAGGTGCAATGATGCACAAACGTATCCTAGTAACCTGATAATTGCATTAAATGGTGCACAAAACAACATGGTGTCATATATACTATCTCCAAAGCTGCTGTACAAAGGGAAACTCAGACCCTTATAATGAGAAAACCAAACTAATGGAATGTATACAGAGATTGATCGTTATGTCTATAATATAACTTTAAATGTAATAATATTAATTATGACATCTCCCGATAAAACAATAATAATAAAATAATCATAAATCAATAAATGCTTAACAATACTACCATAATCACTTAACTATTCTGTAATGTAATAGCTGCCAATCTGTAAACTAGCAATCCATAAAACTGACAGGTCCTAATAACAATGAGCAGTATACACAAATCTATCTCTAAATTTGATACTAAAATGGACAGTCCGCTTCTGCACTGTTATAAAGGCGAAATGAGCGGTACTGATTAACAAAAAACTAATGTAGCCTTATACTAGTACAAAGTGTAATTGTAACAATGACAGATCACATTAAGGGATTGATTCACTAAAGGTTTTCCCGGGAGTTTCAAAACCGTCGCATTTACTAACGGGCAAATTGCCAGTAAAATGGCTGAAAACAACATAAGAGGTGGTTGTGAGAGGCAAAATTGCTGAAACTGCATATTATATTATTGTACTATTATATTATGCCAATATGTAGTGCTACATGTGTGCATCATAAATAATTATTGCCCCCGTTAGCAATCAAATAGTATTGCCTCCCTAATATAACTATATATTCATATTGGCTCCATCATATAATACAATAATATTGCCCACTTGATATAGTTTAAAAATAACATTTGTCTCCATTAGTTATTTTTTCATTTATTTTTCTCTTTAGTCAATAAAAAGTTATTGTCCCCATATTGCATAAGTCAGTAGTGCCGCCTCTTATGTTCTGAATGACAGAATAGCTCAAAGAACCAATCAGAAGCAGGTATTTTTTATGGTGGTTTTGACTCGGATTTGATTAAATCATCAGCGAATTAGCTGTTTTCAAGCCTGCCACTGAACACAATTTTAGTAAATCTACCCTAAATCTTCAAAGTCAAGGAGCCACACAGGTGATGAAGCTGAGATTCTGTTTGTATATCTCAGGCAAGCAGAGCTGTCAGCAATGATATATGTATTCAGCTGTATCTTGAGTATAATGTTGGGCAAAAAAATGGTAAAAATAGTTCTCAGGAATAACTATGATTAGAACAAGCCACACAATAAAACAAATTCCTACAGTTTTAGGACCTTCAGATGGGGATTCAGGCTTGTACTCTTATCATGCATGATTTCGTGCTGTGACTCCGCATAATGCGTCACCGATATCTTTGTGAGCTCCTTGGCAGAAAGCTAAACTTTAAAGCCAATAAAAATATTAAGCGCTGCTATAAAAATAATAACAACAATGTTGCAATGATGCAGTGCCCCTATAATTGCACCTTGTATAATATTTTCTGCAGACCAGCGTATGGAGGTCGTGATTGCCATGGTGCCACCTATGAATATCAGATGTGCAACACTGAAGAATGCAGAGGGCTATTTGAAGATTTCCGTGCTCAGCAGTGTTCACAACGGAACTCATACTACAATCACCAGAACACCAAACACACCTGGCTTCCTTATGAGCACCATGATGGTAAGATACTTCCAAAGTTCTCTAGTTGTTCTCCACTTTACGATAACTCCACCTCCCTAAGTAGTGTCCCACATGTACCAACTTGTTGTGGGCAACAACTGGGTCACTTTGTTTGATTATCTATATAACTGTACATATAAACATATACAAGGACTGATCAGTACATCAATTCACAGTGTTTGATCAGTATGCCAGGTGTATATATATATCAACAGGAAATATAGTACATACATATGAATTTACAGCATTCCCTCCCTGGCATACAATCTTTTTTTTCCACGGCAGATGCCCAGAAGTGTGAACTCATATGTCAGTCCAAGGAAACGGGAGATGTGGTTTTTATGAATCAGGTGGTTCATGATGGCACCCGATGTAGCTATAAAGACCCCTATAGTGTCTGTGCCAGAGGGGACTGTGTGGTGAGTACTCAGACCTATAAAATGTAACAGTCATTCTTTAATTAAATACTACTGCTTAGACTTTATGCAGCTGTTGGTAAATACTAAAAGAAATCCTAGCGATCGTGCTGGGTCTAAGTAATGGTATGGTTCCCTAATCTAAAGGGACATTAACATCTGCAATGAAAAATTGTCATATACTTTTATGGGCTCATTTACACTGGCACCTCCATGTGTTACCCGTCCATCTCCTGTGTGTGCGTCAATACGTCCACTTTTATGGCACATAGATGCTCCTTTCGAACAGTACAGTAGTTGGTTGGGTTAGGACTGCAAATAAGTCACATGAGTGTTACCCATCCATCTGAGTTATGTTTGTTTCAACACAGAGAAAAGTTCAGACAGGGCTTGGAAAAGGAGGCGCACACATGGACATTGGTGGCAATACAGGGAGAGAAGGTGTAGCATAAATGTAAAGAAATAATACTATGTCTTGCACTATATACTGCATTTTCCCTATGTTTTCCCAAGCAATTCTCATGGGTATAAAAAAAAAATGAAAGGCCCATCTGTAATTATTTAGAACACAGCTCAGATAACCAGACAAGCCTGGGTGAGCGCACATATGAATGAGCCCTAAACATCATCTATTCCAATTCAGTTTAAATGAAACTTTTTAAATCTGTTTGTTTTTTGTTATTTCCTATTATAAATAAATTTAAGTAAATGTGGGACTTGGCCGTTGCTTCTCCCATAGAGAGTTGTTCTATTCATCATTGCAGCAGATGTCTGGTCTAGAACTCACTCCTTGAAGCATTATGCTAGATACACAGTATGTGATCAGTTTGTTCAGCCCAACCACTGAACAACACACGTTTTTAGCCATAAGGATAAAATGATTCCTTATTTATTATTTATTTATTTAGTAAAATAAACTGTACAGAGAATATGTAATCATTCACATCAGTCCATTGGAGCTTACATTTTATATTGCCTGGCAGACACACACAAACCCATTTTGTCAGAAGCAGAGGTGGAAGTGGCGGTGTATACAGTGGAATGCCATACCGCCACTTATCCTACTACCTTCATATGAAGCCTATCAAGTTCCATTCACTTACATTTTCCATACCGCCGCTTCCACTTTAACCACTGGTCAGAAGCCAGTTCACCCACCAGTATGCTTGTGGACTGTGGTAGAAAACTGGAGCAACCGGAGGAAACCCTCAGAAACAAGGGGACAACATCCAAACTCCACCTCTTGTTACACTACCTTACATGTAATACAATAGTATATAAATAATAAAATATAGTCCATCTCCATGTTACAGCTAACAGCCACTGGTTTAAACCTTTAGAATAGATGGTAAGAGGCCTTCACCTATAACAGTCGCCTTTCCTGTAGAGCTAGTCGCGCTCACAGATACTCGGCTGTCCCCAGGACTTAACTCTTGCGTAGTAGAGGTTTATGCGCAGGTACCGTAGGGCGCAGGTAGAAGGAGTAACCAGAAAACAAGAAACAGTATCCAGGAACAGTCCAAAGTTCATTAGTCCGTAGCAAACAGGATAATCAGGGTCAGGGACAGGTCAGAGGTCATAGCTGGTTGCAAGAAAGGAGAATCCAATAGGTAGAGGTCAGGGGCAGTCAGAATTCAAGCAGGGTTCAGAAACAAGCCAAGGGTCATAAGAGGAATTAAAAGTAAATAAGCAGAATATCCACAAGACTGGGGCTGGTCAGCAATGTGAGGCACACAGAACACTATAACCGGCAGGGAGGCTAACATTGCCCAATCAGAAGGTCAGGGCAGCAGCCCTGTAATCATCCACAGGATGCTGAATGATAAACGAGGTGCTCTCTGAGCACGTTCTCGGCTGTCAGATTTTGCCGGGAAGCGGTGATGAGTAATAGAGCATCCCGGCTGTCGCCTTGGCGATGGCCGGGACAAGGGAGGTGTAAGTGATGTCCCGGCTGTCAGGGTAACAGTGGGACGCAGCCATCAAAAAGAACAGGTGATCCGTCGCGGCGGCTCGTAAAACTTCATAAATGTGCACAGTAATGATTTTCAGTAAGCAAGAAGTATTGTAGATAAAATAATCACTTCCTCTGCACCTTTTCTGTTCTATTTCAGCCTTCCCCCACTTGCCCAGTCCCTCTTTCCATGTGACACTGACCTAGTCTATTAATGTAATGTGGGACTTGGCATCACATGAAGTGTAGTACTCTGTGATCATACCTGTGCTGCCACAGCACTGTCAGGGGTCTGTACCCTGGAAAAGCACTACAGAGAGGAAGTCACTAAAATACAATAGAAAAGGTGCAGAAACAATAATAACATCAAATTAGAAATTGTCTCACTTCCTGACAAGGCATTACATTGTGTAAATTTTATTTTAAATGTATATCTGTATTATTAGATGTATTTCTCAAAACTGTTTCTCACCATCTTGGATCATTATTTGGAATATGACTGTGAAATTTCTCTAGGGATGCTGGTTAATGGAACCATTCCTCTTTATTCTCTAACACATGTGTTTTGTATTCATAGCACTGGTTATACAATAAGAGAATATATTGTAATCTATTTGCTGTTGTTCAGTATAGCACACCTAATGGTGAAGATTGATCACATATTGTTAAATATTCATATATACGCACATATGGTTTTCCTTAGGTGACCTCTTTATGCAGAGTGAAACTCAATCTGTTTTAAGGCGAATATCTTATTTCCATTCAGAGCCTTTTGACAAATAGTTTAACATTGTGTTATTTTATATTGAAGGTTGTGTTTACATTTTATGCAGATTATTTTTTTTAAATAACATGCTAGATAAAACTATTACTTTATTACTCATTGGTTTTATTATACCCTCTGTCGCCACCTTGTGGTCGGTATGATTGATAAAAGCAAGTTTTTCATTTTCTTGTTTCATAAATAATACCTTGTTAAATAAAGAAACATCCAAATATATTGAAGTTTCAGTAAATGCTTTTATTTTATTTGGGAAATATTACAGTCCTTACAATATATGCACAAATATATGTGTACAGATAGAGCTAATTTAATTAACATATTTTATATGCCATCATCAGCACAGGGAAAATTGCACTAAATTACAATTAGACAATCAGAGCTCAAAGGGAAATATACTTTATTTTATGTAGCATTTTTTTCATTTTATTTGTATCATTTTCCCATCTCTAATTGTATTGTGGGGTGTCGGTAAGCATCAGTATTTCTTTTCTCTTAGAGCTACATGCCTAAGTTAAAATTTACATTGGAAATTTTGGGACAGCCAGCCATGCCCATTGGATCCCCCATCCTTCTAATTTATTGCTCCCCTCAGCCACAATGATACGGCAAAACAGGACAATTCTGGTCAAGCCAGGACAGTTTAAGGGTATGAAATTATTCATATTAGCTGTCCATAAAATACATACTGACCTGTCCAAAGGACAATTCAAGAAAAAAAATATATATTAAGACTCCTTTAAATGTCATGGCAGGGTGTTTTCCTTTACTAAACAGGAAACCAGCAATGCAACAAAATATTGGGCCTGATTCATTAAGGAAAAAAAGGAGTAACTTTGCACTTTGGCAAAACCTTGTTGTATTATAGGGGGAGGTAAATTTAAAATGTTGGGACAGATTTATAGTTGGGATAGGGCATGTCCTAGATTAACTTTAAATTTCAGTGTAAACATAAAGCTATCAAGTATTTGTGTGCTACATGAAAAAACAGCCAGTATTTAACTAATGTGCAAAATAATAAACTAAAATACATCTCTCGCATTGTAACATGGTTTTGTCCAGGGGAAAACTTACTCATTTTTTTGCCTTACTTTCCTTAATGAATCAGGCCCATTGTGTTCTTTGATGTCACACACTCATATATAGATATACAGTCCATAAATCTATATTTAGATATATAAAGAAAAAAACAGACTGCATTCAGTGAATGCAGAAACAATTAAGGATATTTTATTCCATAAATGGCAGCAACATTCCCATCTGTATGGTCGCTTTTCCATACCTACACACTCGGGCTGGCTGGCAAATTCTAGCCCAGGGGTATGATACTCGACTCAGCAGCCTATTAGGAACATTTTAAAGGAAAAAAAATGCAGGTGCCCAATGACTCAGCCCAAGGTAGCCCACTAAGGCACTGTCCTGGGGGGCAGATGCCCCCTGCACCACCGCCCAGCCTGCCTCTGTACACACTAACAGTTCCAAATCTATCATAGTATTTTAAGGAATATATCATGTAGCCCCTGATGTCCTGGTTAGTTTTCTTTCAATGTAGTGTGTGTTCCATTTGATAGACATAGCAGATGGGATTACCTCATTGAATGTTTATAACCAAACGGCAAATAGGTTTCCTGCTCTGGGACTCACTGTGATCCCTGTCACTGTTGTATACAATGTGGGTGTCCATACGAAGATTACTGTGCTTCCTAGTCTGACTATATAATAAAGGTTGCTTTGCTTTTTATGACATAGACCCAGAGTAGATATAATTTGACAACCTGCAACTATTCTGATCATTGATCGAGCAATCACTAGTCCAATATAATAGCAGCTGTAAGGTAGCAACAACAACAATAATAATAATAATAATAATAATAATAGTATTTGTTACCGTTTATTTACATATTATGCATTGCTGTACAGAGAATATGTCACCTATTCCTGTAGATATGCAGAACGGTTAATCTTACTAAAGCTTGTTCTTCCTATTTACCCAGGCTCTGTGACAAGAGCACTTATCTATCCCGAATGTGTCTTAACAGAGAAATCTGTGTTGTTTCTTTATCCTGTAGCACATCGGCTGCGACAAGGAAATCGGCTCCCTGAAAGAGGATGATAAGTGTGGGGTTTGCGGAGGAGATAATTCTCATTGCCGAACTGTGAAGGGAACATTAGTCAAATTGCCAAAGCAGTCCCGTAAGCAAATTTATGTTGTATTTATCCTCCATTTCTTAATATATTGCATTTTCTTGTAAAATGGTGTAATGGATATATGTTAGTATAGGACGCCTTGTTTGATTGGGATTCAGGTAAGAAAAGATTTCAGTTGCATATATTATGGTCCGAGGGCCATAGAACAATCACAGATCAATATACAATTGTGGCTTGAACTTTGAGCTTGAGCTTTTAATTTCAGTATGTGCATATGTATTGTATAAAGCTCCTGTAGTGTATGAGATACATGGAAATGTCAGAATGCTGAAAGCTGGTACAGTACTCATAGACCTGGCCCAGATTACATGGTAAAGTCATACAATTTTTAGTGATGCTTTTCTTGTGTATTTATATGGGATAAAATCATCTATTGGTGAACTTAATATATTTTATAGAGAAAAAACATACCAGTTTAAAAAATACATTATCTACCCTCTTGTTATGCTCTTGACAAATTGAGATTTGCATGCACCATAAACATACAGAAATGTAATTTCTTCTCATAGGAAAACTTTCCCTTCATGCAAGTTACTTGACCCATACATATTCAATTATGCAAACAGATTGCAGCACGGTGGCGAAGTGGTTAGCACTTCTGCCTCACAGCGCTGGGGTCATGAGTTCAAATCCTGACCATGGCCTTATCTGTGTGGAGTTTGTATGTTCTCCCTGTGCTTGCGTGGGTTTCCTCCGGGGGCTCCGGTTTCCTCCCACACTCCAAAAAACATACCAGTAGGTTAATTGGCTGCTATCAAAAATTGACCTTAGTCTCTCTCTCTCTGTCTGTGTGTGTGTGTATGTTAGGCAATTTAGACTGTAAGCTCCACTGGGGCAGGGACTGATGTGAGTGAGTTCTCTGTACAGTGCTGCGGAATCAGTGGCGCTATATAAATAAATGGTGATGATGATGATTGCCTTACCTTATGTAAACTATGTATGACCGATTAGTACACAGAGAGTGCATCCTTCTGAGTGCTGTATGGCAAAGAGTAGATGATTCTCCCTAGACAGCCAAGGGAAACCCCAGTACAGCCATAGCTTATGCAATGTAGGACATTCGTTTTTGGAAATGTGAACACTAGGACCAGAAATCTCTAATTAATGAATGAATTGAAGGTGGCGTTTTCTTATAAAAGAACAGTAGTTACAGACTGTGGTGGACAAATGACTCTTCAACAAGCCACAGGTCATACTATAGAAACTCCAGATGTTCAGCATGTGGGGTTCATACTGGATAGGAGATGTACTGTATGCACAGTCTTGCTTGATATGATCGTTTGGGCGAAGTACAACACATCACCAAGTATAATTGTATGCACATTTTATTACATAAACTTTCAATAACCCCTAAACCCCAAATTGAAAGGAATAATATATTGTTTCCCTTAAATTCCACTGCAGCTCTGTTAATAAGTATTATCTCCGCACTTCATGACCAACAGCTGAAGCCCATTCCACATCCACATATTTTAATCTGTATTCATTAAGACAGTCTTTTACTGAGTACAGATCACAAAGCTGAGAATCACTACCTAGACACAACAGTATCTTAAACTGAATTTTAAAGGATATACAATTAATGGACTCATCTAGTGCACTATTTGGTAGATGTATTAGATGATGATGATAAATTCTCTTGCACCAATCTTCTTTTTCCCTTTCTCTTCATTTCCCCTTCCCCCTGACCCTACTGTCTCCAACACTCCACTTCTTCCTTTCCTTTCTTATTCCCTCCCACCTCTCTCTAATTCCTTCTCTCCATATCTCCCCTTCTGTTCCACTTAATCCCTTTCCCTCACTCATACTCATTCTGCAGTGAAGTAGGTCTGTTTATACCCCATTCATACTGCACCAAAAACCCAGGTTTTTGCAGGGACACGCTGAAAAACCCGGGTCTTGGTGCAGTATGAATAGTCCAACCACAAAATCCCGGGTCTAAAATCCCGGGACTTAGACCCGGGATTTTGCGAGGGGTAATTCCCGTGTTGGACCCCGCTAGCCTGCAGTATGAATGGTGCAACCCGTGTAATTCCCGG
Source organism: Mixophyes fleayi (assembly GCF_038048845.1). Lineage (NCBI taxonomy): Eukaryota > Metazoa > Chordata > Amphibia > Anura > Limnodynastidae > Mixophyes > Mixophyes fleayi. The sequence continues at coordinate 56,678,847 of NC_134407.1, forward strand.
GTCTCACCATTCATACTGTAAAAAAAAAAATTGTGAACTAAAAAAAAAGTAAATGTGGCACCCTATAAATAAAGGTTAATAATAATAGTAAAACTTTATCTCTATTTGTGTATGTCTTCTATATAGTTGAGCGTGAATGTTGTTGTCATGGGATAATAAGCCTAGTTGTCAGCCTTCTACTCTGAAATAATTGCTAGTGACATTGTTCAATTTAATTTACTTCTATTTCCCTGTATCTAATACAGAAATTATAGTGTTATTAATTACTTATTTTACTTTATTTTTTATGATTACACAACTATCACACCATAGTGCATACTTAGTGAACTTAAACAGTATATAATATGTTTAATAATGCTGCAAAATGACATCATTGTAATATAGATGCTGTACACAGTGATGAGAAAGCAGAAGTACATTAAGTCTGAAGTTATGACACTATCTGTACATAAAGGCTACTTAATGGAAATTGTAATCAGCGCAGCAGTTGTTAGAATTCAGAGATATGTATGGACCATGCAAAAATGGTCAAGCATATGTTGTGATGTACAATGCATATCATAAATGCACAGATGTTTCAAGTGAAAACTAATGTCTGTCAATTTCCATCATATTCTATGGTTGTGTCCTGATCTGGAGAAATTCTGGTCTGATGTAATTGCTGTAAAAATGGAAGGAGATTGCTCCAAAAACCAAACTATTTTGGATTGCACTGATTAATCCAAACCTTCCAAAGTACAGACTTACCTACATTGGCAGGAACTGATCGTCCAAGTTCCAAATGTTGGCACCTTGTATCAAGATTCTAAAACTTGTGCCTCGAATCCAGTGTTAAATTGCAATGTGTAAATTTAATGCTGCCTTTTTCTTTATACATGTTTGTTTTGTTTATTTACTTTGGGTCTAAAAGAAGTTGTGAATGTTTAGAAGAGTTTACAATCTGTATTTAAATATCAAAGGCCTCAAAGATCATGCTTCATCTTAGATATGCAGGACTGCTTAATTCGTGTTAACTCTGTGTGGCCCTTTGCTTCCAAATTTTGATTGTAAGTGTTGTCAGACAGACACCTGCCTGGAAATATTAAAACATCAGAGAAGAGCTATAATGCTAAAATATTATATTTCACATGAACATTATTGTGCTATTCCAAGACAATGGAAGAACAGTGTTTTATGGACATATCAGGATTGAAGGTGATGACTAGCTGTAACTTCATGTGTTTCCATGTTACACGTAATTGTAAAAAAAAACTTGACAGTGTTTTACTTTTTATTGCAGCTGGTGTTTTAAAAATGTTTGAAATTCCGGCAGGATCCAGGCACATCCAAATAGAGGAGACAGACATATCTTCCAATAATCTTGGTAAGAGCAAATAGACGCCAAAGAGTGCAGCACAAAACATACTTTCTCCTCACTTTCTCAGCCACTGCCCATGTGCAAGATTCCTATGGCTATGCATCATAACTTACCTGCTTTTTAATTCTAGTTTTCATGCATGGATAAGAAAAGTTCACTAGCAGGTTGAGGAGCAAATGGAAGCAGGGCGGGAACTGGAGAGCACACACTAAGCAAAAAACAGACGGTCCTTGGTGCAAATACAGATTTGGGCCTATATGCTTCATTTTGGGAAATTGTGCCTTGATTTCCACTAGGGCCATAGCTTTGTATAGCAAGATAGCCGCATTTGCAAGGGAGCAGCAATTTGCTTGGGCAGATGGAAGGAGTTGATATTCCTGGCAAAGTAAGGAGTACTGTTGCTGGTGCACATCATTTTGCCAAGAAATGCAGAAACTGAGATTTCATGTTGCAGAGCAATATTACTGAAACAACATAAAACTGTAGAGAGAGGGGACATAATCAGGGTCTTTCTTTGTCCTCTATGACCACTCCTACTACGCTAAAGCTCTTTAATTGCACCAGCTGAGAGCTGGCGGTGGTAAGGTCTCATGCTATACATTTAAGGGGAAGAGTTTTGCCTTTGCACATTCCAGATACACTCCTGAGTAATGTACTAACACACTTCATCACACAACAATGGCACCTGTAAAAACGACAGTCCCCATGGACACTGCACTGTTTAAAGTTAAAAAATAATAGTAATAGCTACTTTTTAAAAAAAATGGGCGTTGTGTGCACTTCACAAATGATCTTCACAGACACCAGAGTTGTACATGGGAACTACAAGAGGACCACACATGTAGAACAATCATAGAAGTCCTCACAAGGGGCTCATTGTATTAATCCAAACAGAAAAGGGGATGACACACAGACAAAGGGTTTTGCAGAGGTCTGGTGGACAAGGGGGGAGAAGAGGATGTGTCAGTAAATAGGATAAACAGTACTTTTTACCTTCTAAGTTGTTTACTTTCAGGTTAATCATTTCATTGTCATATTCTGTAATTTTGTTACAGCTATTAAAAATCAAGTGAGTGGCAATTTTATTCTGAATGTTAAAGGCAAGGATAACAAGTCAAAGACTTTCCTAGAAATGGGCCTAGAGTGGGAGTATACCATTGAAGATGGAAAGAAAAGTGTGAAAACCACTGGACCGCTGCATGAACCTATAGTGATCTTGGTAAGCTCACTGTACATGATCAGCTTTGTTACTGTACCACATCTACTGTAGACATCTTATACCTATTTTATAAGTTAGGAATAGGAACAGAAAAAGACACTAAGGGGCAGATTCAATTTGGTGTGAGGTGATGCGATGTGTCTCCGGTACAGTCCGTGGAGAATCATCGCTTCCCATATAGGTTGCAGAAAAATGAGCTGAGATTTCTTAACGTAGTAGCCGGCAATATGCGCAGCTGAACATCGCGGGGATGTTCTGCAGCACCTCACCCTGAATTGAATCTGCTCCTAAGCCTCTGTTTTATGCACATTATTTCTCACTTGTATTCCGAGACTCCTCCAGTACTTCTTCCTAAGATCCAGAACTAAACTTGCTTGATGCATCCAATGCGCACACTTGCCTGGGGCCTGTGTCTAATTGTACTACCCTGGCATAACCCTTTTTTTTTGTGTGATGTTTCCTGAGAACTTGGTTGGTTTGAGCTATTATAGAATAGTCAGGGTACAATAGAGTTATCCGGTCTTGCTGATTTATTTAACTGCTTTTTGGTGATTAATGTGCTACACCTCCATGGACTTAGGGGAAAATGACATCTGAGGTGTTGCTAGAAGCCATGCAAAGCTATATAAATCTATATTGCACAAGGAAAGGAGTTGTCTGGGCTGAGGACAGCTGCAGTTGCAACTAAACAATTGAATAGGTGGAGTCCCATGACCCCAGGTAACCACTGTGTGACCCTATGATTACTATTGTACCTTCACTTAAGCCAGGCCTGTCCAACCTGCGGCCCTCCAGGTGTTGTGAAACTACAAGCCCCAGCATGCTTTGCCAGTAGACAACCTGTTGATAGCTGGAAGGGCATGCTGGGACTTGTAGTTTCACAAACATCTGGAGGGCCGCAGGTTGGACAGGCCTGACTTAAGCCAACCAGATTTAACCTTCTCCACATTTCGGGATGGAATAACTTGTCACCCAGGTTATATGCCCTTTTATTAAAATGATCATATATAATGTTGGTGCCTTATCAATAACGGATAATCATAATATGTAAAATGTTATGCTGAAAATAGAATTATTTGCGATAAAACATCTGTCCACTTATAGGAGAACATATATAGTGAGTTGCAAAAGAAAATAATAAGAAACATTAATGTTCTACTTAAAAATCACATGACATGCTGAGATGTGTGAGAATGTGTGTGTGTGTGTGTGTGACTGGCAGCCATACTTCTCTGCGCTCCAGAGATATTTTGAAAAGGAGATAATGATTTGTAGGAGGACAGCTAGGAAAACATAGATGCCTGCTTAGAAGGTACTTGCTATTTAAAAAAAAAAAACAACTTCTCTGTGAAATTGCTTCTTCAACATTTTGAGTGAAAAAACAGTATTTTTATTACAAAACTAGGTAGACCTGCTATGGACATGTGTTTCTTGTCCTGCATTTGGTAGTATAAATGTATAGACATCTTCCTTCCTATCTGTATGCGCCTTAGGCAAATCTGCTTCAATTTAACTGTAGCCTGCTAAATTCACAAAAATGCAATATTCTCTTAATCATTTGTGATGTACGTTACAAAAGGCACCATCAAAGCACCTCTCCAGCACAAATGCTTTCATGCAGCTGAATAAATATGTATATCCTTTACAAAACCAGGAAGTTTTGGTGGAAAACAACTGTAGCTTTATCTGTGTTAAATAAATATTGAAATTGAACATATGAGAGTGGGAAATCGATTTTTTTTTTATCTGTGTGTTCATTTGGGCATAATTAATTCATAAATTAACCAATGCTAATACTTTTAACTGCTATAGGTATATAGAGGTTTTTTTTTTTATAACTATAATTACAAATGAGCTCATTTGCTTCAGTACCTTTTGCATATGATTTACAGTCCATTTTATTTAGTACTTGAATTTTTTTATATCTGTATTTTAAAAGGTACAGTAATAATATTAGTAAGGGCACTATATGTGTGGAGTTTATATGCTTTACCAGTATTTGCATAGTTTTCCTCCGTGATCTGGTTTCCTCCCATAGTTCAAAACATAATAGTAGATTCATTGTGGTCTGACAGAATGGACCCTAGTGTGTGTTTGTATGATAGAGAATTTAAACTGTAAGAACCAATGTGGAGGGACTGATGTGAATGATTCCACATTCTCTGGAAAGAGCTGTGTAATATGGTGGTGCTCTACAAACAATTGATCATAATAAAGTAAAGAAATGAGCAATTTGATTTCAAATGAATCCAACAAATCCAAATATTATATATCCAGGTCATTGTCACCATGATCAGCTATTTATATAGCGCCACTAATTCCGCAGCGCTGTACAGAGAACTCACTCACATCAGTCCCTGCCCCAATGGAGCTTACAGTAAATTTACTAACACACACACAAAGACAGACACATACGTCAATTTGTTAACAGCCAATTAACCTATTAGTATGTTAGGAAACTGGAGCACCAAAAGGAAACCCACGCAAACACGGGGAGAACATACAAACTCCACAGAGATTAGGCCATGGTCGGGAATCAAACTCATGACCCCAGTGCTGTGAGGCAGCAGAAGTGCTAACCACTAAGCCACCCTGCTGCCCCAGGGTCAGGCCTTGGATTGACTTGAAATTGCCCTAACTCATCAAATCAGAAAGCATGGTAACCAGAATCTTTTCATTTGTTATATCAGAAGTAAAACAACAACACCCAGAAGCCTATGCACAGGTCACATTGCATTGTTGGACCAATCAGTGACCAGTAAATACTGGGCTTATTTTATATGTATAATAATCTTTATTGTGTGTTTGTCTAATTGTTTGTATGATTTGCCATGCCCAGGAACTATGTGTGAGGCTGGTCATGGATCTGTTATGTTATACAATGCTGGAGATTTCTGGGGTACTACTCTACATTGGAATTTATTCTGCATTCATTTAGTGTTTGGGCATAATTACCCTTATATATTGTAATGATGATGTCATTTGATATGAAATATTTGTGCATATATAATGTTGAATATTGGGATAATGACCTGTATCTGTAGTGTATGTTTGAGAACAATCCATTTATTCTGTTCTTTGTATTAGGCTTTGGTTATAAATGTTCCTTGTTTCTGGTAGTCACTCTATCATGATTTTGTCATATTGCCCTGCAGGTTGTGCCCCAGGACGAGGAGCAGAAAAGCAGCCTTACATATAAATACATTATCCATGAAGACCTCTTACCTATGATCAGTAACAACAATGTGCTACTGGAGGAGATGGATTCTTATGAATGGGCTCTGAAAAGTTGGTCCCAATGTTCTAAAGCATGTGGAGGAGGTAAGTGAGACACTTCTGTACAAGCCCTACACATTTACATGTAAAAAGTAGAGAGCAAAATACATACTCAGAGTGTCTGAAACCTTTGTATACAAATGTTGTCAAGATAAATATATCCAATATGTATTATGATAGAATAGGCATGGTCACCTTTCAATGCCAATTTTGAAATCTATCTTGTACACATTTACTTACAAGTTATTGGTGGGGAAAGGTTTCAGATATTCTGTTTTCGTATATACGTTACTTTAGATGTGTTTGGACCATCTGACCCCTTGTAGTGATGCATCATGATTCTTACAATTTGGTACTCTACTCCTGGCTAAATGTTACATTTGGATTTATATTCCAAAGAAAATGAGTTCTTAATCAACTTGAGTTGTATTTGTTAACATCTGTAAGAACTATTTGTTAGGATTGGACACTTACTTTGTATGCCCCTTTCCCATTGACATGTGCAAATCAGACAATATTTATCTTGTTTGTACATTATAGAAATGTGTGTATACTTTTCAACTCAATAAATATGTTTATGGTATCAAGTGTCTTTAAAGTGGAACTAATATAGTTCACTGAAATTTTCAGGATGTATAGGAGAGAAGGCCAAGCAGCTTGAAGTGCGCTAGATGAGACATCTAGGTGTGCCAGGGCAAAATCAAGGCCATTTGCAGTGGACAGGCACTGTGCTTTGTACATGAAGTCCACAATATGCACCTGTTCCTTCTATGTTCTTTATTTTATTTGTTTTATTGATCGCAAGCAAGTTAAAGTCAACACATTCTGCGGTAGTTAAAACAAATCCCATAATTTGTATGTGATACAGAATTATTTGACATGACTAATTTGCTATGTCATTTTTGGGATGGCAACCAAAACTATTAGATAAAATTTTGAGCAACAGACTAAAATCAACATTGGCAACAAGTTAGTTACAGGCACAGTGGGCCTGATTCATTAAGGAAAGTAAAGCAAAAAAAATGAGTAACTTTGCACCTTGTGATGGCAGATTTATAGTTGGGGTAGGACATGTCCTAGATCAACATTAAATTTCAGTGTAAACATAAAGCTATTGAGTATTTGTGTGCTACATGACAAAGCAGCAGTATTTAACTTATGTGCAAAGTAATAAACTGATTTGCATTGTAACATGGTTTGTCCAGTAGAAAACTTACACATTCTTTTGCCTTACTTTCCTTAATGAATCAGGCCCATAGTCTTTTAATTCTTGGGAATAGTTGAAGAACTTTTAGCATGATAGTGTAGTCCCATCTACATGGTGCACAATTTGTCTTGGTCTACAGTTTTTATGTTCCATTACATGTACAGTATTTGTAGTTTTTATAAATATGTATTGCAATCATAACAGAAAATAATTTAAAGATAATCTGATGTTCGATTAAATATAATTTGCATAAGCAGCATTCTTAACATTGGCCTATACATAGGAAGCACAGCGGATACTGCAGATCTCCTTGATTTTGCAATGCTGCATTTGGATGTACAATGAAGATCACATGAAGGTGCCCTCTGCATCCTGACAGTGCACCCAGGTGTGGGGTCTGGTGTAGAAATCCCCAGAGGTGCACACTGCTCAAAAAGGTTAATGTCACATCAAACTCCAACCTCTGAACACTTTAATAAAAAACCCTTTCAATGAAATAAACTTTTTAGTTATAAATCTAAAAAAAACTGCTTAGTCTAGTCTCCTTTATGGTGTAATCATGAGAGTGATGAGACATCTGTGGGTATATTTACTAAACTGCGGGTTTGAAAAAGTGGAGATGTTGCCTATAGTATCCAATCAGATTCTAGTTAGCATTTTGTAAAATGTATTAAATAAATGCTAACTAGAATCTGATTGGATGCTATAGGCAACATCTCCACTTTTTCAAACCTGCAGTTTAGTAAATATACTACCAGATGTCTCATCACTCACATGGCTCTTTGTATTATACAGTAATCCTGTATGTTGTTTATTACTTTGCTTTGGAAATACACTTCACTCCCAAAGTACAATATGGAAGCACAAAGCGGGTCTCACTAAGAGGATTGGATGAGACCTCAACACTGCCAGGCTCAGGGCACCTTTTGTGGAGTGGAAATGGCTGTGTGTACAGGCTCTCACTGATACTACCTAGTAACTGACACATTACAGAGTGCTCGACCAATATAGATGTGTCACTGGCGTAACCATAGTTCTCCATAGCCAGCAGGTCAGAATGGAATGCTATTAACATTGTGTGCAGAAGAGTTCCGTGATCCTTTTTTTCCAGTAGCAATAGACGTTGTCTAATTGTGTCAATGTTGTCTATCAATGGTTACTTTCTAATAATTTATGTTTGTCTTCTTATCCATAGGGGTTGATGTGCAGCCTCTTTGCAAATAGCTTTATTTTTTTAAATGGGGGCAAAGAACAGTCAATTGTAAACCTAAAAAACTACAGAAAATCTTAGCCAAAGATGTAACACTAACTTTATATTGTCTTGCTTACAGCTCAGCATGAACATAATCAATATCACAATGTAGTTTTGACTCAATCTAATTTGTATTGTAGGTATTCAGTATACAAAGTATGGATGTCGGAGAAAAAGTGACAGCAGGATGGTTCAACGTACCCTGTGTGACAATAATAAAAAGCCCAAACCAATCCGTAAACGGTGTAACTTGCACGAATGCTCCCAGCCAGGGTATGAACAAGTTGGTAACATGAAGAGTCCTGATTTAAGTAAATGTATTGTATTTCAGTCAGTCCCTGAAAACAGCAGATCATTCCATATTGAGCCAAGCAGTTTAAAGAGATAACAATCTATATATATATATATATATATATATATATATATATATATATATATATATATATATATATACATATATATATATATATATATATATATATATATACATATATATATATATATATATATATATATATATACACACTATATAAATGCCTAGTGGCGTGTGTGGAAAAAAAACCCAAGCTGCAGCGCCACCTGCTGGGCAGAGTTATACACTGACCTATATATTTCTTGAAGGAGAAGTGACAGTTGGGAGTGGTTGGTGGTTGCCGGGGTTGACAGTGGGGAGTTTTTAACACCTTAAGTAGCTTGATGAAGGATGTGGCGATGAAGATGAAGGATAAGGTGATGGAGAAAAATGATGAGGTGGTGACATGTGGACAAAACCACGTTAAAAAAGGGCGCTTGCATCGGGAAGTAACGCTCTTCCCCTGAGGAGGCCTGGGCTAGGCCCAAATGCATGACAAGAACCTTTTTAACACCTTAAGTAGCTTGATTTGACTAGAATGCATGAGTATCATGCACGTGTTAACGTGTGTGTGTGTGTATATATATATATATATATATATATATATATATATATATATATATATATATATATATATATATATATATAATGTAGTGCAATACATATGGTATGATTGGCTGAACCAGTAGTATTGAGATACCTTCCCTGGAAAGCGTACATTCTAAATAGGTAATGGGAGACATAGCAATATATATTAGGGTAACAAATGTTGCAATACATGTTAACAACACTAAAAGCTTATAGTGCAAACAAAGAAATGCAGTGCTGTACATGTAATATGAAAACTAATGATGTTGTGCAGGAAAGTACGAGGTATCCCTTCCTCTCATATATTATCCCAAAATACACAAACATCCTGGCACTTCAAATTGATTAAGCAGAGTAGACATGAACGACAGAAAAACATCTATGTGCAAAACATTTATTTATATAAAAGATCATGGGGTATAATTACTAAACTGCGGGTTTGAAAAGTGGAGATGTTGCCTATAGCAACCAATCAGATTCTAGTTATCCATGTATTTAGTGCATTCTGCAAAATGACAACTACAATCTGATTGGTTGCTATAGGCAACATCTCCACTTTTTCAAACCTGCAGTTTAGTAAATATACCCCCTTGTCTCTTAGAAGAAAATAGTTAACAACGATAGATAACAATTTAATATGAGAGTTGCAACTCTTAGCAAAAAATCAAATAAAACTGCAGTTGGCATAAATGGTAATGACAGGTTAATATTGAATGGAGCCTATTACACATCGGTAATGAATAAAACCAAAAAACAGAATATTATAGGGATGATGTCATTTCACACTTGAGTGATTATACGAATAGAGCTACATCCCAAATGACAGCACAATTATACAAATAAAGGTTCACATTTACGTTTAGCAAATTAAAATTCACATTTAAATGTTGACCAAAGTAAACTGGTAGGTGTGGTCCAATCAATGTGAATAGATCAGGTGCAATGTCCAATAGATCTTGCACTCTATATATGAAAATCTTGATGCAACAAGTCAAACGAGGATTGAGAATCTATCCATAATAATCCAGCGTCACAGTTTGTAATAGGGTCTCCAAATAGAGTTTGTGTTATGTCCGCAATGTACATAGTAGAAACGAGTCAATTGGGAGCTGGATCCTGTGATTAGGTCCTACTATTTACATTGCGGGCATAACGCGAACTTCTAAAATGTTGTAAAAATATATCTAATAGTATTGGTAAATATAAAGTTCTAAGAAATGGAAAGTTATTTTTATTTTGTTTGTAGATGGGCAGCAGAGGAGTGGGGAGCGTGCAGCAAAACTTGTGGCAAACTGGGTGTCCAGATCAGACTGGTTCAGTGTATCCAGCACCTGCAAAATGGAACGAATCGGACAGTCCACACAAAATACTGCACTGCTGAACGTCCAGAGCCAAGGAGGCCGTGCAACCGTATATCCTGTCCTGCGCAGTGGAGGACAGGAGCCTGGTCACAGGTTAGTGCTTCTGCAGCAAAGCTAAACTTAGATTCAGCATTGTACCTTTATTGAATCACTATGGAATTGGAACAGTGTCTTTAATTTAATTAAATAGACAATTGAAGACAGTGATTTGCTCTGTGTTAATAAACAACTGGTAATATTTGCCAACATACATTGAAGCATTTCAGAAACTTGTTAGTGCTAAGAATATTTGCATTAATGTTGTAATTTTTTCTTATTTCATTCTCAGCATGCCAAGTTACTTGTCAAGGGGATCCCACATCTTCATAGTTAGGAGAGAGAGAATGCCCTAGCATCAGTGGTAGTGTTAGTAGTGTTACACATAAATATAAATATATATATATATATATATATATATATATATATATATATATATATATATATATATATATATATATATATATATATATATTTATATATGAGATGTTCACTGACCCCCCCGTGTTTTGGTTTTGGCAAAACCGCCCTCGTGTGTTTTGGTTTTGGATCTGTATTTTTTAGAAAAATTGCTAAAATATGCTAAAATCACATAATTTTGCTCTTTTTTTGTTCCTACATTATTATTAACCTCAATAACACTAATTTCAAGTCATTTGCAGTCATTTGTGACCACCTCACAGGTCACAATATAATTTTCATAAACTTTCGGACAAATACTGCAGCGACCTGGCTGGATGGTAAGCGACAGAGCAATGACACAAACACAGGGCAGTTCCTAGCACATCTAGGACACATTGACACATAGCAGTGGCAGAAAAGAAGAATGGTGCAAGATGATATTGTCCTTGGATCATGAAACTAGTTATGGTCCATTTGATCGCTCCACCCGTTCCTTGGATAACTGTGGTAATTATACAGCTAATACTTGAACAGAGTGAAGCGGGCGGTCATGTACAAGGAGACCCTCAAAGGTGGGAAAGGGATCCCGGATATCCCCACCAAGCTGCGAGCCTTCTTTGTCTGTAACTGCACCCGCAGAACTTTTATTGAAAAGAACATTTGCTCTGCTGGGAAGTCCATGTCTCGCTTTTTCCTCCTGCCTCTTTGGAGGACCTTTGGTTGGGACAACTCCTTCCCTTATAACTGGACTCGACCTTGGTTTTACCTGGATGTTGGACAAGTTGTGAGAGAGCACCATCTGGAGGGACTTAAACCAGACTTGTGGACGCCAAAAACTGTCCACACGCTCAACAGAGCTAAAGACATTATGGAGTCTGTTCCAGGGCTCTCTGCTGCAACAACAAAACGTGTGGGAGATTGTGGCATCTAAGAGGCTGACTAATACACACAAGACATTGCATGGATGGCTATCCAGGCAGGTCTGCCTCTCAGGACATTCATGCACTCCCGGAACCTGTGCTGAAATGTCCACTGCCCCTTTTGCATCACTAGAAGGGAAACAGCACAGTGTATATTTTGGGACTAAACTTAAGGACAGTGTGCCCAGAACTTGCCTTTCATGCCATTCTGTATTTTATGGATTATTTCCTGGGACCCACATCATTGGGGCAATCCAGGAGGCCTGGTGCCTTATGACCTGCTTTAAGGACGCTATTTGGCTTGCCAGGAATCGCCTCATCTTGAAAAGGGAGAAGATGACCCTCCAGGACTGTCGCAGGCCGATCCACAGCCCACTAAGAGACTACAACACCATTGACAGACCTTAGGAAGATGATTCATTTTCTCTCTCCTTCTTCTCCTCCCCCTATGTGTCTGTTTATTCAACAAAACCTTGGGCTTGTGTCTTCCCCTCCTTACCCCCTTCAACCCATTTCCCCATCACCGTTTGAAGTTTTGTTGAATGTCTTGCCTTAATTTATGCACCCTTCCCTATATTTCTGTGTGTCTCATTAAAGCTTAGGTCTTCTGTGTACTGCTGTGAATCCATTTTGATAACACAGTACAATGTGACTGCACATTTACACCAAGCCTGCCAGCCCTAGTATTTGGATTTTAGCAATGACAATTAGCAATGGAGCAATGGAACTCTTCTCTTTGTGTGTTACCTATATAACACAGTACAATGTGACTGCAGATTTGCACCAAGCCTGCCAACCCTAGTATTTGTATTTCAGCTATGACAATTAGCAATAGAGCAATGGAGCTCTCCTCTTTGTGTGTTACCTATATAACACTGTACATTATGGGACTGCAGATTTAGAAGCAATGGAGCTCTCCTGAATGTCACTGTAGACTTCGAAGAAGACTGCCACCTCCTCCTCTTTCTATTCTACCTACGATGCTGCCCAACTGCTTTACAGACTGTGTTACTCCTTCTGTGTCCCTCTGTGAAATGGCGCTGGATCGCCGTGGAGGGCAGTACTTATAGAATCCAAAACTCGCGAGATCCGATGACGTAACGATGACATTTTGCCTCGTTTTCAATTCCGAAAGCGCGGTATTCGGATATGCTAAGTTCAGGTGTGTTCAGTTCTCGGGGAACCGAGCCCAAGCATCTCTAATAAATATAAATATATATATAATATATATATACGTACACACACACACAAGTACATATTATTTTCATTCAAAAAAGTTGCCTGTAATCTTATTATCACGTGATTCATGCAGAGATCATCATATATGCTTCAATAAAACTTTTCTTTATTCATTTGGATGAATACTATCATCGTCATTATCATTTATTTATATAGCGCCACTAATTCCGCAGCGCTGTACAGAGAACTCACTCACACCAGTCCCTGCCCCACTGGAGCTTACAGTCTAAATTCCCTAATAAACACACACACAGACAGACAAGAGACTAGGGTCAATTTTGATAGCAGCCAATTAACCTACCAGTATGTTTTTGGAGTGTGGGAGGAAACCGGAGCACCCGGAGGAAACCCACGCAAATACAGGGAGAACATACAAACTCCACACAGATAAGGCCATGGTCGGGAATTAAACTCATGACCCCAGTGCTGTGAGGCAGGAGTGCTAACCACTAGGCCACTGTGCTGCCTGTACTAGAGATTTTTAACTTGTGAAGAGAATAGATTTCATAATCACGATTGTTCAATCTGCTTGTACTCTAGTGATACCATCAGTTGTAAGTAATGGCCAATCAAAATTATGAATACTGGATGATCACATTTAACACTCTCTAGATTACAACTTATTGTTCCAGATCATTTGTGTGCCAAGCACATAACAATAATAATGAAATCTATCGCAAGTTAGAGTGTGTGTGTGTGTGTGTGTGTGTGTGTGTGTCAAGGTTCAGTATCTCATCTGGCGATTACTAGAAGAGCCAACTGACCATGAATATATATTACCGGTAATCATTCTGTGCAATGGATGTTTTATTGCATTTTCAGTTTTATGCTTTACCTAACTATTACATTTGCTTTAATTCACTTTATCTGTAAACCAGCCACAGATGTGTAATTTTCTCACAGACGTCAAAGCTGCTTTAATACACAGAGACGTAAAAGAGTAAATATTTAGGTGGAATAAAGACAACTCTGCCAAGAGCTGCATCTGCTTTCCAAACATACTTTTTTAATTTGTCTTTATTTTTTTGGTGTATTTATTTATGAGACTCAGGGGAGGCTGAGGTGCATCTGTTATATGTTTGTTAGAAAGCAGTGACTTGGAAGATTCTGACATCCTGCAGAAGGAAATCTCTACACTTCCCCAAGCTGTGTAGGTCTATGTTGATTGATGTCATCTGATTGGCTTTCACAGTGCTCATCGAGCTGCGGCGAGGGCATCCAGCAGCGCCAAGTGGTGTGCAAAGCTAGTGATAACGTTATCGGACAGTGTGATGGTGACAAGCCTGAAACGCTCCAAGTCTGCAAGATGGCACCCTGCCCAGGTACAGTAATAAGATGCATCACTGAAACTTGGCTCTTGCTCTGGTTGGTCCTGTACAACCGTTTGGTAAATTTCATTATGTTGTTTTATGATCTCCTGATATTAGGCGTAATCCTGTTTTTGGAAGGTTAAGTCAGATTGTTAAAACCACAATGAAATTTGAAACACCTTGGTGTACTCAACGGCATAACCTAAACATACATGGGGCGAATGTAACAAACAAACAATGATATAGCGGAGTTGGAAGATTCCAACAAAAGAGATAAAATGAAGTATAGTATGGTACAGTCCTGAACGAGTGTTCTACACCCATACATATCTGTATCTGCATATATGACAGGAGGAGGCTTCAGACTTGGTATTGGTAACAGGATAACTATAACCCATAAGATATCAACTACGGAACACAACACAATAATGAGAAATGTATTACCCACTTTTAGTATGACAGATATGTAGAGAGAAAACAACATCACAGATCAGTCATACCCCCACTATATGGCAAACATGCTTACATTACATCTGTCAAAGTGACGCCCTTGTTGCAGCTGTTGGTTTACATCATAGAAAAGCAACATAGATATATCACTATTCTGTATCAGTCCTGTAGCTACAAACTTCTTTATAATTCTAAAGCCAGATAAGAACCCAGAGCTGTATGATAGCTCTCACTCTCTGTGCATCCCAAAACCAATTAGAGACAGCTATGCCTCAGTCTATCAGTAAACGCTAAGCAAGCTTCATTTACAAATTAAACGCTGCAGATACTAGAAGGTACATCCTGTAGACGTCATTAAATAACAAATGTTTCTACTGTAACTAGACCCAAAATTGGCTTTTGGCAGAGTGGTGAGTTGATATAGTGTATATTCTTCTTTACACGAGACTGGGCCGGAGGTCCACTTACGCAGGTATTTAATTATAAAACCTAACTGAAGCTGTAGCACGACTCATGGAAGTGCAACACAATGAATAGAGAGGAGCACACTACAGAGCTGTCCTCTCTCCCTTTATATGTGCACTATCCTTAGATAATGGAATAAATTATACCTTTTTTGACCACTGGAACCTCAGTTCATGTACAGTTGAATAATCTTTGTTTTCAGTTAGATACACAATAAAGTCCATATAAAAAAGTGCAAGTAATAATGGCCGTATACATAGATACACACCAATATTGTCGTTTTTGGTACATCACCTGGAAAATCAACGTTTCTACTTTTACTGGAGTACAGGTCTGACTGTCTTGGAAAAGATAAAACCGTCACTTCAATGCCTTGCCTAATGCCACTAATGCTTTTTTCATTCATGGCATGTATTTTTTTATTTTTCTCCTAAAATAATTTTTGGTTTAGCCTTATTTATGTTATTATTTTATTAAAGTTCTGGCCAAATAGTGTAGCAGCCAACCAGCTTGTAGAGCAGTCTAAGCTTACTCTCAGCTTTAACACAGTAGACAGCCTAGCAAGGTTAATACTTATGAGTCTAAAATACAAGTATATTGTTCGCTATGCAAGAACTTATTTGGTGACTTGTTAATTTGTAAGTGTTAACCAGTCTAAATCATATATTATACTGAACTTGGTGTTTGGGATTTCCTGCTCTCTGTAAGGTGTTCGCTAGATATCTATCTTATGTTATTGTATTTTATTTTTCAGGAAAATCACCAGGACTTACACAACATGCAGCATCTACTGACTTAAGTACCCCCAAATCACCATGGATTCCACCACAGAATTCTCCTAAAAATCCTGTCAACAAAATATCAAGTAAGTATGGAAGCCAACACAATGCATGCACGCTGCCTTTGACACTGTAGTAATTTATTAATATTGCATCTACCTGTAAAATTTGCACTGAATCACGCCAACCAATCAGCAATAAGCTTTTATCTGTCTAGTGCAAGTTACCCAACCAAAGGTAAGGTTTGATTGGTTGCTGTGGTTCACGACCAATTATGCACCTAAATGCAATTTTAGTAACTGCACCTTTGTGAGTTTATTGGTGGTGGTGGTGGTGTTCAGACTAAATTTGGGATTTGACAATTGGCCTAAGTATCTTAAATAACTTGCAAGAAAGACGGAGCAGGTCAGTAGTTGTCACCTTCAGTAATCATTTACCAACTTGCCCAATAATCATCTAAACAATTTAGAGAATATTATTAACAGGCATTGCAATAAGTTTGGGTCTCGCACATCACAATAAAAGGACGGTTGTTTGCTACCGGCTGTGGTATCAGCAGTGAATATAAGGACACTGTTCACTACTGACACAGCCATGAAAAAATACAGGCATGTAAATGGGAACCTGGTTGTATTTACTCTAGAAGATAGCACATTTTATTAAGAAGTAACTAGATTTTATGGAAGTGACACCTCAGTACAGGTCCTTTATAAACAACAAATGTGGAAAGCTGCAGAGCAAACCCTCTTGTAATCTCGCATACAGACTGTTTTGCAGATTTTATACAGGAAAATGCATTGATTGGAGGAGCCAGGGGGGTGTTTACCGACCAATGGGAGAAGTTGGGTACATCAGGGGTGATCCTTGCTGAGTACGGATTAGGCGCGTCATCATCATAATCATCATCCTTTATTTATATAGCGCAACTAATTCCGCAGCGCTGTACATTGAACACACTCACATCAGTCTCTGCCGTATTGGAGCTTACAGTCTAAATTCCCTAACATACACAGACAGACAGGTAGAGACAGGTAGAGACTAAGGTCAATTTGATAGCAGCTAATTAGCCTACTAGTATGTTTTTGGAATGTGGGAGGAAACTGGAGCACCCGGAGGAAACCCACGCAAACACGGGGAGAACATACAAACTCCACACAGAAAAGGCCATAGTCGGGAATCGAACTCATGACCCCAGCGATGTGAGGCAGAAGTGCTAACCACCATGCTGCCTATATACTTTAATTGAATACCAAGAAGGGCATTTTAGCATGTAAATAATTTATAGTTCTAATTCCACACTGAGCAAGGATCATAAATATTTTATTGGTGAATTAATATTTTTTTTCACACATTATTTCAAATATTTTATACTTTTTTGTCTTCAGTAATTTGGGACTGCTAAGGGGACGAATTTTGCTCCAGCTTTGCCAGTCTGTTTATGGGCAGCTGGGAACATAAGTACATATATATTAATGATCCTTATGTTAAGAACATAACATTGTACAAATGCTATATTGATGATATATTATTCTGAAGTTGCATGACATTTTCAAATTTATTGAAAATAATTATTACAATCTCAAGTTCCACAAAAATTCAATATTTCTTGAATTATAATTGAAAGAGAAATTTTGGTCAAAGTTATATAAAAAAAAAAAAATTCTCGACACCGATAGTTATTTGGATTTTAAGATTATCCTTGAGCTGCGAGCTGAAATCTGGTGTTAAAGGTACCGTAATTACGCACACTATTACCGTAATGGTAATAGTGTGCAAGCCGCATTACTTTTGCAAGCAATTGAATATGCCCTATGAGTCTGTTCTGCTCCCATAACTACTGATACATATAAGACTCCAGATAGTGTTTGAATGTATTGTGGCAACAGTGTTGGATTAAATTTAATTTTGAAACAAGTATAGATCATCTTTGTTATGCTACATTTGTAACTAATAATATTAGCCCATGGAAGTTAGTTCTGCTGGTGCAATATAATAACAGATTACATTTGGATACAGAATAAGGCTTTAGACAGAATTTGAGATTACTTTGGGCTGCTATCAATTTAATTTCTAAATTCAGCTTTGCTAACAACTCTGGATTGTTTTTGTACGGGTGCACTTATAACTGGATTTTTGAGATGGACATCACGTTTTTGAGATTAAGTGTTGATTCTTCTATGATTACTTTTTAGTTTAGTGTAATTATATTTATACTCACATAGTTTCTTTGCTAGCTCTTCATTTTCAGACATTTTCATTCTCTCCTATATTTTATGTATATATTTAAATTTTTTTATTAAATTGGTATGTACGTTTTACAGTCGTCTGTTTCCGCATAATTTAAGACTGGTTTCTGTGCTGTCAGGAGATTAATATTAATACTATTGCAATACTGCCACCAAGAGTTCACATCACTACATTTTATCAAAACTATAAAAAGAGCGTATTACCAACTATTAATGGATCAAAGAGCTAATATCTACTTAATTAAAACTTAATAAATTATAAACCCTATGTTCAGATTGAAAAGAGAGACAGAATGGCACAGTGGAAGGCAGAAGCTCATTAATCCCTTTTTATAAATGCAAGAGGGCAGCTTTAAAGTAGATATACAGGCTTTGTCTAGATGATGTGCTCTTTGTGAAATCTTTAAGATGTTTCTTACTTTTCACTCTCTGGCCCAGATGTGGAGTAAATCACAGTGGTCATTAGAGGACTGTCCTTAAATTGTCAGTACACAAATGTGCCTGGCCAGTGGCACTGCAGAAGTAAACCTTATGCTTTATAGACAGCCACATTGTACGATATAAGATCCACACCTTTACATGTGCCAGTGCCCAGTTGGTAATGAGTTACCATGAACATTTTCATTTTGTTTGCCATCTGCTGCTATATAAATATTTGGTTTCTTTAGGGTAATTGTCAGTGAGCTGCAACACTGCTGCAGCATAGTAAAACACTAACAGCAGCCTTGACCGCTTTTCAAAGTGAATTGAAAGGTCAGCTGAAATCCACATCCCACAAGTAGATAGGTTACAAACAATTTTATTACAGGCTTATTTTTTTATCAGCAGAAGTACATTTAAAATCACATTAGTATGATTATAGGATATATATTAAAATGGCTGGATTTCACTTTAATGCTTATAAATAGGATCACAAAAAGTCACAAATCCTATTGGTGGGGTTATTTCTCGTAGGGTTCTTAGTGTTGGCTAGTTGGGTAGGTCTCGTTGTATTTGCATAGTGAAATGTAAGCCCTGACAAATGCATTGCCAACTTAAGAAAGGTCAATCTCTGAACATTTCTCCATTTGTACGTGGTTCAAATAAAATAACAATATATTTTCTTTTTTCCACAAAAGACTCATGCCAAGGAGACAAGTCCATATTTTGTCAGATGGAAGTTTTAGCACGCTACTGCTCCATACCTGGATACAACAAGTTATGCTGTGAATCCTGCAATAAAAAGACAGTTCCTACCAGCTTGACCCCAAGTTCAGAGCATGCAGCATTGGGTCTCCGAGAACCTGAAGGTGCAGTGTTACCTAGTCCCATCCCATCAGTAACCCATGTCCCAACACTTATGAGTGTCTTGATGGAATCGTCAGGAGGTAACAATCCCATGGATGCACCATTATCTGCCTTAGAAGCCCAACAAGCCCCACAGGACTTAGTAGCCAACAATACTACCACAGGTATTTCAACTTTGCAAGTGCCAGGAAATAACAGCTCGGCAACAGATGTCGGAAAGCAACGACTATCAGAAAGTAACAGTGGGCATGTGGAGAACCCTGCGTTCAATAAAACTACAGTCAACAAACAAAGCAGGGTCAGTGCTCTGGCATCTTCTGATGTAATAAGACGAAGAAGGGAAGGTATTGAAGAAGTGCACACTGGTTCCAATGTACAAAGCACCTCAGTGTCTACATGAGCCGCATTACACAAGTCAAGGAGGGCCTGAGCAGCGTCATTGGGAATAGACTATTTTCTAAGTAAAAATAGTAAAGAAAAAGGCTTTTTTTGCATTTTGCCTGCAGCACTTTTCCAGTCATTGAAAAAATGACACACGTTTTTAATGCTAAAATAATGATAAAACCTCTGGGCCTTAAGTTAACACGCCCAGTATTGTTACCTCACAGTGCAGCGTGAATGCACTTTATGTTGTCATAAGGGTGCTACCAACTGGATTCAGAACACAAAAAGGAAAGTATTTCTGTGCCTATCACCTCAGTTCTTTAGCGCTTGTTCTTTTTTGTTGAGCTATGAAGAACTTGAAACATGGTGCTTTCTTGAGTTTAGATTAGGTTTAGAACAGCCACAGTTCTACGTTTACGTGCTGCTGTATTTGTACCTGTTTATTTTGTGTACCTCAGTGAACTTGGGGCAGTTGCAGTGAACTGCAGTGAAGTATTTTGGTTTTAAAAGGCTCCTAAGGCTCTGCAAGCATTTTTCAAATGATAACAACAGATGATGCTTTATTAAGGATTTCTCTGCTAATATATACATTTGGGTTTCCTATATTCAGTTGAATTATTTGTACTCTGTCAATTAATCCTACTTATCGGTGGTCTTACGTTACTACGTAAACGTATACCATCTATTGCTGCTACTAGAATAACAATAATATAATAGTGTGAATGAACCATCTTACACAGCCAGCATTTACATTGCATAAACTATGACACCTCAAATGTTTCCTCCATATAATTGCTTTTAAACAGAAGTAACACCTTTGATCATTGAAACGTCAACCAATCTAATGGATAGTGTGGGGGAAATGTCTCATAGTGAAGCTATAGCCATTTCTAGATGTCTCTGCATCCTGTATACCAGCAATCAGTGCTTCCAATTACGTTAAGCTTTTCAATGGCAACAAGGGGTTCATTTGTGTTACCCCACAGCAACAACTGCTGTGTTTTCCTGTATAATGATCAAGTACATGTTACATCCGTGTGATGTCAGTGGTGTGTGATGTCAGTAAATGCTAGCGCTTTGACAGGCTGCATTCTGAAGAATTCTGGATCAGCCCACATGACAGCCGTTTCCACACTTTAGATGGTAAGAACTTGTAACTGTCACTTAATGTACGCCTTCACCTTTAACTCTAGTTGCCCAGCCTCTGTCAAGACCATTCAGTTGATAATTTGTTCTACACCGCAGACTTTTTCAATGTTACTTTCACCTTTTAGCAAATCCAGTCCGTTTTTTTTATGTTCAAAATTGTTTGGGAACAGGGCATGTGAATGTTGTATTTTATTTCCTCTGAGCTGACCGACATGTTTCAAAATTAATGTACCTTCATAAGAGGAAACGTCTCATACATTATTCTGACTTCTCGTCTGCGAATCTTGATTATCCGTTTTAATACAAAAACGTAATCAAATTTATTGGATTCACACTTAAACCAATTATTGTAAATGTTTTCATATAAGAAAGTATTTGTGCCAGAACACGTTTAATTAAAGCTGTGTGGCACATGAAACAGATGCAAGCGGGACACGGTTATTTCAATCCTGTCAACTGAACAAGTAAATTGTAGTGTGACGTACATTGCAGGTGAGTCTGTGATTTGCTAGTGACGTTGTCTCACCAGCTTATCTAGCCAGGCAAGCATTAAACTACACAGGCTGCGTGTCTACTCCATGCTGGTTCTCTTCTCATCATGTGATCTGATGATATGCCCTATCGAGACCAATGTTTTCTAGTTGTATAACACTGCTCGATGCAGTAATACCTGTTTACCAATTTATTTGTGCAGATAGATCATATGAAATTGTAAAGCTACCAAAACAAAAATTGTTGATTAATTCTCTGCTTTCATCATGTACAAAGGCTACACTGGATATAAACATTATTTTGTTTTGGTGAATTCCAGCTTTTGTATGTTTTAGGCAGCGTGCTATCTGAAACATACTTGCCTACTCTCCCCGAATTTCCAGCGAGGTTCAAAGCACACCCTCCAAATATTGGATAAAAACCAAACTGATGTGCTTTATGTGAGCTGAAATATGCAGCTATACGATTACAACAGCAACTGTATTTAGGTCAGCATTGCTGATAACTATCTACAAATCAGGCTTGAATGAACTAGTTGGTGTTGTTATCTTACTACAGGTTTTCTACATTGTTTTGCGTTTGTTAGTCCAGCTCATTGTATTACACAGGGTCCTTACACACTACCTCTGGCATAAAGAATTGCTTAAAATTTAGATATATTAGGGTGCTATCTATATCTAATGGTGTCTAATGCTGGACATAAATACAGAATGCATTTGAGATATGTATGCTGTCACGAGTTGGATATTTTGAAATGAAACTTTTCAGGCTGTAGGATTTTTTTAATGCAAGTTACTTGACAAATATGTTGTTACAATATCTTCTATTTTAGAGTGCCTTTTTTCTTCCCTTCTCTTTCTCTGTGTTTTCTAAAAACAATGCTGAAAAATATACATGCACTTTTCTATAACCATTGTAGCATTATTCAGTATCTGGGTCTCTTTCACTTGAATGTAGAAATATATCTTTCACCAGTGGAATGCGGTTCTATGTCAAGCTTTTGACATTTTCAATTTTTATTGAGTGATATTGCTGATTCAGATGTATAATTTGTATATATCTATTTTGAGCTAGTACTGTGTATAAAGAAGACAGAGAAATATGTAAGTGTGAACTGCAGTACTTAACAACTTGTATTGTGATCCTAAAATAGAAAATATTCACATTTTCCTAAAAAAATATGATCGTATTGTGGCTATATATATATATATATATATATATATATATATATATATATATATATATATATATATATATAATTTTATTTTATTTTTTAAAAAAAAAAAAAAACCAGCTTTAAGTTTTGTGTAAATTGTGGATGGCTAGCTTCAAATACACAACAATTTATTTCCTCTTATTTGCATATGCGTTAGCATTTAATTTTCAGGTAATTACTAAAGCAGAGTTACTGTAAATTGGTAAAATTCCAACCAAACAAAAGTGTACCAAACTTTTCTCCAACACTATTCAGATTGGTAATATATATTTTTGTACCAGATATTTGCATACCTAAATGTACTTAGTTGAATATAAGCCATTGAAATGCAATACTTGTTTTACATTGTGTAAGTCGTAGTATTGGTTATTGATTTAAATCAGTGGTTTTCAAACGGTGTAGTGGGCCTACTCGGCAAGGCTTGCATTCTGTTAAGTGAGGTTCACTTCTCTCAATTATATTACATTGGATAAAAGAGAAAGGAAATGTGAGAAGAAAACAAACTGAAAGATAAGTGAAACACATGGAGCTAAGAATAAAGGCATAAGTAAAGATATATGTATAATTATTATGTAGAGCCTACTTTCTAAATAAGTTTATGGTTGCTGTGCATTATACTGGGGAAAGTACCAGAAGCATTATATATTTGCATAGGGTATCAGTTGTTGCTAAAGACTATGGTGTTTGTACACAAGGCTCCATGAATTCACTTGTTATTTTATATACATTAGTTGAGACTTCCTTGTTGCTGATCATAAATGTATGAGACCTGGGGGTCAATTTATCAAATTGCAGGTTTGAAGAAGTGGAGATGTTGACTATAGCAACCAATCAGATTCTAGTTGTCATTTTGTAGAATGTACTAAATAAATGATAGCTAGAATCTCTTTGGTTGCTCTAGCACAGCTCCACTTTTTCAAAACCGCATTTTAGTAAATATGGTGTGAAACGTTTAAGAAGCACTGATTTAAAGCTATCGTTAACTTGAACATAAGACCACGGTTCCCATAAGTGCCCACCAAAGAAAGTCTGCAGTCTGCTAAATTGACAATACAACATGTAAAAACAATACGTTAAAGAAAGAAAGAAGAAAACATTGGAGTCATTTATGGCAGTCAAAATGTTGTTGGAAAGAGCCACAGAGCTTTCACATTTTGAATAGTGGCTAGTTCACTTGGGCTGGTATATTTGTCAATTGGAAACTATACTCTGCTGAAGAGCATAAAAACCTTCAGATGTGTTCAACAACATTTTTCATAACATACCTGTTACCTGCAATGACATGCAGCCGCTTTAATCCCCTCAACAGAGTGTGGGGATAATCACAAATATGAACGGAAATATAGAATTTAAATAGTCATTTGGCAAAGTTGTTTTAATATATGTGCTGGATAAGAAGACACAAACGTGCTTTGAAAATCTGTATATGAGCACATTGGGTTTACCTATATATGACATACAGAGATACCACAATTCCTTCAAAATCCTATATTCTCACTGCTCTCAACCAAGCACAAATGCATGACAAGAGATTACCTGTGCGTCTCAGTTTTTGCCTGTCGTAAATGACCTCCATTATTTCAGCAAAATACTAGTTTATTCTGTGGATTGTTTCCATGTAATCGCCCATTTGTTCCATTTTAAAGTTTTATAACTGTGCCAAAATTTCTGTAAGAAATATGATCCTTAATGAAACCAAACTTTCTACTACACATTTTTAATTTGGTGTATGATATATGCTCTCTGCAGAATATCTGATATAAAGCAATAGTTTCAATTACTTTAATAGGACATTCGTAGACACTTTGGGACATATTCTGTTTGCCGCAAATTAGACCAATATCATTGCATACATCTGTTTGGCTGTAATAATCTTTTCAGTTTTGGTTTTATTACCAGTGAGTCTTGTCCATGTTTTTTTTAATAATTTGTAATTGTACTGGGGCTTCTTTCTTTTCAATATTGAAGCAAATGTCATGATATTTGTAGGTGCATGTAAAGAAAGACGCTACAATAAACAATAGGGAAATCTTAATCTGCCTTACTGGTTCCCCCCATATTACTCATTCCTGTGCATTAGCCATGTTCAGTGTTATCAATTGTATAGTTTTGTACATACAAGATTCAGAGTTTTTAATTTGTGATATTTATTGATTTTGATGTTTTTTTTTAAACTTTAACCATGTAAAAAGCTTATTTCCTTTTTTATTTTTAAGAAAAAAAAATCATATGAATAATTGGATTCTTTGTTTAACTGTAAAACTATTGATGCTATAATTATGTTATATATGTATTATTGCTATTGCAAGTGGATACACCTCATCTCTGGCACATCTCTCAATCATCCCAAATAAAGAATTAGTAAAGTGTTGCAATATGTTAATGTTATATCTTTTTTTATATTAATTTTTACTTTGTTTTATCATGTCTTGGAAACACAGCTTATCACCTGTCCTTTTGATTGATAACCAGAAGAATACACACGTTTCCCAAAACAAAAATGTCTTCTTAATTCTGGTTTAAATGGTTTATAGAAATTACATTAACTATTCAGGGTCACTGAAGTGGTAATGAGTTTGAGGAATATTTTCAAGAGCCACAAAAGACAAAAGTTGGAGCACCCAGACCCTGTGACATCGCCCCAATCCACAACCCGTTCACTCTACCAAAGCCAAAGGCATATCTGTCTGTATCAGAGCAGCCTGGAAACTACAGTAATTCCTCAAGGCCGTGAGGTGTGAGATTTAGGGATAGAACTAGATGGACTGGCTCAGTTGTAGACCAGACAGACATCTGGTACCAGCTGGATAAAACAAAAAGTATTTTAACAGCCCCTTTAAAATAATTCATCATTAAGCATCACCAGTAGGGTATAATCCAAAGCTGACCATGGGCAGCAGATCCTAGACTCCCCTACTGAGAGATACAAGACATCACTAAACGAAGGCCAGCAGCAAAGCCTAGGATGAAGTGCAGCTGTTCTGTGTCAGCCAGTCTCAATCACCAGCCACCCGGGCGCTAGATGAAAAAGGGACAGCGTTACATGAGATAACTTCCGGTAAGCAGATTACCAGTTGGTGAACTCATTGCTGACTTCACTGACATTTCACCTCATCAAGGGACTTGCAGACCAGGCGTGATAAGACTTGCAGCCACATTGAGTATAGAAAGAAGGGGTGCGGGAGGCCAGTTAGGAGATGGTTGCAGTAATCAAGATGTTAGTTTTGGTGCATCCTGAGAGTGGAAGGGCTGGATGTGGGCAATGTTTCATAGTTGAAAGTGACAGACTTGGACAAGGGATTGAATGTGGATGGCAAAAGAGAGAGAAGAGTCAATGATAATGCCCAGGCAGCGTAGTTGGGGGACAGAGGAGATGGTGTTGTTGACAGTGATAGAGAGGTCAAGGTGGGAGGAGAATCTAGAAGGAGGGAAGACAATGAGTTCAGTTTTAGAGATGTTAATTTTGATAAAGCGTGAGGACATCCAGGAGGAGATGGCAGAGAGGCAGTCAGATACACGAGGATGGTGGAGGAAAGATCAGGAGAAGAAATGTAGAATTGAATGTCATCAGCATAAAGTTGATACTGAAGACCGAAGAAAGAGATGAAAGCACCAAGGGGAGGTAGTATAGAGCTAAAAGAGTAGAGGGCCGAGAACGGAGCCCAGAGGGACTTCTACAGGAAGGGGAGGGGGGTGGAGTAAGAACCAGACGTGGAAGGAATGGTCAGCGAGGTATGGGGTGAACCAGGTGAGGACAGAGCCAGAGAGGCAGAGAAAGAGAAGCGTTTGCAACAGGAGCTGGTGGTCCACAGTTTCAAAGCCTGCAGAGAGGTCCAGGAAGTTGAGAAGGGAGAAATTACCCCTGGATTTAGCAGATAGAAGATCATTTGTAACTTTGGCGTGCCAGGGTTTGGGAATTAAGCGGCAGCGGTGGACAGAAGATGCAGGGATGACAGCATCCAGGGCAGTAGTGAGGGAGTGGTTATAAAGAGAGGATGCCTGGTTAGGGCAGATCAGGGTGGGAAGAGGGGATAGGAGAGTTTCAAGAGAGGAGGAGAAAGAAGTAGGGTCATTAGAGTCAAGATGGCTCCTAGTAAGGTTAGTTTTAGGTAGGGGGAGCAGGGGAAGATGACAGAGTGAAGGAGAGGAGATTGTGGTCAGAGAGTGAGAAGGGAGAGTTAGAGAAGTCTGAGAGATCACAGAGATGAGAGAAGACAAGGTCAAAGGAGTGACCAAGACAGTGGGTGGAGAATGATGTCCATTGGATCAGGCCAAGGGAGGTGAAAAAGGCAAGAAGTTTGATGGAGGCAGGGTCAGAAGGATTGTCAATAGGGATGTTAAAATCACCAGTATGATGAAGGGCAGATCAGAAGATAGGTAGTGGGGAAGCCAGGCAGCAAAGTTGTCAAGGAAAAGAGAAGTGGGGCCAGCGGAGTGGTAAAAGAGACATAGAGGAGGATGGGGGAGAAAAGAGGAATAGAGTGGACTTCAAAGGAGGAGAAAGTGAGGGAAGGAACAGAGGGAATAACCCAAAATGTGCAGCTAGGGAATAGGAGGAGACCCACTCCACCTCCCAGATGGTCATCCGGTCTGGTGGAGTGGCTGTACTAGTGTGGCAGACATGCATCCAGTCCATCTGTAGTTGAAGTGGGAGTGTCAATGGCAAGGGTGCAGTATGCAGAATAAAGGTATCAGGGTTATCAAACATGTTTTGTTTTAGCAATCCAGTGTGTGAGGACTAATTTATAAGCCAGTGATGATTAATTGTAGGTGTGCTGAGTGCTCAGTCAGTGTCATTACATTGCAGGTTTGCAGGCAGACTTCTGATAGGATCAGGGGTGTCCCAGGATTGTTTGGAGGTTTCAGTTTATACATTCTCACTCAGTTGATGACTCCACAGTGCCAAGAACACCCGATATCTTGTACCGCATCTGGGACCACATCTCCAAAACACGAAACATACATCTTATACAACCCACCCAACCTGGTTCCACTGTGGAACATCCCACAATTCCCTGCCAGTTTGAATCCCTCTGCTTTCTCCAAGGTGAATACAGACAAAATTGGTTTCTCTGCAATATCAACATCCTGTGCCTGATTTTCGGATATACTATCTTGATGGAAAATCCCAAATTCCCTCTTCCAACAATACCTACAAATCCTCAATTATCACAAGGAGCACAAGTCCAACAAACTTCATCATAATAGTACCATTTTGGAGGCCTTGAGTTTATTTCATAACTTGACTAATACGCATTTCTGCCATATTTTCCAACCTCTCAGTTTCCTGCCCACACCTGACAAAGAACCATATGAAGTAAGATGAGAGCATGAGATAGGAGTGACTGTAGCCCCAGACAACTGGAGCGCTATCAGAGAAAATCTCCAGTTAACAATTGTATATGTATAAAAGAGAATCCACGGAAAATGCTATCAATGATACATATTCCACCATATAATCCGCTTCAGATCGATGCTGGAGAGGGTGTAATCAGGCTAGAACTTTCGCACACATCTGGTGGGCCTGTCCCAAGTTGCAGAGGTACTGGTATGACATTCAGCATCTTATTTAAGCAGTCTGCAGTGTAGCAGTCCCCTGCCCACAGCGGTATTTTTTATTGTAGCTGCCACTTCCCAAGACCCCGCCGAACCACAGTAGCAAACTAATTAGCGACATATGCAATGATAAATATTGACAGTTGGCTGCTTCATGGAAGAGACCAGACCAAATTTGGCATGTGTATGCAACGGAGTCTAGTAACATGTACTATCAAGTATTCATGATTCAATCTCTTCTTTCTCAAAAACATGGGACACTTGGTTAACCAATTTCAGCACATCATGAACATATCTAAGCAGGAAGTGTTCGATCTCCTTAGCTAAATTTTAACAAATAAAGAGATTAAATACACATGGGGATTACCTTTTATTCTAATGGTGTCCAACGAAGACACCAGGAGAAATGGTGGGACTCTACCAAACTGAACATTTCATCACCATCTTTACCTTCTCTATATTTCTCTATGGCTCCATAACAGGTGGTTTCTACTGACCCTTTACCTCAGCAGACCCCTAAAATGATCTGGTACATAGGAACAACAAGGGCTGTTTACAAACTGCAAAACCCGCAGACCTGTAATATTTTATTAGTGTGAGTACACCTGCTTATCTGCTAAGCACATTTCAAGGTCCATGTCCACTTTAGGGTCTTTGAAAAGATACCTATAAAATAATTCTGTGACTAGTTTTCTGAGTGGTGGATGCTCTGTAAAGTGTACAGTAGAAAACAGTAAATTCAATGCAAGTCCAACTTACTGCCATTTTAGCTCTACCCTCTTTATTAATTATCCAACTGTTAGGTTTTTTTCACCTTAAATAGTGCTCTTTTTAGCACCAGGATTGTCTTTATACATGTCATTTGTCAATTTGAAGCTTTTCTATTAGTACTATTTGTAGTACACCTAAAACCTCTGAGACCTCAGAGGTGGCAGAGAATTTGAGGCATTTTGGTGGGAGGCGGTGTGACCTCTCTCAAAGCACAGGACATGTCTCTAAATGTGTCCCTTTCATACTTTTTATCTTATTTAATCCCACAGTATAAAAACTCTATGTATGCACTTCAGTGCAAAATAAGGCACTTCTACACATAGTAAGGTACGCCAACTCCACTATTGACCAGTGCAAACTTTTGCAGGCCTGCAGATGCCGCCATATTGACTCACAAATCTATTTGCCTTCCCATAAAACTAGATTCATTTGTGCAAAAGTAGGTGCACAAATTCACAAAACTATGAAAAGTATTTTATCTGTGGTTTTACACTTATGTAGTTTGTAAATAACCTTTTAAATCTGTCAAATACATGGAAGAAAAGATGTTCAAGTCCATTGTCCATTGTATTCCCCTAGACAGAGCATAAGATTAACACTGTTGCAGTATAGCTAGTATTGAAACAGAAAGATTCAGATATAAGTATATACTGGAAATTACACTGTAAGCTCCCAATTTAAAATGACAAAGAGATGTCACAAAGGAAATTGCAGCAACAGTTAACAAGATTAGATGGGCAGCAAGGGTTACTGTATGGAAGAATCAGTATTCCCAGTGAACAGACAGACATAGCAACTAATACTTCCAACCCTGACACATTAAAGGGGGATAGGCATCTGATACAGTGGCTCAAGCAAACAGAAAAGCTCAATTTGTTCCCAGGGTCCAAAGCCAACACCCACTGTTTATTCTTATGCGAACCTTACATTTAAGGGTTTTGTAATAACAGCAAAATACTATAACTGCAGCCATCCAGTGTGCGTAGAACTATGGACCTGATTTCTTGTACCTCAACCTGTCTGCAGCTCGTTTTTCACGAAATGCGGACTATAAAAACATATACTTTTTCTAGCCCTCCAGTTCCCCATATTTCTCAGTCATATTTAGACTTGTATATATTCTAGTTTTAAAGTAGTTAAAATGTCTGCCAGCATGTATTGTTATCTTGCAGGCTAGTCCATTGTTTCAGTTTAGGCAAAATAATTATTGTCCACCAGTCCTGTATGAATGTACATCACACCAGGGGGTCTCTTGTCTTAGTTTAGCTGTGTTTAACTACAGAGGACTGCATTGTGTATTTAAATGTAAATGTGTCTCGATTGTGATCTCTCCTGTTTTAACAAACTCTGCTGTATAGCCACAGAACAATACCTGTCCCTAATTAAATCAGGAGTGACTCATCTGCTATCCCTTTGTCTGTATGTTTACCTGTGAAAAGGTAAACACAGAAAAGAACCAATCAGGCAAGAACAAGCAGGAACTGAAGACATTTGCCGTATAGGCCTGGCAGAGCATCACCAGGGATGAAACCCAGCATCTGGTGATGTCTATGCGTTCCAGACTTCAGGCTGTAATTGCCTGCAAAGGATTTGCAACAAAGTATTAAAAATTGAAAGTTTGATGTAGGATTGTTTAGTTTGTCCCATTACTTTTGGTCACTTAAAAAATGGGAGTCACATATAGAAACCCTTGTAATTCCTACACTGTTCACCTGATTTGGATGTAAATTCCCTCAAATTAAAGCTGAAAGTCTGCAGTTAAAGCACATCTTGTTAGTTTCATTTCAAATCCATTGTGGTGGAGTATAGAGCCCAAAATATGAGAATTGTGTCGATGTCCCAATATTTATGGACTTGACTGTATCTAATATATATAAGCCTAGCAGCATTTGTTAGTGTGTGTGTGTGTGCGTGTGGAAAAAACTCTTTTCTCAGAAAGGGCTTAACCAATTGACCTGAAATTTGGTATACTGACATTATTTGACAAAAAAATTATAATAGTGAAGTCAGTTAACTTCCATCATCCCCCCTTCCCCCCGTGGGAGGGGTAGTAAAGGCTAAATTTACCAGTTGAGGGCTCAAACTCTTGACCGTGTGGGTATTTATTTACCAGAGCCTGTGTTTGGTCATGGACAATTGTATGTCGCATTTTCACGTGTACGGAAAAGAAGTGATGTGAAAGTGCAGGTTATGAATACTGCCCTTCAAGGAAGACTGATTGAGCACAGCGATAAGGTGTTTAGCAGAAACGTTGTGTAGCGAGAGGTTTTAGAACAGTAAGACGATGGAGATTAAGGATGTGGCGATGAAGATGAAGGATGAGGTGATGGAGAAGAATGATGAGGTGGTGACATGTGGATAAAACCACGTTAAAAAAAGGCGCTTACGTCGGGAAGTAACGCTCTTCCCCTGAGGAGGCCTGGCCTAGCCCCAAATGCATGACAAGAACCTTTTTAACACCTTCAGTAGCTTGATTTGACTAGAATGCATGAGTATCATGCACGGGTTTACTT
Source organism: Mixophyes fleayi (assembly GCF_038048845.1). Taxonomy (NCBI): domain Eukaryota; kingdom Metazoa; phylum Chordata; class Amphibia; order Anura; family Limnodynastidae; genus Mixophyes; species Mixophyes fleayi. Next base: position 56,710,674 of record NC_134407.1, read on the forward strand.
GTATGTGTATATGTATATATATATATATATATATATATATATATATATATATGTATTCAAAAAAAGCACAAGGTAACTTAATATAATGAATCCAGGATGACAGGTGAAGATTTCCAGTTAGAAACACTTCTAATTAAAATGTGTATGATAAATAAAATTATCATCGCTTGTTGAGGACTACAAATATAAAACAAGGGGGTAGATGTGAAGTGTATGTAAGGACCCTACACTGTGTTTCGAGACTAACATGTGGTTGATGTAATTGTGTTGGGAACTGCTGAGCATTTGGGCACATCTCCAGCTCTTAAATAGGGAAGCAGGTGCCAATATTTTAATTATTTAGTTCTAAACATGTACCAGAGACAGATTCTAATGTCAGTAAACCACTGTAAGCAGATAGGATTAAATTTTCAGCCCCATTAATAGGAGATTGTAACATTAAAGTGTAGCCAGTGCCATCTTAACAACATTATGGGCCCCTGGGCAAAGCAGTGCACTTGGGCCCCTACCTAAATAAAAATGTAAATTATCAATAAAATTAAGTTTATATTTATTGGTACCTGCAACAAAAATCAGTGTTTAAACATTAAAAAATATGCTGTACAGATGTGCCTTGATACATGGTTGAATAGATTTTTTTTCTATTGGGTCCTGCCCATGGGCCCCTATGCTCATGCGGCCCCCGGGCAACTGCCCAGCGTGCCCAGGGGGAAAGACAGCCCTGAGTGTAGCTTAAAATTGATACTGACTACCATATTTATTTACAATCCTGAATACACACAAGCTGTGATCTCTGCCCTCTGATGTTTTTCACTGTACACTTCCTCTCTTGGTGAACTAAGTTGCTCATTCAGCCATCAGTACCATCTTTCTGCTGGCAAAATGCTACATCTACATCTCTACATCCCCCCCCTTCTATCTAGTATGACCAACTGCCTCTGCTATCGCCCAATGGATACCTACAACCCTACAAAATGCTCAACATGTACAAAACAAAACTTATCTTCCCTCCTTCTAGAATCACCAGCTTTTCTCATTACACCACAACTTCCTCAACCTCCCAAGACCATACGCAAGATGTAACTAAAACTCATCACCTGCCGCCTCAGTTATTCACTCCCCACGTCCTCCAGAATCCAATTCGAAAGGGCCGATTCAATTCTTCCGCGAAAAACGCGGCATTAACAGTATTACCGTTAATATGGTAATTTTAACCTGGAATTCATCTGCCGCAAGTAGAAATCTAGTGTTTGAAATTACCGTATTAAGGGTAATTATGCACAGTTTTACCGTAATAAAGGTAATACTTCTAACGCCGCGTTATTGGTGGCAAAATTGAATCGGCCCAAAAGACTTTTCTTGTACCACTGCCAACATATGGTATTCCCTACCACACATGATCAGGCTCTCCCACAGCATTAAAATCTTTAAATGTTCTCTGAAAACCCACCTCTTAGAGCTTACCCTACTCAAAACTATACTACTCACACCAGTACATCATCCTTCACAACTGTCCCAATCTCCCCTCTGAGTCACACTTGCTCCTCTTGTCTCCGCTCTGCCAATAACTGTAAGCTCTCTCACAAGCAGAGCGCTCCTTACGCTTTATTTCCACATCTGTACCTACTGTGTCTACCTGTATATCCCTGTTTTATGTATATTCTGTTTCCCCCCATTGTCCAAAGTTGCAGATTCCATGGCACTTTATAAATATATACAATAATAATAATGATTTACTTGCTGACAATGTGGTGGTCGAGTATTGGTGATTACAGCTGCTCTTTGCCCCAATACTTGTGGAATGTAGGGAGCCGAATGGTCGTAATCTGCGACCCCGTGTCAAGCATAGCCAGGGTCTCCACTCCATTAATTGTAACGGGTAACGTGGGACATTGTCCGATGAACTGGTGCCTCCAGTTTTCTGGATCTGGATCTATTCCCGGGGCTCGCCCTGTGATTCGGCCCTCAATCTCGGGGAGTCGGAGTTTAAATGTTCATTTTGGTCGCAGTTTCTTTCTATGTGTCCTATCCCATGGCACCGGTGGCATATCGGGCGCCCTTGACTATCGAATTGGTTGGGCGATCGCTGTACATACTCGCGAGGTGGTTCCCACCTGCCTCGGACTGGTCTTTGTCTTTCGGGCCTCCACTCTGGTTCCCCGTAGGTGGGTGCCGGTGGCCTCGCCATTTGGCGCATCTCTCGCTGGATTTCTGCCATTCCGACGGCCAGCTCCTCCATTTGCTCTTTGAGCGTTTGCATTGGGTCTCCGGTGGGATACTGACCGCTCTGTATTACCAATTCTTGAGCCCGTGTTGACTTTTCTGTGCTGCTTGCTATGGCTCCCGTCGAGCTTGCGCTTTCTCTGAAGCCTACCAATTCTGGGTATTCTTCCTCCCTTCCCCGTTGGTTACCGACAATGGCGGTCTCTTTAAACTCTCGGAAGGTTTTGCCTGGCATCTGTGCTTTCATCAGTCGTAGCTGAATCTTAACGCTTTCTTGGGCGACTCCTTCTACGAACTGTACGGTTAGGGCTTCGTCCGCGTTTCGTACTTCCTCTTTGTCCACTGCCTGAATGGCTCTTAACATCTCTTGTAGGCTCAGGGCATAGTTGCAGTGTCTCGTTCCGTTGTTGCTTGTGAGCATATAGTTTCATCTTCAACTCCGGAAGAGTTCTTGTCTCAAACGTTGTGGAATTTTTTTTTAAAACTTGTGCCGCTTCTTTCTTGTCGTCCATCGGCCATGAGATTACTTCTCTGAGCGCCGACCCTGTGAGTTACCCTATTAAGAGCTCCACTTTCTGCTGTTCATTTAACGGGTATAGTCGGAACATGGATTCCAGTTTGTTCTCGAATTCTGTGAATGAAGTCTTCTGTAGCTTGTCATCATCCCCACTGTACTTCGGGAGCCATGGGGCCCCGAAATAGTATGGTAGGGTTATGGGCCCTGCCGGTTGCTGATCCATTTTTCACTGAGGGTATTACTCTCCTGATGCACTCGGATCCTGTTCGTGACGCCAAAGTTGTGTGGTGGTCGAGTATTGATGGGATTTCCTTCCCTTACCTTGTCCTCCAGACACGAGTCAGGTTCTTTTTTATTCGGACATCCGGTGGTCAGGAGATAAATACTTCAATGAGAGGGACAAGGATTGGTCAAATAACTTGGGTTTAATAATAATGCGGTAAAGATAATTTTGGTAGGCCACCGCGCCACTGACCCCTTCAACTCAATGGCAATGACAAAACACTCATTTGATCAACATAGAGCACAATAGCATTTAACATATAATAATAAATTAATTTTCAGGTAAATCACTTAACATTAATATTCAACTAAAACATTTGGTGCACCAATATTATCTTGGTAACGTTACCGTATTTACACTCAGTCCTGGGTTGAACTGTGCACAGGAATTTAGTAGAAGTGCTGCACGTGGTTGGGGCCCATAAATTACTTTTTCACGCCAAATAAACTGATGATCTTTTGTATTGCACAGTCTCTTTTGTGTGTATTCACAGACCTCTCTATTTTCACTCCTCTCACACTGTTCTCAGTACATAGCTCAGTCTGTTTAGTGTGATGTCACAGATCTCTATACTGCTTATTTGTTTTCAATACTTTCCTTTTTACTCACACTTCTCTTTGGCTCACTTCTTATCTTCTTCTCTCTCAGTCTATGCAGACACAGGGATCTCTCTCCCTCAGAAGTCTAGAACTTTCCTCTTCCCACTGCCTTCTGGGAGTTCACAGTTATTACCAATGTTAGTGGACTTGTTGCTATGCCACACACTCCTCCTTCCTGTCACTCCCGGCAACCACCAACCACTCGCAACTGTCACTTCTGACTCAAGAAACATTTTTTTTAAAAATCTTTATAAACACTTTTAACAATTAACAAATTAAATTAAAAACATATAGATACACCCCAGGGTACTCAGATTTTGGGGCACCACATTAACAATGAAAAAAAATCTGACCCACAAAGGATGTTATGCCATGCTAAATTCACACCTAAGAGCATTGAATGCGTTATAGAAAGAACATTTACACATTGTTTCCTAGTTAGCAAGAAAGTATGATGTATCATACAGGTAGTTATTCTTTAGAATGTACTTTCAATCCAATGTTGGTTCAGGCTGAGAGGCGTCTTCAGTTTGCCCAGACAGCTGTATAAACATTCCCAGTACAGCATAAATGGAAACTGGACCCAGTTCCATAATTGCTATAATCACAAAGCAGTAATTCTGCAAATACTGGGTAGATCGGCAGACTTCAGTTGTACAACATTGTGGGGATGCTATATGGTTACATCACCATTCAGCACCATGATGGATATAGATCCAGTTTTTTTGTGGGGCTGGGGCTGCTCCAGAACATATGAGCCCAGATTCAACACTGAGCCATGATGAGCAAGGGCAGACAGCTGACTGGGCCACAATATAACATGTTTACGTTTATCTTATGTTATCCGGAGAAAGCTTTTCGACACAGGTGTACACGTCTTTTCTTTCACTACCCTGATTGACTGTTGTTGAGATCAGAACACAACATATCATAAATAGAACAAATAGCTGTTGAAGTGGTTCACACATTATAAATTAATAATTTATTACGCATTTTATAAGCTTTTTTTATCATTTTAGAAGGCAGCATGTCCTGTTTTTCATGTTCTGACATACATTACTATTATGATTGTGTGTACTGATATAAATGCAGCGCATGAAAAGTACCTGCAACATGATAAAAAGCCAATGTACAGAGCCTCCATCTGCATATGTTTTTTGTTTGACTTACATTTTTTAGCAGATATGTGTGAATTAGAGCTGCTCACTGACCCCCATGTTTTGGTTTTGGTTTTGGATCTGGATTACCTTCGGGTTTTGGTTTTGCAGTCAGTTATGACCACCTCACAGGTCACATTATTATTTTCATACACTTTTGGACCAATACTGCAGCGACCTGGCTGGATGGTAAGTGACAGAGCAATGACTCAAACACAGTGCAGTTCCTAGCACATCTAGGACACATTGACACACAGCAATGGCAGAAAAGAAAAGTGGTGCAAGAAGGAATTGTCCTTGGATCATGAAATCAGTTATGGTTCATTTGATCGCTCCACCCGTTCTTTGGATAACTGTGGTAATTATACAGCTAATACAGGGACAGAGTGAAGCGGGCGGTCATGTACAAGGAGACCCCCAAAGCTGGGAAAGGGATCCCGGATATCCCCACCATGCTGCGAGCCTTCTTTGTCTGTAACTGTATCCACAGAACTCTTATTGAAAAGAACGTTTCCTCTGCTGGGAAGTCCAAGTCTCGCTTTTTCCTTATGCCTCTTTGGAGGACCCTTGGTTGGGACAAGTGGGACAGCTCCTTCCCTTACAACTGGACTACACCTTGGTTTTACCTCGATGTTGGACAATTTGTGAGAGCACCATCTGGAGGGACTTAAACCAGACCATTTTTAGGGACTGCCCCACTGCACAGGCACTGTTGGATGCCTTGGGATATGAACATAAGGACAGTTTGCCCAGAACTTGCCTTTGATACCATTCAGTATTTTATGTATTTTTTTCTGGGACCCACATCATTGGGGCAATCCAGGAGACCTGGAGCCTAATGAACTGCATTAAGGATGCTATTTGGCTTGCCAGGAATCGCCTCATCTTGAAAAGGGAGAAGATGACCATCTAGGACTGTCGCAGGCTGATCCACAGCCTACTAAGGAACTATAACACCATTGACAGTCCTGAGGAAGATGATTAATTTTCTGTCTCCCTCTTCTCCTTCTCCCCCTATGTGTCTGTTTATGCAATATAACACTGTTGAATTTGCCTGCAAATTCAAAAGACAAGCCTGCTTGTCTTCCTATTCATCAATGACTCTTGGCAATGGAGCACTCGTCTTTGGGTGTATAACTGTATATTAGACCCTACACTCCTACACTTAGTAGTGCAAATTAGGAAAAAAAGCCTGTACTACTACTAGATTACTATTTCAGCAATGACAAAATTACAAAATTACTAACGCAGCTCTTCTATTTGGGTGTATAACTGTATATTAGACCCTACACTTAGTAGTGCAAATTAAAAAAAAAAGCCTGCAAGGACTTGTAGATTACTATTTCAGCAATGACCAAATGACCAAAGCAGCTCTTCTATAAGGATGTATATTAGACCCTACACTTATTAGTGCAAATTCAGAAAAAAAGACTGCAAGGACTGGTATATTAGGATTTCAGCAATGACCACAATGACCAAAGCAGCTCTTCGATTTGGGTGTATATTAGACCCTACACTTAGTAGTGCAAATTTAGAAAAAAAAAGCCTGCAAGGACTTGTATATTTATATTTGTAGTTCAGCAATGACAAATTCAGCAATGGAGCTTTCTCTAACACTCTTACTACCCTCCTCTTTCTCTTCTATCACTTTGCCTGCTCAACTGCTCTATACTCTGTCCTACCCCTTCTCTGCCCCTCTCTCAAATGGCGCTAGATTGCCGTGGAGGGCGCTATATATATTCCAAAACTCCCAAGATCCGACGACGTCACAATGACGTTTTGCCTCTTTTTGGAATCCAAAATAGCGCGAATATACCGAGCTGACTCGGCTCGGTACTCGGAACCCCTAAGTTCGGATGGGCTCGGTTTTCCAGGTAGGAGGAGGTACAATAGTGAGTGCCTGCAGGCAACAGTGAAGCATACTGGAGATTCCTTGCAAGTTTGGGGCTGCATTTCAGGAAATGGAGTTGGAGACTTGGTCAATATTAATGCAATCGTGCATCGTGCAATACCATCAGGGAGGCGCCTGATTGACTCCGACTTTATTCTGCAGAAGGACAATAACCTCAAACATATAGCCAATGTCATTAAGAACTATCTTCAGCGTAAAAAAGAACAAGGAGTCCTGGAAGTGATGATATGACCCTCACAGAGCCATGATCTCAACATAATCTAGTCTGTCTGGGATTACATGAAGAGATGCAAGGATTTGAGCAAACCTCTCCAAGAAGTTTGGAACAACCTCCCTGCCGAGTTCCTTCAAAAACTGTGTGCAAGTGTACCTAGAAGAACTGATGCGGTTTTGAAGGCAAAGGGTGGTCACACCAAATATTAATTTGATTTAGATTTCTCTTCTGTTCATTCACTTTGCATTTTGTTAATTGATAAAAATAAACTATTAACACTTCTATTTTTGAAAGCATTCTTACTTTCCAGCATTTTTTCCACATATGCCTAAAACTTTTGCACAGTACTATATATGTGTGTGTCAAAAACTGAATTAGCTGAACAAAAACAAAAAAATAAGCTAACAATATATTTAAAAAGCATATCATATATATTAATCAATTTTAGATTTTTCTGTTTTTGTGAATCATATTCACTTTGAAATTATCAATTGAGCGTGGACAAGTATGATTTTTACATTTATGTGCCAGTTACTTTATTTAACAATTTTTAAATAGCTATAGGTTTATATAAAACTTCTTAGAATTCAAAGTTTTCAGTAGTTACGCACCAATTTGCTTTCATAACAATTTATAGGTCTTAAAATAACATTCACTCATTAAGACAAAACACTTCTACATTAATATGTCGAGATGCTGCGATTTGGCAAGAGTGAATAAACATCAATAAGAACGCAGTATTGTATGTGCTACAAAAAGGTACAGCTTTCATATTGCAATAAAAATTATTTGTCCAGCAGGTGGCAGGATCTCATAACTATAAACCAAAGGTCCATAGTCATATTATGTATGTGTGGGACCAGAGAACAAATGTTGTTTTGTGACATCATTCCTTTTTGTGTGAATGTGTCCATTTCTACAGGTAGGTGCACATATTTGTAGGCCAAGATTGCGGTGTCCTTGGGGTGGGAACATAAGTATATTATGGTGGGGCTAGCTTGGAAATTTGGGGTGTACCTTATACATACTTACCAACTTTTTTAAGTTGGTGTCCAGTAGACTCTCTGCAGCAGGTGGGTGTGCGGGGGGCGGGGCGCCGAAATCGCGTCATGACGCAATTACGCAAATCGTGTCATTGCGGACATTTTTCAAAACTACCACTTTACAAATCGCCACCCCGATTTTAGCAATCATCAACACACCAACCACCAGATTTACTGAGCTGGGGTTTTCAAAACCGCCGCAAAACAGCCATCCAAATGGCCAAAAAATGAAAGAGGTAGTTGTGAGTGGTGAGATTGCTCAAACTGCATGCTCTTTGAGCTATTTTGCCATTCAGAACATAAGAGAAAGCTCCATTGACATTTAAATTATTTGGGCAATCATTATGTATTGATTAAGGGGTCAAATGAATTTAATATTAACTTATGGGGGAATTTTTTTTTTATTTTTTTTTTAAGGGGACACTATTATAGCATTATATTATGGGAAAATTGGTTGAAGGGTTAATAAACACAGACAGAGGACTAGAACCCAGAGCACAATTACATTCCAATTCGATGTTAAGGAATAAAACCCTTACACGTTGAAGTGATGATTTAGAAAAATGTAAGTGAATGGAATTTGATAATTTTATAATCGAAGCAGCAAAAGTGGTAGACTGGCATACTGCCATCCAATCCTACTTTAATTACTCTGTGTATATGTATGTGTGTGTGTGTGTGTGTAAATATATATATATATATATTACAAGTTAACCCGTGCATGATACTCATGCATTCTAGTCAAATCAAGCTACTTAAGGTGTTAAAAAGGTTCTTGTCATGCATTTGGGCCTAGCCCAGGCCTCCTCATGGGAAGAGCGTTACTTCCCGACGTAAGCGCCCTTTTTTAACGTGGTTTTGTCCACATGTCACCACCTCATTATTCTTCTCCATCACCTCATCCTTCATTTTCATCGCCACATCTATCCAGATGTCTATCCAGACACAGGGATCTCTCTCAGCGGTCCTGAGTATCACACTCCTCTCACTCTGTCACCCCCGGCAACCACCAACCACTCCCCACTGTCACCCCCGGCAACCACCAACCACTCCCAACTGTCACTTCTCCGTCAAGAAATATATATATATATTTTTTAAATCTTTATAAACACTTTTAACAATTAACAAATTAAATTAACAAATTAAAAACATCTTAGTATACCAAATTTCAGCCCTTTCTGAAATTTTTTTTCCACACACACTAAGAATTTAGTAGGTCAGTGTATAACTTCGCCCAGCAGGTGGCGCTGCAGCTTGGTTTTATTTTTTACACACACACAGACAGACTAACACACGCCACTAAGCATTTATATTATAGATACATATACATATAGTGGTCGAAGTGGACTGGTATACATTGTATACCGTCACTTCAACTATCAAATTCCATTTACTTACATTTCCATATGTATTCCGCAACATCTTTTATTGGCTGAGGGCAATAAGGGGAGAGAGGGCAGAAAAGTCAACAAGATGCAATGGGAAAATACATGAAGGCTAGGAAGCAGGGAAGACAGAGGGGAATGTATGAGATTTAGGGGTGGTAAGGACTGAAAACTGGGGAAGGAACTGGATGAATAGGAAAAGTCAGTGATCAGAGAGAGGTGAGAGTGTGAGATGGCAGGAACTGAGTTGCATCAGGGGCCCTGGACCAGACAAGCCTGGATCCAGCAGTAGCACAGACTGAGAATCAAGAGGTCACAGATATTCATCAATTGCAGGTAGTATTAAGAATACATTTCTCCATTTTTTTTTGCACATATTTGTATATTTCCCTTTAAATGTGTTATGTAAATATAGTTTTCTCATTTGGCCATGCATCCACAGCTATTTGCAGAGCTAAATGTCAGTAGGTGGGCCCCAACCATTGGTTTCCTCTGTGGGCCCTTTATGACCCAGTCAGACTGTGACAGGATGGACCGCCTATGCCACCCTGTCTGTTGTTGCTGGGAACCGGCTGGGCTTACTTTGCACCAATCCCTTTCGTTATCCCAAATGCGCCCTCTTTCCGCAGTAAGAGGGGCTTAAAATGCTGCCACCACTGAACTCTTTTATGGCACTCAGAACCACGTTCCTTGTGGTTAACTGTCACTGCTAGTGTACTCCTGTGCTGGTACACTTGGGCTGGTAACTCTGGACCTCTTAGTATGGATCCTGGTTGCTGGGGATGGATCCTCCCTGGCCTATCACACTGACCAGAGCTGCAGGTAGCAGCAGGCAGAGTGGTGGTACTGGAAAAGCTTGGGTCCAAACCTCAGAATCAGCTGGAGAACGGATTAGATTTTAAGGTCTAATGGGCAGGTCACAGGATTACAGTAATATTGAAGAAGTTGTCAAGCAGGTCTTTGAAGCAGAGTGATGTTTATTGCTCAAGTGTCCTGACAAGGACAGTCCCACTGATTTAGGGTATCAGTGGTCAGGTCAGATAGAACATCATAATGATACATTTCAGTGTACAAGTCAGTGCATTTATACCTTTAAGACACATGCTATTTTTAGCATTAGGATATACTCTATTAACACAAACATAGATTGACATGCATTGCAAAGCCACTAATATTTATACTTCGCTATGAAATTCTTAAAGCCCTTGCTGTGATTTCCTGGATCTTGTTTCAGAAGCAGGAGACCCACTAGCAAGTCAAAGGGCTGACTGGCATGAATACTTCAGACAGTCACCGAATACCCATTCCCACAGAACAACAAAAACCCCCAAAACAAGCTACTTCCCCACATCACAATACACCAAAGGCTTAGTAAACACAGACTCTTTGTATCAGATATATACAGCAGAAATAGGCATATCCTATAGCAAGGTTAAACAAGAGACAAGTTTCTTCCCCTGGTCTCAGAAATAACGATTTCCTATCTCACAATATCAAAAATAAGTGCAATTACATAAATAAGTGCCCTGCACTATTTGCTTTAAATACATTTTTACCAAAAGTTATTTAATAGTGATCCAGTCACGCCGACACTGTCTATTAAAAACATAGATAATGACAAAACAAACAGTATTTTCTGAGAAAAACAGCAAAGTTGAAAATGGTTTTAAACTGGTAGAATGGAATCTGAAGTGATGTTTTCCCTCTTTCCACCATGTGCATTTCCAGCCACAAACCGGTAATTGGTTGTGCAGATTGCTTTACACAAATCCAGAATGATGGCTTGATGTGGGCCATCTCTGCATTAGATGGGCAATTATTCATATTTACTTAAGTTTTGCATGCCCACATATTTTGCAGTTAGTGTGGGATGATAGGAGAACCGCGCACAGTGTAAAATTTGTTTTTTGTCATATCATGTGGTCTTCGGATCTTATGCTATACTTCTAAATGGACTAATTTAGTACCTTCAAATTGCGCTTTAACAGTGAAGTGCATTGCTAGGCACACTATAAGAGTGATATATGAGCATATATGATGTAATAAATATAGTGCTGATTTCTCCTGACTGAAACATTTTATTAAGCAATAAATGATGCAATGAAGCTAAACGTAGCAATATTTTAGAGAAATTTGAAAAAAATAAGAAAACTAAATATATGTGAGTCATTATCATCAACAGGTAAACCTGCACTCAAACAGGTTACACTTCTTAGGGACATGGTTAACTTGAATGTGCATGCCCTTTCTATATTCTGTTTGCATGTGAATACCCCCAATCTGCCTCTCCAGAAACAAGGAGATTTAAGTACAAGAGGGCAGCACGGTGGCTTAGTGGTTAGCACTTATGCCTCACAGCCAGGGCCGGATTTACCACTAGGCAACCTAGGCCCCAGGGGGCCTTGCAGCAAGGCGGGTGGTGGGATATGCCAGCCAATAAAAAAGATATTGTGTCCGAGGGAGAAAAATACAAATATAAGAAAAAAAATCACATGATTGCCCCCAGCTGCCTCCTCCCCTCCTCCCTGCTTCGTTGCGTTCCACTGGATGTCGGGTGTGTTTCATGCAGTGTGACGTCATCACACCCGACATCATATTCAGAGAAGACTCATTGTGGAGCAGAGAGGAGCAGCGCACGCGGCGAGGCAAGAAAGAAGACAAAACAGAACAGAAGATGAGAAAACAGAAAGAAGAAAACAGAAAAGAAGAAAGCAATAGAAAGGTGTGCAAACTAACGGAGGCACAGTGGCACACTATGACAAAGGGGAAACAAGGTATTTCAAACACAATTATGAAGGGGCACCATGGTGATGTGAAAGGGCGCAGAGGCAATGTGAAGGGGCACAGAGGTGATATTGTGAAGGGACAAAAAAGTGGCAATGAAGGGACATAGTGTTATGATGGAGGGACAAAAGTGACAATCAAGGAGCAAATGTGTTATTGTGAAGGGGCACAGTGTGATGATAGAGGGACAAAAGTTACAAGGGGCACATCCTTGGATATATGCGTATTATTCTTGCAAACAACTAAATAAGTATTTCTGTCCTGACTTAAATACTTATTAGGTTGTTTTGACCCAATTACTTAAAAAAAAGGATTGCACTGTAATTATTTAGTGTTGCCTTTTTCTGTAGGATGGTGGCCTAGCTCTTTTCACATGTTAGGTACGCCCCCAACGATGCAAGTCACGCCTCCAATGGTATGGCCACCCCTCCTTTTGCGGCACATAGCTTCCCTTCTACTCAACTATAGGGGTATATGGTATGGTACAAAAATATAGTGCTATGGATTGTTTCAGGTAGGGGGGCCCCAAACCAGTATCTTGCCTAGGGCCCCATGAGGTCTAAATCCGGCTCTGCTCACAGCACTGGGGTCATGAGTTCAATTCCTGACCATTTTTTGCGTGGGTGACCTCCGGGTGCTCCGGTTTCCTCCCACACTCCAAAAACATACTGGTAGGTGAATTGGCTGCTAACAAATTGATCCTAGTCTGTGTGTATGTCTGTCTGTGTGTGTGTGTGTGTGTGTGTATGTATGTATACTAGGGAATTTAGACTGTAGGCCCCAATGGGGCCGGGACTAATATGAGTGAGTTCTCTGTACAGCGCTGCGGAATTAGTAGCGCTATATAAATAGCTGATGAAGATGATATGTTAAACTCTAAATACAAACATAAATTTTGGCATATGCACAATGCCGCAAAACACATTTTTATGTCTTGCAAATAAGATTTGTATCCAATTTTAAATGTAATATCTGATTATGTGAAGTTGTAGCTATTGTACACCCTGATAAATATGAATTTAAATACATTAGGTAAAACCTGAAATACTGTTCTATGTGCGTTGTGGAGGGTCTCACTCCTCTGCCGCGCGCCAGCCATAGAAAAAAAAGAAAGAACACAGAAACTTACAAATCCGCCGGGTGCCGGGACCCAGCAGCCTCCTCTCTCCCGCAGCTGTCACTGACTTCGATATTCAGTGACAGCTGCAGGAGAGAGGAGGCTGCTGGGTCCCGGCGCCCGGCGGATTGGTAAGTTTCTGTGTTCTTTCTTTTTTTCAATGCTTGGCCCGCGGCACCCCAGTGACAGCGCCCTGGGGAGCTGCTGCGCACAGTTTGGGAACCGCCGCCCTACACTACTCCCTAGAGACAACTTGTAGAAGTGCATGCACACTCTCTCACAGGTAAATGTGATACGCCACTTGGCATATTTATTTAAAGGGCTTGTAACCTAATGGCCTGAAGCTTTATAAGTAATGGGTGGTGTATGACAAATAGGTAATCTCTGATATGGTGGAAAAAGGCACAGAGTAATATAACCGCAAAACGATAAATTGACAATAACAACATACAAAATATTTGAATAGTAATATTCGTTAAACAGTAGTGCAAAGTAGTAATATTTGAACACAGTAAGTTAATATCTAAATGAAAACACCAATTTCAATGCAACAGAAGATAAATAACAACGGTACTATTAAGACACTCTAAATGCGGTGTGGTTAAGACACTGTTACGCAGAGTAATATACTCAGCAGAAGAAGAATGAGGTGATCTATCAGTATCATGTCACTAAAATACTCTTTGCCAAGATCACAGGTTGGCGTGGTAATAAAAAGTGATTATGCTCTTAGATTTCCTTTGGGCGCACACCGTGAATCAAGAAATTTAGTACTGGAGACATGGACGAAATACAGAAGCTAAAACAAATGGCAGGTGTACAATCTAGACCCTATGTGGGCTTAGATTTGAAGATGAGGCAGCAATAAACAGTAGTACAATCTTAATGATGTTGAAACAATTAAGATTAACTTGCAAGATCAAGAAGACAATGGTAAGTGGACTTGTGGTCCCTATATTATTGTTATTGTGGAAAAGGACAATGTAGTGGAGATTCATCGCACATCAAAAAATTACTACTTGCTGAACAGATGTAAATTAATGCAATGGAAAAGGGTTGGAATTGCACATTGAGTAGCCTGCACTATTAAATGTAAATGATAAGAAATGAGGGGAGAAGTAATCACAGCAGTATGAGACAATCCACTGCCTCAAACACAAATCAAAGGCTTGGAATGACCTCCAGTGACTCTCCTCAGTATAAGGCAATATAGATGGGGAAGCAGCAATAGCAGCAGCAGGAAACTGGGACAATGGCAAAAAGACAGAACAAGCAGCAGACAGCTGGGACACTTCTAAACTCTCCCTGGATACCTGAACAATTTACTATGGACGTTTTGACATTTAAATGCAGTACAATATTTCAAACATATCTAGGTTCACTAATTCTATCTGGAATAATTCTTGAATTCATCCTGAGGTTTGCCTCTGTCCTTAAAGAGCTCTCACTTGTCGACTCCTGATGGTTAGTTTACAGCGAGGTCAATCTAGCAAAAACATTGGTTTTGCTAGATTGGCTCTAATTTTTGCGATAATTGATACCCGATTGAAAAAAACATAAAAATGCAAAAAAATTAATGGTTAGGCAGAGTCTACTTACAAATCACAATGAAATTGTCTGAAATCATACAAAAGTAAACACATGAAATACATAATGGCATTTTATTCGGTATAAAAATAGCTAAACATAGTAAACTGATTTGGATAATTACAATTAATGTATAGTAAAATGCTGTTTGTACAATTTTCTTTTATGTGGGTTATCAGGACAATCACGTTGGAGGCTCCAGCAATAGTCTGCCATCACGTGTCTGGCCCATCTGCCTAGAATCCTCCTCCATCACCTTTATATCTTGATGAAACCCCTCCTCTTGTTCCTCACTAAAATCACCAAGATTATCTGGAAATCTGTGGACCTGGCTATGGAGAAAGTGTACCTTTATGCTCATGTTAGTATCCAAGTTTGTAAGCATGTGTTGCATCAGTTCTTCATAATTGTCTGCTTTGTGGTTACCCAAGAAATTTTTGACAACTGAGACATAACTGCACCAGACAGAAGCTTTCACTCCACTCATACATTTTGTGAAATTAGAATCTTTCATAAGTTTATGAATTTGAGGGTGAACAAAGATTACAGCTTTTAGTTTTTTCCATACTTAATCCAGTGAACGAACTAAAAATGTATTTAAAGCATTCGCCATCTTTGTCCAAGGCCTTAACAAATCAATTCATTAGTCCCAGCTTGATATGGAATTGTGGGAGAATTACTTTTTCCTTGTTAACCAATGGCTCATTAATGATGTTTGTTGCATCTACAGTCATATTTACTCTATATATACAAATTGTCGCTACAACCCCTCTGTATACAACTTATTTACACTAATTACATGCATACAAATATATTATATGGAGGAGGAACACGAAAAACGCAATAGACAACGCAAACTGCTCAACTGCCAACTGACTGCTGGGTGGGTGACTGATCACTTATATACGGAGGGGGAATATTCTAGAATAATCACAGAGTGAACACCTAGAATATTCGTGTGTCTCATCTTCTAGGGGGAATCTGGAAATTCCCATATGCACACGTTGGGTCTGAGTCATTAAGGAGAGAAAGGTAAAAAAAATTAGTAAATCTGATCCTGGAGAAACCCATGTTACAATGCAAGGGGTGCAAGTTTGTTTATTATTTTGCACATTAAAAAATGTTGGTGTTAGGCGCCGTCTTCGCACTAGGTGTAGAAGACGGGCGCCTGTGTCTTGCCAACAGCCGCGCCCCGGTACCTAGCAACAGGACGCTCCTTTGTTTCTATATGCAAGCTGTGCATGCGCATGCCAGCAGACTCTCGTCCCATTGCTAGGCAACTCTTTCCCTGCTCACCTGTCGGTGGTTAGTGTGTCTGACCGCCGAACCTCGTTCACCCAATCAGGGACAGGTGCACGTTATTGTTTAAATAGAATCCTCTGGCACCATTATGGTGCCAGAGTATTGGTTCACTCACCTGCTCCAGTGTGTCTTGTTACTTCTGATTCCTGAATCCTTCGGTTCTGACTCAGCTAGTTCTCTATTACTCTCCTGTTTTACAATTTGGTGCCTTATTGCTCAGTTGGTTCGACTATTGACTTGCCCTGACTACTCTCTGGATCCTCCCTGTGTACCGTTCTGCCCGGCTGGCTCTAACCTGGACTGTTTGACTACACTTGTCTACTACTGTCGCTACACCGGTGACTGTCTTGGAGAACCGCGACCTGCGTAGCTTCTGCAGCTAAGCCCAAACTCCCTTGCGGGGGTCCCTGGTGAATACCAGGGGTACGTTAGAATCCACACCTCACTGTTCAGTTGCGCTAATGGTGGTTAGCGCCCATCTCTACCTGTTCCGTGACAGCTGGCTTTTTTGTCATGTAGCACACACATACTTGATAACTTTATTTTTACACTGACATTAAAAGTTAATCTAGGACATGCCCTACCCCAACTATAAATCTGTCCCCGCATTTTAAATATACTTCCCACTCCAATGCAACATGGTTTTGCTGAGGTGCACAGTTACTCCTTCTGTTTTGCTTTGCTCTCCTAAATGACTCAGGCCCGTTATGGCTAAGTACCCTATTGACTGATGGAATCTATTATCTCAAGAACTAAAGTCAATTTGAAAATAATACTTTAATTTTTTAATTCAGCAACCACAAAATACCCTAAATTTGTTCATATAGCCTTGGGCTGTGTAATGCTTGCCCCATAATATAGATGTTAATGGTAACGCCTCTAATGTTATGAATGGCAAGCCATCTCAAAAGCATTCTGTTTAAGTTATATAGCCTATCAGAAGCAAGTCTAAAAAAAAGTGTGTGGGGGGCTTTCTGGCAATTATTCTGGCACTTTTAACTAAACCACCTATGGTTTAGGAGTTTTGAAATTACAACACATGACGGGCAATTTGATTGCAGAACCTCCAAACGGCTGAATAATATATCCGGTGGTTTGGAGATGAAACCCCCCACAAAAATTGTAGCTTGATTCATTTCCGCCCTCAGTTCTGCCCCTTCCCTGCCAGCACCCTGCTCCATGCTAAAGCTTCTGGAGAACAGTGACATGGATCAGGGGGACATCAGTAACCTTGTTAGCATGCTAGCTAGGTCTCAGGCATTCTAGCCTTCAGTCATGGATGTAACTACTGGTGTAGCAGAGGAAGCAAGTTCTATGAGCTTTAGCTGTTGAAGGGGAAAAGCAGGGTATAGCTATCACCTATGCTGCTCCCTTCTGCCATTTCTTCTCAACACCGTTCTCAGAAAAGAGCAGATCATTAGTCTCCCTGCTGAGTGACCGCAACAATGAAAGGTAGTAGACCCAGAATGTCTAGCAGTCAGACTTCTAGAGCTCCAAAATAAAATTTTGCTCAGAGGGGAGGGTGACTCTGATGTTCGTTTCCTCAATGAGCAGGGGTGCAGAGCGGTGTGCAGGGAAGCGCCCTGTGAGGTAAGTGAGCAGAGGGATCCACTCCCTTGGAACCTTTAGGAAACCATGGAGCTACTCCCAGGCAATGTTGGAAATTTGCTACAGGTTATTCAAGACCTGTAAATAACAAAATAGATAATATTTAAATAATGTTGCTGTATTCTATTTGTCGCTCTTGCAATTGATATAAAACTAAATGATATGGTTATCAGCTGAATGATTGTAGAATTCGTGGATGGTATCCAAATTACAGAACACTGTTTTGTTACAGACAAAATTATATAGTTCTAATTGGTAAAAAGGAGTGGTGATGGCTTGTTGACTTGGATTGTATCCAAAGTTTCAAAACACTGTTTTTCATTGCCATCAAAATGATATAGATTATAACTGATGAACAGGAATGGGGTAGGACCGAAATTGTATTCCACAGACAATTTTAGGGAAACAATCCTCTAAAGCAATTCTGACTTGTGCTGTTGAGTGAACCTATTAATATATCCTGCTACGGAGCTTCACAATGTGCTGTGCGAATTTTGTCAAGTGATGTCTCTCCAATTCTCAGTGATGATTAATTCCAATGTTTCAATATTTTCTCTAAACTCTTCAAAATTCTTTAGACTATTCCATTAAAATTCTAAGTTCTTTAATTTCCCTCAGTATTATTTGTAACATGGAAATATTTAAGGGGTATATTTATTAAACTGCAGGTTGCCTCTAGCAACCAATCACATTCTAGTTCTCATTTATTTTGTATTTTCTACAAAATGACGGCTAGAATCTGATTGGTTGCTATAGGCAACATGTACACTTTTTCAAACCCACAGTATAGAAAATATTTCCCTTAGTGTGTGCATATACACACTTTATTTTAATAGAAAATGGAAGTCACTCTGTGATACCCACAAACTGTTGGGCACTAGGTCCCAGTAAATCAGGACTATCTCACAACATGATACTGGAGATACTTTAAGACCCATAAAAGTCCAGTCTGTGAGGGCTGCTGGAAGGTTCTGTTTTTTTTGTGTGACAGTAAAAATGATGAGACTGTGGAGACTGTGATTCAAGGAAGCAGAGTAACAGAGAGAGGGCTGAGGAGCCTTGTGAAAAGAGAATATAGAGGAAACAGATAAACAAGACAGCAAATGAACTGAAGTGACGGCAGCAGTGACCAGAAAAACTGATAGAGTGACAGAGGAGCAGCAGTGTAGACCACAGTGAGAGAGAAACAGACATTAAAAAGTGTGAGATAGCATTATAAAGAGAAATTGATAAAGATCTAGAAAGAGGTAACAGAAAAGGATGAGACAGAGAGATATATTTACTTATTTACAAGTGACAATTACTCTGACAGGAAAACAACAAATAATTTCACATATTTATCAGAATATCAGTATTATTTATTGCTCCCAATGTATAAGAAGAAATGTACTGAACATTTGGCTGAAAGTTATGTTTAATCACCAGATAAGTGTGATGTGTCTCCAATGACAGAGACTCCTACCTCACAGTCACACAGAACCTCCATTATAACTGTAACCAACTGTCAGCTCAGAGACATCCTCCATCTTGTGGTTGGCATACATATTCCTAGCTACGTTCATTACAAAGATTACTGATTGTTCATAGAAAAAGGATAATAATAGTTGTTTTATCTGATATACTGTATGTAGAAATGTAAAAATGTGATTTAAATCCGCTGTGCTATTTTCCTAACTGTTGCCAAAACACTCAAAAGTAGTGAACATTGATTTAGATTAAGAGTAAAATATTTCTGAGTAGCATTCCTTATAACAAGAAAATTGCAATTATATAGTATTTGTTGGTAATCATTATTTGTCCCCTGAAAAACATTTTAGTAGTATATTAGTCCTGAATAATAAATTTGACGTTACTTAATTTCTGGTGTCCTACTTGTATTGGGAACCGAGGGTTCTCTTTCCCACTGTCGTGTCGTGATTCAAAGAAGAGCATCAGGAGACCAGATACAATCCGCACTACCCGCTAACACTCTACCATTAGGAGTGTTACAACTTCATCAATAAGACTAATTAAAACTGCTTCCTATTTTTAAAGAAAATGTAGAAGCCTTACTTACACACATTTCCAAATATATGATAAGCCATTTGCTACTTAACGGTTCTTCTGATAGTAGGATGTTCTTAACCCTAAACTGCAGGAGTACCAGGCTTTTATTGTCTAATTCAAGAATAACTTTATAATTAGTAACAATAATAAATAATGTGCTATTTTAAAGAAAGAATGATTGGACCAGACGAGCTAGCCTTCGCTCCCCACCCATATCAATGAGCCTTGGGCATCCATGACCCACTCACCAGTTCAACAGTTGTCTTTCCTTGGACAACTTTTGGTAGGTACTAACCACTGCATACCGGGGAAATCCCACAAGATCTGCCGTTTTTGGAGATGTTCTGACCCAGTCCTCCAGAAATCACAATTTGGCATATTTAAAGTTGTTCAGATCCTTATGCTTCCCATCCTTCCTGTTTCCAGCACATCAACTTCAAGAACTGATTATTTACTTACTGCCTACTATATCCCACCCCTTGACTTGTGCAATTTAATGAGATAATTAGGGATGTGCACCGGCCACTTTTGGTGTCTCGTGTTTTGTGTTTTGGGTTCGGATTTGCTTGATGTTTTGGGTTCGGATTTGTTTCGCAAAACACCTGTCGAATGGTTTTGGTTCGGATTTAAGGTTTTGGATTTGGATTTATTTTGAAAAAAGCATAAAAAGTTCCAAAATCAAGTTTTTGTGCTTATTTTCACTCCTACGCTATTATTAACCTCAATAACATTCACTAACAATCATTTCCACTAATTTCCAGTCTATTCTGAACACCCTCACACCTCACAATATTGTTTTTAGTCCAAAACGTTTCACCGAGGTAGCTTTCTGGACTGCATAGTGGAGTGGTCCTGGTACCCAATTTGGTACCGGGGCCACAATATATCACCCTCAACTGGTCTCAATTCCACCAAAAAAGTATCTGGACTGAGTAGTGGAGTGGTCCCCACAATATAAAAAAACACTCAACTGGTCTGAATTCCACCAAAAAAGTATCTGGACTGCGTAGTGGAGTGGTCCCCACAATATAATAAAAAATCCCTCAACTGGTCTGAATTCCACCAAAAAAGTATCTGGACTGCGTAGTGGAGTGGTCCCCACAATATAATAAAAAAAACCTCAACTGGTCTGAATTCCACCAAAAAAGTATCTGGACTGCGTAGTGGAGTGGTCCCCACAATATAATAAAAAAAAAACAATTGTTCTGAATTCCACCAAACAAGTATCTGGACTGCGTAGTGGAGTGGCCCCGGTACCCAATTTGATATCGGGGCCACAATATAATAAAAAAAACCTCAATTGTTCTGAATTCCACCAAACAAGTATCTGGACTGCGTAGTGGAGTGGTCCCCACAATATAATAAAAAATCCCTCAACTGGTCTGAATTCCACCAAAAAAGTATCTGGACTGCGTAGTGGAGTGGTCCCCACAATATAATAAAAAATCCCTCAACTGGTCTGAATTCGCAACCACCAACACCCTTGGACTCGCCTTGGGGATTTGTGATAATTTCTCTTTAGAAGGCAGAGTTTTTTGCTGTGTTGTTGCTGACAGCATAACTCTCTTAAATTTTTTGTAGGGGGGGGGAGGAGGGCTTAGTTCCTTGGGTGTCATGAACACGGGCCAGGGCCTAATCCGTTCCTTGCCACTGCGTGTCGTAAATGGCATATTGGCAACTTTACGTTTCTCCTCAGATGATTTTAAGTTTCTCTTTTTGCTACTTTTACTGAACTTGGGCTTTTTGGATTTTACATGCCCTGTACTAGGAGATTGGGCATCGGGCTTGCCAGACGACGTTGATGGCATTTCATCGGCTATGTCATGACTAGTGGCAGCAGTTTCAGCATTAGGAGAAAGTGGGTCTTGATCTTTCCCTACTTTATCCTCCAAATTTTTGTTCTGCTTTATATGTAGCACAAGAGAGTGTACCCCGAAGCCACACACACTCGGCAAAGCCTTTAAAAATTATATGCGGCACAGGAGAGTACCACTGGACTGGAGTTATACAGCAGTACCACTGGACTTATACTGCAGAATCAGTGACATTTGTAATATGGCAGTAACAACAATGGACTTATACTGCAGAATGAGTGAACTTTGTAATATTGCAGTACCACTGGACTTATACTGCAGAATGAGTGAACTTTGTAATTTTGCAGTACCAATGGACTTATACTGCAGAATGAGTGAACTTTGTAATATTGCAGTACCACTGGACTTATACTGCATAATGAGTGAACTTTGTAATATTGCAGTACCAATGGACTTATACTGCAGAATAAGTGAACTTTGTAATATTGCAGTACCAATGGACTTATACTGCAGAATTAGTGAACTTTGTAATATTGCAGTACCACTGTACTTATACTGCAGAATGAGTGAACTTTGTAATATTGCAGTACCACTGTACTTATACTGCTGAATCAGTGAACTTTGTAATATAGCAGTACCAATGGACTTATACTGCAGGATTGTTTTGGGATATTTTTTATTTTTATTTTTTTTATAATTACTTTTTTTGTAATTTTTTATAATTTGGGAATAATGGGGAAATAACAATGCCCTTAGAAGGACAGAGCACAGGACACAGCACAGGACCCAGCAGCACCACTGAACTTAGAAGGACAGAGCACAGGACACAGCACCACTGGACTGAACAGGACACAGCAACACCACTGAACTCAGAAGGACAGAGCACAGGACAGGACACAGCACCACTGGACTGAACAGGACACAGCACAGGACCCAGCAGCACCACTGAACTCAGAAGGACAGAGCACAGGACACAGCACCACTGGACTGAGCAGAACACAGAGCACAGCACAGCACAGAACTGAACAGCACGAGATATAGCAGGACAGAGGACCACCTAACACACCCTCCCTCTACCCTAATCAATGCCCGAGTGAAGATGGCGGCGACTAGCGGGGAATTTATAGGATCCGAGTATCGCGACATCCGACAGCGGGATTATGACTCAGAGCCTCGGTTTCAGTTTTGCAATTGGCGGGAATACCCGGATCTGTCTCGGATCCGGCTCGGATCGGCAACGTTCGGGTGGGCTCGGATTTCAGAAATCCGAGTGCGCTCATCTCTAGAGATAATCAATGTTATTCACTTCACTTGTCAGTGGTTTTAATGTTGTGGATGATCGGTGTAAATAAATAAATATATATTCTTTTCTAGGATACCAAGCTCGCTAGGCCAGAATGTCTTTCTTACAATTTTGTGTATTATCAATACTCTGTAAAAATGAAGAATTTATGATTGACCTTTTCACATGATGATTTATTCCACATTGCTATTAAAAAGAAAGCAAACACATTATTTTTGTTGAAACCATGCAGATTAGCCATTACAGCAATGTTTTAACTGTCTAGAGGTGAACTGTCTGGGTCACGCAATTACCTAATTATTTGGTTTACAGTGTTACACACTATAGTTGCCAACATTTTAAAATAGTTTCCAAGGACATTTTTCTGCTGAGCTGGTTACATTTAAAGTTGTGTTTGATAATGTCTCAATAGACCTTGAAGCCCTATATTCCCTATTATGTCTGCTCAGTGTGATTATAATATACTCCTCTTCAATAAATGTCATATATTAAAGCCCAGAAGATAAGAAAAGGTGGTAAAAATTGCATCTAGAGGCTGAAAATGAGAAGTGTTATTGTACAGTTGACCAGTATTGAAAAACAGAAACATTTCTACAGAAAAGTCTCTAAAAGCTGAGGTGGTACCTGAAATTAAATTATGGCAACTATGGCTTTATAGTAAATAATTGTATAAAAAAAGGAGTTGTTGCAGCGCTACTGGGTTTCCAATTATCTAAATTCACAGAAATATAGAAAAGAGAATAATAAAATTCTTGCCAGATATTGGAACTAATTGTACAAACAACTGTTGACTTTGAAAAATAACCTTATCTTGCAAAGTCGCAAATAATAAATTATAGTATATATTTTCTTGCGAAAGACTTTTAAAGTTGAAACGCGTTGGTAAAATTCGGACTGGGGAGCTCTGATTGCCCGCTACATTTGTTTGGTGACTATAACACCGTGATTCCAACCGCTGAAATCTTTGCTGTACACTAGATTTCCTTGAGCTTGTGACCCGCTCACCTTCTGGTACGGGCAACTAAATCCCGGTCCTATGGGTTTTTAATATGTTTTATTAAAACTTATTTTTTACGTACTACACTAGCATGTCCTTTTTTTTCTATATTTCATTTACTATTCCGTGGTGAGGTGGAGACTGAAGAGGTCTCTAACATCATCAGCTGCTGGTGATTTGAATACGGGAATCGGTCTGACCTTTGACGATCGACACTGAATTCCCTGGAGAAAACGACAGCCTGTTGATCCTGTAAAGTATCAACAAAATATATAACTTAGTCCGGTACTGAAATGACTGCTCAGACTCGGTACCAACGCTGGGGATCTGCACCCCAAAAATAGATAAATATAACAACCAAAGTGTGCGGTGGTATGTCCGAGTCTGCCACAAAAACACTCATGCACAAAGTATATAATTTAAAAATAGTTTATTCTAACATATAAAAAAACCATAATAGGTACAACCAATGTGGGCTGTTATCGGTGCCAATCCAATTATTAGCGAGGTAGGTGCACCTACCCGCCAACCAGATAATATGTGTACCAATCCAGCAACTGTATAAGAGCCGTTCCACTCTATTATTGTAAAGATTGTGATATGATTTTCACGGGATATCCAAACCCTAATATTAGGGATAATAGTATCTACCTCGCTAATAATTGGATTGGCACCGATAACAGCCCACATTGGTTGTACCTATTATGGTTTTTTTATATGTTAGAATAAACTATTTTTAAATTATATACTTTGTGCATGAGTGTTTTTGTGGCAGACTCGGACATACCACCGCACACTTTGGTTGTTATATTGATCCTGTAAAGTAACTGCTACGTGAACATCAAACACTACTTGACTGTAAGTTCATTTCTAATAGATCGCAATTTGAGAGATCTTACAAAGTGTGCGAAGAATACGATTATCCTATAAAGTCAGTAGTTGTTTGAATATCCAGTAAAGCTCTTATTATCTCCTTCATTTACTACTATAATTTATTATTTGCGACTTTGCAAGATAAGGTTATTTTTTAAAGTCAACAGTTGTTTGTACAATTAGTTCCAATATCTGGCAAGAATTTTATTATTCTTTTTTCTATATTTCTGTGAATTTAGATAATTGGAAACCCAGTAGCGCTGCAACTACTCATTTTCTATACAATTATTTATCTAATCTATTTGCAGCTTGTGTGCAGCTGCATTAGGAGGAGTTATCTGCTGCAATTGGTATTCCAGCACTTAGTGTGGACCTATACCTGTTTAATAGAATATGGCTTTATAGTGTTATTAAAAATTAACGTGCAGCAGATAATTTTAAAAGTACTTTTAGGTCTGTTTTTTAATATAAATATGTACAGGGGTGGTCAGGAGTGCATTGACTATAGGCCTCACCGGGTGTCATGGGCTGTATGTATAAGACTTTTTTTCCACTTGTTTCATATTTTTACATTAAGAATCAGGTAAATTAAAGCAAAACGAGACAACAGCCCATGCTAGTTAATAAACTGCAAAACAAAATGTGAAAAGAAGTACTCGTAATGAACAAAGAAAATGGGTGGATGGTCTGGCAAGATGAACAGAAATTGTGACATAGAAAGGTGTTTCACGAGAACTGTACAGAATCACTAAAATGCTGTCCAAACAATGGATTCAGAAAAAAGCAGTCCTGTAAGAGTTAATGAAGGTGAGCTGCTCACAACACAAGAAGAACGGATAAGTAGATGGAAGGAACACTTCAATGAAGTGTTAAACACAGTTAGGCCCATGAGAGAAGGATAGGAGGATCAAGCTGACAATGTGGAAGATGATCCAACTATCAGTCTTCAAGCCCCATCTAAAGCAGAAATTAAAACAGACCTTAGATATCTCAGCATGGAAAAGCCCCTGGAACTGACAACATTCCTCCCGTTATCTTGAAGGTAGTCCTTGAAATATTGGCTACATTGCTGCAGCCCTAGTTCGAGAAGATCTGGGCATGGGAAAAGATTCCCAGGGAATGGAGAAAGGGCATCATTGTTAAGCTGCCCAAGAAAGGAGGGACCTTGAGCTGCAACAATCGGAGAGTGATCTTAAATTGCATAAAAATATAGAGGCTCATATTCGTAAAGAACAGGTTGGGTTCTGAAAACATTGTAGTTGCGTTGACTCATCAACACACTCTGAATAATCCGGGAGCAAAGCAGCAAGTGGCAAAACACCTCTACCTAACATTGACATTGAGAAAGCATTTGACTCAGTCAACAGAAGAGTCATGTGGTACATCCTGAAGGAATATGGCGTACCTTGCAAAATTATTAACATCATTAGGGTAATGTATGATGCCTCTGAATGTCAGGTTCTCCACAAGGGAAAGCTAATTGAGGGCTTTCCCAAGAAGTCAGGAGTACACCAAGGAGGTGTTCTTCTTCCAACCCTGTTTTACTAGTATTGGACAGAGTTATGAAGAAAGATGTAGACTATAGGAAGAGAGGTGTACAATGGGGAATACACAACAGGCTGGAAAAAGTAGATGATATTTGCCTTCTCTCAGAAGAAGCTAGCTCGGCTGCAGAGAAAAGCAGAGTCAATGTCTGCAACACAAAGGAGATGAGGTTCAATGATAACATTGTAAGTAAGAGCAGCGAGGCAAATGGTGCTTCTGTCAATTATATCCCGTCTGAAAAACTGGAACATCACCAAAAAAAAGTTTAAATCTTGGGAAGTCACAAAGCAGATAGCTATCCATCTGCAAGTGTTCGAAAATCACTGCCTCCCACAGATTATAAATGTCCAGTAGCCCGAAGTAATATTAACAACAACTTGCTAAGTATGATAAGGCAGCAACCAATGGACATCCAGGTGAAATGAAGGAAGTGTTAGTGGATCGGTCACAAGCTAATGAAGCTGGATGGAGCTGTGGAGAAGGCAGCCTTGAATTGAAACCTTCAGGGAGCTTGAAAACGTGGTTGTCCAAAGAAGACCTGGAGGGAGACCATTGAGGTGGAAGTCCTCCTGACAGTAGGGAAGATGTGGCAAGGAATAAAGAGACTTGCTGACAATCGTTCCCGATGAAAGGGCCCTTTGCTTCACATAGAAGATGGATGAAAAAAGGAAGATATATAAAAAATATTGTCTTTATTATGTTTTATATCTAGACAGTGAGTTTGTTAACATACAATGGACACAGAAATGTTTTTCAGTGGTCTCAAATGTATCCTCTCGCTCCCACGATCCTTCTCTCTACATACATTTCTCATAGTGTAAAGTACTTCCACCTGCATTATGGAGTGGAAATTGCACACACACACACAGCAGAACTTTCATCTGGAAACTCAACAATGGTGGTGCTTCAAATCGGGTGTGAACTGTTGCTTGTAGCAGGCTCTATACCAGATATACAGGAAGTTTTTTTTATTTTTCTATAAAGTTATTTCTTTATAGCTCATTTAGATAAATCAAATGGGAAACACCAATTTTCTCCATTCTCTTCAATTCCTTATCAAGTCCATAATTCTAGTTAGCGATTATTTTAACTTGATTCATCTGTAGCTTTATTATTTGAAATCTTTAAATCACAGACAATCATACTGTCAGGGAGTGTCAGGTAAGCTTGCATGAGAAGCAACATTTTAAAATGAATAGGATAAAGTGGACTATAATACCAAGTTGCATAAAACTATTAACAATAGGCACACCCTGGCTGTAAGGCTTCATAGGCTTGTCATGTATGATAGATATCATGTCAGCATTACACAATGAACTAGTCTGTACATGCACTACTACTATGGCCATATATAATGACAGAGGCTTGATTTTTGGCTTATAAAACAGCTATGAAAATACATAATTGCTCATAACAAGTATAATTAGCATTATACAAACTTCTCTGCTCCTAACAGTTTAGATGTGCACTGCTCCAACTTTGGTGGGGAGATTTATTTGGTACAATATCTCAACCAATCTATAATCTACACCTCTCTACATATCTCAACCACTATCTAAATCAGGGCCGGCTGAATACAGAAAACCCTATAAGCGCGGCAGGAGGGTGTCTTGCTTATTGGGTGCATCATCACCCTCTCTCCACCGAAATGTATTTTTTAGGCGCGAGCATTCTAAAATTCTGAGACGCTAGGCCGTGTATAATAGAGCAAGTATCGGAAGAAGCACTGGCGAATGGGTATGTGGCGCATATGCAGTGAAACCACGACCGTGCATGCACTGTAGAGTGCTTAATGATGCATGTACCAACTATGGGCAGGGGCTGTGCTACAGCACGCAGCACTGGCCCTGATGTAAATGTACACCTGAACATATTTATACTTGATTTTTTGCTTTTATTTTCACTTACCGTTTTTTTCATGGTTTTAAGGATATTTCCAGGAAATTAGGAAATATCGGTAAATCTAACTGCAAAACTCAAACTTTAAGTTTGAAAAAAAAAACATGGTCACTACTGGGCTTCCAAGTGCCAGTACACCATCCACATCCGCCAGTACACCATCCACAGTCTTGTAAATGCTCTGCCAATAATCTCATGTTGGTTGTCCTCCTGCAGGTGATCTTATCTCTAGCCCTCTGAGCATATAAGCTCACCCGTTACCCTACTGCAGATGACCCTTAGTGGGTGATCAGGTGTAACGTCTCCTCAGTGCTCAAGTTCCACATGGATCCTGTGAGTGTTCCCTGGAGGTGGTGAAGCAACAGCAGTCACATGCTACTTGACTGTTGTGCAGAGAGCAGGATCCTCTCTTCCAGGCGCTGGAACAAGGGGTCAAGTAGATCACCCCCCATATAGGGTAGGAGGCACTCGTGGGTGTCAGGAGGGTCTCATTCTTGTGCTGAGGATTGTGCTTACTGGTGGATATAGGAGACTAGAGATTCACCTACCCTGGGCAGGGCTGCCCCCTGCAGGACAAGTAGTACGGGATCTTAGGGGCTCAGGCTGTTCCTGGGTGCTGGGATTGGTCTGAGAGCTAAGTTATCCAAGGAGGTACTAAATTATTGTATGTACAGATGACACCAGGTTCTTCTACTGTACAAACATGTGTCTGGTTGTCTAACAGCAAAGTACAGGTATACAGTATAAGTGTTGGCGGAGTACATATAGCTCTTGTACTGGGCACACAGCGTTAGGGGCACTATTACTTCACTCTTGGCCACCTCCTGAGTGAAACAAACACACTGCAGTTACTGAATTTTAGTGTCCTATCTTCCTGATATCAGTACCATTGTGAGTGGGTGTGTAGCTGGCCATGCCCCTTTAGTGTCACAAACTATTTCAGGTGCCCCTACCATTGCATTCCCCTGTTAGGCCTTTTATGTCCGAGTCTGTCCTGTCTTCATATGAACCACATGATGATAGACAGTGCATGCAGCAGTCGTGTCACTAGCTTAATTGCAGAGTGAAAGAACAAAAGAAATAATGTTAAAAGTATAATATTATGTATGTACCCATACCTATCCCAATTTAAGAGGAATATTCCCAATTTGTCCGGTGGGATATAAAGTTGGGAGGTATGTCCTGATTACTGCCGGTCTGCATATTTGTCCCCAAAATAAAAAGTTGGGAGGTATGATGTACCCCGACGTTTTAACTCCGTATTTTGGTAGGAAATTTCACTAGGAAGTTTTTGACCTGGAATTTTCAGGAATTTTGAGCTTGAAGTCAGGAAATCCAGAATTTGAAAGTGCAAACATTGATCTCACATGTATTGTCAAACATTTCCACATGGTGTCTCAATGAGCTAGTTTTGTTGTTGTACGTCTTTGTCATCTGTTTATGACTTAGGTTGTGCCAAGAGCCACCTCTCCTCTTACCCACTTCCTTATATATACACACACATTTATATACAGACATATACACAAATTACATTATTTGATTAGGCAATTACAGTTATTGTATAGTACTCCTAATCCTATATATAAGTAAATAAGGGTATTAAATGCTTAAGTAACAACAATGAAAACAATTAAAATCAAACCAAATGTCTACACACAGTAAATAGTTCACATTTATAAATTAAAAGTGTTTAGAAAATGAAATGACTAAGTATGGTGGATGTGTGACTAACTGGAGTTGGGTACCCAAGGTTTAACCACAAAGCAAACATTGTAATGGGGCAGGGATTCAATTGTTAGCGAGGCCCCAAATGATCCTCGCATGATGAGACTTAGTGGGACGTTAGAGCAGTAAAACATTGCTGCATAGAGGTGCATGCAAATATCAGTGATGTTTTTTTACAGGAGTCCTCACAGGCGCACATCATATGAGGCTTTGATGGGAGTTTGCATTTGTTTTCCTCCCTAATAGTCATTTACGAATGCGGAAAATGTGGAAGAATATGGTAACAGCCATTTCATGTTCCTTTGTGATCTCATGTGGCTCTATTTGCACTCATATACGCACGGTTAGTCAAGATGGCATTAATCATGCGAGGGGGCGCTCATGATTAGCTATTTATGATAGGTGGCCATACATGTCGTAGAGGATGCAGATTAGCTGCAATGATGAGCTTTTTCACAAAAATTAAAAAAATATTTTTTGTTTTGTGTAACAGATTACTATGAACTGTCAATAGGCGTCATTTTCAGTTAGGAGTAAACCCATGTGGAAGGTACAAGTTTACTTCTTAGCAAAACCATGTTGCATTGCAGTGTAAATATATAGCTGCCCAGCATTTGTTTTGTCCAGGTAAAAGTGTGCACCCTTTTGATAAATCATAATTGCAACTCTCCCGGACTCCCAGGAGTGCAGGCAATATTCCCACATCCTGCCCATCGGGGGCGGGGCCTAATTGATACGATTGCCCATGATCAGTCCCCTTCTGCAATCCAGCCACACCCCACATCTGGGATCTCCCAGAGTGAAAAAAAAAGAAAGGTAAGCAAGTTTGAGTTAGATTTGCTCCTAACTTTAACTGAGGCGCTATGTTATTGAGGGAGGCAATGCAATTTTATTGAGTGTCTGCAGAGCTTTTTCCCCTGCAGCTGAATCCACTTCCCTCATGTGAGTTACATCACTGTATACACAATATAGAGATAAAGAGTACTGCTATTCAATTCACAAAGGGTAAAGTCTGCTGAGTTTACCAAAAGTCAGACTGTATCACCCAAACCTAGCAGGCAGCTATCAGTAATCACGTGCACTAACTGTGAGAGCACATTACTCATACAGTTATGCCCAGACATGTGACATTGTGCAAACTGATCCAAATTGATTAATCTGTATCATTGGAGAGCAACATATACTGATGCTTGAAAAAAATATTACTATTGATCCAAGTTTTTGACTTAAAATGTGAGTAGGCTTTTAACAGATAAATGGCGCAATCCCTATGATAAAACCATACATTTATTACAGATGTAAAAACAAATAACAATAGAATTCTAAACCAAATAGGAATAGAAAGATTCGTATCCACATAAATAACCGAATGTTATCTAGCAGTGCATATATTACATTAATCCCAAATGTCCAGGTAACTCAAGGTAAGCAGATGTCAATCATTTACATTGCATTCCCACACAACCAACAGCACAAACTTGTTCTTGCTGTGTCAAATGTTTCAATAGCGCTAGATGGAGATTTGAGAAAGTCAGTTTTATACTGACGAAACGCGTCAGTTGAACTTATTTCCCGCATCCAGCCCTCTAGGTCTATGAATGGACAAGTGTTACATTCATTATTGATGTGCTTTTACATGCTGCACTTGAGACCAAAACTGTGTCTAATCAGATCAGGACAGAGCACAACCAGCAAACACATCAGTGTGGAGAGAGACCCAGAACATGGAGTATTCTTGAGCTGAGTGATCAACCAGAAAGGGAAAGTTTTCTCCTTAACAGTCACTACTTCAGACTGGGTAAGACAACTCCTAAATATTTCTTGAAGTGTTCACATGCATGCAACCACTACACAGCTCCAGATGCTGTTGGACTGAGGATAGTGATTCAAATATGCGCACAAATTTGTTTTTTTTATTATAAGTGAACTGGCCACTCACGTTATTGTTATTTGTTTTTATATCTGTGATTATTATTATTATTATCTTTGACTTATAAGGCGCCACAAAGGGTCTGCAGCGCCGTACATTACATATACAGAAAACAGAGAACCAAGACACAACATGATACAGAAAGAACAAAATATATACAAACACAGGTGACAGGGTAAAGCAAATCAGATTATTTCTGGGACAGATAGTGAAAGGGATGGTAGAAATCAGCGAGAAGTAGGCTGAAGCTTAAAAAACAGGGAAAACAGGGCTAGCGAAGCAGGCCAAGAGGTACAGAGGGTGATGGAATAGTAGAAGGAGCACACAAGGAAAGAGGGCCCTGTTCATGAGAGCTTACATCCTAAAGGGAAGGGGGAGACACAAATAGGGTGGTACTAACTGGGGGAGAGAGCTAGGACAAGGAAGATAGGAGGAGGACTGATAGACTTGAATAAAGAAATGAGTCTTAAGGGCACGCTTGAAGCCTTTGAGAGTAGATGCTAACCTGATGGAATGTGGAAGATCGTTCCACAGCAGGGGAGCAGCCCGGGCAAAGTCCTGAAGACGAGAGTGAGAGGAGGTGATCAGTGAAGTAGTGAGGCGGCGGTCACAGCAGAGCGGAGGGGGCGGGAAGGAGTGTAGGTAGAGATGAGATTGGAGATGTAGGGAGAGGAAGACTGACTAAGAGCTTTAAAGGTGAGGGTGAGGAGTTTAAATTTAATTCTGTAGGGTATGATGAGCCAATGTAGTGACTGTTGGAGTGAGACTGCAGAGGCAGAGCGGCGGGAGAGAAAAATGAGTGGGCAGCAGCATTGAGGATAGACTTAAGAGGGTCAAGGCGAGAATCAGGTAGGCCAGAGTGAAGGAGGTTACAGTAGTCAAGGCGAGAAATAACAAGCGAGTGAACAAGGGTTTTTGTAGCTTCCGTGGTGAGAAAGGGACGTATCTTAGATATATTCCAAAGGTGGAAGTAGCAGGATTTTTAGAGGGACAGAATGTGAGGCTTGAATGAGAGGGAGGAATCAAGAATGACCCTAAGGCATCGGACTTGGGGGACAGAAACGAGGGTAGTGTTATTAACAGAAATAGAGAGTGGGGAGGTGGGAGAGTCCTGGAAGGGGGAAAGACTCTAAGCTCGGTCTTGGAAATATTTAGTTTAAGGAACCTTTGGGACATCCAAGATGAGATGGCCGAGAGATAGGAGGAGACACGAGACAGAAGGGAAGGGGAGAGGTCAGGGGATGAAAGATAAATTTGGGTATCATCAGCATAGAGGTGGTACTGGAGGCCAAAGGAGCGGATGAGGACACCAAGGGAGGAGGGGTAGAGGGAGAAAAGCAGTTGGCCAAGAACGGAGCCTTGAGGAACGCCAACAGGTAGGGGAGGAGGGGGTGATGTAGAATCATGAATAGAGACTGAGAAGAAGCGATTGGTGAGGTAAGAGGAAAACCAGGAGAGGACAGTGTTATATAGGCCTATAGATTTGAGAGTTTGCAAAAGTAGTGTGTGGTCAACGGTATCGAAGGCAGCAGAGCGGTCAAGAAGAATAAGAACGGAGTAGTGTCTATTGGATTTAGCGAGGAGAAGATCATTAGTGACCTTAGTGAGGGCAGTTTCAGTGGAATGGAGGGGGTGAAAACCAGATTGAAGCAGGTCAAGGAGTGAGTGAGAGGAGAGAAAGGAGGTGAGACGGTTGTAGACAACCCGTTCAAGGAGTTTGGAGGCAAAAGGAAGAAGTGAAACAGGGCGGTAATTAGAGAGGGAGGCAGGATCAAGGGACGGTTTCTTGAGAATGGGGGAGACAAGAGCATGTTTAAAAGAGGAGGGGGAGATTCCAGGGGAGAGGAATAGGTTGAGGAGGTGTGCAAGGTGGGAGCAGGCTTCAAAAGAGAGGGAGCAGAGGAGGTGGGAGGGGATTGGTTCCTGTGTGCAAGTAGAGGGGGGAGAGGAAGAGAGAAGGGTATGGCCTTCATCTGCAGATATCAGAGTGAAGGAAGAGAAGAAGGGTAAGCTAGCAGGAGGGGAGAAAGGAGATAGCAGCAGCAGAGGAGGGTGAGAATGGGGACAGAGTGGGCATGGAGGGGGGAGAGGGTGGGGTAAGAAGGGACTGCTGGGAGATGTCATGACGTATAGACACAATCTTGGCGGTGAAGTGGGTAGCAAAGTCGACAGCAGAGAGCGTGGGGGGAGTGGGAGAGGGGGAGGGGAGAGGAAAGAGTTGAAGGTGGCAAAAAGCCGACGGAGGTTGGAGGATTGGGAAGAAATGAGAGCTTTAAAGAAAGATTGTTTAGAGAGCAATAGGGCCGAACTGTAAGAGGCAAGTATGAACTTGAAGTGGAGGAAGTAAGCATGAGTGCGTGACTTTCTCCAGAGCCGTTCTGCACTGCGGGAGCATTTTTGAAGATAGCGGGTAAGTTTAGTGTGCCACCGTTGCGGCGGGGACCGACGAAGCTTGACGGTGACAACCGGGGCGACAGAGTCAAGTGCAGCGGTAAGAGTGCGATTGTAATGAGGGATGAGTGATGGGGGAGAGCAGCGAGCCCAGGGAGGAGGAGAAACTGGTAGGATCAACTGTGTCAAGATTGCGCCTGGTGAGAGTAACCTTGGGGGACGGGGACGATGAGAGGGGTGGAGAGATGCTAAAAGAGTGGAGATGGTGATCCGAGAGAGGAAACAGTGAATTAATGAGGTCAGAGACAGTACCGAGGTGTGAAAAAAAACAGATCTAGGGAGTGTCCACTGCGGTGGGAGGGAGAGGAAGTCCATTGAGAGAGACCAAGGGAGGAGAGGGAGAGAAGTTTGGAGGCAGCAGGGTCTGAAGGATTGTCTATAGGGATATTAAAGTCCCCCAAGATGAGGGAGGGAAGGTCAGAGGAGAGAAAGTGAGGGAGCCAGGTGGCAAAGTGATCAAGAAATTGGGAGACCGGACCAGGAGGATGGTATATAACCGCAACACGGAGGTGGACTAGGTGGAAATGGCAGATAGAGTGTACCTCAAAGGAGGAAAAAGGGAGGGAGGGTTCAGGGGCAAGAACCCAAAAAGATCAGCAGGAGGAGAGAAGTATGCCGACACTACCACCTTGCCGTTCCCCAGGTCTGGGTGTGTGGGAGAAGGACAAGCCCCCGAGAGAGCAGCTAGAGAGGTAGTGTCCTCAGGGGATAGCCAGGTTTCAGTGATGGCAAGCAGGTTGAAGGATCTAGAGATAAAGAGATCATGGATAGAGGTCAATTTGTTACAGACTGATCTGGCATTCCAGAGACCACAGGATAGTGGAAAAGAGGGAAGAGGAGAGATGTGGATGAGATTGTTGGGGTTGCTCGTCTGCGAGGGTGAGTATGATATGGAGCGAGGGGAATGACAGGAAGAGAGGGTTGGAATTGGACGAGAAACAAAAATAAAAGGGGATTTGTCAGCAGACAGGAGAGGAGGGGCAGGGGAGCAAGAGGTAGCAGAGGAGTGGAGATGGGGCAGATAAGGGGGTTTATGAATGGGAGAGGCAGAAGATAGGAGTGACGTGAGGGATTAGATTATCTGTGGGGAAAGAGAGGGAGGTGGTAGGTAGGAGCAGACTGACGCTGAGAGAAGAGCAGCGAAGGGGACAAGAGGGAAAGGGTGTGAGTGGGGAAAAGGAGGAGAGAGGAAAATATGGAAGAGGGGGCAGCGTGTTAGATCAGGGGCCCAGAGGCACAGAAGAGAAGAGAGGAGTGAAATAGGGAGGGGGATGGGAAGTGAGAGGGGGGAGTGAGGAGGAGGAAGAATATGGAAAGATTGGACATGGGAAGCAGGGGGATAGAGGGAGAGGACAGAAGTGAAAGAGGAGTAAATCATGATTAAAGCTAGAGAAGGTGTGGAATAGACAGTTGAAAGAATTCAGAAATCAAGGATGGTAAGCGCTTACAAGTGGAGTGAGGAAATGGTGAGAGCACGAAAGGTCAGTAAAGTGAAAGAGTGCAAAGGTAGAAGGAGAGAAAGGAGGAAGAAAAGATGTAAAGTATGAGTTAGGGAATAGGAAGCAGTAAGGACAGCAGAGATACCAGAAGGATGTGTTTAGGAAAAACAGATAGATGAAACAGTGACATCAGGTATGATTGGAAGGCAATAGTGTAACATAAGGCATAATACAAGGTGCACTGAGCTGGTTATACAAGTCCACAGGACAAGAGGGAGCCAGTTCAAAGTTCAAGCAAGTGGAGCCACAGTGTGGTTTAAAAGTGGGAATCCAAGCAGCGTAAGAGGAATCAGCAAGTCATAATACTGCAGCAGGCCTGAATAAGTGTGAGAAACAGTTCAGCAGATAGAGTCCAGGCAGTTAGCAATCCAGGTGGTGAAGAATATCAGAGCTCAAAGCTGATTGTGGAATGTTGTCCTCATGTAGTAGTGTTTGCAGGTAAAAGGTTCCCCTTCTGTTCTCCTCTTGTTCCTCTCTTGTATATCTCTAACGGTACTAACTAAATTAGTTAATACACTTGTAAGAATCTCACTTAGAAGAATTCTCACTAGCTAACAGCCTCACTGGCTTAAACAGCCTAATACTGCTGTTTAAATAGGTTCAAATAGCCATGTGACCACTTTCATGAGTTAACCCCCACTAATCACACACTACAAACAAAGTAATACAATTCTTAAACAAACAAATAGAGGGTAACCATACCATGTCACTAAAATATCTGCACAATTGATCTTTTACAGATAGCTTTAGCAGTGGCTGAATGAGATATTTACCATATCACTAAAATATCTGCACAATTGATGTATGGTTTTATCATACGGATTGCGCTATATTTGTGACAGATATTTTCTCTTATTAGCTTCAGTCCCCTGGTGCTCCTGCTGTTTTTGTTTTTTATTTCTTGTATTTGTTTCAGGACTGCCACTCCTTAGAGTGGATGTGACATGGGATGTTTTTGAATATATATTCTTTGTTGTCTACCCTTGGAGTAGGAGCGCACAAGAATTTTGTTGTTTAGTATCTTTAACAGAAATATGGCAGTGTTCGATCAACTGCTTCAGAGTACATAGAAATCTTCTGAATTTGAGGGACCTAAGTAAAGGAACAGCCCGTCCCTAGTTTACAACATATAATGTGTTTTTACCAGGACCTGATTAAGAAATCAGACTAACACACGCCAGGCTGATACATGGTCGTTAAAAATGAACTTGCCCTTGTTTTAAAATCTTTGTCACTCATTTCGTTCTCATTAAAATCAGAACTTGTTTCAAAACGGAGGCAATAACGAGAGTGAAAGGACAGGGGCTGTCATGCCCTGCGCCTGTCGCCATCCTTGTCTCTCCTACACACTTATACTCAAGCGCCTGCCCAAGGATGAGTCATTGTCTTCAGCCTTTACCTTGTCAATATGTCAAGATAATATCATACACTTTTCTTTTATGTTTTCTTCTTACTTAGGAGAACAACTATTCACTTATATTTTAATATGAATTTTATATTATACTTCTCCCATTACAATTTTGCATCCACAAAAATTTTGCGCCACCTAAAAGCCTAAGTCAGCCTATTGGATAATAATGCGTGAGCTGGCAATTTTGCCTATTGATAAATAGACCCCTAAATATTTTTCTTTTGGACATTCTACTGTATGTGTAATTATGACGTGAGGTTATATTTAACCATTTTCTATGTACATTTTGTAGTAGTGTGTAGCTGGCAGCACATAGAACTTACTTTGCTTGAAGCTCCTGCCATCTTTAGGGGAACATGTGCAAGAGTAGTGTTTGGGAACTCCTTTATATGTAAGAAAGGGAGAATTGTGGTTGAAACTATATTCTCCCCAACCATTTTCCCTTTGTCACGTGTGCCCCAATCTCTCCCCCCGTTTTCCCCGCAGGTTCCTAACTATTGCATTGTAGAGTGAAGGAAGGATCTTGCCTTTACAACAACACCTACATCTCCTTATTATTATCTTATTATTTAACATTTTTTGCAAACATATTGCTTTTTGTCTTTTCTTTTATTGGTTTAATAATAATGTACATTATAATGCATAGGAACATGGTTCTATATAACCTCAACAAAAGTCATATAATGTAAAGAACCACTAAACCTAAAATAGAAGTTACCTGAAATAAAATAGCTGTTAATAAAATTCAAAAACAAAAATATAGATGTAAAGTTAACCATTGACCAGTTTGTAATTGACCGTTAAGAACTGGATACAACTGACCAAATTATTCTATACAGCTGAAGTTTACACGTTATTTTTCTACAAGCGGCAGATTGTATACTTCCCTATTGCTTGAGGTTGTTTAGTTATACATATTTAGCAGACTGTGTTTTTAAAAAGTTGTTTTGCATTTCATCTTGTTTCCTTTTTCCACATACATGTTGCAGTTTCCAACTGTCTCTGGTCTCCTGGGCAGTGCTGGTTCTTGTCCAGATCAATGACCTTTTTAATACTGACTACTATTTATTAAAGGTGGCCATGCTATAATTATATCTGGTGGTCATGCTATGTTTGAGGCTGTAATGTGCTAAGTCAGCTAAAAGTACAAAGTTGCACAAGAAATGCTTAGTCCTGCCAGCCAAGCAACAACGTGTCCCGGGAAATGATCTTCAAATGTAGGAAACTCACTGCTGATTGTGAGAGAAGTTATAAGAAGCACGTAGCTATCACACATTCTGCTTTTGCTGTAGGCTTGTAGAATGGACTGGCAAGATATCAATTGTGGCCGGATCACTTAGAAATACGCACCTGAATTTACTGTGAATGCAATAAGTGTATTTTTGTTACAGGTATTTTTGAAAAGAGAGTTTTTGTCGAACACTTTGAAATCAGTATTTCCTATGTTGATTAAGCATTTGATTTGAAGCGTGTATCTCCTGTGTGTCTGTGTCGGAGATAATTGGGAAAATAACCCAATTGTGATAAAGCATACAAATAATTCTTCTTAAATTGCAGATTTCTGTTTACATCCAACTTCAGATTATGCATTGCTTCTTGATGCATTAATTAATATAAATATGTGATATCCCAGCCAGACATACTGGTGCCGGGTTGGTTAAAGAGGCAGAGGGTTGCATACCCCCTTCTAACGTATGTAAAAAAAACTGTATAACAATGGACAGCAGAGCCCATGTAGAGTATATTTCACATTTCACCTGTACTTCTGGATGATCACCAGTACTAGTGTGTAAACGGTTCATATACGGATCCATTAAGCGCAATAAACCATTAGTGCTTTCAAGATTCTCCCTGATGCCTATTGTCATCTGTATCCTGTGACCAGCAGATAAGAGCTAACATTCTAATTGGTTCCCTAGCTTAGCATCCTGTGTCAATGATCTGCCTGCTACCCAGTGGTCTTTATTCACACTAAGCTCTCGTATCGTATGCAAAATTAATCTGCACATGACGAGAACCGGACCATACACAACTAAACACAGCAACAGTAAATTCATGTTTGTATGCAAAGGACACTTACTACAGCCTATGATTTCTGGGAGGTGGAAAGGTGGCGGGGAAGGGGGCATTCGCCCGCAGTCAATGTATAATAAGGATGTGCCAAACTTCAGGGCAACCACATCTGAATCAAGCTTTGGGCATCACAAAGGTACCGTATATACTCGAGTATAAGTCGACCCGAATATAAGCCGAGGCACTTAATTTTACCACAAAAAACTGGGAAAACTTATTGACTCGAGTATAAGCCTAGGGTGGGAAATGCAGCAGCTACTGGTAAATTTCAAAAATAAAAACAGTGCTGGATATCGTTAACACTGAGCTCCCAATAATACAAACGTGAGGTTGTAAATAAATATATCAAAATTTATTGTTATTAAACATCAATAAAATTATATAAATACATAATATATACCCATATCCTAATAAATTGTACACAGATGGTTAAACTAAATCCTTTGCACTTGGTATCAAGCCTAATAGGTGAACACAGATATAAATAACATTCACTAAAGACAACTCAGATCATTAATATAGAAATCAATGAGACAGTCTGTGGATACTAAATACATGTGCCAGTTCCGTTTATTCTCCTTTAGAAGGTGATGAGCAGTTACTCCTATGTGTTCAGAACAGTACAGTAAATTAGGCTTTAGTAATGCAAAAGATGCTGCTGATATAATAGCTCAGATAAAGATAAGTTTGATTTTGTTTGCTGGAAGAAACATTTTAACAGAACAATACAATTTGCTTTGTGTAATTTAACCCTTATTATACTTGAAGTTTGGGATGTTTTTAGACTTTTCAATGATTTCACAGTTATGCAAAGGAATCTTTAGACATTTATTAATAGGTGACACAAAATGAAAATATTGGACTTTAGAAAACTGATGCAAATAATTGCAGTTGACAAGTCAGGGTACTCACATGTGTCTCTGACCAGCGAAGCTAGATGGAAATATCCCGGTCTTTAGCTTTGACTGACAGGCTCCTTTCATTTAACTTTATTGTTCCTTGTGCAATGAACACACAAAAACGGGCTACAATAAAATGGTGGCTGACAGTGATCCACAGAGGCTGCAGATGCCTGCAGATGAGCGGGGGAGACTGGAGAACGGAGACCAGGTAAGTGGGACTCGAGTATAAGCCGAGGGGGGCTTTTTTCAGCACAAAAAATGTGCTGAAAAACTCGGCTTATACACGAGTATATACGGTACTTGTTTTTCTGCAGTATCTCTTGCTCCAGATACAGTCCTGAGTGCTAAGTGATGACAGTCTTGTGTGAATGCTATAACATGTGTTTGCAATCATGAGCAACTGTAAAAAAAATATTTTATGTTCAGTAGACATTTGTTAGGTTTCAAGGTTACCTTAGTCAGTATTTACGCCGGCCTTCCTAGGGCGCGGAGTCTAACGGCCCTCCCGGTCTTCTCCAAGAACCGCCGCAAGGCAGGGTGGGTTTTGCTGCCGGAGAACCGCAGGTCGCGGCCCCCAGGTTAGCCTACTGACGTAAGGAGAGAGTTCTATGAGATGGACATGTAGCGGCACGGTCAGACCCACAGACGAATAGATAAATGAAGTCACTAACCGTATACTCAGAAGGTAGTAGTCTGGAGTAGAGACTAGCGGGATGCAGGAGTCAATCCACGGTACAGCCCCAGGAGCAGAAGCGTAGTCCAGAATAGCCGGTTCGGTACACAGAGATCCGTCCGTTATGCAGTACCAGGGGTTAGGCAGAAGAATGGTCTGGAGACTAGCTGGTTCGGTACACAGAGATCCGTCCGTTATGCAGTACCAGGGGTTAGGCAGGAGAATGGTCTGGAGAATAGCGCTGGTTCGGTACACAGAGATCCGTCCGTTATGCAGTACCAGGGGTTAGGCAGGAGAATGGTCTGGAGAATAGCGCTGGTTCGGTACACAGAGATCAATAGTCACAGAGGAGAACACCAGGGTCCAAGCACAGGAAGTGCAGCCAGATACAGGAAAACACGTTGCTCTGACACCTGCAGTGTGTCAGAGCAGTCCTGAAGTAGGGATTTGAATTCCCCGCCCAGATCAGCTGAGCTGCCGCCGGGACCTACCCGGAAGTGCGGCAGTCCAGAACGGGGGAGCGGCGCTGACACGGGTAAGCGCCGTGACAGTACCCCCCCCCATTAGGGATGGCCACCGGACAGCCTATAAGGTTTCTGAGGGAATTTGGCATGGAATTTTCTTAACAGTACTGGAGCATGTAGATCACGTGCCGGAATCCATGAACGCTCCTCTGGTCCGTAGCCTTTCCAATCAACCAAGAATTGTAGAGAACCTCTGGAAATACGAGAATTTAGAATTTCCTTGACCTCGAATTCATGATCTTGCGTAGAGACAGCGGCAGGAGGTCTCTTGGAAGAGGAAAATTTATTAATGACCAGTGGCTTGAGGAGGGAAATGTGAAACACGTTGGGAATCCTTAAAGTAGGAGGCAACTTTAATCTGAAAGCTACTGGATTAATAACCTCCAAGATCTTGAAGGGTCCAATGAAACGGGGAGCGAATTTCCTAGAAGGAACCAACAGGCGAAGGTTCCGCGTAGATAGCCATACCTTATCGCCAGGAGAAAGTAATGGGGAAGGTCTTCTTTTCTTATCAAACGCCTTTTTGCTGGTGGCAGTGGCGTGAAGTAGGTTACGTTTGATTATACCCCACCTGGACGAGAAGTCTGACCACATGGAATCTACAGCAGGAATTCCGGATGTAGGCAAATCATTAAAAGGAGGAACTCTAGGATGAAAGCCTTGGAGAGCAAAAAAAGGGGAAACCAATGTAGAGTCATGAGAATTATTATTGTGAGCAAATTCTGCCCAAGGTAACAAATCAACCCAGTCGTCATGTTTAGCTGAAATGAAGCATCTGAGGAATTTTTCGAGCTCTTGATTAGTCCTCTCCGTTAGACCATTGCTTTGGGGGTGGTATGCAGAGGAAAAATTCAGTTTGATTCCACAAACACGAGAAAAGGCTCTCCAAAATCTTGCAACAAACTGTGTTCCACGGTCTGAAACGATGATCTCTGGGCAACCATGGAGACGAAATATTTCCTTAATAAAAAGTTGTGCCAGCACCGGAGCAGATGGGAGGCCTTTTAGAGGTACGAAATGAGCAGCCCGAGAGAAACGGTCTGTGACTACCCAAACCACGGAAAAACCTCTTGAAGAGGGTAAATCAGTGATAAAGTCCATGGAGAGATGACTCCATGGACGATCCGGAATGGGTAAAGGCTGTAACAACCCATAGGAGGCTTGTCGAGGTACTTTGTTCTGAGCGCAGACGGAACAAGCCGTAACGAACTCCCGAACATCAGAGTGAATCGATGGCCACCAGTAATTACGGGAGACAAAATCCAGAGTCTTCCTGATCCCAGCATGACCAGAGAACCGAGAGGCGTGAGCCCACTTGAGGAGTCTTGATCGAAGATGAGAAGAAACAAAGGTCTTCCCGGGAGGAATCGCTAGATGAGCAGGGGTGGTGGCCAGTATACATTTGGAACCCAGGATGGGTTTAGGAGTATCCTCAATAGTATCAGTGGCATCAAAGGATCGAGAAAGAGCATCCGCTTTCTTGTTCTTAGATCCTGGTCTAAAGGTGATGATCATATCAAACCGGGAGAAAAACAGGGACCATCTGGCTTGCCGAGGGTTTAAACAAGAAGCTGTTTGTAAGTATAGAAGGTTCTTGTGATCTGTAAAAATCGTGATAGGAAACCTAGCTCCTTCCAAATGATGTCTCCATGCTTCTAAGGCTAATTTGATGGCCAGGAGTTCCCTATCTCCGATGCCATAATTCTTCTCGGCAACAGAAAGTTTACGGGAAAAGAAACCACAAGGAGATAATTTTCCACCAGAGTCCTTCTGTGACAAAATGGCCCCCACTCCCACCGAGGAGGCATCGACCTCCAGAAAGAAGGGAAAGGTAGGATCTGGTTGATGGAGGATAGGAGCTGTCGTGAACGCTTTCTTTAGGGAAGAAAAGGCCTTTTCTGCCTCAGGGGGCCAAAGTTTAGTATTGATAGCTTTCTTGGTTAATGCAGTAATGGGTGCGATCACCGAGGAAAAGCCTTTAATGAAATGCCGATAGTAATTGGCAAAGCCTATGAAACGTTGGATTGCTTTCAGGCCTATCGGCTGAGGCCATTCAGAAACTGCCTTTATTTTCTCGGGATCCATGCATAGCCCAGATCCAGAGATCACGTGTCCAAGAAAGGGAATATGACTTTTTTCAAAGATGCATTTATCCAAATTACAAAACAGTTGATGTACCCGAAGGCGTTCAAGTACCAAGGAAACATGATGGCGGTGCAACACGATGTCTGGAGAGAATATCAGGATATCATCCAGGTAAATAACTACGAACTGGTAGAGAAAATCTTGAAAAATTTCGTTGATGAAGTTTTGAAAAACTGCGGGGGCATTACATAACCCGAAGGGCATAACTAAATATTCAAAGTGTCCATCATGGGTATTGAACGCAGTCTTCCATTCATCCCCTTGTTTAATACGGATCAAATTGTAGGCACCCTTCAAGTCTAATTTGGAAAAAATAACTGCACCTTTTATTCTATCAAATAGCTCTGAAATCAATGGTAACGGATATTTGTTCTTCACCGTTATGGCATTCAGCCCACGATAATCTATACATGGACGTAGACCCCCGTCTTTCTTTTTAACGAAAAAAAAACCGGCTCCTGCAGGAGAGGATGATTTTCGAATAAAGCCTCTTTCTAGGTTTTCTTCTATGTATTTAGACATGGAGTTGGACTCTGGTAGTGATAGCGAAAAAACGCGTCCTCTGGGTGGTATCTTGTCCGGTAAAAGCTCAATAGAACAATCCCATGGTCTATGGGGAGGTAATTTGGAGGCCTCCTTTTCGCAAAACACATCAGAGAATGAACGGTATTGGAGAGGAATACCA
Organism: Mixophyes fleayi; assembly: GCF_038048845.1. NCBI lineage: Eukaryota > Metazoa > Chordata > Amphibia > Anura > Limnodynastidae > Mixophyes > Mixophyes fleayi. The sequence continues at coordinate 56,754,900 of NC_134407.1, forward strand.
GTGGACTTAAATGATGATGCAGCTTCGTTCTTAGTGAATTTATTGATTCTGGGAAGGCAACGAGAATGACAGGCCGGGCCCCAGGCAAGAACTTCTGGCTTATGCCAATCTAATGTAGGGGAATGAAGTTGGAGCCATGGAAGACCAAGAATGAGGGGATTAATAGCCTCTGGAATGACCAACAAGGAAATAGATTCAGTATGCAGGGCTCCTATACGAAGAGAGAGCTTGATGGTACGTTTCTTGAGTGATCCTCCACTAATACGTTTTCCATCAATGGCTGTGATGGCAATCGGGGGATCCAGGGGAAGGGTAGGTAAGGACAACTTCTCCACTATGTCAGCTCTTATGAAATTCCCTGCTGCTCCGGAGTCAATGAGTGCTGGAAGAGAAAGCTGTTTGTCAAAGGATTGTAACAGAACCTGGATAGAAAAACTAGAATCAACGGGAGAGGAAATACGTACACCTAACTTGGCCTCTCCATCGTTAGTTAGGTTCGGTCGTTTCCCGGACGCTTAAGACAATTGTTTAGCAAATGGCCAGGCTCTCCGCAGTAGAGACATAAACGATTTTTGAACCGTCTTTCCCTCTCTTCTTGAGAAAGGCGAGCTCTTCCCAACTGCATGGGCTCCTCCTCAGACATCACCGGGCTCTGAAAACGTGGGACCAGACGAAAAGGAGAACGACGAGAACTCTCTTTCTCCTGAGAGCGTTCACGGAATCTAATGTCGATCTGGTTACATAGAGAGACCAAAGCATCCAGAGAAGTTGGAAGTTCACGACCTGCCAATTCGTCTTTAATGCGGTCGGTCAAACCCTGCCAGAAGGTTGCTACCAGGGCCTCATTATTCCAACGTAACTCAGCCGCCATAGTGCGAAACTGAAGGGCATACTGGCCTATGGTCATGGAGCCTTGACGCAGACGAAGGATGCCAGAGGCAGCGCTGGAAACTCTTCCTGGTTCATCAAAGACGTGTCTGAAAGCCTCCAGGAAGGTGGAACAGTTATGTAGTGAAGGATCATTGTGTTCCCATAGGGGAGATGCCCAGGCAAGAGCTTGACCGGTAAGTAACGAGATAATATACGCTACTTTAGCTTTTTCAGTAGGGAAGTTCCCTGGCTGGAGTTCGAACTGGATATCACACTGATTTAAAAATCCACGGCAGGCCTTGGGGTCCCCATCGAATTTCGGAGGATTAGGGATGCGAAGTTGGGAATTCACCGGGAGAGGAGCGGCACCACCCCCCTGGGCAGAAGCAGGTTGGGGGGGAATCGGTAGTGGATCAGGTACCGCTGCCTGAACTGCCTGGGCTGACACCGCCCCCTGCAGTGTGTCCAGGCGAGCAGACATGCTCTGAAGAAACTGAAGCAACTGTGCCTGGTTCTTGTCCTGTTCCTCTACCCGGGTAGCTAAATGTTCCAATAACTCCCTGGTTGAGGGGTTCCCGGATCCGTCCATCAAATAGATATAAGGTCAGAGCAAACTGTTAGGTTTCAAGGTTACCTTAGTCAGTATTTACGCCGGCCTTCCTAGGGCGCGGAGTCTAACGGCCCTCCCGGTCTTCTCCAAGAACCGCCGCAAGGCAGGGTGGGTTTTGCTGCCGGAGAACCGCAGGTCGCGGCCCCCAGGTTAGCCTACTGACGTAAGGAGAGAGTTCTATGAGATGGACATGTAGCGGCACGGTCAGACCCACAGACGAATAGATAAATGAAGTCACTAACCGTATACTCAGAAGGTAGTAGTCTGGAGTAGAGACTAGCGGGATGCAGGAGTCAATCCACGGTACAGCCCCAGGAGCAGAAGCGTAGTCCAGAATAGCCGGTTCGGTACACAGAGATCCGTCCGTTATGCAGTACCAGGGGTTAGGCAGAAGAATGGTCTGGAGACTAGCTGGTTCGGTACACAGAGATCCGTCCGTTATGCAGTACCAGGGGTTAGGCAGGAGAATGGTCTGGAGAATAGCGCTGGTTCGGTACACAGAGATCCGTCCGTTATGCAGTACCAGGGGTTAGGCAGGAGAATGGTCTGGAGAATAGCGCTGGTTCGGTACACAGAGATCAATAGTCACAGAGGAGAACACCAGGGTCCAAGCACAGGAAGTGCAGCCAGATACAGGAAAACACGTTGCTCTGACACCTGCAGTGTGTCAGAGCAGTCCTGAAGTAGGGATTTGAATTCCCCGCCCAGATCAGCTGAGCTGCCGCCGGGACCTACCCGGAAGTGCGGCAGTCCAGAACGGGGGAGCGGCGCTGACACGGGTAAGCGCCGTGACAACATTAAGATCATCCTAATAAATGTATATGATTAAAAAATAAGGATAAAAAAAAATTTTATTTTTTGTTTTCAACTGTTTTGTCATTAATACTTATATTATTATCAGGTGACATTAATTGAATAGGTTTTTATTTTTTCTATGTGTACTTTTGCAAATGTATATTTCACATAGGCGTTGGACGTATCCTTCATTGTCTTGTTCAATAGAGCAGAGCAGACCTACACCCGAATTCATCAGCGCACGTATCTTCAAAGAGATCCGCTCCTTGTTGAATTTGGGAGTTGCGCTCAGTATGCGTGCCTTGATGAATCAGGCCCATCATCACCAGCAAAGTGTCGCTATAGCAGCTATATCGACCGGCAGGCGCGAGCTGGCAGGTTTCGGCCCGGGGGGGCGCACAGGTGGCCGCATCACATGACACGCGATGTGGCCGTGTCATAATGACGGGGCCGCATCGTGTGTCACGTGATGTGGCCGCAGGTAATATTGAAAAAAAAATTCATCCATGGGGGAGGATGGGGGGAGGCGGCCGGGCCGAACAGCCGTTAGAGTGAGTGGCCCGGGTGCCCGCTGCCCCCCTGCCCAGCCCGCCCCTGCCGACCGCCCAGAAGTAAGCAGTTCCAGGTGCCAGTGAAGGAGTTCGGTGGTGACAGTGACTATCCTCCTACAACTAGTACGCAGTTGGCATTCGCAGTCGGCAGGTGATACCAGTGGGAGTGAAGGGTTAATTACAGAAGGCAATCCAGATAAAATGTAGTAAGTCCAAGGGGACAGGGAGGCAGAGTAATCCCACCCTGCCCCATCAGTATTTTAAAAGGCGCTGCATCTGGGTGCAGGGATGAAGTATACAGGATGCCGTGCAATGGGGACACCCAGATGCTACTTTAAACTGCATTATGCTCAGAAATGCCCCTATAATGGGTATACAGTATATAGAGTTAGTGGTTGAGGTTTCCAGTTCCCCAAAGGACTAATTTATCAGGACCTTCTGCATCCTAAATGATATTACAGAGCAGTTTATAATATAATGGCACAATTTACAAGGTGCAAAATGCGAGAAAGAAACACAGTTTTCTTGTTATAGCAAATGCAGCTGCAACACTTTCACCTACATTAGTTACATCACTGTATGTATACACAATAAAAGCGTTCATTCACAAAGCTCAAATTGGTCTGAGGTTCTTACAAGGCATTGTATTCAAAGTCACCCAGGCATGACATGCAACTATCAGTATAAAGTCTGATACTAACTGTGCACGTAGAGAGCTCATTACTCATGTACACAACATATAGTACTATAATATTGGCATGATCATGGTGTCATATGTGACTCAGATTTATTAAATGGAACTAAATGCAAGTCTTGAAGACAATATTTTACAAAGTCCGTATTAGAGACATCCGTACACACTATAAATGTGGGTGATGGGTAATCAGTTCTATAATCTCACCATATCTTTCAAAGTGATTAATCTTTCACAGAATAGTGTTCAATTAATGACTTCAGAATAATTTTCTGAGTAAACAAAATAGATGTGACTCACTCTAGTTTACAACATATCAAAGTGTTGTGTCTTATTGCCACGTACAATTTAGAGATGGGCGGGCTTGGTTTCAAGGAAACCGAACCCACCCGAACTTCGTGGATCCGAGTACCGAGCCGAGTCCGCTCAGTACTCTCGCGCCTATTCGGATTCCAAAACGAGGCAAAAAGTCATTGTGACGTCGTTGGATGTCGGATCTCGCGAGTTTTGGAATCTATAAATACCTCCCTCCACGGCGATCTAGCGCCATTTCAGAGAGGGACACAGAAGGGGTAGCATAGGGTGTAGAGCAGTTGGGCAGGCAAATAGATAGAATTGAAAGAGGAGGGGGTAGCAGTGTTAAAGAAAGTAATCATTGACATTCAGGAGAGCTCCATAGCTCCTGTGTTAAATCTCATTGCAGAAAAATACAAATAATAGTGCTTACAGGGTTGATGTAATTCTGCAGTCCAATTCTACAGTGTTATCAGGGCCGGATTAACCCAGGGTCTAACTGGGCTACAGCCCAGGGGCCTCGGGCATCCAGGAGGCCCTTGACAGAGCTCACCATAATTATTGAACGGGACGGAGGAGGGGGCGCCCCCAGCACGATCAATGCTGAGCTCTGTCACTGCAGTCCTCCTTCTCCGGCGCTCAGTAATCTCCTTACTGAGGAGATCTCGCGAGAGTGTCACGAGATCTCCTCAGTAAGCAGCTTACAGCGCGCCGCAGAAGGAGGACTGCAGTGACAGGAGAAGGTAAGCACTTGGGGGGGGGGGCGGTCGGCTAACAGGGGGGCCAGGCTGCTAACGGGGGGGGCCTCACGGGGAATGGGGGCCCCCTTAGCCCAGGGGCCTCCATTCCGTTAATCCGGCCCTGTGTGTTATATAGGTAACACACAGAAAGGAGAGCTCTATTGGTAATTCTCATTGCAGATATACAACTACTAGTCCTTGCAGGCTTTTCTTCTAAATTTGCACAAAAAAGTGTATGGTGTTATATACACCTAAAGAGAAGAGCTCCATTGCTCCATTGCTAATTGTCATTGCAGAAATACAAATACTAGGCCTTGCAGGCTTTTCTTCTTAGTTTTCTTTTCTGCTATGTGCCAATGTGTCCTAGATGTGCTAGGAACTGCCGTGTGTTTGTGTCATTGCTCTGTCGCTTACCATCCAGCCAGGTTGCTGCAGTATTTGTCCTAAAGTGTATGAAAATAATAATGTGACCTGTGAGGTGGTCAAAATTGACTGCAAATGACTTGAAATTAGTGTTATTGAGGTTAATAATAATGTAGAATCAAAAAAAGAGCAAAATTATGTGATTTTAGCATATTTTAGCAAATTTTATAAAAAAAAATACAAAACCAAAACACACGAGGGTGGTTTTGCCAAAACCAAAACCAAAACACGAAGCTAATCCAGATCCAAAACCAAAACCAAAACACGGGGGTCAGTGAACATCTCTAGTAAAATTCTATTTATTTTATTACAACATTAAATGTTGATTCCGCTTTTGGTGAGTTTTTTTCTTTTAAGGGTTATGGGCCTGATGTAGATATGGATGCAATATACACTGAAATTGTAAGTGTAAATTGTATCCCGTAATTTACACAGGATTCCAAGTCGAACGGATCTTTATCTGCCTTATGGCTGGTGTGCATGATACACTTGTATCAGACACAGCTGCCCTATAAAAAATACATTTTAAAAAAAAGTGTGTAACGATCGCCCCCCCCTAGCAGGGGCTTGCTGCCGACAGCTACACACTGTGCAGGTCCGTTCAGCAGTGACAGTGTGCTGCCCGACTGCTCTGATTGTGTTTTAAACACAATCAGAGCAGCGGGACAGCACACTGTCACTGCTGAACGGACCTGCACATACTGTGCAGCCGCCGGCAGCCTTAGAAGTCGGAAAGGGGTGGGGCCTAAATCGCCCCCCCTACATCGCCCGGGGTATAGCCATTTCCTAGATCCGCCCCTGCAACTGTAACTGTATATCTCTGTGATGTAACTACTTTTAGAACTGTACAATGTATAAATTGTTGAGCTCTGTGTTTTGGACCCCAGAGCGTTCTGATTGAAGCTTGAGTTGGTGCCACCTGAAGCACATGTGTGTATACCAAACTTTGCCTTTTAATATACTTTGCGGATAAAACCTATGTGCTTTGGAACCACAGCGATCGCAGAGGACAATATTTATTTTAAACGATAGTTATGGCTGTAACAATAGGTCTTCATCAATAAGTGCATTTGATTTTGGTGAAAAGTGTCTAAAATTCCTCACAAATGCTGCTTATGAAGCTAAATAAACTGCAGTGTGACCAACAGGTGGCAGTACAGTCAAAATGTAGAGGGTAGGAAGAACATAGACACTTTTTGCATATATGTTTGTATTATATGTATTCCATGAACAGTGTAACGTTAAAGATTTTATTAGAGAATTTTATAAACATTAAAATACTGACCTTGCATCTCCTGCTCATTACACTAAATTTACTAAAAAGGAAGCACTTGTCCCACCATATAAAAACACATGGTTTGCAAACTTTTTTACTTAAATGAAAACTGACCTTATTATATATATATCAACTGTTTAGCATTTGTTGTTGTCCACAGGCGAAATGGGGGGGGGGGGGGGGTTAGCTCTAGTGCTTCAGGTTCTAAAATAAAAAAAATGCCCAGTCCACTCGGGGGGCATTGATGTAGTGAAGTAACTTTAGGTGAGAAAACGTACCTGAAGTCATAGTTATTTAGTTATTATGCCTGCTTACCTATGTCACTCTGGGTAGGGGACCCACAAAACAAAGTGATGGATTGGAGCACACTCTGCATCCAAGATAGATATGCCAGGTCTTCTGAGAAGATGACTGCACTATCTACCAATATGGCTAAGTCTGCAGTAAACCAGAATATCTCCAGCCATAATCAGATTAAACATAAACCTACTTGTATTTTAAGTTCAGTGGTCACTTAATCACTTATACCTACTTGAATATATGATAATAAGTCTCTTGCGCTACTGAGTGAGTTCACATATGGTCTTATTATCATATATTCAATTTGCTACTTTTGGAATATCTGTGTGGTTCCTTTAGGGGTAAACAGCAGCAACTGTGAACAGTGCAGCTTTCCACTTTTCATTTAAATTTATTTTTACTTATACATACTTAAAGAGACCAATGCTGCTGATTTAACCAAAAATTGAGCGACGAGATCACTGGTTAATTTGGACACATAAATGGGCCACATAAGGAGGTAAATGTATCAAACTGAGAGTTTTCCGGCGGGATTGAAAAACCAATCAGATTCTAGCTATCATTTATTTAGTACAGTCTACAAAATGAAAGCTAGAATCTGATTGGTTGCTACAGGCAACATCTCCACTTTTCAAACCCGCCAGAAAACTCTCAGCTTGATACATTTACTCTTAGATGTGCTCCAGTCACTTGTTTCTTGGATTAAGCACCCAGATCGCTTATGGCTTCATTTCTTCCTGTATTTTTAGATAATTAATACACCCAGGGGGAGATAGTGATCACAAGATGACATTTTTTCTGCTATACTCGTCTGCCTCTGCATGGCCATCTTTTGACTGCATTTTACATTATACCCAATAAGGATCCTCTAAATTTATTCTGGTTTCACATGTTGAAAATGCATATAAACAGCATTGCATTCATGTATGTGTTTAAACGTTTGATCTGTGTTTCTTAAACATGCTATCAGACCGCAATTATTGTTAGAGCCAATGTTTCTTGAACATTGTACAGATTTGGATAATTCATTGCACAAGGATGTTGACATTTTAAGATAAGTAATGCACTGTTCACAAACATTCCAAAACAATGTTGCATTCACTGTCAACGTGTGAATTATGTGTTTATATTTTGTATTGTATTGGAGAGTTATAGGTTACCTACCTATGAAGTATGTGACATATATGATGTAGATGATATGTGTCATGCTCCACTGTATTTCTGTAGACAACAGGAACAGCAATTAGTTACGGAATATGGCTGATGGTTATGGATATTGTTTAAGCGGATGAACTTAACCTTCAGTCCTCTCAGGAGATATGGGTTGTTTCCTCCTAACCCTCACCACATGGCTCTGAACTTTTGTAACATCTTGTTACAAAACATTCTGTCATCCAGACATACTCTAACATGCTTTTGCTTTAAATCAGCAAGTGATCAAATAGAAACAGAACAATCATTTAGTGTGTTGCAATGATAACCTTTGTTAAGACATAAGCAAACAAAATGGACACAGTATTAGTGAGATCAAGTTTTCAACTACATGCTGCCAATGGAGTTTATGAAAGGTCTTTTGTAATGTATTCAGCTAAACTTGTGTCAGAAACTAAATCCATAACTGCGATTATTAGAATCTGGACTCAATAGTCTCCCACTCCCAATTAGGTTGATGTCGCTTTTCAGGCATGATAAACTGGAAAAACTTGAGAACAAACTAAGCTATGTGGGTTTGCCGAACAGAAGCTGATTAGACTAGAGCTGACTCTGTCCAGCCAGATGGCCATACACAGGTAGACCTGGAAGGTCATATGGATGTCATACATCGTGGACTTCACTGTGCAGAAGCATCTCTAACATCCTTTTCACATTATACCATGAAATCAACCGCTGATTCGATTTATGTACTAGGCTACAAACTGTGATTTAGGCACCCTTAAGTGCTGCAAGCATGAACAACCTCTTGTAGTATAAACAATACTTTTATTTTTCCATCACAATAAACAGCATATACTTCATCAGGATGACATCAGGCAACATAACACTAACTAAATATGATGGGCCTAAGGAAAGTTAAGCAAAAAAATTGAGTACATTTTCTTATTCAAGTTCTCTGGACTAAACCATGTTGCTAAGGAAGGGGTGCAAATGTGTTTATTATTTTGCACATAAGGAAAACACTGGCTGTTTTTTCATGTAGCACACAAATACTTGATAGCTTATTTGTACAGTGAAGATTAAAGTTGATCTAGCAAATGCCCTACCCCAACTATAAATCTGCCATCACATTTTAAATTTACCTCCCCCTCTAATGCAACATGGTTTTGCCTTACTTGCTTACTTTTTCTTATATTTACTTAATGAATCAGGCCCAATATCCCTGTCTAGTCACTGGCCACTGTTTAGCATCAGTCGCCATGCATAGTATATACTTTATACTCTTCGCAGAGCCTTAGCTTGATGGACAGGTGACAATTCCCATCTTGCCTTTAAAAGGGAGTTCTTTGCAGATGTTCTGTAATTCCTCTTTACTGCAGACATACCCTGTCAGCTGTTAGTAGTGTAAAAGATACTTTCAAACCATTTTCAAAGCATGTAAGTTAAATCACACTTTATACCTTTACTTTGTCACACGTGTCTTACACCTGTATACCTTAACCTAGGTGCACTGCTATACATGTGTGTAACCCTGTCTGCAGACTTTACCTGCAGACTGTCAGTTGGACACCTAATTCCTCTCTTAGATGCCTGAGGCAAATCCCTCCCTTTGTCACATTTTGCTTTACTTCCTTTCTGATTATACACATTTAGTGTTTAGTGTTTTATTTTGTCTAAATCATAATTGTCCAACCCGCGGGCCGCATGCGGCCCAGCATGCCTGTAAATGTGGCCCAGCAGGAGTTTTGGTTGTGGCAAGGGGGCAGCGTTGAAAAAAAAAATACTGCAAAAAAAAAAAAAGAAAATACTTACCTTGCGGTCATGTCGTCATCACACCCGACATCCATTGCGTAGCGCAGCACAGAGGAGTCACCCGCGCGAACTATCAGCAGCAGTGAAAGATTATCCAGTATCTTATTGTTGTTACTCTGAATTTGGACTTTCTGCACCATGCAATTATGAACTAGCTGTGTTCTCTGTATGTATCTAATATAAATATTAAGAGATAATTGTATTTTTAATATTTTAAACCATTTTAAATGTGCAGTGCTGAGTAGGGTGAAAATATCACCCACTGTTACCCTCATCGGAGGCTGCTCCATGAGCCATTTTTCCTGCCACCCTATCTTTAAATCTCTGTAGATTTCTATTAGTCCTCCTGATGCTACCTATATTGGTGACCATTTCAAACTGGACAATAAAAAAGATGATTCATGGGTGCAGAAAGAGAGGAAAAAAAAGTTTTGGCCATTTAATTCCCCGAACCCCACTAAGGGGCAGATGCAGGTAAGTTAAATTGTAGCTGGTAATGGGACTACTGCTTTAATCATGATTCTGCAACAGGTTTCCTAATTCTTACTAACTTCATTTCCAAGTAAGTTTAATATGTTAACTATGTTTTCTATGTTTTTTTGGATGATCAGCTATCGTTAGTGTTAGTGTATTTTATGTGCGGCCCAAACCAACTCGTCGTCTTCCATTGTGGCCCAGGGAAGCTAAAAGGTTGGACACCCCTGGTCTAAATCATTCAAATTGGGAGACAAAATCATGTGCTTGCTACTGGCCTTATACTAATAAAAGTCTGTTATGAGAACTGTGATGAAACTATGGCTACACACAAGTATACAAAAATAAAACAGATCTTACTAAATATGCTTTACCTCCATCCATTTTTATTTTTTTTTATATAGACACCCTCAAAAAAATGTTTGTACTTTATGTAACAAGGCAACTAGGGATGTGAGAGTAGTGAGCATGTCCCCTTTTTCCTCCATATTTGCCATTGGACGGCCATCTTGCATCCATTGGAGCATGGAGTCAGACCCAAGGGAAGTCACACACACATGGTAATGAGATCAATCATTACCATGGGGCATGTTGCAACGCTTGCTCCTGAACCCTTGCTCCCAGAGTCGTAACATAGAATTCTAGCGCCTGAGGTGAGAAAGAAAATATATTTTATTATATTAGAGTGGCACACTATTTCATATTATAGCGGAATACTATTTCATAATTTAATAATAATAATAGCTTCATTGATATGGCGACTTGTATTTTTAGAATGACCAACAGCAGGGACGGCGATTTGTGGCGTGTCAATTTTGGTTACATCACTTTACTGACGATTTACTATCAACTCGCAACTCACTAGAAAGAAAAAAGGAGACAAGTCTCCGCACAGAATTATCTATAAAAGATGTAGGAGAAAATTATTAATTGAATTACTCTGCTTAAAATGTGCTTAAGAAATAATATTTTATAATAATGTAATTCCTTATTACTTATGGCAGAAGATGCCATAAATTGGCAAGGAAAGGAAAAGGTTCATGCTTGAGAAGATCACTGAAGAGGTCACATCGCAGCTTCATACATTTTGCCCCAAGGCTTCAAACGTGTTCTGATTTCTTCATCTCTACTCTCCTCTTCGCACTGTCCTATTCTTCCTTCTGTGTTACCCTGTTCGACTACCCAGGGCCGGATTTACCACTAGGCAACCTAGGCAATTGCCTAGGGCCCAGCGGTCCCCAGAGGGCCTTCCCAGGGCCGGCGGTGAGACCATCCTTTAAAAATGGGCCGCTACTTATGGGCCAGTGCTATATGCTTGCCCCCCCCCCCTCCCCCCGGGCTAAAGTCTGCCAGCCAGGGGTATATGTTATGCTAAAAAACTATAGTGCTATGGATTTTTTCAGGGAGGGGGGCCCCAAACCAGTATCTTGCCTAAGGCCCCAGAAGGTCTAAATCCGGCTCTGCGACTACCTCTCCCAAATAGATTGTAAGCTCTCACAAGCTGGGCCCTCATCCCTTGTGTCTTCCTCCTCTTATTACTGTCATTACGTCATCACGCCCGACGTTCAGTGAGGAGCGACGTAGAGAGGAGTCAGCAAGAAGAGAGAAAAGAAGAAGAGAAGAAAGATGCCGATAGAAAAGGTAAGTGAAGTAACGGAAGCAAGGGGGAGCATGGCAGAGAGTGAAGGGGGAGTAAAGGCAGCATGGCAGAGAGTGAAGGGGGGGCACAGACAGCATGGCAGAGTGTGAAAAGGGGCAAAGACAGCATGGCAGAGTGTGAAAAGGGGCAAAGACAGCCTGGCAGAGTGTGAAAGGGGACCACAGACAGCATGGTAGAGTGTGAAGGGGAGGCCAAAGCAGCATGGCACAGGATGTAGAAGGGAGTCCAGGAGAAGGGGGTGCAAAAGCAACATGGCACAGCATAGTGATGATGGGGCACAGTAATGTGTGTATGGTAGGTGGTGGCTAAATAATGGGTGCTATTTTGTTTGTAGGGTAAAGGTGGGGCAATTTAATTTTATAGTGGGGACTATTAATTTATGATGTGGTGGTTTGTGGGGCTATTAATTGTATGTGGGGCTGAGTTTGAGGAGCATGAGGTCTATTTATTAAATGTGAATATGAATTATTTAATGGCAGTGATGGTTATGGGAAATAGGTATATTTATTATACGTAAATGCAATTAATTTATTGCAGGGGTTGTCTGGAGGGAGGGAAATAGGTTTATTAAACGGGAATACTATTACTTTAATCTTGGAGCTGGAGGAAGGCCTAAGTATTAATTGTGGGTCCTATTGATTTAACACCAGGGCTGGTTGGAATTTTCTAAATGTACTCATTATTTTTTCCAAATAGGGCCCTCGACATTCCAGGATCCAGACAAGCCGCAACTAAAGAAACCAGCAGCCACAGGTGGTAAAAGTGACAAGAACAGGTAGGACAGTCTGTTAAATGTTCTGAGTCTAGTGCAGGCTTGGCTAACCTATGGCACTCCAGTTGTTGTAAAACTCCAAGTCCCAGCATACCCTTACGGCAATAAGCTGCTATATATTGGCAAAGCATGCTGGGGCTTGTAGATTCACAACACCTGGAGTGCCACAGGTTAGCCAAGCCTTGTCTAGTGGGACAATCCCAATTTTTGGTGACTGTTCTGCCCAATCTAAGGGGCAGGTCAAGACTGTGTACTCTTTATATATACACACTGCATTCTTTATATACTATATACTTTATATGTACACTATGGTGCTAGCTGTCCTTCGTGGGCTGACCACTCCCTCTCTAGTGTCTGGTCACGCCTCTATGATGGCTGGCCACACCCCCTGTGGTGGGCCTCTACCATTGCAGTCACACGGTGGGCCCTTCATGCCCCAGCTCGACACTGCATGTGGAACTGCAGTGATTCTAAAATTGAGCCCTCTTTAGGTTTTAAGAATATATATTTTCTGTTTTTACATATGTCACAAAAATTGAATACAATCTCCAGGGACACTATGAGTTAATGCTGCATTCAGAAATGTGGATAAACCATACCCAAAATTAGTAGACCTCACATGCTCTTATCCCTTTTTCCAGCATGTGTTTGCACTGTACAAATAAAAAATAAATAATAACTATAATAATGATAGCTAACGGGTACACCTTGATGGCTATTAGATTGTAAGCTCGTTTTCTGATGTTATATTCCTAAATTGTAACTTTATTTTGTTTCCTTTCTGCGCAGAGCTATGAAATCTGTTTGTGATTTGTAAATAAAACGTAGATAAATAATAATAGTCATAATAATATTCACCTTGTTTTAGCAATTAAAAAGTGATTTTCAATGTCAGGTTCTGTGTGACTTAATGATTTAATATGTTTCATCACAACAATCATTTCTATTCACTATCTATGTGGAATGTTGTTAATGTCATCAAGTTTATGACAAGGTCATTGATATCTGTACATTTGCCAGGAGGATGGACTTTTAGATAAGATCACATGCAGATGAGCTCTAGTGTATAAAGCAAGCAATTTGGTCACTACATCATTACCCTGGATCAGGAGTGGGATTGACAGTGTTCTAAACTCCTGCTCTCTGTTCTTCGAGATTTTCTGGTGAGTATAAAAGACCTTTGCCATTAGCATTCATTGACATAGTCATTGCACTTATTTTGCACGTCAAGTATTATTCATTTATTTGACTATTCACTAAAAAGTTATTGCGTTGTTTCGGGAAAACAAAATTGTTATGATTGATAGGGTATGTGCGAGAGCGCAAACATGATAAAAAAACACGCACTGCTACATTTAGGCTGAGTCTTCAAGCTATCTTATGGATGGATATTGTAAACCTTTCAGTTGGGAATTTTTGCCTCTCATTTGCCTCCACTGCAGTGCAACATGATTTTACCAAGGTGTAAGATTACACCTACAGGTTGGACTTAGTCCTAACTTGAAATGATGCCCTTTATGTGCAGACAATATTTGTATAACGTAAATAAACTGCATTTTGATCCCACACCTACTTTTGACATCAGAAAATAAAATTCAAGGCATAGATCGCAAAGTCGGAGAAGATGAAAGCAAATGCTGCAATAGATGTAGATGTTTAAAAAAAACCAAAAAAACAAAGTTTGCATAGATCTCATAGTAACTAACAGCTATATCACTCCACATGAATCTATTTCCGCAAGGCAGTGATGGGCAACCTGATAGATTTCAGGGGTCACATGGTGCAGCCCTCTAAACTTCAAATGCGCCTCACATAACCAATAGAGCGTAATTCAATTGGCCGCGTTACGAGTAAAAGTAACGCAGCTTCCGCATTATTACCGTTACGGTAATAATGTGCTTTATTACCGTTATTACGGTAGTTTCAACGCCGTAATAAAGGTAATAATTTTAATTCTCCCCTTAATCTCCGTCATATATTAAAACAATACATTTAATCAAAGTTAGAGACACCTATCTACAACATGGCAACTTTTAAAACTTCTATCCCGGGAGATCCCGGGGGAGAAGTCATATGACAGAGGGTAGGAGGGGGTGTGGTGATGTAGGCATCACCCTAGCCCTGCCCCCACTATAAAATTCACGGCATTGAATAGTGGGGGCGGGGCTTAATGACACGATTAAGCCCTACCCTGCCATTCAATGTCCTGAATTTCAGCAGATCCGGGAGGTTTGCCTGCTCTTCCGGGAGGACTCCCCAGAATTCAGGAGCCTCCCAGGAATTCCAGGAGAGTAGGCAAGTATGATCTACGGTAACATATCTGCAGGCCTTTTAAACAACATGATATAACAAAAGAATCTGACAATAATGCAGGAAAGAGCTGGGGGCCACAGAGGAAAGGCTTATTGGGCTGTATGCCGCCCTAGGGCCACCTGTTGCCCATCACTGCTGAAAGGGGGCAACTGCCTAGGTTTCCTTCTGCAGTATGAACAATGGTATTTTTTGTACATTGGAGAAAAGTGTCTTGGGACCCTGGACCCAATGTAATCCGTGACCACAGTATTTATGCCTTTGCCAACAAGTTCGTGATAGAGGGACGTTTATAAAAACTGATCCAAATGTATCTGTTAACAGAAGTTGCTGTAACCCATAGCAACCAATCAGAAATGGGGCACCACCTTCTTTAAGTATTGGTCTATAGCACAGAAATGTTTTATATTTCTGCATTGCTGGACACAAAGACACAAGTGTTGTGTTGTAGTGACCAATTAACAGACACTATATGAATCAGTTTCACGAGAATTAGAAACATTCTGTCTGAAATCTGGATTGTTCATATGTTATACTAAATATTGAATATTGTACATGCAAACATTTTGTCAAATGATAAATAAAGTGACTCTGTTTCCACGCTTCATAAATACATAGCTGTAAACAACTAAAAACAATATAATATAAAATAAATGTTTGCTCAAAATATTGTTTGGTTTTCTATGCTGAAAATAAAGCGAACACTCCTAATTTCAAGCTGCAACAGTGTGAAATAACACACTATTTGACCCTAAAAGATGACAGTGTGCAATACTCAGGAGGTAACTATAGGTCATTAACTTGACACATCAACGCAGCAGGTCGAAATCATTTTCTATTCATCGTGGAAAGGAAGAATTAATTCCCCGGGCTCCAGCAACATTTCAGCATCCGGCGCATGCGCACTGCTTGCAACACGCAGGCTTATAAAACAGCCTTACAGTCAGCAGATTGCTGGCGGCCAATGGAAGCGTCTAGAGCATGTGGCACCAAATTTCTCTTGGCCAATAGGACGGCCGCGCTCTTGCTGGAATAAATGAACATGCATCATTATCATTTCAATACCCTCACCGTCAGCAGGAGGGGGAGAGCTCCATCAGTTGCATGAGACAGCTTCCAGTTCCTGACCAATAGCTGCCGTCTGCTACAGAACAGCCTGTGCATTGTGTGTTTTATACAGCACGTTTGGGGAGTCACTGGCTGTGTTCTGCATTTATCCCTGTCGTATATGTGAGAGAGAAGCAAGTGCGTGCGGAAGACCTGCATAGACCAGGACCAGCACAGACCCCAGGACCAGCACAGACCCCAGGACCAGCACAGACCCCAGGACCAGCACACACCAGGTACCAGTGCACTAATTGCTTTGGCACAGGTTGCCCCTGCAGAGGTGTGACTATATAAATGGATTTCTTGGTACGCAGAATTAACAAATGCCGTCTGTAAGGAATGACGTAGATTTGCTTTTTTTTTTCCACAATGCGTTTTTTTTTGTTTTTGTTTTCACTTGGCCTAACGCGTATTAAGGGCATTAGATATAATTGGAGATATTAAATCTAGGACACGATCGTTTTTTCCCCTGGTGTCCTTGTTTTAATAATAATATTTTTTCCTGTGTATCTATGGACACATTCCCATTGGACGCGTTATTTCCATGAATATATAATAGGAGGAGCTATATAGAGGACACTGCATTTTAGATATGAGCCTTCTGTATGTGATGTAGCTGAATCATTCCTGGTTAATACAAATGTGAGTATTCTGTGCAATGTATTTCTATTAATCATCACGAAAATAATTTTATCATATTAACTATAATTGATCTTTTTACATAAAGGGAGCAGACATCTTCACTTGTGTTTCTCTTTTTTGTAATATTCATATCGAGCCATTTTGCATTGAATGTTAGTGTGCTACAGTTAAATCCATCCTGCCCCCTTTTTTTTCTCCTCTGCATAACAACAGACAGGGCTGTCTCTGATTATTGAATGGGAGGTGTGCTGGTTTGCAGAATACATTCATGATCTATACAAGAAAGAATTAGACATTTCAGGAAAGTTCTATCTTTGCTTCTACAATATGTAGATTTTACTTGATCTATTGTCAGTGTTTATAAATTAAATTAAAGACGATGTCTGTGCAGGAGAGCTCTGCTTGCTGTAAGCAGGCCTTTGTACTGCCCCTGAAGTGGATGTTACTGCGTTGCAGTCATTTTTACATTTGTGCTAATTGTTGTGATGCGACATCATGTGTCAGGATTACTGCATGCAGTATCAAACATCACTCAGTAGGAGTAAGCCTCACTTATTAAAGGAAAAATCCTCTCAGCCCTTAATGAAGACCTGCCATTGCTATACACATATTGTTATATATTGGCATCGGTCTCTGTGCATTTGCTTGTTCCTCACTTTAACAACACAATAATCTGATAGCAGAAGAGATTGTATAATTGATTTAACTCTTTCGATACACTGTAGGCCTAATCGTTGTGCTAGTGATGGGTTCTTGACAAAAAAAATAGACGTCACAAAAATAAATATATGTATGTAGAGCCGGTGTTTTTAGAATGAACAGTATTGAATGAACAAAGTAAATATAGGATTTGTGAACCATGCAGTGAAACCTAGAAGCCAGTGGGCTCTTATAAGGAGCCAGTGAAGATGTGCTTTGGCATCCATAGAAATGACAACCCAAAGTTAGGCACCTGCAATGATCTTTCTTTTAGGGACTTTGGCTACTTAGGATCTATCCAAACCTGGTGTATATTATTTAAGGTATTAAAATCATGATTTTATTTAATGTTAAGATTTTTATTTTGCTTGTAACTCATGATATTTTATACCAGGGAGAGATTAAGACAGTTATAGGTGTATAGGCACAATAGCCCATATTATGTCAGTGTGGGTATCGGCAGACAGGATTTTCTGTTCAAATGGTATCTGATTTTGATGGTCCAGGACAATTATTTTGGGACCAACTTATTTCCCAATTGGGTTTCAATTTGGTGAAAAGCAACCTAATTGTCTGACAAAATGTGTGTGATTTTAGGCATATTTTAATTTGTAATGCCTGGGGCTCTGGGAGTTGGTCAATAAGAGCCAACTAGCCTCCCCATTTTCTGATCCATAGATATTTTCTCTAATGCTGGCATTTTAGTGTCTTGCATGTCAGTTACATTGCAATTATTGTGCTAAAAGACATATTTGTAGGTGGCGAAATAATTATTTTAAAATACTTTTCTTTGTAACTTATGTAAAAGTATGTAGACATCAAGCAGTTCACATTGCACATCCCTGAGCGCATATATATATATATATATAATAGGTTGTGCAATTGCATAGCAGATTACTTGTGGTCCAAGAACCATCCCACCTGGGGCAGTAGAGCAGATCTGCAGAGTACTTGTTAGTACTCGTGTTCCCCTTTAAAGTAGTCAACTAGTATCTTGCAAATATTGCTAGGTTAGTCATATGACAAGTGTCATCTATTTACTGGGATAGATCTTGCAAGTATTGTTAAGCTAGTCATATGACACGTGTCATCTATTTACTGGGCTCTGCAGAAAAACAGCTTACAGTACTCAGCATTATTTGGAAATTCATCATCAAAATGGAAGTTACCTTGTTATAATATAACCATATGGACCAACATGTTCGACAAATACCATAGTGACCTATTGAATGAGCGCATGCAAATGTTGCATTAAAAGTCCAATTTATTCTTCTTTCTATGTTAGGTAAATGTAGCTTGATTTTAATAACTCACTACTTGCCTAACACCTTAGTTTTACATGCAGTGACTTAATGTGTCACCCTAAGAAAATCACTTTCCATGTATACTTGTCAATGTGACAGTCATTAATTATATCTCATAATAATAATAGTCATTTCTCGCTACCCAGGGAAAATGTCAAGCAAACGAGCAAGATTCCTTCTAGGGGTGTTTGCAGGAACCGTGTATTTAAAATAAAACAGATTTATTGACACAAAACATATATCTTTACTGTTGTCCTGTCAGGATATATGCTTCTGTCAGCAGAGGGGTAAAATGGCTTATGTTTAACGCTAAGGTAAAAAAGTCAAACACCATAAAAAACCAATACAGTATTTCTTTGTAGTAGCAAGGATCAGTACATGTAATACGCTACATAGTAAAATGTTTTACAGTATGTAACAATCTTCCCTTACTTATCTTGTTGTAAGTTTCCATAGCATTTTCCATAAAATAAAATCGCTTATACCTGTAGTAAAAGATGAACCAACTGAACTCTGCCTTCTAATTAAAATGTTACTTTTTTAGATGAGTATCACCCATAAGGGATTTTCTGTATATCATGCAAAAAATACATAACATAAAATTACTGTATTTAAGTAAAGGAAAGTCTTTACAGTCTTGCCTCTTCTGCGACACGTCAAAGTATTTCTTACTGTAATGTATATTTCTTGTGCCATTGATTAACAGGATTTTCAGACAACTGGTCACTCATTTTGGATATGGCATGCGGCAGTTTTAGTCAAGTTTGGCTTAAAATGCCCAAATCGATATCAACACGTGTGGTTAATTTTCAGATTATGCAAAACGTGTCCAAATTATGTCACTATCATCCTGTGTAGCCAATTAGCTATAAATATAAACAACCAACACTTTTCAGCTGTTTGTTGCAGGAGCCTCAAAACTCTGTGTATTGTTTAATATATTAATAAGTGTGGGCACCACAGATATTTGAAACTTGGGGCTATATTTACTAAACTGGGTTTGAAAAAGTGGAGATGTTGCCTATAGCAACCAATCAGATTCTAGTTATCATTTATTTAGTAAATTCTACAAAATGACAGCTAGAATCTGATTGGTTGCTATAGGCAACATCTCCACTTTTTCAAACCCGCAGTTTAGTTTATATACCCCTTGTTGTGGAATTCTACGTGACTTATTAGTTATGTTAAATGTGAGTGTATTCATTTGATGCCCAAATTGTCATCTAACTAAAATCTTCCTTTATTGTTAGTCATTACTGCTACAGAAAAGCCTGTAGGTTAGCTATAGCTTTGAATTTGATTTGGTATCCCTCATCCAAACAATTTTCCACCAAGTCTCATCCATTTGTTTTTGTATCCGGTATGATGAGCCCACACAACGTACAACAGTTGGTTAACTTAGACAAGTTAATTGTACCGTGTTGAAGTTTTCAAGTTCTAGACATATGTAGAGATATTTTGTGAATTTATGCATGTCTGCATACTTGACATATGTATATACATCTGTTGTTTCATTTTTCCATTTTGTTTGTTAGTTTAATGCTCCAAGTGTCCATATGTATTAGTAAAAGTTATTTAATTTTACTTCTCTGTGAGAAAACTAGTTTAAGTTGGTTAGTTAATTCCTCCAAAGCAAGCTATCTCCTTCAAATATTTAATTTGAGGGAAAGTTTTAAGCTCTTAATAAATAATCCTTCTTCCATGTGATGAAGACATTAGAATTGAGTGGGGAAAAAAATGAAGTCATTGACTAGAAGCGTTAAAGTATGTATGATTAAATGTGAGAAAATACTAACTTTAATGTAGAAGAACAATGACGGTGTTTAGGCTTTGTGAACACAGACATTTTTAATTCCGTTTCTCCTTTATTCCATTTTTGACAGCTGAATGGAGGAGACATGGAAACTTACATTGCAATCATTGATCTCTATGTGAAGATGGCAGAGTAGTGCGTGACTGTCTTTACAAAGACGGAACAGGAATGGGGGAATGTGGAACATGTTCCGTTCTGCCATCCGCTTTGAAATATGGTCATGTGCACTGCATCAACGTCTCCACATAAAAATCAATGATCGCTATGTAAATTTCTGTCTCTCCTCTGTTCATCGGTTATAAAAAGAACAAAGGAGAAACTGAATTAATAATGCCCATGTGCGTGGGCCCTTTTTTAGACTTTCCATTCTTTTAGCATTGTTGACGTTGTATCAGGTTTTTCAAGTCACTTAGTTTGTTCAGTAGTTATCCAAGCAGATATATAATATAGTCATTGTACACTTTGTGGTATAGATATATTCAGCTCTGTCTATATCTCATCCTATCAATTAACATTCTGTTACTTTTATTTGTTTTTCAGTTTCGATCCTCTGTTAAGATGATGTACCGAGGTAGTCAGACTGTGGGCACATGTGTGGAGACTCCCACAGTAACTGCTGAGGACATTGGGGCAGACCGTGTCATGACAGATGACATCTTTGACACCTCCTATTCTGAGAAGAAAGGTCCCAAACCTCCAATGAAAATAGTGTGGAGAAATGTCATACTGATGTCATTGCTACATGTAGGGGCATTGTATGGATTCTTTTTTATACCATTTGCAATGCCTGCTACCCTGGTTTTTGGTAAGACAATAAACTCTTCTTTCCCAATACATTATTATTATTATTATTATTATTATTATTATTTTCTATTTTATTTTTTTTTAACAGCCTGGACTTTGCTGCACATAAAAAAATCAGCTATTTTTAATATTAATTCTCATTAAATAATTTAAAGAGCTTTTCCATGTTAGATTCATTTTATTTTTTAAATTGAGGCAAGTAGATTGGTAGGTATCCTTAGCTTTCTGGGACACAACCATTGCTCCATTTAGCAGGGCCTAAAGCCTATGCACAGTGGAGACAATTACAGGTCAGCTTCTGTAAAAGTCTGTGATACCTGCAGCAGAAGAGGGTCTAAGACACCAGCTAGAAGTGACAGTGGGATAGATAAACACATAGGGCTAGATTTACTAAGCTGCAGGTTTGAAAAAGTGGAGATGTTGCCTATGGCAACCAATCAGATTCTAGCTGTCATTTTGTAGAATGTACTATATAAATGAAAGCTAGAATCTGATTGGTTGCTATAGGCAACATCTCCACTTTTTCAAACCCGCAGTTTAGTAAATATACCCCATAGAGAGTTTCTGAAACTTTGAACTTTGTTTTTCTTTACTCTAGCTATATGAATATATAACTAAACAGTCCTGACCTCAAAGGGAGCCCGTTAGTTATTTATTTACTGTTGTTTATCTGAATATATTCTTAACCAGCCTTGTTTTTGTTTCTGAGAACTGAACTTGCCACCTGCTTTGACCATTTTAATTGTTAATAGACTTGCTGATTTTGTACTGTTTTGCTTGATATGATCTCACCCAACCCGTCTGACCACTCTTAAATTTATGTTTCTTAGTAGCTGAAGCCATAATGCTTCGCAACTAGAGTTTCGTGTACAAGACCAGTGACCAACTGATTATTGTGAACACACTCAAGTTACAGAGGGAGTTGGTAAAAATGGAGAACACCACTAGTCTGGCTAAATGACATCTACTAATGACACCAGCCTACTGGTGTCATTAGTGAATAATACAGTCATTTAGACTTTTATACACTTAAATAGTGCACAATGTGCTACATGAACAACTAATTATCCCAAATGTGACAGGTTATGTTTAGTATTTCATCAATTCCAAGGCAACACTATACATAAGCAATAGTTCTATTGACATTAGACCATATTTTAATGGTATAAAATGGTTCCATGAACTTTGTACACTAAAAAGAAAGAGTTGAGGTAATTTACAAAGTGCAAAGTGATCTCTCAGCGCCAAAAATACAGCTTTCGCCCTGTGGGGCACCTTGCTTTGCGTCTGCACCTACATGTCTGCTGGGGTGCAGAAATTTGCAGAGCAAAAGGACTATTTGGAGACAAGCAGCAGTTTACACAGGCAGAAGGGAGGAGTTGGGCAAAGTGATTATACGCCTATTAAAGTACAGAGTAGGTGCTCTAGTGCCTCTCGTTTTGCAGAGCAGTGCAGAAATAAGGTTTCATTTTGTGGAGCAACATTAGTATAATAAGGTAAAGGGGTGGGCTGGGCCATTTTCAGGGGCATTCCTTGCCATGAACCTCCAGTCCCACTCTTCAAAAGATCTCTGAGCTGGAGGAGATTGGGTCATTTTAATGGGACTCACACTTGCATGTTGCACTTCTGCGGAAAAGTTGGTTCTAGGCAGGTGCTGATTAAAGTGCATACAGTGAATAGAAGTGCATAATGTATTATGCATTGCAATTTACATTCATTATTATTATTATTATTATTATTGTTACCATTTATTTATATAGCGCCACTAATTTCGCAGTGCTGTACAGAGAACTCACTCACATCAGTCCCTGCCCCATTGGGACTTGCAGTGTAAATTCCTTAACATACACACACAGAGAGTCCCACAGACTAGGGTAAATTTGTTAGCATCCAATTAACCTACCAGTATGTTTTTGGAGTGTGGGAGGAAACCGGAGCACCCGGAGGAAACCCACGCAAACACTGGGGGAACATACAAACTCCTCACAGATGAGGCCATGGTCGGGAATTGAACTCATGACCCCAGTGCTGTAAGGCAGAAGTGCTAACCACTAAGGCACCGTTCATTTAGAGTGCAGAGCAAAACACAGATGAGAAACTGCAGATCAACTGACTGCAAATTTCACCCTGTACCGCAACTTATGCTCTGCTGAGAACGCCACCCAACAGGGCATCATAGTCAGGTTACAGCGCACAAACCACTTATAACGCCTGCTAATGCACGTTTGCGAGTTCAGTGTTGCAGAGATAGCGCACAGACAAAGGACTAATAAGCAGTGGAGGAAGGTGATATGGTCAAACAAATAGTCCTTCATCTTGACAAATGTAGAAGTGCGCCAACCTAGAGACCTGAGGGTTCTGTAATGTTGTGGGGTGTATTGTCGTAGCATGATTTGTGTGCAGTCTTTCAATAAGAAGGCATGGTCTATCTAGTCACTGCTTAATGGTACTGAACGATCATCTTCACTCCATGCTGCAGCATTTCTTTCCTGATGGGAGTATGTTTGATCACCCAATTGATGAACATGACTATGATATTATTCATATATCGCTGCCTTCTGGTCACCAGATCTGAACCTAACTGAGCATTTATGGTGTATTCTGAAATCATACCTGCACTTATCTCAGTGGATTAGATAATTTGGAGCTATTGACTGACTGTGTGCACTGCATAAAAAGGATCACAATAAATTGCACATTATTTATTCAGCAGAAGATGTTGGCCCAGATTCAAGGGAGGGAAACCAAATACTCATATACTGTGAGAAAATAAATGTCTGTAGCGAATGGATGGCAAGAGAGGCCACTTGTATTTAGAGGTGAAGGCCAGCACAGAGAGAATGTCTGGGCATCTTACAGGGCTACACAATTAAATCAGCAGTTAACAGGCACATGAGTACATTTATAAATGTGAAAAATAGGACACAAGTAAATAAGGTACAACCACACAAAAGTGCAGCAATCTTTTCAAAACAGGCAGCAATTGGCGCTTTTACTGCGGCCTCCTACTGCATTGACCAGATAAACAGCTTGTATCTATCTTATGCATTGCATTGTAAATACCACAGCTATATTTTTTGCATTTTTATGACAACAGAATTTTAAGATGTTACTTGACAGTAGGTAAATATGGTGCAAATGAAAAATAAATAGATTAATAGAACATTCACTTGTTTTATTGTTTAAAGCTGGAGATGCACACCCCAAAGAAGTAGCTTTAGGTTAATGTATGTCATATTCGATTCACAGTTATTTTTGTTTATTTCCGTAATCATCACATTACACCTGTATTACTACATTTTCTGCATACATCTGTTTGGAGGAAGTAACTTATTTGAGAGCCTGAATTGTGCAAGACTACATATGCACAACATAGATAATGCCATATACAAACACCCAGAAGGTCACAAAGGCACTGTTCATAAAGAACTAACACAATGTATTTTCCTAGGATTTCAATTGTTCAGTGCATTATCCTGCTAACTCAATTATTCAGCCCTTCCTGAACTAATGAGAAAGCAGATCTGTTTGGCAGGGAAAATGTATTAACCTCTTGTCAGCAGGTTAAGCATCTATTTCAGTAATAGTTGTGCTAAATAATTTTAGTTATTTACTTTTTTGCATATGCGTGTCTTTATATGTTTGTAAAAAAAAAATCTTTTTCTGATGTTTTTACCATAAAACATATGTTAAAATGCATAATTTTAGGATCTGCTTCTTGTACTTTTGTTTAAAAAGTACTGCATTTTTTTTTTTTTATATTTGTTTTTTTAATTCTTACCGTATTTCCCCATGTACAAGACGCACCTTTTTCTCAAAAATTTGGGGTCTAAAAACTGGGTGCGTCTTATACAGTGCTAGCGAGGATCCACGGGGGGGTAGGAAGTGTTACAGTGGCAGTGGGGGGATCCAGGGGGAGGGGGGCAGCGGTACAGTGGCATCGGGGGGATCCAGGGAGAGGGGGCAGCGGTACAGTGGCAGCGGGGGGATCCAGGGAGAGGGGGGCAGTGGTACAGTGGCAGCGGGGAGGATCCAAGGAAAGGGGGGCAGCGGTTCAGTGGCAGCAGGGGGAGGGGGGCAGAGGTACAGTGGCAGCGGGAGGGGCGATTGCAGGGGCTTAATGCCGGCGGCTGCACACTATGTGCAGGTCCGTTCGGTAGAGACAGGCAGGGAGAGTGTGCTGGCTGGCTGCTCTGAACCCGTAATATATTTTTTTTCACATTTCGGGGCCAAAATTAAGGTGTGTCTTGTCTTATACATGGGAACGCCTTATACATGGGGAAATACGGTATGCCTTTTACATGGCTTTTAGAACTCTCCTCCCAACAGAAATCCATCCCTGTGCACAGGCCCTAACCTTCCTTGAAAAATCTGCTTGATATTGTAACTCATAAACATAATTAGTGTTGCAAATGAAACAATCACTGACCCCTACCCAAGCAAAATACATCTGCCAGATTTTTCACTATACAGGTCATGTAATTGATCCTTGCAAAATTGACAGATTGAAACTAAATACCTGGTCTAGAAGGTTTGGCGATTGTCAGCCCAGATTGGGGGTGGATTGGAGTTAGATCCGTGCACTCCACTCTGGGATAATTTGGATTTTGGAGAAATGATTAGGATGGAGGGAGCTGGAGCTTGGCGAATCTATAATATAATACATATTGGGCAACTGTATGAAAACGGGATATTATATTCATTTGAGCAACTTCAGAGATTATATGAGCTACCTAGGGGTTACTTTTATAGATACTTGCAGTTAAGACATGCTCTGGCCTCGCAGTTTCGGGGAGCTGCCCCAAGCTTTAGTGCAGACTCCTTAAGGGTGCAACTGTCCAGGTTGGGCCAAAGGCGGCAAATTTCTTTTTTGTATTCAATATTGGTGGAAGGATCTGGTGAAGGGGGCTTGCCGGAGCTGCGATGCAGGTGGGAGAGTGATCTGGGGCGACTTAGTGACAAGGCATGGGATACAGTGTTGTGTAGCCCGAAAGAGGTCACTGCATCAGTCAGATTTTGCCAGGTCCAGTTTTTTCTGTTACACAGAGCGTATCTCACCCCTCTTCGGCTTTCTAAGTTTAGTGGGGGTCAGAGGGTGCTGTCCCAAGTGTAGGAGTGAGAAAGGGGATTTTTGGCATATGCTCTGGGAGTGTCCGCTGGTTTCATCCTTTTGGGGAGAGGTGGAGAATTGTATTAAGAGATTGGAGGTGGGAGTGGTGGCCTTGACTCCAAAACTCTGTATATTTGGTTTGGGCTTGAACAAAAAAACCCGTAGACTTATTCGACTGCTTATCAACACGTTACTTATGTTGGCAAAGGTGGTGATAGCCAGGAAATGGATGGCACCTGAAGGCCCGACTTTGAGAAGCTGGATTGACCTTGTTAACGATACAGTCGGCCATGAAAGGTTCATGTACACCAGCAGGAACCTAGTGGATAAGTATGAAAGAATATGGTACAGGTGGGGGATATCCCCATATGTTACGGAAGGGTTAAGGGAGGTGGAGCTCTCCTAATGAGTGCTAGGGGCAGACATCCGGCCGCTTATTGTTGAGTCATTAAGGTCAAC
This sequence comes from Mixophyes fleayi, assembly GCF_038048845.1. NCBI lineage: Eukaryota > Metazoa > Chordata > Amphibia > Anura > Limnodynastidae > Mixophyes > Mixophyes fleayi. The sequence continues at coordinate 56,781,574 of NC_134407.1, forward strand.
AATTATATTCTGTATTATCAAAACTGTATTATTATTTCATTGCATCTTGAATTTGTGGAAGATGTGCATACCTTGGCTTGAATATCTGAATGTCAATGTTTTTTCTTTTGTGATCCTATTGTGTATGATTACTTGATAATACCTGTAACACTGTGTGGGTTATAATTGGGGATTAAGCCTAATGTTATGGGCTTTTTTGTTGTTTAGAATGTAAAAAAAAAAAATAATAATAATTTTTTATCTGATTTAAAAAAAAAAAATACCTGGTCTAGAAAAAAAAAAGCCTCTAGTCTGCCTAGGCTCATCACTGGCTGTACGGGAGTTGCAAAATAAAATTGCACAGCTTGGTTTTCTGCACGAAACAGCGAGCAGCGATACAGATTGACACTGTTATGTGTCAAGTGGCACCATTGTGAACACATTCAGAGCACTAATATTAGTGTTTATAAATCTTTATAGTAACATATGTAAGGGTCTTTTGCAGCCGTCCAATAAACTTTCTGCTGGTACTTTTACTGGAAGTCATTTTAGAAGCCCAGAACGCCTGTTGCGCGGTACAAAAGCAGTTTTGTATTTGCTGTGTGCCTCAGTTTGCTCAACTGCACATCTACTCCTACTAAGGAGCATGGGTTTACAGAGCTAAATAACAGAGTCTGTGGAGAGGAGCACAGCTCTATCCACTATGCAATACTACCCCGCTTAGAGATGGCAGGTCTTTCAATCACTTTTTATACTTTTAATTGGACCCATAAAAAGATTCTGAAACACAAAATGACCACATGTAATAAAGACAGGCCTGATTTTCCCTTACTCTTATTATTTATATACGCAATAAATGAGCAGAATTTCGGTAGAAAACCAGAAACATGTATTATATAGAAAGGGCTGCTACTAACGGAATAGGAGGTTGGGCTTTGATGTAACATCTACATGTTTGTACAGTGTGTCTCCAGAGATCTTTCCACCAGGTGTATCTTTAGGTTGTGGTCTCCTGAGAGCAGAGGGTAGGCTTGCACTTTGATGTGCCCTGGGCTGTCAGACCATCCAAGGGCACTGATGCAGAAACAATGCGTTTATACTGTAACATTTTTTGCGTTGTATAGATAATGAAATTAATTGTTCCCACAGGTGCCGTTTGTTTCATGCTGAGTGCCCTGGGAGTGACCGCTGGTGCCCACCGCCTCTGGAGCCATCGATCTTATAAAGCTAAGTTGCCCCTAAGGGTATTTCTGGCAGTGGCAAACACTATGGCATTTCAGGTAAAATACTTTTTCGGCTGTTTTCATTTGAATCCTTATGTCAATGAACTTTATGGCCACCTATGCTTATGGGAATATGTGGTCACGAATGCAGTTTTTGTTTGTAATATTTAAATGATATTATGTTCATACTGCTCAGGAGCTGACACTGTGGCATTAATTTCTCAGCCTGTCATTTTGGCTATTCAATCTTTGTATGTAGCTACAACAAAATTTTACTTGTGAATGATCCCCTGCCGGTGACTGAAAACTATGTCTGTGATTCAGCTTAATAACTAATTGTTTATTTTTTCATTACTAATATACTTCTTTTTTTTAATCACTTAGTGTTCTTGTGACTTAGCTAACAGTGGTTTAGACTCACAAGCTAAGAACACAGGCCTTTAAGTGTTTAAATAGTTCATGTTGCCTTCCAGCAATTTGATGTCAATTTAGGTAAATTGCACTGGGCTATAAATAGGATCCTTGTCATGAGAACATCACTGGAGCCTTCTAAAGGCTGACACGGGACATAACTTGTTTTAAATGTAAAATATAAATTTATTCTGAGGATTTAAATGATAGGTTACTTTCATCATCATCATCAACATTTATTTATATAGCGCCAGCAAATTCCGTAGCGCTTTACAATTGGGAACAAACATTAATAAGACAATACTGGGTAATACAGACAGACAGAGAGGTAGGAGAGCCCTGCTCGAAAGCTTACAATCTATAGGACAATGGGAGTTAGAAACACAAGGGTATGTGCTACATCATATTGCACAATGGACCAGCCAGACTGCAAAGGTAAAAGTACTGAGTGGGCTGTGTGTGTTGCAATGTTGGTCAGAAGGTTGTTGTCTTGCGTTAGCAGTGTAGAGGATGGCAATAGGGTAATCTAGGGAAATTAAGATGATGGTTGAGGAATATCATAACCTTGTCTAAAGAGGTGGGTTTTCAGTGAACGCTTGAAGGTTTGAAGACTAGAGGAAAGTCTTACTGTGCGAGGGAGGGAATTCCACAAAGTGGGTGCAGCCCGGAAAAAATCCTGTAACCGAGAATGGGAGGATGTGATGAGAGTGGAGGAGAGACGTAGATCTTGTGCAGAATGGAGGTGTCGAGTAGGGAGATATTTTAGATCAGTGTTGTCAAAGTGTGTTCCTGAAGAGCATCTCATATATGTTATAAGTAAATTTAGTATTATTATTATTATTATTATTTAGGATAAAATAGTTTGGTACATGTGGTTAAGTGCATACTGTTCCAGCCAGATTGCAATGGGAAAAGTGCTTAGTTGGCTATATGATCCAGTTACAGAACAATATTGTCACACAGCAATGTTAGCTTGAGGGTCAGTATGTTGTGTGAGTACAGAAAGAGAATAAATACAAGTTTTGCATGAACCGTAAGGATGAATGGCTATACATTCAAATATGTTATATACAATAGAATATATTTAAAGGGGTGGTTTGGGAATTTGATAAGCTACCTTACTCTTTAAGTGACCTTATCTGTGTGGAGTTTGTATGTTCTCCCCATGTTTGCGTGGGTTTCCTCCGGGTGCTCCGATTTCCTCCCACACTCCAAAAACATACTGGTAGGTTAATTGGCTGCTATAAAAATTGACCTTAGTCTCTCTCTCTCTCTGTCTGTCTGTATGTATGTTAGGGAATTTATACTGTAAGCTCCAATGGGGCAGGGACTGATGTGAGAGTTCTCTGTACAGCGCTGTGGAGTTAGTGGCGCTATATAAATAGATGATGATGATGAAGTAACAGCAGGGTGTTACTTAAAAAAAGCATTGGAAGTCTTGTTGTACAAGGGAGAGAATTCCACAGAATGGGTGCAGCCTAAAAAAAACTCCTGTAACTGGGAATGTGAGCAAGTTTGAATGAGTAGTACAGAGCTTGGACACAGCGGAGCGAACTGGGAGATATTTTGAGAGAAGTAAAGAGATGTAGGTTGATGCAGTTTTGTTAATAGCTTTTTTTTTTTTAGTAGAATTATTTTATATTAGATTTTGTAAAGTACAGACAACCAATGTAGGGACTGGCAGAACTGAGCAGCAGTGTTTTATGAGGATAGTGGAAGACCAGTAAGAAGGGAGTTGCAATAGTCAATGCGGGAAATTGAGTGCAAGAGTAAAATATTTTTGCAGTGTCTTGTGACATTGATACACATATTTTAAAGGTGTTTCTTAGATTCATTTAACATGATTTGGATACAGATTGGATGTGGGGGACAAAGGACAGTTCTGAGTCATGAAAGAAATCTAGATGTCGAGCTTGAGGGGTAGGGTATATTGTATTTTTATCAACCGAAACAGAGATGTCAGTTAAGTAGTTTCTTGTTTTTGAAAGGATAGGGAGCTAGAGTCTGAGGCTATGAAGAGGATCACTTGTGGAATCACATGAAGAGAAGATGCCAGAGGGTGCAGGAAAGAAAATGAGTAGATTGTTGCTTGAAGGAACAGGATACCATTTAATACTGGATTTTGAGCTTGAAGTATGAATCAAGATCTTTGGTAGAGATAGTGGTCGGAGTGGTTGGTGTGGAAGGGTTGAAAAAAGGTTTCACTGTATAGGTATTTAGGGCTAAAAGCCTGAGTGGAAATGGGACGTTTGAAGTATTGACAGTGTCCAGAACATTTTAATGGGAGTGGTAGATAGCAGTATAATTGAAGAAGTCATGAAGGGTACAAGACTTTCACCAATGACCTTCTGCTTTGCAGGAGAGTTTATGAAGACAGTTCCATAGCTGAGATCATGGTTGACTCTGAGAAGAACAAATTGTTTAAGACACTTGATCATGGGTCGTTGCTAGGCTGTGATTAAGATGTGGTATTGCCAGATCAAGATAGAAAGATGTAGAAATTGAAGAGCGAAGTTGTTGCAAAGTGCTGGAAAGTTATTGAAAATTAAAGGAACTGAGATATCTGCGTGTATGAAAGGTTTGGTTGGGTTAGAGTACAATGAGATTTAAGTAGTGGAGAAAAGAACGCAAGTAATCAGTTGATGGCATGAGAGAGGCATGGAGTGCAAAAGAAAACCTCAAACTAAACAAAATCTGGGAAAAAGATCAAGACTGGGGCCACCACAGGTACGTGTGCTAAGAGCGACATAAATGTGAGCTAAATGAAAAAAATATTTTCAGACAATTAAAGCTGTTCACAAAATGGGGGCCACAAAAATGCTTGGTGGGTGAATTTGGCCAATAGTTCGTCAGTTGGACTGTCTTGCAATAGTCTATTATGCTGATTTTCTTGTCTGCTATGACAGCTACTTCATCTTTGAGCACCTCCCATCCAGATTTATGTGAAGACATTTCTGAGAGCTGTATTTCCCACACAGGCTTAGGCCCACACCTAGGGACAAAGTATTGTAATGGTTTGTTAATCTAAGTTTTTTTTACTAGTTTATTCTTTAACACAATGGGGGTGTCAGCCAATGGACATGATTATGTCAGGTGCACAAATGGTAATGTAGGACCTTGCCATTCACAATGTCTGTGACCTTGCCATTTACAGTAAATATAGCCTTGTATTTTCAACACACACACACACACACACACACCAAAACAGCCTTTAGCATGTATAGCTGTAGAGACAAAGGTTAGTTACACAAACACACACACACACACACACACACCAAAACAGCCTTTAGCATGTATAGCTGTAGAGACAAAGGTTAGTTACACTCACACTCACACTCACACACACACACACACACCAAAACAGCCTTTAGCATGTATAGCTGTAGAGACAAAGGTTAGTTACACACACACACACACTCTCACACACACACACACACACACACACACACACACACACACACACACACACACACACACACACACACACACACCAAAACAGCCTTTAGCATGTATAGCTGTAGAGACAAAGGTTAGTTATGCTATTGTTTTTTTAATTCCTTGTGGTTTCAGTGAGCAGAAAAAAAGCACGTTATAATGAAGTTTAGAGGAAAATAGAAAAAACATCTTTTAAGTCTGCATAATCTAGTTGTTGATGTTACTATTTTTAGCCACTGTACAAGACATTTATCAGGGTAAAGGAAGTGTCTTCCAAAGTCATAGGAAGGTACAATATGAAAGTCATATTAATTATGATTGTAAGATAAATTGGTTTCCTAAAGACAGCAGCAGTAGCCCAAACTAATGTCACTAGTAATTTTCAGTAGTCATTAAGAGGTGTTGACTGCAAAATGGGCCTAATTTACGTTTAAAAAAAGCCAGACATAAATAATTGCATATTCCATATTCTGAGTAGTACACATCTTAAGATGCATGCAGCTCAGCACCAGTAGCATATGCACCCGGTTTACAGCAGGTACAAGTCACAGACACTTCCATCCCACTTGTGCCTGTGTTTCTATCCATTTGTAGGTTTTTAAGGCTCTTTAAAAATGTACCTGTTCATCAAAGTCTAGCAGTCTGCACACCCCTCCCCCTTCTCTCAGCCTTACCCACCCCCATTAGGTAGAAATTCTCTCCTCCTCGTCTTCTTGTACACTTTCACCTTGTCCATGCCTCTTGCATGTTTTATACAGCAGTTTGTTTGTTCTGTACCTTGCCTTTTACATATTATTTATTATCTTGTATTACAGTTAATTTTTTGCTTTTCTTGCACATATAATTCTAGAATGATCTGTGCTTTACCTCTTCTTGTTTTTGTATTTTGCTTCTTAAACATAGAAACATAGAATTTGATGGCAGATAAGAACCGCTTGGCCCATCTAGTCTGACCATTTTTTTTTTATTAACCTATGGTAACCTCAAACCCTATTTAAACCTATTTGATTCTTTGTAAGGATATTCTTATGTCTATCCCAAGCATGTTTAAATTGTTCTATTTTATTAGCCTCTACCACCTCTGATGGGAGGATATTCCACTTATCCACTACCCTTTCTGTGAAGTAGTTTTTCCTCAAATTTCCTCTGAACCTTCTTCCCTCCAGTTTCAGTGCATGTCCTCGTGTTCTAATATTTCTCTTCCTTTGAAGAATGTTTCCCCCCTGTATCTTGTTAAGACCCTGAATATATTTGAAAGTTTCTATCATGTCCCCCCTTTCCCTTCTCTGCTCCAAACTATACATATAAAGATCTTTTAGTGATTCCGGGTAAGTGTTGTGCTGTAGGTCATGCACCTTTTTAGTTGCCCTGCTTTGTACAGTGTCTAATGTATATATATATCGTTCTGGAGATATGGCCTCCAGAACTGAACACAGTATTCTAGATGAGGCCGTACCAATGACCTATACAGTGGCATCATTACTTCTTTCTTTCTGCTACTGATTCCTCTCCCTATGCAACCAAGCATCTGACTTGCCTTCCTCATTGCTTTGTTATATTGGTTACCGGCCTTTAAGTCACCTGAAATAGTGACTCCTAGATCTTGGTCCTCTGCTTATTGTACTATGCTCTATTTTCCCACAGAACAGCACTGCAGAATTGCAAATATTATATTTGCTTTTATTTTAAGTAAATTTATATTTTGCAGATCTGTAACAAGAGATTATAAGTCTTGGACACATAACTCTTATTTCTTAGTTTGCTCCCATCTTTCTCCTTTCCTCTGCATATTTTTTTTTAGCTCCAAACTGACCTCTACACTTCCAAAATGCTCCCTGATACCCTTTACACCTGTGATATGCCTCTCAGGCACCCCCTTCTCCAAAATTTACCCATAAGCCCCTCTTTTCTCACATGCCACAGACCTCCCACTAACCCCAAAATGCTCCACATGCTCTCAGAAAATCTCCCTTCACTCTTCTCCAGATTTCATTCAGAGCCTCTAAATTCACCCCTCTCTTTTAATACCAGTGGCCACTCACTTCTATCGATTAATTGATCACTGATGCCACCCTGCCTAACTATCCCGTAACCATTAGTGCAGAATGGTCTCTTCTTAGATTAGCTGCATTGTTAGGGGAGGTCACATGAGGCAGAACTCTGCTGCTCCATTCACTGTAAGTCTCACTCTCTGCTCTATGACCTGCCAAGATTTACTCATGGCCCCATCTGTCAATGGGTCGTAAAGTAGAAAAATTAGTCAGAGCAGGAGCGTATGCTAGAATAAGCTGGGGCCTGCAGGTGCAGGCTCATTGAGCCACCTGTAGCCGTAGGGCTGCCTGTAGCCCATCACTACACTTATTGAAGCCATCTGGGAAGGTGTATTTGCACAGAAATACTTTGAAAATAGAATAGCTCAAACAATGTCATATAGTTGACATATATTCATTTCTATTGTTCCAGAATGATATATATGAGTGGGCTCGAGACCATCGTGCACATCACAAATACTCAGAAACGGATGCTGACCCTCATAATGCAATGAGAGGCTTTTTTTTCTCTCACATTGGATGGCTTCTTCTGAGGAAACACCCAGACGTAATAGAAAAAGGAAAAAAACTTAATTTAAGTGATCTTCATGCAGACAAAGTGGTGATGTTCCAGAGAAGGTAAGATTTCTAGCAAATATGTAGTTTTCTCTTAAATCGCTTATGAGCTCCATATCATTCCATACAGAGTCTGCCCACTTGGTTGGGCGCTGAATCCTCAAATCCTGTTTTTCGTGAAGTCTACATATGCCTATAATTGGTGACTGATTGCTTAATAAGGAGGTGTTTCTCATACACCTATGGCTTCTGCACTATTGTAGAGTAAAACTTGTAAAAAAGATAAATGCATTATACCTGCTGCTAGCCTATCACATATTGTCAGGTATTAACAGTGTCTGTTTTAGTTCTATAGTAAGTTATTGGACATGTACATGGTGATCTAGTATATAGGACAGTACAAAATGTGCATGGTTGGATGCCAACATGGTTAAATGCAATGTTTAAGTAACATTTAGAGAAATAAACCCTACTCATAAAGTGCCTGCATTTATACTGGCATGAAATTATTTTTGCAGTTTAACAGAGTAAATAAAGATTTACAATTAAAGTTGCGCACTACCAATTTATTTTATTTTTATCACAGTTTTGTTGTAGAGTTTAGATTCCATTTGCACCGCAATTAAAGCAGGCTGATGTAAACGGTGTTGATTAGTGCAGATAATACAATATAAGATAAAGTTTGGCTCAGTAAGGCCGAGTAGAGCTAGGGGCTGGGGGCAGACCCAACCCAGTCCCATATTGGGCTTCCTTGAGCTGGGTCACTGCATGTTTCCTTTAAAATGTTCCTAATAGGCTGCCGAACTAAGTTTCGCAAAAAGTTGCCAGCCAGCTCCTTAGAGGAAAGCCTCAGGTATACTAAGTGGAATGCATAACTGAGGAAACTGTCGTGGAGGTCCACTAATCTCTATGCAGTGCAGCCTGTACTATGCACATGGACAGCAATGATATGCCCTGCATGATATTTACCTCCTTGTGATCCTCTGTGGCACCTCTATCATTGCTGCCCGTGCTAACAGCATACACAACATGGCAGGCAGATATATAGCTTCTTATGTTATTTCCCAGGAGTTTTCAGGTCTTGCATTGCTCTGCAATGGGAAGATCCTGATGTGGGCATTGGTGTCTTTTGTACTCTGATAATGAACTGCCAGAATACACACGCAGCATTTCTCTGCAAAATGGGGAATGATTGATCCCAATCTTACTTTACACAGTTTTTTGTATACATATATACATATACTTTTTGTTCTGTTTTGCTGTTATGTGCATAAAATGTTGTTTGAAAGCATGCCTTCTCTACAGCATAACCTTGGAGTAATTTCAATTTTCATTGTCTGTACCAGGCACTATAAGAAGTTGATCCTACTGATGTGCTTTTTTGTCCCCACTGTGATTCCTTGGTACTTCTGGAACGAATCACTGGCTGTTGCATTCTATGTGCCCTGCATCTTGCGCTACGCATTAGTACTCAATGCAACATGGCTGGTAAACAGTGCAGCTCACATGTATGGAAACCGACCCTATGACAAGACCATCAACCCCAGAGAGAACAAATTTGTCGCAATTGGAGCAATTGGTATGTTTTCAGCGTTGAAAGGAAAATACATAGAATTTAATATAATGTTAAAAATCAGTATTGCAAATCTGAGGGAAATAACATAAAGCAGTGATGTGTAATATGAAGTTGTAAATATTACAAGAGTCCTGTGCTTATCAAGCTCTGAGGCAGGAAGTGTTATCTTTGAACTGGATAAGTCAGGGATGTCTTGAGGCATGTCTGAATCTAGTACATAGTGGAGCTATCTCTCATGGGAACTTGACACTAAACAATAGTCTTGAATTGCTCTTTGAACATGTGGACACAAGCCAAAGTGTCAGTAGCACAGCTTCATGCTTATCTTTATTAAAGAAATGTTATTACACAAGCTAACATTTGACTGTCTTAGTGCTTTTGAAGGTTAAGCAATTACTTAGTCATTTTGCAAAAAGTGGGAGTAGTATAATTTTAGACATTTTTTTGGAGCAGAGGTAAACTGAGGTTTTCTAGCTACTTTACAATGCCATAACCCATATAGCAGTATTATTAACCTCCCACTTCAATTGCAAGCATTTACTTTTACTGCTAGCCCATCCAACTGATTTTGCTGAAAACAGCCCACTGCAGTTGAAATTGTCTTTATTTTAAAAGCGATGGATGACCTTGTGTGCAGCCGTGTAAATGAATAGCCTTCATTGTATTAAGTTTATGCATATTTCAATAGAGCACTAATCCCATAAAAGGCACACTATTCTAGTGTAGGCAAAAATAAAAAAGTGTTTCACTCCCTTTCTTTAAAGGCATAGTAGCATCAAACATGACTCCACCTTCATATAAAACAGACATTTTCGACCAAATAAGATAAATACTGCTTACTACTCTAGTGCATTTGGCAATATTGGGTCCATTTCTCAATCAGACTTTGCAGGACACAATGACTACAATGGATGGCCTTGTTCCATATAAGGGTGAAAGGCACTATTTCAAATAAGCTGCTCTTTCATGCCTAATCCAGTCCACTGATAATGGAATCCTGTTCAGTTAGGTGGATGCGCTTAAAAACTTTACATTTTCACTTTATTTAATCTCATTTTCTTAAATGTTGTATTCTTCTGTTAATGATTAAGTACAAAGGTCAGTTTTTATATTTAGACAAAAAGCATGTTTGAGAAATAACCATTTGGAACATCCCTCAATGGGCTGCCGTCCCCTTTATTCATGCACTATTTGCAAACAAATTAATTGACGTTGAATAAAAAAAAAATCACATTCTAGTATCTTTACTAATAATTATAGTTATACAGTGTGGCTCTTGGTGACACTGCAGGAGGCATCTTCATCCTGATTAGAAGACACATTCAAGGCACAGTCGTGCGGGATTTAATGTCCTGATCGCACAGTTATCCAAAATTAGTGGATCTTCTTTCAATATTAAGAATTCTCAATAATAAACTTGTATCCATGGTCATTCTACACTTGCAGTACATCTGTTATTTGAAAATGGTCATAAATCTATTATTGAGTAAATGCATTGCCCCAATTGTAAAGCACTACGGAATTTGCTGGCTCTATGTAGAAAAAATGTTGATGGTGATGACATGGTACCATTGCAGAACAACTGTACAAGGCAGTATTATTTTTCCTTAAATAATCTTTGTGAAATGTCTTTGCTTCGTATGTAACCGCTGATGCAAATTTGGGATTAAAAATTCTTTGACCTACTCTTGTTTAACGTTGTTGCATTTGGCTGGTTTTGGGGTACTTTGGGGTGTTTCAGTTGTTTCTGTTACCCCAAAAACCTGACAAGGAGGAGGAACCATCCGACTCCAAAGACAGCTGGGGCATACATGGGTCCTGTCCGAAAATGACATTTTGTTGCCATTTCAGTTTTGACGGTGGTGGTTTATACTGTAAAACTTATTATTAGTGGATTTAGTGTGAGCAGAAAGTATTTTTCATTTAAGAGGTTCACAGTGCCAACTCCTTGGTGGAGCGAATCTAGCAAAATTACCAATCTTGGCACTGATTCATTAAGGATCTTAACTTGAGAAACTTCTTATTTCAGTCTCCTGGACAAAACCATGTTACAATGCAAGGGGTGCAAATTAGTATTCTGTTTTGCACATAAGTTAAATACTGACTGTTTTTTCATGTAGCACACAAATATCAACTTTAAATTTCAGTGTACAAATAAGCTATCAAGTATTTGTGTGCTACATGAAAAACAGACAGTATTTAACTTATGTGCAAAACAGAATACTAATTTGCACCCCTTACATTGTAACATGGTTTTGTCCAGGAGACTGAAATAAGAAGTTTCTCAAGTTAAGATCCTTAATGAATCAGGTCCCTTGTTCCTTAGGCTCTAAATTGTCATAATTACAAAAAGGATTTTACAGGAAATATGAAAAAGATATAGTTGTATAAGGTATAGAAATTATATATCTATTTTGCATTGGAATCCACACAAAATAATCAGCTTAGTAATGTATCTTTCCAGATAAAATATCTGTTTTAACTTGTTAATATAGTTAGTCAACTTCCTCCTGTAATTGTATAAGATCAACATTGCTGGTCACATTGAGTAAAATGTGGATACTGCTATTATCAAATCACTGCTCACATTTGTATGTTGACAATCAATTTACAACCTGTGTTCCTGGGTCATGTTTACTTAGTTATCAGTTCCCATATCACTTATTCCTTGTAATCTCTAGTGTTATACAGTATTCATACCAATCCAAAGCCATCGATGATTTTAGTTATGCATGCAAAAAATTTCAACTCCAGGACAACACTTATTTACTAATGTTATAAAACGCTAGTACAAGCATGCTTTTGGGTAACTAACCAAAGACAACACATGAAACTGTCCCGTTTGAACAGCGACAGTGTGGTTTGTGATCAGAAAGTTGTAAATATCCAACTGTCATTCAAGTAATGGAAACATATATATATAAATATATATATATATATATATATATATATGTGTGTGTGTGTGAATTTTATTACATTTAAGAGTTTTGTATCAGAGCAACTAGTAATTTATGTAGGAGCAACTCGTATATGACGTTATCTATTACTGTGATGAAACATTTTGAATAATATCCTAATTTAATAATATTTTCATTCTCTCCTCCCAGGTGAAGGCTTTCATAATTACCATCACACTTTCCCTTATGACTATACTAGCAGTGAGTTTGGAATCCGGTACAACCTTACCACATGCTTTATAGATCTTATGGGCTATTTGGGCCTCGCCAGTGACTGCAAGAAGGTCTCCAAAGAGATTATAATGGCTCGACAACAGCGCACTGGAGATGGAAGTTCCAGGAGTGGCTGAAAAACACAACAACAAAAAAAGGATGACATTTCCTAATATATTTAACTAAACAACAAAAATTATAGCGCAAGGCTAAATATGATTACTTTAACATGATCCAACACAGTGTTCTTTTAATTATGTACTTAAAGTAATTATAACTCCATCCTGAGTTATTATAATTCAGGCCATCTCTTCTTCTAATTGCTTTCCTATATCTATTCTTCCTTTCTTAGGCATTTGTATGTTTCATTTTGTTGTATGTTTTTTTTTTTTTTTTTTTTGTATTTATATTGTTAGTTTGGGTTTTTTTTATTACTCCAATCCTTTATTTTCTCACTTGCAGTTGGTGTAAATTCTTGGCCTAAATCCACACGATCTCTACCTGCTGTAAAATGTATCTTAAGCACTGACCACAACTCCAGCTCTCTCCTCATTTATCTCATCGATTGCTCTCAGGCTCCTCTGCAAAAAGAATGAAATCCATTAAGCGGACAACTTACAAGTGCCATTTTTAACAATTTGTACATAAAGGGGAAAAAAGCTAGATGAGTTTTGTATCTATTTGATTTACTTATTACTTGTACAAACAGAGTGTGGTTTTTAGACAGTTTCTTTGCTGTCTTGCAACTTTGAGGTACTGGTGGTGCTGCCACTGAATCTAGATGGGATGCAGTGGTGGGTTGCAGACCTTCTTACACAATAAATGCTTCATGTGAGTTGTGGCAGTATAGATAGCAAAGGTTGCTTAGTCTCCTTGTTCTTCCATCATCACTTCCATTCATAAAATTAAACTGGAAATGTAGATGACAGAGGTAGAGGAAATATTTGTACTTTTGTTGGCTTCCTTAGTAGAACTATGTTGCTTTATCTTATGGATGCTACAGGGCTGCTACAAAGGTAAAATATTGAGTTGGCTCATGATTATGTCCTCTAAAAATCTAGCAATGTAGACCCACTGTTGCCTTTCAGCCATCACAATATAGCTGAGCATGGTAGCAATTTCAGTTTAACATTGAATGCCACAAGTAGTCAACCTGATCTAAAGTGTATAGTGGTAGAGTGGCATGATTAGTAAATGTTTAGTTCTGGAAGCGGTTCATACATATAATGTTAATAGTATGCTACATTATGGCTCCATTTCATCACCCTGCTGGGATGAATCAGTGATCAGGTTGCTTGGTTCTGTACTTTGATGTATGGTCCTGATTGGCATAGCCAACTAGATTAGCTTTGTTTTGGTAGATTTTAGTGCGTAGAGGGGCATGGCTTTGAAACCCCCTCATTTTGTATGGCGCAGATTTTTTAGTTAGAGTAAGATGTTTGTAGCAGCTAATCTGACTATTTGGAAATACAAAAAAATGGACTGTTTACAGGTACTAATAATTCTTATAGTATTTATCATTCTACTTTCCTTGCTAGACCCCAATTTGCTTCATTGTAGTAAGATACACTTTATTTATGTTCATTTTACAAAGAAAAAGCACTTAAAAGTGCCAAATAATTTGCGCACTTTCACATACTGTATGGTTGTGTCATGAAATAAACTTAAATTATAAAAATTTTCTGCACTAACCTAAGATTTTGTGCAAAAGCATAAATAGCAGGTTATCAGCCTAGTCAGTGCATTAGGGGTTCAATGTGCTGGGTAACCATAACTGGATATCCTTTAGGACTTCAGACTCGTGAATGCAGATGAATTGCTTACTACAACAGAGACACTTAAGTCAGGCATGCTTTGTGAATGTTCTCATTAACTGAATAGCATATAGAGACATATCTCAACACCAAAATATTACAGCATGTTTTGCATTTAAAAGAGATCCAAAAGACGGATTTGAACGAGGATAAGCAGAAACACGTCTTTCTGCCCGTAGATCCAAAAATACAGTGTACTGATTATGGCCATCCAGAATCAGCATCTTGTCCTCTGAGTGTAGCAACCTAAAATCTGAGACCATCATATATATCATATATATATAGGTATAATATTTTTAATGTTATGTCAGCAGGTCTGTATAGTCTGAATGAACCATTTGTACTGGCAGTAGTATGAGCAAAATGTGCAATCCATTGTAAAACATTTCATTAAAATAATATTGAATAAATATTGATTGCTTAATGTTTAGCTGACGTTTTGCAAATCCAAGTAAATCTTTATTAATTACAGTATTTGATTCCTCATTTTAAAGGATTGCCGACTTGAAACATAATGTGTTTCTGATATGTAGCAATACCCAGTATCATTCAGTTATACCTTTTGTCCTATTGCTTAGTTGTTGCAATCAATTTCCTTTATGCAACATTCCCATTTTAGGATGGAAATGACAATTGTGTATCTTTATACCCATCTTTCTTGGTAGGCTTTTAGATATCCCTAAACAATCTTGTGTTTTGTTCTATACTCTAATCTCATGTTGCACTTTTCCAATCCAAAACTTCAATATGTATCCCTTTTAAGAAAACCAAATATATTCGAGGCTAAAGATTAGATACAGTTTACAGGGGCGGATGTTTATTTTTTATTTTATAATATTAAACACCTTGCCTGGCAAATACGGTGTTGCGGTTAAATAAAGACTGCATTACTATTTGCATTGCCTTTATACTATGAAAATTTATGTAGACTACATTTGTAGATCTAGCCAAACTGGATTGGTCTTGCACTAGGCTCGCTCAAATGTAGGCGGATGCATTGGTTATTTACCAAAGTGTACATCCCATCAGCTTTTATAGATGTATTGTACATATTTGAACAGAAGCACTTAGGCATAAAGCACTTATTACTGTAATATTAACATAAAATTACCCTAAAGTAAATACCCACCTGTAATAAAAAAAAACAACTCTTCCAACCCTCCTCCCCCTCTACTGGCCCAATATTTACGAATTTAAATTAATTACAAAATGCTTCCAATTTTATTTAGCCGCGGCATATCTAGTGCTGGCAGACTACTCTGCCAACTGCCCAACTCTCTTCTCCTTTAGTAACTAGCGTCAGGATAACCAACAAACCCTAAGGCCAGCCTATACTATAACTGTTATAGCACGGTATAGGAGGAGGACCAAAGGCTGGGTATTATTGGAAACATTGTCCATGTACTCTGGACAGTAGAGAAGGACAATGGTAAGTATTTAATTGCTATAAATAATAAAACATTTAAGCTAATAGAAGGGAGATGTTGAGTTTTTAAAGGTGGTCATTCTCTAAGGCTCCAGAAACTTTACAGAAAGTAGATATCTTGGTCTTAACCAGCTATTATGGTTGAGGCTGGTTAAACCTAAAGGGATCTAGAACTTTCATAACCTGGAATTATATAAAGTCTCTGGTGAATAGTATATTTAGAATTGCTAAGAAGAACTGCTCTGTGTTGATTATGGTTTAATTGTATGTGTGCAGCTTTTATACCAGTGGTAAGGACACTTGATTTTTTTTTTCTGGCTTGATGTATGCAACTTTGCTGTAGATCAGACGTTAGGCAATTCTCACTTCACCTGCTTTATATTGTGTATCTATCACTGCCTACATACAGTGGAGACAGCCATTATATTGGCTTGACCACGGTGCCACAGTGATGTCACCAAGGGTCCAAAGCCTGCCTGTGTAGTGGAAAGAGCCACCAACCTGGTGTGGTCACGCCCCCTTCGAAGGCTATGAACGTAGCTTCAAGAAGTTACTGTACCTGGGGCCTAAAATTCCTCTTGGCAGCCCTGGAAGTTCACAAGTTCCTACTAAATGAATAGGCTACATTCCGATAAATATTTTAATGACCATAAAATGGCTGCCTCCACTGTTTAGGAGACAGGTCTACTTTAAAGATAAAGCATACCTGGCAGACTGAGCTGAGGTGTATACTGCAGAAAATTTGGAGATCTACAAGTTGCCTACTTGTCTATTACAGAGTACATGCAAAGACATTGTGTGAAGTCAACTGCACTGTACTTTAAACAAGTTCTATAGTACTATGTTTGATGTGCCTTCTCTGCAATGCCACATTATTTCTGTGCTAGTGCGTATATCTAGTATAACAAAGTCAATGTGGACTTGCAGTAGATTTGATGCAAGATTATTTGTGTGTGTATGTTAGGCTTAAAGCTGTGTTTCTCAGCTCTGGTCAGCAGAAGAAAATTTCCAGATATCTATGATTGTGGTATCCAGAGAACCACTTCGCACCAGAGTTTAGAAACTCTTATTTTACTGTTGCTAATATAAGACTTTGGTTTTCATGTTCCCTCATTGTAGCAACACTAACATTAAAATGTACAATTTTGCTATGGTGTTAAATTATGACATGCTTTCAGTTCCAAATATGCTGCTAAGGTCCATACTTCAGGCTGATGGAAGTCCAGTTTGGTCCCTAGCCCAGCAATATTTTACATAAAGAACTTGGGTCTTCTGTACAAATTTAATACTTTTGAAGACTTATAAAACATACTGTATGTTTACAACAGAAAAACCTTCCTAAATATGTTGAATTACTACCAAGAAAGGGAAGTCGGTAAAAAGTGAAAGTGAGGACCTTTCAGGGACTTTTTTTTTGTCAAGACAGCCATGGACAAATTACTTAGAACATAGGGAGTTGTTTACTGCTTTTCATACATATAGAGAAAACAAACATTTGTGGGATTTTGTTTTCCCCTTAGAAATCATTGCATAGTATAGTATATTGTCTTGTGATTTTGTTACAGAAACAATTGTAAGAGTCTTGTCTAGGTTTCTCGGTTTTGGAAAGCTGGATTAAATTGTGTGAGCTGAATCCGGTGATCACATTTTGAAATTGTAAACATTAGGGACTAGGGGACTAGTGTCAAAATTGGCACCCTAATAAAAAGTGAAATGTGAAGTTAACTGTACGTTTACTGTTCCAACAAAATTGTTTAAATGAGTGATAGAACATCATGTTTTCTGTTAATAAAAATAAACTGTTTAGACCTCATTTTGTGCAGTCTCCCAACATTATTTGATTACATCTTGTGTTTGGTGGGTGTCATTGGGGCCACACATCCAGTTCCGAGCTGCACTTCTGCATAAATTAACCTTAATCTATTTATTCTGCATGCTCTTAGTGCACTGTCTTCATGGGTTTCTTCATCTTCCGTGTGTGATGCCCCCTCACTACATTTTATAGCAATCGGGCCACAGAAAGGCACGGAGGAAGGTAGGTAGCACTTAATGAGACTAAAACCACGGTCACATTTTAAAACACCCTCCCTATACAAATTAATTCTGCCAGATTACTGTCAGATACAGGGATCAGGCCTGCAGCAACATTGGTGGAAACTTTTGATCATATTACTATAAAGCTACATTAGGCCTATAATTGTTGGTCCAATGTGGTAGATACAGGACTGATATACCACAGTATTATTCATAGATGAATTATGGTATAACACCCACTAATTCTGGTACTTATCAGCTACCTATCACACCACCTTTTCTAAATAGAAGTAAAACCAGAAAAGTAATATTACCTTTCAGTGATCTCCAAGTTCTACATAGTTTTTACAGAAATATTTTCAAAATCGTTGCATCTGCATTCTTAAAACATCTACAATGTTCTGGATGGTGTATGTCACAACAGGGGTAAAAAAATTAATTAAAACATTAGACATTTTAGGTACAAGGCACAGAACCATTTTCCAGCTCTGGTGACTTGTGACGCTGTTGGGAATGGCTTAGATCAGTGGGGTTTAACTGTTCATGTATAGCCTTTATCTCTGTTAGATTGTGTAACACAACAACAAGGGAAAACACCAACTTGGACTGGGTTAGGTTTTGTAGTTGGATGTTTTAGGACGTTGGTTTTATTTTAGTCCGAAATTATAAAGCAAGGATTACTCCTCATTCACTGTCTCACTGATTAGCAGTCATTTTGGATATCTTTATATTTGTTTAAGGAAGTGGATATATTAGTCCAATCTTTTGTTATGGTCCACCTCCTATAAAGTATGTTAGGTCCAATGTAGAGTTACTTGGTGTTGGGTCTATGGAGTTATTTTGTCATCATGTCATCTACATGATACTGATGAATTTGCATCCCTGTCCACTTTCCAATAAGTGGAGTCCATCAAATCCCAGAGCCCCATACAACTCGCGTGCTTTGCAATGTCCAGCACCAATGCTCTACAGCGTTATTCTCCAAGCATCATGTATTTCACAGCTCCATACAGTGTTACAAGACATTGTGGGAGGCATGGCTGAAAAACCCAGAGCCAACACTGATCATGTTAGATACCAAGAACAACCATCTTAAACAATATATAAGTCGGTCAGGCAGTGGTTCCATGGGGCACATTTTAATAAATGCCACACTAGTACAAAATGTCATGGGGGGCTCATGGTTTAAATGGACTCCACTAATTGGAAAATGGGCATGTTAGTTAAGTAAAATAAATATACAGGTATGGAGCTTGTTTTCAGTAATTTGGAGCGCCTTACCTACAATACACACAATTATATTTAAGAATTATCTCTGTCTTTCCCCTCTTTGGGTATCTAGATAAAAGTTGCTATCCCTATACTTTCTTTGTGATAGAACTATAAGCAATGAAAGTATCCTAGTTTTATTCAATTTAATCCGCAAAAAAATATTAATATGTAAAGCAAGTGAAACTTCCCTTAAACAAAATAAATATATGTATTGGAAATTGGAATATGAACATTTTAATTGTCTCAGATTTTAGTAGTTATTCATATGTTTATAAACAGACCTGTTTCGATCCATCTCTCTACCAAAACTTTAAAATCAATTTCTTGAAAATATCAACTTTATGCATCATGCACCATGTCCTAGCCCTACATAGTGTATCACATGCATATGAGATGTGGCTAATAACACATTGCATTTGCTAATGTAGAAATGTGTTTTTGTTTAGTTTTGTCAGTATTCTAGCTTCACCAGCACCACAACAGAGTTCTCCTTAACTTTATAATACTGGAAATGTAAAAACATCAGCTATGAAAGTACTTTTTTTTTTTTGTAAAGTTTGTATATTTTAAGCTAAATGTGTGCTATTGAAATGTGAACTCCAACCATGTTTTCATCTGCATTGTTGTATCCATGTTCTGTGTTCTTGAATAAATTTTGAAATTAAGGTATAAGACTTGGTCATTTATTTAATCAAACTCACAATCATGTGTAGGGCAGCACGGTGGCTAAGTGGTTAGCACTTTCGCCTCACAGCGCTGGGGTCATGAGTTCAATTCCTGTCCATGGCCCGTCCAATGGGGCAGGGACTGGTGTGAATGAGTTCTCTGTACAATGCTGCGGATTCAGTGGCGCTATATAAATAAATGATGATTATGATGTGTGGTATATCACTTGATTAGTAGTTTAGCAATTTCAAGATTGAAACAAAATGCATCAGGCAGAGGAAGAACTATAGGGAGTGCAGGGATTGAGCCCGCTACAGGCCAGGCCCCAGGTCCTCGCAGCTCTATTGAGCGAGCACCAATCTGACTCATGTGCAGTGGGACAATGCATGCTCAGAAGAGGCCTCAATTCTCTTTTGAGAACATAATGGGGGGCCTGAGAGGCTATAGTGGCATCACTGGGCTCCTATCAAAATTTTGCTATGGAGTCCAATGCATTCTTCCACTCCTTTTCCCAAGCATTGATTGGTCCCAATGGTGTTTCTTTAAGATATTGAGTATATTTTTTATTGTCTGATAGAAAATGTTGAAATATTCTACCAGATGGGTACTTTGAATGCTAGCAGCACTTTCCCACCAGTTAGAGACATGAGATTGGTTATAGCTTAAGCTGGGTACACACTACACAGTTTTCATCCAATAATCGGCTGAATCAGCCGACATACGACCGCTCGTTCAAAAGTCGGGTCAGTGTGTGCAGTGACACGATGGTCGAAAGTCTGCCCAAATGGACGATTGTCGCCTCATTTGGTTGGTCGTACCGTTTAATATTTTCATTCCAATCTCGTTTCTGCTGTGTAGTGTGTATAAACTTCCGACCGATCCACAACAGTGAGTATGAAATCAGTCATTGCTCACGACAACATGGCTGTAAAAAGTCGCTAAAGGGACGTCCGCTCTTCCCTTTATCGTCCTAAACAATGCTAGTGTGTATGCAGTTCATGGACCGAGCGATCGGACCATTGATTGTATGTAAAATCGCTCGGCATAAAAAGTTGGTCGAAATTTCTGTAGTGTGTACCCAGCTTTAGAAAGCATTGCATTGAGTACCTTCAGAGCTCAACTGATCCTAAAATACAAGAGGAGTGTTACTACTTCTTTTCAATAAAATGTTCCTTCCCTCAAGCTGGGAGAGGGGGGGTGCCACATACCGTTGTTTTTCCAAGGCCTCTGCTTTTTGTGTAATACAGAACCAGCAAATAAAGGATCTGATTCATTAAGGCAAGCAAAACAAAAAAAAAGGAATAATTTGCACCTTGATAAAACCATGTTGCATTGGAGGGGAGGTAAATCTAAAATGTGGGGGCAGATTTATAGTTAGGGCATGTCCTAGATCAACTTTAAATTTCAGTGTAAAAATAAAGCTAACAAGAATATGTGTGCTACATGAAAAAGCAGCCAATGTTTTCCTTATGTGCAAAATAATAAACTGATTTACACCCCTTGCATTGTAACATTTGCTCTTTTTTCCTTTTCTCGTGTTAATGAATCATAATGAATCAGGCCCACCATCTTTAAATAGTAGCGGTAGTGAAGGGTTTAGCAGGAGGACCAGTCAAATGCTGCAATCTCTGGATGGGGTGTGGTTGCCAAATCCCACTTACTCCTGGATTTTATGCCAGGGTGGTCACATAAATGGTGGGTGAGGGTGGAGCACCATGGAATAATATTACATGTAATCACTAAACTTAATAATTCCAGTATTGTCAAATTCATTTGAAATAATCACATTTTGTGGATGTGCATACAAAGAACACTTCTGAGTTTTATCTGGCACTCTTTAGTATGATCTCACATGTCTATTTTAAGAATGTGATAGATTTCTGACCATGTAACACAATGTCTGCCCATACCAGTTCATGTCACAGCAGAGTCAAATAAACTTGCCACAGTATTGCTACTTGATATTTCATGAAGGGCTCAATGTGAAAGCAGCTGCTGTTTGTTTAATTATGTAAGCTTTACCTTTTGTGTTTTTTAGTTCTGTAAATAGTGCAATGTGCGGAATGCCATAGTATGCAAAGACAAGCGCAGGATGTTTCACCAGAATGTCTACATTCTTCTGAAACATTTAGGACTAATAAATATTTCTAACCTGGAAAACCATAAATTTGATTAACCTCCAAAGAAGAGCCAGTCCCAAGGATTCCCCAGTGCCAGAAACTAGCAGCCCATTCTATATTTTTTGTCTGGATTTAGAACAGGCGATTCCAGACTCCTGTAATCCATCCTGTGTTTGCATATGGCAGTTGTAGGCAGGGCCATCTTTTCCATTGAGCACGATGGGCAGCTGCCCGGGGGCCCCACGGGCAAGGGGGCCCCATAGGTATGGCTCTTAATGAGAATAAATAATCCTGCAAAAGAAAAAACCTGCAAGGGTCACTGAGCAAGTACATCTATCTATCTCTATCTCTATATATCTATATCTGTATACATCTATATATCTATATCTATATCTAGGGGCCCCGGTGCACTGCTTTGCCCGGGGGGCCCATAATGTTGTTAAGATGGCCCTGGTTGTAGGCACCAAGTGCTCTGGGTCACATGCATCCCTCTGAACAGTATAATCTCTTCTTTTGTTCTCTTTCAAATGTAACAAGGTAGTCCATAATCAGATAGTGATGTCAAATCAGTATGACTATAATGCATTACCCTATTACTTCGGCTGCAAAAAGTGCTGGATTGTCAATATTGTGATGTGATGCTCCTGTGTGTAACACCCCCGGAGGTGTGAAAATGTAAATGTCATGCCCCTTGTGTATGGAAGCAAAATAACTAGGGGTGTTGTGAGAGCAGTGGTGGGACCGGACTGTATAAAAGTGTGTGTGACCTCTGCAGTCACACACAGGTGCGTGTGTGTGGGCTTAAGATGAGAGACACGGGTGGTCATGTAGGGTTGGACATAAGTTCGACTCATAAGCGTAAAACAGAGCTTTTTCTTACAGCACACACGAAGTAGAAACATTTATGTCTGTCTGCTCTCAGAGTTGGAAGGGGGTGGGCAGGCATAGGCACAGTACAGTAAAGGCATGTTACCGCTTCTTATGTACAATGCTGATATGCCACTAGGAGGCATATCTGTTGCTGCTTTCTCCCTGGTGCAAGATCTGTGCAGATGATGATGACCATCAGCATGGACCTTGCTATGAAAACACACACACACACACTACTGTTAGGGCTTCTGGAAGTCTGCTGAGGAACAAGGTAGGACAATGGAACTACTGGGGATGAAACAATGAGCCAGTGTCACAATAATCTGTTTTATCTGGACCCTTGGGTCTTGCTGAAGCAGGACTATAGCTGTAACTGGGGGTCTTGATAAAACCTCTGCTCATCTGGGGAATGCCGAGGTATGCTCCATTAACTGCCAGAATTCAAATTAGTACTAGCAGATAAGGAGTCTGCACCAGAATACGGAACTAGAATCTGTTGCGGTAATAATCTGGAACCGTTCGTATAGAGCTCGACCCCAGCACCTATAACCAGGAACATGGAGCTGGAACCCACTACTGGGAACTCAGAACAGAATAAGCTAAAACTGGAAATGGGAACTAAGAACTGAACCCAGGAGTGGAGAACTTAGTACAACAACCTGGCTACAGGCCTGGAACCCACACACAGATTCACAGAACTAGAAATGAGCCTTAGAGACTCAGAACTAGCCCTAGTTACAAGACAGGTGATACAGAACACCAGGCTACTGCAGAATGGGAATGCTGAAGGAAATCCAGAGGTATTTAGCAGAATGGAATGAAGGTCCATGAAGAAGATGATAATGTCTTCATGAATCTGCTGAAAGATGCAGAATTTTTACTGAGGATTAAGCAAGCACTTTGATAAATGCAAAGTTGTTGCTGCGAATTAAGCACTGTGGTAAATGCAGAGTTCTTGCTGAGAAATGAGCACTTTGGTAAATGCAGAGTTCTTGCTGAGAAATGAGCACTTTGATGTGAAGGAACAGTCCTGCAAACAACTGAAGCATGGAATCAGGAAATTATCTTCCAAGAGAAGAAAGTGAGTTGTACTGGCAATGAGATGAACAGTGCTCCCAGTGGCTATTGGCTGCATAGGTCATATGAACGCAGCTGATGGAGTCTGATTAGACTGGGAAGATCACCTGACAGAATCCAATATGGCCACCCCATGCTGCAGAACACACAGAATGTGTTTGTTACAAATGATGATACAGGGCTCAAGAATACCACAGGCGACCAAGAGAGGTTCGGATGGCCATGAGATGACACAGACGGACATGATAAGTGTGACTAAGACCCCGATGT
Organism: Mixophyes fleayi; assembly: GCF_038048845.1. Lineage (NCBI taxonomy): Eukaryota > Metazoa > Chordata > Amphibia > Anura > Limnodynastidae > Mixophyes > Mixophyes fleayi. The sequence goes on from NC_134407.1 coordinate 56,805,523, forward strand.
GTGACAGCCAGTAATGGGGTTATCACATGATTACCACCAGCTGTGCTGAGCATTAACCTGCTTTTTAATGTCTCTAAGTAGAAAAACCTCACTGATACTTCTGGTGCATCTGGATCATGCATCTGATGTAATTTAAACATAATAAGTCCTATAACCCATAACATTATTTCTAACACATCTTCGACCGATACAGTCCAAGTCTACATAGAATTTATGAGAGGAGTATAATAAGGCACAATCACAATGACCATGGAGGGAAAAGGCATTGGCTGGAACAACCACCTCTCTTAATTCCCAGCACTGCGCTTCCCTCACATCACATATCTCACGAAAATGTATGCACTGTGTGTACTATTCCGAATTTCATGTATCTTAAGATACGTGTGGTTGAAAATACTGAGTGAACTGGTATCCAACACTACATAAGGCCCACTGTCAGTTACTGAGGCACGAGTTCAGTCCAAACCAGCCATGGTGGCTGGTCAGCCAGTCCGAGTCAGTGAAGTATAAATGTGCCAAGGAATGTTATGAGAGTGAATAGGGAGTTTTGGAATGCTTGAAGGTTTGGAGTCTAGGAGAAACTCTTCGTGTACAGGGGAGGAAATTCAACAGAGTGAGTGCAGCCCAAGAAAAGTCCTTTAATATTACTGCTCCCATTTCATGAGTGTGGATGGGAGACACATATTTTGAGCAGAATGGAGGAGTCAACTTGGGAAAAAGTTTTAAACAAGGTAAGGGATATGTGAGTGCAGTTTTGTTATGACCCTGTATGTTAGTAGAAACATTTTATATTGGATTCTGGTTCCAGGGAAACCAACACTGTAAGAGGATGAGAAACTGGATAGAACAGTGTCCTGTAGATCTAAGGAATGTAGAATTTGTATGAGAAGTAAATGGTCAACAGTGTCAAATGCAGCAGAGAAGTCCAGAATAATTAGAACTGAGTAGGGCCGTTGTCACACACATCGGGGTCTTAGCCACACTTATCATGTCATATCACGGTTATATGGGTCTCTCCTGGTCGCCTCCGGCAGTCTTGATCACCACTTCTTCATTTGTAAACAAACACCTAGGGGTAAATGTATCAAGCTGAGAGTTTTCCGGCGGGTTTGAAAAACCAATCAGATTCTAGCTATCATTTATTTAGTACATTTTACAAAATGATAGTTAGAATCTGATTGGTTGCTATAGGCAACATCTCCACTTTTCAAACCTGCCGGAAAACTCTCAGCTTGATACATTTACCCCCTACTGTTTGTTCTGCTGCATGGGTGTGGCCATCTTGGATTCAGTCAGGTGACCATCCAGCCCAACCACATTTCAGCAACTGTGATCACATGATCTGTGCAACCAATAAATATTCGGAACCTCTTATTTAAGCCTGCTTCTAAGATCGCTCATTGCCAGAACAACACACTTTCTCTCCTGAGGTTAGTTCTTAGCTCTGGGCTCCAGTTGTTTCTAGCACTGTTCCTGAATACCCTGCATTACCAAGTGCTCATCTGTCTGCAAATACCCAGACGCCGAGATTAACCTATCGTGCCCCGGCAATTAGTGCAGCCGGGCGCATGTGCTAAAACTCCACAGCCTGTGGGCTGATTAATTAAGGTACCAGTTTAATTACCTGGTGTCTGATGATGATTACAGGGCTAAGCCCTGATTGGCTAGTATCAGTATATAAGGCAGGGAGGGCTTAGCCTCCCTGCTGGTTATAGCGTCCAGTTTTCCTGTTAGCTAACCTGCTCCTGTGCTGTGTTTGATGATAGCCCTTTTGGATTGTCTTCTGTGTATGACCCCTGCCTGTAACTCGGACTCTGCCTGCTTGCCTGTCACCCTGACCCTTTGGCCTGTACCTTGGACCCGCTGTGTTGCCTGTCACCCTGACCCAAAGGTCAGGGTCACAGGCAACACAGCGTTTCTTCCAAGCTGAAATTCCTGTGACCTACAGATTATACCCAACTCTAATCCATTCCCGGCTGTACTGAGGTTTGGACCCAGCTTTCCGGTACCACTGCTCTGCCTGCTACCCAGCAGCTCTGGCCAGTGTGATAGGCCAGGGGGGATCCATCCACTACAACCCTGATCTATAGGAAGAGGTCAGGGGTACCAGCCCATGTGCACCAGCAAGGGGGTGAAATAGTAGCGACAGTCACCCAGAAGGAACTCAGTTCTGGATGCCGGTAAGGAGTCCAGTGGTGGCAGCAGCTTAAGCTCCTCCTACTGTGGTTAGAGAGCGCATTTGGGATAAAGAAAGGGAACGGTGGTACAGTAAGCCCAGTTGGTTCCCAGCAACAACAGACAGGGTGGCATAGGCGGTCCATCCTGTCATCAGTGAGCAAGTGGAACTCATCCTTGGCACATTAGGGAGTCATATAAAGCAGTGCTCCGCAACCTTATCTCACCCTCGGCACCTCTAAACCCTTCCCAGAATTCCCTGGCACACCATTGCACAATATTAAATGTACTATAGGAAGTGACTGCAGACGTCCCTGTTCCAAAGAACTAGCACTTTAAGCTCGGGGATAGAGAGAGACGCTGCTTGTCGACGATGTTGTGCTGTCGGTTTACAGTTAATGTGGGAGAAAAAGGAAGAGACTGCTGGAGGGAAGAGACAGTGGAGATCAGTGGTTAAAAGAGAGAAAGTTATATGAACATAAACTCACCAAAACGGGATAATCACAGCAAGTAACAGGAAAGGGCAGTGCTAGCTCCTTACCCAGGGAAAGGATAAGTAGGAAGGAGGGCAGGACTTCTGGGTACAGTGGGAGGGGAAGTTAGGAAAGTAGTGATGGGAAATCTAGTTCATTTTGAAGATTAGTTCATTCTGATCTAGTTCACACAAAAGATTAGTTCAAAAGATAAGTTCATTTCACTCATTTGACTCAGTAGCTCATTTCACTCATTTGACTCAGTAATTCATTTCACTCAGTAGTTCATTTCACTCATTTGACTCAGTAGTTCATTTAGTTCATTTAGTTCATTTAGTTCAGTTAGATCACTGGCTCTGCAACACTGCTGAGAGAAGTGATTGGAGACATAGATCTAGTCTATTACACATACTGTAGGCATATATACTACTACCTCATTAGATGAGTTATAGTCCTGTTAAAATGATCAGATAAGTTTAATATGTCAGATCATTTTTAATATTTTAAAAAGGGCAATCACTTATACAAAAACTAGTAGTGACATGTTGAGCTCTGCAAAGTTAATTACATTTTCATTATTATTTTTTATTTTCATAATATGCAAATGAAAAAGACCCAAATTCAGAGTATTATAAAGTGTCACTTTTTTGCTTTTAAAATTGAGATCAGTGCAATCAGGATATAGGGGAGATGTATCAAACCTTAGGGGGGAATTTTTACAGCTGTAAAAAGACCCAAAATAGGCATCACGTCACTGGGGGCAGGGCCAAAATGGCGCAATTCACAAAGCACCGCCCCCTACGCCCATATCCCGCTCCAGGAACTCCCAGACGTAACCAACATATTGTTGGCAATTATGACTAATCAGCTTCTGTCATTTATCTAACAGAGTCTATAAAATGGCAGAAAATGATTAGTTGCTATGGGCAACGTTTCCACTTTATCTCTCTTGAAGGTTTAATACATCTCACCTGTATATATGGTGCAGTAAACAGAACTACAGTATATAGCATGCAGCACTCAGCAGTGCAGTGTGTCTTGAGCTGACAGGGAAGGGAATCTATCCTGTGACTCATGGGCTAAATGATTAAAAAGATTCAGAGAGTGAAATGATTCAGAGAGTGGAATGATTCAGAGAGTGAAATGAGTCAGATGAACTAGTGAACTCCTGAGCGAGGAGAATGACTCATGACTCAGTCAGTGATCAGCTCCAGAGTCTCACACAATGTCTGAGCACAGCAGTGCCACCTTTGGTAGTTTAGAGGTACTGACTCATGAGTATTAAATGAGAGAGCTGAATAGAAACAAAAGAGACAGTGTGAATGAGACAGCGAGTGAGGCTGCTGGAGCTGCTCGGCTTTATCTCTAACTCCTCCCACTTGTTTTAGTTGCTGGTGAACTAATCTTTGCCAGAGCTGTGAACTAAATGATTTAGTTCACTTTGAAGATTAGTTCATTTGAACTAATCATTCATGAACTACCCATCACTATAGGAAAGTAACGTACGTGGGAGAGAGGATCTTCTCTCCTGTTGGAGGCATTGCACCGCCGCAGCGCACTTAGCAACATCACGTGTCACATCGGTTGCCGAGCACTGATGTAAAGGTCGAATACCACTCATCTTTAGCACTCAATGCGGTTAACAAAAGCAAAAATACTATATTTAAGTAATAAAGCACTTTTTTTTCTTGTAAAATATCCTCCATTAGGCAGTTAATGCATAGCCAGTAAACTTGAAATCATGCAGAAACAGATGTAATAATAGTTGCTAACAAATTGCCAATGCATCCATTGAAAAATATAGATTGTAGCCAGTGGTTCAGATGTCAGAGAAGTGAATATTGGCTGTATTTACATGCATGGGGACAGGGCTGTCATTAGAAATTGTCGGGCTCAGTACAAATGACAGACAAAAATTTTGAGCAAGTGGGAGCATTTTGTAATCAGGGATGTGGGAGTGCTGAGGCTGTTTTCAGTCTGAAATGAAGGGCGATAATCAGGTTACCCATCATTGGTGGCACCTTAGTAAAATACACAATAGTGCAGCTATAAGACTCATACAAGGGTCCTAAAGCCAGAGCCGTAACTTAGAATTCTAGTGCCCTGGGCGAGAAAGACAAATGCCACCCCCCTAGCCCTCAATTTTAGCCAAATTAACCTAAAATATTCCTAAATGGCGCCCCCTTCAGTGTTGCGCCCTGGGCGGTCGCCCCTGTCGCACAGCCCTATTTACGGCCCTGCCTAAAGCAGACAGGAATAAACCCTATGCCCCAAGTAGTACACCTCTCACCTGAATAATAGTTTGCAACATGTATGTCATGTATGCAGTTTTAAGTAGTTAAAAAAGCAGTACTAAATTGTATTTTTATGTGCTTATCCAGCTTTGGACGGGTCTACATATAATTATATATGTAACAGAACAAAATTGTCATATTTTCCCGCAAGCAATAATTTTACACCTTGCATCAGCTTTGTTTTTTGATGTGTAGCAGGAGTGTCTGGTGATTGCAAATACTTCAGGCATAACACTCAACTGTTATTTAACTCCATGGGCGGATATCACGTCCCACACCTTCCTTGTGTAATGAAGCCCAAAGAGAGGTCTATTACTGGCTGCTGGTGAGTATGCTGTATGGTCCCAGCCAATAAGACGGGGATGGTTAGCAGAGCTGTGAACTTGTGATGCAGAGGTAACTATAGGTCAGAGACTTCATGAGTTTCACGTCTCTGAACAGCTTACAGCTCCTGACCAACCACAGTGCAATCACAAGGCATGACACACTTGTCTGATTCTTATTATCCAATCAGTGGTCAGATGGGACTTTCCCTTTTTACCATTTCTGATTCATTACGTTCACAGCTGTCGGGCTTTAACTCTTGGGTGTTTGTAAAAGTATTTCCCGAGTAACATGTTACCTGTACTGGAAATTGTGGTGTGATATATTTCCCACATTAGAGGCTTCTAAAGGGAGGAGGGGGGAAATGTATATAATTATACTATGTGTTAGTTAAGCCTTGTCTGAACGAGAGAGTAAGGGGATGTGTGTTCAGTAAACAATCAGTCGCACAGACAAACACAAATATAATTATATGCACGTTATTTTTAGCATATAAATAATGTTGTTGTTTTTTTTTTTCGTATTATAGGAAACATGTTTGTTTTTTATTTATAAAAGCCAGCGTTATGAGGTTAAAATAATATATGTTCGAATTAGGCACACACAGCATATTATAGTTGTAATAGCTTTGAAAGCATATAGCCATAAACACTCATAATGGTGAGCATTTATAACCTGCAGACATTGTTGCAGTGTGAAAATTAATGACTAAAAAAATGACAATATAACACTGTGACTGGATCATTATAAATAGAGATGTTCTCTGATCCTTGTGTTTTGGTTTTGGATCTGAATTAACTTTGTGTTTTAGTTTTGGCAAAACCGCCCTTGTGTGTTTTGGATCTGTATTTTTTTTAGAAAAACTGAAAATATGCTAAAATCACATAATTTTGCTCGTTTTTTGTTTCTACATTATTATTAAACTCAATAACACTAATTTCAAGTCATTTGCAGTTAATGTTGACCACCTCCAGGTCACAATATTAATTTTATACACTTTCAAACAAAGACTGCAGCAGTTCTTACCAGTGATAAGAAGGCCATTGTCATGCCTAGGCTTAAGACCAAAAAAACCACCTCTTATTTGTGGAATTATTTTTACCCAAATTCTGACAACAGTTGTCTAGCCATTTGTAGCATTGTAAAGCCACAGTCAGTAGAGGTAGGTATTTTAACAATCTAGGATACTTATTCATGTTACGCCATTTGAAGCGAGTTCATGGAAAGCTTTTGTAAAAATCAGAAACTTATGCTAAAAAAATAACAACAAGCAGTCCAGCATCAGCTACCTCCCTTCTCTCATCTAGATCCCTAGTACCTGCAATCTACACCCCCAACTCCTTCATCATCAATATCCTCACAAGTGATCGGAGTTAGTCCTGCATCCAAGTTGCTAATGCGAGATGACTCCTCCCCTATCCAGGACTCCTCAGAAGAATCCTTGAGCGTTAGGCCCACTGCTGCTGCTGGGGGTGGATCTTCAACCCAGAAGCAGACCAAGAAGAAGACTACTAGTAGTTTACAACAATTGACTGTTAAACAATCATTAGCAAGTAAGAAAGCTGTCACCCAGTCGCAAAGCGGATCACAGACGCCATGGTGACAATGCTAGTATTAGATCTGCGTCCAATATCCACTATTAATGCAGCTGGTTTTAGACAGTTACTTGCGGTCTTGTGTCCCCGTTACCAAATTCCATCACAACACCATTTTACTAGAAAAGCTATTCCTCACCTCTACCAGAAGGTTTGTAAAAATTTAATTATTGGGCTACAAAATGCCTTTCTACCCATTGTACACTTAACCACAGATATGTGGACAAGTGGAAATGAGCAAACTAAAGATTATATGACTGTGACAGTCCACTGGGTTGGTGATTTGTCTTCACCAGCAGGAACAGCAGCAGCATGTACCCAAGTACGTCACATTTTTAAGAAGCAGGCTACTCTGTGTATCATCTGCTTCACTAAGAGCCATATTATTATTATTATTATTATCATTGTAGAGCACCACAGTGCTCCACAGCGCCGTACAGTAGGGAAGACAAGGACATACATAAAAAAAGACATACGTAAAACAAGAACAGACAAGGCAGACCAAATAATTGTAGACATGAAAACAAAGGCTATGGAGGACTCTGCTCATTAGAGAGGTTACATTTTAAAGGAAAGAGGGCACAGAGCGAGTGTGGCTCAGAGTGGAGATTGGGATAGTTGTGAGGGTGCATTAGTGTGAATAGTGTTATCGAGGATAAAGTCACCATTAAAAAAGAGATGGGTTTCAAAAAGCATTTAAAGATTTGAAGGCTGCGGGAAAGTCTGTTGGAGCATGGTAGGGAATTCCATAAGTGAGGAGCAGCACGGGAGAAGTCTTGAAGGTGGGAGTGAGAGGTGGTTACCAGAGACAAGACAAGGCGCAGGTCAGAGGTAATACCGCTGACAACCTGTTTGAAAAACTAATGGATGTCATTGCAACATGGCTTATCCTGCCTGGACGCTCCTGAGGATATGTGATTTCTGATAATGCCTCCAATATTGTTAGAGCATTACAGCGGGGGGAGTTCCATCACATTCCCTTTTTTGCTCACACAATCAACTTGGTGATACAGAGCTTTTTAAAAAATGACAATAACATGCAAACGATGCTGTCTGTGTCCCAAAATATTTAGGGTCATTTTTGGGATTCTGCAACGGCATGAAGGAGAATGCAGCAGCTGCAAGAAGAATAGAATTTAGGGGGAATGTACTTTTAGTCCAGCGCAGTGGAGAATTCTTTCCGTGTTGTGCAAGGTGCTGAAACCACTCAAAGTAAACACATGTAAAAAAGAGTGCAGACACTGTTAGCATGAGTCAAGTGATTCCCCCAAATTAGACTTTTTGAAAAGCAGCAAGAGAAATTGAAGGAGGAAATGAAACAAAGCAATTCCGCTAATTATGTTGGACTTGTAGATTAAGTACTTTATTTTATTATCTTGAAATCAGATCTTTACATTTTGGTAACTGTGCTTGATCCTAGGTTTAAGTGCTATGTCTTTTCCTTCTTTCCAACTGACCCAGATCTCAAGAGATGCAATGAGCTCCTGGTCAGCAAGCTGACAGCCCAACTGGTACATGACACAATGACATCTCCTCCGTCAGTTTCTCTGGAAATTGCTGCTAGGAAAAAAAAACTCAGTTGAGATGCAGATGAATCTGCACAACATTTTGACATTTGGTCTGATCTAAAAGAATTGCCCAAAAATCGTGACAGCTCTTCCGTAAAATGAACTACAAATTCCATGAGGAAGGCCATTACCGGCAATTACATCAAAGTACACAGACTTCTGTGATGGTGGATTCCAGCTGTAGCTCTGTCCTCCATAATTACGGAAAAGGTAGCGGATGCGCTGCTAGGAGTATTTTTGCAGAGTAGGATGCCCTAGTGAGATCCGAACCGATCAAGGCACACAGTTTATGAGTGAACTGGTCCAGTGTCTCTGAGTAACATGCGAAGTGTGGCAACTCCGTACTGCCCCCTACCATTCCTAGACTAATGGACTGTGCGAGTGGTTCAATGGCACTCTGAAGCACATGCTACGGGCATTTGTAACTTCGGAGGGGGGGGGGGGGGGCTGGGAACGTTACATGCCGCATCTCCTGTTTGCTTATCAGGAGGTGCCACAGGAGTCTAACGGTTTCTCCCCCTTTGAACTACTATATGGCCGCAGAGTCCTTGGGCCTCTTGACCTGTTCCGGGAGTCTTGGGAAGGGGAGCTACCCACCCAGGATGTCTCTGTGGTGGAGTATGTGTTGAAGCTCAGCGATCGGTTAGAGAATCTCATGGGGCTCGCGCAGGCTAACGTAGCGGAAGCACAAGCGATGCAGAAGACTTGGTATGATCAGGGCGCACGTGTTTGAGATAGGGCAGAAGGTCCTTGTTCTGATGCCCACGCGCCAGAACAACCTCCAGGCTGCCTGGGCTGAACCGTACACGGTCTCAATATGCCTGAGTGACATCACTTACGTGGTATTATTTGATAGCTACGGTAGGCGGCAGCGGACCTACCACGTAAATATGTTGAAGGCATACCATGAGCGTGTGGAGTCAGTAGCAGCGGTTTGCTGCTTACCGACTGAGGAACCAGGAAGGGACCCACTACTTGACCTCACGGATGCCAGAGAGGAAGGTGGTGTAGAGGAAGTAGGCTGGGATGAGCAGTTGAGTGCACGCAAGAGGGAGCATCTTGAGGCACTGCTGTGACCCTTTGCGACTCAGTTCAATAAGAAGCCCAGTCGGACTTCCTTGGTGATGCACCATGTGAACACTGGTAGGCATAAGCCAGTTAGGCAACCCGCTTATCGAGTCTCACCAGAAGCCAAGGAAAGTATATACAAGGAGGTATAGGAAATCTTGCTTCTGATGAAACAACATCTGTCGAGAAACGCGTCAAGCTTTTACATTTATAACTTTGAAAGTTTTTCTTGAAAATCTAGAGACCCCGGGGATCTCACTAGCGGATATCTGGTTTGTTTGTATCTCATGCGGACTGACGGACGAAACAACGGCTTTTCCATTCAAAGTTTTTTGCATCTATTTCTAACAATCGTCTGAGGACGCTCTGGAAGATGAAACTTTGAGGTTATATTACGCTAAGCTTCAGTGAGCCGCAATAACCGTCTGAGGACACTCTAGAGGGTGAGAGATCAAAACCACGCTACGAAAAGTGAGTTTCTTCTTTTCAAAAGAACATTTCCAAACTGCAGTTTGCTACATTGACTATACTAAGCGCTCTTCTTATACTGAAGATGGTGATCTAATTGTATCAAATTTCACCAGAAGAGATCCAGCTTGTATTAAGATCAAGGGTGCACTGCCCCCTTTTTTCTTTTCAAACCATTGATATTGTGTTTCTTTCCCTGGTGGTCTCTCATGCGGAGATGATGCCGGTTTGATAAATTATACCATTGCATAAACGGCAATGTGAGAACTCATATATGGTGTTTGCTATACCATCTGGACATGTATTTCAGCAAGAGTCTAACATGATACTCTACACTATATGAGTTCCTAACAAGTTGTGTCATCCCCACTTTCATTCAATTCATCTATGGAGTTTATTGACTTTTATTAATATTGGTTGTCATTTCAAATAACTGTCCGAGTGCTCATAGCTGATAGTGCTGTGATTTTTTTACCTGCTCTACCCAAGGTATAGGAGCCTTTTTGTTAAAATCCCTATTTAGGGAATATATGTTCCTGGTGTATGTTTATAACAATAAATGTCAATAATTTTTTAATCAAGTAATTACTAGCGCCTCTATATCTGTTTTAGGTATAGGAAATGCTTGAGCTAGGGTTGATCTAGCCATCTCATAGTGCATGAGTGCCCAAAGTTGTATTGGTTCCCAATAAGGACAAGACAATGCGGTTTTGTGTAGACTACCGCCGGTTGAACGAGGTGACTCTGATGCCTATTCCCTGCCCCCAATCGACACTCTGTTAGACGAGTTAGCTGGAGCAAAGTATATTTCCACCTTTGACTTGAGCAAGGAGTATTGGCAGATACAGCTGACCCCCGAGGCTCAGGAATGGTCGGCATTCATCACCCCATTTGGCCTGTTCGAGTTTAAGTCCATGCTATTTGGGATGAAGAATGCGCCAGTCACCTTCCAGCGTGTGGTTGATTACCTGCTGGAAGGGTGTAAAGGCTTTGTTCAGGCGTACTTGGATGATATTGCCATTTTCAGTAAATTTTGGGAGGATCATCTGAAACATGTAGGGCAAGTGTTGGAGAAAATTCAGTGGGCAGGTCTGACCATCAGAGTAGACAAGTGTCAATGGGGGATGTCAGAGGTGCAGTACCTGGGTCATCGTGTCGGGGGAGGTAGGGTTAAGCCAGAACCAGTTAAGGTAGAGGCAATCCGAGACTGGCCCCGGCCCACAACCCAAAGACAAGTACTGGCCTTCTTAGGGACCTCAGGGTACTACCGACGTTTCGTCCCAAACTTTAGCACTGTAGCGAAGCCCCTGACAGATGTCACTAAAAAGAAACTCCCTAAAAGTAGTTGACTGGACACCCACTTGTGAGCTGGCATTTCAGTCGTTAAAGGAAGACCTGGTTCGTGCTTCAGTACTGTTGGCGCCCGATTATGACGTACTGTTGGCGCCCGATTATGACACGGACTTTATTGTGCAAACTGACGCGTCACATTATGGATTGGGAACAGTACTTAGCCAGGTGGGGCCAGATGGGCAGGAGCACCTTGTGGCCTATTTGAGCAGAAAACTGCTAAACCGGGAGTTGGGGTATGCCATGATTAAGAAGGAATGTTTGACCATTGTGTGTGTAGTGAAAAAACTTCAACCTTATTTGTATGGACGACATTTTACTGTGGTGACTGATCATAATCCTTTAAAGTGGCTACAACACACCTCAGGGGAAAATGGCCATTTGTTGCGCTGGAGCCTTGCACTTCAAATTTATGACTTTGACATAATTCAACAGCAAGGAAAGGCTCACAGCAATTCGGATGGACTGTCTCGGCAGGAAGAGCCAGATCCTCTGGGTCACCTCCGGTAACCCTAGGAGACTGCGGACCAGGAGCCAAATCGTTCGGACCTGGCACTCTGGTTGCCGCATGGACAAGGGGAAGAACAGTGTGGCTGGATCACTTATAAATAACTTATGGTATAAATTTATTTAAAGGAAATAGTGCAGGGCGTTTATTTATATAATTGCCAATGCACTTATTTATCGCACTTATATTGTGTATATTTTGATATAGGAAATCTTTATTTATGAGACCAGGAGAGAAAATTCTTTTTTTTTTTCTGTTTTAACCTTGCCAAAGGAAATGCCTTATTTCTGATGTATATATCTGAAACAATGAGCCTTTGTTTAGAAAGTATTTTGTGTATTGTGATGTGGGGCTGGAGGGAAGCCTAATTATAAAATGTGGGTGCTACTGATTTTACACAGGGGCTGGTTGGAGATTTTTAATCTCATGTAGCCAATTTTTTCCAAATGGGACATCCAACATACCAGGTTCCAGACAAGCAGCAACTGATCTAAAGACACCAGCAGCTACAGGTGGTGAAAGTGACAAGAACAGGTAGGAGAGAGCAGGACAGTCTGCTAACTCTCGGAATGTGGTGGGGCAGCCCCTAATTTGGGTGACTGTCTCGCTTTGTCAGGATTTGGTCTGACTGAAAGGACAGTTGGGAGGTATGTCCTACTTCACAATGTGCTGCTCATGAAGACAGAGCTGCGTGCATGCTCCTAACAGTAGTGCGCACAGTATTGTATGTGTATTTGTCTAAAATGATAACCATGTTACATCATAAGGGCCTCCCTGTCTAAAGTGCCCCAGGTCCACCAGAGCCTTAATCCAGCTCTGGGCCAGGGTGTCAGATTGACACCTAGTACTCTGATCCTCCTCACATCATCATCATCATCAACATTTATTTATATAGCGCCAGCAAATTCCGTAGCACTTTACAATTGGGAACAAACATTAATAAGACAATACTGGCTAATACATACAGACAGAAAGGTAAGACAACCCTGCTCGCAAGTTTACAATCTATAGGACAATGGGAGTTTGAAACACAAGGGCATGTGCTACATCATATTGCACAATGGACCAGCTAGAATGCAAAGGTATAAGTATTGAGTGGGCTGTGTGTGCGGTAATGTTGGTCAGAGGGTTGTTGTCTTGTGTTAGCTGTGTAGAGGGTGGTAATAGGGTAATCTAGGGAGATTAAGATGATGGTTGAGGAATATCAAAAGCTTGTCTGAAGAGGTGGGTTTTCAGAGAATGCTTGAAGGTTTGAAGACTAGAGGAAAGTCTTACTGTGCGAGGGAGGGAATTCCACAAAGTGGGTGGAGCCCGGAAAAAGTCCTGTAACCGAGAATGGGAGGATGTGATGAGAGTGGAAGAGAGACGTAGATCTTGTGCAGAACGGAGGTGTCGAGTTGGGAGATATTTTGAGACAAGTGAGGAGATGTATGTCGGTGCAATTTTGTTGACGGCCTTGTATGTTAGTAGAAGAATTTTATATTGGATTCGTTGAAATATAGGCAACCAATGTAGAGACTGACAGAGTGACTCAGCAGAAGAATAACGGTTTGCAAGGAAAATCAATCTAGCCGCTGCATGCATAATAGATTGTAGGGGTTCAAGTCTGACTTTGGGAAGACCAGTAAGGAGGGAATTGCAATAGTCGATGCACCACCCCTCATATTACCACCTGTTAAAGGACCTGTGGTAGCGCCTTACATGCGCACGCTATCCTCTCATTCTGTTCTTAGATACACTCGCTATAAAACTCGCACTTTTATGCACTTTTCCTTACACAGTGTCGCCTTACTCAGTCTTTTGACCACACTAAATAACACAAGTTTTACAGAACTATTTATCCAATATTCACTGTATCTCAGCAGTACTTCACAGTATATATTCGTTATAAATAATCAATACTCACAACATATGTATGTATTTAAATCAAAGTATTTTACTGTTAACACAGAAAAGCTTGTATTCACAATTCACACATATATGATAACGTTGTTCAACATAACATAGTATATCAATATAACATTAACCCTAAGTTCACCACCGTTATTCCTTACACTATCCTAGCTTTACATATGTATCCTTAATAAGAATCAGTATTTATAATATTGATTTAACAATCACAGATATCAGACAATAGCTACTCAATTATATGTATATAAAGAGTTAAATCCACATTACAAATACACATATAGCTCTATGGATATATATATATTAATGATACTTATCAAGTCCTTGTATCCTCGGTCCGATTCTTATTTGCAGTGTAGGGAACGTTTCTGTAGCATGAAATCCTTTCTTGTAGCTTAGTGTAATATATATATTGTAGTGTGTTGTAATCCTAAAGATCTTTTCTGCAGTGTAGTGTATCCCTATTTGTATAATGTTCTTAGTGTAATGTTCCTAATGTAATGTTCCTAATGTAATGTAGAGCTCTTTGTCAAGGGGCAGCAGGCATCCAGAGAGAAAGAGGAGTCCCGGGTCTGGACTTTTATAGTCCAGACCTGGTAACTCCCAGCAGCAGCGTGTGTGGTGATTCACCACAAACATGTGCAGCCTCTTGTGTCCAGGGGTGATGATGTCATCACCCCTGTCTGTTCTCCCCACTGTGTATATGTCCACCAGTAAAAAGCCAGTGACCCTCCCAGTGTCCCAACACCCTCCTTTGTCTATAGTCAGTTTCAGATAACAGCTTTGAAACCTGAGTTGTGTGTGGGATTTTACAAACACATGCAAAATAGCTAATTTTGCCATGTCGCTGGGAGGATGGGAGATACATTGAACAATGCATGAACTGGCTTTAGAATCATATCATAGGAGAAGATTCTTCAACAGTCCCCCTGTTGTCGGAAACCCGACACTACAAGTTAGAAGTTACCTGTCCCTAGATTTGGTGGTGAACTAAAAAGATAAAGGGAGAGAGAGAGACCCCGATATTTTCAACTCTCTCTTCCTCTCCCTACCAACTATGGAGGAGATAAAAAAAACCTCTTATGTTATTGGCGCACAACAGGAAAAAACCTCCTAGAGGGGGAACCATAGTGGAAAAAAAACCACCCTTTCCCCGAGGGTGTGAAGAGCAGGAGAGAAGAAAGGAGAAGAGGAAAAGAGAAAAAGGCACAAAGGAATAATAAAAAAAACAAAGACATTCATGTAAAACAGATCCCATGCACGCAAAGTCCATGATGCCCGCAAAGTCCATGATGCCCGCAAAGTCCATACCCCCCCTTTCCTTAATAGTTCATCATTTGTTGTCCTTTAGTCTTCATGTGTTACTAATACCAATATAATGAGAACTATTATGGGATGAATGAGAAAATGATACTTTGGCATCATGTTCCAGCTTGATTGTAGCTTGGTTCCCAGAAAGTTTCTGCAGTATGTCTTCTTCCTTCCCGAAGTTGAGCAGCCAATTCTTGAGTTCTGAACCAAAAGCAAGCAGAATTTTCTGAAGCCTCACAGTAGTATCTGGATGGGTACCTAGTCGCTTCTCTGGGGTCGCTGGTGTTCTTCCCATCTCCTCCGCTACATCCACACCTACAGTGGGAGAAAGAGTACAATATGCTCCTCGGAGGAGTGTCCCTCTTGGAGCGCTGTTAGTTGCATATACAGTACAAGATGTAATCAGGGTAGGGCTCTAGGATTTTCCTTTCCTTACATTTTGGTTCTCAATGATCAGTTAAAACTCTTTTTTTTAAAAATTTTATTTGGAAGGGGTATGATTTCTCAATCTACCCATCTACCCATCTCAATGAGCACAGAAGCACTCTACTGAGTTAAGGAGGCTTGCATGGTTTTCACTTGATCAACATGGACCCAGAGAACTTTACGTCTTCTCCGAGAGTCTTTCTTTGTAGTCGTTGGCCCTTGTACTTTTAGCATTGTGTCACCCAGGATTTCAAGGACTTGATATGGTCCCTCCCAGTTTGCATCCCAGAGACCTGCCTTTTGGAATGTCTTGATCATTACCAGACTTACTTGGAGATGGTGTCCACTCAAATTCATTATCCATCTCCTAAACCTCTGTTGAGATACTCCAGGCAGCATGTCCTGGAGTAGAAGGGTTAATGGAGAGTGTGGGGTCTGTATAGTAAGGGGTCTAAAGCCCACAATATGTTCTGTCACTTTGATAGCATAATGTATTGCAGCCAGTTGTTTTGCACATTCATCGAAACCTCTTTCCACAGGAGAAAGAAGTCTTGAGAAATAGCCTAGTGGTCTCGTCTCAGATCCTACTTCTTGTAGTAAGACTGTTGATATGGACTCTGGGCCGGCGTGAGACTGAATTGCCAGCTCACCCTCTGGGTGTGGAGTGGCCAAAACTGGGGCAGAAGAGAGATTTCTTTTCAGAGTAGAAAATGCCTCTTCCTGTGCTTCTGCCCATCCTCTCAATGAAGGTTCCTCACCTCTGAGCAATTCATACAGAGGTTTCGCTTTTGTAGCAAAATCCTCTATGAACTCCCTCATGAAGTTTGTAACCCCAAGAAATTTTCACAAATCTTGAAGGGTATTTGGTCTAGGTAATTTGACCATTGCCTCAACTCGGGCGGCCATTATACCTTTTGTCCCATGAGCGATCTTGACTCCCAGAAATATGACCTCTGACCTAGCCAGGTTTGCTTTGTGAGGACTCAGTTTGAGCCCTGCACGTTCAAGGAGGGCTAACAATTCCTTTAGGAGAGTCAAATGTTCCTCCATAGTCTCTGTATGGAGTAGTAGATCAGCCACATATTGCAGCAGGCATTCTGGGTGTGAAAATACATTCAGTACTTCTGCTAATGCCTGATGGAAGTATGTGGGGCTACTGTGAAATCCTTGGGGTAATACGCAAAACATGTATTGCGTATCTTGCACGGTGAATGCAAATTTGTAACGGCAGCTTTCTGTCAATGGTATCGAAAAGAAACCTGTCACTCACCGGACCGTGAGTGCCTCTACTCTGGTGCGAGGTCCTCCATCTTTTCTACCTACACCTGTGTGGAATCGTGGCCGCTCGCTATCCTGCCATCTGCGCATGCGCAGATCTCGCTATTAACTTCATCTGTCCATGGAGGTGATTGACAGATCAATCACCTCACCCTATTTGAGGCACCTGCAACCCTAGGTAGGGGCCTGATCTTGAAGTCTCATTCCCAGTGAACTTCTATAGGTGTGTGCAGATCCCAAACTGCTTCCAGCTTTACTCGTTTGTACAGTTTCCAAACTGTGTGCAGATTGTTCATACTACAGCTTCCACGCTGCTCCCTTGTTTAACTCAGCGGCGGTTCCCATACCGCTACAACGCTATCATCCCACTGATCGTGTCACAGCTTCCACGCTGCTCCTGGCTCCACTCAGCAGCGGTCCTCTGACCATTCCAACGCTGACACCCTACTGATCGCGTTACAGCTTCCACGCTGCTTCCCTGCTCAACTCAGCGGCGGTTCCCATACCGCTACAACGCTTCACCTCTCAGCTGATTCCGGATCTACACAACTGGGTATGCTCTACTAACTATTGACTATTATCTATTCTGCTCACATACCAGTTGCATCCATTGTTGTTTGTTGCGCAGGGTACAGGTACCCATATAGACTGTGTTTCCGCATTGCTCCAGTTAGGACTAGCTGTCACTCAAGCTCGTTATCTACTCACACTACTACTTGGCGTCATTGGGCATAATCTGCTGTGATCAGCTTCTCCCCACTGCAAGGCACCAACTACATACAGACTATTCATTGTGCCTCCCAACACATTGCTCTACTCGCGCTGTTCCCATACAGCCACAGTTTGCCTTTCAACTTCACTCTCCTGCACCTGGACAAGTCCTCACTCCTTCACACAGCAGTGGTACAACTTGCTGCACGCAGACCACTGACTTCCCTGCTACATACCTGCACCTGGACAAGTCCTCCTATCACAGCGGTGGTACAACTTGCTACTCGCAGACCACTGACTTTCCTATTACCTACCTACACCTGGACCCGTTTCCTCACCATAGCGGTGGTACAACTTGCTGCACGCAGACCACCGACTACCCTGCTACCTATCATCACCGATCCACGTCCACTCCTCGTGTCTACATTATCTCCAGTTTTCAGTTTACAACTCCAAGTCGTTGATTGCCTCAGACTATCTCTACTCTCCTGCTGTTGTGTCGCTCCAATCATTCACCTGCCTGCTTTGAGGTGCGTGCCATATCCCCGCCTCTCCAGCAGAGTGCCATCTGGTGAAACTCGGGTAGCAACTCCTAGTGCCCGTGACAAAACCATTGGCTACATCAATGGTAGAGAATACCTTACTTTTGCCGTTTATTCTTGCCAATATGTCTGGTGTCTCTGCTACCACCTGTGCTGACATGGGGGTATATTTATTCAAAACCCTGAGATCAATTGTGAGTCTCCAGGTGTTAGTCTCCTTATTCTTGACAGGCCATAAGGGATTATTGCACTTGGAATTTCCCTTTATGACCACCCCCTTGCTTCTAAGTTAGTCACAGCTTCTATCACTGGTTCCATAGCTTCAGGGGGGAAACGATATTGGCGTTGAGGTGGTGGATCTGGTCCTTGTACGTCCACCTGAACATCAAGCATCTTTCCCCAATCATTCTTCCCTTGAGCCCACAGCTCTGGGAATTTGTATACAATAGGTTCAAGGTCTGTGTTATGCGAGACCTCTGGCCATTTGTGTACAACCATGTTAAATGTTCTAGCAATTTCATGTATGGGTGGTCCTAAGTGATGTTTCTTTATCACACAGACCTTTGAGTTTTGTGGGCCCTTCCATAACAAACAGTTTGCTAGATCTAAGATCCAGCCATTCCGTGTCATTACATCAGTTCCGATAATGTTATCAGAACCTGAATAATACCACATAGGAATTTTTAAGGTGAAATCATTGTTGATTTCCACAGTGACTTCCTCAATTTTTTGGGCTTTTACTCCCCCTTGTTGGTGATCAAATCCAGTCACCACACACTGAGGGCTGTCTAGTAGTAAGTCATGTTCTACATTAGTGATTGAAATTTCTGCCCCAGTATCAAGCAGAATTTTCAGTAATTCATTTTTTATTTTGGCCATTATGTGGGGTCTCCATGAGGAATCCAATATGATATTGCATATTGGTGCCAAATCCTTAGGGGTCCCTAACCTTCAGTCTAGTTGCACCAGATTGCCAGTAGGGACATCTGCTGTGCGAACTGCTACTTGTGCTTTCTGTACGTCACAGTTGTTTACCTGTTCTAAAGAGTTCTGTGTCTGTGGAGTCACTGAGTTATGTGACTGTACATGTGACTGTCCTGTTTGGCCAGTATGTGTACTTACAAGCGACACACATTTTTGCATCTGATTCAGGTGCTGCAGTTTTGACTGGGTATGTGTTTGCTTATCTAACTCTCTAACGTGAGGCTTGTTTTTTAAAGCCATTGTTATTGCCCAGGTGTTCAGAGTCCCTTATATACTCTTTGCGAACACCTTGTGGACAGTTACGTCTTACATGGCCAAAGTTTAGGCATGCATAACATTGCACGTTCACCCATTTCTCCTGTGGAGGAGCTGTAGGTGTAATATGTGTCTGTCTGCGCACATTGCCATCTGTTGTGTAACGGTTATCTTGTGATCTGCCATTTACCACAACATATTCCCTCATCTTCAGTGACATCCTATTTTTCATCAAATCTTGTCTATACTCTTCTATAACCATTGCTGCATCTGCAAGCGTTGGTTCTTTAGCCGCACTTAAGCGAATTGCTGTGTTAACGTAAGGAAACTTTTCCACAAACATATGTATCATGCCTTGTGGAATGTCCGCACCTTGATCTTTGGTGACTTTTCTATACATTGCTTCAAACCTACCACATAGAGACAATGGCTCATCGTGAATGGTTGGTTTAAAGTTAGATAGGATCTCTGGGGTCAATTTCATGAGAACAGAAAGTCTCTCTTCCTCATCGAGAAATTGACCATTTTTGGGAGCAGTTTTTCCAGTTTTTTCCACCTCTGATTGAGGTGAGTGGGTAACCACAATTTAAACAAGTCCATGCGATGTTCTGGGGCGACACTAAATTTGTCACAATGTCCCTCAAAAACATCGCAGGAGGTAAAAGGGTCTATAAAGGGATCATATTTTGAAATTTCCTTATGGATTTTCAACAGAAATTGAGTCTTCTCCATACTATAATTTCGATGGGGAACATGCAATCCTGTGCCATTACCGTGACTTGTTTGTGGTGTAGGAGCGGTATGTACAGTTTCCCAACCGCTGCCTAGGCCAAAAACTTGATCATCCGAAAAATGTTCACGACCATTAGAGCCATTCCCCATGGGTGTTGGGGAATAAGTTAATGTGCGTGCTACAGGGTCAGCCACTGAGGCTATTGGATTTCACTGATCTATCGCAGAAGTAAGTATGGGCATATGTATATTATGTCCTATACTCCCTGTTTCACTGCTTCTCTTATCTGTTATACATACCTGCTTTTTAGCCATGGATGTATTATGTGTTGTGGAGAAGGGTGATAACTCATTGATAATTTTTTACATATTGGTTATCATCTGTGCTCTATTGATTAAATCACTTTGTAATTCAGCAATTAGAACTTCATTAGATGCTACCTTATCTCTGAATACATTGATTTCTGTATACAGTTCTGCCAATTCCTTATCAACATCTGTGTAATATTTTTCTTTCTCTAATATTTGGGAATTAAGCATACAAATCTGCCTTCCCCTATCTATATTGGCCATATCTTTGTCTTCCAATTGTACTTCAAGTATGGAAACACTTTTAACTTTTTCAATGCAGCACTGGCAATGAGAATTTGCATCAGTGCCCTTTTTGTTTTTAAGTATCATCTCAGCGTGTTTAGATGTCCAAATCCTATCTTCATAAGCATGTACCAATTTAGCTAACATTTGGAGACGTTTAGTTTTTTTGTTGAACACGGTTCTCCTATTAATACACAGCGGATCATGTGTATAAGCCTGTTCTAAAAGTGTTGCCCATAATGTTTCAGCAGATGTGTAGTTATTAGGAATCACTGGGTTAAACATACTATTTGCTGACAACTTCTCAATGGTAATAAAACTCATACTCGCCTGTCCAGATACAGAAGTCATTTTTGTTCTGTGTTCAGTGTTACTTCTCACTGTAGTAATACCGGTCCCCTTAAGCCTCGGAGACTTAAAAATGCTGTATCCAGAAAGATCCTCTTCAGTGCAGGAACGTCTTTCTCCTCACAGCAGGACCCTTCCAAATGACTGTTGCAACCTTGAAAAGTGAATCCACATTTCTCACAAACACTCACAGTGCGACGAACCGTTCCTTCTTAAAGAAAGAAATTAAACAACGAGTATCCAAGAAACTTTAAATTTTAAACTAGATTCGCTGTAATTAATTGTAATTAACACCAACACTATCATACACGCACTCATCATCTCCCACCTTGATTACTGCAACATCCTCCTTACTGGCCTCCCCCACTCCCACCTCACACCCCTCCGCTCTATACTCAATGCGGCTGCAAGACTCATCTTCCTTTCACACCGCTCCTCCTCTGCCTCCCCTCTCTGCCTTGCCTTACACTGGCTCCCTTTCCCCTACAGAATCCTTTTCAAACTCCTTACCACCACGTACAAGGCTCTCTCTCAGTCTACGGCCCCTTACATCTCTAACCTCATCTCCATTCACACTCCTGCCCGCTCCCTACGCTCAGCTAATGACCGCCGCCTCTCCTCCACTCTTATCACCACTTCCCACTCCAGAATCCAAGACTTCTCCCGTGCCGCCCCCCTCCACTGGAACGACCTCCCTCGCTCCATCCGTCTCTCTCCTAATCTGTGCTCCTTCAAACGAGCACTCAAAACTCACCTGTTCCTTAAAGCCTACCAACCTTCTACCTAACCCGCATCTCCTCCAAACGTTCTACCCTCTCTCCTCCCGGTCCCTCTCCCCACACTTCAACTTCCTCCAATTGTGTCTGTTTCGTTCACCCACCCTTAGGATGTAAGCTCGAATGAGCAGGGCCTTCTTCCCTCTTGTCTCCACACCTGTTCTTCTACTCCGCCTCTACTGCATTGACCTAACTGGAGTTTCTGAAGCATTGGTATTTTTGTTTATTGTTCTGTACTGTTATACCCTGTATAGTCTACTGTTTGCTTTGTGTACGGCGCTGCGGAAATCTTGTGGCGCCTAACAAATAAATGATAATAATAATAATAATATTTCTTCCAGGCCTCAAGTAAAACAATGTTATCTGTCCAAACCTCTTTCCAGAGAAAGCGTACGCTAATAACACATAAGTATCACCTCCTTTGTGTACCTATGCTATTCGTCCCCGCTCCTCTACCGAATTAGATTAACAATATAACAATTTTCACTACTATATCCTAGTATATTACAATTAAAACAGCCAGGGCTAAGCTCGCCAATGTTAAAGGACCTTACATGCGCACGCTATCCTCTTATTCTGTTCTTAGATACACTCGCTATAAAACTCGCACTTTTATGCACTTTTCCTTACACAGTGTCGCCTTACTCAGTCTTTTGACCACACTAAATAACACAAGTTTTACAGAACTATTTATCCAATATTCACTGTATCTCAGCAGTACTTCACAGTATATATTCGTTATAAATAATCAATACTCACAACATATGTATGTATTTAAATCAAAGTATTTTACTGTTAACACAGAAAAGCTTGTATTCACAATTCACACATATATGATAACGTTGTTCAACATAACGTAGTATATCAATATAACATTAACCCTAAGTTCACCACCGTTATTCCTTACACCTTACTAGCTTTACATATGTATCCTTAATAAGAATCAGTATTTATAATATTGATTTAACTATCTCAGATATCAGACAATAGCTACTCAATTATATGTATATAAAGAGTTAAATCCACATTACAAATACACATATAGCTCTATGGATATATATATTAATGATACTTATCAAGTCCTTGTATCATCGGTCCGATTCTTATCTGCAGTGTGGGGAACGTTTCTGTAGCATGGAATCCTTTCTTGTAGCTTAGTGTAATATATATATTGTAGTGTGTTGTAATCCTAAAGATCTTTTCTGCAGTGTAGTGTATCCCTATTTGTATAATGTTCCTAGTGTAATGTTCCTAATGTAATGTTCCTAATGTAATGTAGAGCTCTTTGTCAAGGGGCAGCAGGCATCCAGAGAAAAAGGGGAGTCCCGGGTCTGGACTTTTATAGTCCAGACCTGGTAACTCCCAGCAGCAGCGTGTGTGGTGATTCACCACAAACATGTGCAGCCTCTTGTGTCCAGGGGTGATGATGTCATCACCCCTGTCTGTTCTCCCAACTGTGTATGTGTCCACCAGTAAAAAGCCAGTGACCCTCCCAGTGTCCCAACACCCTCTTTTGTCTATAGTCAGTTTCAGATAACAGCTTTGAAACCTGAGTTGTGTGTGGGGTTTTACAAACACATGCAAAATAGCTAATTTTGCCATGTCGCTGGGAGGATGGGAGATACATTGAACAATGCATGAAATGGCTTGAGAATCATATCATAGGAGAAGATTCTTCAACACCACCCCTCATATTACTTGTTTTAGGTTAATCCTTAAACAAATAATAACCCTATTAGTATATAGGGCTAAACAAAAACAAGCCTTTTTGCTGGCAAAAACATCAGGTTTTTAAAGCAAACAGGCTTTCTGAATTTTGATACGTCCCATTATAATCAGACTCAGGCAGGTATTAAAAAAAAAAAAAGGGGGGGGGGGTGCTGTAGAGAGAAGGAACATTTAAATAAAATGCAATGTAAAGTGATTTTTGTTTGTTGTTGCATTATTTATTTTCACTATTTAAGATTTATCATTTATAATAATAAAGTACCTCTGGGTTAAGCCTCTTTTTATATTGATAAATATATATTGTACTGAAAACCACTCTTTAAGAATGGGCCGCTACTTATGGGCCAGTGTTGTGTTCTTGCCCCCCGGGCTAAAATCTGCCAGCCAGCCCCTGATCACAGCTCTCCTATATCTCCTATAACTGTATTTCTAAACTTGTATAACCTGCACAAACACTGTGCTAGCTAACCAAGTATCCAGTTTCACAATAGTACAACAACTCCAGTAATACAAGATAACAGTACTGATACACCTGCAGTAAACCTGTTTGTAACTAAACCATAATGTGTAATCAGGTATAGATTGCAGTTCAAATTTTACAGCCCTCAGCTGAACATAAATGAGAGTTTGTAGATTTTATAATCTGTGGTTTAGTTAATCTTTTATAACTACCAAGATAGTAGTTGGAATTACACTAACTTATAGCAGACTGTGTATCAGAACACACAGATATTAAAGGCAAATATAGCCTTTGCTATCAATTTACTGCTATGTGGATAGCATTATGGATATTCACCAGAATTTTTGGTACTTTTTGAAAAAATTTTCAACTACCCATTGGCTAAGTGCATCTTAGAGTATATTGACTTTGCACCAGTCACCACTGTACCATTTCCTTTTTTGCTTACTGTCACCTTAATATCATTTGTATTGTGTATATACATCTCGTTTCATTCTCCTTCATAACACTTTAGACATTGGTTTGATCATTTTGATTCCCACTAGGATGGTCATCAATTATAAATTTGGTATGAGCGCAGTTTGTCAAATTTTTATATGTGTAACACACCCTCTGGTGTTGTTGTTTACAGCTCCCGTTGACTGAATGTGGGGCCTGATACTTGGACCCTGAGGAGACACCCTGGGAATGTTGTTTAGCAACATCAAGCTGGTATGAGGAGAGGGGATGTCATACGGCGTTCCTTTGGCTTCTGTAACCGAGGACCGACACACTCACCTGCCTCACGATGATTCCATGCTCTGGCTGCTGGCGTCCTGTCTCCGGCTCTGTGCATGCGCGGACTCTATCTTTTTTTTCCTCTCCATGGTCCTTATTGGATACCCATTCTTGCTCCAAACTTTAAAAGGCACTTCTCCCTTCTCCTCAGTGCCTGTTGATCGTGTTACCTGCCTGGTAATAGACATTCCATCTTTCTCCCTGCGTGTTCCATTTGATCTTCAGAGCTTCTATCTCCAGTGTGCCGCTGGCTGAAGAGCTGACGCTCCATCTATCTCCACTGTGCCGCTGGCTAAAAAGCTTACGCTCCATCTAGCTCCGCTGTGCCTCTGGCTAAAGAGCTTACGCTCCATCTATCTCTGCTGTGCCGCTGGCTGAAGAGCTTATGCTCCATCTATCTCCGCTGTGCAGCTGGCTGGGTAGCTTTCGCTCCATTGCTTCATTGTACCGCTGGCCACAAGAGCTCACGCTCCATCCCTCTCAGCTATACCGCTGATGTCAAGAGCGAATGCTCCATCTCTCTCAGCTACCACTGTCCACAAGAGCTTACGCTCCATCTTTCTCCACTGTGCCGCTAGTTCTAAGAGCTTGCGCTCCATTCCTTCCCAGCTATATCGCTGACCACAAGAGCTCATGCTCCATATCTCTCAACTATATTTCTGGTGATAAGAGCTCCCGCTCCATCTCATCCCACAAAACGGCTAGCCTACAGAGCTTCTCCATTCCATAGCACTAATTCTCCACAAGAGCTTACGCTTCACCAATCAGCTACATCATTGTCTACAGAGCTTGTGCTCCATCTTCTCTGCTGTACCTTGTTTATCTCACTCCGCTCATTCCCCTAAAGGGTCTCACCTGCAGAGCCGGATTAACCCTAGGGCTAACTGGGCTATAGCCCAGGGGCCTCGGGCATCCAGGGGGCCCTTCAAAGTCCTCGGCAGCATCATTAATCGGTCCGGGGCGGGGGCGCACCCCAGCCCGATCAATGCTGCTGAGCACTGTCAGTGCAGTCATCCGCCCCCGGCGCCGCTCAGTAATCTGCTTACTGAGGAGATCTCGCGAGATCTCCTCAGTAAGGAGCTTACAGCGCTGCGGAAGGAGGACTGCACTGACAGGTAAGTGCTTTGGAGGGGCCTTACAGGGGGCGGCGGGCGGCTCACATTGGGGCCTCACGGGGGAATGGAGGCCCCCTTAGCCCAGGGGCCTCCATTCCCTTAATCCGGCCCTGGTGACATGGGACAGATTTCAGGGATAAATTACCTCAGTATGGGACAGGATGATGAAAGGGAGAGGCAGCAAACATTGGACAGGAGAGAGAGAGATCACCCCCGCCGAGGAGGAGAGAGAGAGAGAGAGAGAGAGAGAGAGAGAGAGAGAGAGATCACCCCCGCTGAGGAGGGGGAGAGAGAGAGAGATCAACCCCGCCGAGGAGGGGAGAGAGATCACACCCGCCAAGGAGGGGGGGAGAGAGATCACCCCGCAGAGGAAGGGTGAGAGAGATCACCCCCGCAGAGGAAGGGTGAGTGAATACTTCAGTGTGAGATAGATGAGGGTGAGCTAGAGAGCCACTATTTTGGATGTGACTGCCCCCTTGATATTCTGTGCAGGAGGAGACAGGAGATATATATAGGAACTTTATATATTTATTTTAGTTACATCACCTGTTACAAGTTACATCACCTGTGTCCCAACATCTTCACAGAGACTCTGTAAAAACAACCTAACCTAACCTAAATAAATGACCCTCTGGTCATGTACATCCACGCCAGGAGCTAGCCAGCGGAGATAGAAGCTCTAAAGACCAAATGGAACACGCAGAGAGAACGACGGAACGTTTATTACCAGGCAGGTAACACAGTGACAGGGGGTTACATATTTATAACACAAGGTACCCAAAAGAAAAGAAAAATGAGTGATTATAAAAAAATAAATATATCTACTTGCCTATGGTACCAAATGGGAACCCTATCTGGCCTGAAAGAAAACTATAAAACTTCATTTTGTAGAGTATAAATATAGTTATCAGTATTGCTTGAATAGCGTGTTGTTATTATTGGCATTTTTAAGGTGCCAGATTGCTCTGCAGTGCCAGAAAGTGGAGAAAACAGGGCATACATAAGACAGGGGAATACAAGATAGACAAATCAATGCAGATGTGAAAACAAATAATAGTGAGGGCCCCATAATGTGAGAGAGCTAATCATTTAAAACAATGTACTAGCTAACCCAAGTATCCAACAACTGCAGTAACACAAGATAGCAGTATTGATACACCTCCAGTAAACATGTTTGTAACTAAAAGATAATGTCACGGTTTAGTACACTGGACTCTTGGACCTGCCCTACTTGGCACTACTCTCAGCAGGGTGCGGAGTCTAACGGACGGATGGTATTTACCAGTGATCACCGCAAGATGATTTGGGCTTAGCGGCGTCCGTCAGCAGGTCGCGGTCCCTACCAGGAGTGTTAGGCGAGATCCAAGGGGAGGAGGTGTCGGAGGAACGCAGACACACAGAAGATAGTTGGAATATAGCTCTACTTCCAAATAGCGGAGTGAAGACAGATGCAGGATGAACAATTCAAGTAGTGGTTTAATGATGACTAGAGGTTTGAACAGAACAGTCTGTAGTATATTGACACAAGGAGAGTAATAGCAACATGTACAATTCCACTAGCAGTGTAACAGAAGTTAATACAGCTCAGCAGTATAATGACATAATAAGAACAGTAGTAGCATGAACGGTCCAGCAGCAGAATGGTAGCGACAAGTGCAGCTTGAGTATTTGGGACCACAGTATGGCAGCACGATAAGAAAGGTGCAGTTAACAGTGCATCCAGCAGGGTAATAATGATGAGTGCAGGCTGAGTAGAATAACCCGTAATACAGCAACACATTAAAGACAAATGCAGTAGGAACAGTCCAGCCAACAAACGTAGATGAAGTCAAGCATCTTGAGAGATACGACCTGTAGTACAGCCAGACCACCTGGTTGAATGCAGAGCAGATAATCCAAACAGCACAAAGATGGAGATAGGTGCGTCTTGAGCAAGATAGTCCATGGAGTAGCTACTCTGTGGAGTCTGGTGTAACTTGAGCAGTAGAACCCGTGGAGCAGCGACACAGCGGAGACAGGTGTAGCTTGAACAAGGTAGCCCGGGGAGCAGCGACACAGCGTAGACAGGTGCAGCTTGAGCGATGCAGCCCGTGGAGCAGCGACACAACGGAGACAGGTGCAGCTTGAGCGGTATAGCCCGTGGAACAGCAACACAGCGGAGACAGGTGCAGCTTGAGCGGTATAGCCTGTGGAACAGCAACACACAGCGGAGGCACTGACGATCCAAGTAGAAACACAGGAAACAGACAAGGTCCTAATCAAGCAGGTAACTTGATCAACAGGCCCAGGGGAAAGGGAGGAGGTGCCTTTTCAGGTTTAGAGCCAGAACTAAGGACCAATAGGAAACTGCAATGGACAGATAGGTACTAGGTCTGCGCATGTGCAGAACCACACCAGGGGCTAAGGTATGATTAATGAGGGACAGGTGAGTGTCTTAGTCTTCGGTTGTGGAAGCCGAATGAGCGCCGTGTGACAGATAATGTGTAATCAGGTATAGATTGCAGTTCAAATTTTACAACTCTTAATGTAACGGGGCAGATGGTTGGCACTCCAAAAGTAGTATAAGGAAGGATTCTACAGGCCCGGTGGTATGGTAGAGAGGCGAAGGTCCCCCCCAGTAGCGTTGGAATTAAACAAGGAACAGAGGGCTAGAACTGCTTAAAATCGTGGGTTTATTCTCTTTGCTTGTGGCCTAAGGCTTTACCACAGCAGCAGGTCAGTAGCGGTAGTGTAGAGAAGTAATAGCACAATACCATCAACGTGCAATGTTATTCAACATATCACAAAAAAAAAAATCACATTTTAGGAATCTTGGTTCAACAATATGCAAACATAACTCAACACAATACTTTTAGTGCAATTATACCGATTATACTTATCAGACAAAAATCAGCATCATCACCATTTATTATTATTATTATTATTATCCTTTATTTGTTAGGCGCCACAAGAGTTCCGCAGCGCCGTACACAGTACAAACAGTAGACTATACAGGGTGAGACATAACTGAACAGTAAACAATAAATACCAAAACTTCAGAGGCTCCAGGCAGGCTGATGCAGTACAGACGGAGCAGAAGAACAGGTATGGAGACAGGAGGGAAGAGGGCCCTGCTCAAATGAGCTTCTATCCTAAGGGAGGGTGAACAAAACTCAAGCACAAAGGGAGCCAGTTGACGTGTATTTATATAGCACCACTAATTCTGCAGCGCTGTGCAGAAAACTCACTCACATCAGTCCCTGCCCCATTGGGGCCTACAGTCTAAATTCCCTAATATACATACATACACATACACACACACACACACTAGGGTCAATTTGTTAGCAGCCAATTAACCTACTAGTATGTTGTTGGAGTGTGGGACACCTGGAGGACACCCACACAAACATGGGGAGAACATACAAACTCCTCACAGATAAGACCATGGTTAGGAATCGAACGTATGACCCCAGTGCCGTAAGGCAGAAGTGCTAACCAATTAGCCACCGTGCTTCTGATTTCATCTGATCTTAGCACTGGTACCTCGAATCAGTGTGACTGCAAATAAACATCACTTGCTTCAAAGACCTGCTTGAAAATATCTTCCATGCTGATAATCCTGTGACCTACAGATTAGACCCAAAATCAAATCCGTTCCCGACTGTTTCTAAGGTTTGGACCCAGCTTTTCCGGTACCACCGCTCTGCTTGCTACCCTGCAGCTCTGGTCAGTGTGATAGACCAGGGAGGAATCCATCCACAGCAACCCTGATCCATAGTAAGAGGTCAGGAGTACCAGCCCAAGTACACCAGTAACGGGGTACACTCGCAGCGTCAGTTGCCCAGAAGAAACCCGATACAGGATGCAACAAGGATTAATCCAGCTTGTTCTAACAGGTTAGATGCTTTCTGGTTTACTCTATGATATACACAACCCAGTGGGGTAAATTATAATCCACAGGTTTAAGCGAAGTTTCAGCTGACACATGAAGCTTATTTACTTATAAAAGTTGAAATCAGTAGTCCAATTAGCAATCCATCAAATGGAATAAGCAACTCTATCCCAGCAACTGTAGGGTTAAACAACTTACAATTCTCTCATCAGTGTCCATTTTAGGCAGTTTCAGTCAGCTTGTAGATAACTTTTAATACAGCAGATTTTTCTGGAACAAACTCTTCCTTTAGCCAGTGCTATAACACCTCTCAATAGCAATATTACAGTCCCGGTCAGAGGTTTTAATAACACAGTTTGATGTCTCACTTAAATAACTTGAACATAGCAAAGCAAAAGACACTTATCTGTCTTCATATGAGTCCTGCTGACATCTCATGGGCAATGGCAAGTTAGGTCTTTTCCTATACTGCAAAGGTGCTTCTTTCTGGGCTGACTGCAAACATCCCTCAGGACAACAATTCAGCCATAGATTCAGTGGCTCTTTATGTGAAGATCCTTCATTAGTTCAGCCAGCAGCCACACACATCTCTTCTCTCTCTAGCCAGTCTGTTTTTGGCCCCTCCCCTTTTCCCCAAGAATCTCCCTGAAGCCTTTTAGTACATTATTGGAGAGAGCAGCCTGGGCTGTAGTTTGCAGTCTGTCCACCCAAAAATGACCGACGCAATTTGCATTTAACTTCCCAGAGGCACTCTGGGGAACTATAGTTTTCTGAATGAGTGCATACAGTAATATACCTATGATTTGCAGGTTATTACATTAACTGAGCATAAGTTAAGGTTTGAAGATTTGCTAATCTGTGGTACAGTTGATCTTTACCTTTTATAGTAGATAGCAGATGGAAGTTCACAAGTTTTAGCAGACTGTGTTTCCTAGTGTGTTAAAACACGTAGGTATTAAAGGGAAATATAGCCCTTGCTGTCAGTTTACTGCTCTTCAATCCTCTTCCTGCCACTGTCGTGGAATCTATGTAGGCGCCTGCCTGTCATTTAGGAGGCCACCGATGTAGATTGTGTGACCCGGTTCACATCATTAGATAGTGATTTATTGTACTTCTGAACACTTGATTGTTACTTAAACATGTGAGAAAAGAAGTCTAATAGAAATTGTTATTCCTGTGCATTACAATGTGCTCCTGGTGACATGATCACTAAGACAGGTTAGGTTGATCTAGTAATACCAAGATGATCTGTCCAACAGCACAGGCTAGGCTGTCTATGACACAAGCTACCCAAAAGAAATGTAAGAAAAGCAAAACTAAATGATGATTAAAGATAAAGATATTTACTTGACTGGTACGAAATGGAAACCCTATCTTGTTTTAGACATTGATTATAAAAGTCGCTTGGGTAGAGTAAAAATATAGTTATTAATATTGTTGGAATAAAATATAGTATTGCATCTTTTTGCTAAATTTGACACTTCAGTGAAATTGCGCCCACTCTGGTGCCATGAAAGTCGTAGGGCCTGAGTCATTAAGGAGAGCAAAGCAAAAGAAAGGAGTAACTTTGCACCTTGGTAAAACCATGTTGTATTAGAGGGGGGGGGTAAATTAAAAATGTGGGGACATATTTATAGTTGGTGTAGGGTATGTCCTAGATCACCTTCACATTTCAGTGTATTAATAAAGTTATCAAGTATTTGTGTGCTTCATGACAAGCAGCCAGTATTTATCTTATGTGCAAAGTAATAAAATAATTTGCACCCCTTGTATTGTAACATTGTTTGTCCAGGATCAAATTTAAGGATCACCTTTTTTTTGTCTTACTTTCCTTAATGACTCAGGCCATAAGTGTGCTACGCCTCCATATTTTCTTTACAATCTTAAAAGGACATTTGTATCAGGCTCAGGCAGGTTTTATCAGATTGTCTTCCTGGGAATCGTAGTATCAACAAGCAAAGTTAGTTCTTCAGACAAAGACATTTTTAAAGCTTAGAATTTGCGTGAGTGTCCCAGTGTTCAGAGTAACCTTGTGATTGGCATGATAGGGTAGAGAGAATCACTGGTACAAGGTTATGATTATACTGCTGTTCATGAACTACAGCATTGCCCATTGTACTCAGAAAAGCCTCGTGCTGCCCAGCCACTATTTCATCATTGTGACACTGTCAGTAACTTCAGCTGCCTACATCGCTCTGTTATCAAAAACTGGTGCTCATTTACATTTCCCTATAAAATATTCTACAGAACTGAGCCAAAACAATCTCAAAACATTGTCTCAACATATTAAGTGGCCAAAGATGGTGTTTAAAGACTATTTTGAAGAATATGCTCTTTTACTCGAGTTTGTAAGCACATTTTGTCAACTGTTTATAGAAATAATCAGTAAAAAATTCAGTTTGCTATATACCTCTACCTTCAAACCTCTCAAACTGCTTACACCTCTAACAATATTAAACTTGGATGCTGTCGTAATAGTATGAACCAAAGAGACACTTTTGAAGTCATACATTGTATGTGCAGTATGCAGAAAACAAAGGTTGGGTATGAAAAGTCAACAGTTAAAAGGTTGACAGTCACAATGTCTACACCAAAATGTCAACACAGGTATAAAGTCGACATGTACAATGTAGACAGGTTTGTAAAGTTTTCAGTCAAAATGTCAACATGAAGCACTCCATTTAAAACTGCAATAGCAATACATGTAAAAAAAAACAAAAAAAAAAACGGAAGAAATAATATCAAAAAAAGCCACCCCCCCCAGAACAGCTAGCACAATCAGGGGGACAAAAATCATGGGGTCCCCCTGATTTTATCATTAACAGCACTAGGCTTTGCCAGCCTGGGCTGGTGGCCTTATAACTGGGAAACCTGCAGTGTGGAGTCCCCCTGCCATAATGCCAAAACAGCCCCAGGCTGGTCAGCACAGGGTTGGATTCGCTAGGGGGATCGTGTCTGCAGAAATATATAAAATGCGGTCCCCCCACTCCTTGGTGTACCCAGGCCCATGCTGAAACCATGGTCTCTTTCCACAACCCTGGGCAGTGGGTGTAGGCAGGGGTGGATTGGGAACTTAAAGTGGCCCTGGAAAAAATTATTGAAGTGGCTTAATGTGGGCGGGAACCTCTGGAATTTGATTGTAGTAACATTTAGGAAAACCTAGATGTGATGACTTAAGACACAGTGGGTTACTTCTAAAGTATTGCAGGGAAAAGCTACCAGTCCTGTGATTTATAAATACGTGAATGATTTTGCATTGTCTGTGACTGGCTAATGCCTCTATGCTCCAACTTCTTTAGTTGCCTACTAACACATCCTTCCAAAATTCCCTTGATAGAAACATATCTTACTTTATTTAATAAGTTTAACTATTACGAAACATGTTGGCTCAATTGTATTTGATCAGTCTACCAGAGCAGCATATGAACAGCTTACCGCACTCTTTCCCTGATGTCATGAGATGCAAACCACCAGTCAAATCTCTCTCTCTATAATATATTTTATATATATATATATATATATATATATATATATATATATATATGTGTGTGTGTGTGTATCGTGTGTTCGGCAATGCACTTAAAATAATTATTATAATAAATGGCTTTCCAGGTGCGATCAAGGTGAAATGCTTTAAGCATCTGCAACAAAACACTTCTTTTGAAACAACTGTGTATGAGCTCTAAATTTGCCTAGTGGTGGTTTGAATTAATAACAGTGCAGGGAGGGTTGGCAATGAGATCAGTACAGTGGGGGCTGAGAAAGGCATAAGTGAAGGGGAGAGCTATTCCAAAGGATTGCTGGCAATACAGTAAGTGCAAAGGAGGCAGGATTGGTGATATTGTCAGTGTAGATAAATGTGTAGATAAATACACAGGCAATACAGTGTGCACACAGCTCTGCCTTCACGAGCAGTACAGTGTGAAGTGGGACATACCTGTCCTTGCAGTCGGACCAATTCCTGACTGAGACAGTCACTCAAATTCTGGACTGCCTCTCCAGACTCAGGACAGTTGGTAGACTGTCCTGCTCTCTCCTACCTGTTCTTGTCACTTTCACTCCCTGTAGCTGCTGGTGTCTTTAGCACATTTGCTGCTTGTCTGGATTCTGGAATTCTAGGGCCTCAATTTGGAAAAAAAATAATGGTTGCATGAAATTTAGAATACTCCAACCAGCCCTGGCATTATATCAATAGCACCCACGTTCAATAATTAGGCCTCCTTAAGTCTCAGCATTAAAATAATAGTACTCACATTGGATAAATAGATCTATTTCCCTCCAACCAGCCCTAATATTAATAATATTCCCTTTTAGTAAATAAACCTATTTCACTCCCTCCAAACAGCCCTATCAATAATTTAATAGCATTTACGTTTAATAAATATAACCATTTCCCACAACCATCCCTGGCATTAAATAATTAATATTTATATTTAATAAATAGCCCTGTTACCCCCCCCCTCAGCCCCATATTCATTTATTAGCTCTAAACACTGCCAGTTATAAAATTAAAAGTCCTGTCACATCATCTTAAATTAATAGGGCCTACTATTAAATTAAATAGCCCCACCATCACAAATAAATTAATAGCACCACCATTAAATAATTAGCTCCAACCCACAGTCCAAAATTAAATTTATAGCTTACCTCCCAACCAAATTTCAGTAGATATTCCCCCCCCCAGCAATAAATTAATAACATTTACGTTTGTTAAATACACCTATTTCCTACAACTGTCACTGCCATTTAATAATTCATATTTAATAAATATATTCTCGCAACACAGCCCACATTCAATTAATATCTCAAATACCACCTCAGGATTAAATTAGAGGTTCCATCAGCCCATCTTAAATTAACAGGCCCCACTATTAAATTAAATATCCCAATCATCACACAAGTAAAATAGCACCCATTAAATAATTAGCCCCAACTACACTCCTCCATTAAATGTATAGCTTCGACCCACATCATTTTAAGGCCCCCCACTCACTTTCATCACACCTTATATTAAGACCCCCCTCCTTTTCCTTACACATTTTAGTAACATAGCCCTCCATTCCCTCGCACATTGTAGTAATATAGCCGCCCCCCCCCATTCCCTCACATAGCATAATTATATAGCAGTCACAAAATCCCTCAAAAAGTATATGAATATGGCAGCCCCCCATTTTCTCATATAGTATAGGAATAAAGAAGCCCTCCTCTAGTCCCTCACATATTATAGGAAAATAGCAGCCCATTCCCTCACATAGTTTAGCAATATAGCAGCCTCCCACCTAAAATCCCTCACATAGTACAGGAATATAGCAACCCCTCATTCCATCACATAATATAGGAATATAGAAGCCCTCCCCATTCCATCACATAGTATAGGAATATAGCAGCCTCTCCATTCCCTCACATAGTATCGGAATATAGCAGCGCCCCCATTCCTTCACATAGTATAGGAATATAGCAGCCTCTCCATTCCCTCACATAGTATCGGAATATAGCATCGCCCCCATTCCATCACATAGTATAGGAATAGAGCAGCCTCCCCCTATTCCCTCACATAGTATTGGAATATAGCAGCGCTGCCATTCCCTCACATACTATAGGAATATAGCAGCCCCCCATTCCATCACATAGTATAGGAATATAGCAGCCCCCCATTCCATTACATAGTAAAGGAATATAGCAGCCCCCCATTCCATAACATAGTATAGGAGTATAGAAGACCCCCTCATACTTACCTTGTTTCAGCGGTATTGGAGACTCCTCTCTGTGTCGCACCTCTCACACATGGGGATGGCACCTGTCATGTGGTGCAAGTCCCATGTGACGTGTGGCTGTACAGAGATTGGAGAAGACCAAACAGGAGGAAGGGGGAACTCCTGCCCACGCCACAGAAAAAAACCCAGTTTAATTTAAAACAAAAACCACAACAAGAACATCCTACCGGGAAAATTCTCATGAAACGTTTGGATTTCTATCATTTGGCCTTGCCTGCTTCTGACTCTGATTGTTTGCTGCCTGTCCTGAACCTTGGCTTGGACTTTAATTACTCTTTTGGATCCTGAATTTGTACTTATTTATCCTGCCTATTATTGGCCTTTACATTGGACTGACACATCACATTGATTGTGAATTTGGTTCCTTACTTCTCTTTTCTAACTGACTATGACTAATATCTGTGTTTATGACATTTTTAGTAGCAACAATTGTTATTTGTACTCTAAAAATTCTGCAGACATATCCTTCCATATGTCAATTTAGTAAGCATTTGAAGTGTTTATTTTTACATTTATCACTACATGATATATTCTTATATATTATATAATAATTATTTTGCTCCTACAGACATGGCGTCTTTTTCAAAACTGTATTAAGGTATTTTGCATTTGCCTATATTTTAAACTTAATAACTGTCAACTTAATGTTTTCAGCTCAGTGCTAGGTTTGTCACATGACCTACAGATTACCTAACGTGATGTCACAATAGCTATGGTACCTCACAGAACCCTGGTAAGTATAAATGTAACTGTCACAGCATCACCTGCTCAGTAGAGGTGAAGCAGTAAGTCAGTGAAGTATAGGTGAAGCAGTTGTCTGGCCTAGAGCTGAACCTAGAGAATCCCATCTTTCTGCTTCCCATATCTGCGCTGGACTCCTCAGAGGATAAGCAGCTTTATATGCAGCCTTTATATATTCGGAGAGATGTTATTATGTCTGGGGGTCTGGGGACACTCCTCGCCATCTACACCTTCAAGTCCTGCAGTAACAAAAACAACAACTGCAGTAGAACTGAGGAAGTCTTGGGCCCTGCTCTGGCCGTGATTGGCCTTGGTGTGATCTTTCTTGCAAGATGTAGAGCCAGACTGGAGGCTCAAAGGGAAGAAAATGACCCAGATAGATATTTAATCCTTGGTCTAAGGAGGCAGTGCATACATTTTTTTGGTTTGGGGCTGCTGATTATGATTTTTGGATTCATGCTTTGTTTAATTCGATCCTGGGGACCTGGATGCAGTCACCATTCAAGAAGTCACTGGCTCAGAGAGAAAACCTAATAGCTGTCTGTCCCTGGAAATATTGGAGTTGTAATTTGTATAATTGGATTTAGTCTCTTGGTGGTGGCATACCTACCTCCAGAATAGAAGCAACAACAATAAGGCAGTTGTGGACGTAGAGGCACAGCCCCCAAGCGATATGGCCATTCAAATTATGGGCGGGTGAGTATTTAACCATGCAATGTTGTAATAGATTATAAAGTCATGGTACAGATTTGTAATCTGCAGGATATAACTTTCCTTTTTACAGGCTGATGGTGTGTAATTTAAACAACAGATCAACTCTCTCACCATTAAATTAATAGCCCACACACTGCCACTGACATTCCATTAAGAGCGTATATTAGTTTATTATTTTGCACATAAGTTAAATACTGGCTGTTTCTTCATGTAGCACACAAATACTTGATAGCTTTATTTTTACACTGAATGTAAAGCTGATCTAGAACATGCCCTTCCCAAACTATATATCTGTTCCCACATTTAAAATTTAGCTCCCCCTCCAATGCAACATGGTTTTGCCAAAGTGAAAAGTTACTAATTTTGTTCGCTTTACTTTCCTTAATGAATTAGGCCTGGTGTGTTTTGAGCAAAATATGCATTCGCACAAATGAAGGATCCAGAGCGGGGGCATTGGGGTGATTGCCACCCCCCTGCACCCAGCAGGAGAGCTCCTGCGGCCGCACTCATTATACATGAGCCCCCCTCCCCCCCCCAAAAAAAACCTAGGACCTGATCTGAGGAGAGGAGCGACGCTGGCACAACTACAGGTAAGTGAAGGGGGGAACTGCCCTGCATATCTATAGGGAGTGGGGGGGAACTGCCCTGCATATCTATAGGGAGTGGGGGGGAACTGCCCTGCATATCTATAGGGAGTGGGGGGGAACTGCCCTGCATATCTATAGGGAGCGGGGGGAACTGCCCTGCATATCTATAGGGAGGGGGGGGGACTGCCCTGCATATCTATAGGGAGGGGGGGGGACTGCCCTGCATATCTATAGGGAGGGGGGGGGGAACTGCCCTGCATATCTATAGGGAGTGGGGGGGAACTGCCCTGCATATCTATAGGGAGGGGGGTGAACTGCCCTGCATATCTATAGGGAGGGGGGGGGGGAACTGCCCTGCATATCTATAGGGAGGTGGGGGGGAACTGCCCTGCATATCTATAGGGAGGGGGGGGAACTGCCCTGCATATCTATAGGGAGGGGGGGAACTGCCCTGCATATCTATAGGGAGTGGGGGGGAACTGCCCTTCATATCTATAGGGAGGGGGGGAACTGCCCTGCATATCTATAGGGAGGGGGGGGAACTGCCCTGCATATCTATAAGGAGGGGGGGAACTGCCCTGCATATCTATAGGAAGGGGGGGGAACTACCCTGCATATCTATAGGGAGGGGGGGAACTACCCTGCATATCTATAGGGAGGGGGGGAACTGCCCTGCATATCTATAGGAAGGGGGGGGGGAACTACCCTGCATATCTATAGGGAGGGGGGGAACTACCCTGCATATCTATAGGGAGGGGGGGGGGGACTACCCTGCATATCTATAAGGAGGGAGAGAGGTTGATATGTATGAAGGAGGGCAGAGGAGGGGGGCTGATATATGTGACTGGGGGAGTTTTGATGTGACGGGGGGGGGTAGCTACAGAGTGGAGGTAAGGAAAATAGCTGCAAGGGGGATGGATGCAGGGTGGGAGGTAAAGAAAATGGCTGCAGCAGGGGTTAAGGAAAATTGCTGTGGGGGAGGGGTTGTGTCTAAGGAAAATGGCTGCAGGGGGTATTTAAAAAATAGAGCAGCTTTGGGGGGCAGAATCTCATGATTGTGTGGTGGTCACATGGGTGCTCTCTGCAATCACTAGAATACTAAATATTAGTGAGATGGGGCTGGTAGCGGTTTGTATTTGATTGACAACAAATATTCAGATATTGCTTATATATGCCTGTCCAATGGGGTACTTTTAGCTGGCCATAATGGAGTGTTTTGTTTTAACTAAAGGGCCTAATCATTCAGGGTTTGCATTATAATACATGTCACGATCTGCCTGCTACATCTCCCCTTTGAATGCTGCTTTGCATGGCAGCTCCTGCCTTTTTGTCTTTATCATTGTATTTGTATTGGCAGTACCTCCATTCACCAGAGGTGCTGCTATTGTGCCTTATTGTGCGCATTAGGGGTTAACCTTCATGTTCCAATTATCCCATGCACCTGGGTGTGTTTTTCCCTTTATATACCCTGTCACTCCCAGCACACATGGCTGGTTATTGTTGTCCTATTCTGATGTCATATCCTGTGTTACCTGTGGATTCTTCCTCCTGCCTTGCTCCTCTGGTTCATGCTGCCTGGAATCTGTTCATACCTCTGCTTCCCTGCATTAGCTGTGTACCTGCTTGTTTCTGGACATTTATATTATTTCCTGCATCAGCCTGCACCTGGTAATTACCACTACTCCTGACTACCTGTTATTTATACTTGTCTGCAAATAAACACAGAGGGCCTGAGTCATTAAGGCAAAAAATGGGTAAATGTTCTCTGGGACAAACCATGTTACAATGCAAGGGGTGCAAAGTAGTTTATTATTTTGCGCATAAGTTAAATAATGGCTGTTTTTTCATCTAGCACACAAATACTTAATAGCTTTATTACTACACTGAAATGTAAAGTTGATCTAGGACATGCCCTATCCCAACTATAAATCTGTCCCCTCATTTTAAATTTACCTCCCACTCAAATGCAACATGGTTTTGCCCAGGTGCAAATGTTACTCCTTTTTTATGCTTTGCTCTCCTTAATGACTCGGGCCCAGAGTGTTTTCACCATATTCGTGACTCCTAGCTGTACTTCAGTTTGTAACCGTGACAATACATTTTTGCATTTTCAAAACAGGACGCCAACTTTCCAGAAGCCAGCGAGAGGATAACAAAGTTGCAAGAGAGAAGAGCAAGAACAGGTAAGAGACAATGGCACAATCTGTCTAAATTTGATTGCTGGAGAATACACCTGAACATTCATATTCAGGAGTGTTCCTATACACCTATATATTCGGAGGAGGGGGGGGGGGGGGCGCTGCGGCCATATTAGCCTAGGGCGGCCAGAACCCTTAATCAGGCCCTGTGCATACCCATACATCTGTTTCTAGATTCGGCTGAATCTTACATTTGCGAATCCTTATGCTTAGAGAGGCAGGAAGGGATGGACAAGCTTCCCTGAATATAGTAAGTGTGTGTTCATGTAAGTGCAACTAAATTAGAGGTGGACACATCCGCAGAAACGCCTGTCAGCAGGACTAAAGCGGGTAAGTAAAAATGTGCCCCATGCTGAAAGGACTTCCTCCCAAAACCCCTGACCAGTGGGTGTTAGAGTACTAAAGGTTTTAAGTAAAAAAAAAAATGGTATTTTCATATGTGGCATTACTGGTCCCACAAGCCCTGGAAGCCATAAACTGCTTGGGTATGCTGGTGTTTGCAGACCTATAGTACTACATAAAAAAAATGCTGTCAAACAATTGCACAGACCCCTTAGAAAAAATCCTTTACTTACAATAAATACGCTCAATCTCTCATTTCCCACATTAATAACCGACTAATTCTAAAGGGGTCACTGTCTTTGTTCTCTGTAATCCAAAGGAAAGAAAAATGCAACATATGAACACGATTGAACTGGTCCTTGCGGTGTCCCGAGGCAAATGATAGGCCTGGAGGCCTGTCTGTAACTAATCTAGTATCCAGAGTGCCTTCGTTCTGATTGGTCAGGGTGTGCGAAAATCGCTCTCTGAATGGGGATCTCAGTGAATTTAATTGTATCAATGATATTTTTTACATTTTCTTTTATCCCTTATTTTAGTTCAGTGGTGAGCATCAAGTGGCCCAAGTGCCACCTGCAGCTGTCACATATGTCCAACCCCCCCCCCAGCCAAAGTAAATTTTCCCATTTTGGTACACTCCTTCGTTATTCTGATGTCTGTGAGCTCAGTGTACTCACAAAGTCCTAGTAGAAGGTTGGTCTGTGAGTAAATGTAATGGTCACCAGTATGTTAGGACATGCCCCATTCCATCACATAGTACAGGAATATAGCAGCCTCCTCATTCCCTCACATAGTATGTCAGTGCATGCCCCATTCCATCCTGGGGTAAACCTGTGTTGACATGACATTTTGTCCTATGGATAATGCTCACCCATTTCATGAATGAGGGAGTTACTCTAACCAAAATGATATCACATGAATAATAGTGTTCATTCAGTCAAAATGGCATATCAGACTTATCAGTGTTCTAAGAAAACCTGGGAGATAAAATCTACTTTAGGGCCTCCCCGTCCTAGCTCCATTATTAGGACGTTTATTAAAATGATCTTGCTGGGAACTGTGACTTAGCCACAACATTCTGCATGTCTTTATTGTAATAGGATTTATCAAAGTTGTTTGGAGGCTATTCTACAAAATCACCATTCTTACTTAGCCAGACAACTTACTGTCTTAAACACTACACAAAATCAATAGTTCTTAGTGGTTATATTAGCTTCTGGCAAGACTAATAGATTTTTTTTTGTAAAATATCTGCAAATCTATACAACAAGGTCACTTTGAGAAACAGAGGAGAGACAGACTGGAAACATGGAAGTGTATAAGGGGGGCAGATGAAAGATAAGGGATATGCATATGGGGGGGCATAGAAAGAATGGAGACAGGGTGGACAGATTGAATAAACAGACAAGGTAAGGCAGAAAAGACAACTAAGCACAGGTAATAGAGGCAAGGACCAAACTATCAGGAGGAGACAGAGCTTCCATCACACTGTGAAAGGCAGCATGAGAGGAACAGCCAAGATTCAGGTAGGTGTAACGTGTGTTTCGGAAATATTTGATTGTAAGTCGGGTGAGATGAGGGTTGGTGCATTTGATGTTGGGAATGGGTCCCATGATCTGGGTTCTACTTCTCTTGGTCTACCATATGATCCCTACCTTCCCAAAATGTTTGTACATGTCCTCATGTCCACATTCGATATACTGTTATAAGTAACTAGCTATGTCATTGGCTAGGCTGGCTGCTTTAACTTAATTAAACTCTAGCAGTCCATAGGAGTTCACTGCAGGTTAGTAAATTAGAGTCTAATTTACTCTAGTTGCCTGGAGAAGTTCACTGTAGTAAAAGCGACCAGATACACCAGGGGGTAAATGTATCAAGCTGAGAGTTTTCTGGCGGGTTTGAAAAGTGGAGATGTTGCCTATAGGAACCAATCAGATTCTAGCTGTCATTTTGTAGAATGTACTAAATAAATGATAACTATAATCTGATTGATTTTTCAAACCCGCCAGAAAAGTCTCAGCATGATACATTTACCCCCAGGTGTTGGTTTTAATTGGTATTAGTGACCCATTGTGGGTGAGAGGAAAATTAAAAAGGTCTTGAGAATATGGATAGAGACTGGATAAGTTGGGATCAACCCATGACACTCCCGAAGCTTGTTAGGGAATTACTAACCTAGGGGTGAGTATTAAAGGGTAAGATGGGGCTCTGCATTATATACTGGTCGTCTTAAGGGGTTTGCTACGTATATTACTCACCAATTGAGGCGCTCTGCTTTGTATACTGGTCACCAGAATGTATTTCTCTTCATTGTATGCTGGTAATGGTGAAGAGCTCTTTATAATCTAGTTATAAGATGAAACAATGGTTTGTATTTGGTTATAGTTCTTATTCTGGCCTGGAAGTAAAACAGTATTTATATCAAAATAACCTCATGTCAAGTGCATAGCTTTTGAAATGTAGAGTGTTTCTTCCTCTAATTCATTGCAGTGTGAAGCTTTTCTATCTGAGTTTACACATTGTATCACAGCTGTTTGATAGTGATGTTGTGGAAGCAGTTCAGAGGTTTATGAATATCATTGCCTATTTGTCCATAATACAATTGCATGTGACCTACTTCTGCTGAAAGGAAAACTGATATCAACAGTGAGTCTGTTTCTAGGCCTCTTGATTACCAAGGCAAATACTCAAATGGTGCCCTTCTCACCTTACCTCTGCTGTCACTCTGAAAAAAACAATGTGCATGCCTTGATGTATGATGCTGGTTGTCAGTATGGAAATATAGAAGTTTTCAGTGAATGAAATTATACATACATAAAAAAATGATTTTAACATATAACTGTTTACTCTTTACCTTTAACATACTGCAAGTAAATTGATAGATGAACTAGTTTCCACCACAGCCCGCTCACCATTTTTACCAATCAGTACAGCTTATTATTTAGCCAATTCAGTCAAAATTATGGAGAAACCATAGAGTTTACCAATGTAGAATATATTATGTATACATTTGGGTGTGCTATATATTTACCAACCAATCACACTACTCATGTCTGCAAATAGATATATGTATTTTGCTTCAATAAACTGCAAATTGTCACACTACATACAAATATCACATATTCTTGTTCTATTATGTAAATACTACCCAGCACATTCTCCACAACTACACTACATTGTCCCACACATTTTACATGTACCCAAGATTCTCCTTTCTACACATTAATCATATACACAATAGAGATGAGAGCACTCGGATTTCTGAAATCCGAGCCCACCCGAACGTTGCGGATCCAAGACAGATCCGGGTATTCCGGCCAATTGCAAAACTGAAAGCGAGGCTCTGAGTCATAATCCCGTTGTCGGATCTCGCGATACTCGGATCCTATAAATTCCCTGCTAGTCGCTGCCATCTTCACTCGGGCATTGATCAGGGTAGAGGGAGGGTGTGTTAGGTGGTCCTCTGTCCTGCTATATCTTGTGCTGTTCAGTTCTGTGCTGTGTTGTGCTGTGCTCTGTGTTCTGCTCAGTCCAGTGGTGCTGTGTCCTGTGCTCTGTCCTTCTAAGGGCATTGTTATTTCCCCATTATTCCCAAATTATAAAAAATTTCAAAAAAAGTTATTATAAAAAAATATATCCCTAAACAATCCTGCAGTATAAGTCCATTGGTACTGCTATATTACAAAGTACACTCATTCTGCAGTATAAGTCCATTGGTACTGCAATATTACAAAGTTCACTCATTCTGCAGTATAAGTCCAGTGGCACTGCTATATTACAAAGTTCACTGATTCTGCAGTATAAGTCCAGTGGTACTCTCCTGTGCCGCATATAATTTTTAAAGGCTTTGCCGAGTGTGTGTGGCTTAGGGGTACACTCTCTTGTGCTACATATAATGCAGAACAAAAATTTGGAGGATAAAGTAGGGAAAGATCAAGACCCACTTCCTCCTAATGCTGACGCTGCTGCCACTAGTCATGACATAGACGATGAAATGCCATCAACGTCGTCTGGCAAGCCCGATGCCCAATCTCCTAGTACAGGGCATGTAAAATCCAAAAAGCCCAAGTTCAGTAAAAGTAGCAAAAAGAGAAACTTAAAATCATCTGAGGAGAAACGTAAAGTTGCCAATATGCCATTTACGACACGCAGTGGCAAGGAACGGATTAGACCCTGGCCCGTGTTCATGACTAGTGGTTCAGCTTCACCAAAGGAACTAAGCCCTCCTCCCCCCCCCCCCCCTACAAAAAATTTAAGGGAGTTATGCTGTCAGCAACAACACAGCAAACAACTCTGCCTTCTAAAGAGAAATTATCACAAATCCCCAAGGCGAGTCCAAGGGTGTTGGTTGCGAAGCCTGACCTTCCCATCACTGTACGGGAAGAGGTGGCTCCTTCCACCATTTGCAGCATGCCCTCTGCATATGCTGGAAGGATCACCCACAGTCCAGTTACAGATTTGGCTAATGAAGGTGTGAATGTTGTACACCGGGAGGAGGATATTGATGTAGCTGGCGCTGAGGAGGATGTTGATGATTATGATGCAGACAGATACCAAATTGCCTTTCTCAATTTCTATTTATATTCTAGATTATATAACGGCTGAATAGTTTACTGTTTTACTCCTAGTGGAGAGGGGATCTGATGCAGACAGATACCAAACTGCCTTTGTCCATTTCTTTGTATATTTGAATTTCTAGTTCTACAGTCTATGCAGGCTGCTTTTTTTTATATTCAACTACAAGTGTAGGGCGGGGGGGGGGGGGGGGCGGGGGCA
This sequence comes from Mixophyes fleayi, assembly GCF_038048845.1. Taxonomy (NCBI): domain Eukaryota; kingdom Metazoa; phylum Chordata; class Amphibia; order Anura; family Limnodynastidae; genus Mixophyes; species Mixophyes fleayi. The sequence continues at coordinate 56,850,291 of NC_134407.1, forward strand.
TAGATAGCCACCAAAGTAACGTAGTCCATTTAATTTCACTTTCTAGCTCCACAGTCTGTGCAGCCTGCTTTTTTTATCTTCAAAGTATTTACAAGCCTTGCAATCTAAATTAACAAGAGGTAGTGATGTGCTAGAACTCCACCCTCTATATGCTGCAGAGGATGGAGGAGCATCAAAAGGCCATTCAAGCCTACACAGCCACCTACGACATAGGAAAAGGAGTGGGGATGCGCCTGAGTCAAGCGCACTGGAGAATGATTTCCGTGTTGTGCAAGGTTCTGCAGCCATTTGAACTTGCCACACGAGAAGTCAGTTCCAACATTGCCAGCTGGTACACCATTGCGATTCCACCAAGCATGTAGCTCTGTTGGATGAAGCCCTTCCTACGCTTTGCCAGGATCCGAGGGTGGTCAGTGTTTTAAAGTCAGAGGAATACATTCTGGCCACCGTTCTCGATCCTCGGTTTAAAGCGTATGTTGTGTCTCTGTTTCCGGCGGACACAAGTCTACAGCGGTGCAAAGACCTGCTGGTCAGGAGATTGTCCTCTGAAGAGGACCGTGACATGCCACCAGCTCCACCTTCATTTTCATCACTGTTTGTGCAGTTCCAAAAAAGAGGAACTGCCATTTCTATTGCTACCTTCTTTCTTTCTCTATTTAAAAAAAACAAAAAACTGTCATTTCTATTACAACGTTAATTGTTTGTGCAGTCACAAAAAAGAGGAACTGCGCCCTTAACTGCTATGTTGGTTTTAGACGTCCATCCGGTGTCCGCCATCTGTGCACTGGAATTCAGACCAGTTGAGGGTTTTATTATTATATTGTGGCCCCGGTACCAAATTGGGTACCGGGGCCACTCCACTACGCAGACCAGATACTTGTTTGGTGGAATTCAGAACAATTGAGGGATTTTTTATTATATTGTGGGGACCACTCTACTACGCAGTCCATATACTTTTTTGGTGCAATTCAGACCAGTTGAAGGATTTTTTATTATATTGTGGGGACCACTCCACTACGCAGTCCAGATACTTTTTTTTGTGGAATTGAGACCAGTTGAGGGTGATATATTGTGGCCCCGGTACCAAATTGGGTACCTGGACCACTCCACTATGCAGTCCAGAAAGCTACCTCGGTGAAACGTTTTGGACTAAAAACAATATTGTGAGGTGTGAGGGTGTTCAGAATAGACTGGAAATTAGTAGAAATGATTGTTATTGAGGTTAGTAATAGCGTAGGAGTGAAAATAAGCCCAAAAACTTGATTTTGGAACTTTTTATGCTTTTTTTTTTTTTAAAATAAATCCGAACCAAAACCTTTCGACAGGTGTTTTGCGAAACAAATCCGAACCCAAAACATCAAGCAAATCCGAACCCAAAACACAAAACACGAGACACCAAAAGTGGCCGGTGCACATCTATAATACACAACCAGTAAATGTGTGACTTTGTATAAATGGGCAATATTTCAAAATTATAAACTGAACACATTTACTTTTCATGAGTCCTATCAAGACAATGCTACCTGACCACTGTAAATTTCTTTCACTGTAAGCAGGGCTGGCACTACCATTAGGCAAACTACCACTCAGCCCAATACTCTCATCCTGTCACTAGGACTGACATCCCCCTCTTATACCCTGCTCACTTGCTCCACACAAAGTAAGAAGCGGTAGGGGGAGGGAAAGTACCTTTAAAGAGCATTCTGTTGTGGCGCCTGATGGGAAAGGGCATCCAGGGCACCTAGTATCCTTCCACCTGCTCTAACTGTAACTTAATTATATTTAGAGAAATCATGAAACAGTTTTCATTAGGTCTGACTCTTGTTCTGAAACACATGTAGAGGAACCTTTCTCGCTGATTCTTATGTATTCCTGTGGCCTCTCTTAGTCATATGTGTGCAGTGTTTCATTATTTGTTTCGTGCTGAGACACACAGTTCATTCCAAGCTTCTGTCTAGATGGGGTGTGTCTCCAGCTAGTGGTCTGGTCAGGACTGTGCATGACACATTGTGGGCTTTATATAACCATTACTTTATTATAAAAAAAAAAGTGACTTGTGTTTAGATGAGAGTATAGAAAATCAGAAGAAAAATATTTTATTATTTTACATTCACACATCAAGTTTTGCAGACAAACTTTTGTGTGGCATCATACCTTGTAATCACCCAACAGCTATCAAATCATTTTTCTCTAAATGAAAATAGTCTGGTCAGGAGCATACTGTCAGCATAATCAGAAGTTGGAGTGGAGAGCAAACAGATTTTTTGACATTAGACTTTCCAGCTCTAAGGACAGTGGACAATCGAAGGAATGTTTCTATGGGCGCTCAATGTAAAGTAGTTAAAAGCCTGACAAAATGATGGAAATTATTATAGTAAGATCATGGAATAACAGTTATGAGCCTTAATATTATTTTCATCCAAGTTACCGACATCGAGAATGGCATGGCATCTTGTTCGCTGACTTTGTAGGCGTTGACGTGATATTGCCGCTGTCCTGTTCGCTCTTCAGTTGTTTTATCTGTGGCAGTTTGCTGAGGAGTCATATTTGCATGGTGATGACGATCACATTCCCGTTCTCTTTGGTCATCAGCCAAAGTTTGTCGTCGGCTTTATCCCGCTACGCCCTTCGTCTTCTTGCTGCTTCTTGCTGTGCAGTTACTCCCACAGCAGACATTTGCCCATTAGGTGGCATCACAGGTACACTTTGTTGCTTAAATTAATTATTATTTTGCTATTAATTTAGCAGTGCAAATAAAATGAATGGAATGAAAATCGAGTCAATTTGGAATAGCAAATACAAAAACATTAATAAGCCAAACAAAATAAGCCCAAGAAATTAAGAAAATCTAGTCAGTAGGAGTAGTCAAGTACACAAAAGTCATTTGTAAACATTTTACCAAATTTGTTTGTTTTGTGTGTGTATTTATAAAGCCATATATATATTGTGGCAAGAGCCCGCTACTGCAGAAGCACACGCGAACAACTTCTTCCTTTTTATGTAGCTTTGTTGTCAGGATGGTAAATGTTTTGACACCGTATACTTTCACAGCAATTATGGAGACCCTAAACGCTAGCTATACATAGACCAGCTCTCTCTCAGGACCAGCCAGCTTTCCCAGCGTTGGTCTCAGTGAACAAATGGCACAAACAAGCTTTTATACATCATACTCCTCCCCCAGCCCTAGCTTGATGGACAGGTGACACACCCACCTTCTCTTAAGAGAAAACGCCCATCACTGGCTCTGTTTCAACTAACAGACACACCCTGTCTGTTTGCTGAGAGGAAGCAGCTTTTAAATCATGTAAGTTAACCAACTTTAAACTACACATAAGTCTTTACTTGGTTTAACCTGAATCTAGGTGCATAACTGCGCCAATGTCTTACTCTGCTTGTATGTTTTCTTTGCATATTGTCAGATAAATGCCTCCCTTTGTCACTATATATATATATATATATATATATATATATATATATATATATATTATACATTTAACTTGACTTCATTGTAACGCAACACTGCACTACCAAAGCTATCATCTACATGCAGTTACAACATAGAGGGTCCCTTATGTGGATAATTCTGTTTTGTGTTTAGCTCTTTTAGGACTTGTTGTTCCTTACTATGAGACTCAGCGGTCATAGAGAGCCTGTTGCTACACTGTATGCCGTTTTCTTATTATTTGCTTTTGCCATTGCATCATTGAAACATTAATGTATGATTCCACTTTACTGCCACTTTATGCTGTGTTGCATATTTGAGTTGTTTCACAATTTATGTACTGTGTGATATTTCACGTGTTATTTTAAGGTAAATTAAATATTTATTTTAAAGTCAAATTCCTTTCAATAGTAAATATTGCCAATAAGATTTCTTATATTTAGGTATTACATTTCTCCATACTTTCTGTGTGTATATTTACACACCACATTTTTTATACACGTTTTAAGAGAACATTATGGTCCTATTGTCTATTTAAAAAATAATTCAGTCCTTGTACATTAGTTTTCTGCCAAGCTGCAAGAACATTTAACTCATTTTGAAAGGATAGCTCAAGATACACTCAAACAGGAGAACAATAAATATTGCAATGTAGTTTGCATAACAAATATTTTCCTAGTCTAATTAGAGTTGTAGGACTAAGAAAGAAAGCATGTTTAACAGCAAAAAAGACCTATAATTAACATGGTGGGCTATGCGTTGATTAGAAAACCCCATCACTGTAACGGCTTGATCTGTAAGAGGAAAAGAGAAATGTCAGGACAGATCTCATTACAACACATCAGCATCAGCCAGCACACAACAATTGTTTTAAATTGGATCTGGACAGGTGGTAAAAGACCATTCACAAAAGCTGTAACTATGTGTTCAAGGGCCTTCGTCATCGGGTCCTCAATACCTGAGTGTCTAACCCAGGCAGGGCCGAACTGGAACTAAAAATCAGCCCTGGCATTTAAAGCACATAGGCCCAGCTCTGTTCCAGATTAATAATAATTACAGTACATTTTGCAAAGCTCATTGTTATATGGTGTCCTGTGAGATATTAATGTGTTACGTGCAGCTTGACTCTCTATTTGCAGCATAGGGCGCACCAGTTTCAGATAATGGTATGCACAGGACTGGCAAGAGAAATTTGGGGCTGGGTACAGTGAAATTTTGCCCTCCCCCACCCGTGCACAGGAAGAGAGATGTATACCGATGCGCAGTGGCGTCGGTGAAGGGGTGTGGTCGCATAATGTTGGGGGCGTGGTCAATATGTGGCGTGGCATAACAAATTGGGGGAGACTCAATTGCTGGTGATGTGATACATGAGTATCGCGCAGCCCACATTGCTGGCAATTACGGTGGAAATCTCTGCTTAATTTTCCTTGAGAGGAAAAATGAACAGGGATTTCTGTCAAATTTCAGCCGCAAAGTGTCTCGCGGATGTTCACTCTGCAGCTAATTGAATTCCCCCTTTATGTATTAAAATGGTGTTGCTCTCACCTACCAGTTATTGCAGCTTTCACAACCTGGTACTGGATTCTTGCATAGATCCTGGAATGTTGGGACCTGTTGGAAAATGTATATATGGAAAACCGAGCAATAAGTGGACATCGTACATGACACAGATCACACAGTATAAAACACATACATTATAATAAAATATTACATTTATCACCAGCTACATAATGCCACCCCTCAGACACATCACGCCACCTCCTGCATTACACTACCCCCTGCTCCCCCCAGAGTTGGATTAAGGCTTTGGGGGGCCTGGGGCACTATGGTCTAAAATTAAGAGCATAGTATCATAATTCACAAAAGAGAGTTACTAACTAACACACAATGTAGAAAAAATTTACCATTCAGTCGCTTATGAAAAATTATTAAAACCAGAATTTTGAGGTTCAGTTAGGTGGCATAAATATTATTTATTATCGTAGATTTCTAAGGCACCACAGTGCTCCACAGAGCCATACAGTAGGGAAAATAGTACATTCATAAAACAGGGACATACTAGGTAGACTAAATAAATGAACACTTGAAAACAAAGGGAATGGAAGACCCTGCACATTAGAGAGGAACAAGAGGAGTGAATGTTGTTCAGATTTGAGATTATGACAGTTGTGACGGTGCATTAGTGTGAATAGTGTTTTCGAGGATAAGGTCACCTCTAAAAAAAAAAAAAAAAAAAAAAAAAAGAGAGGTTTTCAGAGAGTGTTTGAAGACTGTGGGAAAGCTGGGTTGAGCGTAGTAAGAAATTCCATAAGTGGGGAGCAGCACAAGAGAAGCCTTGTAGGCAGGAGTGAGAGGTGGCATTGGACATGGTTGCACAGGGGAAAAATAGATACTGGGAAATGGTAGAAAAAGGTGAGGAGATACATGTGATAATAGGTGCAAAGAGAGACAGACACATAAAGGGGGCGAAGGAAAGGACAGACACCCACAATGTGAAGACAAAGAGACACAAACACAAAGTGTATAGAGGTGGGGTTAGAGGGTGCACATCGTATGTTTACAATAAGGCTGTGCACTGTCTATATATGGCATTGTGCAATCCTTTGGGCAGAGGAATGGAGGTGGTCCTGCTGGTGCTACCAATGCGGTCACCCTGACTGACTGTGCCTTGAGCAGCTAGTGTGTTTTACAGAACTGGCAGAGCCCCAGAAACAAAAATATACATATAGCAACCCTGGGTGGTAGTGCAGCTCTAAAACCAACATTTTAAGAATATCACTAACCCCAGCTTACAAACAACCCTGACGGATTATACAGATCATATACCGCTTTAAATACTGGAGACCAATAACTTCATAATAATCAATATCAATAACAAGTTTATTATGACTATAAAGTAAAGCAAAATAGATATAACTGTATATTTCAATATCTCAATATATCAGTTAAGTTCAGTGCTAAATAACCATTATAAAAATGAGCTAATCAGTTAATTCTATTCCTTAGTGTTTGCTCATGTATAAAAACAATGCCATTTCCAGATGGTTTTTGTGCAGTATATTACAGTCTTCTTTTTTTTAAAGTTACCTTACCTGTTGTATGCTCCAGGCTTCCTCCTTCAGACACTGCAGGCGGTCCTGAGCAGCATATAGTTCCACCCTGCCATGTACTTGGCACTGGAATGCCGGCTCCTTCACTTTTTAAAATGGGTGCCCAGTTCCTGGACTGTGCCCCCTGTAACTCTCAACCCCCCCCCAGGGTGTGCCACCTGCTGGAGAAAAAAAAGTACTTTTTGTTTTTTTTTAAAGAAACACTGCTTGCCCTGGCCCATTTAGCCATCGGCCCTTCTGGCATTTTCCAGAAGTGCCAGATGGCCAGTCCGGCCCTGAACCCAGGGGTCAGCAACCTTTTTCCACCAGTGCACCGGCAAAAATCTATTCAAGCCCAGCAGTGCCAGTTGTACACATACACAAACACACACGCATATGATGTTATACCATATGCCACTTATTTTACTGTTTTCATCGTAAACATTACTAGATATCCTCTTTGACCGCTGTGTATATATATTTATATATTATTTAATTATTTCTTATTTTAATATCATTATAATATTAATAGTAATGGGATCTACAAATAAACGTTCATGTTATACCCTTCTCTTTTCCTCACCCCCCTCCACTTACCCACAGGACCCAATCGGCTCCCACCTCCTCCGCTCCACCTCCTCAACCTTTCCCTCTCCTCTGGAATCTTCCCCTCCTCTCTTAAACATGCTCTTGTCTCCCCCACACTCAAGAAACCGTCCCTTGATCCTGCCTCATTCTCTAAATACCGCCCTATTTCGCTTCTTCCTTTTGCCTCCAAACGCCTTGAACGGGTTGTCTACAACTGTCTCGCCTCCTTTCTCTCTTCTCACTCACTCCTTGACCTGCTCCAATCTGGTTTTCACCCCCTCCACTCCACTGAAACTCCCCTCACTAAAGTCACTAATGACCTCCTCCTCGCTAAATCCAACAGACACTACTCCATTCTTATACTTCTTGACCTCTCTGCTGCCTTCAATACCATTGACCACGCACTCCTTTTGCAAACTCTCAAATCTATAGGCCACTGTAACACTTTCCTCTCCTGGTTTTCTTCTTACTTCACCAACCGCTCCTTCTCAGTCTCTACACATGACTCTACACCCCCCCCCCTCTTCCCTTACCTGTTGGCGTTCCCCAAGGCTCCGTTCTTGGCCCCCTGCTTTTCTCCCTCTACACCTCCTCCCTTGGTGTCCTCATCCGCCCCTTTGGCCTCCAGTGCGACCTCTATGCTGATGACCTCTCCCCTTCCCATATGTCTCGTGCCTCCTGCTGTCTCTTGGCCATCTCATCTTGGATGTCCCAACGCTTCCTTAAACTCAATATTTCCAAGACTGAACTTATCGTCTTTCCCCCTTCCAGGACTCCCCCCCCCCCCCCCCCCCTCTCTATTTCGTTAATAACACTACCCTCGTTTCTGTCCCTCAAGTCCGTTGCCTTGGGGTCATCCTTGATTCCTCCCTCTCCTTCAAACCTCACATTCTGTCCCTCTCAAAATCCTGCTACTTCCACTTTCGGAATATATCCAAGATACATCCCTTTCTCACCACGGAAGCTACAAAAACCCATGCTTGTAATCTCTCGCATTCACTACTGAAACCTCCTTCTCTGTGGCCTACCTAATTCTCACCTTGACCCTCTTAAGTCTATCCTCAATGCTGCTGCCCACCTCCTTTTTCTCTCCCACCGTTCTACCTCTGCTGTCTCCCTCCAACAGTCACTACATTGGCTCCCCATGGCCTACAGAATTAAATTTAAACTCCTCACCCTCACCTTTAAAGCTCTTAATCCTCCCCTCCCTACATCTCCAATCTCAGGTCTACCTACACTTCTAGCTGCCCCATCCGCTCTGCCTGTGACCACCACTTCACTGATCCTCTTCTCACTCCTGTCTCCAGGACTTTGCCCGGGCTGTTCCCCAGCTGTGGAACGATCTTCCACATTACATCAGGTTAGCATTGTCGGAGTCAGTAAATTGGATAAAGTCATTTCAATTAAAATCGAGCAAACTTGGTTGTCTTTGTCTGAAAAAATGCGTATGGCATGCTACGGCATGGAAGGGCGTACGCAGCCGCAACACGTGGCAACAACAGTATTTACGCTTTTACATACATTCACACCAACACACACATTTGTAAAATAGTACACATTAATGGTAGTTGCAACACATAGTTATTTATGTCGAAATATAGTAGTGTTTATGTGTAATATTATAAGTTATATGCATATTAGTGATAAATATGGTTCAGGTTAAAAGAAATGTGTCATGTCTAATATCATATTAATCCCCTTTACATCAGCAGCTGTTCGGTGCATTCGGCGAAGAGATCGCACATTGCATACTCTAGTTATTGATGTTAGGGAATAAACCTTTAATATGATACTAACTGTCAAATGCAAATGGACTGATTGTAATTGGAGTGTGGCGGGAAGAACAGAGCAGTTTGGCGGGAAGAACAGAGTTCACCCCCTGGAGAGACCCCCACCTTTGGATTCCTTAGATTGAATCAGCCTATGATGTGTAACCCCCTGGACCCTCCTGATGCCTGGACCAATAGAAGCAAGCTATACCACCTGCATTGTTTCACTGTATCTCTGTGTGCATATAAGCAGTAGCTCTCATGTAGTGCTCAGTCACCTAGAGCAGACTTCAGACCTGAATGACTGTACACTGGATCCAGAGCGCCTGCAAAAAGTAACGGCTGTACTTACTATTATTTCGCTTGAATATATTCTGCTACTTTTTGAGAATAAATCTTTGTGCGTTGGAAACACAAATCGAGATGCGACAATCGTTATTGGATGGCAACAAAACGCTCATAACAGCATCTACTCTCAAAGGCTTCAAGCGTGCCCTTAAGACTCACTTCTTTATTCAAGTCTATGAGTCCTCCTCCTAATTCCCTTGATCCGGTTCTCTCCCCCAGTTAGTACCACCCTATTTGTGTCTCCCCCTTCCCTTTAGGATGTAAGCTCTCAGGAGCAGGGCCCTATTTCCTTGTGTGCTCCTTCTACTATTCCATCACCCTCTGTACCTCTTGGCCTGCTTCCCTAGCCCTATTTTCTTAAGCTTCGGCCTACTTCTCGCTGATTTCTACCATCACTTTCACTCATTGTCCCAGAAATAATTTGATTTGCATTACCCTGTTACCTCCGTCTGTGTGTATATATGTTTTTTTTTTGTTTGTTTTTTTTGTTCTTCCTGTATCATGTTGTGTTAGGCTCACTGTCTTCTGTATATGTCATGTACGGCGTTGCTGACCCTTTGTGGTGCCTTATAAATTAAAGATAATAATAATAATAATAATAATAACACCACACAATAGTGTCCACAGTTCATATTATGCCTTAAACCTGTGCCTCCAGTTTTATTTCACATAGTTGTGCCCCCAATTCATGTTAAGCCTCATAGTTGTGCCCCCAGTTCCTCCAATGCATAATAGTTTTGCCCCCAGTTCCTTATATGCATAATAGTTGTGCCCCCAGTTCCTTTTTTCTTATATTCATAATAGTTGTGCCCCGAGTTCCTTCTATGCATAATAGCTGTGCCCCCAGTTCCTTCTATGCCTAATAGTTGTCCCCCCAGTTTCTTCTATGCATAATAGCTGTGCCCCCAGTTCCTTCTATGCCTAATAGTTGTCCCCCAGTTTCTTCTATGCTTAATAGCTGTGCCGGCAGTTCCTCCTATGCCTAATAGTTGTCCCCCCCAGTTCCTCCTATGCCTCATACTTACCTTTGGAGTCTGCATCATCATCCACGGGACCTGCTTCAATAAAGGAGCCGAAGATAACGAAAACGTCTTCCATTTCATGTGCTGAAGGGCAGCAGATTGTGATAGATTAGATAAATGCTAATATTAAATCCGTATCATCTGTAATCAGAGCATGTTCAGAGTCCTCACCAGTACAGGATGTTTTCTATGTTATCTCTCCATGTCTCTGTTGAACTTATGACTTTCAGTGTGTACACTCTGTTCCAGTTACCTGCCACCTGTTTCATTATAATGTCGCAGTGTTTTTTCAAAATCCATAAGGGGTATTTCCAAGCACCAAAAATATTGGGCCAAAGTGCAAATATTTTTGTGATATCATGCACCTATCTTGTACCATTGTCCCTGTTCAAAGGTGCTTGCTAAATGCATGAGCATAAGACAGTCCTTCTAATGGAAGACAGATTGTGGCTGAATAAGGGCTAGATGTGGCCATGTATTTCTCTTATATATACAAGCTTCAAGGAATGGAGACTTCACAATTAGGTTGGGGTTTCCGGGTAACTGTGTGGCTTCAGAGCCTCTGTTTATACCATACTTGCCAACTTCTTGTAGTTGGCTTCCGGGAGCTGCCGGGGGAGGTGGGCGTGCAGGGGGTAGGGACCCGAAAATCGTGTCATTTTGGCCTGGCCCCCGTGACGTAATGATGCAAACACGTCATTTTACAGCCAAATGCCGCAATTCCCGGAGACCTAATTCTGCCCACTTCACTAGGAAATGGGAAGATTCGGGAGATTGCCATACACTCCTGGGAGTCCGGGAGACCCATCCCGAATCCAGAAGTCTCCCGAACATTCTGGGAGAGTTGGCAAGTATAGCTTATACATGTCCTCAGAGACTGCTGGGGATTGGGTGTAAACGCATAAATTAGGCTCCAAAAAGTATTTAGTACTTTAGGAGAAGAAGATTTGTAACTAAGAAGTTGTCCAAATGTTATAGTACATAACATTATAAAGTTCTAGATAAGGGGCCAAAGTGTGTGTGTGTGTGTTAGGAAATTTAGACTGTAAGTTCTGGGACTGATGTGAGTTCTCTGTACAGCGCTGTGGAATTAGTGCCGCTATATAAATACCTGATGATGAAATGTCCAACGTTAGTACAGTAAACCTATGAAATTGTGGACGATTTACCATAGTTTGTTAAAATAGGTACAATCAACATACTAATGTGTCAGAGTATATTAAACATTCTAACTAGTTCATTTATATTATGCTATTTGTAACAGATGGATTGATGATGTGACTGCAAGGAAATGGTGAGGAATTCCTGCAAAACAATCATGATTTCTCTGTGCAGCACAATGCCTCTATCTAGTGGATAGAACTGGAAATGCAGATTGTCTTCATTTGCTGAAGAGCCCCTGCGTGAAAACTAACAATTCCTAATACTTACTAGTGTAAATAAAATATAGCTCTGATTTTAGTTGACAGTCCCAATTTTCGGGAGCCAAAGGATGTGGGGCTCGCCAATTTGGAGCTATGGTCTTTGTAAAATAGGAACATGTTTGGGTGGCTTGCAACCCTGAATGAAATGTTTCAAGTTCCAAAGACCAATTTCTTGATCCATCTGCTTAGATACTTTGTGCTATTGTTTGTTTAATACTCATAAATCTGGTCCATATTGCATAGTAGCCACTAGAGATTTTGGTCTTTACCGCATTGAAGCTAACATCTAAGCTCTGTATTGTACAATAACCACCAATTTTGGTTTGTATAGTATAATAATCACCAGATTCATTTATTTACAGAACTACCAGATCAGGTTCTGCATTATAAAATGGTCACCAATATTTATGGTCACCAATAATATATAGCAGCCCCCAGAATAGAATCTGCATTATACAGTGATTACCATTGGGACTGTATTATATACTGGTTACCATGTATTGTATAGAGATCAGTAGCATCATCATCATCATCATCATCATCATCATCATCATCATCTTTTAGTTATTTTTATAGCGCCAACATATTCCGTAACGCAAAAATGTTGTCTGTTGTCACTAGATATTTATCAGCATGTAACCAAAACAAAAAAAATATTTTATTTTTTTTATTAGGTTTGCTCATAATGTTCCATGCAAACCACCTTTTTTGGCTAATGTCACCATATATGGTTGTTATTATCACAGTAAGGATAACACGCAGTGCACTGGTCCTAGCTGAATAGCCATGATTTGTAATGTATGTATTTGGCTAGAAGAAGACAGTAGAGGGCAGCACTGCAGCAATGTGGCTACCATACCTCCTCAAATCACTGAGGTGACAGTTCCTCCTTTGTACATCATCCTTTTACAGTTCCATACAGCACACACACACAGCCTGGGAACTAATTACATATGTATATGTTACAGACAAAAGTATAAATTCTAGGTATTTTATACAATGCCTATGTAAGCTGTATAATGTCAAGTTAATCTATATAATGCCTGGACTGTTTTAGTTGTAGTAAGAAATAGACATATCCTATGGAAAAATTCTGATATCCATTGCACCCTTTGTATGCAAATTCCAAAATCAACTCACCTGAGGCCTGTTCCTGATCACTATACAAACTTGGGAGACAGGCTGTGAGAATCTTAGAACTGCAATACTGTTTGGAAACACTAAACTAACTCCAGCACTACCACAACCCTAACCCTCTACACCAAGTCAATACCCACATTGGTAAAACAGACCCTGTCTCTGACAAAGGACGACTTAAATAATGTGAGTCTATTTGAACATGACATACAGCTGACTGGAAGACAAACTGCCTATCTCCTTAAATTGCACAGAATATGAGTTGGGAATGCGAATTCAGAGCAGGATGCAGTAGATATCAATTTTCATGAAATAGTCTTGTGTTTTTTTTTTATAGAATATGTCTTTCATATATAGCAGCTTTTATAACTTACTCAACTAGCAGAACTGTGGATGTTTTATGTCAGGATGCGGAAGAATTTGTCCCTGCTGATTCTCCACTTCTCCTACCAGTGCTGATAACACAGGAGAGTGGTAAATCAAACAGCGCTGTGTTTTTTTGTAACACATGTTCTTATTTGGCAGATATGATGTTTAGTGCTTGTATTAGAAACTAAAATAGCAGTATTACATCTCTTCTTCTAGTTCCTGCCTGCACACGTCTGCTAGTAAGGGGAGCAGGTTATTTCTTTGTAGTGCAGATTAGTTTGCTTTTGTGGAAAGGGAATTGTATTGTCTAGAAATGGCCACACCACAAACAAGGTATAAGAAGAGGCATCATTTTTTTACTTTTTTTTTTTTCAATATCACACCCCTAAAGCCAGGGCCCAACAAGGTACAAAGGAAAGAAACTTAAAAAAAACCCCTTTACTTTAAATCCTCCTCTGCCACCGCACTTAAACCACTTCTGCCCACAGCCCACTGAGTTCCTAGCTCTGCGGTCCACTCTGGTACACCCCCAGACCTGCAACAGCTTTCCAACAGGTATGACTTAGTATGTAACACTAGGCAGCAGAAATGGCTCAGCATATTATACAAGGCTCTAGATATGCCCTGCTAGTTATTGACTGAACTGAAAACTGTAGCACAAGCATATGCAATCATCCCCAGTTCAATGAACATATACAAGGCACAATTTGTAAGGCAAAATTATGAGCTGCGTAAAAAATATGCGTTTCCATACTGCACATGCGCAGGAAAAATGCATTCGCATACGTCAGTATGGAGATTTTGTAGCATTTTCCACTTACGACACCTTACATTTTGAGAGGTAAAGCGCTGGAGGGAATGGGTGGCCAAGACTAGGCAGCATTCAACAAGGGCATGTTCACATAATTGTGACTGAAGTACAACTGGACACATCAATACACCTGTCAGGAGGCGTATGTCCTGTGAGGGCTGGTTCAATGAGACCCAATGATGAGGATTACAATCAGCAGCACTATCCAGGCTGATTGCTTATTGACCGCTATTGCTGATGTTATATGAAGTTTCGACCACCTATTCACATTATTTAATTGATATTTCCATTTCTAGTGAAGAAAGGAAGTCTCGCATATGATTTTTAAAGAGGAAAACAACTGATATTCATATTTAATGTAATTTGTATTTGAGTTTGAATTAATTAGATTATATTTGGTAAATGTGACTTTCATAATAATGAAAGTCACAACACTATTCTCTCCTGTGTGTATGGCTCTTCATTACATTATGATGTTGGGTACAAATATGGTAAATTAACTTTCACATTTACTTCTAACACTGTCAAGCCATATTTATACACTATCTCTATACTTTAACTACACTGTCGTGGGGGTGTAAGTACACACACTTCTCATTTCTGATGTAAACCTATGCTAGTGATGTAGAGCAGGACGAATCTTTAATGCATGTAAATGTCCTTTTCATATGTGCATCTACCTCATGTTCGGGGTGCAAGTACATCCAACTCTGCATGAGCCCCTTAATGTGTAAAAGCAAACAACTGCTGGTTCTGCAGAATGCTAATCTGACCGTTACAGGACTACCACAATAGTATTTTATGAGCTGATGAAAATGTTTGTTTTGGAGGCAGTTCCTGCAGGAAATTGTGTGTGTCTATAAAGCCCACACTGGTGTCTCCTTTTTCCAGGACTGTGTATTGTTTTGACAGATGGGAGACTCGCACATGCAGGGCAGGCTGTGGTAAGACAGAGGAAGAAGCTGTGAAACACAGAGTTAAATGGAGGGGGCAGCAGTGGCATAGTCTGTAACATGGAGAAGGGAGGCAAAGGAAGAGGCTGCCGCATGCAAATGTGGAGACTGTCACATGTGGAAGGTTGTAGGAGATAGTGGGAGAGGCTGTCACATGTGGAAGGTTGTGGGAGATAGTGGGAGAGGCTGTCACATGTGGAAGGTTGTGGGAGATAGTGGGAAATGCTGTCACATGGGGAAGGACTGGGAGACAGAAGATTAGGCTATCACACGCAGCAGTAGAGGCAGTGGGTAGGCTGTCACATGTAGGAGGAGGGGTAGACAGAAGGAGAGGCTGTTACATGGGAAGTGGCAGCCACACGCGGACAGGCAGACAGGGAGAAGCTTTCATGTGTGGAGGGAAGGGAGTGAGAGACAGAGGGAGAGGCTTTCTCCCATGGATGAAGAAGCAGTTACATGAGGAGAGGGACAGAGGAGGAGACAGCCATATGTGGAGGGGTGGTAAGGAGACAGAGATTGTCACAAACTGAGGGTGAGACAGAGGGAGAGGTTGCAACACACAGAGGGGAGGGAGAAAACGTTACATATTGAGGGGCAGACAGTAGGAAAGGCTAGTGGGCAGGGGTCTGGTGGCCGGTAATCTCTGTTACCCCAAAATTGTGGGCATACTGATGGGTTAGCTGGTGGCGGGGCACCCTGTGTGAGCACCCATCCTCACCATGATATGGTAAAAAGTTGGTGAAAAAAGTGGTGGGCAAACTAGTGAGCTGCCTGGTAAGTGGGGTATCCTGTGCTGAGCGCTCTTCATCCCCAGACAGCCAAAAAGCAAAGCTGGTGAGTTGCTGGCAGATAGAGAACTCTATCCTAAAGTATTCTTCTTCCCATGACAGCCCAACAGCATAAGCAAAAGTGGGATGGTGGGCTGGTGGGCTATCCAGAGGGTGGAGCACACTGTGCTACACAAGTTTTCTTTCAATGGCCTGGATGGTGGACAAGTGGGTAGGCCGTTGGAGCAGGCGCCCTCCTGCCGCTCTTACTGCATTCTGTCAGTCCTTCCCACCAGGCCACATACTAAAAAGTATCTGCTTTGTCAAGAGATCACTGGAGATAGACCAGGAACGGTTTATTAACAACATAAGGCTGGTATGCGCTTAACAGAAGAGAGGAGAGCATGACAACCAGAGACCTGGGACTGAGGGGAGGAGGTTCTCGTATCCCCTGATAATCTAGGAAGCATTTAAGGGACCGACTTCCACAAGAGCAAAGTACATCATGAGCAGGCCCGGCGCTCCCATTAGGCAACGTTAGGCAGTTGCCTAGGGCGCCGGGCTCTGAAGGGCGCCACAGGATTAAAAAGCAGGTATACTTTATACTGTAAAACTGTGCGGCGACCGCGGGCATACCTTCCACGGCCGCCGCACAGCTATGGATCACCATCGCCGCAACGGCCCCCTACAACAGCTCATGGGGCGGGTGCACCTCCGTCTCCTCCACTCCCCCTCCCCTCACTGACTGTCGGGCGTGACATCATCATCAGGGCCCGACAGTGTCAGTGAGGGACGGGACCCTGCAGAGAGGAGCAGCGTTATGGAGTATGAGGTAAGGAAAGTCCTGGGGGTGGCTATTTTGGGGGTGGGTGGCGGATTTATTTTGGAGGGGGGGCGGATTTCAAAATTGCGCCTAGGGCGCCGGGGATCCTAGCACCGGCCCTGATCATGAGAGAGAGAATATGAGTGAAATGGGACTGATTTGAGGGAGAAAGTACTTCAGAATGTGACAGGATGATGGATAGGAGAGATCAGTCAGGGGGAATATAAAGCAATGACTCACAATATAACAGCATGACTGAGAGACACAACATCTGATTGAGTGACCCAGTGACATCCTGCTGTATACAGAGAGGCAGCAAACATGTGAAATGTTACCACTTCAGAGGAGGGGTGAGCAGGTCTGAGAGAACACTATCCAGTATAGGTCAGGAACCAAACAGGTGAATAGTCATGCCCACAAGTAAAGGTTATGTTACCTAATTAAGAATTATCAGATTTTTGCCATGTTGAGTATTGAATTTTATGGTAATTTACTATAGAAGTCATGCCAGGACAGCGCATTAGACAGGAGGCTATCCCGGCAATGACTCTTTTCTAATGACTTCGGATTCTGACCCAAAGTCTTTACTGTGTATGCGCAGTTTCCATTTGCATTAAACAGTGCAGGTTAGAGCAGCAACGCTGCTGGAGAGGGATCTGAAGATCCCTCTGCTGTAATGCTCTCCCTATAGGCTTGAATCACTAACGCCATCTTCAAATGGCGAAACCATCCGGGTCTTGATAAAATTACTCACTCCATAGTCCCCATTGAGTATTATGGGAACTGCGTTATAATGTGCTACTTTGCCTAATGCAGGAGTTATTCAATATCTCCTGCATTAGGCTTTTCTTAAATCAACATTTTACTTAAAAATGTCTAAATGATGCAGAAAAAATAGTTCCCGCATAGTCTAGAGCTTCATAAATAGGCCCCATAGTCCTAAATCGCATGTGTGTGGGACCCTTTGTTCACTTATGTCCAGAGCCAAGAGCTAGCTAGGGCAGAGAAGAAAGCCCAGGTAAGCAGGGCCGGTGCATTGTTTCTTGGCACCCTAGTCAAACAATCACCCAGCCCAACCTCCCCGCCGAATACCCACACTTTACTTTTGTAAAAAAAACTAACCACCGTTTCCAAATGTTAGATTTCAAAACAAAGCAAAAAAACAACCAAAATCTTATGACAATAAGCTGGAAACAGCCCCACCCCTCTCCCCACACATTACACAAATGCCTCCTTCCCTCACATTACAGTATTACCACTGCCACCCCTCTACCTACACATTACATGCAGGCTGACAAATTTTAACACAGCAGTGCCACGTCATCCCCCTCATAGTCATTAAATCCTTTAGCCTTATCATAACAACCCCATCAACATCATTGACCTCTTTATAATCATTAACTCCCTCAACACCATAATTAATTTACACCAACATCATAAAAAAAAAAAAGATTTTTGTACTTACGTTAAATCTCTTTCTCTGATTCCATCTGGGGGACACTGGTACCATGGGGTTGTATGAGGGCGCATGGAGTTGGCACTTAAATAGTTAACAACTAAGTGTGCTGCTGACTCCTCCCCTCTGCAACCCCACAGACCTCAGTAATACTAAAGTCCCAAGAAAAGGGCTCAACAACTAACTGTAGAAAAGCAAAAGGGAAGGAACGCAGTGTCCCCCAGATGGAATCGGAGAAAGAGATTAAACGTAAGTACAAAAATCTTCTTTTCTCCTTCATCCACTCTGGGGGACACTGCTACCATGGGGACCTTCTAAAGTAGCCCCTAAGGAAGGGAAATCTCTGGTCTATTAGCCCGCAAAACACTGTGGCCGAAACTGGCGCACGCAGACGCAAAATTGCTGAACTGGCAAAACCTCGTAAAGGTATGAACTGAGGACCAGGTCGCCGCTCTACCCAGCTGATCTGCAGATGCTCCATGGCGAGCAGCCCAGTAAGCTCCCACCGCACAGGTAGAGTGCACCGTGAGAATCTAATGCACAGGTAGTTTTATACACACATAAGCAAGCTTAATCATAGATCTAATCCGACGAGCAATGGTCTGCTTGGTGGACAGCCAACCTCTCCTATGAAGTTCGTAAAGAACAAAAAGAAAGTCAGTCCTGCAACCAGCAGAAGTCCTGTCCACATAAACCCATAAAGCCCGGACCACGTCCAGACTAACAGAGGAAAAAGGCGCATTATCTTCTCTAAAGACCGGAACCACTATCTCATGATTTAAATAAAAAACAGGAACCACCCTAGGCAAGAAAATAGGTACGGTCCTATGAACCGTCCTTTTCTCATGGAACACCAGATAAAGAACCTTACGGGACAAGGCTCCAAGCTCCTACACACGTTGAGTAGATCCATTTTCGAATGAAGGCCGTTGAAGAACCTCAATAACAAGTTTCAAATCCCACGGGGCTAATGGAGGAACATTGGGAGAGCCAACCGAGCCAATTCGGTGCCACCAAAATGATCGTCAAACCTTCCAACAGTACTCGACCTTAGAACCCGCGGAATCATCGGAATCGGTGAAAAGTGATATCCTGAACAGGAGTCCCACCTCATGGACATTAACTCCACCACCACAGCCAGAGAAACTATGGTTCTTGCGCAGAATTTTGGAACCTAGTGATTGTGTCTGGATGCCATCAGAACCAGATCTGGCAGGCCCCATTTCCAGACTAACTCCTGAAACACCTGAGGATGCAGTTCCCATTCTCCCAGAAGAATTGCATGCCTGCTGAGATAATCCGCTTTTAGTTGTTCACTCCGGGAATAAACACTGCCGAAATTGCTGGAACAGATGAGGTTGAAAAAAGACACCAGTCCATCAAGTTCAACCTATTTTGGATCTCCTGTGATCCTGCACTTATATTTGAAATTGATCCAGAGTAAGCAACCGCCAATCTGTAGAGAAGGTTCTGGAAAACGATCTTCTGAAAAGTGGTGTCCATTATTAATCCTAGAAACCTCATCCTCTGTGAGGGCATCCATTGGGATCTAGAATAATTGATTATCCAACCGTGTTGCTCCAGAATTCAAATAGACAGGGGCAGATGCTAATAGAGAAAAGGACCTAACAAGTCTTTGAGGAGAAAATAGTCCAAATGCAGAATAATGTTTTCTCCCAAGGCACGTAAACGTTCTGCCATTACTGCCATAATCTTTGTGAAAACACTCTGGGCTGTGGAAAGCCAAAGGGAAAAGCCCTGAATTGATAATGGTAGCTTCCAACTGTAAAAAGTAAGGACTGATCCCATCCGAAACTTGTCTACTCGTAGATGTTGGTTTAGCCCCCTTGAGGTGAAGAATGATCGAAATGAACCGTCCTGTTTGGGCACCAAGAACAGGTTTGAACAAAGCCCCTGGTGTTTCTGCCACTCTGGACATGATCCCCAAAATCCAAATATTTTAGGTGGACACCGCCCACAGATATTTGAATAATTGTAGGTGACCCCCTACCTCCGCAGTCGCGAGGAGAGGAAGGTCCCGTCATGCGGATTAGTATTTTTTTTTAGATCTTGGGATTTGGACGCCTTCTGGAGTAAGCATCTCTACCCGTATACGACTGTCCTCGAGTTGCAAGGAGTCTACCGCTATTGGCGGGCTGAACTCACAGGAAAGGATTTCCAAGAACACCTAAAACACGGAGTTCGTGATTTAGGGACATTCACCGGCAGGAATGTATTTTTACCTCCAGTTGCCTGGCTAATCATACTGTCCAGTTCCGGACCAAACATGAAAAGTTTCAGTTAAGCGCGTATATATAGCATTATGTGTTTATATAAATACACATACACATCTCCTAACTCTACAGGGATAAACCCAGAGTTGTACCCAACACAATCCTATGTTAATATATATAACAGAATAATCCTCACAATAGAAGAATCTCAACAATAAGTTGATAACTATGTGAAGGAATTAGTAAATATTCTATTTGTACAGATATGTGTAAGGCAAAACTGATATAAGGTACTCATCCCTCCAGAACCATGTCTAGGGCAGAGTACCTGTAGATAGAAAGCAACCTGTCTGGCAGACACAGTATACTGCTGATAGAGAGCAGCCTGTCAGTTACACACAGTATATACTGCTTATCAGTAACAGTGATACCCGTGGTACCCACAGATAGAGAGCAGCCTGCCAGTCACACACAGTATATACTGCTGATAGAGAGCAGCCTGCCAGTCACACACAGTATATACTGCTGATAGAGAGCAGCCTGCCAGTCACACACAGTATATACTGCTGATAGAGAGCAGCCTGTCAGTCACACATAGTATATACTGCTGATAGAGAGCAGCCAGTCAGTCACACACAGTATATACTGCTGATAGAGAGCAGCCTGTCAGTCACACACAGTATATACTGCGGATAGAGAGCAGCCTGTCAGTGACACACAGTATATACTGCTGATAGAGAGCAGCCTGTCAGCCACAAACAGTATATACTGCTTATCAGTAGCAGTGATACCCGTAGTACCCACAGATAGAAAGCAGCCTGCCAGTTACACACAGAAAATACTGCTGATAGAGAGCAGCCTGTCAGTCACACACAGTATATACTGCTGATAGAGAGCAGCCTGTCAGTCACACACAGTATATAATGCTGATCAGTGCTTGTGAAGTAAAACTGCTCAGGAGTTTCTTCAACTGTCTACTGTCCAGTTCTGTGAATTGGCTTCAAGGAACATACCAATTTGTGAAGGGGGAGCAGTCCTATAGGAAAATGACATGCTCCTCCTCAGTCTTTATATGTAATTATTTAAAAAGAAACAGACAGGTCATAAACAATCACACCACAGAGATAATAGACAGTATAATCACTTTTGTTATGACCCTCGCTAATGCCTCAAAACAGTATGGAAATTAATCTCTGAATAGTAAATTTAATATCTCAATCATTGACTGAACACTCATGTAAAATACTGTCTCCATTAACTTTAGAGCTTCTAGAATAAAACTAAACTGTAGTTAGATATATATAGACAGTTTTCTCTCTATTACCACAAGGAGCCTCATTAACTAGTTATTCCCCAGTGGGGTACTTAGCTGCTGAGGACAGATTCACACTGTGCACAAATGGCCCCCTGGTCTGTTTGACCCACAGGTCATCTGACAGAACATTGTGAACAGGTATAAAATTCTGCACAAGAATTCTAGTTCATGTACAGTAAAATATTTACTAGTTCTGACTCTAGATAATAGCCTCAAAACAGTAATATAAATATCTGAGGTAATATTATTATTATTATTAATATTTATTTATAAGGCGCCACAAGGCATCCGCAGCGCCGCACAGAGACAAACAAAACTACAACACAATGGGAGACAGCACAGTACAGTAAACACAGCAACTCAGTAAGCTCAATGCACAGCTAGAGAGGGCGGGGAAGGGGGAGGGAGGATCTGCAAACGACGGGGCCCAAGAAGGAGGGCGCGGAAGACAGGGAGACCCCCAGGGGGGAGGAGGGAGCGAGAGTGGACGTGGGGTGGAGGACCCTCGAGGAGGAGGGCTAAGTAGCTGGAGAGCAGAGTTAGAAGTGGTGGAAACAGGAGGAGAGATGGCCCTGCTCAGAGGAGCGTACAATCAGCGTACAGCCGCATAGCGTTGTCACTGCCCGCAGTCTGAAGATTATAAGATTCTTTTGTTGGTCTTCTGTTTCTTTTCTTTTTTAAAAATAAAAACGGAACATAGTTCCATTAGAAACCTAAGAGCAAAAAAATGTTAATCAACACTTATCCTCACCTAACATTACTAGAATAGAACAAGAAAAATAATAAATCCTAAACTAAACAGCCAAGCAGTACTAAACACAGCCCAACTCCTTGGGCACTTAAACAAGACTGGGGTCTGTGGGGTTGCAGAGGGGAGGAGTCAGCTGCAAACTTAGTTGTGAACTATTTAAGTGCCAACTCCATGCGTCCTCATACAACCCCATGGTAGCAGTGTCCCCCGAGTGGATGAAGAAGAAATCCCATTTATAATCATTATCCCTTAATTATTAACTCCCTCAACCTCATCAAAACACCCCATTAATGCTCACCTTTATCATTAGCTTCCTCATTCTGTCTAACCCCCTCAACATAAACTTTTTACCAAGTAGATTAAATTCCCTGTCCATCCCCATTTGCAGGGGCAGGCTGGGCCAGTGGGTAGGGGGGCATATGTCCCCCGGGACGGACAGTAGAATTGTACTTTGGGCCACCTGGTGGTCCAGTGGTAATGCGATGGAGACAGCCTTTGCGGTCTGTGCAGGGGCTGTCACATCGTGTAGGGGGCATCATTCATTCACAGAATATTGTACTACAGCTTGTAGTACAATATTCTGTGAATGGATGATGTCCCCGCAGTGAGTACTATGCGATGTGACAGCCCCTGCACAGCCCGCAAAGGCTGTCTCCATCGCATCTCTGTAGCAGCTTCACATCACTGGGTCACGTGACTGCAGTGGTCACATGGTACACAGTGTAGGTGGGCTGATGGAGTTCTGTGGTAGTGTGCAGGTGCTGCAGCATTTCTTTTTGTTCCTGGAGTCTCTCGTGTAGAAAAAAGGTAAGAGGAAGGGGTACTGTGATAGGGGAGCTAGCGTGTGTGAGGGGGGGGTGATTGAAGCTGCAGGGTATAGGGGGACATGTGTGGCTTAAGGTGCTGGGGGCAGGGGGGAGGCATGTGTGGCTAATGGTGCTGGGGTAGAGGGGGGCATGTGTGGCTAATGGTGCCGGGGGCAGAGGGGGGCATGTGTGGTTAAAGGTGCTGGGGGAAGACATGTGTGGGTAAAGGTGCTGGGGCAGAAGGGGGGCATGTGTGGCTAATGGTACTGGGCAGAGGTGGGGTGTGACTAAAGCATGTGGGCAGAAGGGGGAGGCATGTGTGACTAAAGCATGTGGGCATAAAGGGAGGGCCTAATTATAAAACGTGGGTGATATATTGATTTAATGCCGGGGATTGTTAAACTTTTCTAAATTTCATGTACCCATTTTTTGTTTACCAAATAGGGCCTCCAAGGATCCAGACAAGCAGCAACTAAGCTAAAGTAACAAGCAGCCACAAGTGGTGAAAGTGACAAGAACAGGTAGGAGAGAGCAGGACAGTCTGAAAACTGTCCTAAATCTGTTGGGACAGTCCAGAATTTGGGTGACTGTCTCACTTAGGACAGTTGGGAGGTATGTACCGCTTCACGGTGTACTGCTCGTGAAGGCAGAACTGTGTGCACCTAACAGTATTGCACACAGTATTGCCTGTGCATTTGTCTAAAATGATAACCATGCTACATCATAGGAGGTTACACTGTCTAAAGTGCCCAGGCCCCCCAGCTCTGGCCATGGGCATAAAAATATATATATATGGATTAAGCAACACTAAAATAGACTCTTTTTATATAGATAAATATATATTGTACCAAAAACCACCCTTTAAGGATGGGCCGCTACTTATGGGCCAATGCTGTGTGCTTGTCCCTAGGGCTAAAGTCTGCCAGCCCTCCACTTCCCTCTTGCCTATTGCTACTCCGTCCTTCTTGTAATAATCAGAGGGGAACTGATCACATGCCAGTTCCCTTCTGTGTGCTTTCTCTCCCACTGCACACTCTGCAGTCCAGAGATGATACAGCTGCCTGTTAGTGTGACCAGGCAGCTGGGAACAGAAAGTGTCTGTGTTCTGCGTGCCAGCTGCGCTCCTTCACCCATGAGCGCTGGAGAGATTTCTTCTTTATGAGTTGGCGGGTCGCCTCCAAAAGCCTGGCGCCCTATGCAGCTGCCTAAAGCTGCCGAATGCTAGAGCCGGTCCTACAGGTATGGAGGTGCATTACCTACCCATGCACCCCAGGACCACACACAGTAATAGGGGGTTACATATGTAAAGTGTAGAACCCCTATGTGAATGAATGAAGGAATGAAACACATTTAGTTACTAATGACATGTGTTGTGTGCAGTAAATCTGTAAGCATTGCAGCAATGATGACAGTCAGTACCTGGCGAAAGACACTTGGTTATAGGGATAGATATTTATATAAGCATTGTACTTGAATGTTGCTTAGTGAGCTTCTCTTGATAACGGTAATATGAAGTTCTGCCACCTCTTGGTATGTATTTCCTTAACACTCTCCTCCTTAAATTTATCCAAAACATACATCCTTGGGACAGGCCCAAGTTCCATCACACTTGAGGCCTCCCGACACAGACATCTGTTTTAACTTTCTTAATAAATATTTTTCCAGTAAGAGATTTGTAGAGTTACCATTAGTCAAGGCCGGACTGGCCATCTGGCACTTCTGGCATTTGCCAGAAGGGCCGATGGCTTTATGGGCCGGTCCGGTACCCTGCCAAGCGATCATGTGAGTATTTGTATACTCACATGATCGCGGCGCCGGAGCCCCCTGCCCTCACTCTCGAATTTTTATTTGTAACTTTTTTTTTTTTTTAATCCTTTTTTTTGCACAGCAGGGGGGGCGGGGGCATTGGCGCCACGATCATGTGAGTATACAAATACTTACATGATCACGGCGCCGGT
The DNA here is from genome assembly GCF_038048845.1 of Mixophyes fleayi. Classification (NCBI taxonomy): domain Eukaryota; kingdom Metazoa; phylum Chordata; class Amphibia; order Anura; family Limnodynastidae; genus Mixophyes; species Mixophyes fleayi. Next base: position 56,875,353 of record NC_134407.1, read on the forward strand.
GTCCCTCTTCTCCCCCCTCCTGTTTGTACTGAATGTTGGACATTCCTCACTAAACGCCCGACATTCAGTAAGGAACGGCGCACGAAAGAGAAGAAAGAAGAGAGAAAAGAGAAGAAAATAAAATAAAATAAAGATGAAAGAAGGCAATACAGAGGTAAGTAAAAGAGTGGAGGAACACAGAGAGGCACAGGGGGATGAAGAAGGGGGGGAGAGATACGAGGCAGATGAAGAAGTGGGGGGAGAGATAAAAGGCACAGGGTAATGAAGAAAGGGGGGATAAAAGGCACAAGGGGATGAAGAAAGGGAGCGGGAGAGAGATACAAGGCACAGGGGATGAAGAAAGGGAGGAAGCGATAAAAGGCACAGGGGGATGAAGAAAGGGGGGGAGAGAGATAAAAGGCACATGGGGATGAAGAAAGGGGGGATAAAAGACACGGGGATGAAGAAGGGGCGGCAGCATGGCACAGGGTGATGAAGGGCAAAAGCAGCATGGCAGAGTGTGATGAAGGGGGGGAAGCAGCATAGAGGGCGCAGTGCGATCATAAGGGGGCATAGCGTGGTTGTGATGAAGGGGCACAGTAATGTGTGTGCGATGGCACAGGGACCTTTTGGCAATGTACTGTGTGTGAGGTAGATTGTGGCTAATTAATTGGTGGTATTTTGTTTGCGGGCTAATGGTGGGGCAATGTAATAGTGCGAACTATTAATTTAAGGGTTTGGGGGCTATTGAATGTGGGGGTGAGTTTGGGGAGAATGAGGTCTCTATTAAATGTGACTATGAATTTAATGGCAGTGATGGATGTAGGAAATAGGTATATTTATGAAATGTAAATACTATTAATTTATTGCTGGGGCTGTATGTAGGGAGGGAAATAGGTTTATTTATTAAATGGAAATACTATTATTTTAATGTTGGGGCTGGAGTGAGGCCTAATTTTAAAATGTGGGTGCTATATTGATTTAACAGCGGTGCTAGTGGGAGTTTTCTAAATTTCATGTACCCATTTTTTTTTCCAAATAGGGCCCCCAACATTCCAGGATCCAGACAAGCAGCAACTGATCTAAAGACACCAGCAGCCACAAATGGTGACAATGACAAGACAGGTAGCAGAGAGCAGGACTGTCTGCCAACTGTCCTGAATTTGGTGGGTGACTGTCCTGCAGCGGCACACAGTTTTTTCCTGCTCATCAACAGAGATGGGCGTGTATGCTTCAAATGCCAGGGCTGATATTTAGTCCCAGTCCGGCCCTGCCCTTAGTATTGCCCTGGATACAACATACACAGATTTTCTGGTTACATATAAAAGATAAACTAGGCATTACAATTACACATGGTTTTAATATGAAATGACAGATGTTTTAAAATACTTTAGACTAGAGGCAGATTTAACAGATTAGATTGTTCCATGTATGTTGTTCCCAATATGCAAATGTAGACTGGATTGTGTGTTTAGCCAGCGGATAATAAGTGCTGTGCAGGAATAAGAAGTCTGGTCAGTTATTATAGATCACACTTGGGTGCTGTGTATAATAGGGAGAGAAGCAGTTGGCACTATCCAAAAAAAAGTGTTTCTTGAAGGGAATTTAACAGGACAACAGACACAAAAAAATGCTTTTAATTATGTCAGTGGCTCTGAGTGGATTAAGATTTGCTTAAAATGTTTTTTTAAGTAGCCTTAAGTAGTGAGCCAATGTGTTGGCTCACATATACATCTCTCGGGTTCCTCTAGTATATATACCCAGTTCTGTTTTCCCAGTGATATGGCAGGAAAAGGATACCCAGACCACAGTGTCCATTATCACTTTTACTACTTAATATGATCACCATCATCTATTTATTTATATAGCGCCACTAATTCCGCAGAGCTGTACTGTACTGACTCATTCACATCAGTCCCTGCCCCATTGGAGCTTACAGTCTAAATCCCCCAACATACACACACAGACCGAGAGAGACTAAGGGCAATTTAATAGCAGCCAATTAACCTACCAGTATGTTTTTGGAGTGTGGGAAGATACCGGAGCACCCGGAGAAAACCCACGCAAACATGGAGAGAACATACAAACTACACACACTTAAGGCCATGGTCGGGAATTGAACTCATGACCTCAGTGCTGTGAGGCAGTAGTACTAACCATTAAGCCACCATGCTGCCCACTGTGATTGTGATTATGGAGCCACTGCCTAGGTACCTCTTAGCATGCTCACCCTAACTTCATGAAGTTAGGGTGAGCTCCATGGACATCAGGTAGGACTTTCTGCAGGTGAGATTTTGTTTATTGTTGAGCAGCCAGTAACTAATGCATCTTTTTGTCAAGTTTGTGGTTTCTACTGGTTTCAAGATTAATACCATCAAGCATCAAAGGTTATCCCTAAAGCTGATCTGGCCATAGATAGAGGGTTATAATTGGCATGAACTTGATTATTATTTTGGGAATGAGATCCCACACTTCAATACAGGACTGCTGCTTGGATCTCTGACGCCCCACCCCATTTGGGGCTGAACTGCACATGTACTGTTGTCCCACATCCCCCCATTTATTCTGAAATCTGCTTTCTTCTGAGAGGGGACTCGGATATTAAGAGGGCTCATCGCCCACGCTGAAAAAAAAAATGAATTGCAGGTTGGCTCGGCGCCCCGGTAAAAGTAGCGCCCTCCTGGAGCGCTTACCGTGCTTCCCTTCTACCAGCCCTGCTTCTGTATATTAGTTGAATTAAGATCTACTGACAGACACAGTCATTAAGCAGTTGAATTACTGGACTTCGTTGGTTCTTTTATGGGGGTAGTTTTCTCTGATTATTATATCTTTGGTAAGGTTTATTTGAAGAGGAGTAAATCTCCACAACATTAGAGACTACAATCTTGCTAGTAATTTCATCTCTCACTTTTAGACAAGTGAAAGGTGGAAGGTACTGACAGTTTTTCTATTGTGTCCTTAGTGAGCACTGATACAACCATGAGTGTTGACATGTCATCTGCATTGCAAACCATTCCATTTGACTGCCATCATTAGAAACTAAACAAGTTCTAACATAGAGGTTTTTGAGGAGGTAGTTTGCATACATTATTTGGACTTCAGGTATAATGTTTTCCTTGGACACCCCCAGTGGTAAGTCTATGTTTTCAGGAATTCATATGATGGACGGGGATCAATGGGCTTTAATATTTTTTAATATTATTTTCTTCTCTCAAGTCTACAATTTCTCTCTCCAAGCTGCCCATTTTATTCACCATTTGCAGGTTAAAGTCAAGATTTAAGAACCTCCCTGAGGGCTATGAAGTTTGATTGTCAGGCGCCGTGCCCGCTTACTCCCTGAAAGCCAGGGAAGGTCAACCTTCTCTCTCGAGCCGCATGTCCTGTTACTAAGCAACAGGACATCTTCTTCTCCTTGTTGGGCCGGCGCTAGTGCGCCCTATAGCGTCCTCGTTGCCAAGCAACGAGGATGCCGCTTGTGGCTCCTGACGACGGTCAGCTGTTCCTGATCGCCCATTCCACTGTCTACCAATCAGGGCTCCTCTCTATCTAAGTTAGGTTCTGGCACCAGTAGGGTGCCAGAGTATCTAGGTCTTCCTATGCTCCAACGTTCCTGCCTGTTTACCTGCTCTCTGCCTGACCTCCTGTGCACTGACCCGGCTTCCTCTGGTTCTGCTCCTGGATCTCCTTTTGGCCTGGCTGCACTTATTGGAACTGACCCCTGGCTTCCTGACTCTGAATTGTTTTCTCCTTTGGTATCTTGTTTCCCCGCACGGTTTGACCTCTGCCTGTGCGATCACACCAGTTCATCCACCACTTCGCTGATAGCTAACTTGGAGGGCCGCGACATGCACGCCTCTTGCAGCAAACTTCAAACTCCCTTGCGGGGGTCCCTGGCGAAAGTCGGAGGCGTGATAGACTCCGCGCCTCCTAGCTTAGCAGCGCTGATACCAGCAAGTGGCCTTCAGTCCAAATTATTTTCTGACATTGATAATACATTGACAGCTAGTACGACTAAAATATCATTGTCAACTTTAAACAAAGAGACCTACCTCCACTAAATCTTTTCTGGGACCAAATATTGAGAAATGGCCTTTGAATCAGAAATTGTATTGATAAAACAAACGGATGGACAAGATTCTGAAATTGTGTGCCCACTGAGGTAAGGAGAGAGGCCAACTGGAGGATGCTCCATAAAATATTATTACCCAAATAATAATTAATAATTATTATTATTATTATTATTATTATTATTATTATAGCTTCTCTACGATCCCTATCAGACTCCATTTGGATATATCTTTTTTTATTGCTGTTCAGTAGTTCCATTCTGTCTGCCGGACTAAGGATCCAGTAATATGCTGGTAAATTACTCAGACTACCACAGCACTCCTTACCACCAATCCAGGTTTTCCTCACTATGCATGCGTACAATCCATTCAGCCTGTGAATGGAGTTTCATTGCAGAAAGCTCAATGCCAACACACTGGAGAGTTTAAACTTCCACCCACTACCGAGTTATCTTACATCGGGGCTCAGGCAAACTTGCCGTTTGGTCAGGTAAGAGCTGCCGGCCGGATCTTCCAAGTGGCCTCAGTTGTTTATTCTTTGGAATAATAAATTGGTAGTTTGAAGTGTGTATGTGCTCAGGAATTTTTGTGGTACCATTGAATTATTGAATCTCGCAATTGAAGCTTACAGTCGTTGATAGGAAGATCTGACTGGCAACCTTCAATACTGAAATGTACTGATACTGTTATAGTATTTCACTATTCACAAGAGCTTATGTTAGCTACATTATTTTAGGGTTTCTTTTTAATTTTTATTTTATGTATGTGGTATTTTTATGTCTGTTTATGTGTATTTTGTGATTCAGTATTAAATCACTTTCATTAATTGAGGCTTGTGAGATATTGTCCCTGATTATGTGTGTTCGGGACCAATCCATTTTAATTTATTTTTCTCTGTTGCTTTTGAGTGCTTTTTTCTGTGATTTATCTAAGGAGGGTTGTGGGCTCCTGTTTTGCAGCACTTATCCATTCTAAATGTATTTATATTTATTTTTAATTGTGCGCCTTATAGAGGTATTATTTTTATTTTTGCATCAATGTGCCTGATTTCATGAAATGCACATGGAATTTACATATGAATACCATGGCAGCACATGTAGCATCTTCTGGGGGTAGAAGCTGGATGGATCAAGGTACATGAATGAAAATCAAGGGGTAGAGAAGGTGCATTTAGGGGGGCTCTCCCTGTTTAGCGAGGGGGCACAGAGCATTTTTGTAACTCTAGAATGACTTGAATCTAACATGTCTTTGAAGCCCTTGGCCTGTACGTTTAATGGGATACCTTTACACCTAGGCATGCCTTATATAGGAAGCTACATTTTAACCAATGTAACAAACACACAATAGTGGCAGAAAGTATAGACAACCCTTTTATTATGGTTTATTTAAGACATAAATGAAGGCATACTGAGCAGTAGTGTAGGAGAAATGGAAAAGTGGAGAATAATAAAGGGAGTGGTCCTAGTTGGATGGATTAGGAAGTGATGTTTTAACTCTTTCCAACATATCAGAAATATGTCCATCCAGTCAGTACTGCAATCCCACAAAAGATTGGGTGAGTTTCCAAAACTGAAATGTGGGTGTGTACCTGGCGTGTGGCCAGAATATCTGCCCTTTGTAAGTGACCTTCAGTGGCAGAAAACTGACATGGGAGGAGCTTCAGCTGTAATTAAGAGGGGGGGGAGCGCAGATTTAATTTTTAAAAGAGCTGCAGTGAAGTAGAAACCGAATTTGACAGCAGAAAAGAACCGACAGGTCCTGCAGTACTCTGCGCAGTTTTGTGCTTTAGATCTCATGCATTGTTGCATTCTTTGACTGTATAAGTCCGCACCACAACTACTGGGGGACAATACCAGGCATCAACATTTATGTTTAAAAAAAAAATAAAAAATCTTCCTTATGTTACTTTTGAATCTTCCTCTCTTCAATTTAAATGTGTCCCCCCTGGTCCTAGATGTCCCTTTATTTTTAAAAAAATATTGTCTGCCCAATAATGAATACCTTTAATTTATGAATGCATTTATCACATCAGCACTGTTCCATCTCTCCAATAAGTTGTACAGGAGTCAGGCTAACTGTATACAATGTATATTCCCTTCATGCCTCATGTCATGTAAAGCACTACGGAATTTGCTGGCGCTATATAAATAAATGTTGATGATGTCATAAAATTAAATTTGGTAGTTTACTGGTATTTTGATAGTGGGGAAGTATCTTAACAATACATAAGTTAATAAAAATAGCCAAAACTGATGGGTTGTGTGTCCCTGTGGTGTATCTCATGTACTATAGATGATGAGTGCTTTGACACTGGGACCAGGAGTGTAGGTATAGGAGAAGGGAGGGGAAGTTGGCTGGGAGATAGGGCTGATGCCCTTGTCTGCATCCCCTAGAATGTTGCTGCACGAGATAGGAATGAGCCTGTGTATGTCCCATTTGTATCTGAGTGAGAGCCCTTCTGTCACTCTCAGTCAGTAAGTCCACCTGGCTCTCTGCAAGGCTTCATATACCCTTTAAATGTCAAATGAAAGTTTGCATGAGCCACTGGGATGACCAAAACATTACAGCTTATTGCTCTGACCTTATCTGCAAGGCCACTGACCAAACACCAAAATTGTGCCTTAATCGTCTCAGTTAATTTTCCTATTAGTAAACTAAATATAACATGCAGTAATTGCATTAAGAAACTAAACCCAAAGATTCAAATGAGTGTTATTATATACACTGTACACATAGGATCCCATTTTTGTTGAACCTTTCCCCCTCCCTCCTAGCTCCTTCTATCCTCTATCTTAGTGTTTGTTTTATTGGAGCCTGGGGTGTTCTTTTGATCAACTCAATCTCTCTCTGGCACTTGAGTCCTGATTGGCTAAAGGGTTTAGAGGGAAAATCTTTAATTAAGTAGATAATCTCTTCTTAGTAGGTTTGCAGCTCCATTTCTCTACCTCCTTGGTTCTCACTTGGGATCCCTTACTGGTCCTGACTTAAACTTGCAGAAGAACAGCCTTTGCTTTTAGTATCTCAGGATTTTCCAGTCTTGGATTATGTTGTATATTGGCTGCCTCTTGGTCATCTTCCTCCTACTTCCAGTCCATTTTTGCAATTCTTGGTAAGTACCGATGAGCATCAACTGCCACTTAAGCAAATCTTATGGCATGTTAGGATTCACCAATATGTATAAACTCAGAGCACAATCTGAGCATGGCTCACAATCAAAAGTGAAATAACTCTGTTACCAACCAAGTTGTTATAAAACTTTTTACTTGTACGTGTCCATTGTCTTTAGATGTATTATTGATACACAGATACTTTCTGGATGTTTTGGAAACAAAATAAATCAATATTATTAATAATTACAATAACAGTAATAATAAATTATATATATATATATATATATATATATATATATATATATATAATACATCTTTATATTTAGAGGAAATTGTTGTGAGAACTGATTTGCTTACACCTTTCTCACTTCTAGACACTTGCTGGGGTTTTAGCATGTGATGCACGGTCACGAAAGAAAGGAGTCAAAATTTTGTTTCACTATGAAATGTGTTCTTTCATTTATGTTTTATTGTATTTTGCCTGTGCTTGCTATCGAACTCTGGAAATCAGTAGCTAGGATTATACAGGCACTCCGGATGGATTAGATATAATAATAACTTAGAACATATTTCACCAAAACATATATAAAGTACATGAGAAAATAGTTATTGACTAATATGTAGAATTAAACTGACCAAGGTTATAGTTGCTTCATTACTAAACTATTACATTTGATATAGATAGCACCACAATATATTTCAATTCTAGCTTCCCATAACTTTGCGTTTGCGTGACTCCTTGGATTTAGATAAATATATATCTATGATTAAACATTAAACATTTCAAAATAAATGGAAAAAAACAAACACTTAATTGCATTGCATATGGTTTAAAATATTTAGATGACAGTGAATACTCAGAATTATTTTTTTCAACTTCATTTTATTTAAATATTCTTTAAAACACCTTAGTTTATTTTTTTATTATGAAAAACAAAAACATATACATAAAAGTTTGCAGGCAAGTATAAAAAATTCAAATACACAAAACTTAACAACAAACAACAACAGAAATTACAAGTAATAGCAGAATAAAACTATACCGACATCAAGATATGTGGATCATGGACATTTACAAAATAGAATCTAGTTTCTTACACACAAGTTTAATTTATCTCACTATGTCAGAGTGTTATTAGTTATTGACTGTCATGTTTCTTTGTATCTGAGTTGCTAAATATATTCATAATAATTCCTAAGCACATGAATGTTAAACACATTAAACCAAAATGTTTATTTAGCATTTCAATATTTTCAAATTTTCCTATGTTCTCAATATCACTGTGACTTATTTGTGATGTTTATTTTCTTTAAGGACAGATCAACCTTTATGAATTAGTGAATGCAGTTGTATGGCATTAGTATTAGGAAGACATATATAGTATTTTAGAGGAATTGGTGCCTCCTTATTACAGATAATTATGCACAAAAACCCACAACATCTCATAAGTAGTTTAGCTAGTCCTAACCTGCCCTAGCACTGGAAGTTTTTCTTTGTTGATGCCATATTTTACAGCTTAAAATACCAACCCTATCTAGCGAAAACAAACAAAATATGCGCAGAACTTAAAATGATGCATACTTAAATAATACATAGGTAAGTGTACTTTGTCTAAATGACTAGGGCAGTGGATGAATAAAGCTTCTCTAATAAGCTGATTTGTTCTTTCTGACCATTTTGGTCAATTGTGATTGTTTAGAAGGACTCAGTGGCTGTATTGAATCTCTAATGACGGTAATGTCCATGTGGTTGCAATTTGTATCTCAGCATGTACAAAACTGTATTTGGACATGTACAAGGTAAAATGACATACGTAATTGATGGTATATTGCACAGAAGCCCTGCCTAATCATCTGCTCATTCTGTGCTGCCTATGATATAGAGCATAGAAGCCCTGCAGAATCATCTGCTCATGTCTGTACTGCCTATGACCCATTCAATGTGCCGTCCTCCATAGCAACTGTTTACCTTTATACAGTAAAAGAAAATAAAAAGATATTTGGCTAAAAACAAGCCATTTGTAGTAGAAGAAACTGTATTCTATGGGGCGTATTCAATTGTTCAAAGATACCGCCGCGTTAAAACTACTACCGTTATTACGGTAGTAGTTAGCTGGATTTCAGCTCGTGGCTCAGGGAGCCGCGAGCTGAAATCCAGCGAGAAAATTACCGTAGTAACGTTTTTTCTGCGCACTATTACCGTAATAATGCTAATAGTGCGCGGACTGCGGGATTTTTGGCGTTTCCGCCGACAATTGAATACGCCCCTATATGTCTGATGCTATTTTTGCCACATGCGTTGTCTCATTTGAGCTCAGAAATCTGAAGCTTCAACTTAATTTCTTGAAGTATATGAGCAATTATCATAGGATATATTTTGTATCTTAGTCAGGAGACAGAGGATGATAATAAATCACCCAGGGTAATTTCTTTATCTGTCTGCACAGGTCACCATGTTTTTTGTGTAGAGGATTTAAAATGATGTGACCCAGTAATAATAGCGAGGACCACATACCAAAGTCCTTTGACTGAGAATCTCCAGAAAGTTCAGCATTATTATTAGCTTGGAATGTCTGGAAAATGTATAGAATCTCTGAGATGCAATTTCAAACACTCAATTATAATTGGCCTGAAAACCTAAATGATCAGGAATCCACCTTAGGTCAAAAACTGAGCCAACGGCTTCAAACTATGCTCATCTCATTATTGACTCCATGGGTGTGAATTTAGTAGTAAGTTACCTAATGTTTTGGTTTGTTGTGATGTTTATGCATCAGCTGGCACTATTCTCAGTATTCTATCTGGAGAATTTGCCAAACTGGGAAATAGTTTTTTTACCGTTCCAAAGCCTGAAAATGAAAACATAACATTATTGAGGTTGTTTGTTACTAGCGTTTTAGCACTAAAAACAGCATGTTTCTGGGTCCCAAAGATGTTTGTTTTTAATATGAATGAACATGTGTTTACAGGCATACTAATTACTTTAAGTATTTTCCACTGATAAAAGATAAGATTTTCCTCAGTTTACGACAGTCGTAAAAAAAAACAGGCCCTCTTCTGGAAAACCAGATATGAGGTGTCTTCTGCTTTGGTACCTGATGATAACAATCAGATGCTTCCTGGAAATACCTAACACTTCTGTGACCTTTTGTGCTCTTTGCTAAGAGAAGAGTATATGTGATGTTAAATACTTTTCTGGCAAAAAAGTATTATAGGAGTGATACCTTTATTAGCTAACCAAAAAAAAAGATTTATATTTGCTAACTAATCATAGCACAGAGGCCCCTTCACTGAACTAAAATTATAATAAAATAAAGTTTTGCTACACATTCTAAGAGTAGAGTGAAATCATTGCCTGTAAATCAAATAGTAGGTGTGCTACTAAGATGATTCTAAGATGATACAGAACCAAGGAAAACAATATAACTATTACGCAGAAATGGGATAAACATTCTACAGAGAATGATTTGGTTAAGGATGCCCACTAACTCATTCGGCATTCTTTGGAAAGGATCACCAAAACATGGTGATGCTTATTTTAATAGGCAAAATTAAGTATAATTGAAAGCTTGTAATTTTCATCATCTTCATCACCATTTATTTATATAATTTTATTAAATGTTATATATTATATTATTTTCCAATGATGCTCCAAATCTTCATTATGTTTTATTGCTGAGCCAGTAATACTGCAGCTAAATAGTGATGATTTACAAAAAACGTTTTTATCTTGTCTGGCTGAAAAATCTGTGTTTCCACGTGAACATTGATTAATATTTACAGATTGAGTAATACATTTACATTCAGTTACCTATTTATATCATGTTTGCTATTTGTTCCGGGAAAAGTACCCATTTCAGTTTTATATTATTGCCTGTTCTCTGCTTTGATGGCAGCTGCTTTCCAATGTCAGCGGCATTCTATATAAGGGAGGGTGAGTGGAGAGATTCAGCATACAGTCTAGATTAGTAGCCAACATGTGAATATAACATCAAGAGTACCTGTTGGTGCTGTATTGTTGCATGCAAGCACAGCCTACTCGATGCTGTCTAAGCAGACCTCGGTGCATGACATTATAACCAAGTTGTATAGTGATCATGTCATGTTACCTAAAGTCCTTCTGTTTGCTTCTGAAATACTTTTAAAAAATATTAATATGAGAATAAAACTGGAGAGTGCAAAGTGCACAATGTGCATAGAATCTGAATGATTGTAATGTAGATATGTTCAGTATTTAAAACATAAGGACATTTCCTGGGAAAAATACTTCCAGGGCCAAATTTTTAAATACTTGGGATGTCAGGGGCAGGCTGGTCTGGGGGGCCGGTCCCAAAGTGGGCTATATTCTTGCTCCCCAATCTAAAATTTGCCAGCTCTTGTAAATGTGCAACAGTTTGCAACTACATTTTAGAAATTACAAGGAATAGAGGAATAAAACTGTATTTTTTTGTCCTTGAAACTTAAATGCTTTTGATTTAAATTAAATTCTATAAATGTCCATTTTGTGTAAAATGTTTCACTTTTAAGACAGTTTGTGACACAATAAAAACTAATTTGTAAAGGTTCAGTATAATTATATATTTCCTATTTTCCCGGAAACAGTCCTGAGGTCTGATTCATTAAGGAACTTAAGCAAGAATTTGAGTAAGTTTTCTAACTCAAGTTTTCTGGACAAAACCATGTTGCATTGGAGAGGGAGGTCAATTTAAAATGTGATGGCAGATTTATAGTTGGGGGTAGGGCATGTCCTAGATCAACTTTAAAGTTCAGTGTAAAAATAAAGCTATCCAGTATTTGTGTGCTACATGAAAAAACAGCCAGTATATAACTTATGTGCAAAATAATAAACTAATTTGCACCCCTTGCATTGTAACATGGTTTTGTCCAGAAAACTTACTCAAATTCTTGCCTAAGTTCCTTAAGGAATTAGGCCCCTGGTGCTTAAATACTTGTCCCTTGAAATTCTTCTTCTTATTATTCTTATTATTATTGTTGTATATTTATAGGGCATCACAAGGACAGTTTTTAAATATGTCTCCATTTTTAAAGACTGTCCAAATGCATGGTATAATTACTCTCCTTCTGCATCAGATACAGTATTTATGTCACTACATTTCCATTTGGATGCAGTGACTAAATTAGTGCACTTTTTTGTTTTACTTTGCATACAGAAAATTGTACACTAAAGTTTACATGGCAGCACAGTGGCTAAGTGGTTAACACTTCTGCCTCACAGCAATGGGGTCATGAGTTCAATTCCCGACCATGGCCTTATCTGTGAGGAGTTTGTATGTTCTCCCCATGTTTACGTGGGGTTCCTCCCGGTGCTCTGGTTTCCTCCCACACTCCAAAAACATACTGGTAGGCTAATTGGCTGTTATCGAATTGACCCTATTCTGTGTGTGTGTTTGTTAGGGAATTTAGACTGTAAGCTCCAATGGAGCAGGGACTGATGTGAATGAGTTCTCTGTATAGCGCTGTGGAATTAGTGGCGCTATATAAATAAATGGTGATGATGATGGTTAACTGTCATTCATTTACCAGAATGAACATTAATCTTCTGTAAAAGTAAGGGGAGAAAAGGTCATGCCAGTCTACAACATAGTTAGATAATACTTGACGACTTTCCTGGAATGTTCAGGAGACTCACTAAATACGGTCCGAGTCTGGCAATCTCCTTGAAGCTGGGCTAGAAGGAGAGGCGGTCAGCAGACCCCAGCCTGATGATGTGATTCACATCAAAACTCTCATCCCACTGTGGCACAATGTCGTAACACCATTCTGTTGTGTTTGAGGCATTATGATGTAACCCACGTCAACAGTCCCACCCACCCAACTTCACTGAGGCAAGCTCTGAAATATCGGCAACTATGAGGTAGATATTTTACATCCCAGCTCTGTCTGACTCGTGATAATTAACTTTATCATCTTTGATGCCAGACTTAAATAACTTATAAACTTATAAAACTGATACATTGGGGGAGATTCAATTCAGCGCAAGGTGCCAATGAACTTTGACGTTCGGATGCGCATGTTTCCGCCATTTATGGTAAGAAATCTTCTTTTTCTGCACACCACTATGGCACGCGAGGGAAAATAAGTGGACATTTCATTCAGAAAATCTAGGCAACATGTCTCCCCGGACTGTTTCGAAGACGCTGTGTTGAGTTGAATCTCCCACATTGTATGTTAACTTTGCCATGGGTACTGTACTTAACAAAGTCTGTATACATTGCTGTAATAAAATGGTCAGAGCAGCTGTTAAAAAAATAATGTCTAAGTCATTTTGCAGATGGTTCATGCCTTGCTTTATAGGGACACTTCTTATATATTAGTAAGTGCAGCTTTCAGTGCTTTCACTTTGATAAACTTTACTGGAACTTCTTGCTGAGACCCTGTTGTTGTGACAAAGCTTAATCAATACACATTAGTGAATTAGCAAGTTAGATGAAGCTGCTGATGATGTTCAAAAAGGCATGCGTGATCACAGGCTGTGCTAATGTGTTTGCACAGACCTGGAAGGTCTTGTAGGAATGTGTTAATTGGACATAATATTGAACAAAAAGGGAGACAGAGATAGTGGATGTTATACAAAAGCAGAGATAGCCAGAGTTCAATTCTCCAAGTAATAGTCCAGTGTAAAATTGCAAATGTATTATGAGGACTTTTTTTTGTCACAGGATTTTTTTTGGTGCACTATAAGCCCCTACTATGCAGTAGTTCTGCAAGTAGCTGCTTGCTCTTGCAACCAATGGAATGCTGGCACTTGTAGTTCTACAAGCACTGCATACACAAGCGGTTTATTGTTGCCAGGCCAGTAGTGTCACAGAAAAAAATATTGATTTAACTATATTAACTACATATTACTCCAACACCCACCAGCAGGGATGTTGGGAGGAGCTGTAGTGTTTTCATCATGGGGCTGTTTTCTTCTAGGTGGGGGCCGCATTTTTTGAGGGAATTCAGCCCTGTGCTAAGACTGTGTGACATGTACACCCCATGCTGCACGTTAGAGTCGAACTGTGACATATAGGGCGACCACCGGGGGACTGCAACGGTAGGGGCCCACAAGTGGGGGTGTGGCCAGCCACCATAGAGGCGAGACACCAGACAATAGAAGGGGAGTAGTCAGTCCCATGGTTAGCGGCATAGTGTAGTATATAAAGAAATGCAGTGTATATAAAGAGTGCATAGTCTAGGCCCCACCCCTTAGATCGGGACAAAGTCTTGCCCCACTAGAAACATAACAGTTGGCAGACTGTCCTGCTCTCTCCTACCTGTTCTTGGAGCGTTCACTACCTGCTGCTGCTGATGTCTTAAGCTCAGTTGCTCTCTGGATCCTGGAATATTGGAGTCCTGTTTGGAAAAAGGGATAGGTATATTAAACATGGAAAGCCAAGACAGGGGGCTCCTTGTCTCAAAGTAGTTACACAATTAACCTGTCCATACACATACTATTACTACCCTTAGTGAGAACATTCAGTGACACCCCCGACCTTGGCTCCATGGGAAGTACCCTTGCTGCAGATCAGGAGTTGTCTAAAATCTAGTCAAGTGCAGGTGTTCCAGTTGTGCATTTAGATAGAGAGATTATATATTATTATTATTATTATTATTATTATTATTATTAATAATAATAATATTAATACCAGTAATGAAACCAACAAATAAACATTCATATTATACAACACAGTACTGCCCTTAAACAATATTATGCCACAGAGTAATGCCCCCAAACAATATGCCACACAGTAGTGCCCCAGTTCAATTTATGCCACAATTCATATTATGCCACACAGTAATGCCCCCAAACAATATTATGCCACACAGTAATGCCTCCAAACAATCTTATGCCACACAGTAATGCCTCCAAACAATCTTATGCCACACAGTAGTGCCCCCAAACAATAATATGCCACACAGTAGTGCCCCAGTGCAATGTATGCCACAATTCATATTATGTCACACAGTAATGCCCCCAAACAATATTATGCCACACAGTAGTGCCCCCAAACAATATTATGCCACACAGTAGTGTTCCCAAATATTGTTATGCCACACAGTAGTGACCCCAAACAATATTATGCCACACAGTAATGCCCCCAAACAATCTCATGCCACACAGTAGTGCCCCCAAACAATAATATGCCACACAGTAGTGCCCCAGTGCAATGTATGCCACAATTCATATTATGTCACACAGTAATGCCCCCAAACAATATTATGCCACACAGTAGTGCCCCCAAACAATATTATGCCACACAGTAGTGTTCCCAAATATTGTTATGCCACACAGTAGTGCCCCCAAACAATATTATGCCACACAGTAGTGCGCCCAAACAATGTTATGCCACACACTAGTGCCCCTCAACCTTCACTGTTACAATGAGAGTCTGCAGCTGTACTGACTTGTGGCCAAAACAACAATGGCTGGCTACTGAGTCTTCCATCTTGCTCCTCTGGGCAGCAGCTCCTCCTCCGTGGGCGGATCTTCTTCCACGTGACACGTCATTGCCGGCAACAACAAGGTGCAGAAAGCCGCGCCTTGGCTTTCTGTAAGTAAAATTGCTCATGGCGAGTGGTCCTCTGCTGCTTGGCCCCACCAACGAAGCAGACAGGGCTATCAAGCATCAGGGGCCCACAGGGGAATACCCCGGAAGACCAGTCCGACGTTATGCATGTTTCCCTGCTTTAGTGTCACCAGCCCAGCATGTTACAGCTTAGTGCTGGTAGCCTATGCTGCTTGTCCCCTCAAAATCATTGTTACCAGCCCAGGTCATGAACACTAGTGCTGGAAGCACATTTATTAAGTATTTTTTTTTATATTGATATGGTTATCAGCACAGATCTTGCTCTAGTGGTCTAGCACCCGCAAGAGAAACACCTCCGGGCATGTCTGCAGCTGTCTCCATCCCTAATAGAAGGCAAGTATGTAAGCACGCTTTTACTGCACTTGCCCTATGTTAAAACTCCTCTTCCCTCCCATTTGCCAGGTGCCACATTTGTGCATGTGCAGTACAGAAAAAAGCATATTTTACGCTTAAAAACTGTGCTTGTGTCCACAACTCTAAATGGCCCCCAAACAGTTTAAACCTTGAGTAAATAGAGTATCCTGTGTTGCTTTGATCATGTGTGGTTGAATATGACAAAATGCTGCAGACATTTAAACAGACATGTTTATGTCACACTGCCCGAGATAAAATATAGACCTATTTATTCATGTACAATTTATGACACAACAATGGTTATTTACTAACATTGCAAATCTGTACTAAGACATTTGTTTTTATTCTATAACCTGCACTAGACAGGTAGAAAAAAATCGATGACTGTTGTTAAGGCTTTAGTTGCAGATTTGTACAACAGTCAGTGATTATTTGGTTTAGTGCAGGTTAGAGAATAAAAGCAAATGACTTTGAGCAATGTTAAATGTCTCATTGTTTGTATGTTCTCCCCGTGTTTGCTTGGGTTTCCTCTGGGTGCTCCGGTTTCCTCCCACACTCCAAAAAACATACTGGTAGGTTAATTGGCTGCTAACAAATTAACCCTAGTTTGTGTAACTGTCTGTGTCTGTCTGTCTGTCTGTCTGTCTGTCTGTCTGAGTGGGTTATGGAATTTAGACTATAATCCCCCATGGGGTAGGGACCGATGTGAGCGAGTTCTCTGTACGGCGCTGCGGAATCAGTGGCGCTATATAAATAAATGGTAAATAATAATAAAAATTGACCTTTTGGCTGCCCTTTTGGAGCGACCATCTCTGGTTGGGACCCAATCTCTTGTTCCTTCACTTGCATCTATAGTCAGAGTCTGATTTAAATAATTGGTGCTTTTAGGCACGCAACCTTTAGCACCTTAAGGCCTCATATTTACTTGTCATAATTCTTTACACAGAATATTCGCTAGCTATGCCCTCATTACAGTTTACTTTGGTTTGCATGTAGGAAAAAAAAAGTTTGACATATGGTCTGCGAAGGAAAGAGTGTCTCCTCAATGTTAGTCAATGTTTACTATAAAGTCACTATATTAAGTAAAAAGTGTATACTGGTTGGTGACTAAGATGAAGACAAATTAATAAACTACTGTAATAATATTCTAAGGGTCCGATTCTATTGTGTTCACTGTCGGAACCTCACATAAGAAGACTCAGCGGGATGTACGGTAGCTGAAACATCGCTGATATTTCTTGCACAAAATCAGTGATGTTGCAGATACTGTTAACCCGGAAATCTGCACTGTATTGAATCTGCTCTTAAGAATGTACTGTGACTGAGAAATGTACAGACTAAATCATCATCCCCATCATTTATTTATATAGCACTAGCAAATTCCGTAGCACTTTACAGACTAAATGGACTTCATCTCCTACTACATAAGCTCTAACAGGCAGAGCCCTTTAACCTTTTGTTTAATTGTTTTGTTAATGATTTTTTTAATCATGATATCTTCAAGCTTTTCTCCCTACTTGTACATTGCCATTGAAAATGTTTGTACTATATAATTAAATGATAGTAACACAACTGTGTCTATTGAGCCTATTTACTATAATGTGGCGACAACAAAGATTTTCTTTCACTGCTTATCATCATACTTGCCAACTCTCCTGGAATGTCCGGGAGATTTCCAAAATCCGGGTAGGTCTCCCGGACTATCGGGAGAGCCAGCAAGACTCCCGCATCCCGCAACAAAACGTTTCCGATGCTGGAGGACAAAATGAAGTGATTGACCGCACCCCGCCACCCGCCCTCTAGTCACGCATCCTGTCCGGGATCTCCCAGACTTCACTATTTAAAAGTAGACACATATGCTTATCACCACAATTTACTTCACTAAAGCGGCTGAGTATAACTGGCTGGCAGCGGTAAAAGGAGTATTACCGCTTTGTCAATGGGTCTTGGATACATCTGCTTACCAAAGACACTGACTTGGGCGTTTATTTTCAATAGTTAAAAAAAATAAAGTGTTAAAAAAATATAAGAAAAATATAAAATAAATATTTTGCAGCCATTCCTGTTAGAAAAATGATTTATTTAAATAATTGCTATTAATTTCCCCTGTTGTCCCTATCTTGAGGTTTGTGGCAGTACTCGTACTATCATGATCCTTCTTAAATAGGCTTTCCCATGGAAGCTTTCACTGTGATAAGCCCAGCGAATCTCTGTGCAGATTAAATAGATAAATAGGTGGAACAATAAATATACCCCTATATCTGTATGGAATACTGCCTACTTGTATGTAGAAAACCTGATCACTAGTGTACTTTACATGAACCTTTCCGTAGACAGATGGTAGATTAGCAATCCAACCAGGGAAAGAAATCCTGGCTATCACAACCAAGTAATGTTTGTTTATGTGGAGTCTAGAACAAGGATATGTGGTCGCTTCAAAGCTTCCATTCACTTTAACACAGTCCAATTGCAGATTAGGGGATATTGGTATTTGCATTACACCCCTAACACCCCCACCCCCCTTCAGATTCACTCCATTCCAGGTGTGATTGGGCTTAGAGTTAATAGGATTATGATAATGTTGACTGGCCACTAGCCTCAATG
This sequence comes from Mixophyes fleayi, assembly GCF_038048845.1. Classification (NCBI taxonomy): domain Eukaryota; kingdom Metazoa; phylum Chordata; class Amphibia; order Anura; family Limnodynastidae; genus Mixophyes; species Mixophyes fleayi. The sequence goes on from NC_134407.1 coordinate 56,894,058, forward strand.
TTTTTCCACATGTTCTTTATCCTTTTTTGTCCGGTGGTATCAGAGGTTACCTCTTCAAATTAATCCCTCTGGTATCCTGTTTGGTCCTAAATTGCTATATAGGAATACAGCCTTTAGCTTTTCCCAACCTAAATACGTTTGGTTTGAAGAGGTCATATGAAGTACTTGGAATAGCCTTTAAATGGAAACTCACACGAAAAAAAAGTAGAATTAGGCCAGTCTGTAATGGCTGCTCCCGCTTCTTTCAACATCCTGTTTAAGAAAAGCTCCATAGAAATGGTTACCAAGTAACCTCAAAAATACGCGGTGTTCGTGTTTTAATTTTAAGCCTCTTGATAATTAAATTGTGTTTGGAACGTGCTTTGAGACAAGAGTTTGACACAACTGAAAGTTGTGTTTCATCCACTGTAGGGCTGAACCACGCCAAGTCTTGTGGCCCAGTGACAAGCCGCATTGTATGAGAGTGCCTGACTAATTATCAGTATAGCAATAAGAAGAAAAAAAAAACCCAGTCATTGCCACATCCTTGTAGTCTTATTAAAAAAACTATTTTTAAAAAAAAAAGTATGTTAAATTAACTTAATATTTGCTGTTTGGTTTTTTTCTGCGATCGTTGAAAATGAAAGCCCTGGTTTTCCCAATGAGATTTATTTTTCCCTTATGATAAAGCATGGTAATGAAGGGTCTATTTATTATTAGATTATCGCAGGGATAGAAAATCTATTATTGCCACCATTTACCAAGAAAACAATGCCAGAGCAGCTGAGTGATACTATCTGGAGATACTGGCTGTCAGCGGTACAAGTATTCTAAAGCTGGGTGCACATTACAAAAAGTTCTCCTGATGCCATATCAGTAATCATTTTACCAACGACTGGAAAAAAAAAAGTCCCGATCAGCATGCAGATTCATGCGTACACACTATACATGTTTTACAAGATTTACTCTCAGATCTGTGCTCTTCATCTATCATAACCATCAGCTGAAAAGATCCTTAAGGAATCAGGCCCATGATCTTAACAGGCGTGGGCTGGCAAGTTTCAGCCCGGGCGGCGCACAGGCGGCCGCATCACATGACACGCGATGTGGCCGTGTCATCATGACGCGGCCGCATTGCTTGTCATGTGATGCGGCCGCCTGTGCACTGATGCGGCCGCAGAGTGGACAAGTGATGCGGCCGCCGGTAATATTGAGCCAATTTGTCATCCACTGGGGGAGGGGGGGGGGGGGGGAATGGATTGGCCGTCCCGAACAGCCGTTAGACTGAGCAGCCCGGGGGCCTGATGCCCCCCGGCCCAGTCCGCCCCTGGATTTTAAATTAAGAAATATCTTATTTAAGTCTTCTGGACAAAACCATGTTACAATGCAAGGGGTGAAAATTAGTTTTCTGTTTTGCACATAAGTTAAATACTGACTGTTTTTTCATGTAGCACACAAATACTTGATAGCTTATTTGTACACTGAAATTTAAAGTTGATATTTGGTGGCTACATGAAAAAACAGTCAGTATTTAACTTATGTGCAAAACAGAAAACTAATTTTCACCCCTTGCATTGTAACATGGTCTTGTCCAGGAGACTTAAATAAGATACTTCTTCATTTAAGTTCCTTAATGAATCAGGTCCCATGACTGTAAACTCTATGTAGATCCTCATTGTGAGTGCATACACACTGCAGGATTGGAAGGATGGGAAATGACAGACACAATAACTGTCTGAAAAGCCTGTAGTGTGTACCCAGCATTCATGTTCGCCAGCTAGTCTTGGTTTATCTACACATGCAGGACCCGGCCTGCTGGTTCACACATGCGCAGTGGAATTGTAAGCCTGGACTTGGGCTTCCAGTTCCACTTACAAAAAATGTAAATAAATTGTTGAAAAATATTAAAGAAATAGGTGCGCGTAAAAAAAATAAATTCTATTGTTCATATTTGAAAAAATGCTTTATTGAAATAACTAAATTCTTAGGTGGTGACAGCGATTGAAGGATTGCAGATTGCTAAATAATGTTCCCTATACTTTACTTTCACGATAGCCTTGCATAGATAGGGAGAAGCTCTATTTACCTGATCTCCGCTTTTCTCAGCCAGACCCTTATTCTTAGCAGTTTCCTCCCAGCCAGTACTTTGTTTAGATAATTTGAATTTTTACAATATAATGATCCCCTTTTCTGTACTAGGATTTCTCAACCTGTGCTGTGTGTTCTCAGTGTGGTAACTGCTATTCAAGTTGTACATTCACTTGTTCAATGTAACTCTCCAATGCAGAGCGGTTGTCCCATGCTCCTTATAACGAAGTCCAATAACGTATGCAGAAAGGCATTGTATGAACCATGTTATTTTCTTCTCTTCTGCTTATGAAAAATGCCACACATTCCAATTTTCCCCAACGTGCACACACACAAGCTTTACTTTACCTGAGTAGGTCCTATTCAGATATTTATATGGTTATCAGAGCAGTGTATGAAGTCGTCATATATTACAACCCTTGATTAGGTTACCATTAATTATATGAATACCATATGAAGAATTGCCATAGCTCACCCTGCCTCACTTCAGAACCGGTCGCCCTAATCAGCTCCATGACCTTATTCATTATCCCTTCCCAGTTGTGTCACCTAAGTATTGTAATGATGATTTTTATGGAGTGCTGAAATGAGATCAGATTTCCCAGTGGCAATTCTTGGCATAACTATTAAGCCTTGTTGGTTGGTTCTCTTTTTATATTTTCTACATATGCCTCTTCTCCAGTGAATATTGTGAAGGATATCATTTTTAGCATATTATTGGTGTTTTGAGTCAGAAAAAAATAGTTTATCCCTCCCTGCCTCTTCCCATAATTTTTATTTTGGATCATATATGAACCTGCGTATTTAGACTAACATGCTACTCTTGCCGTGCCGCATCAAAGCTTAGATGTGATTGGTCATAGATGATTACTGTTATTTGTTTGTTGTTATTTTTCAGTTTTACTTAAATACTTTTTGGCATATTCATGTATTTTCCTGGTCAAATTATTATTACTATTATTCATACATAAAGATCTAGCCACTAAAGGGGCAAATCTCCCTGTATTGCAATTGCCTTCAGTGAGTATAATCAGTGGGGGTTATTAACTAGCCAAATGCAAATATCTGGGTGTAGGACATGTGCCATCTAGTGGATCCATCTTCAAGTGCAAGATATGATATAATCATCATCATCATCATTTATTTATATAAAGCGCCACTGATTCCGCAGCACTGTACAGAGAACTCATTCACATCAGTCCCTGCCCCATTGGAGCTTACAGTCTAAATTCCCTAACACGCACACAGAGAGCGAGAGTATAGGGTCAATTTTGATAGCAGCCAATTAACCTACCAGTATGGTTTTTGGAGTGTGGAAGGAAACCGGAGCACCCAGAGGAAACCCACACAAACACAGGGAGAACATACAAACTCCACACAGATAATCCTTTAAAAATAACAGTAATTAAAAGTATACTATAAAGCAATCAAGTGATATCATTCACTAGAGACGGGGGACTGGGGAGATTTGGATCTTTTCCGCTCACTATGTTTGCTCACTGCTATTTTTTGAAGCAATTGCTTCTTTCATGTATTGCTCTGTGAAAAAATTTCCTCAATTTCCAACAATTATTTAAAATGTTGCTCTTCATCCAAACCTTTTCATAAGTAAAATTCAGGCATAATACAAGTGAGGCAAACAAAGAAATATAATGAGGAATGTACAACTCAGCAAAATATTGATTTAGAGCGTAACCAGTAAAACGCGGTAAAGCACAATAGATCACATAAATATAAACCACGCATGCGCTAATAAAGTGGTTGCAATTGGTTCTTAGCCCCCAAAAAACATTGTGTTATCTTAGTGACTAAGATATTACATAAGAATATATTTATACCAAGCCTACTATACCCAGCAGTATAATATCACCATTACTGTAGTGTATAGAACAGTGTCCTCAGCATAGTTTAATTATTAAAATCATCAGTATAAAGAATACACATAGAACACATGCCACTAATTTGTGATATAAGACAAGACAGTACATGATGACACCCTGTACTTATAATGTACACTATAGTTGCCTACTCTGCCGGAATGTCCGGGAGACTCCTGAATTTTTGGAAGTTCTCCCAGACTCCCGAGAGAGCAGGCAAAAATCCTGGTTCCAGCTGTCGCTGTTCTGGGTGGGGGTGGTGGCTAAATGCGACATTGTGGCCCCGCCCCGCCCCCTGCTGCGATTGGCTAAAATTGCATAAGATTGACAGGGGCAGAGCCTAACAGCGCACCACGCGTGGCCAAGCCCCCCTAGACGGACCTCCCTCCCGGAGAGCTGCCTCCAAGAGTAGGCAAGTATGATGTACACAGCATGCATCCACTATTAAAATGTGCATCAAGAGTAGTCAATTTGTGGGTGAAAAAATAAATGAATAATAGTCATAGTGATACCTAACGCCCTAGGAGACTGCTTAGGTTTGACTAGTTGTGTTGGACCTGCATAGTTCCCATTCCTGATGGCTAGACCCCGTTCCTGGTGGATAATTTTCTCACCTTACCTCACAGTGCTTCTCCTTAAAATTAACAAGCCCACTGTATCCTGAAACTGGTGCCAGATTGCAATCTTGTCCGACGCTCCCTTTCATTTCCTGAGTTGGATTCTGTTGGTGCTCCAAATAGAGCTCTATCGGCCAGCAGTAGCGCAAGATATTCCAGATTTATTCCATATTGCTATGGCCATGTTTTGTGACGTAAGGCTGTATTAATCCTGAGAGATAGTTGATTGTGGTAAAAGTGCTGCAAAAGGAAGAAACTCGTTTTTATTTTATTTTCCCGATTTTTTTCATATTATGAGAACTGTGTTGGGCAAATGGTGGTCTTTCTGACCAGTGTAACTCCCTCTCCTTGGTTCTCTTTCTAGTGATTATATCAAAGAAAGGCATTAGTAGCAGGATAATCTGTGTCTAGCCTACTGTTTGAGCTGCATGAACACTGCATGCTGGTGGTCTCAATTGATACTGTGATACACTGGTAACCCTGATAAATATAATGTTGCCCACCACTATATTAGAATAACCAGAGCCACTTCAAGGCACTTTCATGAAACTCAACTGTGTGATAGGTTTCAAAAAAGAAACACACATGCACTCGCTGCAAGCATGAAAATTCACAAAAAAAGTTAAATAGTAGATATTTTCCTTTGATTAGCTGACCAATTTGTCACGAACAGCACTCACCTGAGTCTGCGTGATGCGTGTGTGACCCAGGGTTAACCAAAACACAACCACCTGGTCTGTCTAAAATGATTAAATCCTTCCCTATCTATGCCACACACTAGCTTTGCGATACTAATTATGCCACCACCAAGATTTTTTCTGACAATAGCTGACACTCTTATTTAGGAAGCCTTCGGTTCTCCCTAGCATTAATCTAACACAATTTACTTTAATCAGAGTTCACATAAACCACAATGTTCGCCCCGTTTCAATTATGTAGCGTCTGGACCAAACTGTCGCGTGAATTCGTAAGAACACAGAGACTTGAACGTATTAAGTGTTATTTAATATGGAAAATACATCCACAATGCTTAAGATAAAACAGATAATAAAAGGCATACAAATATAATGCAATTGTTTCTTATAAAATAAAAAGGATAAAACACAGAATTGATACCTCACTTATAATCAAGGTTCTGTTGCTGGGAGAAGCAGGAAAAATGGGACCTCTTCAATATCGAATTGACTCCCTCAGAGTGAATTAGGGAATTCACTCTGTGTGTTAGGGAATTTAGACTGTAAGCTCCAATGGGGCAGGGACTGATTTGAATGAGTTCTCTGGACAGCGCTGCGGAATCAGTGGCGCTATATAAATAAATGGTGATGATGATGATTATGATTTTCCTGAACAGATCAAATACCTGTGGGAAGTGTTGGAAAAACAGATGTATGGATTAACTGTTTTGAGGATTGCTGCACTTTTGTTTCATCAATACAAAAACATCAAACTAACAGTTGTAGCTGTCTGCCAAGTTCTAGTGTATGGAAGAGGGAAGGGGGGGGGGGGGGGGTCACTGTCTTTTCACACTTACTTCATACATGTCAATTGACACACAATGGCACACCTTAAAATATATAGGTGATATTGCACCCCTTACTGAGAAATATAACACTTTTATCAGTACAAGAAATTATGTGGCCATGTAATTTCAAAATAATAACACAGGCTCATTTGCAAACTAAAAAACTGAGGACTGGCCTTGCCTTTTAATTGGTGCAATTGCGCCTATTTGTCCGCCAAGTGTAGTGTAGCACTCCTCCACCTCAGAGTACATGGAGAAATCAAATTCTATTGTGCACATAACATACTGTCCTCCCTCCTGGAAAAACAGGGGACACATACCACAATGCGCCTTCTCATCCCTTTATTTCATTTAAATGATCTTGTCCTGCAAAGCCAAATATTGGGTTTTTTTGCGTGTGGTTGCGTAAGTGGTGGCAGTTATGCTCTTCCATCATGCCCATCAAGGTACCCATCTGCCACACTCCTCCCATCATAAGGGGCAAAAAGTAGATGTGTGATATCATAAAACAGCAGAGCAGGAGAGTGTGAAGGAATAAGTAGAGAAAATCCTTGGATAACTGAAATAGTATATTTGTAAGACTTTTTATAATATATAGTAATAAATACATAAGCAAAGTTAGTGTTTGACTGGCAGTTCTGTGTTTTTTTCCAGCCAGGAAAATGCAGCATATGGAAGTTAATTTAGTGACAATCAGATATGGAAAAAGGTAGATCCCCCGTCCTATGTGAAGTACTGAAGCTCTTTTGTGTGGCAGGAAGTACTTCACATAAACTGGGGTGATGTAAGATAAATGTATATATTTATACACACTATTTGATATACCCGGCGTTGGCCCGGGTTTAAATCTTCAAGTTATTAATATGAGTTGGATGTAACTGTCAATATTTTAAAAATAGTTAGCAGCTTTTCCAACACACTCATGAGGTGGCTGCCCAGTGTTGTTTTTATTTTTATAGTAAATGTCATCCAAATCAATCCAGTGTAAGTCCTAGAACAGGCTCCCCAGCATACACCAACAGGAGATCCTACTGGGACCCTAACCTCCTAGTATGTCTTCTGGGATACAATGTTACCAGTCGATGAAGTTTTCGTCCAAATCCACCTAGTAGAAGGCTCAGAACAGGATCCTCAAGTCAAAATTCTGGTCAGTGTACACCAATGGGAGGTCCAACCGGGACCCTAACCACCCTAAAACCTGCCCAGGATCCAACTGGACCACCTTGCAATGGTTTCCTCCCAATTGGTGCATGGGTGTCCGAATGCATAACCGGAAAGACAAATAGACCAATGATTTTTATCTATAAGATGTATATACCGATTAACCACATTAAAACCACCTGCCTAATATTGTGTATCCACAAGACCTCTCAAGGTGTCTTGTGGTATCTGGCACCAAGACATTAGCAGCAGATTCTTTAAGTCCTGTAATTGTGAGGTGAGGCCTCCATGGTTTTTCCAGCACATCCCACAGATGCTCGATCAGATTGAGATCTGGGGAATTTGGAGGCCTAGTCAACACCTTGAACTCTTTGTCATGTTCCTCAAACCATTCCTGAACAATTTTTGCAGTGTGGCCAAGCGCATTATCCTACTTAAAGAGGCCAGTGTCATCAGGGGTGCCATGAAGGGGTGTACTTGGTCTGCAACAATGTTTATGTAGGTGGTACGTGTCAAAGTAACATCCACATGAATGCCAGGACCCAAGATTTCCCAGCAGAACATTGTCCAAAGCATCACAGTGCCTCTGTCGATTTGCCTTCGTCCCATAGTGCATCCTGGTGCCATCTCTTCCCCAGGTAAATGATGCACACGCAACCGGCCGTTCACATGATGTAAAAGAAAATGTGATTCATCAGACCAGGCCACCTTCTTCCATTACACCATGGTCCAGTTCTGATACTCAAGTGCCATTATAGGTGCTTTCGGTAGTGGACAGGGGTCAGCATGGGCACTCTGCGGCTACGCAGCAAGCGGTGATACTCTGTGTGTTCTAAACTCTTTCTATCATACCCAGCATTACCTTATTCAGCAAAGTGTGTTAAAGTAGCTCTTCTGTGGGATTGGACCAGATGGACTAGCCTTCACTCCCCATACGCATCAGTCAGCTTTGGGTGCCCATGACCCTGTCACCGGTTCACCAATTGGCCTTCTTAGGACCACTCTTGGTAGGTACTAACCACTGCATACCGAAAACACACCACAAGACCTGCTGTTTTGGAGATGCTCTGACCCAGTCGTCTATCCATCACAATTTGGCCATTGTCAAAGTCGCTTAGATCCCTGCACCTGCCCATGTTTCTTGCCTCTTGTGGCTGATCGGTGTGTGTATGTGTATATGTTATATATATATATATATATATATATATATATATATATATATATATATATATATATATATATATACATACATACACACACACACACACAGGAGTGGTATAAAAAAAGTAAGTGGATGGAATTTAAGGGGGGTATTCAATTGTTCCTCCGGGCGCCGCAAGAACGAGCGCGTTGAAACTATTACCGTTTATACGGTAATTACTCGATGAAATTCAGCGAGTAAACTACTGTATTAACGGTTTTTACGCGCAAGTTTACCATATAAATGGTAATAGTTTTAACGCGCTCGTTCCGGCGGCGCCCGGAGGAACAATTGAATACCCCCCTTAGTTTTATAACTTTATATATATATATATATATATATAAACATAAATATATAAAGTTATAAAAGTTATAAAACTATAAAATTACTTCCACTCACTTTTTTTATATCACTTCTGTGTGTGTATATATGTATATACATTTATATATTTTATTATATATAGCAATATAGACACACTAGATAAGACAAGTGAAAGAAGAATTCCTGGTATGTCCTGAATGGTAAAGCTGGAGTTTGTTTCTTTCAATTAATGTCTTGCTCTGTCTCTTGCAGGTCAGTGAACAATTTTCTGATGACCGGCCCCAAGGTAAGAGACATTCCTTTGATCTACTTGTAGACTTAGTAAATTGATGTCTGGCTTGTGTGAGATCTCATTTATAATCTGCAATAGGGTTATGGATTTGTCTTGTGTTGTACCTACACTTGTACATTTAGACCTGAAGCATTTTGTTGAATATTCATTTATATCAATGTCTACCGAAAAAACCTCTCTTAGTCTAGTTAGTTGAGGACTGTACTATTTTTAGGGTTCTATTTTAGGAGATGCAACTGTCATACCTTTGCACTGTTCCTTTTTTTTGTTTGTTTTTTTTAGAAAATGTTAATCTATTCTGCTTTCTAATTCATCCTTCTATTAAATTTAATCTAGAAACATTTATACAGTTACTAAATCTAACATGATTGTACCCTGAGCATCATGAATCAAAAAGAAAATGTGCCCTTTCCCAAGCTCATATGTCTACTTTGTCCTCCGCACCACTCCTCCTACCCTTCACAGCCATTTAAAAGTGGTGTGCAGAAATAACTCCCGTGGCTGTGGGGAGGGAGGGTAGCTTTTAATACAATCTTTTCACACATTTATGAAAACTGGAATAGTATTTTTTTATAAATACAATTGTGGTGCTAAGAGCACAGTTTATGTTTTTATACCTGCCCCCCCCCCCCCCCCTTTGTGTCTGAAAATCAGCTAAGTTCTGGCAGTATCTATATATACAGGAATATAGTGTGACTATTTACAGTAATCTTGAATGTTTCTCTGTCTGTAGGTATGTTCAGCGTTATATCATGATTTTTGAAATTAGTATAATTATCATGCAAATGTAATTGTCTGTATCAAAAATGGGCAAACGCTTTACTTCATTTGAATCTAATTTTCTAGCATGCTTTGAAGATGAGCAGGTGTGCACAATAGGTAGATCTGGGGTAATACATCTTGAAACACACACTGAGAATTGCTTTCAAACATTAAAAGGTTATATTAGCAATAGGGACCATATTTAAGGGAAAAAAAAAATGTTACTTGAAGAGTCAAAAGTAGTCAGTTACTAAGAAGTGTTTCCTCTCTAAACAACTATATTATTATTATTATTATTGTCATTTCAGAGTTCAAAGTATTAATATTAGCATAAACAATGATACACAGTTATTCTTTATTCTTTCAACATTTCGATTACATCCCATTGGGATTGAGTCCTCCAGTCAGGACTGTCCCTCCTAAATCTGGACAGTTAGGAGCTATTTTAATGCCAGACCTGAAATGTTCTCTCTTTCAACTGACATATTAATCTAATTCTAATTTCTAGCAGATTTTGAGATTATAAACTGTGCGTTTTACATGTTTAACAGGATATGATTGGATTTCCTATGTCACTTTTCTTTTAGGCTTATCTAATCTACTCAAGCAGTGTGGCAGCTGGAGCACAGAGTGGTATTGAGGAGTGTAAGTACCAGTTTGCCTGGGATCGGTGGAACTGTCCTGAGAGAACACTGCAACTCTCCAGCCATAGTGGACTTCGCAGTGGTAAGAGGCATTTATCAATTGTTTATAGCACCTGAATGTGAAGCTTTCTTTCCCAAGTTGCTATAGTTTCTTCTTTGAACATGTATGTCACTTTAATTCACCAAAACAAACTTGTTAAATTTTGACATTGGGTTTTTGTGTTCTTGCCTTGGAGGCAACAACTTTTAAACGACTGAACAAAAAAAAAAAATTTTTAAAATGTGTTCGGAAGTCACATTGATAACTCCAAGATGCTTAAAATTTTAGCATATTGGCACATTCTGGAGAGTCATTTCTTGGAATAATATGCAGCAAGTCTTTTTTGGTTATTTTTCCATAGTGGTGGTTTGCCATTTCTACTCAGAGGTTCTACACAATATTTATCTTCTAATCAACTGGACTTTCCTTCACCTTAATGGATAACTCCTTTTTGGTACTGCTCAAATTAAGCAAGTCTTCATTAACAAATTTCCAACTAGGTTCAAAATAAATTGATTGGGGTTAAAAAAAACCTCAATTTCCCAAGTATCCTCTTTTCCAGACTGGAACCCCCATTCTACAGGATCTTCTACAACAGGCAGCAGCCTCTATGAATCTGGACCTACTTCTCCAGTCTGGAGCATTCATTTCAACAGGATCCTCTTCTCTAGACTGGAATCTCAATACAACCGGACTTTCTTATCTCGTCTCCAGATTCCATTTCCACCGAATTACCCACCACTTGGAGCCTCTCTTTCTACAGGATTCATTTCTCCAGGTTAGAATTATTATGTCTTTTAGTAGGATCATTTCTCCAGATTTTAGTCTCGTTGCAGAGTCTATTCCGTATGGTGCTTTGGTAATTCCTTCATATATTTTATGTTCCTCAGTATTTTAATTCTGAGTTTCTTCTTAGCTCTACTTCTCAGAAAGTTTAAAATTGTACAAAGTTCCAAGATTCATGATAAACAATATACAATAGTCACATGCAGACCAAATCTTCTCAAGTAAACATTTATTGTTTAGAATGACATTTGTAGTGTTCATGTGCCATGGAAGACATCACAGAAGTTGATCATAAAACGTTTATGTCAAGTGCCCTTGACACAAGTGTTTATTCTTTTTGTTACAAATTAGTCTATTCATTTAGTTTAAACATATTACACGTGGAAATAATAAACTTGTTTTAGGACTTCTAATCTTTAAAATATAGCCACAGTGCTATCATTATTGGAAACGTTCCTTTTTCAGTACCCCGGTAAATTGAGCAGACTTGTTCCATGATCAAACATTCTCTGGAATGATGATAAAGTCATGTTCAGGCTCCCTTGGTGCTAAAACTAGCAAAATCTTACTTCACAGCAAGAAATCACCTGATTTCTGTTTGTGAGCTGTGACTATCCACAAACATGAGGTTCCAGGTAAATGGCGATTAGGATCCAGCATGTTGAAACACCACATAAATGTTTCATTTAAGGTAATTACCGCACATCCTGTGACTGCTGACGCTGATGGAGTCTACACTGCGAAGGAGAAATCCTGTTCTACTTCTGTTCTGCTGCTAATCAGGAATATATCTTATGGCTGCTCCCCTGCTTCTACCATTTCTTTGATGCGACAAAATGGTCATCAGTCACCTGTATGAATGATACAGCTACAATTCTTACAGAGGCAACTAGACAAGAAGAGGGGAGAAAAAAAAAGAAGGGAGACCATGAGTTGAGCTTGAAACAAACTTTATTACATTCAGTGTTCAGCTTTGATTCATCCAGGCCTGTAACTTCTAAGGATCATATCTCCCCAACAATCCTTTCCTTGGCTGCACAGATTTTATTGAGGCAAAAATGGGAGTGTCCTGCTGATCAGGGTGTGGTCAAGGAGCGTCAGCACGACCAATGCAAATTGCAGGCACAAGTGTGTCCCGATTTATTTATTTTATTTATATTGTAGGTGTTGGCAAGTATAATTGTTTCCTATTTTATTAGAAATATTTTTTTTGCTAAAGAATTCAAGAGAAAAATAGTCTGAATAACGATCAATAGCAAAAAAAAAAGGGACTGGTTTTGAAAAACATAGATATTTGGCAGCCGTTATAGGTCCAACCATATCCAAATGCAATATGTAAACATGTATTATTAAATGTGTCTTTTGGGTAGAAATGTGTGCCCAGTGCTTGCCATAATCCTGAACTTGCTCATAAACTCTCATGTATTTGAAAATGGTCAAGCAAAACAGTGATATGGATTATTTTCTCTATGATGTATAACTTTCAGTGCTAACTTGTGATTTTGGTCAAATATAAATAGCAGCATTAAATTGAGCCAACATTCAGGGCACTTTTTGTGTGGCCTGTGGCAACGTTCATCTGTGAAAATATCGCATTGAATTGCCAAAATCTTGAAACATTTCATATTACACAATCTAATAATTATAGTCCACGATCAACAGGGGAAACGTAGTGTAATGTGTCTTTTATGTAATCTGATCTGTATGGTTTATTCGAAGCTTGCATTCTATATTGGTTCTTGTTGCAATATTTACTGTGGGTGTCCATCTTGTTTTTTTAGGAGATAAAAATATGTAGGACAGATATTTTCTGTGCATAAACAGTGACAGCTCATTTATCAATGCTAATGATAAGGAGCATGGGGTTAATTGCAAAAAGCATGGCTAATAAAGCTACATATAAAGTATAGCAGTATTTTTCTATTACTATGACATGCTATTCCCCTGGATATGTGTCTTGTTAAGTAGTTACACTAATCATCAGGAAACTGATAACATTGTTTTTATTGGCTTAAGGTTGTAACTGGTTAAGGAAAAGCCACAATGCAACTTCTATAATATAGAGTTTTAGTATGTCCGACTACTGGTCTCAGGAATCCTGGTTGGGTATGCTGCCACTCATAGAACTACAAGCGCCAGCACTACCGTGGTGACCACAGCATACTGGCTTTGGTTTTTCCTTGCTAAATGGGACCAGCCCAGCCTATCACAGCCTGGTGCTGGGTGCAGCTTTCGCCCTATGATGTGATTGTCCCCACATTATCTTTAATCGGGCGAGGCTATGAGTGCTGGTACTCTTTTCACTTTGGGCTGGGGGCCTAATCTGTGCTTTTATATATTTTCTCTTTTTATTTAATACACATTAAAAATGACGGTCATGATGATGATGATGACTGGTGTATCTTCTATGTGATCACATCAAGATACACTTAGGGGCAGATTAAATTTTTCTTTAAAACAACGCAGCTGTGGGATTTGTATGAGGCCCATAGAGTCCCACCATTGAAGTCTAACCCATTTACTAGAGAAAATAAACCCCTTTGTCATTCTATTGGATTGTAACAGAGAATAACTACAACTTAGATATATAGGAAAAATAAATAAATAAAACATTTGTACTTCTGTTTCTGTGTTCTAGCAAACCGGGAAACTGCCTTTGTCCATGCTATAAGCTCGGCTGGAGTAATGTATACACTGACCAGGAACTGCAGCCTCGGAGACTTCGATAATTGTGGTTGTGATGATTCCAGAAACGGACAGCTGGGTAAGAAATGGGATGGCGCTTTATTGGTCTCTGTGGTCCAAACAGCTTATGTTCTGTCCAGCTAACAGCAATATCACTAGAAATAGTGTTATGTGGGACTTTAGATTCCACATATGTATTGTATGTATCCCGCAGTGTATTGTGTCTGTCAGAGCAGAGTGTACCCTGCCCTGTATTCAATAAGAGGCATTTCTTCAGTTCTGCTTCTAGTTGACGACAGACGTGCGTATTCACCAATGACGTATGTTTTATTTAAAAAAAAATGCAGAATACATTTGATTTGCGTGCCTTAATGTATCAGGCCCTATATTTCCAAACACTCTAGAACACAAGCATTTTTTTATTTTGTTCCATTAATTTATATATTGGTATAACATTGTCAGTACAGTGTAATATTAGTATATTATACCTAACAATAAAAGACTGTGAATATGTGTGCTTTGATAGCATAAACTGATTGTTATTAACAGGGATGTTCGGGCTCGGTTTTCTGAAAACCAAGCCCACCCGAACTTAGGGGATCCGAGTAGGCTGCGAGCCGGCTCAGTACTTCCGCGCGTCCTCGGCTCTGAATCAAGGCAAAACGTCATTGTTACGTTGTCGGATCTCGCAGGTTTTGTATTCCATAAGTGCCTCGCTCCCCAGGAGATCCAGCGCCATTACTCACACAGAAACAGGGGTAGCAGTGTTCTTGTCACTCTCCAGTCTCCAGTACCATTGCTCAGTGTCATTGCTCACATAGAAACAGGGGTAGCAGTGTTCTTGTCACTCTCCAGTCTCCAGCACCATTACTCACATAGAAACAGGGGTAGCAGTGTTCTTGTCACTCTCCAGTCTCCAGTACCATTGCTCAGTGTCATGGCTCACACAGAAACAGGGGAAGCAGTGTTCTTGTCACTTTCCAGTCTCCAGTACCATTGCTCAGTGTCATTGCTCACACAGAAACAGGGGAAGCAGTGTTCTTGTCACTTTCCAGTCTCCAGTACCATTGCTCACAAAGAAACAGGGGTAGCAGTGTTCTTGTCACTCTCCAGTACCATTGCTCAGTGTCATTGCTCACACAGAAACAGGGGAAGCAGTGTTCTTGTCACTCTCCAGTCTCCAGTACCATTGCTCACACAGAAACAAGGGTAGCAGTGTTC
The DNA here is from genome assembly GCF_038048845.1 of Mixophyes fleayi. Classification (NCBI taxonomy): domain Eukaryota; kingdom Metazoa; phylum Chordata; class Amphibia; order Anura; family Limnodynastidae; genus Mixophyes; species Mixophyes fleayi. The sequence goes on from NC_134407.1 coordinate 56,909,254, forward strand.
TTGTCACTCTCCAGTCTCCAGTACCATTGCTCAGTGTCATGGCTCACACAGAAACAGGGGTAGCAGTGTTCTTGTCACTCTCCAGTACCATTGCACACACAGAAACAGGGGTAGCAGTGTTCTTGTCACTTGACAAAAATTGACTGGAAATTAATATTATTGAGGTTAATAATAGTGTAGGGATAAAAAAGAGCCAAATCGGGATCCAAAACCAAAACACGCTAGGACGGTTTTGCTAAAACCAAAACCCGAAGTTAATCCAGATCCAAGACTAAAACCAAAACATTGGGGTCAGTGAACATCTCTAGCTATTAATGGGATTGCACACGTTTCTGCTTCTTTTAGTTACTACTTTGGATAAACATAACAATGTATATAATAACACATACGGGTATGGATTTTGATCTTTCAATTTTCAGTTTAAAAAATATCTTCCAACATGAATAAGTGGGAACCCAATACCATGAAAAAAGAATGTTTGTTGTGTAACATAATTATAAGAAGAATTTTAGTATTTACCATTTCCCCTTCTTTTTAGGCTATTATTATGGATTTACAAAAATATTGCCACCTTTGCAGTTGTTTTTTAATAATGCATCATTTTGTCCAGAAAATTGTTGAAGTGAAGTGATAGCTTATACCACACAGAAATCCTTAAATGGGCTGGACAAAAACGTTTTAGTAATAATTAGACTTCAGGCAGGCGATTCTCCTTCACTTTGAAACTGAATTCAGCTGTGGTGAGTATGAAGCGCAAGCAATTTAAAAATCAGTCATTAAATCAGCTTGAATAGAGAAAATGACTCATTCTCCAGTTTTGCGTCACTGTGTGTTCTGCAGTGAGCAAGAAGAAAGTCTGAGTCTCAGGTCTGAGGTCAGACAGAAGACTGTAGCCAAGCATGGACAATCGCATGGCTACAAAGCAATTTCCAGAGACCTTGATGTTCCCCTTTCCACCATGCGTAATGTTATTAGGAAATTTAAAGCTTATGGCACTGTAGCCAACTGCCCTGGAAATAGAAAACTTGATTGAAAAATATAGCTCAGGATTGTTCAAATGGTGGGGAAAGCAATCCTCTCAAACAGATTCAGGCAGACCTTCAGACACAAGATATAATAGTTTCAACTTGCACCATCCATCTCCACCTTAATGAACGGGTCTTATATGAAAGGAGGCCCATGAGGTCCCCCCAGCTATATGACAGACATAAGAAAGTCCGACTTTAGTTAACCAAACATCTGAACAAGCCAAACTCCTTCTGGGAGAATGTCCTGTAGACAGATGAGACGAAATTAGAGCTTTTTGGTAAAGCATATCATCCCTATGTTTACAGAAAACAAAAAGAAAAGGACACTGTCCCTACAGTCAAACATGGAGGAGATTCAGGGATGTTTTGGGGATGCTGTGCTGCACTTGGCACTGGGTGTCTTGAATGTGTGTAAGGCATCATGAAATCACCATATGATTATGGAGCACAATATTGAACCCAGTGTCAGAAAGCTGGATTTCCATTGAAGGTTGTGGGTCCTTCAGCAGGACAATGACCGGAAACACACTTCAGAAAGCACCAGGAATTTTTCAAGACAAGATGTTGGACTGTTCTGAAGTGGCTAGCAAGCAGTCCAGATGGCAATCTTATAGAGCACGTGTGGAGAGATCAGAGAAGACACCTTCACATCTGGGAGAACTGGAGCAGGCTGCACAAGAAGAGTGGAACAAACTGCCAGGAGAGAGGTGCAGAAAGCTCATCTGTGGCTATAGGAAGCGGTTGAATACAGTTATTTTGACCAAAAGCTGTGCTATCAAATATAGTCTAGGGTGTCAATAGTTTTGTCAATGCCATTTCTTTTCATTTTCTGATTTGAAAGGATATACAGTATTACATTCAAATTCAAAAACAAAGGTTCTGTAACAGAGAAAGGATTGTGAAGACCAATTACGGTTGTTAATTTCACCCTATGTTTAGAGTAAATACAAAATGTGAGTTTTCTGAAACAAGTGCAAGGGTGCCAATATATTTGTCCATGATTGGTTGATTCTGAACTACCATGGCAACAACAGTCACATAATGTAGTAAGTGGAGATTTTGGAATATGCCTCTGAGCTCTGTCTGCTACTCTCTCGGCCATCCCAGAATATGCAGAGAGCAGTAAGTCTGTATCTGTGTACAGATTGACAGTGTCTGTGTCCAGAAGCATCTTTTTGTTTGTTGACAAGAGAGCTTTTGAAAGGGAGATAATGATTTGTAGAAGCTACGAAAAATGTAGACGGTAGAAGGTAAGAAAAATTATTATCAGGTCCATGCTGAAAAGGTACTTAAAATGCTATTTAACGAAAAAATAATCTAACTGGGATTAAATGTTTGCACAAGTCATTTGTTAATCAGCCTAAACAACTGCACTGCAATGCATTGTTGTGAACAGATGTAGCCATTCACATTTATCCTCAGATTTATGGCCTTTGTGCACTAAAGTGTAAAGTCTTGTCCACACATATATCCAGTATTCTATTTTTACTCCACTAGAGCAAGTATTTTGTCCCCTCACTTTAACTAGTAACCTCTATATGATAGGTGGAACATGGCTGAAATCAGAGGCGGAACTAACAGGTTGTGTGCCCTGGTGCAAAAATTTGCTTTAAGTGGACGCCAGCGGTTCGGCAGTGGGCCCTATTGCCATGCACCAGCGCACAGCTGGTGGTTCCACCACTGGCTGAATTCTATTAGTCAAATTATCATATACAATAGAGTATATAGAGCTGTGAAGTTCTGCCACTGTCTAAGTCTAACTGCTATGGGGCTTTAGATGTGAGTGGTGCTTGTTTTTGCTATGGGTCCCAGTACTTTTGGTTCACTCTTTTGTGAGCATGAGTTTGGCTCATGTGCAGTGTAGTGAATGGGCCACCTCACTTCCTATCCCCATAGCAGATACACCGCTGGAAGTGGCGATAGTTCTGCTTTTGTTCTACATACTCTATTGTAGAACATCATTTTTTTTAATAGAAGTCAGCTGTACTTACATATTTAAAGAATATATGCATAGCGACGGGGAAGACGGGACTGCAGTGCAGTTACTTATTGCAAGCCCAACCTAGGCTGTGCGCAAATCCTCAGGGGTGTGACCATACAGACCAGTAGGAAGCTATTGATCTGCACAATCACTCTCACGCCAACCACAGTCCGGCTCTTATTGGACCAGAGCACCATCAGCTTAACCCCACCTTATCACTGCCAACGGGACCTTAGGGGATGGCCATGCACTTATACACACCCAATGTCCTCTGTGCATATATGCAGCTCTCTTTATATAAATACTGTGATGGTACTGCATTATATTGGGGGGATGTGACGGGTGAACTTCAATCAGAGATTGCAATATAATGGAGGTTATTTACAAGCCAAAATATCTGGGCACGGAGCCTTTTGTTTTACGCAAATGCATCAGGTCTTTGTCCTTGTGCATAGCAAGCCCATTATTATTATTAATATTATTTATTATTATAATTGATTTGTAAGGCACCAGAGTACTCTGGGTGGGGGGAAAGCAAAGCATAAATAAAAGAGGGACATACAAGGAAGGCGAATAAATGTAGACGTGAAAAGAAAAGGTGTCTCCTAGCCTGACCACTACTGACCTCATGGGTATTGCCAACACCAATGATCTCAGGTGCTCATTTGAAGTGTAACTGACAATAGTAATGAGAGTCCAGTTGCTGAGATTGACAGGTGCTGTAAAGATTAAACACAATGCAAAATGTTATAACCATATGTATTCTATTAAGAGGTATGTTTTACATGATGTCAATGAATACATATCATATTACTGGTCAGACTACCCTGTGCCTTTAAGTCTAGTTTCTCATCTGTACTAAATACATTTGTCCATATACATTGACATTTATAAAAACTTTGAAAGGCATAGATTGAAAGCTCTTTTCTATGAAATGTTATTCGCTTCCACTTTAACATATTCATTGACTTGTATTGTTTTCCTTCTTGCAGGAGGACAAGGGTGGCTGTGGGGAGGCTGCAGTGACAATGTGGGTTTTGGAGAGGCCATATCTAAGCAGTTTGTGGATGCATTAGAGACGGGACAAGATGCAAGAGCGGCCATGAATCTCCATAATAACGAGGCGGGAAGGAAGGTATAGTTATACTCTGAATGTATATTGATATTGAAAATTGTATGTAATAAAAACAAATAGAATAAACATATCCAGTAAGTAAGAATACAATCAATATATAAAATACAATACAAAATAGTAGTGGTTAAGAGTTACAGGAAAAGAAGTAGATTTAAGTTTCATGATGCTATTTACGTCTTGTGGTGCTACAAAAAGGTTTTAACATGGCTGCTGTACTTAATTGTCTATAAGAACAGTGATATGAACATATATTCTGCCACATGTACCTCCAAAAAAGAACTGCTGCAATTGGGATCCTGAGAGTATTGATAGCCTGTCCTTTGTCTCAATTGTCCTTCAAAAATTCCAGATTTATATCTGGGCAGTTCTAGGATTTTCACCCTTCTGACTTCCCCAGAATGAAAATGAAAAAGTATCATACTTTTGGGTCTTTATCATTGTGTTAATGACACTTTCTGAAAATTCTTTTCTACACACATTGAACTAATTGTCCACACCTTCAGGCACAAGCCCAGCAAATTGTACCCTAGTGCTGCACATCCTGTCTGTTTGGCAAAGGTCAGGGTTCTTCCAATGTCATGTTCAGTGCTAAGGGAAACCAAGGTGTTAATGGTTAAAATGGGTAGCATTGCTTTGACCTTCATCTCTTCCAGATTGATTTTTCTTGTAAAGTCCACTGTGACATTGTCCTCTCCAGCTACATGAATCAGAGATTGAAAGTAGATTCAGTTACTCCCATTGAAGTACTTTCATTGCTTCTTGTATCAATTTTTTGGTTCCTTTGATTGAGGAACGTCACTACTGTTCTGTTGTCTCACTGCCCTTGCAGATGTTCCTGTGAAACTCGTCTCTGAAAAGCTTGCATTCCTTGCCAGACAGATTTAATTCCCAGAAAATTTGGGGGAAAACTCATTTTGTAATCTTTCCATCTCCCTTCAGTCGCTCCTTTAAGAGTGCTGCACACCCGAATTTGTGCATCTGTGGTTATACAAATATAGTTTGGTTTCTGTAGACATATCATCATCATTTATTTATTTAGCGCCACTAAGTCCGCAGCGCTGTACAGCGCTGAATTTCTGATCTTTGAAATCTATAGAGGTCATGAAATCTCTATAGCTGCAAGCACAGAATCCATGCAAAATATGTTACTTCTGATTAGTTGGTTGAAGTTTTGATCTAATATAGTCCTGCAGGTACTCATTGTTTTTTGAGCAGAGGAACTTCAGTAATGACACTTAGCAGATCCAGTTTTTGACTGTTGTCTGATTTTGGACCTCTCTGGAATTTGCAAGACTAAAAATATATACATTGTTTGTATTTCTCTTAATTCCATTCGAGAAGCCATTACTGAGGTTTTGTTGAGCACACTGGTACTCTAATTCAGATCCAGGTTTGTTTTAACAAAGCTAGTCTGTCCCCTACTTATGATCCCTGGACTCATTGACCTTCATTGTGAGATAGAACTTTTGTTGCTTCTTAAAATCTTGCCTTTTTAGATGTTTTGAGAGCAGTGTGCCTAGTATACTCTCTCAGCCAGCAATGCGTTTATGAACCTATATTACTGTCACACGCCGGTCCCATAAATAGGTGCCGGCGTTGTGACTTTCATCTAGGAACGGTAATTGAGCTTACTCCTGCTTCTGAGACACTATTTTTACACAGGTGTTCCTTGCTACCTTGTTCTGGACCTCCTCCCGATTCTCATTTGTTCTGGAGTATTATTTAAACTATCCATGGTCCTTGGCTTGTTGCCTGTTCTTCGTGTTACTCAGTCTGCATTAGGATCTGGCTGCCAGTACTTGACCTCCTGTTTGTCCACCGCTGTTCACCTGCACGCTGAACTTCTACAGTGAATTATTTGCTGCACCTGTGGCTAATCCTACGGCTCAAGTTTCCATTTCTTCCCGGCTGGGGCAACATCGCTACTACTTCATGGATAAATCTACTGCCGAAGGTACCTGTCACTTGTAGTTCCACGCTGGGCTTGTCTGAAACTCCTCTCCGCTGTTCACCTGCACGCTGAACTTCTACGGTGAATTACTTGCTGCACCTGTGGCTAATCCTACGGCTCAAGTTTCCATATCTACCCGGCTGGTGCAACATCGCTACTACTTCATTGATGTGTCTCCTGCTGAACTTACCTGTCATCTGTAGTTCCACGCACGGCTCAGATACACTTCGCTCCTCTGCTACTTCTAGGTAACGAACTGTTTGATGTACTTATGCTCATTCTTGTCATTTGGGATTGTCATCTGTAGAACCAACAAGTTCAACGCTTATTGCTTTTTATAAAGAGAATTACCGTGATACCAGTAACCCACCTGCTACATTGAATCATTGTTGTTTTCGGATCAGCCAGTTCTACATTATCACTCTGTCTGGACTATTGCTGTACCAGTGATTCACATCTATCTGCCATGTGTTACGTTATTGGATCCAAGCATTCTCCATTTATCATCCTTGCGTTTGAACTGTTGTTTTACTCGTCCCATGCCGTTGTCAAGGGTTACCAACTATGAAGTAGCATGATGTATCTGCATTTTGTACTCTGACCAATTTGCCGTGTTTTGTATCTGCCGATATATATATATATTCTTCATTCTATTGTACCATCAGCCAATACATTACTTTGCAGCATTACCACTATCTCCAGTGTTATTATTATTACTAGCGATGCTTGTGAGCCGTGAACTTTTAATCCTGTGAATATCATCATCCTCATTGTTCATTGTGTGTTGCCCCCACTACCCTCTGCTAGTTCTTGTCTGGGAGACCGCGACCTGCGGAATAGGAGCAGCGGAGTCCATATTCCCTTGCGCGGATCCCTGGTGAATACCTCCTATCCGTTAGACTCCGCATTCCTGACTGGGCAAGTCCTATCTAAACAGAGGCAAGGGATCTACAAAATCATTCAGAGTCGTGACAGTAAGAACAGGCCCTAATGTCGGATCCTCCGGTGGAGCCTTCCGCAAAGGATATGCTACAGCATCTTGTTGCTCGAGTTGAACATCAGGACAATACACAGCGCCAGTTGCTACAATGCCTTCAGACACTTGCTGGTCGTCTGGATACGCTTCAAGCAATTCAACCAGCAGTATCAGTTTCTCCTCCTGAGCAACCTTCGGGACATCAGGCCTCCCTTGTGACTTCCTCAACGCTCAGGTTACCTACTCCGGCCAAGTTTGATGGGGACCCTAAATTTTGTTGTGGCTTTCTCAATCAGTGTTCAATTCAGTTGGAACTTCAACCGAAAATTTTTCCTACTGATAGGTCTAAAGTTACATATGTGGTCTCCTTATTCAATGGCCAAGCCTTAGCCTGGGCTTCCCCACTGTGGGAGAGGGATGATCCCCTTCTTTCTGATTATGCTTCCTTTTTGCTGATTTTCCGTCGGATTTTCGATGAACCTGGTCGGCTCTCCTCTGCCTCCATGGGTATACTCCGTTTACACCAAGGGAATCATTCAGTGGCGCAATATGTCATTGAATTCCGCGTGTCATGTGATGCGGCCGCCTGTGCGCCCCCCGGGCTGAAACTTGCCAGCCCGCGCCTGGCCTCTCTCCACTGGCATATTTCCATCACCATTACTAAAGAAAGCCTCATTTCACCCATAATTCTCTACCCTTTCCCTAAAACTACTTGAGCGAATGTTTACAACCACTTATTTCACCTTTACTAATCTCACTCTATTTTCAAGTCTCTGCATTCGGGCATCTGCCTCAAATATTCCACAGAGCGCACTCACAAAATGATCAGTGATCGCCTTACAACAAAGTTTAAGGGTAATTTTCCATAATTAAACCCCTGACCCTCTTTCCTGCTTTCAACACTGTTAGGTCACCCCTCTTCTTGTGCACAACCTACACTCCATTGGCCTTTGTGACACAGTTATTTCCCGGTTCGCTTCCTACCTATCGAACTGCTCTCTACTCCCACTATATATTGTGGTCCCTCTGCTTTTCTCACTGTACACCTTTTCTGTTGGAGAACTATTTTGTTCATTTGGCCTCCCATAGCACCTCTATCTACACGAACATCCAAATCTACCTCTCCTTCACTAACTTCTACCCTTCTGTATTATCTTTTGTATCTAACTGTCTCTCTGCTATCTCCGCATGGATGTCTCAAAGTTACCCAAAATGTTTAACATATCCAAAACGGAACTTATCTTCCCCACCACTCTGAAAATGCCTACATTGGTTCCGTGTCCTTCAGAATCCAGTTGAATTTACTCACCCTTATCTACAAAGCGCTCAACACCGCCACTTCATACATATCAGATCTCATCTCAAAATAATCTCCCAAGCACCCTCTTAGATCTACCGCTGACCCGTGCTTTGTCTCTTGTAGCCACCTCTCACCCCGCCTCATCTATATTACCCACACTAATGCACCATCACAACTTGTTCATTTGTTCCTCTCATTTCAGCTGTGTCAATTATAATGTAAGCTCTCTTTCATAAGGCGATACTCCCTACTCTTTGTATGTCCTGTTTTCCCCACTTTCCAGCACTGTGGAACACTGACACTGTACAAATCAATGATAATAATAGTAATCTGTATGTTGTGCTGCATATGCTATTAGTAAAATGTGACCCTGTTTAACAATTATTACTGTACTTAAATCTTCCCTCTCACACAGGCAGTGAAGAGCACTATGAAGAGGACATGTAAGTGTCATGGGGTATCTGGAAGCTGCACTACCCAAACTTGTTGGCTTCAGCTGCCTGAGTTTAGAGAGGTGGGCTATTATTTAAAAGAAAAATATCACAAAGCCCTAAAAGTGGATCTGCTGCAGGGAGCAGGTAACAGTGCAGCGAGCAGAGGCGCCATAGCTGAAACGTTCAGCTCTATATCCAAGAAAGAACTTGTTCATCTGGAAGACTCCCCAGATTACTGCCTGGAGAACAAGACGCTGGGACTTCTGGGTACAGAAGGCAGGGAATGCCTGAAGAGAGGCAAGACGCTCAGCAAGTGGGAAAAGAGAAGCTGTAAGCGTCTTTGTGGAGACTGTGGCTTGGTTGTGGAGGAGAGAAGAGCAGACATGGTCTCCAGCTGTAACTGCAAGTTTCACTGGTGTTGCGCTGTTAAGTGTGAGCAGTGCAGGAAAAGTGTAACCAAATACTTCTGTGTCAAAAAGGAAAAGCGTGAGAGGAGTGGAGGCGGCATTGTTCGCAAGAAGGAAGCAAAACTAAAAAAGACATTTTAAACCCTCTCTCATAACTACTTCATATGTAGCTGAACACTAAGAATAGATTTGCCTAACTGGTGAGCCTATAGAATGATATGGTTTCCGCCAATAGTTACCAATTGGACTAATGCACAAGTGAAAACATGCAATGGATGCTGTATTGCGCTAAAAACAGAATTTTAATTAATATATTTTTAGGTTTTTCACTTATTTTAATTTAAACAGCTCTTAAATCGCTCTTAAAATCCAGTTGTGTTGTACTTGGTGATAGAGCCGTTTTCTATCACTTTTCAAAGCCTCCATGGTTGCAAAAAAAAAAAAAGCTTTGCTTAGAAACCGGTCTTTTAGCAAAACAGTCTGTCATTGGACTTCAATTCCCAGCATGCTTTATCAATCATCATGCTGGGAGCGTTGGCTCAACTGCTGCAGTCGTCTAAAAATAAACAATGCCCGACAGTTGCACAGTGTGCCGCAGGCATTGTTTAGGAACTCTAAAACTGAATTACAGGCTAAGTAAAGAAATCCACTCTGAAGTCTCAATAATCTCTTTTCAGACCTAGGACTGTTAAACGCACAAATATAATCCAAAAGGTATTTGATGCAGATAAGAGTTCTTAGGTATAGACAGGAAAACCCCAAGATAAATAAAAAAAAAAATAATGTCACTATACATGTCATCCAATTTATTTTCAGGTCAAACTGTCCCAGACCTAACCATATCTACCAGTATTATTTTGTATACACCAGTAGGTTATAAAAACACACTAGGAGGAGCATAAATCATCAATAACAAAAACAATTTAATTGAGACTATTGGCTACAACACTGATAAGCCATGATAATCAATCGAATATCCTTTTTTTAGGAGTCTAGTCACACTAAAATGTCTAAAATGCATTTATATTTCATTTTACACAGCAGATTAAAATTGTGATTTAATGTTAATTTTCATTTAAAATTGTATAAAAGAGAAATCCCACCCGTCGTAAAGGGCTCAAAAAATATATTATTTGCCAACTTTACCAAATGCTCTTTGGTATAAACAACACTTTATTACTCTTACTTGAATATATCATTCTGTTTTTATTGAACAATTTAGACATTTGGCCACTTGTTGTGTAAATTGTCACTTGTTATTTCTTAATTTGCTGGTCACGGTCACCAAGGGAATCTTATTGCAGTTTCCTATTACTAACCACTAATAATTGTCCTAAGAGAGATTGAGAAAATGTCTTAATGAATTTGTATATAGAAAGTGAAGCACTTTGTAAGTTTAATTTATTGCACAGGTACTGAAGTGTATACATAACACAAGTGTGTCAATTCAGTACTAATAAGTACTTGATTACTGTGCTGCATTGAAGTCAATGGCATGCTATGTTGGGTGTATGTTTTATATCCTATATCTGGCGTACTGGCAGCAACAGTTGTAGAGGTTACTGAACTTTGCGCAATTTATGCTGATATTGTGTGCTGCACAAACAGACTTTTAACAATCATTTAATAGGAAGTTAAGACTCGACACTCCGTGTAATATGTAATGTAGAGGTACAACTCTCCGACATGATGGCAAGCTACTGGCTGAGCATTCTGGGAGTTGTAGCTCAACAAAACATGGTCGGGTTGCCTGAACCCGATGTATGCATAAGTGTCTGTGTAAGCTTGTAAAGATATGTAGGATGTTTATAAATAACTAAAATATTACTGTTTCTGTATGTTTTGTAGAAAATGCAATAAAATCAGCACCAACCTGCTTTTTTTAAATATACTTATGGCTGAAATTTGTTTTTCTTTCATTCCACATAAATTAGAAACATTAAATTAAAATTCATATCCAACAACATAAAAAACAAATGTCTAATTTAATGATTTATGTGTGTTAGAAATGTTATGAAATAGTTTTATCTCATGGTATTTCTGCATTCATCTATCAAAACCATTATTTATTGCAACAGTCCATCAATGGAAAGGACAGCACTGCTGTGTAGTTTATGTGAGTAATATAAATATATATACACACACACTACTTGGCTGTGTGGACTGTCCTATAGCTGATCGTACCAGCATGGTGTCTGGCCTTGGACGAGAGGTGCCATTCTTCTTGAGGACTTGTCAATGTCACTTACAGGTCTTCCCTGTCCACCTTCCTCCTCATATAAAAGATTATTATTTATCAATGACCTCACCACTGGCTGCGGATAGCCAAATGAGCCAGTTGTTCTGCAGTGTACTGATTGAAAACCAGGGGTTTAATGGGACGGAGACCTTGTGCCATGTCTCTGTGCTACTGGCACCACCTAGAAACATGCAGTAACCAGAATAGTCTCTGTGAGCTAAATTAAAGCTCTCCTGTAGTGTGATCTGACAACATCACACAATGTCCACTCCCACAATGCCTAGCGGGTACTGGTAAATGCAGACATTGAGCAGCACAGATTCTACACACAGTGCTTTCACATTTATATTCCTCCAAACACCGATAACAGAGGAATCAATTGAGGTTAGAGTCCCTTTAATTTATCATCTTTGGTAAAACAACTTAACAACTGTCTGGCTGCCCATTACCTTTCTACGTTGTCACTGCACCCCTATTGCTGTGATACATATGTGGCGGGCAGCAAATTTTTCCATGTGCACCACAATTATTGGCCCATGCTATAAGTGAATACTGTGTGCAGAAGTCTGAGGACCTCCTCACACACTGTTGAGTAGAAGCTATGGCTTAGGAATAGGGATAAGGATTCCTTTAATAGGGAAGTTTCGGTCTGGACCTGCCATGAATACTTAACAAAATGATCACTTACAGCGCTGAAAGGGTCACACATACAGGAATGCCAGCATCAAACAGAAAGCTGTAACATAAAATGAAATAGACATAGGGCAATACAGTCCCAACAGTTGAATGGGGTATCCACAATATTAAGGCAGATAGACCCGCTTCCAGATGTGTTCCAGATAGTCAAATAAAGGATAACCACGTGAAGGGGCCCCCCCTTAGTTGTATGCTTACAAGCTAATTTCTTTGAATACAGCACATCAATCAAAGCTCGATAGGGATGTTAGTCGCTGACTTCACCGCATGCTCCAACAAGAAAACATGTACAAAAAAATAAAATCATAGCATAATACCATTTATTAAATGACAGTAAATGTCTAAAAAATCCACAGAGCTAGTCTGCTTCTAGGTGCGTACCTCAAGGCAAAATAAATACAGCATGTACGTTGTAACAAGGATAATACCCCAAAGTCCAAACGGCTTGTAGCTGCTGCCGCTGCCCTCTGGTCGTCCCAGCAGTCGTTTCCCTGTTAAACCAACGCGTTTCGAATCACGGAGATTCTTTGTCAAGGTGTAAGCATACAACTAAGGGGGGCCCCTTCACGTGGTTATCCTTTATTTGACTATCTGGAACACATCTGGAAGCGGGTCTATCTGCCTTAATATTGTGGATACCCCATTCAACTGTTGGGACTGTATTGCCCTATGTCTATTTCATTTTATGTTACAGCTTTCCGTTTGATGCTGGCATTCCTGTATGTGTGACCCTTTCAGCGCTGTGAGTGATCATTTTGTTATGTATATCTGTTTGGGGAAGCAGGTGGCTCCTCTTATGATGACTTAGGCTGCTTTTTGGTTATCATTAGCGCTCATTCTTGATATTATCAATATATATCTGCCATGAATACTATCACTCTGACATCAAGTTGCAGCTAGCATACATGGGCGACCTGATGAACTTCAAGCTCTGCAGATGCAGCCTACTAACTTTCAAAAGAGTTGCACATTGCCCTCAATATCAGTAATAATTTAAAATAATACACATAACCACACATCTGGCCTTCTCTCTCTTACTCTGCTCCTGTTTTATCCCTCCCCGTGGGCACATTGGAGCTGCGAGCTGAAATCCAGCAAGAGATTACGTATTAACTGTATTAGTTTTTCCACGGCGGAACCCGCCGACAATTGAATATGTCCCATTATAATAAGAGTTGAATAAATGTATATTGTATAAATGTATATCACAATAAAGTTACATTACTACATGCGCCCAGAAACCACAATATACATTTATCCAAAAATAAAAATATTTTTTCTAAACAAAGCAGCGTCAAAGTTACATCCACACCCTCAAAGCTACGCTTGCCACAAAATACCCTTAGATCCCACATATACTCTAACTCCCTATCTGACTCCACGTCCCTAACACCCCACATCCCCCTTGCACTACTAATAAACTAATGAGCCCTAATTAATAACTAAAGGCCACTAATTAACAATTCATACTTCATCCCCATAAAGGGGAGATAATTTGGTGCTGACTGCACTGTACTCAATTTATTCAATAGCAGTCAGAGCTGGGGCATAAACCTGAAAGATGTGGGGCCAGCAGGCGAAGGTTCATCATGCCGCCTGTTGCCCATCAATGTGCTAGGAGATCCAGATAACATTAGATCCAATAATGTTAGTGTGCAGGGTAGATCATCAGACTCTTTCCCCACTATTAGTATATGTAAAAGTAAAAATAATAAAACAAATATTAGAAATAAAAAAATAAACATTGTTAATAAAAACAAACTAATACAACAACATTATTGTTTCAACTATTCTACCAAAAGGAAACTCTCTCAGATAAAAAAAATTATAAAGTTAATTTTAAGAAATAAAAGAGTTATTAAAATGCACACACCAAATGTGAAAATTGGCCTGGTCATGAAGGCGAGCGGTGGGGAAAGACATCAAGTTTATAAGAAGAAAATTACATCCATTCATATACTCCTTCGTTCATATGGGAATCCCAGGCAAAGAAAACCTGGCATTGTAAGACATGGTATTGTAAGACTAGGGGGGCATATTCAATTGTTGGCGTTACACGGAAAAGTAATGCGGCGTGCGCACTATTAACGTCATAGTGCGCGTAATTACCGTTATTGCGGTACCTTTAACGCTGGATTTCAGCTCGCAGCAGTAATAACGGTAATACTTTTAACGCCGCGGGACAATCAAACAATTGAATATGCCTCTAAAAGCTATATATCCACTGGTTTCTTTAGTGATAACCAATTTAATCAAAAACAGTAGCTGGAACCGAAAAGTGAGTCTCATTTGCAAACCACACTGCAAAATGCCTCTGGATGGTCCTCCCACTGCACATCAATGTGCATGCCTAATGGCTGCTTTCAGGAGATGTCTCTGCAAACTAGAAGTGCATCCAGATGTGGGTATAGGCAGAAATATCTCAATCATGTTCACATCCTCCTTCTCTTCTATATGCATCATGATATGTTCTCTGAATATAGAAGCTTTTCCAATGAGTTTGGGATATCATTACAGAGTGCTCCCATGAGAGTTCCCAATCTGAACATCTATTCTTATTGAGCCAGCTACACTGTTATTAGGAGATAAAGGAAGGAGTGCCACGAATGGAGAATACTCCTGTGGAAGAGGGACAGGCAGGCGGGATAGCGAAACTGCTAGTTCTTGATCAATCCCTGGGAGTTTTGCCCTCACCTAAAAACTTTACTTAAGACATCTCAGTAGTTGAGCTCACAATAAAGTCACTACTGGATTTAATGTAGCCGACAGTGTGTTCAAAGCCTCCTTCACCACTTATTGGACCTGAATATTGTTCTGCAGTTCCACCCCCCCCCCCCCCAATAGCTCTACCACCACTAATACTGGAAACTACAGTGCAACATTGAGAGTTAAACCTGCTTGTACCAACTCTGAAGGTCATCTCTCAGCACATCATTGTTCTGCAATAAAATGCTCCAAACCTTATGCTCCCTGCTTCAACTATGAAGATGGCAAACTTTTTCTTTACTCCAAAATGTTTAGCCATTTTTCTCTTCAAGAAAAGATAGCCATACCTTTGTGTATATTTTCACTAGTGAGCCTTATGAAACTAGTGGGGTGACCTGACCACCCCACTAGTTGCAGCAATTATTTGGTTGCAGAAAACACACCTCATAGGCATAATCCTACCTGCAAAAGCCAAGTGTCCTAATAAAGTCTGTAATCACTGTAGCAAAACTTTGTTAACTGCAAGAGTGTGGATGAAGCCCTTTAGCTCCCCAAACTCCTGCTCTGGTAAGAAAAATAGCTGCAGAACTGTCCCAATTTCTTGCCTAGAAATGTCAGCAGTGGGCCTACAAGTTTTACTTGTGCTTATGGCATCCCGAGATCCCTGACATGCTAACATATCCCCCCAAACTAAGGACCCTCTGGGCCCGTAAACAGAAAATAGACCAGGTAATAGGAATAAGCTGAACTCTTCAAACAACTTGCAGGATACTGCATAGACCATGGAAAGGCACCTGTCTAAAAAGTAACTCCCATCAAATTTGCATCCAAGCAAATAAAAAGAAGAAGAGTGTATGAGGTGCAAAGAGCCACTTTATGTCAGTCTTTGCCGTTAATGCTCTTTTATTGCATTTTTTGTACTGCATTGTCAAAATAGGTATATACTGCCCTGCGTAACTCAGCGTCAATGGCATTGCTGACTGAACGCCCCTCTGGGTAAGAAAGGTGGTGAATCACTCTGAATGCCTCAGGCTCTTTTTCTGAAATTCTCCCAATGGTGAGACCCTCAATCCAGCAACTGTGAACCATCAAACAGACCCACAATTCTCCCTAAAGACATCTTTCTCCAATTTTTTTTGCACCACTTCTCTGCGTTCCAATGCTGATCACAAGTTCCTAAAATCCCTGAGCAAATCCTTACTTTAAAAGGATGTTCAATTTTCTTATTAAAATAGCACTCTAGCCCCAGCCCCATCCTCTCCACCTGTAATGGTGTTCCCACTGCTCTCTTAATTTATCGAAAACATCTATTGGACAGATGAAGATTGCAGCAGGCAGAGCATTCATACTGGTAATGGCACATTGTCCCTCTCCTACACTGATCCTCATTGAATACCCAGCACCTTTTGCTCAAGTCAATTGCTTAGTTTCTTGAAAGCCATCAGCCATTACCTAAAAGGGGGGGTGTTTGCCAGACATTAGAAACAGCCACCAGTCTATAATCCCTGCAGGTCTCCAATGTATGTACATATTTAATCAGGGACAAGCATTCGTGTGGTGTCTTCTCCCCAGTACTGCAGTTATGGCCAAAAGTTTTGAGAATGACACAAATATTTTTCACGAAGTCTGCGGCCTTTTATGATGGCAATTTCCATATACTCCAGAATGTAATGAAGAGCGATCAGATGAATTGCAATTAAGTCCCACTTTGCCATGACAATGAACTTTATCCAAAAAACAACATTTCTACTGCATTTCAGCCCTGTCACAAAAGGACCAGCTGATATCAGGTCAGTGATTCTCTCGTTAACACAGATGAGAGTGTTGATGAGGACAAGGCTAAAGATCACTCTGTCATGCTAATAGACTTAGAATAACAGACTGGAAGATTTAAAAGGAGGGTGGTAATTTAAATCATTGCTCTTCCTCTGTTAACCATGGTTACCTGCAATGAAACACATGCAGTCATCATTGCTTTGCACAAAAAGGGCTTCACAGGCAAGGAAGGATATTGCTGCTAGTAAGATTGCACCCAAATCAACCATTTATCGGATCATCAAGAACTTCAAGGAGAGAGGTTCAATAGTTGTGAAGATGGCTTCAGGGCGCCCAAGAACGTTCAGTAAGCGCCAGGACAGTCTACTAAAGTTGATTCAGCCACAAGATCGGGGCACCAACAGCAGATGAATATGCTCTCCTGAACCGAAAGGCCCTACTCACAGAGCACCAGTGGAACCAGTGACACTACTGCGGGCATGACCAGTTGGCCGACTTCTATTGTGTTCTTTCACACACAAATTTATATATGCTTGTAAGACATGAGTGACAGGCTTTAGGCTTCTCCATTTAAGACGGGTGAGCATGGATAGGTTGGTAAAGATTTTGGCTTAAGCACTTAAATTCTAAAATATTATCTCTTGCAGCTATACTGCCTCCTTAAAGTAATAATCACGGAGATGAACTATAGTATCAATTAAGAAATATGAGTGAGTAAAATAGTAAAAGGTATAAGATAGAGGTTTCTTATTTTCCTATGTTTTATTGACTTGAAATCATTACTTATAACAATTTGTTTTTGACTCATCCATTAGCAATAGCCTTTTTTCTTGACAGTGGAAGCAGCAGCGACTCAAATTGAATATAGAAATTGTGCATATGATTTTAACGTCATTGTTTTTTTTTTATAAATGTTTCACATAATATTCAAGACGCACATGGTATGTTTGGACATAGTGCTTGAGTGGCTGAGATAAAATTAAATCCAACAAATTATAAAAGAACAACTATATGAAAGAAGGTGATATGACAAAAATACAAGCAATACAATTAAACATAAAACTGATCCACATGAACAATGTTATTCTCACAAAAAAGAAAACGCAGTGGTGCAGAGTACCAGAGATATCAAACCACCACTCCATCTGGACAGAGGTGCTGACAGCAACGTTCATATTCCCGCTTGATCTGTGGCTACATCTCTTGTAAACAAAGTGTTAGATGCAAGAATCAGAGAAGAAAAAAGCCAGCCCTTGGTAAATCCCATTATATATGGTGCCAGCTGCTTGGCGATATAAATTCCCTATACGTATACAAGACAAAAAAACACTGTTGCTGTCAGTGCTTGTCCTTAACACTGTATATGTGTGTATCGTCAAAATGAAAACATGAGGCATTGGTTCATATTTTGATCAAAGCATTTAAGCCTGCACCCAGCGTCAATGGTGCCAACCTCTGTGAGGCTCCTTCTTATACCTATGGATTTACTCATAATACATGGTGGTTTTAAAATAGTATGATAGTAAACATTATAGGCATGATTCAAGTTTATTCGCACGTCCATTTGTGTAGTGTATTATGCATAAAACTGCTCTGCGCATGCTCTGAAATGGACATACACCAATGAACGCATTTACATGCAATTCATATTCGAACGCAAATGACATTTACTACTGCCTATGACTTGAGAGGCGAAACAGGGGAGAGAATGGATGGACTAACGTAGGCCATGTACAGTAAGGTTGCCAAGGGCATTCCTGACGCAGTTGCGGCCGATTCAAGTCCTGGGTCTTGCCTAAGTATGCATGGTATCAGCTGTATCATGTTCACCAGCTACGGGGCAGGTGTAAGTGTCCACTATTAGTGAATCATGACACAGCAAAGTCTTTGTTGTAAACACTACAACATATGCGAGCCACTAGCTAGGATAGATCATGTGTTTGCAAGTAAAATGGACTATAAAAAGGCATTGTTTGTAAGTATGCATTAAAAGCAAAATCCATATTTTATTAAAGATTATACTATTAACAGTTAATTTATTTTTACCTTATATTGCACATGTGCTTGTACGTATACTTCGGTCTATTCTTTCTACATATGGCAGAGCGCACTTAAGCCCAGATTCAAATGGAAATGCATCTTGAGATGCGGGTGGATATGAATACAGTCGGAACTACGCTCAAAATCTGTGCTTTTTTTCTTTTTTTAAACGTAACTTCTATGCAAGTTGCATTCAGACTTGAATCAGGTCTTATATGCTCCATTCAGTATATGAAAACAATGAATAATAATCTCATACAATATTCTATATTTTCGCTTCCATAAGTGGAGAGAACATATCTATGGAAGGCAACTCTTTCGTGCAGAATCTACTTTCAACTAAATTGCACTGAATGCTTTATGACCCATATGGGACAGACCCCAATATTAACTACATTTCCCACACCCCTCTACCATTCCACAGAGCTTGTTTAACAAACACCATGGCAGCCACATAGCATAGTCTCCCATTAACAAATGCATTGCCCAGACTGCTACAGACACATTGCACAGGCCTACAGTGGCAGAGAGAAGTGGAGAGCACTGAAAGTAAGCAGGAAGAAAGTAATGTGGAAACGAGAAGAGGGAAGAGAGTCTGGAGATAATACAAGTAGAGTAGAGTGTGCAATGAGGCATGTGCGCACATATATTTTATTTAACATTACAAAAACTAACAAAAGTAAACACAAATCAATCATAAAAAAAGAGAAGAAACAGTATAAAGTAAAGTATTGTTAAGTAATAAATACCCAAGACTAAGTCTAATAGAATCACAAAAAGCCACTTAACCTAAAACATAAATTGCTGCAATATAAAAAATGAATCTTGTAATAAGCATAAAATACCTAGCTGGAGTTATGTCACAGGCTATTTACATTTTCTGTGCAGCTGACTGCAATCTATTGCCAGACATATAACAATGCTGGCTGCAGTTTTGTTCAATAGGAAATATCTGGTGTGCATACAAGAAAATCTCTCACAATGGATCAAAACATTATCTCACTAATCGTTTATTCAGATAAACTACTGTGAATGTTACCAGCGGCTCTTACATAAGAGCCACTTGTATGTTAGATTTAAGAGTCTTTTTTAAAGGCACAAGAAATGAATGCACTTTAAACAAATTTAAATGTGTTGCACTCAGGACTACATTATTAAACATTTCGGCTCTAATTTGGAAATTCCAATTTTTAAAGAAACATAAAAACACAAATTAATTTGCATATCAAGTGCAATTAAGCCAAATTTGTGATTAAATAATGGTAGAAATTAGTGCTCTTTAAAGAGATATTTATTTTTAACAGGCATTGGATATAAGTAGGAATAGTTCCTTCATTGACAAAGGCTGGGTGCACACTACAAGCTTTTCACCTAATTAGTTGGCCAATCACATTATAAACGACCATATAGCCAGATACCCCATTAGTGTGTACGCTCCAACTATGAACGATTATCATTCTAAAGTACATTGTATCATTTGATTTTATAAACAGACTAAAAATATTTTTCAATGATGGAACAATGTTGTTCCAATTCTGCAGTGTGTATGCACTCACCATTGGCAGTGTAGGCAGATCCACATACAGTTTACAGCAGGGGTGTCCACAGGGCCGGTGCTAGCCTCCATGGCGCCCTAGGCATTTTTACAAAATCGGCGCCCCAGCCCCCACCCCGCAACAATCGGCGCCCTCCTCACCCCTTCTTTCCTTACCTCACCACCGCCGCCTCTCTGCTCCGTCTCCTCCCCTCCACTCACTGACACTAGTGAGTGGAGGGGAGGAGACGGAGCAGAGAGGCGGCGGTGGTGAGCAATAGCCTCTTCCCCCCTCCCCCGTGCATCTGAATGCTGTGCGGCGGCCGTGACAGGTATGGTCAGCGGTCGCCGCACAGTTTTAAAGTAATTTTCATTCTGGAGGGCGCCCTCCAGAGCCCGGCGCCCTAGGCAAGTGCCTAACCTTGCCTAATGGGAGCGCCGGGCCTGGGTGTCCAACCTTTTAGCTTTCCTGGGCCACATTGGAAGACAACGAGTTGGTTTGGGCCACACATAAAATACACTAACACTAACGATAGCTGATCATCCAAAAAAACAAACATATATATATATATATATATATATATATGAGAAAAAAAGTCACATACATATATATACATATTTTTTTTTAAAATCCCCCTATACTTACCTTTCAATCACCCTCTAGAAAATCCTCTCTAGTTATTATACTATAATCACTTTTTGTATTGTTTCGATGCAATATCAATAAGCCAGGCATTGTATATCATGGTGCCCTGACCAGGCCTGCGGTACCTGACATATACACCACTGTGACCCCTAATTGTGACTTGTTTTGCTAATTACACCACTATGTTAGTTAAAGGATAACAACTTATAATGGGCCAAAGAGAATAATATATAATGCCCCATTAGTATTACAAGTAGAAGTATGTAGCAGGGAGATAAGGTCCATGATGCTCCAGGACCAGGTGACTTTTATGCACTGGTCAGTGTCCCTTGAAATAATAAAAAGAAATCCCCCTTAACTTACCTTTTAATCGGCTTGTTCTCCTGTCCTCTTCTCTTCTTTTCTCCAATTCTTTGCTGCTGATTGTTCTTCTCGCACGGGTGACTCCTCTGTGCTGCGCTCTGCAATGGATGTTGGGCCGCACGAAGGAGGAGACCAGGGAGGGAGCCGGAGTACCAGCTGACGGGACCGCGTGACCGCAAGGTAAGTATTTTCTTTTTATTGCAGGATTTTTTTTTCCATTAACAGCGCTGCCCCCTTGCCACAACCAAAACACCTACTGGGCCACATTTACAGGTGTGCTGGGCCGCATGTTGGACAACCCTGGTTTACAGTGTGACGATCTTTTCAGCCCATGGTTATGACAGATGAAAAGCACAGATCTTGCTGTGTTATGTACTTGTTCCAGCTTAGTGAACTCTAGTGGGCTGCACATTACAATACAGTGCAATAAAATGGGCAGTATCATTTAGACGGTGGAGCTGAAAGTACCAACAATATTTGTACGACATATTGTGCGTTTAGAAAAGAAACCAATATATCATAACATAGAGCCAACACAGTTCTCAGCAAGGCTGAAGATCCACAGTATACAACCCTGCTGTATACAGGTTGAGTACGTCATTACTCAAATAATAAACATATACATTTTCAAAACTCTATGTTGGCACTGAAGAGGACAATATTATTACTATTAAAACAATATTAAAACTATTACAGAGATGTATATATACAAAACAAAAGATTTTATATAAATATTAAATAAATATTTTCAGTAAGCTATCTATCCTATTCTTTAAATGAAAGCGGAATTGTTCAACACATGTTCAGGACACCATCCAAATGTTTTGGCCTGAAAATCAAAATCTACTGGTCAATATAGCTGCTGTTGATATCCCAAAACATATCCCCCACACCTAAACTTCCCAAACATTTAAATACATGTATGCACTACGCAGCCTTCTGTTTCATAGCTGCTTCTTCTAAGAAACAGAACTCTCAGAACTCTCTCTGTCCTTTGGGAGTCTGGAATACATATACTAGCATAATGGAGAATTCCTCAGTCTCCACTTAATTTGGGCAATTGGTGCCAGTTCACTTTTTCCCTCCATTTTCCTAGTTTACTGTAGCCTCGGTGATCTCATCTGGGACCTGTCTCACCTTGAACTCCGCTTTGTGTGGACATGTGTGAGAAAAATCCCCTTCACTTTTCCCTTCCCCTCCTTAATATGAAAACATTTATATTAACCTCCAAGCACTTTACTGCGATTACAAATTGACACTATCAATCTTGACATTGTATTCACAAACCCTTTGCACAAGATATCTGCTGTTTATTGTCAAGGTTCTCCTTGTCTTTCATGGAATGGAGAGTGAAGGTAGTGCTAGGAATGTAAAGCTTCATAGATCATTGATTGGGTGTGTGGTCTCCCAGGTAACAAGAATGGTCAGTATAGATAGGTGATTGCAAACCATGGAACATGACCACAATTCTAAAAATGGATAACTAATATTTAAAGCCATTAGCTGAGCATGCACAGATTTGCTGTTTGAGCTTTTCATTACCTTAAGCCTGAGTTTTGCCATTTGTGACAGAGGAAATAAAGAATATATGATCTTTTATTTTTTAAACAAAGCAGTAGTTGAAAATCAAGGGAACTTTGAATATTGCATACAGTCCAATGCATCATATTTGAAAATATACGCTTTTGAGTCTATTAATCCTTTAGTGATGACAATCTAACTTCATCATTTCCATTTTCATATGAGGCACACTAATGGGTTCTACCCAGATAATTATCCACTATATTTAGAGTGGTTACAAAGCAAATGACAGGTTCACTGCCTGGGCATAATTAAGAGCTTCCTCTACTCATAACACAGACTCCTCTTATGCAAAGAAAACACAATCATTTTCCATTTCCCAAGGCATGTGTCAGTTTCACGCCTTTCACAAACCTCCTCATTAACAGGAACATTCATCTTTTCTTACACCTTTCATGTATGGGGAGGAAGAATTTGGATAGTGCACAACACAAAGCGCAGGGAGGGGAAACAACACAGATATCAATGCTCATAAATTCTCTTTTCATGATCCTGTTCATTCACTGTTTGTGTTTCCCTGTCTATGCCAGCAGGCAGCTCTCAATGCCTTTCATACAGTGCCTAGTAGCACATCTCTGTGTGTCATGTGACATGAACCTACTATGGAGGTTTCTATTCACTGCACCGGCACCTGCTGCCAAGAGCAAAACACTTTCAGCCCTCCTGTAGTTTTACCAAACCATTACCGTTCCGCTGGTATTTGTTTCCCATGGACAATGTGGCAGGCTGAGGGGGAAGTTTAAGGGGCAAAGGCCAAAACAGCCAAAATTACCACAAAGAAAATGAGAAGAATGCTCTATACAGAACCAGAAACTGATGTGTCCCCACTAAAAAGCCAAATTGAAACAGATGCTTACTAAATAAACATTTTGTCATGTCTAGATATTACATTTACCCAAGTACATTTCCGTATATCTATTTCCATAGCAATATATCTACATTATCTCAATATACCAATCCCAGTATCTTTAATCACCATTTTAATCTATTGAATTGCATTCCCTTCCCAAAATCCTTTCATATTCCCATTTTTCAATTCTTCCCATGTATTTCATCCATTCCCAATGTAAAATCCTATTTACATATTACAATTCCCTTGCTTTCCCATTGCTCAGCGTTTCCATCCTAATTCGGCCAAAAATTCTGTGTCCCTGGTGGTAGCAGGGGAGAGATCCTTGGTCGATTTCCAGGGGCTACAGTGGGAGAGAGAGAGAGCATGAAGAGCCAGGTCTGAGCTATATAAAGACCTGATCTCCCAACATCATCTACATTTATATGTGTGTGATGACCTCATCAGAGGCACATACAGGACATTGGCGGACATGCTCCTATGTCTGTACGGCGACTGTGCATTTTGTATACAGGCTCCAGCTGGGACATCCATTGCATATCCTGGAATGGTTTATTCATCATGCTCATGTTGGAATATGTCATCGTAGGGGGGATAGGACTGGAGCCGACTTGCTTCATTGCATAAACTCTGAAAACATTATTCGATTGGTCCCAACAGTCCATACGACATACCCTTTACCTCAGAAAAGCTGGAACGCTGAGGGCTGTGTCACTGGTTCCTAATTAAAAGATATTTTGTGGCTGAGTTGGAAGCAAGTCCACTTGCATCTTGTAAAAAAGCAACTTGTATAACATTTGTTGCGCTGTGCACACACACAACTTATTTGACTCTAGCACATCTTATACCTGTGCCCACTGAAGTCATAAAAAGTTCTTCAATGATGCAGGTAGATGCCGGAGGAATTCGGTGCACAGAACTGAACTCCACCGGCAGCTGAACCTGGAAGTGCCAACTGAGAAGGTTCTTCTGTTCCCAGACTTGGAGTGGGAGAAGAGACCGGCATGCGGGTAATCTCCCTACGTATTTCTTTCTACAACTTCATCAAGGCTTCTCGCATTGTCCTGAGTATTTATAGCCAATATAGCAGATTAAACTTATTTTTCCTGATTGGGTGAATCCTAATAAGGACATAATATAGTACAAATAGAAGTAATAGATAAGCCACATCTAATAATCATGTTAGATGCCTTAGTAAAGCGGACAAAGGTTATATAAAGGAAAATATTGTATGACAATGTTATATAAAATAGTTTAAAACAAGGTATGCATATCATAGTCTGAACTAATACTAAATGAGATCAACTAAACCAATAATATTAATTTAATAGTGAAAATAAAAAAATAAATGACAGCAAACTTGTTTTCATATGAAAATGAAATTAAGAAAATCTAGGACAGGATTATGATAAATTTGTGCAATATATCTACATGGCAAAAATGGGTCCATACAAATGTTTGTACATTGCAGAGATCAGTTGTAACTTTTTACTGTTACACACAGTGAGTAAAGGAGCAGGGGGCAGGAAGTTTGTACATTTTTAGGGTGTATGTGTGGGGGGTTATTTGCCCTCTTAAATAGGTTTGAAATGTCAGTGTCATCTGACCAGGAGCTGTAATAACCTCTATCAGAGACAGTGGTGCTGTTCCTTAGTACAATGTTCCTTATATACTAAGAGCAAAGGAACCTCTACAATAATGGATTTATTTTATATTTTACTGTGATTTTCTGTCTTGATAAATTGCCTTATGTACACAGACAAAAGTAGTAATAAGCTCCCCTACAGAGTACATTAATGCAAACATGTGACGTCACATGGACAAAACAAGAAATCTATTACCCCAGAGTCATGCCATCAGACGACTTATTTTAATATATGTGAATATAATTAATTTCTAGAGTACAGTATATAATCTATATATTGCTCCTCTTTTAACACTGCTTTATGTAGAAGACGCTTTACTGGACTATGAATAAACAAGCATTGAGGCCTGCAGTTTTCCATGATCCAGATACACACTGGGACAAAATAATTATTCAACACATTTAGGGAAGCACAATATGCAACACTGCAGTATAACAATTGCGGCTAATCCATCTAATAATGGTGTCTTGTTATTAGCCACTTCTTCAGTTCTGAAATGGTTAAGGTAAGATATCGGTACAGAACACGCAGCACCCTGCAGATTGTTTCTTTTCCGAGTTAAGTTCGTGGCCTCTATGTATGTCTAAGTCCAACAGAGAAAGATATCTTTTTTTTCAACCTGTATTTAAACAAAGACTTCGGAGTTCATCAACCTCCCACCGAAATTCACAGCTGCTGAACACACTAATCCCCTCTCCCTCCCTTTATGTCTTTCAATGGGTTCCTTGCTTCAAAGACACTTTGGGGAAAAGACTTTGCAGAGTTTCGTAGAACTTGCTCAATAGAAGTTAGTGCAAGTATTATTCACAGAGCAAGTGGCTTTACAAACAAATACTGCCTAACAATCCCCTCTTCCCTTCCAAACACACACATGGACACAAAAACATTCTAGCCCCCCAGACATGATGTTATCTAAAACAGGATTAGAGGCCTGATCTCTCAATGCGGTGGATCTGCCAACTAACAGCCTGTCACCTCTCTGTACCTTTTGTCATAACAAATCCCGCTCCTGTATGTGTAAAATGCTGGCCCCGCTCTGTTGCATCCGGATGTTTGGCGACAGAGAATGCTACTGTCACAAGACAAACTTAGTCCTCATTTAAATATGCAGTTATGACAAAATGCAGTGCTTAAAAAGAATATATTTGTCTTTAAATGTAGATTTTTAAATTGTGTTTTAGACCAGCAATCGGGAAAGCCCATGAGCTAGAGTTGATTTATAAACTAAACAACAAACAATTTCAGGTGCAGCAAAAAAAAGCCATTTCATGTCTGTGACATCCTTGTGCCATTTAGCTGTGCAGTGAACATGTGCACAGTATAGTGAAGCAAGGCAGCATTAACTGCTATGGTAGCAAATTGCTATCTGGGCATGGGTATACCAGGGCATTCAGATAAGAATGTGGGTAAGCTTCAGCTATGTGCCCAATTCTGCATATAAATGGCACAATCATCATCATTTATTTATATAGCGCCACTAATTCCGCAGCGCTGTACAGAGAACTCACTCACATCAGTCCCTGTCCCATTGGAGCTTACAGTCTAAATCCCCTAACATACACATATACACAGACCGAGAGAGACTAGGGTAAATTTGATAGCAACCGATTAACCTACCAGTATGTTTTTGGAGTGTGGGAGAAAACTGGAATACCTGGAGGAAACCCATGCAGACACAGGGAGAACATACAAACTCCACACAGATAAGGCCATGGTCGGGAATCAAACTTTAATGCTGTGAGACAGAAGTGCTAACCACTAAGCCACAATAAAATTTAATTTTGAAATACATATTGTAATGACTCTTAAAGGATGGAGTGAGTGCATTTTTGGAGGCCTTCCTGTTTTATCAGGTGTCTATGGTAACTCTTTAGTAACATTTTTAGACCATCTTGCTCATATTTGAATCTCAACATACGCGAATTACTACTTTTAATGGTATATCTTTTGTGCCATCTTGGATAATTCTTAGGAGAACAACATTAGTATGTGTATATATTGCAATATAAATAAACATAACATGTAAAATTGTGATGGATAAAGGAAGCACCAAACTGTCAAAATACGTAAGACATACAGTAACCGATGATCATACAAGATGATCACCTATAATTAAGCTGTGGTCCAAATGTGTCAATAGGCAATTTACAAGTTCCAGACAGTTGTATGTATATTATTGCCTGCCCTATGTATATGCATTTTAAATATTTAGGTGGTGCTTCCTATACTAGATATAACAAGCACCGTTCTATCATATAACTATTTTGTATAATTCTTATTTACTCCAACCTAAGATATATAACCTTTTTATTGTGGAACATTTGGACAAGGCTTCTTTAGAAGAAAAGCTACCCATATAGGGAATCTCAACAAGCACTTTGTATATAAGAGAAAGCCACAGAATTTTTTTAAAAAATAAAAAAAAAATAGTAATACATTCCCCAAGCTTCCAAATGCTAAATACTGCGTATTGAAATAGGCAGATTGAAGATCTGTGTTATATTTTCAGAGCAGAAATTAAAGTGCTAATAGAGTCACCTGATTATTTGCACACTGCATATAAACACTATTGAGCAATGCTAAGAATCTACCACTGCTTTTTAGACACACATTATTTTAATGTGTTTATTTCAATTAAATAGTAAACTATAGACATACTTTGTTTTTGTTTTAAAAGAATAGGGCTCATTTGCATTTCTAAATTTATAAAACTTTCTAGATATTTATAGATATTAGGTAGTTATATATTAACTACCAGTATGTTTTCACCCCTTAATGACCAGATCAACTTTTATGTTTTAAAGACACATTGGCATCACCTGGAAAAAAATATTTGTCTATTTGACCCTATGCAAAGCCCATGAAATAAACAAATATAAGAAAAATATACTGTTTCATGATTCTTCTCGTATTAGTGCAACTACAAATATTTACCCCAAAATTAAACTGGGTAGTGATCTAGAGCATATTTTTTACCAAATATATGTACTTTGTACAAGGTCTGACAACATTATGTGAGCCTGAAGAAAGGCTGCATGTTATTTTAAATGATCTAGTAAAAGTTATACAATGAAAGTAAATACTTGGTTACACTATGGACTATTGTATAACTGCACTTACATCAAAGAGCTTGAACAGTGGCAGCTATTAAGCAATGTAAATATTGAGAAGTAAGGCTGCCTGCTTAGAACATCTACCACGCAAATGTTTTACAGAAAGGTTTTGTTAAAAAAAAAAAAAAAAAAAAAAAAAAGGAAAATAAACCCCACTTATATATAGGATTTATTTATTATAATGTTGTCAGATCACTGTGACACATTAAAATAGTAGAAGAGTTAGGGAACAATACTTCTTGGTAACTTCTTATATATAACACTAAATCCACAGTGGGCAATCTAATTTAGGAGTGGATTATTTGCACCATACCACATGTAATCACCAAGAACCTTGGCAGGAATGTTTGATGGTGCATACAAACTTTTGAGTTTAGATCAGTGATGGGCAACAGGTGCCCCCCCCCCCCCCCCGAGCCTTCACCTGTGGCCCCCAGCGCCTTCCTTCTTTAGTGCCAGATTTGTTAGCTTGTAACACTTGTTTATAATGCCTGCTAATATGACAGATAGGGGACCTTTATTTTAGTAAAATGTATTATTTGAACGAATTACTTAGATTTAGGGCAATGTGCGCCCCTTTTGAAGGTTAGAGGGCTACAGCATGCTGCCCCTGTGGTGTATCAGACTGCCTATCACAGGTGTAGATGGGTTATATGGAAATCTATTCTGTCTCATATTAGAAATGCATGTGACAGTGATGCAGCCAACAGTTGTTTTTACTATGTACTTTGAATATATTTCATGTGATAAAAGCATGAAAATACTACAGGATGAGTTAAACAAGACACACTAAAATTCATAATACCCATATTAAACTCTGCATATTGATTATTAGTAGTAGTATTTTACTTGCAGTTTACATGAATTTAGTAAACTAACAGCAGCTTGATATATGTTCGTTCAAACATCAAAATAAAGGAAACATTCTCATAAGTGTAGACATGTCCATTGATAAGAGAACAAAGTAAGACTACATAAGCTATTTATGTGGTAGTGCCATCTATTCAGTCTGTAATCCTGGCAGTTCAGTTGTTTAATATCGGGGAATCACGCCCCTTGTAAAACAACAAAATTGCACAAATGTTTCAACTTCCCCCGAGGGTCCACTGTAAGAGTTCAAGGATATAAAAAAAAAATCCCTTTTTAATTACCTTTTAACAAAGCCTTGGCCTTTATGGAAATGAGGACACACCTCACTCAAGTGACAGTGACTTGTCCAACAGCGCTATTGTCTAAGGGCACCAACTCTACCAACATAGGCTGGATCTACATTGTTTGCCCTAACATAAAATAGGGATGGTTAATGTTTTTCTCAAGTTCCGGAACTAAAACATACAATACAAATATGTAAGCAAGGCAACTTTATTTTATTGAATGAAAATACACCATGTTTATAATGAACACACACACTTGCCAAAAAATGGCATGATGTATTGAGAGGTTCACAAATGAGGCACTTAACGCTGATTAGGGGAAGAGAAAAAAAAAAAAGCAAAACATTTCAAGACTCCAATTCCCTGGCACATAGCACCAATACCTGCACTAACAATTATTTACATGTATTTTGCAATTGATGTACTTGAGCAGGGTATAGACACATTTGAGAGATGACCACATAATTCTTACTAACCTAAAGGTAGGAGGAGTATCTCCTGTTTCTCTGGCAGAAGATTACATTGAGGAACTTTATGTAGTCCAGGAATAACTTTCTAGGGTCCAGGAATGTTTCTGGCTTAAAGAGAGTCTATAAATCTATTTAATTCCTATATATGGACATGTCAGAAAGATCTGTAAGGTGTGAGGCAAGCAGAATTAATAACGTCACTGGCAGAAGGGTGCAAAATAAAAATATATTAACCCACCCATAAGCACATATAATGTTCACAAACACGGGCTCTCTCTTTCCCTTGCTCTGGATATAAAGCTAAAATTAAGTGCATTCAATATTGATTTAGTGCAGTGGGCTGAACTATACAAATTATTGTTGGTACTATGATTTCTAAACAAATATCAGTTCCACTGCCTAGAGACCAGAATAAGTCAGCATAAACTAGTCTCATCCAAAAAATAGTAAGATCATTTACTTTTCCAGTACAGGCAGAGATATGCAACATAGTTATAAGTCATTGGCTGGGTAGACGAGAACATGGACATATCTGGAGTAAAATAAAGTTCTTACCCATGGGGATATGAATGGCGATGGAGGCACTGAACAGAGTATTAGATAGAAGCAAAATACCTGGAACGATTTGAGGAGGAGGTAAACTCCATTGATGAAGATTTGGGATCTGGTACATCCATGAGTAGTGACAACATACATTTTTAAATGGGCGAGTGACCAATTAAAGGGGTTATGAGTGTGTTTTATCAATGAGATCGTGAACAGAAAAGAAGGTTCAGGTACATCCTTGTATGACAGACATGGGATAATAGTCCATGGACAGTAGTCCAACCTGAACTATTTTACTGTGTGACAATCTTCAGTTCCTGCACTTCCAATTGCATCAACCACTGTGATATCATTTCTTATAACAAATAATAGAATCATAAGCACAGTAAGATGTGTTTGTCTCTGCTTGTCAGATATGTAATTGATATATATGATCTATAACTATGGAATAAAACTAGATTTATATAAATATGACCTAATTTTCAGGAACATGTAATGTCACCAAAAAGTGGGCGGTAATGTTCTATGTTAAGTAATACAACAACACTTAGGGCTAGATTTACTAAGCTGCGGGTTTGAAAAAGTGGGGATGTTGCCTATAGCAACCAAATCAGATTCTAGCTGTCATTTTGTAGAAGGTACTTAATAAATGAAAGCTAGAATCTGATTGGTTGCTATAGGCAACATCTCCACTTTTTCAAACCCGCAGCTTAGTAAATCTAGCGCCAAATGTATTATGAACTTAAACGCTTTCAAATATGCCAACGCCAGCACTGTCTGACATTTGGACCAATAGAAAAGCTTGCCAACACTAAAACCAATTACATCAGTGATCTGACTGCATTGAGATATAGATAGACCACATTTGCATATAAACGTAAAGAAAAGCAGTTTAGAGGAAGTGAAATAGTGCAATAATTGCTGCTTTAATCAAACCACTACAACCCTGTCTCACACTTCAGCATACAATCCAGTGTTAAGATTCATGTTGAATGTTTATTTAGAATATTGTGCTTTCATAAACATATGTAAAATAATGCAATAACTTAATAGAATGGACACTGCAGTATCTACCTGAGTGTTTACTTTATATTACAACCACACCATGCTTTTAAATAAGACGGAGGTTTAAATTGTTGGTCACACCGCTGGTAGGAAATTTAAATGGCTAATAATAGATTTAAAGAGGAGATAATACTCCAGAGACCCTGTTATTGCCAAGACGCAGCATTTTCTCACCATTATACAATAATAAGCAGGTCCTGGAATTGTATCAGCAGTTATTAAAGCAACAGTGGGAAAAAAATAATAGATTCAAACCAAACAAAAACCCTGTTGGATAAATAGTATGGGAAAGGCAAGCACTGAGTAAGTATTCCATCTGTCCAAATGTTTTTAATATTGATTACTGTAAATCGGTGAACATAAAAGTCCTATTCCAATATGCAGAAAAACAGGTAATCCAGATTGTCTTCTGAAGCCAACAGAACTGTGCAAAGGAACGCAAATTAAATGGCTTCTAGCGGCATATAGTCTTGTATGGTTAATCTGAGCAGGCAAGACACAAGTGCATTTTTGTTACCGATTACATTTCATCTATCCCATAGCCCTTTAAATGTAGAAACCGTGAGGCCATTAATGAAGGGACATTAAGGTCACACACTTAAGTGCCTGGGCTTTATACTATACCTTTCATTTTTGCTTTCACACAACACAAAAGTATAATTAATGGTAAAATTGCGTAAAAAATTTAGGATGGCTGTCTGCTAATTCCATATTCAATTTGTTTCAGTAATCGTACTCTTTCAGAAGAATATATTGCACTGCTTATATATGAATGTATATGTGAAAGCACTCAGTGAAACTGAGAAAGCTACACCTGTGGAGCACAAACTGATTAACCATCCAATAAAAAAAAACAAAAAAGAAAAGAAAGAAAAAAAAAAAAAGAAAAACAAAGTCTTAACGTGGACAGTTTGCATGTGCACACCTCCAATGTCCGCAAGATCTCCTGGCGCTAAACACCCAGCTTGCTGGCGATAGTCATAAGGACTTTCAAAATGGGCATGAAACCGGAGACTTCACTGAAGTTGCTGCTGCTGACCACTTGTGTGTGCACAATAAGCCCCTGCTGGTAATTGCGACTCTCCACGCAATAGGCGATTTCATGCAGCCCAGAAAGGATGTGAGCGGATAGCTGGGGGAGGGAAAATAAGACAGATGTGTAAACGCACTAAAAAAAAAAAATACATATATGGCATCTATTATCCAGAATGATTTGGACCATGCCCTAAAATATATCAAATCACCTGTACAACTTTCCCCGATCTACTCTCTTATACAATTACTGTAAGAGGAAATGCTCAGTGACCAGATCAGTGTGTATGACACTATACAGCATAATTAGTGACCTGTTCTGATCTTATCCATTTCTGTAACTTTCATTATAATAGGTTTTCCGGATAACGATCCTATACCTCTATACTTATGCTATAATGTTATATTTTTGTAAATATATATATGCAACATTTAAAATGACAGAATATAATTGTTACCTATAACTATATAACCAAGGCCAAATCTAGATCAGTGTTACAATATATAACTGATTAACCAAATAAAACACAAAGGAGTAACATGTAGAGCAAAAAGAAGGCAAGAGGGCAAACATGTCTGTTTGGGAGGCATAATTACCAAATTTGAGTGACAAGCTTTAAAAGGGTGTTTTAGGGGAAGTCAAGCAACGTTATACGTGACATATGACAAACAACAGTTGTCATAAAGTTTCCAACCTGATCAAGTTCATAGATGTCCATATTTACTATATCCTCAATGAAAGGAATTTGTAAGACAACAGTGGTCTTTCTAACCTGCACCAGCCCATATATAGTCTATGGGGGATCTACACCAGGATCCTTTCTGTTATTGCACAGTGAGTTTGCACTGCAGGGGAACAATCAGTTTAATTCTCTTTAATAGAGCTCTTCTGTTTATCTGTATTGAGAGGGCTGGACGGACTCGGCCTCCTGTACTGCAATAGAAGCTTCCAGCGTTGGGTATCGGAGAGGTAATGGAGGGAAACGGGGTGACCAGCATTGAACAACCCCAGTAATTTTCTATTTGTGGGATATGCCCCTGGGTTGGCCATCGACTGATGGAATGCAGTTTATAGATCACATAAGAGGCAGAAATCTGCCTTACTGGTCTAGCCTTCAACAAAGCAATTATATGGTACACGGAGAAGACAGAAACAATTTTAAAATGAAAATATTTGTGAACAGAATAATTATATTTCCTTTTCAAGGTTCAACTAAATACTCCAGAAATAATTTCAAATATTTCTCAACATTACAAACAGAATCAGAATGTGTTTAGCCTAGTTTAAACATTTTAGTAATTGCCTATTTAATCAACGGTTTATTCTTATAACAGAGCTGTGTAGCCCTCACAATTGTCTTTAACCATTAACGTTTGTCCACATATAAAAACTTCAAATGATTGCAAGAAGATTCTGAGAAAATAATCTGAGCTCTCTATTTTCCATGACAAATACACCATTGTGTTTGCTGTCTTTACCTTAAGGGTTAGGAAAGGAGAATGCTCATCTATGGCTTCAATGACTCAAGCTTCTAACGGCTAGGAAAGGGATGTTTGTGCAGATGCAGAAAATGATTGGACAAGTGTTGTAAACATCAAATCGCTGCACTTCCTCCCTACATTTGAATTGAGCATGGACCCACAGATATTACTATGCAATCGTGGGGGTCCCAAGGCATAAAACTACTCCAATCAGAGGTCAATAATTATATAGCCTCCTTTGTAGCATGACCATGTCCTCTGGGACACACAGCTGCATTACAGCAAATTGTGTGCACTGTTAAGAGACATTACGTATGATTGTTATTACTGTCTTGGATGTAAAATACAGTAACAAACTGACCATTACAAGTTCACTAAACCATGGTTCACAGCTCACACACGTAACTGAATTTATAGAAAAGTAAAGTAAAATGGCCCATGATTTAAAAGTGATGAAATCCAACAACATCCTTAGAAGAATTTTAACGAATTGTCATGATGTAAATGGCTAAACAGGGGACAGTGTACAGGAGAATAAATGAATGAGTGACCTGTACTTACAGTGTTCTCTCTCAGCTTGTCATATAAACACTCCAACTTCTGCACTGCATCTTCAAGCTTCCTTTTAGTTTTCTGCAAACATAGAACAAATAAATGTATCACACATTCTGGCCTGTTACCTGATATACCTATGAGAAGATATTTTTTTGGATTTTGTTTTTTAACTTTGTAAAACAGAGGTGCAAACCATTAAATTATTCAGATTATAACGGATTGTTGGCTTTTTCAGAGAGACTCATTATGTGAAGACAAGTTCCTGGTCCCACACTGTACTTCTTCTGCATAAACCATGGCTCCAGTCCCTACTCAAATAATTTACACAGTGATCAACAGCTACTTACAACTGCCTCCAGTCCCTGCCAACATCCAGGCACTGTACAATACCCACCCCACAAGCTATCCTTTCATCCCTTACTGCGTATTCCCATATACTGTGCTTCCAGTCCATGCTCACATCCAGGTACTGTACAATACCCACCTCACAAGCTATCCTTTCATCCCTTACTGCGTATTCCCATACAATGTGCCTCTAGTCCCTGCTCACATCCAGGCACGGTACAATACCCACCCCACAAGCTATCCTTTCATCCCTTACTGCGTATTCCCATACACTGTGCCTCTAGTCCCTGCTCACATCCAGGCACTGTACAATACCCACCCCACAAGCTATCCTTTCATCCCTTACTGCGTATTCCCATATACTGTGCTTCCAGTCCCTGCTCACATCCAGGCACTGTACAATACCCACCCCACAAGCTATCCTTTCATCCCTTACTGCATACTCCCATACACTGCGTCTCTAGTCCCTGCTCACTTTATCCATAGAATACACCAGCTTTCAGCTTTTACATGCTGTGCTTATCAGCTTCCAACCCATATTCCCTACCAACATTGGGTCCAGCACCTCTTCCATCCTCGCTATGTATTCCCACTAAAATCTTCCCTCCACGTGTTGGGCACAATTCATGTTCCGAACCATATTCAAAAAGGGGATCTTAAGATACATTTTTATTTAAATCTGGGTGTAAGTGCGCTCTGCCTAAACAATAGCCGGCAGAAAAGAGTGCAGTATACACACAAGCATATGCACTTGGTCACATCATAAAAATAAATGACCGCTAAAGAGTATAATCATTATAAAAACATGTATTGTCAAAAAATTATACATCTTTTTGTTACATTAAATACATAAATCAAGATGTTCTTAATGCATACTGTACATAAAATGTGCTTTTATGGTCCATCTTACTTGCATGTAGTTGTTCTATGCTAGCCAGTCACACATATGTGTAGTTTTTTTTTTATACAAAGACTATGTCATACACCTGCCCTGTAGCTGGTGCAAATTATATGGCTAAATTAAACATACAAAAAACAAAGGACTTGAATCTGCAGCATTTTTGTTGCAACGCCCTCGGCACCCCTTACTGTACATTGTCTAAATCTGTCCACCTCTCCCCTTTCTATTCCATGCTTCAACTCGTAGGCTGTCGAGCCATTTGTTTTCCGACACGAACTGCATTCATTGGCGTAAAGTCAGTTTCTGAGCATATGCAGAGCTATATCACGCAATATACTGCACATAAACAGACACGTGTCCAAGTTTAGATCATGCCCCATCATGTCTAATGCTTGGTTTTCATTGGACATCCCTCATTAATCAATAAAATGTCCCCATTCCTAGCATGATGGCTAATCTCAGCCCTAACTAGCGCAGTAAGAGTAAACCTGTGGCCCTACAACATGCCTAGCTCTCAGACTCAGGAGCCCCTCTGTATCAAGTCTGTACTACAAGTTGGAGTGGGAGATGCAGTGTGGACCTGGAGCAAATGCTGTGTGCAATAATCTGTTGTCAATTCCCGGACCACCGTGCACCACGTTTTAGCAGAGTAAGAGGCTGAGGATGACAATGAAGAGTCAACTATAAAACCAGTTCAATCCTTACCCCCCATCACTCCAAGAACTCGCCTATTTCCTGCTGCACTTTTTATGCCTTTGTTATGCCTGCATAGTGCTCTGAATAAAACACATCTATTGTATACCTCTGGAAGTGAAAGTGTTAACTAAAAATGTGCTGTCATTGTTATTTTACCAGACCATTACCCCAATTAATCACTTCCATTGCTTCCCTATATAATTACCATAGTAATAACATTTACATATCTGGCAGACTATTTAGACATTAACATGTTTAATGCATAGAAAGTGGATGCGGCACCATCACTCCAACTAACATACTCCTGTCTAACTCTTATTAGGTCTCAGCAATATGATCTATGGATCCTGGCAGCTGGGATTAGACATAGACAGAACAGAAGTCACACCTGGCAATGACTGGCATATTTGTGCCAGTTACTCTTGTAGTAAGTATAGTTTCTACTGCCATCAAAACCTTAATTACTATATATGCTTAGGGTAGCAGAGAAATCGTTTTATGTTCTTTTGTCTCATTTGTTTGTGGTTTTGATAGGTGGTATTGTAAAATCTTCTTAATGTAATATAGACTACAGACAATGGACAGACTGACATATCATTTTGTTATGTTGCTATAAGATAAATGCTACATGCCATATCTCCTATCTTTATTTTTTACATTAAATCCGCCCTTCAGAACTTTTGAACCGTTAAGTAATGGTTGGGAAAAAAATTTGGAATACAATAATGAACATGTCTTGTCCTTGCAACAGGACTCTTAATACATTTCTGATTTCCATAATAATGTTGTGTCATGAAACCAGTAAACCAACTATTGACAAAATCATTCTGACCTTCATACTTACAAACACCTCTTTATTTAGACATGAAGATCAGAAGGTCTAACTATAAACTTAAATGGTTTCTCTCCACATTCTTTATTCCTATAATATATTAATATCCCTTTTGATGTCTACTTCAAGCAGCTTGTGCTAAGCATTGGCCATATTGATTCTCAAAGATAAAAATCTCAGAACTCAGATGGGCCAAGTACATCCTGTCGTCCGTTATAGGAATACACAACATTCAATAGCAAACACTGATCACAAAAATGTTTTACAAACAGGGTCCAGCTAACATAGGCTGACTTCAAGCTTTAACTGTGTTGCACAAATTACTTTTAAAGCGAAACCCCTCCTATACAATAGTAATCTGATAAATATTTGCCATTATTGTCCGGGTACATAGCAGGCATCCTGGTAGGCTGCTGATATAAAGGCAGCTAAAAAACTGCAAAAAAAAAAAAATTGAATAGAAATCGGCAAACACCAACTGTGGAAAATCAGGCACAAAGCCGTCATGAAAACTTTCGTTCAGATAGATCATAAAGAATTTGTATAATGAATACACTCCGTTAAATGCTAGTCAATTCATTACAATTTTGAAACCTGAAAACTTTCCCAAATGCCTTCATGTCACAGATGTGTCTTGTGAATGGAAGACATTGTGCAAATAAAATGAGGTGTGTCCAATATTCAATCATGATGTCCTGCTTAGAGTAGGGACTATGTACAAGCAAATGAATATCCGTATTCACTACCAGCTTTTGTCTCTCCATCTATTTAACATCTCATACAAGCAATTTTCCGTGCTGAGATCTTATTATTCATCCTGCTGAGACCCATCTTTCCTGCTGCTTTACCTAGACAGCCTTCCCTCAGGCATCTCAGTAGATCAGCCAGTCTAATGATGCTCCTCTTATGCTCATTCCATTTAAGATTTAGAAGCAAGAACATTCTTTTGCAGCAGTCCAACAATCCTCCCCTGCCCTCCCACTGAAGTGCTGCAGCTTGCTATCTACGTCTAGAAGACTGAAGCCTCCTATTGCAATTAGGAGCTGCTGCTAATCTTTCTATGCAGTCCACAACATGAATCCTGCCTTAGCTGCGTTATAGTTGTTGTCTAATGCAGTGGCTCCCAAACTTTTGCAGTTCTCGGCACCCTTAGTCTCCATAATTTTTTCAAGGCACCCCTCCAAAATAATTACTGAGCAGTCCTGTTTTAAAAGTAGTTGGGTCAAAATTTTTTAATAAGTATTTAGGTCAGGACAGAAATACTTATTTAGCTGTATGCAAAAATGCCCACTCTGCCCTCTCTCACGCTGTCCCCCTCCACTGCCCCTGTCACGCTGTGTCCCTCTCCACTGCCCCTCTCACGCTGTGTCCCCCTCCACTGCCCCTGTCACGCTGTGTCCCCCACCACTGCCCCTGTCATGCTGTGTCCCCCTCCACTGCCCCTGTCACGCTGTGTCCCCCTCCACTGCCCCTGTCACGCTGTGTCCCCCTCCACTGCCCCTGTCACGCTGTGTACCCCTCCTCTGTCCCTCTCACGCTGTCCTCCTCCTCTGCCCCTCTCATGCTGTCCTCCTTCTCTGTCATGCTGTCCCCCTCTGCTGCGTGCCAGCCACAGAACAAACAAACAAACAAACACAAAAATTTACCAATCCGCGTGGCGCCGGGAGCCAGCATCCACCTCTCTCACGCAGCTGTCACTGCGTGAGAGAGGAGGATGTTGGGTCCCAGCGCCGCGAGGATTGGTAAGTTTTTGTGCTGTTTGTTTTTTCAATGGCTGGCCCGCGGCACCCCTGTGACAGCGCTGCGGCACACACTTTGGGAACCGCCGGTCTAATGTATCTGTGTATTGCATGTCTGTATCACAATATTTTAAAATAGCAGTACCATAACGAGAAGTAAGGTTAAAATTCTAAAACGCAGTGGTTAGTACTGCTGCCTCACCGCGTTGGCGTTCTGGGTTTGACTCCAACCATGTCCTTATCTGTGTGGAGTTTGTATGTTCTCCCCGTGTTTGCCTGGTTTTTCTCCCACACTCCAAAAACATACTGGTAAGTCAATGGGCTGTGTATACACACACACATATACTATTATACAGACTTGAGTGGCTCTGGCACGTATGCCCACCTCACCTGGAGAACACGGTATGCGGGA
Source organism: Mixophyes fleayi (assembly GCF_038048845.1). Taxonomy (NCBI): domain Eukaryota; kingdom Metazoa; phylum Chordata; class Amphibia; order Anura; family Limnodynastidae; genus Mixophyes; species Mixophyes fleayi. The sequence continues at coordinate 56,948,885 of NC_134407.1, forward strand.
GAAAAGAGGCATGCAGAGGCAGGCCTAGTACACTAAAGGTTTGTTCATGCAGATCTGCAGATACACTCACATATGCTTGTTAGGAGGGGTATGTTTTGCACCTGCTATAGGGCAAGTACCAATACATGCTGTTGCAGATGACATATCTTAAACTATGAGCATAAGCTGCTGATACAGAGTCAGAAGCACCTTGAGATGTATACGGCTCTGCATATGAACAGAAAATACCTTGGTTTCCAAGGTCTTTCTTTTGTTTTTTTGCGCAGAGTAGCTGTTTATGCATCTGTCCTGATATATGTGCACATGGCAGGTTCTGATCTACACATTTTGAGTGTTCTGTTGTTATAGCTGCAAACAATAAAAGGGATCATTGATCCTTAAAAAGAGAAGAACATCTCATGCATACTCAACGTAACATAAGACAAACTGGATGCAAAAAGAATAGGACTCTTACTCATTGTAGCAAGGTTCCAGTATGCGTTATGGTAAGAAGCCCGTGTGTACAGACTGTCTGTGTCTTCAGTGTTCAAATATCTCTGTCTATCCCTGTGGCCAACCTGTGTCTGCGACTACAAGAACAAAACCACAAACACGGCAGGTCCTTTGTGCATGATAGACTGTAATGTACACAAGATATACTGTAACCAATTGTTCTACATAGTATCTGTCCTTACCATGCTCAATGATTTAAACAAGATGGAACTTGTAAACAAGATTACATATTAAAAGCTTTCAAAGGCAACGTATTGGGTGAGGTATACTACTGAGACCTGAGTATTTTTACTGAGCCTAATCTAGCTGGATTAAACCGATTTCAAACATTTAAACGCACATGGAACAAGGGTTCGATCATTCAAAACAATGAAATAAACATGACCCTGAAAGCAGACGTACTGGGTCAGATGCCACGGCAGAGCAGCGCTGTACAAGACCACTGAACGTCCTCTGTAGCGTTTGATGCTCAACCAGTAATTCCTTTTTCTCTATTCTTTCTACGGGCATCCGGTGATAGCCCTGAAAAAATAAACAATGGATTTTAAATGACATATAAAGCTGTATGTGTTTACATGGGATGATTATTCAGAAGCGGATATAAATGAAACAGTAGTATTATATAAGCAGAACATATTTACCAGCTATGACTGCAATATGAAAGACAAGTTGAACCACACGGCTAAAAAAAATTCATAGCATATTACAAACTAAACAGGTAAATACTTCGTTAAGCATCAATGTAAAAATAGTAGTTCTTATTGTATGTTACCTATAGATAACTTCTGTCATCTTCAGAAACAATAGCCTGCAGTATATTATAACATTTCACTTTTTGACTTAATGTCCCCATAAGGTATGACCATAAATCCATGTTACAGGGTTCCTAAAGGAACACATTATCATAGTGAATGATGTCATACATAGATAGGAGGGGTCTCATTCTTCAGTGCAAAGGGAATCACAGACAGACTTAGAACATTAAACATAATTTACTAGCTCTGGAGAACTTGCCACGTCAGTAATCAAATCAATGACAACAGCAGCAGCGTGGACAGGGCAACATGTAAACCTAGGCATACAGAAGTTTATTAATGCAGCACATGTACCTGTTCTTTACTCTGGTAATGGGCAATAAGGTGAAAGACTAAAAGAAATACAACGGTTAGAAAAAAGCAAAAACAAAATATAAGCAATAATTTACTGTCCCAAAAAGCTTACAATCGCCTACTGGCCAAAACTGGAAAGTCACCATAAAAGAGAATCCAAATGAGAATTCAAGAACAAGCACAATCTGTAGATGTATCCGCTATTACCTGCATGTTCGCTTCTTTGGGAGCACCAGGGGGAGTCTGACTGGGATCCAGACCGCTGCTTAGATGAGGCTGGAGGGGCTCTGACTCCGAGGGGACACTCATCACAGGAGTAGTAATAGGAGCTGGAGGAGTCAAAGTGTTTGGCTAAAAACCAAACAAACCACAGTTTTTATTCATTATAAAATCATTTATATCTATTCATTTTGTAATTGTGGTTTTCAACTTCGTGGTGCTGACAACTCAACAGTATTGTACTTAATTCAATGGATAACATTTCACTAACTGTAACCACAATGTACCTCCAAGTAACCCGAACACAGACCCCCATAATTGTACAAGATAAGGGAAGGGTCATGTATTTATCCTTACTGATAAAATGTTTTATACATTTTATAAGGCTCTCCATTCACTTAAAAATGGCATTTTTCTTGCTGTAATTGTAAGTTTCTACATGTAATAATACAGACACCTATTTCTAAAGTATATAAACTAGCAGTAAGGGAGAGAACCATTTCAGTTACATATATTTACTATACGTGTTTGCAGTCTTGAAAACAATATTTCATAGTGTAGTGGGTAACTAAAGCACGTCCACCGCCTGTACTGTTAATAAGCTGTATTCAAGGTGTTTTTTGTTATATCTACAGGTGAATATTGCAATTACCGTTGGGTGAGAACTCACTGGCTCAGCTGCCGCCTTTACCCAGCAGCATGAATGTAGCGATTAAGGAGCGTTAAACTGGCTTATAATGCCGGCTTTCTGGAAGCGGCAGGGGAATAAAAAAAGGAAAAAGAAAGTCTTATGGCATGTGTGAGATGGAGATGTGAGAGCATTATTTTGCCTTGGCTAAGCCACGTAGTCAGAACAGATCCTTTCCAACAAGGCCACATCAAAAGGAGATGGTTTTAACGAGGAGCTAATCCTGTTGTAGTAAGCACAGCCTGCAGCTGATTCCCAGCCAGGCCTTCCAAGGAAGCCAAAAGCTTTAACGTGTGAGAGCACAGGGGGGGAAGGCGAAGACCACAGAGAGAGGATACACTCAGCATCTTCAACCCCATGGCTTACTGGCATTTTCCTCCACAAGGAAGCACTCTAATAGGCAAAACCATTGCTGGGCTAAAATGAACTAATTACTCTTTGTAGAGAACATAATTCAGGATTGAATCAGTAGGACCTCTGCTTGGATGACTTGCTCTGTACTCCCTGGCCTTACTTCATGTCAATTCATTCATCAACTTGCGGTTGTCCAAGACCAAGGTATATACACCAATGTTTATAAGAAAATATACCACTTATAGAAGAAATATAGAAGTTACTTCTTTACATTAAAATCATTTATTTCCATTTTAATTGGTGGTCTGTCTGTCTGGTGGCTCCTGAACCAAACAACTTCTTAGAGGCCCCATCCTGACCTGATATCCTCCACAGACTTTATTGTAATAAACAGTATTGTTAATAGTATTCACCCCACAAACATAGTTCTACCATAAATGAGATGACATCAAACCTATGAAAAATCCCCACAATTCTTGTTAAAAAAATAAAACAAAAAATGTTTCATTTTGGATGAAAGCCATACAATTTATTTATTTATTATACAACATTGTTTATTTTATTTTAACTCTATTACCAATACCATTAATTTTTTCAGCACACCATGTAAGTCTGAAATATTTTCCATACATGGTTGACGGAGAGTTGCAAATTGCACAGCAACATGGTATGTGTTGGTGTTATATAAAAAGTCAATGATAACATTTGTTATAAATAATGTAGTATTGAAAAGTGGTTGTAAAGTGATCAGGTCTTTATTCCAAACCATTAATACCCTTGACTAAGATTTCTCCAACATGAATCCTGGCGGCCATAACTGTAGGTACCTTCTAAGGGTACCTAAATATTTATTTTATTACCTTTTTCCATTGCATACCAGCTTTCAATGCACTGGAATCAGTCCACCCTTCCTGTTCTCCTGCTGTTAAGAAATCACATTATAAGTAATTAGTACACCAGCTCTTTCCTATAACCCATGCACAGAGGATGCACAGAGATCTGTTTATTTGACAAGTAAATAGATAGATTATGACATAGAACACGAGCATTTGCTTATTTTAAGAAACACTTAAGCTTGGTTGTAATAATGAATTGCTTATTCCAATATAAGGAATTTTATATTTTAACAGTTATTACAATATTTTAACTGAACATGGTATTTTATAAAATGTTTATAAATAAAGTACATTGTGCTTCAAAGACTAATAACACTTTTTTGGAAATTTTTCTTTTAGGAATAAATGTGCAAATCACACCCTAAAGTGTCTTGTAGGGCTGGACCAAACTTTGCCATCTTCTTGACTTTATCAGATTTGAATAGAGTAAGTCTGAAAATATATTTCCACTATTCGGTACAAACCTGATGTGGCGCAGAGGGACGGTCACACACAAAATGTAGAGTTAGCAATTACAAGTGTAGATAAAACATCAGTGGAACATATTATCATTAGTCTATGCCTATCTAGAAGTACCAACCCCTCCGTCTGCCCTGTTGTTGTGCAAGGCTGTAAACGATCGGGGGTATTAATAAAATTGTCTTTCATTAATGTTTAGTAGTAAGTTAAGGAAAAATAACTCTTGTAATTTGGTGTGCTCTAGGAGACAATACATTAGATTGGCTTTAAAAAAATCACAATCAGTTTTTTCCCTCACACTAAATATGTAACTACTAATTGAACATTACATTTATGTTGTTGAATTGTCTTTTAGCAAAAAAAAAAAAAAAAAAAAAAAAAAAAAAAAGGGCTGAAATTGTCATTTCCATTTAGCTTGATAATATGTTTAACAAACTAAACTTTCTATATAGAGAGCAGGCAGATCAGTACTTTATACATAAAAACTAGATAAAACAGTCATACAGGGAAAAGCAGCAGCGTGCTCTTGCAATTCTGCAGCATAGTTCTTACAACCAGTACATAGACAATGTAATCTCACTCACGGTTCCTTCAACCTGCCTCTCCCATAAAGTTGTTTTTATATAGTTCATACAATTTTACTGCACACAGACTATTTGAGGCAGATTCCCTACTGAACCGAACTTACAATCTAGTGTTTGGAGACAAAGTGAGATGTCCCAGATGAACTATGTTGCGTGGCAAGCCCCCTAATGGTGCGACCAAACTAGACTGAAGTTATACAAGACCAGACAAAAATATGAGATACATGCAAGGCACACAAAGACATATAACACATGCCCACATGCCAGTACAACAAAAATCCTCCAGCTATTACATTTTTACACAACAGGGGCAATACCCAAGCCTGGTCACTTTTTTAAACATCAATTCTGTATACTACATTCTCCATCCAATTTATTTTTATTCTGTGCTCACAGACAGGTTTATGTCTATATGTATTCTGTACAACTTTTACTACTTAATCAAAGTCGCTGTAATTACTGGTTGAGGAGTTATTCTAAATCTGCTTCAACTGCAACAGACAGACTAAGTACACTATTAAGAGAAGCAGTCTCAGCTATGTGGAAGACCTCCGGAGAGAACAGCAACTTATCTATTTTGTTTATTAATACCTGGAATTTCTAATTTGTAATATGCGCAGATTTAAGACTTCTAAGGGATTGGTACCAGGGCCATAACATTCAGTTGTAAACAGACAATGATACAGATGTGCCTGAACTAGACCTCTGGGTGGTGCAGCCCAGAAGTGACTTAATCTCTATTCAATAGACTGTATCCGAGTATTGTGTGTTTCTTTCTGTTGTGTTCTACAAAACCACTACAACACTACAAGCGGCACAAGCTGACAGTGTCCACACAACAAAACTGCCTTATTTCACAATATTTACCTGCTGCATCTTGTCGGTTCTCCAGCCAGGGAAAGGAACCTAAAGATTAAAGGGTCATTCAGATAATTTAATCATGAAATTCTGTTAGTCACTTTTAAAACTATATTGTGCCTTCAGTTTCTGACTGATCACAGCACGGCTCCTGTTCTCCACGTTAGTTGCCCCAGCAACCTCTTATACTTAGAGAGTACACAATTTTTTCTTTATCTATAATTGCAGAATATATTTTGAAGGTGAAAGAGATGGTCAAATTCAGCTGGGTACAGTCACTCTCGAATCTATCTTGTTGAGACCAAGGTAGAATCCTATATTCTGCCATTTACCCCCTCTACTCAGTCTACTTCTGCTTCCCAAATCATGTCACACATTACAAATTCATATTATTACAAAGCATCAAGAATGTTATTGTATTCTCCTACTAAGAAAGCAGCACCTGGAGACACACATAGGGACATCTCTAATAATTGTAGACCAGTTATCAGTACTTGTTAATTATACGGGCACCACACTTGAAATATCAGCGCTGCTCTGACATGAACTCCACCCACTGTTACTCCAGGGATTTGGTTACCTGAATCATGAACAAGCAGAGATTGCAGGTGACTTCGAGTTACAGACAAAACTTTGAACCTGGAAAAAACAGTACATGCTGCTGCTGGGGGGCATAAGGATGTATAATGCACAACCATGTGCGGCATACTCCATCTCTAAAATGTATTGTAAAAAAAGACCTGGCCAGTATGGGTAGCATGATAATCGTTTACTTATAAGGCGCCACAGAACCCACGGGGCCGTACAATGAAGAAAATATAAACATAACAATACAGTAAGGGGAAGAGAAACAATCAAAAGAATCAGTAAAAAATGAATACAAAAAAAAGACAATAGGAAACATTAGAAGTTATAACAAAGGGAACCTTACAAAGAGGATGAGCAGGTAGAGCAAACATTCAAGAGGAGCAGGGAAGCAAATAGAGACAATAGGGGTGAAGGGAAACGAGTGGAAGAGCAGGTAGAGCATAAGGAACATGATTGCAATATGCAAGTTCTGCACCTAACTTAAATCAGCCCCGGTGTCTGCAGTAAAAAAATGCTCAGATCATTATCTGTGTCGAGTGTAGTGCCCGGATGATTAACAATAATCCCATTATCTGTATAGAGAAGAAGGTGTGGTCTATAGCAACTATCTAGATGTGTGCTTTCATTTTGGGAACTGTACAAAATAAATGGCATTCTGAATCTGATTGGTTACTATGGATAACTACTGCTTTTCTATACCGCTTTTGTTTTTATAGTATGTAACTTTGGCAGTCACGATAATGATCTTCGTCAACAGACACTAATATGTAATTATAGTGAGCAACTATGATCTGTATTATACACACAATCCTTGTACATAAAATGTACCTGTAGGAGGTGGTGGTAGACTAGTAGGTGCTCCGGGTCCTCCATGATGAAATCCCATTCCCATTGAGTAGTTAAAAGGAGCGTGGGAGGCTGTCATAGAGGGAGGTGTTGGAGGCTGGCCCATTCCTGTAGATGGTCTTGAAGTAGGATGAGAGGTAGGAGTATGCGAGGAAGGAATTGAGGTTGAAGGATAGAACATAGTTCCAGAAGCAGCAGGAACTCCAGGTACATTCATAGAAAAAGGAGGAGGTATATGTCCCATCACTGGTGATGGAGGAACAGGCGTAGAGGCTGCAGCATGGGGAGGTTGTTTAAATTGTGGAGGATGTACAAACCCTGAAAATAAAAACACAATCCATGATACAGTCCTGTCTTATTGTGTATACCATGTCTGTCCTGCTTTCTGCAGGCATTATATTTACTGCAAGAGGTAAATTGAATACAGTGTATAATATTATCAATGTATTTGCTACAGGAAGTGGCAGATCCAAAGATCTTATTACACTAGGTTGCTACATTTGACAGCTTCAGAGAGCAGCTGGTGAAGGAGACACAGCAGTCTCATTGAGCTAGATGACAGATTGCAGAATGTGAGGTATAATTCTGCTGCAGCCTTCTTTCTAAAAACTCTGCATGTCTATGCAATAAAACAACAGGATAATTACAAGATTAACATCAAACATTCAAATAAAGAGAGCATTAAAAAAAAATATATCTTTTTCTGTTTACATAATTTGTCTTTGGAAATAATGAAACAATGAGGATAAAAGAATAAAATACTTTCTTCAAAGGCCAACTACAGGCAAATTGCTGTATATATAACAGCTACTAGATACTAGTAACATTCACAAAAAAATACGTTGAAGGGTCAGAAGCATAGTGCAGTATAAAGGGCCACTAAACATGAAAGGGATTTACTTTACGTGATAGAACATGTAGATTTCAGTAAAAGGTAGGGTTTCTCATACATGACTTTTGGTGCCTATATTGGGTGATAGATGCTAGACCGTAGCAAAGTAGGTAGTAAATTTAAAAAGTATTTCAAACATCTTAAATGGGTCCAACAACTTGCCTTCATTATTACCTACCCCCCCCAACTTAAGAAAACCTAAGAGATGACTGTGGCTTAAACCCATGGATTTCTGTTGAACAGCACTGAAGAAAGAAAGTTGTGGGAAAAAGTCACAACTCTATACTACGGCCAGGGTGTGGGGATTCTTGAACACACAGAGACGTAGGATAGGAAATATATTGGCGAACCAGACCCTCTAGACCTGTTTTGCACATTTAACTTCCATGAAAAAGTCCACAAAGGGGCATTTATCCTGTAATTTGAATATGTATAATAGTCGTCTTTAAAGCGAAAGGCTGTAGAAATGATATAATTGCTGCAAGATTCATATTTTTTTTTTGCCTAGAAAAAAAAAAAGGAAAAAATTGGGTCCTTAGTCTCACAGGTGGCAGAGTTCAGTTTGGCCAGTTCAGTCAAGGTGAGTGGCTAAGCCAGGTTCCCTGTACACACTAGCCCAGTGTTTCCCAAACCCGGTCCTCAGGGATCCCTACCAGTGCAGGTCTTTCAAGTCACAAGTGAAATAATTCTACCACCTGTGGATGTGTTACAATGTGTCAGTCAGTAATGAATACACCTGTGCTCCAGCAAGGAGATATGGAAAACATGTACTGTTAGGGGAACCTGAGGACTGAGTTTAGAAAACAATGCACTAGCCAATCAACCTGCTATATGGCGGACAGTTCTACTCACACCTTCTACTCAACACTTAACACCATTATACCAAATGTCATGTATACACTGCTAATATTAATTATACAAAAACGCTAACAAACAGAGGAGTATCCGATCAGTACTAAGTATATGTACAGACCTAATACTAATTACACACAGGTGATTTTGCCTACATACTCCTACATTACTCCAAAGACAATCCTATCACTCTCAGAACTACTTAAGCTACGGTTTAATGCTCTTGGATTACGCCGGCTGTGAACGGTCAGCCTACATTGGTGGTAGATGCATCAAGTAAAATAGACAATTGGCAGGCCCTCACTAAACTATATTCCAAACACTTTAAGGAAACATCCAAAAACTAAATTCACTCAAAGCAGAGCTTTTTTGAACAAGGGGATGAAACAGGTTCTTTATTAACCCAGATTTCTAGAAGCAGGGTGCACTAACCTCTATAACGGTTTTACATACACATGATGACGGTTTTCTCCCCTGAAGACATTATGGAGGAAATGAGGCTATTTTTTTTAAAACCAGTATAAGTGCATGGCAGAATACAATATGGTCTTGACATACCCTTCCCTAAATTATCTGTGAAAGATTGCCATTATCCTAGAGGTCCCTGATACTTTGTGGAACTTGACACAGGGATATACAAGCTGTATGGGAAGGGTACACCAAAATTATTTATTACCCCCACTTTGATGGAGGAAATGTATCAGATTTCATGTACAATATGATGCAGGAATTATTGTCATACCTAAACCTGGCAAAGATCCATGTTGTTGAGAGTCATATAGACCCATCTCTTTACTCATTTCTGACATCAAAATACTGGCAAAGGTTTCGGCCACCAGGCTAACTTTTGCCATTTGTTATGTAATACACACGGACCATGTTGGATTTTTTCCCAAACAAATCAACCTCTATAAACCTTAGGTTCGTGTTTTCTATGGATGGAGTGATTTAAACTTGGAACATTTGTTTTATTTGGGTACAAATACTATACACATGTCAAGTGTCCAGGTCAGGGCTAATGGCTACTTATCTGAAATTTGGAATATAATAAATCCATAGCAGCCATAATCCTTACACAATAAAACCACAAAGGGACTCATTGCTGAACTATAGGAGCATTTTTAAGGGATATATTTAAATGAAAAAAGGTAGTAAGGGCAAAATGGGAAGAAGCAAACATTAGTAAACCGTCTAAAGACACTTTGTACATAACAAAATGTATGGTTTCCTTAAATTGTTAATATATATTTTTATTACACTACCCAACGTCTGGGCAGGCTTTACAAACCTGAGTGCATGAATTGTCACTAATGGGACACTTTATTCATCTTATATGGTGTTGCCTTAATGATTTTAATATATTAAAACGCCTTGAAATTACAATTAGAGGGCTCTTATTTCTTGTCTGCAAAAGACATTTTAGAAGTGTGTGACCCCCAATATCTTGAGATCAGGAAAAGCCTCAGTAGTGATATAAAGTTAGAAAAACTGGCATATGAACAATAACCCTTCATGCATTGTGCCATTTGGAGGCAGCAATGGGAGTCCTTTAAACTTCAAATCTCTAGTTTTATGGTTCATTGAAAATAAACCCAGATAGCTAGACACATAGACATAGCTAAACGGTTTATTATTGATTCAAGTTTTTAATTATGTTGGGTATTGCATGGTAAAACAAATGCTCTCTGAATGATTTTTTTACACTTACTATTGGAATTAAGGGGTCTATATATTAATAACATGCAGTGACAATCAATATGCAAATCGCAGGGAACCCCAGCACCGATTCTCCTTCTTGGTGAAGACTGTCTGTGCGCCAGCAGCGGTAGGGAGAAAGTGCAATGCGCATGCACGTCACGCTTTGTCCCAGGAGGGATCCAGTGAAACTAGAGAGGATTCAGCTGGATCCCACTGAAGAATGCGGCGGCGCCATCCCGCTCAAAACGTTCTGCCAGCTTAATGAATTACATAATGCTGCAACCCCCATAAGTGCTGGTAATTGGGTTAATCTCTGATTTTTCCAGCAGTAACCGTTTGATAACTTAGGAAATATTTAATAGACCCCATGTAGTCATGCTGAAACACTGTCTTGTCACAATGCCTGCGGTATGTCACAATGCCTGCGGTAAGTCACAACGCCTGCGGTATGTCACAACGCCTGCGGTATGTCACAACGCCTGCGGTATGTCACAACGCCTGCGGTATGTCACAACGCCTGCGGTATGTCACAACGCCTGCTGTATGCCCTTCTTTCTCATTGATGTTATTTTCTTCACTTTTTTGTGCAAGTTTGTTAAAATGTATACAACATATTTCTTTTTTAAAGAATATGTTTTCCTTCATTGTAGATATTGTGTTATTTTGCAATTGCTATATGGCCTGAACCGATTTAAATAGCCAAGTTAATTTTTTTTTAAAAAACTGACAAAATGTAAGCGGTCCATTTTATGCCTGACAAAGTGTGCATGTGCTAATGTGCACCTACCTCCCTTTTATCTCTCTGCATGTCCCCTTGTTGGCATCAAGTACTTTTCACATTAAATCTTCACTATATAGTCACCCAAACCACAATTCCTCCAATTATGTGCCAGACCAGGTAACGGCCTCGTCAGTTTTGCTATCTATAGAGAGACAGAGAACAAGCAGCCGTGGCGTAAAGTGGAGGTATGACTGTGTGGACACGGAAGCTGTCCAGTCCAGCGTCGGTATAGAATGAAAAATCACTTATGTATGAAGGTAAATTTGTTATTATGTAATACGTCTCACACATTGATAGTTGTTGGTCACTTTTATGTGACCAGCGGGGACTGTATTTAGCATATTCCCGAATGAAGGGAGAGACCATTATTGCAGAACAAAAGTCATATTTCATCTGTAACTGCAGTATTGGTATATCATTGAACTGCAGATATTCATGGCAAGCAGGGGTTAATGGAGCAAAACAACAGCATCCTTCTGAAGTCAAGCAGACAAGCAGAGCTAAGTTCTCTCGCTAATACACTTGTCCACAGCCCCAAAGTCACAGGCCAGGAAAAACTTATTTCCCCGCTGCCATTATATCTCCAGCCCCTTGTGAAGAGTAGGTGACAAAGAACCAACACAGGAGAATTGTATTTGAACAAAACAGCATCAAGGACCTGCAGAAATCTCCCACAGCCACTGGAGTGTTTGGCAACAGTTGGCGGATTAAGCACTTGAGATGTGACCAGTTCCCCGCCCACCTGCCACCAGTCTTTCAACGATCTAAATGAATTGCAGACAAAGAGTGACAGACCTCATGCATAAGTCTAGAATCAACCTGATGTTACTGAGCGTCTATGCCGAGCAAGTAAAAGCAATTATGTGAGAATTAAATCATAAAAGGAGCCCAGTTTGCTTGAACAGAGAAATTTATGGGATTAAAACCGACATTCTGTTAAATCAGACAGTAATGCAAGTTTAAAAATATTCTTTCAATGTTACATTGCAGAGAAAAGAAGTGAACCTGCAATACAATTTGCTGGCTAATCTTTTTTAACAAAAAGCTAAAGCATACAGCTTCTGATGGGCCTGCCAGTAGGATACACATAGGGACTGGATAAACTGAATCCCTACACGTCTGCCAATAACTTTGCTTTAGCCATATCTGCACTGTAGGATTTCCATACAGATCAATTTAGTATGCACTTGGCCAAGGTAAATGCTAATCTCACCTTCTAACTACACGCTATACATAAACATTATGCAAACAAATTTTTGCAGGAAAAAACACACAAACTACAATAAATCTTCTTGCACGGTTTCACACTTAAAACCCAACAATCTCAACCCTGTGCACTTGCTAAGGAGCTGATGACGATGCAGACTATACATATGCCTGTTCATCCTTACCATACAATCTTCTATTGCTCTATCTTTATCTCTGCAGCCGTGCCCTCACACTACCAGTGTCCTACTTGGATTTCAAGAATAAATGACTGTGTCCAACATTTCTCCTTCATTCCGCTACAAAAACTAATTTAATCAGGCAGAGTATTACACTACTAGTAACGGCTGGTGAGACTGGTTTTTATATGCCCAGATGCAGCAAGAAGGAGATATGTTGTGCATTGTGCTGGAAGGTGACACTATACCAAGCTGGGCGTGTGTCTATATAAATGCATCTATTGGAATTAACAATGGACATTTTTAGGGGGAGAATGTAATAGAAATAAACATTCAATTCCAAAAACAGATTCAAATTATTTGTTTTCTAAGACTGAACCACTACAAAGGCCACTTTTTCTTGTTTGCTGTGCTTGATGAAACGCTAGTAGCTTAATAAGAAAGTTACTTAAAAGTACACTGCATTATGATCACATCCAGGGGTCTGTCATATGAAGTGAAATGCCCATATTGTCTTGCGTAAAGTTTCAGTTAAGCTTAACAAAGTTATTCCTACAATTCTGCAACAGCTCTAGCTGCAATCTCCCAGCGTTCTCTCTCCGCAGATATTGGCTTCATAACTTTGCCATTGCCCACAAGAATGAAAATTTAAGATAGTGAAGTGAATGAATGCGATTCTGCCTGACTTTTCCTCAATGAAACATTTAAGTCTTACCCCTAAGAGTTGTTACTCACTAATTTGTTACCTCCGATTTCATCTCTACGAGAGCGCATTGTATACATGCATACTAGGTTTACCAAAAGTGGTTTAGCAAGTGTTGTGCTTTATTTTCCCATTGATTTGTATAGCCCATTTAGTCACATTACCTATTAATTTCACTAGAGTTGTGCTCCACATGCAAAAACTCCATTGAAATGAATGGACCATAGACATCAATGGAATGGCACAGCACCAGTAACTGCTTTTTCTCCACATCATATTCGTTTAATCTCTATTAATTGAGCCTGGGACCTCCCCCCTCCAACAGCCACATAGTGGTTAACATAGGAAAAGCACCACTGTTTGGTGCTTGACTATGGGGGGGCTCCAGCGAATTGACTAAGGGAGGTAAGTGGGATACTCAGTTCCAGTGAACATAGGGTGCAGAGGGAGGAAAATCAAAATCTTGGGCGTAAGGGAAGTACTCAGTCCAGGTCAAAATCAGCTGCTAACGACCTCACTGCATATCTCGATTTTTTCCACCTAAACCAGACCTTAAAACTATTTCAGCATAGTGTTCCAGGACTGGCAAGTGAATCGTTTATTCCCTACAGCTTAGTTAACCAGGGCTACCCAGCCAACAAAATGGGGCTAATGCCGGGCCATCCATGCTCTAGCAATGATGACTTGGCCAGAGCAAGAAGATTTGTAACGTATGGTACTGAGAAGCAAGAGAGGCATTAGGTCTCCCCAGCCCTAATATGGCTAGTAAGGACTCCCACGGCCCTAATATGGCTAGTAAGGACTCCCACGGCCCTAATATGGCTAGTAAGGACTCCCACGGCCCTAATATGGCTAGTAAGGACTCCCACGGCCCTAATATGGCTAGTAAGGACTCCCACGGCCCTAATATGGCTAGTAAGTCCTGGTGATTTCGCTGTGACTTAGCACTGTGCTTTAAATGTGACCGACAACATAGTGAAGTCAGTGACAGCCTAGATCCAGCTCCAACAAAACACATGGAGCACAGGTCGTCTATCAGAATACAGGGCATTCTGATAGGACAGAGAGAGGTGGCTGGTGTTTGGGAAGTAGTTAAAATAAAAAAAACAAATCCTATAGCCAAAACACATGCAAGTTATACAATAATTACAAAAACACACACTTCTTACTTAGCTGGTTGATCTAGTGAGGCAACAAGGGAATGGCTGCTAAGTTCCATTCATGTAAGGAATCATTATTGATATTAACTCGCAAAAGTGGCATAAAAAACAAAAAAACAAAAACAGCTAAGCGGTTTGCAAAAAGCTTACTTGTGTCCCTAACAAGATGCTTCCTCAGATGCGCCATTTGTTGATATAGAGAGCACACCTACGGTATAGTATCATGTTCAGTATCACAGTGTGTTCTTGGATTCCTGGTTAGTTTTTTTTTTAGTTTTTTTTAAATGACTCTACTACTGTGCTGCCACACTCACCTGGCACAGCTGGCTGCGGCTGTGATGAGTAAGGCTGCCAAGCTCCAGTTCTTGGATAGACGTTGCCTGGCGGGCCCGGGGCGGACTGTAATGGGACGGATGGAGGGGGCCCCACTGTTGAGGGCATTGACTGAGGTGTGAATACTGAAGGCACTGGTGGCTGAGTTGGAATTCCAGTGCTAACTGGAAACTGGGATAAAGCCTAAAGATTCAGGACACAAAAGAAGTTTCTTAGCAGTCAAGATGAATAAAAAATATTTTCAATTGTAATGGACATACATAGTTAACAGAAGGGACATAAAGAGTAATTCAAATACTTCCATGCAGAATTCTTTGGTTAAGCATTAACTGCCTATATTTTATGGTTTTGAGAGGCAAAGCTATTTTAAAGCACGTGGCATGTAATTTGCTATTTTTATATGGCTTTCAAAGTATTTTATTTGCAGTGTGGTCCATTTAACCACCCTAACGCTATGTAATTTGCATGTCTTTAACAGAAGAGTAGGCATTTAATTCCTCATTGTTTAATTTTGTGAGGCAATGCTATATTAGAACAG
This sequence comes from Mixophyes fleayi, assembly GCF_038048845.1. Taxonomy (NCBI): domain Eukaryota; kingdom Metazoa; phylum Chordata; class Amphibia; order Anura; family Limnodynastidae; genus Mixophyes; species Mixophyes fleayi. Next base: position 56,964,320 of record NC_134407.1, read on the forward strand.
TGAACATGTAAATAACTTCTAAGACAAATGTTGCTGTATTTTCCAGTACAGAGCTCCTCTAAATAAATAAACCATATATGTAAATTTAGGATAGGCTATGACATGAATGTCAAATTGAAATGACATTTACACAATATCTAAAAAATCTCTGAAACGGGACGCCAATGCTGAGCTGTGACGTGGCACAGTATTGCCACCTAGTGTTGGAAACTTAATAGCACAAGGGAACACATTCTACAACCCCACCATGATTTTAGTGATCTGTCTGGTTTTAAAAAGTGTGGCATAAGAATTGCCGTACAAACAGGTAACAGACACTCACCTGTCTACTTCCCTCTTTGTGCAGGAAACCTTCTGGTGCTTTGCTTGATTTGGCTGTGGGTGAAGGGAAACTACTGGACATCTTAGAGGTGTATGGCTGCCCATTCACAGTCTGTCCCTGAGCATTCAGAAGGCGATTTTGCAATTCGCACACTGAACTCTGAAATAACAGAGAATAAATAACATGTGTGTTTTATTACTGCAGAGTAACAATAACTGTAAACATAGTCTATGCCGCTTTCTTACGTTACACATTCACCAATACCTCCAGTGTATGCTTACTTTACACTGAAATCTATTATTCGGCTTCTAACTTCTGAATTATATTTCACAGTCGGACAGTCACTTGTACACATTGATGGAATCTGAAGTGACTAAGCATCAGGATTTTGCAGCATAAAAAGCCAATGGTACTGGTACATTTATATGTAAACAGATCAGTTTTCTCTGTTAAGAAGAAACAGATTTGTTATATAGAAAAGAGGATTTATATACTTACGTTAAATCCGTTTCTCTGATTCCGTCTGGGGGACACTGCTTACCATGGGGTGTGAAGGGGAGCATGGGAGTTGGCACCTAGCTAGTTAAGTTTAGCACTGCTGACAGACCCCTCCCCTCTACAATCCCCCTGCTTTTTCCTCCTCAGTTAATTTAAAAAGCTCCCAAGGAGAAGGGTCAATCAAACAAGAGCACACAGAGGAAAAGCAGAAGGGAGGGATCGCAGTGTCCCCCAGACGGAATCAGAGAAACGGATTTAACGTAAGTATATAAATCCTCTTTTCTCTTTCAACCAGTCTGGGGGACACTGGTTACCATGGGGACGTTCTAAAGCAGCCCCCTAAGGGTGGGACCGCTCTGAAACCCCCGCTCGTAGAGCACTACGAGCGAAATCTGCATCTGCGGATGCGAATACATTAAATTGATAGAATTTGGTAAATGTGCGGACAGAAGACCAGGTGGCTGCTCTGCAAAGCTGGTCAGCAGAAGCCCCATTTCTCGCTGCCCACGACGCCCCTACTGATCTGGTGGAATGGGCCGTAAGTCTCTCCGGCACAGGCCGGTTAGCTGTTGTGTAAGCCTGCCTAATAGTTGCCGTAATCCATCTTGCAATGGACTGTTTAGAGGCTGGCCAGCCTCTTTTGTTAGAATCATATAGGACAAACAGAGAATCGGTTCGTCTAATCTGAGATGTTCTTTTGACATAAATACGGAGAGCCCTGACCACATCTAACTTTTCATAGACTGCCGATCAGAGTGAGAAGAAGATGAAAAAAACCGGAACTACAATTTCCTGGTTTGAATGGAAAGAGGACACCACTTTTGGAACAAAGAAGGGGAGTGTTCTCAGAACCGCTCTGTCCTCATGAAAAACCAGATATGGCTCCCGGCAAGACAGAGCTCCCAATTCCGATACCCTCCGTGCCGATGCAATTGCTAAAAGAAAAACAACCTTCCAGGTCAAACACCTAAAATCTGCCTCAGGTAAAGGTTCAAAGGGAGGCCCTTTAAGCATGTCCAGTACCAGGTTAAGATCCCATGGTGCTGTAGGTGGAACATAGGGAGGTTGAATATGTAAGACTCCCTGAAGAAAAGTCTTGATATCTGGTAACTCCGCTAATTTCCGATGAAAAAAAGACTGACAGAGCCGATACCTGAACCTTTAGGGAACCTAAACGAAGACTTGCTTCCAGCCCATGCTGAAGAAAAGCCAATAAGCGAGGGAGACGTAAGGAAGACGTGTGATATGACCTATTTTCACACCATCTGATATAGGCTCTCCAAATCCGCTGATAGACGCGAGCCGAAACTGGTTTTCGAACCTATTGTTCTGTCCAAAAAAAAATCTGAGCTGCAATTTTCATTGCGGCTGCACTCCTGGTTCTTCCCTGCCTGTTAACATATGCCACAGCCGTGGCATTGTCGGACTGAATTCTGACAGGGTGGCCCTAAAGAAGGGGCTGGGCCCCCCGAAGGGCTAAAAGAATTGCCTTCAACTGTAACACATTTATTTGTAAGGCTGATTCCTGGACCGACCAAGGTCCCTGGAGCCGGAGGAGCAAGATTACCACCTCCCAACCTCTCTGGTAATGGGAGGACCCCACTGTGAATCTTAGGCTCCAGATGACTCTTTGTAAAAGAAGAGGCGACACAAACTTGTATTGCCTGACTTCCTGATCGCTCTTGGGGTAGAGGTGTTACAAAAAAACAATGTGGTACCGGACCCAGCAGGTCTAACATGTACCCCCCTGCTATAATACCTCGAATCCAAGCGCCTTGGGATGACGCTGCCCACTGTTCCCGAACAGAGACAGACGTCTCCCCCCGCGGCGCCACCTCTGGCAGAGTAGAGTGGTCGTCAGGACGCAGGCTTCTCCTGTGTCCTAGAGGTCTGGCGCCTAGCCGCAAACGAGGATCTACCCCTGACTGAGGAGCCTTGAGCATTTGGTTGTCTACCTCTAAATGACTGTCCTCTAGGCCAGGAGTTCCCTCTAAAGGGCTGACGAAAGGAGCTGACCCGTGAAGTCCTGCCCCTACCTGAGAATACCGGCAAAGAAGTGCTTTTGGCCCCTGTTGCCTGGGAAATCAGAGTATCCAATTCCGGCCCGAACAAACCTGCTGCTGAAAAAGGAATGGATTCAACGGACTTCTTTGATTCCGAATCTCCTTCCCAGGATTTCAGCCATAACATTCTTCTTGCTGAAATGGATGCAGCCTGAATAGAGGAGGACACAGACGCTGAGTTCTGAGCCGCCTCATAAAGGTACCCCAATGCCTCTTTCAGATGCAAAGCCAGGGGAAGTAAATCCGAGTCCTGTAAGGCCTCTGCCAGTTGGTCTGCCCATGTTTCCATGGCTCTAGCAACCCAAGCTGAAGCAAATGTGGGTCTAAAGGAAGAACCCGCAGCCACAAATATAGATTTTAGCTGGGATTCCACCCTGCGATCATTGACATCCTGCAGAGTTGCTGAAACTGGGACTGGTAGTAAAGTGTGTCTAGCCAAACGGGCTACTGGAATATCTACCTTAGGAATACTCTCCCAGCGGGCCACATTTTCCTCCTGTAATGGATACATGGAAGGAAACTTTCTGGGAACAGAGAACCTTCTATCAGGCTGTTTCCAGGCTCCCTCTGCAATATCTCTGAGTTCTACCGAAGGGGGAAAACGAATAGCCTTACTTTTGACCTTCTTAAAGAGACTTCTGTCTCTAGGAGTAGGATCCTCGGGTTCAGGGAGGTCCAACGCCTCTCTTACCGTTAAAACCAAATCATTAACAAAATGGCTTTTAGGGTCTTTTTCCTGCTCCAAAGGTTGCCCCTGGTCAGGATCAGAATATACTTCCCCCTCCTTCTCTGAAACCCCCTCTGGGTCTGAAAGGACCATAAGGGTATTAGTGGATCTAGGCCTCCTCCTCTTAGCAGGCGAGATGTTTGGGGATTCAAGTAACTGGTTTAGTTTATCCAAACCCTTAATAAATGCTGCGGACCATGCCGGTTCTGTGGGAACAGGGGCCTGGTCTGTAAGCAATGAGGAAGGTCCTGGCATAGACTCTTCAAAAGAACCTGTGGAAGCAGGGAGGCCCAAAGGCGTACTAGCACTATTAGCCACCGCGGCTGCCACAGTAGACATCAGCTGATTGGACTGTGACACCATCTGTGCTAAAGAAGAAACCGACTGTGTCAGGGAGGCCACCCAGGTCGGTTCCTCCGTCAGTGGGGCTGTAACAAGCTGGGATTGCGTAGGGGGACCCCCTGCATCGCAGACAGAACATAGAGCCAACGGGTCCCTCTGCCGAGTAGGTAATTTTGCATTACATTTTGAACATGTGAAACACTTTACTTTATCTGTCATTTTACAAAGGAAGGCACACCAAACATACAGACTTAAATTTAGCTGTTAGAGAGCGAGAGACAGCAGAGAAAATAATATGAAAAAGAAAAAAGAAACAAGTAATCGGACATAAAAGTTATACTTGTAAATTGTTAAACCAAAATAAAATAACCTGGCAAGTTCGAGAACTATAATATAATTCTCAGTAGCCCACTTTGCAGTCAGCAATACAATAATATTTGTTTAAATAAATCAGATACTTAGCCAGGCCAAACAGGGGAGAAGTCAATCAGCAGTGCCTGGTGCCTGCTCCCTCTGCTCTGCGTCCTTTCCCGGGCTTATATTTGGCGCCAAAAGGCCGGGCTAGTCCAACTTTCCATGGAGAGCAGGGGAGCTCTATATCTTAGCTCCCCCCCTCTGATAATGCTGTCTCTCTGAAGTGCTTTTCCTGCCCCATTAGCAGGGAGGAGAAAGAAAACAAATAATAATAATAATAATAATAATAATAATAATAATAATAAATATATATATATATATATATATATATATATATATATATATATATATATAATATATATATATATATGGCAGAGTAATGGAGACCTGAGGTCTCCGCAGCGGATTTTGACCCCGATGCCCCCTCCTATGTATGAGAGGGGGGGGGATCTTGGTATGGCCCCTTTCCGTTTCCTCTCCTCCGCGGATTTTAAAATGGCCGCCGGCATTTCTTTTTCATTCCGATAACCGGCCTTCCATGCCTAATGGCAGCGCCGGTTATCAGTCAGGCCCCAAGAGTGATAGCGGTCCGGAGAGACTGCTAGTCACTTTATAATCAAGAACCCTAATTTGCTCTGCCAGTGAGAGCCTCTGGCTCTCAGCGGACAGAGCAGTGCCTGCGCTGCTGTTCTGGGAGTGTGCTCTCTATAATAGAACACACTCCCAGATCTGCCCAAGATATTCTCCCTAAAAAAAATAAAAATAAAATAAAATTTAGCAGCAACTAAAACAGTGCCTAACTCCATGGGCACCTAGAAAAAACTGAGGAGGAAGAGGCAGGGGGGAGTTATAGAGGGGAGGGGTCTGTCAGCAATGCTAGAAATTAACTAGCTAGGTGCCAACTCCCATGCTCCCCTTCACACCCCATGGTAAGCAGTGTCCCCCAGACTGGATGAAAGAGAAATAACATTTAGTGGTTTAATATGCTATAAAAAAAAAAAAAAACAACAACAAATCTACCTGACTGAAATGAGACCTCTGGATTTCTGCAGGAGATAACAGTACTCGTCACCCAAAACATAAAGACTAAATGTACACATACCTCATCAGAGTCATTGGGCAAGTAGCTCATGGCAGCAGTTAGGTTCCCCTGAGATGCCAGCAGATTGGCGTATTGTGCTACCTTCCCTGCTAGCACAGGGCCTTGTGGTGGCAGCGCTGTCCCTCGGAGTAATTCAATGGACTTCCTCAATACCATAGTCTTCTCCACTAGGTCCTACAAGGACAATACCAGTCACAACAGAACTCATCCTGATACTGTTAACAAGGACATGATCAACATCTTTGAATATACTGGAGAACCAATGTACATTCTTGAATTCTCACATCACTATCAAAGCAGGTTCACCTTTACTACACTAATTTGCACTGCAGTAAATCATTTTCATGTATTAATTGCAATGTGTGTGTTTTTTTTTATTTAACTCTGGTATTACTTTTTTTCTTTCTTTGTTACAAATATTAAATGTGTTTAGTACATACTCATCTGCTACTCTTCATGAACTCACTGCATAAAGAAGCAGATGAAGGACATGCTGATCAAACAAGGGTAGCACCGGTTCCCATTTCTGTGTTACCTGCAGTGCAAGAGGGGTTGAGGTTTCATGGGTTCTGACCCAGCACTCTGTCAACATGTCCACATTCCCCGAAGATATGTAGCACAAGCACGCCTGAGCAGACAACTTTCCTTCTCCTTCTGACTCCAACCGGCTTCCAAGGGTATCTAGAGGCAAAGTACTGCTATATTTCACTGATTCAGCACATGCTTCACTAAGCACACCTCTGCGAATGTCTTCTCATAAAGCAAATGATCGCCAACAATTGACTTAGCAGTTTAATTAAAATTATTACAAAAGTCACAGTGCCAAGTGAAACGTTAGTACTAACAAATACATCGATCAATTATAGGGCAGGCTTGTGAATTAGACAGATAAGGATTACTGAGGAATCATTTATGAATTAAGTAATAATAAATTAATACTTTTTTTAATAATACATATAACATGATAAACATATGAAGATGTTGCCTTCCGAAAAAGGGTTAAATGGCACAAGATGATATACAATTGCATAGATGTTGCAAGATGTTTCATTTACCCAGTCACCAGTGTTTAGCCCCAGCTATACAGAGCCCCCTTAACAGTGCTTACCACAAAGCTCAGCATATTCCTCTGGCTTGGAGTAAGTCAGCAGCAGAGCTAACGCTTCTTTCCAGCTCTGCAGGTTACAGCTGAGAACTACATCCCTCCACTTGTGCTGGACTACAGAAGAGAGAAGCTGTGTACAGAGAACACCTGAGCATCATGACATTAAATCATAGTTTAGCAGTATACAGGATTTCTTTTATGAAATTCTGTTCTAAATAAAACAGGAAGTCTGTTGAAAAACCATCCAACAAATACTGAAACATTTGACAGTTAAAACTGCTTTTTATGGGACAGCTTGAAAACAGGGTCCATTGCTATTCCACTGGTGAAACATGTAGCATTTTAATAAGTGTTTGCCCCTCCTATTTAGCAGCAGATCTGCTCAGTGTGCTCCTTAAAAATTTGCTTTATGAATTAAATGATTTGGACTACTGTAATGTGTGCATGAAGGGAAGTCTGTTAGAACCGATGTCCTGCCTACCAGCATTTACGAGCACAGACTGGAGTTTCAGTCACAGTTGTGTTACTAGTCTATGGTTGTGTTACACAGGACACACTTCAGTGCATAATCTGTGATGTGTTTCAAACCAAACGGAAGTGTTGTACTCTAAGGGCTAGATTTACTAAGCTGCGGGTTTGAAAAAGTGGGGATGTTGCCCATAGCAACCAATCAGATTCTAGCTTTCATTTAGTTAGTACCTTCTGCAAAATGACAGCTAGAATCTGATTGGTTGCTATAGGCAACATCCCCTCTTTTTCAAACCCGCAGCTTAGTAAATCTAGCCCTAAGACACTGAAAGAGGCAGAAAAATGTAAGTTAAAGTGACATCCTCTATTGGCTACTGAATAGATAAGACCACTCTGATGATGATGTCAGGATGACCTAAGTAGTCTTGTAAGCTTGCTGTTTACATCTATTTAATTAGCCAATAAACTTAGATTATGAACACTGGTATAGGATATTCTAAATCAATCTAAAAAAGGTGCCCTCCACAAATAACAATAGTCAAATTGCTGCTAAGTTTGAAATATCCAGTGAGTGCTACTGTTACAAACAAATAATATAGAGCAAGAGCAGAGCTGTCGAACGATGTATTAACAATTAAATGACTCTCAAAAATGTTGGACTAGCTCGTTGCCAAGAAGGAAGTTCAGGTAGAAACAGATAAAATTAAAAACACCCCCAGTCTTCCCTACGACTTTGCGTAACTTCCCAAGTGGTCTCTGAAAATTCAAAACATATCAAACATAGGTGGGAAACTGGGCTGCCATGGAAAATCTTGAGGAAAAATGAATTAACATTAGGTATAATAGCCTATTTTTTCTCTTGCATCCTCCCCAAACCCCAAAGGAAGAGGTAACCACCACTATTAACACCACCTTCAGTGTCATCAGTCTCAGATAAACCACTGGTAGTGGTTGTTTAGGGTTGGACATCAGACTGTACAGAACTAAATTGAGGTCTAATAGAGCCAGAAAAGACCTAATAGAGAGATGAATTATCTTTAACGTTTGGAAGAAAAGGATAATCAATTCCTCTGAAGCTAATTTGTTGCATAAGAGACGCTCAGTGCTGATACTTGTACCTTGAGTGTGTATAAGGCAACATCCTTGCTAAATCCTTCCTAAAGGTAGTCAAGGATATGTGGAATGATTGCTGCAATTGTATTGAATTTAGACTCATACCATGTGATAAACTTCTTCCAGACTCTGTAATACATCACTGAAGAGTTATTTTTCTCGCTTGTAAAAATGTGTTGATCACTGGCTCCGAAACATGTATCTCTCTGAGCGGCTCTCGCTCAACCTCCATGCATCTGGTACCTCTTTGGCAATTTATGAAGGAATGAGGGACACAACTGTCATGTTGTCTGAAAATATTCTGAGATATTTCCCTTTTAATTGAATGTGAACGTGTTGGACTCGCTTCTACTCTTATTTCTAAGACATTTACATGAAGTCTTCTCACATTTCGTGGCCACGTTCCTTGTGCTATATCTGCCAGAAGGTGTGACACTGGAGTCTGTCTTGAGTATTATCCACTCTGGTTCTAATGCGACACTGCTCTTGCCACCAGCTGAGAGATTTCCCTTGAGGAAAAAATTCACAACAAACAACAATCGAAGCACCTTGCCAGAAACTGAATCTTGACACCTTTCTTCTGCCAGAGAAACCTTGTTTTGAATGGTGTTTATCTGGGTGAGATGACTTTTTATCCTGTTCAAAATCCAGCCTTGTTGCAGAAAGTCTATCATTTGAGCTGTCCTGCAGTTGACAATGATCTCTGAACTCCCCACCACGAGAATTTCATCCAAACGGGGCCATATGATGATACCTCGCTCTCTTGATTACGCCTTCAGAGTAACTAATAGTTGGTAAAAGTTCTCGGGGATATTGTCAGACCGAAGGGCAGACAGGTGAACTGAAGGTGCTGATACATGACCAAAAACCTGAGAAATTTCCTGTGATGAACTGCAACAGGGAGTTAAAAATTGGAATCGTGACTGGATGTGATATAAACTCCTTTGCTGATAACTGTGAAAAGAATTCACCAACTCCATATTAAAGTGCCTGTTGCAGTCAAACTTGTTGAGTCGCTAAAAATACAGGACAATGTGAAAGGCTCCAGATGAGCAAGAGTCTGGAATAAAAGCCTGTGTCCTCTTGAACTGCAGGAACAAGATAAATTGCTTGCAGTCTGTTGTGTAAGGCTTGTAACCAACTGTTTTCGGGATGATGGGAGTCTTGGATTGGATAAAGAAGTTGCCCCTGGGATACTGATGGAACTCTATCTGGTATCCATTTCTTACAATGTCCAAAACCCATTGATCAGTGAGAGAGCAGATCCAAATCACTGCATATTGTTGTGTGATTCTGCCCCCTATTTGTGTTAATGAGGACTGCTCCTGACAATAATTATTGCACAGTCCTCTGATTTGTCCTCTCTTCTTTCAGTCTGATATTTTTGTGATGTTGAATACTTTTGTATCAAAAAAGACAAAAGTATTATAGGAGTGATACCTTTATTGGCTAACCAAAAGAAAGTTCTATATTTGCTAGCTTTCAGAGCACAGAGGCCCCCTCATCAGGCAAGTTTACAAATGAATGACTGAGAAAAGGGCACAACATTTAGATGTTACATCAACCAATTTGTCCGGGGGGGGGGGGGGGGGGGGGAGCAGATACATCAAAGAGGTTTTCATTATGGATGGAAGAGTGAAAGTCCTAAGAGTTCAGAGATCTGGACTCACTCTGCTGTGAGGTGTGACGTGTGTCCATGTAGTGGGTCATAAATCCAGGTGTTAGGCTGAGTCCTTGAGTCAATGACTGGAATGATCTTATCAGCTTCAATTCCCAGACTTTTCTCTCCCTGTCATTTTTAAAAAAACCTTTCAGTATTAAGACTTTTAAATTTGTCATACTGTGTCCTGGTCCAGAGAAGTGTTTACCAACAGGGGTGTCCAGAGTCTTCTTTATTGTGTAGATTCATCCTGGATTGTAGTTTCTGCTTGTTTTCCCCACTGTAGATTCCCTCAGGGCACCTTGTACACTGCATCATGTACACCACACATTGGAGAATGTACATGAGAATGTGTCAGTGATTTTATAGTCCCGTTGTGTGTTGGGTATGTGGACTGTGTTTGTTGGTAGGACATGGGTGCAGGGTTTGTATTTTTTGTTTTTGCAAGGGAAGGTGCCAGTCTCTGATGGTGATGAGAGGGCACTTCTAACGAGGAGATTTCTTAAGTTCGGAGATTGTTTGTATGAAAGAAGAGGTAAATCTGGGAATATTTCCTTCGTCTATTGTCTTTTCTGAAACATGGGCTGAAGATCAGCAGCGGTTTTCCCCAAGATGTTCATGTGGGGACTGTAAGTAATGTAACATCTCTTAAATGTTGTGCCCTTTTCTCAGTCATTCATTTGTAAACTTGCCTGATGAAGGGGCCTCTGTGCTCTGAAAGCTGCTGGCAAATATAAACATTCTTTTGGTTAGCCAATAAAGGTATCACTCCTATAATACTTTGGTCTTTTTTTTACACAAAAGTATTCAACATCAGATAGATTTTTCTGGCTGACACGGTACTGCAATAAACATTTTTTTTTATTTTGCTACACATTCAGTCTGATATCTTGTAAGGATTGTTTGGGCATAGTAAGAACATTCTGCCTGGTGTTCTGCCTGGTGTCCTGTCTTCCTGCCCTACAGCTTTTCACTTAAAGTGCTGACAAGACGACGAAGAGTGGATGTATTTTGACCTTTAATCCTGTGGCAAGTGCTTAGATTTACCACCAGACGATTTATGTATCATGTTAGCTAATTTATCTCCTAAGAGCAGAGACCCTTCAAATTGTATATCGGGTGGACTCTTTAATGACTGAGCATCTACTGCCCAACTGCGAAACTTGAGGGCTATACTAGCCATCGCTGGTAATGCCATCAAACTTGCTGGAAAAGCATTGGTGTCCAAAGATGCTTCACAGAAAGTCTACGCCTCTCTGCATAACCTCAATGCTTGTCAACATGTATTGCCTGCTTATCTTCTCTTGGACATCCGTATAAAGTGCCTCACCCCACAGTCTGAGTGCTCTGGCCAGGTCTGAATTCAATGTGGTTCCAGACGAAATATGAAGATTTTTAAAACAGCCTCTCCATATTTGATATCATTAGGGTCCCTTAGAAGACCCCCATCTCCATCCAAGCTATAAGCTCCTTAAACTGCTTGGTGGACTGACTTTTTTCCCTTCTTTTGAGAACTACATACTGTACAAAAGACCATCAGCTTAGGCTATTAATGGTGCATGACAGGATACACTAACTTTATGTTGTTGTACATTGCTATTGTCCATCCCTTCCACAGGCTCTACAAGAGTACTGAAAGGACAGGATATTACTAACAGCCAACCACAAACTATTAATGCAGGAATAACAAAGCACCCCTAATTTAGAGCTTACTTTAGAGCAGGTGCCTTTCAACTGTTTGGAGTGGCACCCAGGCTCCATGGTGCTCCAGATGTCCAGCTGCTATACAGTCACAGTGAAGGTAGCAGACTCATTTCCCAGGCACAGGAAACACTAAGAGCAGATTCAAGTCCTATGCTTGCCTGGTCCTCCATTTAGGAACCCTGTGACCTAGGATGTGGCACACTCATGAAAAGACTGTCAATGAACGTGGTGAAAGATTCAAAATACACACCAGATCTGCTCCAGTAGGTAGCAGACTAGTGTTCTCTGGGTAGCCAGCCCAGCCCACAGCTTACATCACCGAAAGGTGTGTCGTAGGACCACAAGGAAGGTAAGCCCCTGCACTACAAAACAAAACAATACCTGACCTACCTAACTAGAGACAGCTATTATTAAATCTAAGTTACATTTAATCTATTGCAGTACTGGATTCCCAACATAGAGCCTGATGTGGAATTGGGTGTCTATCCATTTGCGTAGTGTAAATTAAAAAAATCTGCATTGTGCATACCCACAGACAGAGCATACAGGGCTGTGTGCATCTGACACTTGTCTTGCTATGACATGAGAAGTGTGGTCTTGTGGAAGACCTTAATAAAAGTACATATATTTGGTATAATAAAGCCTTGTTACAGTCTTTGTGCCACGTGAAAAAACTGGTGTATGCAAACCATTTAATTAATGTAGCATTTTACCAAGTTTTGGGAAATTAAATTACCCAGCTCCACTCAATAAATGTATTGTGAATTTGTACATGCGAGACAATAACTGAAATGTAAGCAATTTTGTGATAATTACACACTTTCAGGCCCTTCAAAAAAATTTAAATGCTCTGGAACTTTACATTATTTAGTGAGGCAGATTTTCCACTTACTGATGTTATCTTGTTTTTCTGGTGAGCAAAATACCATTGTTGTGTCTCTCTCAGTAGGTCTTCCCCTCCAGCATTGGCCAATATAATGGCATCGGCAAAACGACCATCCTTCAAACATAAGTCCACCGCTGCCTCAAAGTTTCCCATCAGGAGAGCTTGACTTATCAGGCCATCTGTATCTACAAGAGTGATCAAATATAGCTTGAAATACATGAAATATAGTTTGACCTTTTGATATTGCACTATCACTGTAAAATGACCAAATGAATGCCCTGCGGTAATGTTCTTGCTTGCTATCACTATCAACAGTACAGCAAGGTATAAAGGCCAAACTGAGGACTTCTGCTAGGCTGCCCTTCTTAAGGGACATCTCAAAATGTTGGGCAAAAGGTGCATTTAGCCATTTTCAGGAGCAGAATCCAGTAAGCAGCAGCCTGCTGTGCCATGAAATGTTACCAGTCATTGTATTCAACTGTATGAATTGTAAAATCTTGTATAAAGTGGTCAGTAAAAGTTTAGCAATACAAAAACATAAATAATAAGTTCTCACCATGTGGCCAAACTACACTAGTGCTACAAAGAACTCCTTCCTGCTTTTGAAGATTAAATGACCAATCACCCAACCCACACACATTTCTCTAGTTTAAAAAGATTGCCGGGTTCTTGTCCCACAGTGAACTCCATTCCATCTATAATGTACACCCATAGGTTGTTATGGCTCAGCATCTTAGACGCGGCGCCAGACGTGGCTCAGCATCTTAGACCCGGCGCCAGACGTGGCTCAGCATCTTAGACCCGGCGCCAGACGTGGCTCAGCATCTTAGACCCGGCGCCAGACGTGGCTCAGCATCTTAGACGCGGCGCCAGACGTGGCTCAGCATCTTAGACCCGGCGCCAGACGTGGCTCAGCATCTTAGACCCGGCGCCAGACGTGGCTCAGCATCTTAGACCCGGCGCAAGACGTGGCTCAGCATCTTAGACTTAGACCTGGCACCAGACGTGCCTCAGCATCTTAGACCCGGCGCCAGACGTGGCTCAGCATCTTAGACTCAGACCTGGCACCAGACGTGGCTCAGCATCTTAGACTCAGACCTGGCACCAGACGTGGCTCAGCATCTTAGAATTCACCTTCCATCTCTGCATTAATTCTACTGCTATCTTTTTAACTCAACTCATATGTTGCTGCCTCTCTTCTTAATTAAATGCATTCTCACTTTTTCTATTTTTCTACTGCGATCATAGACAGAATGTTATGATTGCATACACGTATTTGTCTTTATTAGAAGTTTTGTTGTCCATTCCCAATCTCCTTTACAACAGCTTAAGGATACTTACTAAAATTAGGGGGTACTTGGCCAGGGAAAGCTGACATAGATTACATACATGCAAATATGCATAAAAATGTATAATTAGTGCTTTTGACTAGCATCTCTGAGACACTGGGACATCTGTGCTAGAATGGAATAATAAGGTGTTTATCCTATTAAAAGTGTTGAAGGGATAAAATGGTGAGAAATTGTCATTAACGATTTCCCTTATCCACACCATACGCTCCCCAAAGGGGCTGGAAGAATGCAGCCCATCCCAGACAATAGATGCATTCAGTTTATTACAAAATGCTCAACAACGTGAAAGACCACCCACTTGCTCCTCAGCCAACTCAGAACATATACGTATGTATTATTGAATGCTGTAATTCCCCCTGACACATTACTGTCTCTTAATGTTCACTGGTCCCTAACACAAACTATGAGCGATTCAATCCCGTTCGTTAGCCAAAGCTCCTGGACCTGATTGGCTTACTTGGTCATTTTAAATCCTTATCTTCCTTCATTGCCTCACACTAGACAGAACTGTTCAACACATGCTTGTCTATCTGCTTTCACCTCCGAAACGCTAGAGGCCAAGATAGCCACAGTTCCTAAAGAAAATGCTCTCAACTTAATGAGTACTAAACTTAATGAGTATTAATGTGTACTAGCAGTAGTCTTTGATTTAGTAGTATGTTAACTGTTATTTTGAGTTAAATTTAATAAGCTGCAGAACTGATTGAACCTACCCGAGTGCACATGTACCACAGTTTGAGAAACCCTGAAACACATTGTAATTTAATTGCCTCTAGTGGGGCAATGTAAACTGGACTGAACACAAATGGTTAAAGACTCTCCTTATTCTTGATAAAAACACCAAAATTAAAGTCAATACTAGAAACCAGAAAGCAAATCGGATCTTGTAAGTGGTTTTTGATGATGATGATGTGCAACAGTATGGAAATGTAATTACAGCTGCTTCTTTGTTAAACTAGATTCTGTTAGATTAAAGTAACAGTGCCATTTGTCTTTATGCCATTTGTATTACTGCTCATTAAATGACAGCATTATATACCCTGTTAGTACATGTCCGTAATGATGTTGGTCCTCAGACTGCACATTTGTATGTATGTACCTGATGTTACTGGGATCTCAAACTTGGCTGAGTCCTGGGGAGGTAGGTTAAAAAACTCCATGGAGGAGGCAGAGGACACAGTTTGTCCGGAGAAGCTACTGGAAGCCTAGACAAACAAGACATCAGATGTAACTATGAACACGTCATCACCGAAAGACATTCATAGCATTATTAAAGTATGCACAAACAAGAATGATATGTGGAACTGGTCAACAGTATACGGACCAGCACACTGAAGCAATAATGGTATATGCAATCATTGTATGCACAGACCTGAAGTGCATATAAATCCACATTTCTTGGGAAGAAGACCTTCACTTCAGCTCACAAATTATATATATATATCTATCTATCTATCCATCTACATATATACACATCACTATCTATCCATCTATATATATATCTCACTATCTATCTATCACTATCTATCTATCTATCTATCACTATCTATCTATCTATCAATCACTATCTATCTATCTATCAATCACTATCTATCTATCTATCTATCACTATCTATCTATCTATCACTATATATATATATATATATATATATATATATATATATATATATATATATATATATATCTGGTTGCGGCCTGGGCAGTGTTATACTGCTCACCCAAAATATCTGAATTGAGGGAATATCTGTGATCTGTCAAATAGACACTGAACTGATAACATTAGAACTTGTTAATTATAAGCACTGACATTAGAATTATTTCCAAGATTTTATACAATTATTAAGAACACTTGTGTATATCATTTTAGACGTCTTTCATCCACGATCATTAACAAGAGCTGTGCTACTGTTCAGTAGTACTGCATATCACAATAACTGGGCACTGTAGTGTACACATTACCTGGCTAGACACAGACTGGATACTCTGTACAAGATCTTCCCCCTCTGAAGGGCTACTTTTGTTTGGCCAACTATCCCCCAAGGCAGTGGAGATCTGAAATATAGAACCAGCAAAACATTATTCATAGAGCATTATGATAAACACAACTTGGTTAAATGATTGGTAGGATTAATATCCTTAACGATGGTGAACAAGAAGCTAAAAGCACTTTGTGGACAATATAAGAAATGTCTCCATGGAAAGTATGCTGTCTATTTGAACACAATGACATTAAAACTGCTAGCAAACTTTACAGATGTGTATCTTTGCCGACTGTATCCTGGATTTTGTTTATTAAACCTCATGAAATAATATTTGCACTGATGATCGTTGAGCATGCTACATCTATTGACTGTAATAAATTTATCTTAATTGAAGTACCAATGGGAACATATGCAATATTCAGTGTTAGCCTGAAAGCAATACAAACAAATAGTAGCACAATAATATGCAATCAAGACATATTGCCCTAAAATAAATGAAGTGATAAAATAATGACTTAACCCACAATCTATTTTTTTTAAAATCAAGAGAGAGGAACCGTGAAAAAAAGAAACAAAAATAAATTGGTGGGAAGAAAATAGGGTAGGTGGAGAGTAAAAATAAGAATGACATGTGGTTAAGCACAGACAAGTAACGTCAAGCTATGATACGCCGTCCTTGGTTTTCAAATTTTACAGAACATTTTTGATTCGTTTTTAAGCATGTCATATATTCCATGTGCTAGTTGTTCTAAAATCTGCTGAGGACCACTTGTAGAGAAGGTGCAGATGGACAATTCGAGTTGGCCACAAGGTGGCAGGTGGCCACAGCAATGAAAAGTATGATTGATGATGGGAGGCCAGGGGACCAAGACCAGAAGAAGAAAGAATTCTAATGAAAGAGGGATGTCCACCTGTACCACTGTTAATATGAGGTCTTTAATAATCTGCCAAAAATGTATGACTTTTGGAGGACCCAATAGGATGTGAAGAAAACAGCCAGGATGAATACATTACTTCAGCATCTACCAAGGCCTAGGGCAACATCTTAAGTGGTTTTCTTGGAGCAAGATACCAGCAATACAAAACAGTATAAGCATTTTTAATTATTTTTTTTTATTATTAAGTCAAAACTACTAGCAATATTCTCCCAAATCTCAGCCCATTCCTCCTCATCTAGGATCTCAGCCAGGTCAGCTTCTCAGTGAAATTTATGGGAATCTTTTGCTGGGGGACTTAAAATTCTAAATAGTGGAGATAAGGTCTTTAGAGGAAACGCAATGCAAACAAAGATATTCAAATGTTGTTAAAGACCTTCCATAAAGAATAGCTTCGGCTGTTTCATAGAAATGTGTGAGCTACAAGAATTGCTAAAAGTTTTTCACTAGGATTGAGAAAGCTGAAGAAAAGTGCAAGTCTACAATAGGTTGTTTAAGAATCTGCCAACAAGGGGCCAAGGGGATGAGTTCCACAACATAATTCAAAACTAGGATTATTCCATAGAGGAATAACTGGCAAAAAAGAGGGAGCTAAATGATAATTCTTAGAAGCATAAATGTACACTTTCACTGAATCCTGTGCATCTTTATAAATAGCACAGTGGCCTTGTGGTTAGCACTTCTGCCTCACAGCACTGGGGCCATGAGTTCAATTCCTGACCATGGCCTTATCTGTGTGGAGTTTGTATGTTCTCCCTCTGTTTGCGTGAGTTACCTCTAGTTGCTCAGGTTTCCTCCCACACTCGAAAAACATACTAGTACTTTAATTGGCTACTATTAAATTGTCCTTAGTCTCTCTCGGTCTGTGTGTGTGTGTTTTAGGGAATTTAGATTGTAAGCTCCAATTGGGCAGGGACTGATGTGAGTGAGTTCTCTGTACAGCGCTGCGGAATTAGTGGCGCTATATAAATAAATGGTGATGATGATGATGATGAAGTACTATATAGTGTGCATAAGGCATTATTGTTTCGAACAGCTCCTCCAGTAGGGCTGCCCTGAACAGAAGAAGGATAACAGTCAGAAGACTCCATATCACTTCTGTCACTCTAGACCACAGCTGCCTCTAAATTCAGCTCTGACGGAAAGCTGTGCATGGAATGTGCTGCGCTGATGAATTATTGTCTGTTGCCTACTATGCAGAATCCTGGTACATTGTATACTGTTTACAACACTGCTTCATATATGCGTTTGTGCCACAGAGTGCCTGACTATAATTACTCTACACAAGCCTGGAACTTATCTGTCTGTGTGCTCAGGCCTCCTGACTACAGTAAAATATAAGGCCGCTACTACTGCTCACGGCTTGTAGTTGAAAGATGACACTGCCAGACTTTGATCCCTCACAGAAGCTCCTGACAGAGTCAATCTCTGGGCACACTACTTTATAAAAAAAAAAAAAAAAAAAAAAAAAAAAGGCCTTTGAAATGAACAAATTGGAGGAGCCTGAAGAAAATCAGCTAGTATATTCTAACAACCAGGATAGCTTAAAAACAGAGAGAGAACTAAATCATCAAACCAACTGAATACTTCATTTGGCACAGTACTGCATCTATAACAAATTATCTACATAAGAATTTAATCACCAATACAAAAAATACCCATTTATCATAATCATGCATATATTTTTTGAGAGAGTTATGTCCCTAAACGCTCCTGTTTTCCTGCCTAATGCCAGTGGCTACAGTATGCAAATGAGTGCATGCAGTTCTTTGAAACATAAAGCACTGTCAAGTAACAGGGAACAAGCTTTTCCCCTTCATTCCAATGTGTCCCAAAGGCAGATCTTCAGCTCCTAGGGATGGTTCACATGCTTATCTGGAAAGGAACAACATACAGTACCCCATTATTGTGTGACACTATCGCTAGTAGCCACAAGGACCACAGTAACACTGGCCTAGTAGATTCTAGAATATGTTTTCATGCAGAATAGTTTGTTAGAGACTAGAATTCCTTGTTATTTAAATCTTATTCCTCTCCTATATTGATCCAGACCTTCTTATCCAGCTCTTCCTTGTTATATCCCAGCAACTTTAAGAATTTTTCCCTTGCGTCCTGTTCAAAGTTAACCTGAAATGACAAATAAGACAGGATAAGTCAGTGGGATAAGACAGTAAAGTGCAACAGGCACCAGTACTTATAGCCTGGGTTGGTTATAGCTAAAGCATTTAATGCGGGGTGAGAAACAGCGTGGGTCCCCCTCCACAAAAGCCTCAAACAGCACAATTGAGAGGTTCCCCTGTCATAGCGGGAAACATCCCCAGCCTGGTCAGCGCTGGGCTAAATTCCCAATGTTTTCATTTATTTATTTAAATCAGTTTAGTCATTACCATCAGCACATATCTTTACCCCAGAGCTTGAATTAACAGGAGTATCTGAAGATGCTGGAAGAGGCCACATCTCCACTTACATAATTGTACTTATTGTAAATCAGTTGCGCTTGCATGCACCCCATCATGTGCAGTAGAACAAAGCGGAATTTTACGCCTGAGAGTTTAACTTACATCAAACTCTAAAAGAGAGGCCCATAATGCTGAACAACAAGTTTATAATCATCCGATTTGGGGTTATGTGGTACATTATAGCTGCGATAATCCATGGTGACTCTGATGATCAGTAATTCTACATCTTAGCACAGTTTACATGCATTTATTATATGTATAATATGTGCATGGGCAACAGATCATATTATTGTATTATGGTAAAATACAATTGTTCTGCATGAATGAGCTGAGTGATCACATCACACAGGTATAATTCTTCTAAATGAGCATATCAAATGGAGCATAAAGCAAGTAGGTGGAATATAAAGCAAGTAGGAGTCATGTGTGGATGGGAATTAAATACCGGTAAGTACAGAGGTAAAGAAGGGAACTTCCAAGACATTCCAAGCTTAAAGCAATGCAAGTTCTATCTATAAGTACCTAGAGAATAGTCAGATCTAAATATATCTGCTTTGCAAGGATTACCTACTGTAGTAATGACCAATTACACCACCCATCATTATAACACCAAACTCTCTTATAAGAAGATATTTTCTCAGAACAACAGTGTATTAGAAGTCTATTCTATGTTGTCATCTTTACACTGCCTGCCACATAACACCAGGTTTGGCATGTATGTTAAGATGCCACTATAAAGAGGGAACACTGTATGTATATCTTTAAATGTTACACTATGACTTTTCATACTATATCAACTAGCATTGTATTGTCAGATATACTTTCACTTTAATATTTACCAGGAAATTTTAAAGAGAGATAAATATAATTTGAATGGCACAAACTGTGTGTGTAAATATTAAAATGGAAGTTATACATAGCAAAACAGGGCGACAGTCCTTACTTTATAGCTGTGAATGAAACCAAGACAATACCTTGAGGAAGTTCCAGATATTCTTATCAAAGGCATGTGAGGAGTTCTGTACTTTATTCTGGCAGTAGCCCAGGAGGTTGCCAGACAGCAGAGCTGCTTGTAGCTCACTAGATCGCGTTAAGAATTCCTTCTCTGTAGTCACCTGACTGATGTAGACCTGGCGGGCTGTGGGTTCCTGCGTTGGCTGCACAGTGGCTTTGGGACAATCAAATGACACCAATTTTCCCCCAAACTGACATAGAAAACACACAGATTAACAGATCATAAGACAATGCGGTTATTTCCAGCTACAAATATTTATACTAATAATCAGCATGGAATCAACAAATAAAAAGCTTAACGTTGCTGACTAGTTAACATCTTAGGACTGTATGAACAAATCAAGAGTGACAAGCACACCACCAGAGAAACCAAATTAAAGACAATCAATGTAAAATAAGGTACAATAAGATAATGAGATTTGTCATTAATACTTTTCTGGATTAAAACAGAATAGATGCATCCATTCCTTAATTTCTTCCCAAGCCCAACCCAAGGTTCTCCATATTCAAATAGCAACGAGTGGTAAGAAACACAAACCCTCCCCCACCACAAAAAAAAAAAAAAAGAGTAAATAAATAAAGAAGACCTGTCTGAACAAGAGACAACACCTAACAGCTCACCCAGAGGCAGTTGGGAAGGTCATCCATTAGACATGGAGGAAAGGATTATGTAGACTAAGAAATTCCGATTAGAAGAAGCGCGACAATGATGAAATGCAGACTTACAAGAAAACACCCAAAGCACATTTCTGAGTCTCCATGCAGACTGCTATAAATTGCAAAGATACAGTTGGCCGCCACACTACGCCATCAAACAACATGGACATTTCTAAATTTAAAGCAGCAATGGCAGGACCCGGCCACTCTACCATTTAATCTAAGGGTTAAAAAAAAGCACAAATGGAGATTTGCAACATAGAGCTGCCAAGTCTGACACTCTCTGAGCTGTGGAAAATAGCCAAAGGGTAAAACATTTTCCATGTGAAAAACTCCACTAAATTAAGCATTCAGAGATTGCTATAATACCTTCATCACTAAATTCAAGTCCCAAAGTACTTGTGGAGAACTGAATGCTGGTCACACATGCGCTACATGCAACAAAAAAAAACCCATAAAACGCTGTCTAAGCCATCTTGCAAAAAAAGATACAAATGAGCTAACTAAAAAACAATAGTTGGAAACTTTTCAGGCTCTGACCACACTATCAGAGAACACCATTTATCCTACGAAACCTGGTTCCAACAGTCACACTGTAAAAGTCAGTCGCACTAGATCTGGAGAATAAAAAGGTTACTTGGTTAATAGGCCCTGCCCTCCATTGCAAAAGAGCTTTCCATGCCTCCCTGATAATCGATGTATGCACCTGTGAAGGTGTTTGACTTAATCCGGATGGGACTTTCTGCAATATAAGGTGACCCTGAACTAGAGAGTCTAGAAGCTTTGCTCCCACTACGTACCACAGACTCTGTATCGGACATTGAGGGACGACAACCCACCAGCACTTGAAACTAGCATCTGTAATCACAAATGTCCAATTCCAGATTTCACAGGGACAGCCTTTGTTGAGACTGTTGCCTCTCAGTCACCAGAGAAGCGACCAAAGCCTTCTTGGTGACATAAACGATCTGTTGTCTGGTCAAGTGACAGTACCACTTTTTGAGAGGAGTTTGTTCTTGAATGCTCCTGAATGGGAATCGTACAAACTGCACAACTTTGAATGTCAAGACCATCGTTTCCAGGATTCGAGCCTAAATGCACCAATGTCCATCTTAGATCCAACAGAAACATTACAATTTATTTTAAAGAGGCTATCTTGTTTCCTGGAAGAAAACACCCAATGGTGTGGAGTATCGAATAGTAGACCCAGAAAAATTAGCCTCTGAGTAGGGAGCAGAATGGATTTCTGAAAGTTGATTATCCAACAGTGAGACTCTACTGGTAACGCCCCTGAAGCAAAGCCAGAGACTCTGCCTTGATTAAGAAATCATCCAGATAAGGTAAAAACTTCACCTTCTGGACATCAGTAGAGCAGTCATAAATTTTGTGAACATTCATTGAGCTGTCCTCAGACCAAAAAGAAGAGCTTGAAACTAAAATCTAGGGACTTGCCTGCAAACCTGAGAAGGCATTGTGACCTTCCCAGATTGTAAAACATCCTTGACATCAAAGAAAACTCGCCAGAATCCATATAGCTGATGACAGATCTCAAGGGTTCCATCCTGAACCGATCTTCTTAAACATACAATAGCAAGAAAAAGTATGTGAACCATATGGAACTACCTGAATTTCTGCATAAACTGGTCATGAAATGTGATCTGATCTTCATCTATGTCACAAGAAAAGACAAACGCAATCTGCTTAAACTAGTAACATAAAAATAATATTTGTTTTGATGTCTTTATTGAACGCACCGTGTAAAACATTCACAATGCACGGTGGAACATACGTTTTCTTTCCACAGTAAGTGTTGAGGATCTTGAGGTCTTCTCACAATGCCCTGTCACTTGCTCAGTCCACTGGAAGCTAGATAGTTAAAAAGCAACTGGGTGGAGTTCCAATGAGAGCAATGATATATCCCCAATTCATAATGTCCCTTTTTCAGAAGGTCGAATGAACCACAGACCTTGAAAGTGAACCCGGCGGGATCACACCACAGTTACTACCATGTGGACTGTCTGCCTGCCATACAGACCGATTATCTGAGGACATGGCCAGTGCGAGAGCCCCACACTTTTAATAAATTTACCAGAAGGAAGGAACTTCACTGACCCGCTGCCTGGATAAGGATCTTCTCCAGCTCCAGCCCAAATAAGAGAACCCAAAAGAGCCCTCCTAAACTGTGAATCTGCCCCCATGCCATGATCCAGACAAGTAGAACTTGTGGGAAACCAAAACTCTAGACCCAATAAGATCTGCATCAAAAGCTGCATATCCCAGACGCTTTTTGGAGGTGCACTTTTAAGCCTCCCAGAGATGCCCTGACCCAAACTGAAGTGGAATGGTTCTCAGAGAGGCACCACCCGCTACATGAAAAAACTTAAGAATAGCACTCAGAATAGCAGTGGCCTTATATAAACAGAACAATATTATCATCAACTTCAGGTGAACTATTCCAACATCCATATCCCTCTTGGACAAGGAATAAAAGCGTTTGTAATTTGCTTGTAACCGGAAACTTTCATTCAGGGTTAGTCCATACTTCACAAAGCAAACTATTCAATTGCAGATTAAAAGGAAAATAAAGCAACGGATTCTTCTTCTTCAACAATGTATTGTCAGACTCAGCTGACTCCTCAAAGCATTGGCATTGTATCATCCACACCATACTGTACTGCAGAATCCTTGTCAAACCACAAGTAATACCCAATGTCTTCCTCTGCTAACTCACCTTCTTCTTGCGAGGAGCCCTCGGAGTTAGAACCTCCTCAAGTAGGTAACAAGCAAAGCGCTAACGTTTTTTCCTTTTCTAAAGAAGAGGGAACGTTAATAACCTCGCAGGCTGAGCATAAGGCGTCCGTGCCTGATTGTCCACTGGGCAACTTAGAATGACATTTAAAACAAATATAAAGTCATATAAAAAGGCCCTTCAGTCTTAGATTTGGAACTACCCTCCTTATAGGATATGGGAGATAAAGCAGGGGAAAAACAGGCAGATACAGAGAACACATTCAGGGAAGAAAGTGAACTTGCAATGACCCAGCCGTGTGAAAAAAAACACACACCGACTAACTCATGAATTCCACCTCCACTCTATAATACTTCCCTGCAGTTGGGGACCTCAGAAAAGGAAGAAGCTGGAGCTGATGAACTGTGCCTTCTCTTTTGGCAGGCTTCAGTCAGCATACTGTGACCCAACAAGGAGGAGGTGCTCTGTAGCAGCACCATTGTCCAATGGTGGCAGCGTTGTCTGGTGCTGCCTACGCTGGTAGTGGCTTTGAACCCTACAGAAGACCGTGTTCCAGGAGCAGAAGGTGCCTTCTCATACCACTTTGGGTCACAGGCAGACCTGCGAGGTTGCCCGCATGTACATACAACTGCTGCAGCAGTAATTGTAAAAATCAATTAAATAAATAAAATCAAACTGCTGAAACAGTTACAAAAAGACACCCAATTCCAAAACTGAGGTCTCTGCAGGATGGGGATATAGAGGGAGAAAATATTTGTTCAAGATTATTTAAAGTGACCCCGGAGGATCCTCTATACACCCATGGTATCAGTGTTCCCCAATTTTACGAATGAGTAATAAACAATAGAACAGTCATTTTATAGGGATATTGTGTATTTATCCAACATTTTAAAAAGTGAACTACAGCAATGAAGAAACTGCAGCTAAGGAAATTCAAGTCTAACACTTCACACTTCCACTGGTTCTAATACATGCAAGCAGGTCAAAAGTCAAATGGACAAAATCGTCGTCACTAGTAGTTCCCCGTTTTGCAGGCCCATAATGAACAAGTAACACTGGTTACAAAATAAAAGACATAAATCAAAAACATATGGCTGCATTATTGTGCTGGCTTACCGCAAAGGACACTCCAACAGGTCTTCGAATCCAGCGTGGGGGCTTTTTTAAGGGTGGTATAACGGTGGTTTGTGCAGCCTGCTGTGGCACTTGGAGAGGAGGTAGAGTTTGCCCAATTCCAAATGGATCTAAATTATTAAAGGAGGATGATATCTGAAGAAAAATAAAAACACAGGTTCAAGAACATATAAAAGTAAAGAAAAAATACAAAAACTACAGACTAATACGGATTACTTTTAAAATATTTAAAACAAACCAATATCATATTTAATTATTGCTTACATAGCAATTAACAGAATTATTCTTTTTTTCATAGATATTGGAAAGTTCATAGTAGTAATGATAAAAGGGGGTGCCCGAGCCACGTCAATAAAGGGTATGAGCCTTTGGGCAACACAAATTGATTCTCCGAGATATTTTTAGTTCAATTCATGCAAAGCGTGTTCCTCCCACAAGCTTCCAAAGCCTGCCAACCCTATGCACTTTTTATGTGTTGCGATCCATTGGCTCTCAACAGTACAGTTGGACGAAAGCACAATATTCACCAAAGGCTTAAACACACTTGTACAAGCATCAACCCACTATCCTATCCTATCTTGTCCCCTACATAACCATTGGGGTAAAACAGAGTTGAGCGACCCTTGGAATATAGGATAAAAGACTGCCGGGTAGGGGGAAGGCAACAGGTAATCAGAGACTGGAGGATCTAAGTCCCTGTCTGGCTGATTTTGTTGTGAATGGTTGAACAGCAGGTGACAGCTGGATGCTACAGCACCGGTTCTTTCAGATCAAGGAAGACAGGGTGGGCCTGCAAAAAGCAGAGAGTGTAGGAGCTGGGGCTGCCAATGTACGACATTATATTCGTCAGCTGGACTGACGTTCTACACCATTTGCAACTTTAAGTCCCAGGAGGGGGCTAAAAGCTGGTAATATTACTTGATGTTGTGTGTTTTCCTATGTTAGGGTGTACTGTTACTAATTTTAGGAATTGTGTTAGTTGCTGTGAACTTGCTGTGACCTCATAGTAGTACATTTCTGACTGGCAGGAATGTAAATTTATTGGTGGGTAATAGGAGGCTTGGGGCAGGAATCCACTATCAAAAGATTCACCTTCATTTCTCCAAAATCAGGTTTCATATTTAAAGTGACTGCTAGTTAAAGACAACGAAGCACTCACAATAAGATGGGAAAGTCTTAACACACAGCAATTCAGTCACAGAATAACTGTTGTATTTAAACAAACACTTTAAACAAAGAAAGAGGCGTCACTATGGCTTTTAGTTCCCATCATACCTGGCAAACTTTTATTGTGTGTATTGTAATGGACCACATCCATACAATAGTACAATTATCCCTCAATCATACTAACATTATTTTACTGGAGTTACATTTAAAGTAGATACAGCACATCCAAGTCTAAACTCCTACTGCTTTAAAATCATCCCTTACAATAACCTTTTTGTCACCTAACATGCTGCTATGTTCAGCCTTATGTATGGCTTAAATTAATCCTGAGAGTGAGGGAAGATTGTTCCTGCATTGTGTGCATTGGCAATTGTGTGTGTGAGTTGTTTTATTATATTCCTCAGAGTACGCCTGGTAATGCAATTTTTCACCAAAGTGCAATATCAAGGCCAAGACTCGTAGGCTACCAGCTCCGAGATTAGCTGCAGTATTGCAGTCTTTTTGCAAAGTGGAAATGGCTGTCGTTTCAATAACCTCGCTCTGCTAAATGAAATCTTATTTCTGCACTGCTCCGCAAAACAAGTCACACTGGTGCACCTACTCCATACTTTGCTAGGAACTAATTTACTTTGCCAAAATCCTCCCCTGTACAATTCCCAACTATAAAATATAGTGAAAAGGTCATCCAAATGTGTACACTGCCTTCACTCTTTTCTTAAATATACTAGCATGCATAAAAGTGGGATGTCCTTCTCTGAATAATTATACATGAAGGATAGCAAATCTGTAAATGCAACAGATTGTCAACATGAATATTATACCCTGTTCTTAATCTTCAATTTATTTTACAGTTGGGAATTGATTATCTTCATATTTGAAATGAAATAGTACACGTCTTTGTGCCTCACAGGCTTATGAGAACATTGTTTTAGATGTATGTTTTGAAATAAACTTGTGGATTCTATATGTTTTCCACGGAAAATGGAAATTTATTGTGACACTGTAAGTAAGTGTGTTCCCTGTGCTGTTTTCCTTCTCAAGCTATATCATTATAGCAAGGTTCTTTTTTATCTGGAAACTGTTTCCCCTTAATCTCGGGCAACCACAATATGTACATCATCTTAAAAAAAAACCAAAAAAAAAAACCACAACAATCCAAAATTAATAAAAACATTTATACTATTACATATAAACAAATATTTTTCGAAAAACAATTCAGGACATACCATGTCAGCCTGGCTCCTCTGCTGAGCTTCCAGGCTACCGCCCATGACCGAGTACACACTGATCCAACCATCAAAAGAGGCAGCAGAGAGCACTGAAGGATTACGTGGGCACCACTGGACATCGAAGCACCACTGGCTTTTAATTGGCAGCTCGTACAACACCTGCAACAGCAGGAGATTATAATAAACACAAACTGGTTACTCTGTGTCTGAGATGGTCAATTTACAGCAGAACAGTCAGTTATTCTCACATTTAAGTAAATGTTCAAACTATAAATAATAACAACCACAATATGATTTTAAATGTCAGTGTCTTAAAGTGGGTATGCAACTTGGAGAACTCTTCCACATGCACCACCCTATGTAGAAAATGGGTTACACAAATCCAAGAGCCACATCCCAGTGGGTGATTGCATGTCGGAAGACTCGGTCTGTTTTGTCCTCTCCAATGGAGATGAATAAAGCCCCTAGATTCAGTTCTACTGAAGACGACTGGATGCAAAATTAAAAATAAATACAAAATAAAGCATACACTCTATGGGGCGTATTCAATTGTCGACGGAAACGCAGAAAATCCCGCGGTCCGTGCACGATTACCGTTATTACGGTAATCGTGCGTGGAAAAACAGTTAATACGGTAATTTACTCGCTGGATTTCATCTTGCAGCTCCCTGAGCCGCGAGCTGAAATCCAGCTACAAATTACCGCATTAACTGTAGTTGTTTTTCCGCGGCGCGGAAAAACAATAATTGAATATGCCCCATTATGTAGCAAATACGATTCAGTGAAACTACATAACTTCATAGGCCTTTTGGTGTATTTCCCACACAGCTTCAGCATCCCCAGCTGTAAAACTTCACTTTTATTTCAATACATTAAAACAAGTCCCATTAAAACAAGAGAAACACTGCTCAAGAGATGCTTGTCTCACAGACGTATATAAGGGGGCTAATCAAGTAACTACTATAGTTAAGCAATAAAGTAAAAAAAATAGACGTCTAATAAAATATTCCACAAACTCACCCATATTCAACATGTACCATTACAGAACTAGCACAAAAGGGGGAAATTATAATACACAATGTATATCTGTATTCATCATACACTAACTCCTCAATTATCTACTGGTTTTAAATCATGAACCCATAAACAACTCCCATTTACTTAGTATATATTCAATACAATACACTATAATTTACCTAATTCTTTTACGTTTTTTTAACCCCATAAAATAAATTTACATTCGGATAATGCCCCTAAATAAACTGGAAACATTTTTTTGGGGCTTCCCTGTTTCAATCAAGTTGATATGTTCCTATAATCTACCCTTTACTCTCTGATCATTCTCCCCACACACTGAGTCATTAAGTAAAGTAAGGAAGAAAAAAAAAAAAAAACGTGTAAATGTTCTCCAGGACAAACCATGTTACATACAATGCAAGGGGTGCAAATGAATATATTATTTTGCACATAAGTTAAATACTGGCTGTTTTTTCATGTAGCACACAAATACTTGATCGCTTTATTTTTACACTGAAATTTAAAGTTGATCTAGGACATGTCCTACTCCAACTATAAATCATAGTTGCCTACACTCTTGGAATGTCCGGGAGACTCCCGACTTTTTGGGAGTTCCCTCGGACTCCCGAGAGAGCAGGCAAAAATCCCGGATCCAGCTCTCGCAGTTGTTGAATATGGTGGGGGCGGGGCTAAACGCACTATGGTGGTCCCGCCCCCTACTGCGATTGGCTAAAATTGGCTAAGATTGACAAGGGCGGAGCCTACGGCGCACCACGCATGGCCACGCCCCCCTCGACAGCCCCCCCCCCTCCCAGACAGCTGCCTTCAAAAGTAGGCAAGTATGCTATAAATCTGTCCCCAAATTTTAAATTAACCCCCACTCCAATGTAACACGGTTTTGCCCAGTTGCAAAGTTACTCCTTTTTTATGTTTTCCTCTCCTTAATGACTCAGGCCCAATTTGTTTTTAGTACCACAGTAAACTTAATTTGATAACGTTTACCTGGAGTATTGGACATAATATACTAAGCAGTAAGTAAACATATTTACCACCATTAAACATGGTTGCATTTATACATTCCTATTGCAGATAACCAAGTTATTTACTCTTGTGATTATATGAGATATGCTACAAGACAAATAAGGAGTATCTTTTATTATATGCTTAAATCCTGTAAAAGCACAGATGATAACTTATAGTAAACAAGTCCTCATGGTAAAAAATTTTAGGTACATACTTCAGCAGAGTTAAAACTATGTACTAAAAAATACTATACTTTATATTAAATATGCAGGCTCTAATACAATATGCATAAAAAGAAAAAAAACATTATTTTTAATGTATTTTAATGTCCCCTTTCATGCATCTTCCATTACATTATTATATTATTTAATATGGAGTTTGTGGAATGTTAATAATTTAATCCCCCTATATATTTTATGTCTGTGGGAATAGTTATGTGTCCAAAACAGAGAGTTCAAGAGTTTCTCCACATTTATCTAGTACACTTCATGAACTAAATCGTTCGTTTTCATGATCCGAAATAAAAGTAAAGTTTTATAGCCGAGGGACGCTGAGGATGTGTGTGTGGAATAATAGAAATGTCCTATGAACGTTCTCATAAACCAATTTACTACATTATATATTATACATGGTCTTTGCAAGTTAGCGGCATCTTTATTTAACATTCGCCACAACATAACTTTTGCCAACACAGTGTATTTAATATTGTACTGATGAAATATGGTACTACTGTTTTGCTTGTTTATGTAAGGGGACTGAATGCACCTGGAGTCCTTATAATGCAATGTAGCTCCCACTTTCAAGCAATGGAGAAAGGGGTCACTGGGAGAGGTAGGGAGTGACCCCTCCTTTTTATTACATCAAGAAAGTATATGAGTATATGAGAAAGAGAGAAGGTCTACCAAAACTGGGCTTTACCTTTATAGGTCAAGTTAAATAATTATGTAACATTGAGAAGAGAGTGGCATAATGACCTTCCCCCAATACTAACAGGGGCATATTCAATTGGGCGTGTTACTACCGAAAGTAACACGGCCTGCGCACTAATACCAATCTGGGTTAAATTTATCGTATGAACGGTAATAGGTTTAACGCTGTGCTACTCTGGGGGGTGTTGAACTCCTCCCAAAAGAAAGCAAATAATACAAAGGAAAATCTGCTTTATATGACCCATACATATTGATGTTCTTACACTAGGACGCCATTTACGTACACATTAGAACGAGTATTTCTGTATATGCAAAACAAATACAACTAACCTCACTTGTGCTTGGATTCCAGCATAGTATACGGTGATCTTTAGAACTACTAAGAAGTAAATCTGGGTCATCTCTGCTCCAGGAAATTGATAGAATACCCCTGTACACAGAAAACATGAGGCTATTACAAATGCTCCATTAAACAATTGTAATTACATTCCACATTTTATGTGAAGCAAACAAAGAACAGATAACTCATTACATGTTCTCAAACATTACGGGTGCAGTTATCTACTTGTAATCAGGATGGTGACTGCACAAACAGTAACAAAGGCATCAAAATAATTATGGATATTTAATGCAAGTCCTTCCTTACCACCTAAACCACTCCACTGGAGAAGAGAGAGAACCACAAATTATATATAAATTATTTCTAAATACAAATTCTTCAGGAAGAAGTACAATATTGTCTCCTGCTTCACATCCTGTGTTATTAGGTAGTGTTTAGTGGACCTATGTCACAGAAATGAAAGCACACACAGGTGCTTGACTGTCAGGAGCAGAGGACTCGTCTCTGGTTCACATTCCAGCTCTACCTGGTGTGATTCTCCAGCATTTTCAGAGGGGAACTGGCAAAGCGCAAATCCCAAACTTGAATGACAGGTAGGCGGTCATCTTCAGATGAGAGGACAAGCTGAGTGGCGATCTCCGGGTGCCATAACATCCCTGAGCAGTGCATCTGGAAAGAAAACATGAATTTAAGAAAGACATATTTTGAGACCTAAGCACATTAAGAGAACAGCACCAAATTATTCTGAAAATCAGGGCAAAAAAAGCAATTGCGGGGAAATCACGCTGTCTCTTCCGAAAGAATTCTAAAATAATATGATATTCACAGTTATTTACACTATGTTATGAATTATTTGTTATGTTCACTGAAATGCTAAAAATTTGTCATTTTATCATTATCAATCAGTAATTGTATTGCTGCCTATTGGTTACTGTGTGAAAAAGTAAAAACAAAAATTAAATTAAATCATTTATTTCCCTATTAACCAATTTTTAATAACAGGCAGCTCTGAATGTGTGTTTAGGTTGGATGCTAGGAAGGACGTAGGAATTCTAATTGTCAGTGCTTATTTCTTTGGAAAGTTTGTGTTCATTATTCCAATGTGGATTTTTTACATGTATAATGAGATAATAATACCATAAAAAATAGAAAACTCCATATAAATTGATGTTTATCCTGTTTTTATTTTAAACAACGGAGAGGGAATTGGACATTATCACAGGGGAGAGAGGATCATAGGAGAAAGGACAGGGTGCGAGGAGGGATTGGATGGTGTCATTAGCCAAGGGTTGAGAGGGTGGGAGAGGCCTACATACCATTTAATGACAACACTACTTACCTAACTGCAGTGCCACAGCAAAGCTAGTGAGCAGGCTCTGCGAGCTGAAGCAAGCTGTAGGCAAGCATGAATGCCTTAAACAGCCCACTGCTCAGATAATATTTGATCAATCACATCAGTCCCTGCCCTGCTGGAGCTTACAGGCTAAATTCTCTACCACACAAGCGCGCACACATACGCGCTATGGTTCATTGTTTGTAAGTAGCCAATTAACTGAACAATATGTTTTTGGATTGTGGGAAGGAACCAGAGCACTCAGAAGAAGCTCGCACAAAAACAGAACAGGCTCCAACCAGACAGGGTCCTGGTCAGAATTGAACCCATTGCCCCAGCACTTTGAGGCAATAGAGCTAACCCCGGTGCCAGCATGTTTCTCTTGTCTAATGACAATGGCAGCGTGGATTCTCTGGTATGTCAAAGTCTGAGCCAGTAGAGGATAGTGATACATTAACCACCACTTCTGATTCTATGAGGAAACTCCCATGACCAGCACTAGCAGTAGGGCACACAGGAATTCGGATCAGGATGCTAGTGACAGCAGTGCATTCCTAAATATTAGCAGTGGTTTGCAGGGAAGAGAGCTGCATTAGGCAAGCACTAGCAGTGGGGTGGGAGAAGGAAAAAAATCATGATATGAAAAGTTAATATGCTTTTTTGCACTTCAATAGTAACACCCTCTGCTTACCAAGAAGTACCCAAAGACATGACTGCCTGTATAAACACAATCCATTTTTCATTGACAAAAACCTCATTAATTTAATAGACAGACTAGAAAGTAAAAAGTTATAACCTAGGTAGGTTTGTCAGCTACAGTGTAAAGATGTGAGAACGCACTGGCTACACCTATGCTTATTAGGTGTATATATGAAGAACAGTCAACTAAAGCAACATGAGTGCCCATTTTATGGGCACAAATGGACAAAAAAGTCTGGGACCTCATTTACCAGACGGTTACATGGACATTTAAATACAAGTGTTCCACTTTTTAAACTCCTCTAAGAGCTGAAGGTCCCAGAGCCGGGAGGGGGTGAGGTGGCGTCAGGATGAGCGCACCTGTATGAATGAACACACCAGGCAGAGAGATGACAGCTGCACTTCTACCTGAGGTTTAATACTATGAATGTCGTCATGCCAGTCACTAATATAGGTATATGGATCAGAGGTGGGAGAAGCTGTAAACAGAAGGAACTAGATCAATGTACTTTATTGAAGTAATAAAATGACACTTATGTCTGTAAAGCGATAAAACAACACATCACTAAGAACAGAACTGGCTACATACTCAAGTGCTCCTCAAAACTACACAATTTGGGTTCTCCTTCTACAGACAATCAGGAAACATTTCAGTGCCGATTTCTACATAAAGGAAATTCTTAATAGAGCTAATTAAGTTAAGGCATTCTACCTCACGTGAAAGTGTTCATCCATAGAGTCTGTCCACATCTTTTTGGTCAATTAAAAAGGGGGAGCAATCTGGCCTCTGTAGCCAATTATTGCTGACTATAAAATATAAGGATAAAAGGGAAATGTATATGCTTGTGCAGTGTGCCAGTGGTGGTCTGTGGGACAGCAGAAGGGACACAGAAACCACCATGTATGAGTGTCATGCGTCCACGTGTGTGCAATGAGGTTATTGCGCAGACATGATCGCATGGTATTCCAGAGCACAGCACTCCTGTCTCTCGCCCCTGACAACATGCTCTCTACACTCACCCTTACCACAATCACAGAAAACAACTAAGCACATACAACACACAAAGAGAGGAGCCAGTAACATAGCAACAAAGAAACACACATAACTATCAGAAAGCAGCAACACACAAAAGGGAGAGACAAGACTCATAAGAGTCAGAGAAGCGTCACAAAGAGAGAAGCCTGCCCTGTCTGACACAACCAAGGAATAAATACAAGGATTGCCGCATACAGGCAAAGATTGCTGCATTGCGACTGAGTTATCTATAGTAAATAAATACAGTATTGTTATAGAGAATCTGTTACAGTTAGCGGAGAGGATTGTGTATTACTAAGTGGTAAAGAGACTGGAACTTGCACAGTGAAAATAGCAGAAGGAAAGGTGTGAATGGGGTGCAAGGAGTTAACAAGACGATCTAAGAACATCATCAAAAATAGTGAGAGGACATAACACCATAATTACCCTCCTATTTCAGTCCCTGTAATCGAGATAAATAGAATACATTTTGGGATATATTTATGCAGTAGCACTAGTCACAATCATTTGGTGAAATCAAAGAATAATTTAGTTATTTCGTATTTTTCATTTATATGGAGGTGGAAAAAGGGAAAAGTTGATAATATATTTTATCAAAAGAAAATGCTACTTGTCCCAAAAACAATATCGGGTTGGGTAATGTAATAAATAAAACATACACAGCAAAATGAAATCATGAGCAAATCAAAATAGAAGTGTGTGATCTTTTTAAAACTATAAAAATACCACATATATACTATGCAATAAAAAAAGGAAAAAAACAAACCGGTGATGAAGTGGTTAACGAACTATTCCCAATAATATTTGTTAAGTTTGGTAATTTGGCCACACCCACTTTATTTTAAGCTAATACACATGTAATAACTTTGTGAATTCCACTCATTGTTTTTGTCATCTGTGGAAAATGTGACAAGAAACAAACAACATAAAAATAATGGAGATTCACACACGACTGCCTAATTGAATCTGTTCTACAATTACCTACATTATAGTTATTATAAGTTAAATAGTTTTACTATACTGAATACCAACAGATATATGCCACACACTAGCCTTGGATCATTATGGAGAGAAAAATCTAAACACATCACCCAGCTTAGGCTCTATTAAAGCGGTAAATCAGAAGTTATACAAACGCTTGTTATGTACTCACTCTATTGCTGTGATCAC
The DNA here is from genome assembly GCF_038048845.1 of Mixophyes fleayi. Lineage (NCBI taxonomy): Eukaryota > Metazoa > Chordata > Amphibia > Anura > Limnodynastidae > Mixophyes > Mixophyes fleayi. The sequence continues at coordinate 56,998,949 of NC_134407.1, forward strand.
TGACTTTAATTACAGGCTCGTTCTTGCGGAGATCCCAGACCACAGCTTTACCACTAGGATGAGCAGAGGATAAGATGTGCTGAACTTGCTGGTTCCAAGAAATGGCGGTGATGTCTTCTAGAGGCTGCGGATTTTAAAAATATATCTATATTACACACTATGGAGCTCATTTACATTTAAATGTTGACAACTATCGGCAGCAGTAGCTAGCCTGTTCCGATTGGCTGATGGCATCCTGACATTTTCATTTGGACTACTGCAGGAAACAAAATCTTAATTTGATTTTTAAAGGAGAAAACAAGAGATGTTATTTAATTTAAATGAATATTTTACAACCAACACTGCCAAGCTTTCTCTACACTATGCTATTGAAGAGTGTAAGCATACACATGTGCACGTATGACATATGCCTGTACAAATGCAGCTGTTTTTGAGTTGATCATCATCAACATTCATTTATATAGCGCCAGCAAATTCCGTAGCGCTTTACATTTGGGAACTAACATTAATAAAACAATACTGGGCAATACATACAGACAGAGAAGCAAGAGAACCCTACTCGCAAGCTTACAATCTATATGACAATGTGAGTTTGAAACACAAGGGCATGTGCTACATCATACTGCACAATGGACCAGCTAGAATGCAAAGGTAAAAGTATTGAGTGGGCTGTGTGTGTTGCAATGTTGGTCAGAGGGTTGTTGTCTTGTGTTAGTTGTGTAGAGGGTGGTAATAGGATAACCTAGGGAGATGAAGATGGTGGTTGAGGAATATCATAAGCTTGCCTGAAGAGGTGGGTTTTCAGAGAATGCTTGAAGGTTTGAAGACTAGAGGAAAGTCTTACTGTGCGAGGGAGGGAATTCCACAAAGTGGGTGCAGCCCGAAAAATGTCCTGTAACCAAGAATGGGAGGATGTGATGAGAGTGGAAGAGAGACGCAGATCTTGTGCAGAACGGAGGTGTCGAGTAGGGAGATATATTGAGATAAGTGAGAAGATGTATGTTGGTGCAATTTTGTCGACGGCCTTGTATGTTAGTAGAAGAATTTTATATTGGATTTGTTTGTGTCCAAAGGAACATAGGCAATTAAATAATCTTTGTGGTGCCTCTTTTTGTTATATACATTCTGAAAGCATATGCGACCACCTCTAGATGAGCACCTATATGGGTACTAACAAAGATGAACTGCATCGTTTTTGCATTGCAAGTCATTTACTTTTTTGTTTCTTTAAGAAGGAAAAGAATTGAAATGTGCATTGCGAGTAGGAGAATACAGAAATTGACTGCACTGAAACATGTATAGGTCCAGTGATCTTAACGCTTTGCAGTGTCAGCTAAATAGTACACTACATGTATAAGTCACATCGCCATTGTTATTTTCCTCTGGAATAAGCCTTTGCTAGTTGTGTGGCCTGTGAGGTCCCTAGTAGCGTGACTGACAAGTACATGAAAATGCTTCTTACTTAATGTCCTTGGAGTTTAAACAATACATTTACATATGTACAGGGCATACACAAGGTAATCTCAACAAGACACTTAAATTAATTATTTTATGTATCCATCAATGGCATAACAAAGCTTCCTTTTCGTTTGGCAGAAATGTACGAGGATGAAACTTACTGATTCCAATTACTCCACACCCCTTTTATTAGCAGACAGGAGCAGCGTCATTTACACACGCCTGTTCTCAGGCAAATTACCATGGCCCAAGTGCTGGTTATGGAATCACATTTGACAATCTGCTGGGTAACCAGCTTTAATCTCCCCTTCATGGTTCCATATGTACTTTGTGCATTTCTTACTGCTTACCTGGGATTTTGCTCCTGGGGTCATTGGCACATTGAAATTATTCAGGTCCCATATGAAAACCTCAGAATCATTGGCACCAGAAGCCAAGAGATTGTTCTGTAATTGGTAATTATATGGATGGTTAGCAGAATGACTGACACATCGCTGGTTCCTTAATACTGTCAATTCTATGTAGAAGTAAATACATCTTCATTGTTAAATCTTCACAGTAACAAAGAAACGGCAATAACGGAACCATGTAATTGATCCAGCTACTATATATAGCCGGGCAGCTGTAATTCAGTTTAAATGCTTCATAATACATGCAGTTGAATCAATACAGTGAACTATTAATATTAATGAACCCAAACAGCAACAATAAGACTACTGATATGCAAGGATAGGCCAGCAGTACCTGAAATGGGTTTAGGTCAAGTGCTCGGACAGGCCCGGTATGTTTGTCATTCTTTGTGATAACTGGTTCTTTTCCGGATTCCAGAATTTGGGAGGCACTGTACAGTGTTATCTCTCCATTGTCTCCTCCACCTACAATTACTCCAGAAGTGCCAGCTAGACCTCCTTCAAAGCTGCCCCATATTATCTTGTGAAATCTGCAGGAATATGTCATATAGAATTGATGAAATTAAAGAGGACAAATACATCAATTTTAAATCCAAATTAAAATCATTTTAGAACACCACTCATGTTAGGTAATCATATAGAAATTTAGGGAATCTGCTGACATGACAACTGCTGAGGATTCCTCTAGATTTCCATAATATCATCATCATCACCATTTTTTTTATATAGCGCCACTAATTCTGCAGCGCTGTACAGAGAACTCTCACATCAGTCCCTGCCCCATTGGAGCTTACAGTCTAAATTCCCTAACACACACACACACACACACACACACACACACTAGGGTCAATTTGTTAGCAGCCAATTAACCTACCAGTAGATTTTTGGACTGTGGGAGGAATCCAGAGCACCCGGAGGAAACCTACTCAAACACGGGGAGAACATGCCAACTCCACACATATAAGGCCATGGTCGGGAATTGAACTCATGACTCCAGTGCTGTGAGGCAGAAGTGCTAACCACTTAGCCACCATACTGCCCTATCCAGACAATTACCAAAATAATCAGGATTTCGGACAGAGTATCAATATTTGTAACCAAAAATGGCAAAACTGGATATAGTGGTTTTCTAGTAATAAAAATGGCTTCATCCACCTTGAAATATTTTTTTCAACTACCTATTCCCAAGCTATACTCACTTTAAAACACAATTCACGGTAAGCCACAATCAGTGCAGAGGTTGAACTTATCTTAGTACCTGGCTGTAAGCGGGTATTCTCACAGCATTTGATAAAGTTCTATCTGTCCTCACATACCTGGCTGATTATATTGGGCTACTTACATTGTGATAACAAGTCACAGTACATGTTATATGGCAATGTGCTATGCCATCCAAAAACATACTGGTAGGTTAATTGGCTGCTATCAAAACTGACCTTAGTCTCTCTGTGCGTGTCTATATTAGGGGATTTAGACTGTAAGCTCCAATGGGGCAGGGACCGATGTGAATGAGTTCTCTGTACAGCGCTGCGGAATTAGTGGTGCTATATAAATAGCTGATGATGATGATCAGCTATTGGTGGCAGTATAGCCAGAGCCCGAAAGCTCCATCAAATGCTGAAACAAATCAGCTTACCACCAGGAGCACGGATGTGTAGGAGCACGCAGCAGCCAGAGCTAGACAGTGGTTATAAAATGACGGGTGACGATTAAAATAAAGTACTAGTAAGTAAAGGACTGTGGAACATGGAAGTAGAAGTCTTTTAATAGAACAGAATTTTGCAAATAGTTATTCAAGCACTAAACAGGAGGAAAATATTAACGTAATACTGTATTACATTTAGCGTCATTTAGATATTGAAGTTAATCATACACACATCTGTCATAAGACAGAGATAAAGACAAGATATTTATAATGTTAAGGGTGTGTTTAATACAGCACATAACAAAAATACTGAACTTTTATTTATAAAGTGGTAGGTAATCCCAATGAGATACCAATTACCATGTATTCCCGCATACCTGCTGGATGCTGGGTAGACACCTTTTCTTTTCATGTCCGGATGGGGGTCCCCAAAGTCCACCTCAAATATCTCAAGGGCCGCACTGGTGTTAAAGGAGGCATCAAGCTGTTGTGCAGACGTACCTAAGAGAAGATAAGAGCATGCAGAGTTTAGGACCAAGTCAATTTCATATTAAGGTTTAACAACATTGAAGTGGAAAAACATTTAGACATTTAGCTGTAAGACCATTAGATTCTGCAATTAAAATAGTGGTTTTAAAAGTGACCAAGTAATTTACACATACTGACTACTTTATGGGTAATGGAATCAGATTAAAAATAACGTTATGCCTTCACTTAGTGATTCCATAAGAGAACAGAGCTTGCACATGGAGAAACAACAATTACTACTCAAAGGGGGGTATTCAATTGTTAGCGTGTTCACTAAAATACTCGCGCTCGAAAAATATTACCGTTAATACGGTAATCTGCGCGTAAATACCGTTAATACGGTAATTTACTCGCTGGATTTCAGCTCGCAGCTCAGGGAGCTGAAATCCAGCGAGATATTACCGTATTAATCGTAATGTTTTTAGAGCGCGGGTATTTTAGCGAACTCGCTAACAATTGAATACCCCCCAAAGAATAAAAAAACATTTTGGGGGAGATTCAATAGAGCGCGAGGTGCCGCTGTAGATAACCTCAATGTTCAGATGCGCATATTGCCAGGCATTGCGGTAGGAATCTCAGCTCATTTTCTGCGCACCTCAATGGGATCTGAGATTTAAACATCAGCAAAATGCATCTCCGTGGACTTTCCGGAGACACCTCCAGCCGAATAAATTAAATCAGATTTTTCACTGTCAGTGTAATATTACAAAGTATACTATTTCCCTGTAAGACCTGATTGTAGGTCAAAGGTTACAAAGCAGGTAGTACAGTGTGGAGGCTTATAAAATTGAAGACAACTTTTTTTTTCTGCTGTAATTAAAAAAAACAAAATAAAACAAGATTACCTGTTGCTAAATAAATTGGGTGTTGTTTGGCTGGGCTCCAGGCTTGGACAGCAGATCGTTCAATTTCTTTCAGCTTCATCTTCCGCTGTATAACATACATAAAGTGTTGATTACAAAAGATACAATAGCAATACAAACAAATAATATATATTTATACATACTACAAAGCTTGGTCTTGAATATTAAGGGAGACTAATTATACATATATTTATTGAAATGCATTGTTAGCAGATGAGCACTTACAACTAAAAACTGCAGAGAGGAGTTGAACAGTTCAAACAGTGGCGCACTCTTCCATTGTTATTGTTCAACAAACATTCCCCTACCCCTAATTAGCAGTGGAGGACATTGCAAAGTTTTGTGAAGCTGATTTTGTCTAGCATGGTAATTAATAATCTTGTAACAACGACATGTGTACCCACTAGATGTGCTATGGCTAGAAATTTGAAAAGAGCTTTGTCAAGACAACCATTTTGAAGGATTCTGGCACTATCCTTTTGCAAAGCAGACTTCTAAGAATGCATTTCAAAGCCATTTTGAGTATGAACCTGTCCAGTGCATTTGAACCGCCTATCAGACGTGTAGCATTTGTGTGTGTTTTCCCCCCTTTTTTTTTTCAGGTAAACGCAACACCAGTGTATAACCAACCCTAATGAGTATATGGTATACTAACATGTAGACTCTTTAAACAGAATAATGTTATTTAAAACTAGTAGTGACAACATGCATGGTCCTCCACCCCCTGTAGGGGGCGCACAGAGAAAGGACAGAGAGCATAATGCGCTACCTCCTCCTCCGTTTATGCAGCGTGACCTACTTGCTCTGTGCAGAATAGGTCACATGACGCAGCTTTGGTCCCAGTGTGTGTCTACATTTCTGCATAGGTCTGCATGTGTGGAATGAGATTACTGAAAATTAGACAAAGGAATGAAGAAGGCGCTAATTTAGGGGCATTCCATGTTGTGTAAAGGACACACTGCCATTAATACTCGGTATTCTAACTGAAAAACAGATATTTTATTGAAAGGGATGGTACTAAAATAGTAGGAGGTTGAACTTGTGCACTTAATGTAACCTTTACACTATTGCACCACGTTTGTAGCTTCTGAAAGAGTCTCTGAAGAGTAGACTAATAGCTAGATTTACTAAGCTGCGGGTTTGAGAAAGTGGGGATGTTGCCTATAGCAACCAATCAGATTCTAGCTTTCATTTATTTAGTACCTTCTACATAATGACAGCTAGAATCTGATTGGTTGCTATAGGCAACATCTCCACTTTTTCAAACCCGCAGCTTAGTAAATCTAGCCCTAAGACTTCACTTTGATGTGTGCTGTGCTGAGCATACATTTTTAAGGATGCAAAATCAAGGCAATTTGCAGTATGCATCACGTGTGCTTCCTATAAGAGACGCTGTGTGTATATAAAAGTAAGTTTCAGTTATACAGTAATTTGAACCCTCTTTCAAATTTGTTTTTACATATCGGGAATTAACAAGCATTTAGCCCTCACAAAGTCCTAACATTTGTTAAATCCATCTCATATGAGCAAAAAATCCATAGCAGATTTGGCTCTCTCATTATTTATTCCACATAAAGAAGCCATGTGTGAAAAAGTAAGTGCAGTCCATGATTTAGTGACTTGCAGAACGACCTTTAGCAGTAACAATTAGTAATCAGCTTCTGTATGATTTTATCAGTCCACTTCTCCTTACAACATTTGCTTCAGCTCATTGATGTTTAAGGGCATTTGTTTATGCACAGCTTTTTTAAGATCCACAACATTGAGCATTGAGGTCAGCACGGTGGCTTAGTGGTTAGCACTTCTGCCTTACAGCACTGGGGTCATGAGTTCGACAATGGCCTTACCTGTGAGGAGTTTGTATGTTCTCCTCGTGTTTGCGTTGTTTTCTTCTGGGTGCTCCGGTTTCCTCCCACACTCCAAAAACATACTAGTATGTTAATTGGCTGCTAACAAATTGACCCTAGTGTGTGTGTGTGTGTGTGTGTGTGTGTGTGTGTGTGTGTGTGTGTGTGTGTGTGTGTGTGTGTGTGTTAGAGAATTTAGACTGTAAGTCCCAATGGGGCAGGGACTGATGTGAGCGAGTTCTCTGTACAGCGCTGCGGAATTAGTGGCGCTATATAAATAAATGGTAATAATAATAATGCTTTTCTTTTTTCAGCCATTGAGATGTAGATTTGCTGGTGTGCTTAGGACCATTGTCCTATTCCATGATCCAATTTTGGCCAAGCTCCCACCACCACTGTGCTTGTGGGTTGTCAACGGATTTCACCATGCTTTATACAGATTTTTTCGGGTTGTCAGCAACTAGAAACCACTGACTACTCCTACTGGTGTCGCCTGTCTGAGCCAGCCACTCATCGATTGATGGTGACAAATGTGCAACCACGAAGTGTCCCTAGTTCTACGTAACTGCTGCCACCACCAGGCTCCCTCACCAACATGCTCACACATGTTGGGCAATGTTTAGCAGCTGCATTACCTCTTTGCTAGTTGCTCTGGCTGAATCCTTCCTGACCAATTTGTAGGCAGTGCTTGGTTTTCTGGAACTCCCATGATGCCACTCTCCCACAGAGTTCATTAGAACCTTTGCCAGAGTAGCTGGGAGGGTCCCTGTGCTTCTGCTTTCCGTTCCATCGAAACACAGAAACTGAACACAGCCAGCCCCTCTCAGTGGCAAATATACCCAGCCATCTAGGTTGATGGATAACACAGACAAGGAGGCAAGAAAGAGATAATAACCTATTTATCAAATGTGTACACAGAAGGGGGGGGGGGGGGGGGAGCGCTCATATTTACATTTTAGAACAGATAGCAAGTGGGAAGGTAGATTGTAGAGGGTGAGAAAGGCAATCCATGTGTACTGGACTAGCTGTGATTGTACTGCAGAAATCTTTATAGTTTATTTACAGATCACAGTCCGCTTAAATTGTGAAAGAGTGAAATTAAAGAGAGTGAAGAGAAGACAATCAGTGACTATTGGTAGTAGTACTAGTATATTACTAAACTAATTAGGAGCGGACAGAAAAAAACATTTCTTGATTTTAAAATAGAAAGTGTTAGAAAGTAAAAGATATTTTGTGATGGGCAGTAAGTATATCACATAAACATGAACTGAAGCAAGAGGTAGTAGCCAGGTGGAATTCCACAATATACATGTTTCAGCAACTGGAGGAAGAGCAACAAGCCATACACATCAAGCCACCAGATAGGGAGAGGGGGACATGTTACCTTACCCCAGAATACTGGAGAATCCTTTCGGTTTATGCAAGCTACTCAAACCATTTGAAATTGTAACAAGTGAAAGAGTTCAGACACTACCACCGAGTCAAGTCGTACCCCTAAACCAACTACTGGAAAAGCAGCTGGAGAAGCTGAAGGAGGATATGAAAGTAAGCGATTCTGTTAAGTATGTTGGCCGTGCAGATAAAGATCTTTTTTCGCTACGACAGGACCCAAGAGTTTGCAGCATCTTGAAACTGGACCACTACAATTTGGTAACCATGCTTGATCCTAGGTAAGTAAGTTATAAGTAATGTCTTTATTTCCAACTGACACAAATCTTCACAGATGCAAAAAGCTCGTTGTGAGCAAGCTGTCGGCTCAAGTGGCACATGACACGACCCTTGCTTGACCTTCTCCTAAAAATACTACAGCTGGAAAAAAAAAAAAAAAAAAAAAAAAAAAAACTTACCTTTACTAAGCGTCACACTCGTGAGGAGTCAACAGAGCACACAAAAGAAATATCCAAATATATTGACACCTCTACCATGTCTCAATCTGATACACTTTGTATCAGTAGAATGGAAGAAGATTACTTCTAATGATGATGTACAAATTAGCATCTCAGACCATCCCTTTGAATTATGGGAGGGAAAAGGGCTATTTGTACAAACTAGCTATGGTGTACTTAAGCTACCCACCCTCCAGCATGTATTCGGAAACAGTGAGCAACCATTGTAGGAGGATACTTCCATCAAAATGAACTACAAATTTATATATATATATATATATATATATATATATATATATATATATATATATATATATATATATATTTATATATATCTATATCTATATCTATATATCTATATCTATATCATAAGAGTGAATGAGAGGGCCCAAGGACCATTCCATCTTGCATTATTCTACATTATATTACCCACCTTGATATATCATGCTATCTAAAATTACCTTTTATTTCGGCCATTAATCTCCCTATCCAATGACATGCTGTATAATGTTGAGGATTAAATAATACCATTGTAACCATTTCACTTCTGGGTGAGTATACTCTGGTGGAGTATCTTCTTTTCTAAAATGACCATTCTATCAGCCTGTGCCCTGCCTGTAAGTTTTAGAGGTGTTCTTTACTTTATTTAACTACAATCCTATCTTCCAATGCCATGCCACTGTGTATTTTTTCTTAAACTGCCATGTTTTTGATGCCATTGCTCTGTCACTACTTTTAGACAGCCAGCTCGCTGCAGCCTGAGGCCAATATTGGCGAAAATATTGACAGTTGTGAGGTGGTCACTAGAAAATAGACTGTAAATGAATGTTTATGATATAAATACTAATGTAGGAAGAAAAATAAGCTCAAAATTACAGAATTTTACTTGTTTTTGACCAAACCATGGTGACCCTTCCTGATGGTCAAATAATTAAGTGCACTTGATTAGCAGCACTTGCTTTTTCACATTGGTCTACTTTTGTTGAATAAAGAAAAACAAAGTAATATCTGTTATGGCCCACTTGTCTCTGACTTACCACATTTTAGGACTTGGTGGTGAAATGGAAATTGTTATGTGTTGATATGTAAAATATCAGAGATTTGAGGGTATACCTATTTCATATAACTGTATTTCATTTCATTTCATATAGTGCACGGAAAGTATATTTTTATGTAACAGGTCGACGCAGACAGTCCTCGAGGACATTGCAGGGCTTTGTGAAGCGGACTTGTCTAGCCTAGCAATTATTAATCCTGTAACCTAGATATGTGTAGCCACTAGATGCCCTGTGGCAAGGAATGGGAAAGGAGCTCTGCCAACTCATCCATTTTGAGGAGATTCTGGCACTCTCCTTTTGTAAAGCAGCCTTCTAAGAATATATTTCAAACTGATTCTGAGTGCCATAAAGCTTCTTGTAGTCATATCAGGATTAAGTCAGTAACTACTTTAGTTCTGTCAGCTACCTGAAAAAACAACATTTTTCAGTGGTACTTAAATTTGTAGATTTTAGAGATACAGAGGCAGGTTCCTGCTACCATTTGTCTCCTGTCTGTATGTCCCCGTTACATTGTACGCTGCACGTGGTGTGCTGAATTGTGCTATTTGCTATGTGCATTGTTGCATATCTTTTATTCTAATTTGTTCCTATGTATTATCTGTACTATTATTGTATTTATGCATTATTTCTGTATGTATTTATTTTGTAGTGATGTACAGCACTTGGGAAGTTGAGGTGCTAACAGGGGCAAACGCAGGATTTGTAGAGAGGAGTTTCAATGCCACACCACCAGTGGGCGTGGCCAGCATGCTTCGGGGCGTGGCTATAATTTTAGACAGTGCTTGGCTGCTCTCCAACTCTTCCTATCCCCATCATATACACGGGCAATGCTGCGTGCACTACTGTTAGGGGCACACAGCTCTCCCTTTTAAAGCAGAGCCGTGTGAAGCAGGACATACCTCCCAAATGTCCCTACAATCAGGACAAAATCCTGACTGAGTGTGTCAGAACAGTTGACAGACTGTCCTGCTCTCTCCTACCTGTTCTTGCTGCTTTCAGTACTTGTTGGGGAGAGATGGCTGTGAACAGTGCAGACAGAAACGATCTGCACACAAGCTGCAAAGTGTCTGGTCCCGGGGCAGGGTCCAGCCACCTCAAGCATACAGTACCCCAGGCTGGGAGGGGGGGGGGGGGGGTTCCATCCACTTACATTCCCCTTACGCTTCTAAATTCAGTCTCCTCTTCGTCAGCGTTACCTTTTGCAGTGGAGATGCATGGTATATACGCATGGCAGATACAGTACTACAGGCTATGGCACACATCAGAGAGGAAACAGAGATTGCACATTGAGGATTGATTTACAACTGCTATTTTCCACTTCCATACAGGACACTGAGAACAGAAAACTTTTTAGCTATTTAAGATGGGTGCAGGATGGAAATACTACTCGTTCATCTGCTCATCTTTACTTTTTCCAAAAGATTTTAACTACATGTGACAAACTTGGTTATTATTAATCCATACAAGCTTTGGAGCGTCATGAAAAAGAGCATTCTGAAGCTATTTATCTGAAAGTTGCAGCCAGTCCAGACACTGCTGTCTCAAACAAGTTGGTGAAATAATCCAGCACGGTGAACTTAAACGAAGAGTTCATTGTAAACCATCGTCTGACCTTCATTCTGTTAAAAGTTTGGAGCAGCAATAGGTGGAAACGTAATTCAGCAGTGGAAACGCCAACACTACCATTGTACTGACAGGTTCCCAATGTCGCTAGTCGACTCGCGCCATTGACAAATGTCGCAAATCACAATACAGACATTAAAAGAGTAATGGAGGTGGGTCCGAGGTATAGCTGCCGGACTCCATTACTCTTTTAATGTCGGCATTGTGATTAGCGACATCGTCAATGTCGCAAATCAACTAGTGACATTGGGAACCTGTCAGTACAATGGAAGTGTCGGCATTTAGCCTGCCGACGTTAAGTGCTTGCATTTGATCTGTCGGAATTCTGACGGCCACAGCATTCAATGTCATCTCTAAATTCAACCCTGCATCCAATTCCTTGTTTTACCTTATAAAAATAGGTTTTTTTAGTCTTCCATGTGCAGAATACAATGGCAAGAAAAAGTGACAATAAGCACAATGTGTCTGGCAGCTACTTTCCTTCAGCCAAAAAAATGAAAATGCAGAGGGAGTTTTTTTTATGCTTAAGACAGCAGCTGTAAGAGTTTACTCCCTGTTTCTGTACCATTAAAAAGAGATAATTAACATTGAGCAATGTGTAACACACATACATAAAAGAACATGAATAAGACAAAATTAACATTCCAAGACTTGCTGTGTGAGTCACGGCAGGTGGAGAACAAATATCATAAATTGCTTTAAACACATAGAATAATTTAAAGGAAAAAAAAAAACAGAAGAACTTTCAGCTACGCTTGTCCAATTTGGACTGACAAGTTTAGTGAAATCAGTTAAACCAACATACACGACTAGTATAAATACACAGTGGTTGATAATGGACCACTGGTAGCAAAACATTGCTGTATGTGTTATGTAAAAAGCTATACAAAAAGATAGCACCTAAAAAGTAATGGCCAGCAGAAGAGGATAGGGGCGCCCAAAAATAAGAGGCATATACACAAAACTAGCATTGCTCTACAGAAAACCTGTCACCGGGGTGAACTGGCAAGAAAGAGGAAAAACAGAAAAAAAGGTCAGCCTGGTAGAATATAGCACATATGAATCTAGGCTCAAAAGTGAGCAGGCTCTATCTGTTTTTATCATAGTGTACAAGGCCCTACATCATAAATAAACACCAATCACCCCTCCCACAGGGACAGGTTCTTTGTAGAAAAATATTCTTTATGAAAAACATCTTAAATAGAACAACCATTGAGGTTCAAGTGAGGCGAGCTAAAACTACAGCAAATAACCCTCTAAAAACAGATGACATCTATATATCTTTGTTATACAAAATAGCATTACCTAACGTAACCAAAATAATTTGTTCTCTGACCACCAGAACCATAAAGCTCCTTGTGGACAAATGCCTTCAGGTTCCCCTTTGGTACAATCCTCCATGGACCTGGTCCTCTTCTACCCCCCCAAATTGGGAACATACAAAATCAGCAGACAGGTGGGAAAAAGGCAACACCACCTCCACTAGATACACATAGATGGGCCATTAGGGTACAGCCTGCTACCCCTGTCTGAGTGAAAACAAGCCACAAAAAAAAAAAAATGATGTGTCAAAAACTGAGAGGTGAATAAATTGAATAATTAAATGCCTAATAAGTGCTTGGGAAACGAACATGGTAATAATGCATATGCACTATATGACCAAGCATCCCACCTTCCATGGCAAACAAATGTTGCTACCTCACCTCTATGGGGTACCTTTATACCCCCCCCCCCTCCTTGGGCACAGGCAGATCTACATTTTATATTAGGTAAAAAAAAAAGCATCAACAAAGAAATGTGCGTTTTGTATTAATTTTACTTGAAAGAAAACTTGCAAGATCATGTTACAAATGCAACTACTTACCACTATTCTAGAGCTCAAACTCAATAAAACAAAAATGACATATTTCATTAGTAAGGAATTGTGGATAGAAATATACAGTGTAGCACTTATACAGAATAACCATTAAGTGTAGAGTCTATATGGGCCCATTAATTCTACACAACCATCGAACCATTTGCTCCATATCTTAGAGCTAATAAGAGCGAAACAGCTGTATGCAAGTTAGATATATGGCTCTACATCTTTGCCGATTCTGTACCACATTTGGCTCCAGACACATCGAAAGGAATGATTTGTATGTCTCCACCCACAGTTCCTCAAATACATAATTAAATTACACATTTTGCAAAGCAATGGTGTTTTATAGCAGAGATTTGTAAATACCTTCTGAAAGAAAGCCACTGCAGAAAAAGCATATTGAAACTATATATGTAATAGTTCTCGTATCAATAATGATTAAAACTGTATATAATCTAACCAGCAAGGTATTGTACTCTCCTTATAGTATCCACTAATATAATTAACTACCACCTAAAGTAGAGAACATTTTCATTCATCATTTTGAAATGGCTGCAGAATGGGGATGTGAATGGAAAGACTAACCAGAATAGGCAATGTCCACGATTGCGGCTTCTCATTGGTCCTCCTACCCACACCCCCCTCCAAAAGTCACATATCTTCAGTTTTCAGTTGGAGCTGTGAGCCTAAGCATGAAAAAAAATGGCAGCATAGGGCTGCAGCGAAGCAGTGGTGCTATAATGGTCTTGTGGTCGTGTAGCTTAAAGCTGATCACAAAACATCCAAAACTATGGCCGATTTGGCTATAAACCGAATGGTCAAATGTTTGGACTATATAATAAAAACATAAGGGCCTTTTGGATTCTAACGGAGTATACCAGATGCAAGATAATGCAATCATTACCAAACCAGACTTTAGTCTCAATGATCAAAGCCAATTTGTAGAAGACAATAGGACTCATTAACGACCATTGCATTTAGTTACAAAACATGAACGGAACCACAGCAACCAATCAACAGTAAAGAGTTTCCTGTCTAGTACTAGTTGGACAATTAAAGAAAATGTTTGGTTGCTATGGTTTAGTGCAGATGTTGCTCAATGTGCGTTTATAATCACAACTTTATTTTAGCTTTAGATCACAAAACATTTTATGTACTGCATGTACGTATGCTTTTAATACATATTTTCTATAGAGCAACAAGCATTTTATTTTCAGTGGTCCTTAAGGATTTATTCACAGCTATCAAACGTTGGTCCACTTTTCTATCATAAAACAGAAAAAGGCACTAACATAAGATGAATTTTTTCTTATGACTCATTCATACAATTATATTCTAAGGGGGAATTCAATTCGGCCGAAGTCAACGTGGCATCAATTAAATTACCGTATTACTCCAATTTCAGGGAAACCAGCGTTAAAGATTACCATACTAACAGTAATTACCCGCAGTCAACGTGGCATCAATTAAATTACCGTTAAAATTACCGTATTACTCCGATTTTAGGGAAACCAGCGTTAAAGATTACCGTACTAACAGTAATTACCCGCAGTCAACGTGACATTAATTAATTTACCGTTAAAATTACTCAAGTTTCAAGGAAACCAGCGTTAAATATTACTGTACTAACAGTAATTATGCGCAGTATTACCGTAGAAATGGTAGTAGTGCGCAGGACACAATACTTTCGGCAGTAACGTGGTCAACTGAATATGTCCCTATAATGGCACATTTAAACATTGCACAACCTATATGTCATGCCTTTGGCGAAGTACCACCTAACGGACTGCAGCCCTTTGCTGACCCATGCAGGGATATTGGGGGCACTGAGCTATAGTCAAGATTTACACTGATGGAGTTTCGAGTGAAAGACTTGCCATGCAGCGCTACAGAGGACATTTGTGGGCATGCCGGATCAATAGTGTGCCAAGCCTGAGTTGATTCAACCCGCTTAGAGGGTAGAGAGGGTGAAGACAGGACACCTAAGTTTATCAATAGAGCCCACTACCTGTAAGCTGTGCGATTTGTGTTCAGTGCAAGGGACCAGGAGAGCAACATGATTCTGGTGTTGCTAAACTGGTAAGTATTTTAGAGGCTCAAAAGCATGCACAGCTGTGGTCATTCAAGACGTATAGTCTGATGCCGAGTTGGATACACGTTGGGCGCTATTTATGCTCAAAAAAGCCGCCCGTAAAGACAGCGTGTTTACACCCATATGCTGAGCTGGGGGCATATGAAAATGCGTCCAGATCGGCACCAGTAGCATATGTACCAGGTGTGTGTCAGGCATGTATACACCCGCATACGTATACACACAGCCAGAGTATAAGCACAAGAAAAGTTTCTTAACATTCGCTATTAGATATAATATTTCTTCTCGCATACAAATGAAAGAAGCAAACAAAAAATATAAATAAAAAATAGTTTTTAAAATACGCCCTATGATCCTATAATATATGCACAATCATGGCAGAAAGAACCTATCAGCGTCAGAGGTGAATGCCCAATCAGACAATCAAAAAAGGCTAGCAAGTGCGGGCGAAGACATCATCATGATCTGCATGTATTTGCACATGTCCTCTAGCAGGTGCAAAATATACGGCTCCTAACAGGCATATATGCATCTCAGTGCTGGTCTGCTTCAGCCACATTTGCACAAGCACGTCCTTAATTTACTTAGCCTACGTTATGCCACCCCTTCCATTCTCCATTCCTCCTCCCCAGTCACAAGAAGGCTCAAGTGTCAGATGCGCACACCTCTGCATGCACGCATGTGTCCGCCCTCTGTGGGCTTGCAAAGTGCAAGTGCTCGTAATTTACAGGCATTCATCCAACTCCGCATCAGGGCCATAGTGTTTAACTGTTGTACAGTTGTTTTCGTATTTAAAAAGACTTTTCCCTTTCTCTTGCCATTCCCGTAAGGAATCAGAAGGTAAATGGAAGCATGTCACTACATGCATCCGTCAATTTCATAATTTGCAGCAGCAAGAAAAAGACTGAACTTGGCATTTGCTTTCTGTGACTGCAGCAAATCTAAATCACAGACGACAGATCCCACTCATACCTGGGACAGGGAGACTATTCTCAGTAAGAATATTAAGCCATAGACATCAATGACGGCAATTGTTCAAATAAATCACATTTGTCATATGCTGGCCCAAAGGCACAACAACCTTGTTGCAGGAAAATTCCTTTTTCAGCTTGTATAAATAAATTAAAGTCTAACACTCTGAGATTTGTTTATGTAACAGATTTGGACATGAGATAACATTGCACTCAGAGAAGGATTAAATTTGTATCTGCACTTTAAATTTGCATGTTTAACAATACTAATTAAGAATCTTCATTTAGTAGTGTTTTCTGTAAATGAAAAATTTTATCACTTTTGATACCTGGTTGTAGAATTACCCACCATTTACTGAAGAGTTTAAAAGAGTGTCCACAAAACTCTCATTCCCTTCACCCACTCACGTTGGAGATTCAGTTTCGAGTTGGGCAACCGGTGCTCATCTAGACCATTGAGAAATGTTGGTTTGCAACAAGGGCATTGTGAGGAAGGAACAGAGTGCTTTTCAAGACGGAGTTAACATACTGAGCGGGCTTCTTAGCCATCTCTCTCCCCCAGGGCATCAGAGTGATAACACCAACTGGATGGCATGTCAGATGTTCAATAAGCGTTATGTATACATCTGCACTGATCACTCTATTCATTCAAGCTACAAGGCTTCACACCCAGGAGGAGTGACCAGTACAGGCAGAGGCATGGGAAAGTATGTCAGGTACAATTATCAGCTAAAAAAAGTAAATATGTCATTTTATGTGGAGTTCCTCTTAATATATTTAATAGTGTAGTACAGTGCTTCTCAAAAGGACATTTTGCTGTGGCAATCATTACTTTCTGAACTTTTCTGCAAACACAGCAAAACCTGGCAGATGTATTAAAGTATACCTGTGGGCTGGAGATAGAAGAGGTATTCGGTGCTGTGGCTGGTTAGATTGCTGGTTAGATTGCTGAACGCCTCTCCTCTATTGATGCCCGACTGCCAATCAGCCACTTAACACTGATTGCTTGTTGGAAATCATGGAGGTGCAAGTCTTCCTCTTCACTGGAAGTAATTTAGACACATTAGTCCTGCATCATGATAAAGTATGGTCATGCACATACAGGACTATGATGTATTGGCCCTGCACAGTCCTACCTCTTTCTACATATGCTTTAATGGGACACAGGACTAATGTGCTTAAATGTACCACACTTGCATGAGCCCATGAGCTGCATTTCCACACATATTTAGTTCAGCCCAATTTGGTCCATATTACCCACAGTATCAATATTTCCAAGAATAACGTCCACAGAAAAAAAGGCAGCTACTTTTATCTAAACCAAGGGGTTCTTAGCTTTTTCCCCATCGGGCACCCAGATTGATACAATCATAGTTCAACTTTTTTATTTATGTAATAACATGAATTACTTATGGCTATATGCAATATATTATAATTAAATATGAATAAATAGAAACAGAAATATTAAACTATTATTCATGATCAGTTTGTATTATACTATTTTCTTGGAGACAGGATCATGATATGACACCTAAGGTTCTAGGATCCTATACGTTAAAGCAGACATGTACCTACATACAACTGCGCATTAAACAGATCTCTAGACAGACACCATATAAACAAGCATAATGTTGTGTTTACTATGAGCCAAAGGCATATGGTTTGTTCTATTGTCACCTCTGTACTTGTCTGCATGGAGTTAGCCATTGTCTGGGCATATATAAATATTTAAATAATGTCTAAGGCATTAATGGCACAGAGTGAGGGAGAAATCAAGAATGAAGTTCTATCAGCAGTGGAAAAATCCAGCCTGTTTACCAAAAATGAAGGTGCCATCGACCAGTTGCCACTCTGCCTTCCTGCGACTTATAGAAGCTGCTGACAATTAAGAAAAGCTAAATGGTACCAGTGGGTAGCGAGGTTGACGTCAGCGTGACAAGTACTGCACTGTTTCTGGTTGGCTTTCTTTAAGTGCTGGAAGTGACTGTTAGTGAGTGTTGCCAATTACATTAAGGAATCCTTAATGTAACTGGCACCTGTTCATAACCACTGTCAGTTGCAAAACCACCCACAGCGCAGACGAAATGGGATAAAAGGGCCCAATTAAACCTCTTGCTTGCGCTAATAGTCACCCCCCCCCCCCCCCCCAAATTTTAAGGACAATAAGCTTTTGACATAAGCACAGACATCAAGTTTCAAATTAAACGCAACAGATATCTGGGTTCTACATGGTATATATACCACTGTTTACATAATTCACACAAAGCAACAACCCTCTGACCCCCTGACCAGCACTGGGTGACTGGATCATATAGCATACAAATTACTTTTTACCTTTGCATTCTGGCTGGTCAGAAATGCAATATGTAGACTTAACCTTGAGCATGTATCCAACTCCCATTGTCCCATAGCTTGCAAGCTTGCGAGCAGGGCCTTCTTACCTCTGTCTGTCTTACCCAGTATTGTTTTATTACTGTATTCATCCCCAATTGTAAAGCACTACGGAATTTACTGACTATATAAATAAATGTTGATGATGATGATAACGACATGTATGGTTTACTACTGGTTACAATAAATCCAGCAAAGAACAAATACATTGAACACCCAATCACAGAACCAGTATCCAGCACTGCACAAATACATCTTATACACTTGTGTTCAGTGCTGGATACTGTTCACAGATTGGGCATTGTTATGCGTTTATTATGTTGGTTCTCTGCATAATACAGTTTTGGCCACTAGCTGATATATAATGCCCGTTGCTCTGCATTTAATGTTCTGGATACATGATTGGGCATTGCTAAGTACAGAGATCGTAATAACATATGTATAGGAGTCTATGTCACCCTGACACTCCTCAAGATCAGACTCCTGTATCTTTATATGCAAGAGATTATTGTGCTCCAAAGCATGTTACTATAGACAGTGGTGGGCAACAGATGGCCCCTTGCCAGTAACCCTTTACCTGCCAACACCCCACTTATTTTTTGCTTTATGTTATAAATTAGAGAATAAGACTGAACATGATGGGAGCAACTGGTTTCCACACTGGTACCCACCTCTGTATAACACATGACGATCACGTGATACATCAGGAGAGGAGGGAGTGCACTGCTTTCAGTACCATGCGTTCTGCCTCCTTCCTCTTCAGGCTCCAGACTGTACGGTAAGTGGGAGGTTTGAGTGTCATGTGGGGGTGTTTTGGAGCAAGTTGGAGTATTTTTTGACAAGTGAGGTTGGAGGGCATGTGGATGCATTTCGGGACAAGTGTGGTGTCTAAGTGGCATTTAATGGCAAGTGATGTTACTACAATGCTGCCCTGCTTGTATCTTGAGTTTTTAATATCATTATGTTGAATTACTGATATAATGTTATACTCCTCTTTGGATAGAAGTACTCCTTAAATAAATTAGGAGTAATTTTATTCCTCAGAAAAAATAAAATGTAGTTTGACCACTGTCTGGGTATTTAATATCTTATTCCACTGCTGAATATATATATATATATATATTTTTTTTTTTTTTTTTTAAAGTTTTATTTTTGCAAGGTCAAATGATAAATAGTTTACAACAAGAGTTCACATGTCC
Organism: Mixophyes fleayi; assembly: GCF_038048845.1. Taxonomy (NCBI): domain Eukaryota; kingdom Metazoa; phylum Chordata; class Amphibia; order Anura; family Limnodynastidae; genus Mixophyes; species Mixophyes fleayi. Next base: position 57,018,781 of record NC_134407.1, read on the forward strand.
AAGCTAAATAAACAAAAAAAACCTGTGTCTACAACCAGCGTAGCAGTAGTAAAACTTTCTACATCAGTATAGGATTATAAATGAATAGAAAGAATGGCCAAGAGTTTTTCTTACAGAGTAAAGGGGGAAAGAAAAAAAGAAGTAGAAAGAGAAAGGAAGGGTAGAGATATGAAGGAGGAGTGGCTAGTTCCAAGTTAGGAGATGCAAGAAGCTTGCAGAGAAGAGCAAGGGGGGGGATAGAGAGCAGCACAAAGTTATGCGAGTGGTGGGCAAGCGTGAAAGAAGGAAAGCCACGGATCCCATACCTTGGTGGAAGCTCTCGATGCTGGTCAAATATTCCATCCGGTGTGGCCGACAGACCCTATTAATTATAGTTTGGAGGCAAGGGGGAGTTTGCCACCACCAGTCTGCTGCAATCTGGCAGGTGGCTGCCGAGAAAATACGTCCGATACCGGGACACCGAGGGGGCTCCCACGGAGGATGCAATGAAGTCGAAGGCATATAGTACCAACGAAACAAAACATTATAGATGTTCTCTTTTATTCTGATGCAGATAGAACTGGAGGCTGAATTCTCATTCATCTCAGGCCATTCCTAATTAATAGTGTTTCGCTAAGGTAACGTTCACAGACTAGTTCATGGGGGGCACCGAAGGCCTGAAGTAGGGGGAGCTAGTTCATAATGCAACGTATAGATGAGACCTTTTATAGAGGATTGACGTAGACACAGCAGATTCAGAGGTAGTAGTTAGGCAGAAGGAAAAGCGAGTTTTGACTTTATTATGGAAGTCGCGTAGCTGTAGAATTGTTTTGAGGGAATGTAAAAGCGAGATTGAATTTCGGAAAATTGAGGAAAAATCATGGAAGAAGTTAGATGATTAAGATATCCGACTCCCGCTGAGTGCCACAGCTGAAAAGTATTGGGGATAAGTTCTGGGAAGTTAAGTAGCGGTATCACTGGGGAGGGATGAGGCGAAAGGCTGAAATTTTGAGAAGAGGAGTCCCAGATAGATAGAGGGTGTGAAATGAAGTCCAGAACCTCAGTCCTGTCCGGGTTGATCTTGTAGCCTAAAAAGTGCCCATTTAGGTAAGGCTCGGCCAAGAGGAGAGGTAGAGAAGTAGTCGGGTGAGTGATGGACAATGGGACGTCATCAGTGTAGAGCGCAATTTTATGGGTAGAGGGACCCACGGGTATGCCAGTTATCTCATGATTGGTCTGGATCCTGGCAGCCAGAGGCTCAATGACGAGAGCAAATATAAATGGAGAGGGGGCAACCTTGACGCAAGCCAATCGAAATAGCAGAGGGCACCAAGGTCAGACCATTCACAGAGATCGTAGCAGGAGGAAAGTGGTATAGGGCCAACATGCCTTTCAGAAACCTACTAGTGAATCCCATTGCTCCAATCACCCCATCCATAAAAGATTAGGAAATGCGGTTGAACGCCTTTGCGGCATCTAGCGCCATAAGTAGGGAGGGAAGGTTATCGCTATGAATCACATGTCTTGGATTGATAACCCTTATAGTATTATCAGGGGCTTGATGCCCTGGAATGAAACCTACCTGGTCAGGATGGATGAGGGATGGGAGGAGCAGGTTCAATCTGGCGCCCAAAATTTTTGCATAAAGTTTTAAATCAAGGTTGAGTAATGATCTAGCCCTATAGCTAGCACAGAGAGAATGGTCTTTCCCCGGTTTTGGAATAACAATAACGTTAGCCCTAGTGGTGGCAGAATCAAAGGCAACACCTTAAGCACTTCATTAAAAGAATTTTGTCAGGTGCGAACAGAACACCGCAAACTTTTTGTAGTACTGTGGGGTGAGACCATCTGGGCTGAGTATATAATAATAAAGACACTACTTGGTATATACTATTGTATTGCATATATAGTCTCTGGGCATTGATTGTTACAGTACAAAGTACAGTACATAGTGTGTGAATTGTTTCCAGTTATTGCAACAGATAATATGTGGTTAGTTGCTGAATAAAATATACAAGACATTGTAATAATAGCTCATAGCTGGGAGTGTTCCATTTAAAATCTCTGCACTTACGCGCCTTACTGACTGTTTGGGAATGACTTTGGGAGATATACACTAAATGATATGTAGGGTGATAGTGAACTGTGGGTGCACAGGCAGGAGAAGTCAATGGTGCTTCAGTACTGTCGGAGTACTGGTACAGTCCAAATGTTTTACAAATTTTGCATCCGCCACACTTTTAGCCCTGGCTCCTAGCTTTCCAAGAAATTTATCCAGGCCTCAGATGGATCTTTAATAACTGACTAGTACACTTTAAGAAGAACTTATCTAAAAACCTGTTGCCTGGCCACCCATCGAGAGACATGCGACTGGTAGAATGGCACAATTAATAAGAAGTATGGGTTAGTCAGCAGTTGTTGGCACTTGACTTTAGAGAAAATGATTTCACTCCACCTCTCGCAGCAAGTAATTAAACAATGAAATGTCATGCAGCTTTTATTTCAGCCAAAATATATATTTCATACACTCATCTTCTGCATTGACTATTGCAATCCTTTCTTACTCATCTCCCCTTAACTAGTTTTTCATTCCTGCAATCCTTTTTGAATAGAACAGTTGTTTTTCTACTGCTGCTATGCTCTTCCAGTCCTTGCTCTGGTTGACTGGACATTACCGAATCCAAAAGAAAATACTTCTACTTAAATACAAATTAACAAGACTGCACCAACATAAATTTCCTTCACTTGTTTCAAAATATCTCCCATCTCAATCTTTCAGCTCAGGACCTCTCATCTTCACTCAATACTTGCTTCCATTCCAAGATAGGATATTTTTCCTGTCTACACCCATTCTGTCGAATTCCCTTCCTTGTACAAAACTTTCCCCAAGCCTCCAAACCTGTTCACTGAAACACACCTCTTCTTCCTTGTTTAACAAGTTCCTTAATCCCCATGGCTCTTATTCCTAATTTCCACCCACTACACAATTTGTACAAAACTTACATTTATTCTCTACCTACGGACCCCATGACAAACATTGCTGTGTAATCTGTGACACATGTTCCAAACTCCTTTTTTTCCTATAGACTGTGAGCAGGGCCTCTTACCTCTTTGTCTGTTAGTTAATAGCCAACCTTGTTTTACTACTGTGTTTTCCCCAATTGTAAAGTGCGACAGAGTTTGTTGGCAGCGTATAAATTAAAATCAATAATGAGACATCATTACTGGTCATGATACGAAGCAAATTAAAGAAAAACATGTACCAAAAGAGTGTCACGAACAAGGAAAGAAAAATAAAAGGTAAATTACCAAATGCACCTTAAACATAACTGTGCTTTGCAACAAATGACACCAATAGGTAACATCAGGATTCATATCATTGATACAACATATCGTACATTTTGCTTTTTTCCATTATAGACTTTCCTGTATTATATAGGGCTGTTCAGTGTTTAAGGAAAAGTGTATGGAGCTAGCTGTGGAGTGTCAATGACTGACATAATGTGGGAGTTGCTGTTGTCAGCCTAATGTGTACAGCCCACGCATGTTTAGTGGCTCAGCCTATAAAAATCACCATAGTACTACACAGAAAGCACAAACTCTTTCTACCTATGGAATGACAGTGTGGTTGCATTCTACACACCCTAACAATAGACAGCATACAATGTAGTACAAGCCAACCTGCACTGTCCTGCTCCTCGTGTGTTACACTTATACACCCAGTTATTTATATAGACAGCATACAATGTAGTACAAGCCAAGCTGCACTGTCCTGCTCCTCGTGTGTTACACTTATACACCCAGTTATTTATATAGTCTATTGGAAAAAGCAATGTAACCTTCCAGCCTGCACATTCCCAGCCTGCCCGTCAGCACCTAACCCGCTGCACTTACTCCCAGCCACTGACACTGTGCTCTCCATCAGGCACCTCAGTGACAGGCCCGGTAACTACGTCACTTGTCATTAACACAACTCCAGAGTACCTAAGTGATGCACTCCCGTCACTCCCACATTATCCCGACCTTCCCCTCCCCCGGTTGTCCCCCCGGCACTGATCCTTACCGGTCTTGCTGATCGTCTGGTCCGGGTTTGTGGATTTACGGCGGCCGGAGCGGGACTCACCGAGTAAAACGCGCTGGAGCACAGAACTCCCAGACGCTGCCCAGCCCGCACTGTTTGCTGGGGCTGGCGGGTCAAGGCCAAGGGAGGAGGAGGAGCTGCTGCTGCCATCTGCTGGTTCACAGATCGGGGAAATCGCAGAGCTTGGTTCTGTGCAACCTATTTCCCACAGTCGTTGTACTGCAACAGAAATGCAGGCTTGGCAAACCTTACAAATAATGCTTTTGCCTACAATGTTGTAAATATTGACTGACAGACAGTATTTCTTTACTGACACATTATTTATGTAATTGGAAATTATATCACAAAGTGAAAGTAGTGGAATATAGGGGAAGAGGGATTTAATCATCATCATTTATTTATATAGCACCACTTATTCCACAGCGCTGTACAGAGAACTCACATAAGTCTCTGCCCCATTGGAACATACAGTCTAAACCCTAACACATACATACATACATACATACATACATGCTAGGGTCAATTTGTTAGTAGCCAATCAGGGGCGCACGCAGGATTTTAAAAGGCAAAAAAAAATAAAAATAGAGCTGCTGCATTTCGGCGGCACTGTATTGTACAGCAGCCGCGGCGCTGTCATCTTTGACAGTGTCACGGCTGCTGTACAGTACAGTCCTGCTATGTAGGAGCATTGTTTAGCCCCCGATCTTCGCAAAGGGGAGGGGTTTCTGGAGAACCAGAAACCCCCCCTGCGTGCACCCCTGCCAATTAACCTACCAGTATGTTTATGGAGTGTGGGAGGAAACCAGAGCACCTGGAGGAAACCCACGCAAACAGGAGGAGAACATATAAACTCCACACAGATAAGGCCATAGTCAGGAATTGAACTCATGACCCCAGTGCTGTGAGGCAGAAGTGCTAACTACTAAGCCACCTTGCTGGGTTTAATGATTGCAAATATGAGATCCATGAAGTGGTTACTTTTCTGTGTAACTTGGTGTCTGCAGAATGCCACATTTTTAATTATCTCACCTTATTTTTTTTATTGATGAGCTAATATGTGACACATATTACTGATAGTTGGCAACCATGCAGAGATGTGTCATTTAAGTTAGGACTGATGTCATGGGATTAAATGATTTAACCCCATTACACCAGTCCTATACTATAAGGCATTCTGGATGCATTTGCAAACACTTATCAACTATCATATGTGAGCTGTATGTCAAAATGAATGCATTATTGAAATTAATGGGAGAAGATCTGTACATTAAAAATAAATAAAAGAAGGCATCATATTTCCCATCCCCTTATTCCTTAACCTCTTCGTCTGATTCCTAATAATGCAGGGGGACAGCCTGGCTCGTTCCCACTACTAACAAGAAAACCTGCATGGGGTACCCCTGTCCTAGCAAAACCAGCCCAGACTGGAGCCTCTATGGGACCAGTTCCGCAAAAAATAAAAATAAACAGCGTGTGTACTCACACAAATACTAGGCTGTGGGTATGGGGTAATAGTGACTCTTGGGACCCATGAAGTGGAACGTTGCTACCCTAGTGGATCCCAGGATAATAGTAAGTTGTCCATAAGATCCTATTACATTATATGTAAAATAGTAATACAATATAAATAAACTACAAACATGATTGTCAAATAAATGTTTATTGAAAAAAAACTTATCAAACCCTTTTCACCAATTTAGTCATAAAAAATATTCTATTTATATTCTAAGGGAAAATGTTCTTTTTTTAATCCAAAAAGAATGTTCCATATTTATAATCCAAAAGGAAATTTTCTTTCTTGTACCCCACTGTAAATAAAACAAAACATAAGAGACGATGCACACTGCTCCGTCACAGAATGAGTGAAGAATCAATTTCCTGCAAGTGTCAAAAGCAGCTCAGCCAATCACAAGTGTTAACCATAGCTACCATATGATTGGCTTGTGGTGGGGTGGGCGAAAAATGGGATACCTCTTCACACAAGTTCCTCATTTCCCACAGTGTGTAGGATTGTATTTGGGATACTTTTTATCCTATGTTTCCCAAGTGTTCCCTATGTACTAGCAGATTTAGGTGTCAAGCATGTTCGCTAAAGGTGAAGTCTCTTCAGGACCCCTTCCCTCAGTGTTGACCAGAGATATGTTTTCCCAAAGTGTGCAAGTGTAATGTTCTGATTTTCATGTAACCCTATGATGTTCTATTTATTAGAATGTTATGTAAAAATGCTTAATATTCCCTAGGGTATTTCCTCCTGCAATAACTGGCTTGAATGCAGTCTCTTCCCAGCGTATGCTAGACCGCCTGAGTACATCTGCCGTACTGGGAATATGGACCCAAATTGCATGTGCCTCTTATCTCCAGACTTCACAAAGACACAGTCATCAGGAGGTCCAGGAGAGAGTGGGGCAGTGCGTCCCTATCCAAAAAAATCCACCAATCAGGATATAAAGGTTCCCGTAGTATGGTGTTCTGTACCCAGAACAACATACCATGGGGTTAGGAGCAGGTCTAAAATAAGGCTGCACAGAGAATTCAGGAGTTCTTGAAGAGCTGGTTGATAGGACTATCGGGGGATTACAATTCCTGCTGGTCGATCCAGCTGTACCAAGATGAATTGGTGATCCTGGAAGCTGTGACCGTGGAAACAGATTAACCATTGATGACTTGGACCTGGTACATGCAGCACAGTATGGGAGCAACGTTCAGACTGGGCTGTACACATGATCTGGTAAGTACTGAAATTATGACTGCTGAAGAAGAATTTACGAAATTAAGGACTGCATCCAAGTAGGTAGCAACCACTGTGACCTTTTCAGATGTATTGCCTGTACACAGAAATGACGAAGATTCAATGTGTGGCCAAGGAGAGGTGTGAAGAACCAACTTCTGTGAAAGAAATGTTACTTTAATACAAACACTTTTGGAGAAAACAATATTCTTCATATTGGGGTGATTTACAGACCATCAGAGCAGAAAGAGGAACTTGGCTGGAATCTATTGATGACATTATCAAATGAAGAGGAAAACCTCAGGGGGGACTTTTCTAATGTGGACTCTAGTGTGTCTTCTGCATGTTTCACCATAAGGACATTGTACATTTCTCAGCAGGAGCACCTCTCAAGTAATTGCTGAGGAAGCCCACTTGGCAAAAAGCAATATTAGACTTAATACTTAGAAATGGTGACAGAGTATCAAATCTATGAGTGAGCATCTAGGATCCAGTGATCATCAAGGAGTATGGTTTAATATAATGAGAGACTCATTTGCCCCTAAAACAAATGTGTTAAGCTTGGTACACACTAGTTTTTTCACCCAATATTGTTCCAAACACACAATAAACGACCGTTAGGTCAGATATCACATTAGGGTGTATGCTCTAACGATCATGTTTTATCATCACAAAGCACATCATATTGTTTGATTTGATTTTATAACTGGACTAAAAATCTTTATGAACGATGTTGTGCCAATTCTGCAGTGTGTACGAACTCACAACCATCTGCCCGACAATTCTGCTGATAGTTCCTCCAACTGTGGCGCCTCTCTGGGCGTGCATAAGGAGATATGGGTCTCCTTAAATGGGTGTCCACCTTCTGGATGAGTGGAGTGACAAAGTGGAGCATGTCCTGGAATGCGGAATCATTCATCCGCAGGAAACTCCTGAAGTCATCAGGATTGTTGTCCCGTGTCTCCTGTCTCCTGTAGCAGGGGCATATGTGAAAATCAGTCTCCTCTGAAACCACTCCTTAGTCCAACAAATCCGATTCTTTCATCTTCTTTTCCTCCGGTTCAATGTTTGCCACGTTCTGGCCAAGGCGAAAAGCAACAAAGCATGAGCTTTTCATTATTTGAAGAGGTGATTGGTATATTTAAATTGTAACAAATGTACAGTTATGAATGGAGTTGCCGAACGTACACTATACACAAAGCTAAACAATGGAATGAATGGCGATGATGGCATTTGCTGTTTCTGGATGTACGTTTGTGAGTATTTTATGCACAGAGGTTCAACCCTTTATTTCAATTAATTTAGCTGCTTGGATGGCATATATCTGTACAGTGTGTACAGTCATGATCATTTGAACTAACGATTATGACAGACAAATCACAGATCAGATGGTAAATCGTGTATAGTGTTATGCATGAATCGGCATGTTGATCAGGACTTTGTCATTGGTAAAATCTTTACCACACACACACATAATAATAATAATAATATATATATATATATATATATATATATATATATATATATATATATATATATATATGTTATATATGTGCACACACAAACACACACACAGAAATAGAGGGAAGCTAATCTAAAGCACAGGTTCCTGGAGCTGAGAGTTTGTCTTCCCTGGAGTCAACCACTTCACAATATCAAACACTTTTTTATGCAAAACAATATTCTCCACTTTGGTGTTAATATTTTATCATTAAAATTCACTTTTTTTTTCTTTGGATTTATTTCATTTTTAAGGCAGTGCCCATTATGTTTTCCATGAAAATCAATAGACAGTAACATGTAGTCCTAAAGCATGCGTTTTATTCTATGGAAGGGGGAATTCAATTTCTGCCAAGCTCCCGCCAGTCATCTCTATGTCTTGCTGCTCACATGGATGACAAATACTGTACAAAAATCTACACTCCTTTTGCCTTGCATCTCTTAGGAACGCGGGGGGAAATGAACGCAGACTGTTCCAGAGATGACTGCGTCACCTTGTGTCTGAATTCCCTCCATGTGAAAGAAATACATAAGAAAGTGTACGTAGCATTTTAGAGGGGTCCACAGCTGTCATCATATGTGCAAATTTGTCAGTGACTCAAAAAGGCTAAAAGTTCACGTCTTCTATAATCAGTATACGTAGCCGTTTTGTGTTCTGAAGCAATATTCATTTTGAATTTAGCAGTGTCTCCAGAATATCAGATAATGAAGCACCTCAATAATGTTACTGGTTCCTAGCAAACTAATAAAGGTAAATCTTATGAATGATTAACTATACCACAGCACTGTTTGTTTTGTGCATGATATCTACAGTGAGCGTGATGTCTATTTCTAGATCATGAATGCAACATCAAGGTCTAAGCGTTCAGGAAATCACCAGTGTGTACTGACATACTGTCCTTTAGAAATTATATATAATATAATTATTATTATTTTTTTAAAACAGTATTCAGGTAAACAATAGCAGCAACAAACCCACTATGCCCAGGGAGAAATACAAATTACATATATGTATGCTGGTTTAGTTTTCATTGATATCACTGCCAGCTGTATAAATCCCCTCAAATGCAACAGCAGCAATAACTGTAAGGATGATGCAAAATATACATCCCATTTGGGAATAGAAGGCACTAAAAAGATAGTACTCAGTACCACCACTGAAGGTCATGCATGTTGAGGGTCCTCAAAAAAAATCAATCTTGGAGAGCACTTCCAAAACATAGCATGGGCATCAGACACTGGAAGATTTAACAACAAAAAAGATTTTTGTGTCCACAGTCCATCCAGTCAGTACTGTACATACTGGCACTGTGATTGTGACATTGATCAAAAGGTCACTTTTTTTTTTTTTAATAACCATCTAAGCTGCATTCACCTTCCTGGGTCAACTCTATAGTTGCACTGAAGATGCTGATAACAGAGGTCAGTAGCTGGCAACAGTGGAATAGACTAAAACCTTTTAAAAAAATTCCATCTTGGTATTGTAACTTATAATAGCATATTACACACAATTATTTATTTTTTTATATATACACACACACATACACATCTTTATCAGTCCACTATATTTTCCTATTACACTGGGTATATTTGTTTTTTTTTTTTGCTGTTTTAATGCTCATGGGGGTAAATCTATGAAGCTGCGAGTTTCCGGTGGGTTTGAAAAGTGGTGATGTTACCTATGGCAACCAATCAGATTCTAGCTATATTGTATTGAGTACAGTCTATAAAATAATAGCTAGAATCTTATTGGTTCCTATAGGCAACATCTCCACTTTGCAACCGGAGAAACTCGCAGGTTGATAAATTTACCCCATGGTCTCATTCCATTTTAGTTCTTTTAACTAGTAAAATAAGATTCACACATTTACATTGTGTTCATGCAATATTATTTCATTATTGCATTTGAAGCCAGGTCATTTAACATGGCTGCTCCCTGCAGTCATTAAACCCAACTTATTTTGATAAATATTGCTTTTCTAAAGGAAAGTTTTATACATTTGATTTTCTGTGGTGGGACGAATGTTGTCTGAAGCTATTCTAACAGATTAACTATACCATAGCACTGCTTGATTTATGCAATGTGATGCTTAAATTAACTAATAAGAATGGTAATGTTAAAACAGTGCTTTCTTTCACACAAATATGACCTGTCTCACCGTGCAGAGGTTTTTTAATGATTCTAGACATTTTTATTCTCTTATGGAGAGCTGAATATTATTTCACATATTTGATTCATTTATATATAAAAAAAACCCAAAACAAAACAAAACCAAAAGACAAACCCACACACATTGAGAATAGTGTTCCCTCTTCATAACAGCCTCTCCTTTATAATGCCACCCTCACCACTAGTTATATTTTCTGCATGGACATATAATAATTTCATTATGTCACCCTCTTAGTAGTAATACCCTCATGAAAACATCAAGTTTGACTTGCATTTTATGCTGCAGTTATTTAAATAACGCCATGTACTGGATTACATTTAAGTATGATCTACAGCTAACAGTGTTTTTTCCTGTCAGAGACCAACATAAACATTCCCACAACAGTGCCTCACAGTTCATGAATATAAAAATGAATGAGACATCTGTCATCAATGAGACCTTATACTGACAAAACCTGGCTGCAGGAACATATTTTAGACCATGGTTCAGTTGTATTTTAGAGCAATACTGGTGTATTCTACCATGTAAAAACCTTAAACAATAAACATTTATGAGCACAGAATATTACATTTGTGTTACCACAACTCAGTCCTATTTTTATAACTAACTTTCCCTTTAAATCAATTACAGCATTAAATAACGTATTGAAATAAGATGGTTAACACAGAATATGCCAAATATTCATTTAGCAAAACCAATTCCAAAGTCACCACAGGGATTATATCTGCTGTGTTCATACACAGGTATAAGTATATTGTTACCATCGGCTCTTAAAAATAAAATTATTTTATTTTTTGTCATTCCATCTTTTACAATCTAGGTCATGCAAAATAACCCAAACCATTACACAGACAGACAGATGCAAATATAGTTAATAAATATTTGTTTAGGTTGCCTTTATTGCAGTATAAACAACAGTTGTAGAACTTCCATCAACCATTTATTTTAATCTATTTGAAGACGTAATTTTTTACTTCAGGAGGTTCCTTAGACGGATCCCCCCCACGTTCCAAGTACAGGTTGTTGTAAGGATATTGCTTGGGAGCCTGTAAGAAAAAAAAACAAAAAAACAATTGTGTTCTTAGCATAGGGTCCTTAAGTACATAGATGTTTTCAGAATGTGAATTATGTTATCAGGTCTGACTTCAATCATCATATATGGTTTCCTAATGGATTGATAAGCTGCATTCTTCTGTATATTAGTTCAGCACACAATAAGGATGCCGCCACTGTGTATAGGTGACAGGTTTACTTATATGTTCAGCAATTCATCTGAATGACGCCACTAATAATTAGCCAGACCGAAAAACATCAGCCACCATAAATCAAATGCGAGTCATTTGTATGTAACAATCTAAATAAAGGGTTATTACTGATGTTTCTGCTGTTTTATTTTACAAATAAATATCACTACATGATAGAGGTGCAATTGTAATCTGTGCAAGATTTCTCCCTCAATCTATATGGTGTGGTACCTACTTGTAAGACAATAGATGGTTGTGTTAAAACTAGACTATTGTAACATATAGGTACAGTGAATCAGTGAATTATGATACAGTACATCACAGTGAACTTGTAAATGATGCAAAAATTAAAAAAATTAAAAAAAAGACACCATAAAAATTATTAATTGGATATTTTTTTAGAACATTGATTCAAGATTGTGCCCTATATTCACAAGCAATGAAGAATTAAATACAAAGTATGAAAGCCAGCTCTCTTTAGAAGGTACACAATGTCTTAGACCTGGTCATCAGGGAAAAGTCACACTGCACAGGTCCCATGAGTGATTAAAAAAAAAAATCTCAGGTGGTACTATAGTTTTACAGAGGGAATGGATCTAGCAGGAGGAGCTAAACGTTTAAAAAAAAAAAAAAAAATGTAGAAACCCCAGAGAGGCTAAATTCCTAATTCTTTCCCATTCACATCATAACTACTTTGTCCTGGTGACCCAGCATTGTTAAGTTATCATACATGTTTAGTGGCGATCATTTAAAGTACTTGGCACAAAGAGACCATAGTTCTGTAGACTGTTCAATGTTATACATATCCTCTGTCTTAGCTTCTAGTTTTTATCTTCTTGTACATGTATTTGAAGCAGAATTGTTAAAGAAAAGATTGAATATGTTGTAAATAAAGATATGTACAATTACCAGTTAAAAAAATATTAAAATAAAAATATTTAAAAATAAAAATGTAGAAACCATAACTAGTAGTTATTGCAAGATCATGTCACCCTATGTAAATTAAGACATTGATCATGTAATACAGTTTGCATTTTATGCTGTTCAGAAGTGTATAAGAGGCATGTAGAATTCTGAATAGACATGGCTATAAAGCATTCATCAACAATCTCAGACTTGCATTAACACAATTTACAACAGTTTCTATTTTAACACAAGATGTACAAAAATCTTTGTCTGGAATTATAAAGCTATCATTGTAGCTGTATGCAGTAATGCCAGGTCCATTTTAAAATTGCTGGAAGAGAATGAATTGTGAAGTCATTAAACTCCTATCAAAACCAGATTTGGCCAACACATGCAAATTCAATGAGTTGGATGAACAGTATACAATATTACTTGACAGTTCATTTCAAATGATCAAGTATATTCAATACATACAATAGGAGGATAAATTGGGTATTGTTCTCCAATATAGAACATGAAGAGCATAGCAGCGATGAACCCAACCACAACTTTTAACATTGTATTAAATGGGACAATGGTTGGTGATGTATCAACTCGAGTCCGGACAAACTTGTCAATGTCCCAATGCATCTGAAAAAAAAAAAGAAAAGAAAAGAAAAAAAAAAAAGATTAAAACAAGGCTGTTGTAACAAAAACGTAACGCCTCAAAGTGTATCTGAGCCAACACACATTAGTAGAGGCAGCCACTATGTTGAAACTAACAATTCACTAAAAATTAGTTACATCATGGCGGCACTGATCCATTCTCCTAAATATGTACATAGTCCAGAAAATGACTGCCTCTAATGACGATGGGTAGGTACACGTTCCCTTCCACATGGCAGGAAGCAGTAGAGCACAAATAAGGAGATACATCCTCTCTTCAGGTCCTCTCTGCCTGCGTACTTATCACTCATTTACACAAGGAAACTAAAGCAAAGCAGTGCCATTAACATACAAAATGTATCTACAGATCCCAGTCGAGACTGAAAGTGCAAAACTGATTTAAGACAGTATCAAACATCCACCTATCACTTTCACATACAAATAGATAATACGTATATCATCCACTTTAAGCTAGCCATAGATGTTGTGATCATGTTACTGAATCTGATTGGACAGACACAATTAGTTTTGAGTCCATACAGCATCTATTGGCAGTATGGAAATCACCACATAGGTCACACAAACCCGATTTCCTAAGAGTGAGTGTCCCTCCCCTATTTCTAAGATGCCGCCTTTTCAAATGGCAGATGCACCAAGACCTCCCCATCCACCCATGAAAACACTCCAAGAAGAAGAGGTGCAACGGACATCCACCAAATACACTAGTGTTTCCTGGGCACTATATATATATATATATATATATATATATATATATATATATATATATATATATATATATATATATATATATATATATAGTGCATTCCTTCCCTCAGCCAGACTGTAGCAATTGTGCTCACCGGTTCTCCAAAATTTCTCCTATGGACAGCATAGTCCCACGCGTACCAAGGGTCTCTTTCTTCCTGTGATTTGTCAGGAAGCATTGGATAATCACCATACCTAGAAAACAATACACATGGAAAAACCAGATGTAATTCACATATCATGTATACAATTTAGAAGCCTTTTAGTTAAAGCAAATACCCTGCCACACTGTACTCAAAGAAACAGCAGCAGCCGCAAAGCATGTTGCTAAAGCTGAGAAAGGTATAATATTATCAAATAATTTATTCCTATTTTCTAAACATGCAGTGGTTTTTGACTTTAAAACATAAAAACAAAAGACAGACCTATGAAAACAAGACCTGATGCACCAATTTCCTAATAACCTCTCGGGAACTGCCAAGATATATTTTTATTTTAGTGGAATATACAGAAAAAGAAGCAGAAAAGCTTGCACCCTTTGCAATTAGTGCAACTCCAGAAAGAATTATGCGATTTCTAACATTTAAAAGGGATGTGTATTATTTGTAGTTAGAGGAATAGTCTACTACACATTAAAGCTCATTTACAAGTACAAAACAAAATATAGTAAACCACAGCATCCAGAAACTGTGTTTCATTTTCTGAGTTTCACTAGACAGATATAAGCTAATTGATTGGTTGCTGAAGTTCAGTGCAAATTGTGTACCTAAATGTGGTGTTCATAAATGAGTCCTATTGACTGCAAGCTCTTGGGTACATCTTTTGCATTGTGTGATGAACAAACTAAGCTGTTTAACAAGGCTGCCATTGGAGCATCATGAAAAAAAAACACTTTTTTATCTTTTTTTTACAGTTGTCAATGTAGCCTATAAGTCATAAAATAAAAGTTACTGTTTGCTACCGGGAATGACTGTGTGTACAGAATCACTGTCACTACCAATGTTTTGCACAGCAGACATATCTCCCACAGAGGCAACACTATCAGTTACTTAGTGATTTTACAGTTAGAGATTTTTTTTGCCACAACATATAAATGACAAGATTTAACAAACTGTATACAGGAAAGCCCCATTAGTACAGAGTGGATTTGACATTAAACTACCTACCGCTCTGTAGGGTTGTTACTACCAACAGAAAGAGGGACTCCCATCATTTAGGGAAGGCAAATAGGACATTTAAAATTAAGAACACATTTAAGGGAAGTGGGGATTTTTATTTTTGTAAAAACACTTTTAGAAAGTCAAATCCTTTAAAAATTGACTAATTCTTAAATAAATTACTACAATTCTATAATGCGAGAATATTTAATCCAAAAATAAAGTAGTAAAAGGAATAGTTTTGTTCATAATTGTAACTATAGAGATACAAGATATGGATATGCCTTACTTAAAATCAATATTTCAACATATACATGTTATTCAGACATCCATTGATTCAGTACTAAATGGAGTTTTTTGTTTGTTTATTTGTTTTTTTAATAAATGTAGGGATGTTGATTGTGTCAAAAGGGTTCTCCACTCAACATTTATTTTAGCAAACGAAATGTGTGGGGGCAGCTAAGTGAATACCATTGAGCTTAACAATTACTCAAGTGATCTTATATATGCAATGTGCCTAGTCAGTCATAATAATCCAGACTTCTGACGACAATTGCGTGCCATTACAAATAAGTGCTCACTTCATTGTATGCTGTTAACTATTGCAGAAGTGGTTACAAATCTGAGAGCAAAAACATCAGATATAGAAGCATTTCAGAAAAAAACACCTTACTCTAATACAAACGGAGAAAACAGAGGCTCTCATTAATCAACATAGTAAACATATGATAACACACCATAAATGTAAGAACAATTAACGTACAGGGGGATTACAAACAACGACAAGCTTACAATTGGCTATCTTTACAAAATGAGAGGCATCATGCCTTCCATTGGAGATGCATCCACAAACCAAAACCTATCTCTCTATATCTACAGCTGACGTCAGCTCCAATTATTCTTCAGTATTTACTGCCACCGATCTGTATACTGTTCAGTCACATAGTATTTATTTCATGCCACGAGGATGTCCACAATACAGTCCCCCCTCAGAAACAAGGTGGGGGAAAAAGAGGACGAGGTTGAAGGATTTCAACACAACCTCCAATTTACAAAAACAGTTATCCATTTGTCCAAGAGATTTTTATGGAGTATGTGGCTCTCTCATTGAATAAATAACTAATTTCCCCCTCCAATCCTTTTTCATTGCATATTAATTTATATGCTCTACAATGCAAACTTGGCTGAAAATAATCAGCTAATATGCATTCTTCTAAATTTAAACCGAAAATTGCTTTTCACTCTAGTTCAGCAACTAAGTTTAACCCACACAGAATGGGCAGCTTTCAAGTGATCCTGAGATAATGACTGTGGGGAAACAGTAGTGAATAACTACACAAACTACTGGAAGAAGTGCACAATCCAGCTTTCTGCTTCTGAGGCTTATTAATTATTACCTTCTGATCCAAATAAGGAACACCAGAGACAATTAAGTGGACCTTTGAACAAGGCATCCTCAGACAGCTGCCTTGATTCTGACTTATAGGATGTCTTGTTCACAGAATATCCATTGATACCCATTTTAAACACACTACCAAAAATGTATCAATCTTTGGATGGTCCACCAGCTCAGACCATTGTGTCAGTACATAGTTCACTTCAGCAACCTTATTTCATCTTTGATGCTTTATTACAACTTTTTGTACAACTCTTTCTACATACCTTAAATTGTTACAGGATATGTGAATTACCTTTGGCCTGTTTTGTCTACCATGTATGTGGCTGAGCTCTATATGGTTATACCACAGGATAATGTTGTTGCATTGATTTGACAAACATTATTAAAAGTACAATCAGATCCCCCACAGTGGAAACTATATGCCCCACTTTTGGTTTTCAGTGTTATTAATTTTCTCATATGCTTTTATTGAATGTAATGCAATCTAAAGAGAATCTTCTCTTTTGCTTCCCAACATGATATCCAAAATTACAATAAAATTACAATAATTTTGGATATCATGTTGGGAAGATAAAAATAAGATTCTCTTCAGATTGCATTCAATAAAAGCATATGATTGACTATTTCACATAAGGCAAATATTTCATCAGGCAAGAATAGGAAGTATACAGAAGACTGGCTATGGGAGGCTTTGGGAACTCCGGTGGATCAGGAATTATCATCTTTAATTATAAGGCGCCACAAAGGGTCCGCAGCGCCGTACATGACATATACAGAAAATAGTGACCCATGACACAACATGATACAGAAAAAACAGAAAATGAAGAACAAAAAAACGCAAAAACACAAACAAAAACACATACACACAGGTAACAGGGTAATGCAAATCAAAATATATCTGGGACAATGTGTGAAAGTGATGGTAGAAATGAGCGAGAAGTAGGTCGAAGCTTAAGAAAACAGGGCTAGGGAAGCAGGCCAAGAGGTACAGAGGGTGATGGAACAGTAGAAGGAGCCCACAAAGAAAGAGCGCTCTGCTCCAGAGAGCTTACACCCTAAAGGAAAGGGGGAGACACAAATAGGGTGGTACTAACTGGGGGAGAGAGCTGGGACAAGGGAGTTAGGAGGAGGACTGATAGACTTAAATAAAGAAATGAGTCTTAAGGGCACGCTTGAAGCCTTTGAGAGTAAATGCTAACCTGATGGAACGTGGAAGATCGTTCCACGGCTGGAGAGCAACCCCGGCAAAGTCCATATAACAAAGTAAGCAAACCTCCATACTTTTATTTTTCATAGGGAACTCCACCCAAGACAACAAAGTAAGTCTTGTGTGGAGTTTTTTTTATTTAACTTCTACCAAGCTCACAATATGATTTCTGATATACACAATGGATAAAACAATAAATGTTCATTTTTTTTCTCTGGTGTTCTAGTCTTTATCTTAAAAGTTATCTAACATGTATAATATGTTAAAAAATAAACAAAATGAAAACAGCAAAAAGGGTTTCACAAAATGAACAATACAATCAAGTCTTCTATGGCAAGTGGTTAGCAGTCCATCTTTCAGGTAACTCACCCCATTCCATCATCTGGGTAAGGTTTATAGTCCTCTAGTAGCATATTATATTTCTTGGCTGCAGCTGCTCTTTCTTGCTCTGTTTTGGGATACGGTCCAGGCAAAAGATCCTTTGGAAGGTCAGAAGCTATGTTAAAATATAAAAAATAAGAATTTAAAAAGCAGAATAGATATGGGTTTATTTTAAGGGCATGTAACTTATGTGTACAGATTAGGGTTATTTTATTTTTTAAGCAGGTATAAAATGCAGTTTTGTATTACATATTCACACATTTACATAACTATATGTGTGTGTGCAATACATAACCATTTTTTATAGCAGTAGAAGAATTCAAAAATGGTGTAATTATACATGCACACTTCATATTTTATATATTATTTTTTATATAGCACAAGTAATATACTACTATACACAGAATATAAAAGTAAATTCATTTTGTACCTAGTTTTGCATGTTGGAAGTTACGCCGAAACATAGACCTGGTGGAAACAGTCATAACATCACATCAAAATAATTTAGAGTGTAAGCTGCAATGGGGCAGGGACTGATGCGAGTTCTCTGTACAGCGCTGCGGAATTAGTGGCAATATATAAATAGCTGACAATGATGAAGCTCAAAGTCCAACCTACCACCACTTTATTAAGTTATGCTTTTAGGACTTTTCTTCTAAAGCAGAGCTCGGTTTAGCATAATTTATGACTTAAGTGGAAATAGAAGGTGCAAAGTATACCAATTAAAAGTAAAGTGACAGGGCACGATCTTCACTCACTGACTCTTTAGCTCATTTAATTATTCCCAATGTCCAAAAAGAAATCTCATTTCTGCACATCAGTACAAAAGTAAATGCACGCAAGCAGTTATTCCAAACATATTTTCCGAGGGGCCCATGCAAACTTCTGCACCACAGAATATACTGCTTCCCTGGAACCAAGGCACAACTGTGCAACAGTCCTTTGTAATGTATGTCCCATTAGACTCCATTTCACCCTTTTACACATAAGCTGCATCTAACTGTCACTGGGTAGCACCTTACACCCATATTAATTTATGTACCATGTAATATAACCAAAGCATTTGCACTGCAGTTTTACACTATTTTGATTCATAAATTACCTTTATTTTGCAAAACATCGTACAAAGTGAGCAGTAACAATAATAAATGTAAGGTTTCCTGCAAAGGACTGAACTTTTTTTCTTTTTAGGGAGTACATTTAACAAATATTTTATGAAGACTTTGGGGTCTATTTATTAAAATAATACAGTGACAATCAATAAGCATCACTGCAAATCACAGTTATGCAAGGTAAATTACAGCAGTGTTTCATTATGCCAGGGCTGCTCTGGGAGCCCCACTGAAGTCACCCCCTCTTTTTTCCTAATTACCAGTAGCCTAACACTGTCAGTGAATGGAGCATAGCACTTCCACAGGTGAGGGATCCATTGAAAATGACAGGTAACGACATCCTTCACTGCTCAATATATTGGATAAATTTGCGGTCCCCATATTGATATATAGGTCATCTATGATTTCTCTCCTTCATGAACCCTTCATAAATTATGCAAATGCCATTTTACAGGGAAACTGCCGTTTACTCCATTTGTACAGTTGATCACTACTTATTAACGAGAACCCTACTTCTGCATGGTTCATCAAGATGTATCAGTTTTTCTCACCAGACACCAGGGGAGGGATGACATATTTTAGCCCAGGGGGCAAGACTTGGCGCAGCAGCCTTTTAAAAAGGAAAAAAAATGCAGATCACCCAGCCCAAGTTAGCAAACTATGGGACCAGCTCGGGGGGCAGATGCCCCCAGCCCAGCCTGCCCCTGCCAGACACATATACTACAGACAAAATGATCTGTAAGGGTATTCAAAGGGAAAATAAAATCTAAATAACTGCAAGTAGTGGTACATATATGTTATCCAGCTTCGGATCTATATACACATATACAGTTATGTCAGATACCAGTATGACTGTCTATATACATATAACTCTGGGCGGACATGCACAGTGTGAAGGTGACACTGAGACAGCCTGTAGTCTACATGACCTCCAGATCGCGGTCAGTCTATAACGTGTCACCCACCTGCTCTCACACTGCAGCACTGCAACAACGGACCGGCCCTGCGCCCAGCAAGCGATACCAGAGCGGCCCTACGGGTCACCGCAGCCAGCAGGCTGGCCCTAAGCGCCGCCATGATTACCAGCTCTGTAGGTCCCCACTGCGCAGGCGCAGCGTTACGGAGAATACGTAAGGACAACCACTGTCACCTACAGGAAGTACGGAGGCCTCACGTGGTCAAAATGCATCAGCTTATCGCGTTTTCCACAACACTTCAGCAGCAAATACTCCTTTTCCCAGCTTTCACTGCACCAACTACAGCGGGTACTCCGGTCAGTAGTACAAATGTTTCAAGCATATTAGGAGGAACAGAAGCCATTTCTGCCTCGATGGATCAACTAACTATTCTTCTCTGGCTGTTCTTGTTGGCTATTTACTAATAGATGTGTGAATGTCCAGTAACCCATAGCAACCAGGGCCCTCTTAAGAACATCTTGGGCACCCGGGCACAGCAGTGCACCGGGGCCCCTATATATACAAAAAAAAAAAATGATTATATATATGGGCCCTGCAGCCCAGGGGGGCCCGTCGGAGGCAGCAAAAAAAAAAAAAAAACCTGAAAAAGAAGAAGAAAATACTTACCTTGCGGTCAGCTGGCGATCCGGCTCCCTCCATGGTCTTCTCCGTCGCGCTCCGCAATGGATGTCGGACGGGCGTGATGACCTCACGCCCGTCATGCACTGCGAGCGCCGCACGGAGGAGGAGACCATGGAGGGAGCCGGATCGCCAGCTGACCGCAAGGTAAGTATTTTCTTCTTTTTTTTCAGGTTTTTTTTTTTTTTTTTTGCTGCCTCCGACAGGTCCCCCTGGGCTGCAGGGCCCCGGGCACCTGCCCATTGTGCCCAATGGGAAAGACGGCCCTGATAGCAACGAATCAACCATTAGCTTTCATCGATGTAGCGTAAGACACAGAAAACAAGTGTGTGTTTAGTTGCCATAAATTACTGCTCGGTGGCGCTATTAATCTTGTAATGACCTGAATGCTTATCCTGTTTGCCTAATATGTGTGATCTTTTCAAGTTTAGGGAAAGTGATAGGGGCTAACAATGATGTGTGTTTTATTTATTTCAATGCTATATTTTACTTTTTATTAAATTGTCCTCCAAATTGTTAGATTTTTTTTATCATTATACAGCAACTATTTGTTTACTGTAATAGTAGCTTATTTTATTTGTTGTTACTAATCTGTGTCCTCTTAGACCCAGTAGCTCTCTTTCTTACAGGGGGTTTCAGCAATCAATATCACCAGGTTATAGACAACCCCGCTCCAGATATGCGGCAGCACATTGCACAGATGACAATTTTTTCTAAGGTCTCAATCTTGTCACTGCATTGAACCACAGCAACCGATCAGCAATTAGATGTTATCTATATAGTGCAATTTAGACAAGGGAAGCAAGTGTTTTTCCATGGTTTAGTGCAAATTGTTTGCCTAAATGCAGTATTAGTAGTGAACTTTTATGTTGGTAAATAACCCATTGGATAAACAGTCACAAACTTGAGTCTTGTATATGTAATCATGGACAAAAGTTTTGAGAATGACACATGTATTGATTTTCACAAAGTTTGCTGCTTCAGTGTTTTTAGACCTTTTTGTCAGATGTTGCTATGGTATACTGACGTAAAATTACAAGCATTTCATAAGTGTCAAAGGCTTTTATTGACAATTAAATTAGGTTTATGCAAAGAGTCAATATTTGCAGTATTGACCCTTCTTTTTGAAGACCTTGGCAATTTGTCCTGGCATCTACTTCTGGGCCACATTTGCCTAATCAATGCTTGGAGTTTGTCAGAATTTGTGGGTTTTTATTTGTCCACCCGCTTCTTGAGGATTGACCACCAGTGATGATGATTTGACCCCGAGCCACTCAGTTATCACTTTTGCCTTATGACAAGGTGCTCCATCATGCTGGAAAAGGCATTGTTCGTTACCAAACTGTTCTTGGATGCTTGGGAGAAGTTGCTCTTGGAGGATGTTTTGGTACCATTCTTTATTCATAGCTGTGGCCTTAGGCAAAATTGTGAGTGAGCCCACTGCTTTGGCTGAGAAGCAACCTCACACATGAATGGTCTCAGGATGCTTTACTGTTGGCATGACACAGGACTGATGATAGCACTCACCTTTCCTTCTCCAGACAAGCGTTTTTCCAGATGCCCCAAGCAACCTGAAAGGGAATTCATCAGAGAAAATGACTTTACACCAGTCCTCAGCAGTCCAATCCCTGTACCTTTTGCAGAATATCAATCTGTCCCTGATGGTTTTCTTGGAGAGAAGTGGTTTCTTTGCTGGTGTTCTTGACAAAAAGTCAAAAGTCTTTGCCTCACTGTGTGTGCAGATGCACTCACACCTGCCTGCTGCAATTCCTGAGCAAGCTCTGCACTGGTGGTGCCCCGATCCCACAGCTTTAGGAGACGTCCAGGCGCTTGCTGGACATTCTTAGGTGCCCTGAAGCCTTCTTCACAACTATTGAACCTCTCTCTTTGCAGTTCTTGATGATCCGATAAATGGTTGATTTAGGTGCAATCTTACTAGCAGCAATAACCTTGCCTGTGAAACCCTTTTTGTGCAAAGCAATGATGACTGCATGTGTTTCCTTGCAGGTAACTATGGTTAACTGAGGAAGAACAATGATTTCAAGCACCACCCTCCTTTTAAAGCTTTCAGTCTGTTATTCTAACTCAATTAGCATGACAGAGTGATCTTTAGCCTTGTCATCGTCAACATTCTCACCTCTGTTAACAAGACAATCACTGACCTGATGTCAGCTTGTCCTTTTGTGTTAGGGCTGAAATGCAGTGGAAATGTTGTTTTTGGGATAAAGTTCATTGTCATGACAAAAATGTCATGAAATTAATTGCAATTCATCTGATCACTCTTCATGACATTCTGGAGTATATGCAAATTGCCATCATAAAAATGGAGGCAGCAGACTTTGTGAAAAAAAATATTTGTGTCATTCTCAAAACTTTTGGCCATGACTGTACATATATTTGCTCATTCTCCTTAAATTTCTGGGAGACTCCCAAATTCCGCATATGTATCCCGGGAGAGCAGGCCATTCTACCGTATCCTGCCCACTTACTAGTAAAGAGGTGCGAGGAAAAATGAGCGGAGGTTCCTACCGTAGTTGCCGGCAATTGAATCTTCTATATTTCTTGTTTCTTATTCTTTCCAAAATCTTATTGTTTGTACCAAAATGAGCAAAGAAAAAAAAAAGAGAAGAAAACACACTGGATCAGTGCAATAATATGAAATTAAATATATAACTGGAACTTCCCAGTGATGGTATCATACATTACCAGTGGGTAAAAGTGATAAATAATGCCCACCAGGTGACGTGCAGTGGATGAAGCGGCAAGCAATTACACTTATAAAGTATATAATATCTTCTATAAAATGTTCTCATTTAACCTAAAAATAATGGTATAGCCAAATAGTGTAATATAGTTGTAAAATGATTAAACAGTCAAATCTATGGCGCCTAGTGTGTACTTGCATGAATAAAAAAGATTAACCAGCATGTAATTAATCTCTGTGATGATTTTCTGTTCTGTTGACGACTTAAGAGCACCCCCTCTGTTGTACGCAGAGAATGAAGAAATAAAAACACAAAAAGGCTTCTCTCATCTATTACGGTTTTATAAACAATTAAACACACACTTTAATGAAGCGCGCTTACAATATAACATTTCTATATATAACCTAAAATAATGTTAGTCCCCTTTTGTTAGTTAAGGAGTCCTCCCAGATTGGAAATGTTAGGCATGTATATCTCCACTTACTTATGGTGGTATGATGTGTTTATCTGACTAAGCTCCATCATACAAATATATAGCCCATTCTTTCACTATTTAAGCTCATCGTGTCACCTTATAGCTCTCTCATGTTACCAGATAGCCCTACTATGCCACTCCATGCCCAATAATACTGTTTATGTAAACCAATACTGTGGTGTTGCCAATCTCTTGCACTCTAGCAATGCAGCTTAGATATAAATTAATATTATTCTCTTCACCACCATCAAATCACCTGTGTAGATTACTGGACTTATGGCAGCCGTCACTGCTTTACCTCCTACTATGGAATTCCAGCCATGTTTTATACTGCTCAGCATTTCAAATGGCCAAAGAAGTACATTTAAGAATTATTCAAAAATGTGCAATTATTCTAACAGTAACAGATGTAAATTACTATAGACCACTGTCACGACCCAGTGTAACGCTCCGGTCCCACAGATAGTACCTGTCTCGTTACCTGCACTCCATCTGGAAACTGCCATGTCCCAGCACCAGTTCATTCATTCAGCTATATTCAGATCTGTGCAGGTGCAGCCTATTACACTTCAGGACCTCCTCCCTCTTTGTTACCGCGAATCCTGCGCACTATTGCCGTTAATACGGTACCGCATTAACGCAGCTTTTCGTACGCAACCCTATGGGCTGCAAACGAAAATCCATGTTATTGCGGTACCGTGTATTGACTACGCGGCCCGTTCCGGCGCGATCCCGCTGACCGGAAAGCTAATTGAATATGCCCCTATGAATTCATTTACAAACACATTTTCAGTTTTATATGACTAGTAATTAGCTTGCATATGACGATAACAGTTTACTGTAAATGGTTACAAGTGCCACACAGCTATTGTACCAGTAAAATAACTAAAAATTATATACAAAGTATGGGCTATATTTAGATCTACATCCACAAATAGGGCCTCATTCATCAAGGCACGCATACTGAGCAGAACATGCGTTTGTTTTAGAACGCACGGAGTTCAGGCATACACACTCCGGAATTCAACAAGGAGCGTATCTGAAGATAAGTGCAATTTTGAATTCAGGTGTAGGTCTGCACAGCTCTACTTAGACACTGCAGGATATGTCCAATACCTATCAGGAATTTAAATTTGCAAATGAACTGACAGGAAAAAAAAAATAATGTTGCCTGTTAATGTTATAGGTAACTGATAAAATAGTCCCAAAAAAGGGTTTTTTATGTATTTTTCCCCCCATGAAATATTTTTTAGGATGTTGTTAATGTCTATTGAACAATAAAATATTTTTTTTACAGTAGTTCCTGATTGCAAATACATATTTTAGCATGCGTACGCAACTGTCATCACTAGTAATGAGGACTTAGACGAGCCCTGTAGCTGGAGCAGGAGATACGGCAGAAAAACAAGCACCTTTGTAATGCCCAAAGCTTGAATCGGACATGGTTGTGTGCGCTCGTGCTTGGCACAGCTTTTCTGTACATTTACTACAAGCGAACGCTCCTCACCCACCCTGTTTCCTCCCAGAAATCATAAACTTTAGTAAGTGTCCTTTGCAAGTGCAGATTAATTGTACGTTGCTGCGTTTAGTTACGTATGGTCAGGTTCTGGGCATGCGCAGATCAAATTTGTGGATTATATGCACAAAATCCTCATTTAAGTTCTATATATGCTTTTCCTATTTATTTTCTAACTATAGTAGCAAAGGAAAACTTAATTAAGTTAAAGGCATTCTTAAACAATGCCAGGAGCTGCATTTTGCTGCTAGTGCATGCTTTGTGCTGGCAGATGCTACACTGCTACAAGAGCATTGCCAGAGGCTGCCCAGTTTAATAATAATTATATGACTACTTTTATTACGGTAATAGTGCGCGTAATTACCGTTATTACGGTACTTTAACCATAGATACCTTTACCATAATATTATCTATGTATAAATAACCTTTCATTCATTTATTAAATAATCGAATGTGGATTGGAACTTTTTTGAAAAGGTGTACTATTTTCAAGTATAAGTGTGTGGGTTGTTTACACATGCGATTGTGTCATTAGACGTACCATACTAATCGCAATCACACAGTAATCCGATATTAATTTAACCAAATTCATCCAATTATTTGACTTCAACAAGTGAGTGGAGAGAAAGTGGGTCTTGCGATTGTAGATAAGTACTGTAGTAGTTTGGAAGAAAAGAAGAGAATTGGGGCAGTAGCTGAAGAGAGAGGTAGGATGGAGAGATGGTTTCCTGAGGATAGGAGAGATGAGTGCATAATTGAAAATGGAAGGTAAAGTGTCACTGGAGAGGGACAGATTGAAGAGGTGAGCTAGGTGCAAACAAACATTGGAGGAGATGGAGGGGAAATATTGGACTAGAGATAGCTGGTTGAGTGGGAAGAGGAAGAGTATGACGATCTCATCCTCAGTAACAGGAGATAAAGAACTGAGGGTGGTTATTTGAATAGAGGAGAAGATGGGAGTGGGGTGATGGATCTAACAAGAAGAGATCTTTAGACAGATGTTGATTTAGCCTTTGAAGTAGGTGGCAAAGTTATGAGCAGGAGGAAAAAGGAGAGGGTAGTGGGTGGGCAGAGGTGGAAGTTGATGGTGGCAAAGAGGCAATGGGGGCTGGGCGATTAGGTAGCTCTTATGGTTGTAAAGTAGGTTTGCTTGGTGAGAGAGAACGTGGTATAGTAAGAAGACAAGGTAAATCTGTTGTGGAGGAAGTCCGATTTGAAGCAAGATTTTCTCCAATAATGCTCAGCGGTATAGGAGCACTTTTGCAGGTAGCTGGTCTGTTTGTAGTAATAGGGTTGGTGTGCAGATTGCCGAAGATGAGATGTGGTGGCTGGAGCTGCCTCATCTAGGGCTGTAGTTAGTGTAGTGTTAAGGCAGGACATGGTACCAATGATAGGTGCGTCTAATGATGCTGAGAAGAGGATCAGGTTAAGGCCATTTAGGTGTCCCTGTGTGCTCACGAATTTGGGTGGATTGATGGAGCAATGTAAGGTAGAAGGAGCAGAGGTCTGTGAAGTTTCTACAATGAATTATATTGCTATCGTCTATAAATTCATTACATTGTTGTTATTATAATGAAAATTAGACCAAATCTTCGTTAATGCTAAAATCATTATTGATTTTTGTTTATTATTCTATAACTCCTTATCATCCTTTAACCACTAGGGGCTCTGTGTCACTAGAGTCCATGAGTAGAACCCTGTTACATAACTTGGCTACAAAGTGAGAAATTCCACTCATGTTAATAAATATGTAGAGACATATAATTTGCTATGCACAATACATTGTAAAAATATGATTTGCAGAAGAACAATAAATAGAAAATAATTAAAAATAAATAAAGTCATGCATACTAATAAATAGTTTTTTTTCCCACAATAGATTTGCAAGATCGCCAAATGCACAATATTAGAAGAACAGCAAATAATTAAAATATATTTTAGCTTATTAATCTGCAAATACCTATAAGATATATAAATCAATAATTAGTAAGCAGAGACGGTCCACAGTATTATAAGGCACCATAGCAAAATTTGGGGGATGGCACAATGTCCTCATGTTGCCCTCCGAAAACCTCTGCTCTCTTCTTGTGGGAGTTCTCTGAACATGCAGAGTCCCTGTGCATTCCCAAAGGAGGCCCTTTGCATTGTATCATTATGTTGTCAGTAGAGATGCTCAGGCTCTGTTCCCCGAGAAATGAACACACCCGAACTTAGCAGATCCGATTATCGAGTTGAGACGAGACAGTACTTTTTCGCGCCCTCAGAATTGAAAACGAGGCAAAACGTCATTGTTCCGTCGTCTGATGTCGGATCTCGCGAGCTTTGGATTCTATAGGTATCGCCCTCCACAACAATCCAGCTCCATTTCACAGAGGGACACAGAAGGGGTAGCACAGTTCTTGACAGTCTCTAGTGCAGTTGGGCAGCGTCATAGGTGGAAAAGAAAGAGGAGGGGTAGCAGTGTTCTTCAAAGTCTCCAGTGACATTCAGAAGAGCTCCATTGCTAATTGTCATTGTAGAAATAGAAATAATAAGGCTGGCAGGCTTTGTGTTCTAAATCTGCAGTCACATTGTACTGTGTTATATAGGCAACATACAAAGAGGAGAGCTTCATTGCTCCATTGCTAATTGTCATTGCTGAAATAGAAATAATAGGTGGAAAAGAAAGAGGAGGGGTAGCAGTGTTCTTCAAAGTGTCAAGTGACATTCAGGAGAGCTCCATTGCTAATTGTCATTACTGAAATATAAATAATAGGGCTGGCAATCTTGATCTAAATCTGCAGTTACATTTTACTGTACCATAGCTCACTCAGAAACAGCAGAGGTGGCAAGGTTCAGTACTGAAACAGAAATTGTAATAATAGGGCTGTCTGTGTT
The DNA here is from genome assembly GCF_038048845.1 of Mixophyes fleayi. Taxonomy (NCBI): domain Eukaryota; kingdom Metazoa; phylum Chordata; class Amphibia; order Anura; family Limnodynastidae; genus Mixophyes; species Mixophyes fleayi. The sequence goes on from NC_134407.1 coordinate 57,047,224, forward strand.
CTTAAAAGTCTCCAGTGATATTCTACTGTGCCATAGCTCTTACAGAAACAGGAGGGGTGGCATTTTTTTTGTCACTCTCAAGTCTCAGTCATGATTATACTAATCCCTCTACCTCATGTGCTAAAGTCTATGTTCAAGTGCATAGTGGTTTTAAGTCAGGGAAAAAAAAAATGTAAATAAAAAGCTTGTACCTTTTGTAAAGAAAAAACACCTCTCTAATGAAGGTGAACATTTACTGTAGAAAAACATAAAATTGCCAACATGTCATTCTACCCAAAATATTAACAAGCATACCAGCATCAGCTAGCTCCCTTCTCTCAGTTAGATCTCAGCACCTGCAATCTACACTGTCATCATATTCACTATCATCAGTGTGTACATCATCCTCAAAAAATACTAATTTATCCCCGCTGAAATCCACCATCACAGAAGTCTGTGTACTTTGATATAATTGCCGCTAATGGCCTTCCTCATGGAATTTGTAGGCACTTCTGCCTTACAGCACTGGGGTCATGAATTCAATTCCCGACCATGGCTTTATCTGTGAGGAGTTTGTATGTTCTCCCCGTGTTAGCGTGGGTTTCCTCCGGGTGCTCCAGTTTCCTCCCACACTCCAAAACATACTGGTAGGTTAATTGGCTGCTAACAAAAATTGATCCTAGTCTCTGTGTGTGTATTAGGGAATTTAGACTGTAAGCCCCAATGGGGCAGGAACTGATATGAATGGGTTCTCTGTACAGCGCTGCGTAATTAGTGGCGCTATATAAATAAATGGTGATGATGATTTTAAGGAAGAGCTGTCACGATTTTTGGGCAATTCTTTTAGACGAGACCAAAAAAAGCTAAGTTTTTTCATAGCAGCAATTTCCAAAGAAACTGAAGGAGGAGACGTCATTGTGTCATGTACCACTTGAGCTGTCCGCTTGCTGACCAGCAGCTCATTGCATCTCTTGAGATGTGGGTCAGTTGGAAAGAAAGAAAAGACATAGCTCTTAAACCTAGGATCAAGCACAGTTGCCAAAATGTAATGGCTCGATTTCAAGATGTCGATAACTCTTGGATCCTGGTGAAGCGAATAAAGTACTTAATCTACAAGTCCAACATATTTAGCGGAATTGCTTTGTTTCATTTCCTCCTTCAATTTCTCTGGCTGCTTTTCAAAAAGTCTGATTAGGGGAATCACTTTACTCAAGCTAACATTGCCTGCACTCTCTTTACAGGTGACTACTTCGAGTGGTTTCAGCACCTTGCACAACACGGAAAGTATTCTCCACTGCGCTGGACTAAAGTACATTCCCCTTAAATTCTATTCTTGCAGCTGCTGCATTCTCCTACATGCTGTTGCGGAATCCCGAAAATGACCCTAAATATTTTGTCACACAGACAGGATCTCCTGCATGTCATTGTCATTTTTTATAAAGTTCTGTACCACCAAGTTGATTGTGTTTGCAAAATAAGGAATGTGATGGAATCCCCTTCCTCCCCGCTGTAATGCTCTAACAATATTGGTGGCGTTGTCAGAAATCGCATATCCTCAGGAGAGTCCAAGCAGGATAAGCCATGTTGCAATGACATCCTTTAGTTTTTCAAACAGATTGTCAGCTGTATTACCACTGATCTGCGCCTTGTCTCGTCTCTGATAGCCACCTCTCCCGCCTTCAAGACTTCTCCCGTGCTGCTCTCCACTTATGGAATTCCCTACCACGCTCAATCAGACTTTCCCGCAGCCTTTAAATCTTTAGATTAGATTGAAAACCTATCTCTTTTTTTAGAGGTGACCTTATCATCGATAGCACTATTCACACTAATGTACCCTCACAGCTATCCCAAACTCCACTCTGAGCCACACTCACTCCTCTTGTTTCAGCTGTGCCCTCTTCCCTTTAGAATGTAAGCTCTCTAATGAGCAGGGTCCTCCATACCCTTTGTTTTCATGTCTCCATTCATTTTGTTTGCCGTGTCTGTTCTTATTTTTTGTATGTCCTTGTCTTCCCTACTTTAAGGCGCTGTGGAGCACTGTGGTGCCTTACAATTCTATGGTAATAATAATAATAATATGCCTCTTAGTGAAGCAGATGATACACAGAATAGCCTCTGAAAAATGCGACTGTCCCTGCTGGTGAAGGCGAATCACCAACCCAGTGGGCTGTCACAATCATATAATCTTTAGTTTGCCCAGTTCCACTTCTCCACATGTCTGTGGTTAAGAGTACAGTGGGTAGAATGGCATTTTGTAGCCCAATAATTATTTTTTTTTCGAACCTTCTGGTAGGGGTGAGGAATAGCTTTTCTAGTAAATTGGTGTCGTGATGGAATTTGGTAACGGGGACAGAAGAGCTCAAGTAACTGTCTAAAGCCAGTTGCATTAATAGTGGATATTGGACTCAGTATAATACTAGCAAAGTCGCCATGGTGTCTGTGATCCGCTTTGCGACTGGGTGACAGCTTTCATACTTGCTTCCTCTTGCAAAGGATTGTTTATCAGTCAATTGTTGTAAACTACTAGTAGTCTTCTACTTGGTCTGCTTCTGGGTTGAAGATACACCCCCAGCAGCAGGAGCAGTGGGCCAAACGCTGAAGCATTCTTCTCAGGAGTCCTGGATAGGGGAGGAGTCATCTTGCCTTAGAAACTTGGATGCAGGACTAACTCTGATCACTTGTGAGGATATTGATAATAAAAGTGTTGTGGGTGTACATTGCAGGTGCTGGGATCTAGCTGAGAGAAGGGAGGTAGCTGATGCTGGACTGCTTGTTGTTATTTTTTAGCATAAGTTTCTGATTTTCACAAAAGCTTTCAATGACATGGATGAGGTTCCTAGATGGTTAAGGTCCCTACCTCTACTAACTGTGGCTTTACAATGCTACAAATGGCTAGACAACTGTTGTCAGGATTTGGGTAAAAATAATTCCACACATAAGACGTGAATTTTTTGGTCTTATGCCCAGGCATGACAATGGCCTTCTACTTATCACTGGCAAGAACTGCTGCAGTCTTTGTTTGAAAGTGTATGTAAATAATATTGTGATCTGTGAGGTCATCAAAATTGACTGCAAATGACTTGAAATTAGTGTTATTGAGATTAATAATAATGTAGTGGGGAAAAAAGCAAAAATATGTGATTTTATTTAAAAAAATAAAAAAATAGGGATTTTAGAAAAATATCATGATCCAAAACCAAAAAACGCAAGCGCGGTTTTGCCAAAACAAAAACCAGTACACAAAGTTAATCCAGATCCAAAACCAGAACACAGGGGGTCAGTGAACATCTCTAGTTGTCAGTAGGTTTGAAGTTTCCCATGTGCATAGTCTTTCGCACTGGGGATTTGTAAACCAGTGATATCACTAAAATAACGTTACAGGAGAATAGAAGGTGGGGACCTCCATGCAGCTGCATAAAATTTGAGATTTTGATCTGTATCTATCCATTCTACTAGAATAAGAAAAATTATTGTTAAATGTAAAAAGTCAGACTAATCCTTTAAATGCTATACTAGATAGCTGCACTGGACTTTTGTTACTTTGAATATATATTTCTCATCTTGTGGTTTTATGCTTATATAGGAAAAGACTAGAAAAATTAAGCCGTAAAAATAATCTATAAACAATTTAGAAAAATATGATAGGAAACCTCATCATTGAAATATGTGTTTATCCACCTTGACTTCCTATCGACTTTACACATAACGTTGTACTCACTCACCCTGCATTGAAAATTGCAGCAAAGTGAAATAAATGACAATTTCCAATTTATTTTGAAAGCAATCATACTAAAATATTTCCTTCAAAGCTGAAAGCAGCCCTTGCCATTTTCCTGCTTTACTCTAGACAGATTGGTCCCGAATGATTTTCATCCCCTCAAAACATTTATTATTGATTTTCAAACTGCAAATACATCTGCTCTCATCTTTACAATAGTTTTCCCCATTTCTCTTTATTCAATATTTCAAGCTCACGTGTATGTTGTTTAATCTTCCATCACTTGCAAGTTGTCTTAAGAAGGCCACCTCTGTGTTTTCAAGAAGATCAATAATTCAGTTTTATTTCAAACAGTTGCTACAATAATCCAATAATAACGAGTTACAAAACATTAATGCTATTTACTCTATACATAACACAACAGTTAAAACTGAATAAAACAAAAGATCATTCTCTTGAGTTTGAAAGACAATCCATTGGTCGGCTTGTGATGACAGTTGAAAGATTCGTTTTTGCAATAGTCTAGGACAAAAATGTCCTCTTTGCCACTTCTTCACACTAGTGAAATGGAACAGACATGTTTACCACATTTAACAGATTATGAAAATGTAACTACTGTGTATTAATAGTAGCATAAATGCCATGATACTTTATGACCTTTAACATTAGCTTATTTGTGTGCAGCTTTATTTTTTTTAAATTGTTTTTTACTAGATTTTATTTTCAAAGTAAATAGTAAGGCTACAGAAAGAGAATAAGGGAGGAGAAGTCAATTAATTAGGGTACATACAAATTGTTTATAGTTTTTTTTATCTTAAAATCCAAAATAATCATCAGCTTTTACATGCTTTAACTGGACCTGCAATTCCCACAGAAAAAATGTGTTTTTATAAAATTTGGAAAATAATAACTAGTTGACCAGTGATTATTTTATGCAAAAACAAAAAAAAATTACATGAAAGAGCAGTGGTAAACCTAAAAATATACAGATATATAAAATATGTAAGAGCAACGTTACACCTCTCTCTCTCTTTTCCAAGTAAAAGTTGGTCCGCTGCACCGTCCAAAATGGAAGATCACACTTTTAGAGTTCAAATCTTTATCTCCACTGCACAGGTGAAGTTCATCTGCAGATCCTAAGCATGGAGCATGACAAATCTATAAAAGCAGACAAATCTACAATGGATCAAATGCAGTATATACATTAAAATTCAAATTATATGTAATTGCACTCTCATTAAGGAGGCGGCATTGCTATTGTCTAGAAACTCTTTGGACTGCTCCTCACCTCTGCACCTTTAATTAGCTGCACCTCATATTGGCTGGACCTCATATTACCTGGAACACCTTTGCTGTGCATTTCAATTATGAATGAACACCTCTCCAACTGGCTACGTTATACCTTGATGTTAGTGCTGATAGGAAGAACTACACGTACAACCAAAAATTGACAGCAATTACTGTTTAAACATAAAACATACATAGTTTGTGGTTCAGAAATGAATGTTTTGCCCAAACTGTTTTATTTATTTCAAACTTTATGTCACGGGCACTAGGAGTCTTTAACCAGGGATCACCAGATGGTAGGCTTATCAGAGCAATGTAGATGGTAATAGGGTACTCTGGTAGCTGGGTGATCACGGAACATGAAATGATGGCCGATGAGATGCTCAGGAAAGTCTATGACTAGCAACACTGGTAATAATGAGGTAATGATACACAAGGAACTGTATGGACAAGGACACGTGAAGGTAGTCAGTGGTCTGCGATAGCAAGTTGTACCACTGCTATAGTGAGGAGGAATGTCCAACAGAAACAAGGAGGTGATGAGAGTCAGCGGTCTGCGGGTAGCAAGTTGTACCGCTGTCTGAGTGAAGGAATGGAATCCAAGTGGAGGTATCCAGGTAGTCAGTGGTCTGCGGTAGCAAGTTGTACCACTGCTATGTGAGCGGATAATGGAACAGGTGATACCGGAAACAGGGATCGGTGGTCTGACATCAGCAAGTTGTACCACTGCATATATATGTGAGGAGGTGCACGGGGGAAGACTGCAACACAGGATATACACAGGCACCTTATACACGATCCACAGTAATATGCACAATATAGGTATATATATATGTAAATGACTGATCAGGTCTGCAATCTAGAAAGTCTCTTGAAGTAGTCCAGCACAATGATAACACAGTCAATGATGGCAATAGACTCAGCGGATAGCAGACTCCAGAGAGAACCAAACACAGTCCAGCAAGATATGCAATACACAGCACAGTCAATGAGAAGTATGCATACCGTGGTTCAGCAGTAGCAGTCAGATGGGATTGCAGCGGTACCTGAGCGGCTGGAGGCCGACTGGATAGGAAGTCCCTGGATAGGAGAAGCAGCGGTCTAGCAGGTGCAGCGCACAGGTGAGTAGACCGACAGGGACACGAATCCACAGGAGTCAGCAACACGTGGAACTGGACTCATAGGAAACCCAGGAGAATGGAGATGATCCAGCAGAGGGTAGTAGAAGAGATACAAATCCAATGCTGACAGGAGGGTAGAGGCCAGTGGAACACGTGAAGGCGTGGAGAGTGGATCAGCAGGAGATGGACGATAGCGCTGACCACAGCGGCAGGACTCAGCGGCACACGGAGGTAACCAGTAGCAACCACAGGAACCAACAGCGATGGGAAACAGGAGTGCAGCGCAGGGCAGGAGCTGTAGATCACGAAGTGTAGCAGATGGTAATGAAAAGCGGCAGTCTCGAGGAAGTCACAGCAAAGATGAGATGAGAGTGTAGTGCACGGAGGCAGCGGATAGTAATCAGCTGGCAGTCACGATGTTGAACACAGGCGAGTTGCAAGCAGGAGACTGTAGTGCACAGAGGCAGCGGATAGTAGTCAGCTGGCAGTCACGATGTTGAACACAGGCGAGTTGCAAGCAGGAGACTGTAGTGCACAGAGGCAGCGGATAGTAGTCAGCTGGCAGTCACGATGTTGAACACAGGCGAGTTGCAAGCAGGAGACTGTAGTGCACAGAGGCAGCGGATAGTAGACAGCTGGCAGTCACGATGTTGAACACAGGCGAGTTGCAAGCAGGAGACTGTAGTGCACGGAGGCAGCGGATAGAAATCAGCAAACAGACTTGATGAGAAGCAGGTGAGTGAGGTAAAAGCTGGAGTGCACGGAGGCAGCGGATAGCAATGAGCAAACAGTCACATTGATATAAAATAACGTTGAAGTGGTGTAGAAGACTGTAGTGCACGGAGGCAGCGGATAGAAATCAGCAAACAGTCATGATGATAAAGTTGATGGTAGAAGTGGTATGGAACCACAGTAGTAGAAGTGGTTTGGAAACCACAGGAATCAGCAGCACTGAATACACAAGTAATACAGGAACACCTTCAGAGACTCATGAGGAATGAGACTCCAAGATCAGGCAACGTGGTAGTGACCACAGGTGCTTAATATAGGGAGGTTGCCTGATCTGCCAATTAAGTTAAAGGGGTATACACTGAAGTATAGAAAAGGGCTGCGCATGCGCAGACCCTCAGGATGGTGGACGGCCACGGTTCCTAAATGTCCGGGAAGAGGCACTCACGGTCCGGTGAGTGACAGTACCCCCCCTTTTAAAGGTGGGCACAGAACGCCTGGAACCGGGCTTGTCCGGATTTTTGGAGTAAAACTTCTTCAAAAGGGCAGGAGCATTAAGATCTTCAGCTTTGATCCAAGAGCGCTCCTCAGGACCAAAGCCCTTCCAATGAACGAGGAAGTGGAGGACTCCTCGCGAAATTTTTGCATCTAGTACCTCGGTAATCTCAAAATCCTCCTCCTGATGGACTTGAACTGGCTGCGGAGCTGAGGGAGGAGTTGAAAAACGGTTGATAATAAGAGGTTTGAGCAAAGATACATGGAAGGCATTAGAAATCCGAAGACTCTTAGGAAGAAGGAGTTTCACACATACTGGATTGATAACTTGAATGATCCTATATGGACCAATACAACGAGGGGCGAATTTCATGGATGGAACCTTCAAACGAATATTTTTTGTGGATAACCAGACACGATCTCCAATTTTTAGTGGTGGAATAGCCCGCCTCTTCTTATCAGCGAAAGATTTATATTTGACAGATGTCTTCTTCAAACAGGTTCTAACCTGAGACCAGATATTTTTAAAGGTCTGACAAACAGTCTCCACCGCAGGAACTTGGGTGGGCGGGAGGGCAGGAAATTCCGGAAAAGACGGATGGTGACCGTAGACCACAAAGAATGGAGTTTTGGATGATGACTCATGGTACATGTTGTTATGGGCGAACTCAGCCCAAGGGAGTAACTCTACCCAGTTGTCTTGATTGGCTGATGAAAATATCCTTATAAAAGTCTCAAGATCTTGATTGACACGTTCGGTTTGTCCATTGGATTGTGGATGGTAAGAAGATGAGAGTGCTAATCGTATGCCCAAGGTTTTACAAAGGGCTCGCCAGAATCTGGACACGAATTGTACTCCTCTATCAGACACAATCTCAGATGGACATCCATGGATACGGAAGATCTCTTTAATGAAATGTTCAGCCAGGATAGACGAGGAAGGCAAACCAGACAGAGGGATGAAATGAGCCATCTTCGAAAATCTGTCCACTACGACCCAAATAGTGTTATGGTTCTTACTAGGTGGTAAGTCAGTAACGAAATCCATACTAATATGGGTCCATGGTTTGGACGGAATGGGTAGTGGTCGCAGCAACCCTGCTGGGGTTCTGCGGGAGGATTTGAATTGCGAACATAATTCACAGGAAGCAATGAACTCTTTGACGTCTCTCCTCATTGAAGGCCACCAGTAACTTCGAGAGAGGATCTCAAAAGTCTTGTGTTCACCGGCGTGTCCAGAAAAACGAGAGGCATGGAACCACGAAAGGATTTTCCTCCTTAGAGTAGGAGGCACGAGGGTCTTCCCAAATGGTAGCGTTTTGGTGGATGAAGCAGCCAGTGAGATACATTTGTGGTCTAGAATGGTATGGTTGGAAACCTCTTCTATATCAGAGGACGTAGCAAAGGCTCTAGATAAGGCATCAGCTTTTTTGTTCTTGGCAGCTGGTTTGAAGGTAATTATTAATTCAAAACGGGAAAAGAAAAGAGACCATCTTGCTTGACGAGGGTTCAAGCATTGGGCAGACTGGAGATATGACAAGTTCTTATGATCCGTGAAGATCGTCACCGGATGGCGAGCTCCCTCCAACAAGTATCTCCATTCCTCTAATGCGGCTTTGATAGCCAGTAATTCCTTGTCTCCGATGGTATAATTCTTCTCTGCGGGTAGGAGACCCCGAGAATAGAAGGCACAAGGGTGGAATTTTTGCTGTTCCGAGCGTTGGGAGAGAATAGCTCCTAAGCCCACATTAGAGGCATCTACTTCTAGGAAAAAAGGGAGTGTCACATCAGGCTGACGAAGGATTGGAGCCGAAGAGAAGGACTCTTTTAATGTTTGAAAGGCTTGAATAGCCTCAGTAGACCATTGCTTAGGATTAGCCCCTTTACGAGTCAGGGCCACAATAGGAGATGCAATGGAAGAAAAGTCTTGAATGAAGCGTCTATAGTAATTGGCAAAACCTAAAAAACGCTGGATGGCACGAAGAGTAGTTGGCTGGGGCCAATGTAGTACAGCATTTACTTTGTCAGGATCCATCTTCAGACCAACTCCGGAAACAATATACCCCAAGAATGGAATCTGGGGTAATTCGAATGAACATTTTTCTAATTTACAGAACAATGAATTTTTCCGTAGCCTGGAGAGGACTTCTGCCACATGTTGGTAGTGAGAAGGCAGGTCCTGTGAAAAAATCAATATGTCGTCCAGGTAGACGACGACACATACATATAATAAGTCCCGAAAAATCTCATTGATGAAGCCCTGAAAAACAGCGGGGGCATTACATAGCCCGAAAGGCATTACCAGATATTCGTAATGCCCGTCTCTGGTGTTAAACGCCGTCTTCCATTCGTCACCGGAACGGATTCTGATTAAATTGTAAGCACCACGAAGATCCAACTTAGTAAAAATACGGGCTCCCTTAATGCGGTCAAATAGCTCAGTGATCAACGGAATGGGATACCGGTTCTTGATAGTAATGGCATTGAGTCCACGAAAATCTATACAAGGGCGTAATGATCCATCCTTCTTTTTGACAAAGAAGAACCCAGCTCCAGCGGGCGAGGTGGAAGGTCGAATGAACCCACGCTGGAGGTTCTCCCGTATATATTCAGATGTAGCTTGAGTTTCAGGTAACGAGAGTGGATAGACCCGGCCTCTGGGAGGAGTCTTGCCAGGAAGAAGATCAATCGGACAATCCCAAGAACGATGAGGAGGAAGACGTTCAGACTGAGCTTTATCAAAAACATCGGTAAATGAAGCATATTGAGGAGGGAGTCCCGGTGAAATAGCTGAAATGGAAGCTTGCTGTACCTTGAGAGGAATGACTTGGGAAAGGCAATGATGGTGACATTCAGGCCCCCAAGACGTGACTTGAGGGGTGCGCCAGTCAATCTGGGGAGAGTGACACTGAAGCCATGGAAGGCCTAGGACAATCGGACTTGTCGTAACAGGAAGAATTAAAAACGATATCTCTTCATGATGCAGAGCACCAATCTGAAGGGTTACTGGAGACGTACTCTGGGTGATGAGACCGTTGATGAGACGTGATCCATCGATAGCCGTCACAGTAATGGGAGTTTTTAAGGTAATCATTGGTAGAGACCATTGATTAACTAACGATTTGGAAATAAAATTTCCTGCTGCTCCGGAATCAATCAATGCCTGTGACTCAAAGGTCTTGGTAGCAAAGGAAATAGTCACATCAAAAGCGCAGACTTTAGATTTCATAGACGATGGAGAGGACTCCAGGGACCCTAACTTCACCTCTCCAGAACTAGTTAGGGCCTGGCATTTCCCGATCTCTTAGGGCAGGAGCTGAGGACATGAGTGGAATCAGCACAATAGATACAGAGTCTATTCTTGACTCTTCGTTTCCTCTCCTCAGAAGATAACTTGGAACGTCCAATCTCCATGGGAATCACAGCGGGTGACACTGGACGAAATTGAGGGTTAGAGCGAAAAGGTGCTTTAGCAGAAGTCGTTTTCTCAGCCTCTCTTTCACGAAATCTCATATCAACACGATGGCATAGAAAGATCAAATCTTCAAGTGACGAAGGAAGCTCTTGGGTAGTCAGTGCATCTTTAATTTTATCGGAAAGCCCCTGCCAGAAGGCGGCAACTAGGGCTTCAGTGTTCCACTGAAGTTCAGAGGCTAAGATCCTAAATTGAATGACGTACTGGCCTACAGTATGAGATCCTTGTCGCAGACGGAGGATGCTGGAAGCAGCGGAGGTCACACGACCTGGTTCATCGAACACACTTCGGAATGTAGAAATGAATTTGGCACTATCTTGTAATATTGGATCGTTCCTCTCCCACAGAGGGGAGGCCCAAGCCAGGGCTTGTCCTGAAAACAAAGAGATAAGATAGGCCACTCTGGAACGATGGGTAGAAAAATTTTGAGGTTGGAGCTTAAAATGGACTGAACATTGGTTAAGGAAACCCCTACAAGTTTTGGGGTCTCCATCGTACTTTGACGGAGTAGGCAGGTGAAGCGTGGAAGCTATAGACACCTGGGATGGCAATGGGGAAACGGAGGAAAGCACAGGAGCTTCAGTAGTAGCTGTCACAGTCTGTCCAGATGTTCCTTGGGAGGTTAATGACTGATAACACTGAAGTAACAGCTGTTGGCGGGCATCCTGTTGCTCCACACGGCTAACCAGATGTTGCAGCATCTCTTTGGCGGTAGGTTCCACATCTGGGTCTGTCATGGCCTGATCTTACTGTCACGGGCACTAGGAGTCTTTACCCAGAGATCGCCAGATGGTAGGCTTATCAGAGCAATGTAGATGGTAATAGGGTACTCTGGTAGCTGGGTGATCACGGAACATGAAATGATGGCCGATGAGATGCTCAGGAAAGTCTATGACTAGCAACACTGGTAATAATGAGGTAATGATACACAAGGAACTGTATGGACAAGGACACGTGAAGGTAGTCAGTGGTCTGCGATAGCAAGTTGTACCACTGCTATAGTGAGGAGGAATGTCCAACAGAAACAAGGAGGTGATGAGAGTCAGCGGTCTGCGGGTAGCAAGTTGTACCGCTGTCTGAGTGAAGGAATGGAATCCAAGTGGAGGTATCCAGGTAGTCAGTGGTCTGCGGTAGCAAGTTGTACCACTGCTATGTGAGCGGATAATGGAACAGGTGATACCGGAAACAGGGATCGGTGGTCTGACATCAGCAAGTTGTACCACTGCATATATATGTGAGGAGGTGCACGGGGGAAGACTGCAACACAGGATATACACAGGCACCTTATACACGATCCACAGTAATATGCACAATATAGGTATATATATATGTAAATGACTGATCAGGTCTGCAATCTAGAAAGTCTCTTGAAGTAGTCCAGCACAATGATAACACAGTCAATGATGGCAATAGACTCAGCGGATAGCAGACTCCAGAGAGAACCAAACACAGTCCAGCAAGATATGCAATACACAGCACAGTCAATGAGAAGTATGCATACCGTGGTTCAGCAGTAGCAGTCAGATGGGATTGCAGCGGTACCTGAGCGGCTGGAGGCCGACTGGATAGGAAGTCCCTGGATAGGAGAAGCAGCGGTCTAGCAGGTGCAGCGCACAGGTGAGTAGACCGACAGGGACACGAATCCACAGGAGTCAGCAACACGTGGAACTGGACTCATAGGAAACCCAGGAGAATGGAGATGATCCAGCAGAGGGTAGTAGAAGAGATACAAATCCAATGCTGACAGGAGGGTAGAGGCCAGTGGAACACGTGAAGGCGTGGAGAGTGGATCAGCAGGAGATGGACGATAGCGCTGACCACAGCGGCAGGACTCAGCGGCACACGGAGGTAACCAGTAGCAACCACAGGAACCAACAGCGATGGGAAACAGGAGTGCAGCGCAGGGCAGGAGCTGTAGATCACGAAGTGTAGCAGATGGTAATGAAAAGCGGCAGTCTCGAGGAAGTCACAGCAAAGATGAGATGAGAGTGTAGTGCACGGAGGCAGCGGATAGTAATCAGCTGGCAGTCACGATGTTGAACACAGGCGAGTTGCAAGCAGGAGACTGTAGTGCACAGAGGCAGCGGATAGTAGTCAGCTGGCAGTCACGATGTTGAACACAGGCGAGTTGCAAGCAGGAGACTGTAGTGCACAGAGGCAGCGGATAGTAGTCAGCTGGCAGTCACGATGTTGAACACAGGCGAGTTGCAAGCAGGAGACTGTAGTGCACAGAGGCAGCGGATAGTAGACAGCTGGCAGTCACGATGTTGAACACAGGCGAGTTGCAAGCAGGAGACTGTAGTGCACGGAGGCAGCGGATAGAAATCAGCAAACAGACTTGATGAGAAGCAGGTGAGTGAGGTAAAAGCTGGAGTGCACGGAGGCAGCGGATAGCAATGAGCAAACAGTCACATTGATATAAAATAACGTTGAAGTGGTGTAGAAGACTGTAGTGCACGGAGGCAGCGGATAGAAATCAGCAAACAGTCATGATGATAAAGTTGATGGTAGAAGTGGTATGGAACCACAGTAGTAGAAGTGGTTTGGAAACCACAGGAATCAGCAGCACTGAATACACAAGTAATACAGGAACACCTTCAGAGACTCATGAGGAATGAGACTCCAAGATCAGGCAACGTGGTAGTGACCACAGGTGCTTAATATAGGGAGGTTGCCTGATCTGCCAATTAAGTTAAAGGGGTATACACTGAAGTATAGAAAAGGGCTGCGCATGCGCAGACCCTCAGGATGGTGGACGGCCACGGTTCCTAAATGTCCGGGAAGAGGCACTCACGGTCCGGTGAGTGACACTTTACCAGTTAAAGTCCCAATTCCTTTCCTCTACTCCTTCTAATCGCTATGTGGTAAGTTTATCTGGAATGGAAAAATGCCCAGAAACAGAAGAGTCTGTCCATACTAGAGGCGTGGGCCTTCCTCTGTTTGAAAAATATTACCACGCCTCCCAATAGAGCCACATCTTTTCCTGGCACATTGACTCGGTCTTTAAGAAATGGGTTGATATTAGAGAAGTGATGTCTAGCGATCAGGGAGTACGATTCCTACCATGGCTCTCCAGGAGCCTTAGACCAGTCTCAGCTTGTGTAGTCCCATCCATACACTACACTGGAGATATGTCATAAACTTATTTAACATTTAGAGTTAGCGCCATATCCATTTACACTGACACCACATCCTCTCTCATAAGGAAAAAATATCGCCTCCCTCACACTCCAATTTTGCTATATTCAACTGAAAAGTTTCATACAGACTCAAATACAATCTTCTAAACTCAGAACCCCCCCCCCATAGTTTGAGCATTACAGTGTTTCTGTATTTATACGCCAAGAAGACTGGGTACTATCTTATTACTGTGCAGGATTACCCTATCATTACTTAATCAGCGGAATCATGTGAACAAGCATGTGAACACAGCCTGGGAGTCTCGTTGAATAGGGAGGGATGGTCGTTCGCACATGTATGTATCACAAACCAATCAACAGAGCTGTACGTGACAACACTTACAAAATCTATACTAAATTACAGACTATTTATCCCCACATGTTCTGCTTATTGTGGACACAGTGTTACCTTCTTACACATGGTGGGACTGTCCAATAATATCTAGATTCCGGGACAAAATGTTTGACCCCAAATTACCCAAGGACCCAATGATCACTTTACTATGCCAACCAATTAAATCGGTAGATAACTCGTCTAATAACTGATCAGACACATCTTCAATGCAGCCAAACTTCAAATAGCTAGCAACTGGAAAAAAGTATCGGAACCATCCCAGAATCTGCCTCCATAGAGTATCCTTCGTGATACAGTAGACAAATTCCATACAGTCTGGAACCTGTAGTCTCTCCATTATAACAGTAACCACTCAGAAACATAACCTCCCCCCAGTTATTACCTTTATAAATCCCCAATTTTACCTCCTTTAATTATCTTACCCTTTAGTTTCCCGAGATTCAGTTTCTATTTGATTTATTCTATCTATTGCACAGATACCTGGACAACTTCGCTTCCCCCCTCCGTACGCTTTCCCCACACAAGTTGCATCTTTTTTACCGGATGCACATTCCCCCCCCCCCCCCCCCCCCCCCACCTCACATCACCAAAGGTTTATGATTATTTTTATGTATAATAACTAAAACCCCAATAGGTTACTCATGGGGTTTTATACCTGTTTGTGTTATCTTTATTCTTTTTATTATAATCCCTTATATTTGAAATTGCACCACAAATTATATGTTTGTTGTAGCCTATGTGATATTTTTGCTATTACAAATAAAATTATTTAAAAAAATATAAACATAGTTGCATTTTAAATCATAGATTAATTCAAATGTAAAACATTTACATCTAAAATGAGGAGGATGTATTGAAACTCCTGAAGCCAAACAGATCTTCTATTACATAAATGAAATTACCAAATACTTGCGTTTATATATGGCGAGCCGTTTTTAAAACACAAAACATGTTATGTCATATATAGAAAACAATATCTCATAGAAGTTTCATATACAAAAACATTTGTTCCAGTTAATTTGTTATAAAAAAATACATATATTTATAACAGCTTCTTAACCCATTAAATAACATTTCAACAAACATTCCATCAATTGGTTTATATTGACTATAATTAGGTATCTTATATATTTTATTATGTATATTATGTATAAACTGTGTAGTTGTTACTCATAATCTAAAACAAAATAAATACAAAGGTATCAGACCATAGTGTTAGATCTGACAACATGTGCTAATAGATTACCTAAATGAACACTTCCTTTAAAACTCCACAGATAATGTTTCTCTGACCACTTTCTTTGAAACCCATAAGGAAACCATCAGAGTGAAAATAGTCAATTTGGCTTCAAAAAGAAAATGAAAAGAACATGGACTCATTTGGGGGGTAGATTTTGGTCTCTTAGTAGTAGATTTACTAAAGCTTCTAAACAGGAAAAGTGGAGGTGTTGCCTATAGCAACCAATCAGATTCCAGCTATCATTTTCTAGAATGTATTAGAAACATTATAGCTAGAATCTGATTGGTTGCTGTGGGCAACACCTCCATTTTTCCTGTTTAGAAGCTTTAGTAAATTTACTCTTAGGAGTCCAAAATACCAGATTCAGTTATTGCAGTCTCAGCATCAATCCACATCTGTGTCAGGGACACAACCTCTTTACTTCTTTGAGGGGCCAAGTCAATGTGTTCCTCTCCTAAAAAGCTGATAGGACACGTCAGTGGATGAATTAAAATTTGTATTCAAAAAGTGATAAGCTCAAAACTCACAAGGTCTACTACAGTACGACCCCCAAAAAAGCACCATAGGATTTCAATCTTTCTATTACAAACTTTACAATTTGTTTAAGTCAGCAGCAGTCCTCAAAATTTACACAGCAGTACTAACTACCTCTCAACTTGTAACCTACTTAATTTTACACAGCTGCGATAGACATCCTTAATGCTCCAATTGAACAAAAAGAAACATTGACAACTATTTGCTCAATGAAAACCAGCTCCACTCTGGACCCTGATGAATTTTCTGTCCTCAGCAATTAATAGGTTAGGAATATTTTGAAACAACAACAGCACATTAATCTAAAAATCTTTTCTAAAATCAATATTTGGCTTTCTAAAGCTATAACACCCAAATCATGTGCCTTGTGACATGCCATAGACAACAAAAAGAGCTATTGATCTAGTGCAACAGTTTAATTAGTTCAAGACACTTGCCTAAAAAGCATGCCAAAAAGACTTTTTATCGCATTACTTCGCCCTTCATGAAGTCCTTGAAATTTCTGGATGCGGCATTGCCACTTTTTACTATAACCCATCAGCATCTGTAATAGTGAAAAGTTCCTTTTCTGCTCCCTTTAAGATTTCGAATCCCACATGTCAAGGTTGCCCTCTTTTGCCAATTATTTTTGCTCTAGTAATGGAACCATTGTCTGCCAGGCTCCGACAAAATCCCCAAATTAAATAGCTTTGTACGCCAACAATTCTCTTCTGTTTGTCTCCAAACCTCTGATTATGCTCTTTAAGATGTTCAGGAAAATTCATCAATTCGGACTCATTCGATAAAACTGAAGCCTTAGATTTATTTCTGCCCCCTAATTCCAAAACATTACTTGCAATAAAGTTTCCGTTTGAATGGCAGCTAAGTAAATTCAAATACCTAGGTACTTATATTACTAACAACCTAGAATCAATTTTTCTGGTTAACTACTCCCCTTTCCGGCTACTATTAAATCAAGTTTATTATCCTGGAAAAAAATGAACATTTCCCATATTGGCCATAACAGCTCAGTTTAAATGATCATCGTTCCAAGACTTCTCTATCTTTTCCAAGCATTACCCATTAATATCCCCTCTCTATGTCCTTTATTGTATGTCAGCAGATGGTATCTTCTTTCATATGGTTCTTGAAAAAAAACAAAGTTAGGATGAACATTCTTAAACACCCAGTTCTACCAGGTAGTGTTAGGTTTTCATCTGCTTTGCATTCTGATTGTTACACAAATCTGCTATGCATTTCAAGTTTGTGTCTCCCTCTGAGTGCTGATTGGAAGGCTGCACTTTAAAAGTTCTCAAGTGACCTGCACTCAATGCCAGGGATAGTGTTTTAGGCTAGATTTCTGGTTCCTGTATCTGTGTCCTGTGTGCTTTTGTGCATCAAACAGTTCCTGGCTCTGCATTTACCTGGTTCCTGATACCTGGCTTTGCAACTTATGGTCTCCTAGTTCCTGACATCTGACTTTGCAACTTACCGTCTGCTGGTTCCTAATATCTGGCTTTGTATCTGCATGCTATTCATATAGCTCTATACAGTAGCCTCAAGCACAGACTGCAGTAATTGTCACTGCTCAGTCACAGGGGGAATTCGCAGTAAAGACTGTGTATATTTCTACATTGCCAGAGAGACAGTGTTATATTCCTTCATTGCCACGAAGACTGTGTTGTAAAACTGCATTACTACAAAGACTGTGTATATTTCTGCATTGTCACAAAGAATGTTATATTCCTGCTTTGCCACAAAGACTGTGTTATATTCATGCATTGTTGTGGTGAAACAAGGTATTAATATCACCCTAACAAGCCTGTCCCTCGTTTTTCACAAAATGTGGATTATAGCATGTCCTTTTTATAGCACTTGTTTTTGTTCCCCAGCCCAACAGAGTACAAAAGCAGTGTCTAATTGTTACGGAATTGCAGAGATGGCCGCTAACTGGTATTAGCGCAACTGAACAGGGAGACGCCGAGTCTAACGTACCCCCGGTATTCACAAGGAACCCCCGCAAGGGAGTTTGGATTTAGCTGCAGAAGGTACGCAGGTCTCTGTTCTCCAAGACACAGTCACCTGTGTAGAGACAGTGGTAGATAGGCATAGTCAGGTAGTCCAGGTCAATGCCAAACAAGTGATGCAGTACACAGGAAGGATCCAGAGAGAAGTCAGGTCAAGCCAAATAGTCAAACCAACCAAGAAGCACCAAAACGTAACACAGGAAAATGGTAACAGGAAGCCAAATCAGAACTGAAGAACACAGGATCAGTAGTTCAGGAAGCACTGGAGTAGGAGTGAACCAATACTCTGGCACTCTACAGGTGTCTGAGGGCGCTATATAAACCATAAGATCCACCCTGATTTGGTGATGGAGATGAGCGTAGATAGCATCCCGTTGCCTATCGGGACGTGGCTGTCGAGATGGTGCAGGTGTCCGTCTCCTGCACCATGTGTCAGTGCGGAGAGGGCGCCTGACACTAATTACATGTGGATAAGGGGACATTGTAGCTCATTGTAAATATGTATATTGTGTATGGTATATTGATATGTGGCAGTGAGGTTGTTATTCATTGTCCGTAAAGTGAAGCTGGATGGGTTATGGGTAAAGATCAGGTTGTCACTCACCGGACCGTGAGTGCCTCTTCCCGGACATTTAGGAACCGTGGCCGTCCTCCATCCTGAGGGTCTGCGCATGCGCAGCCCTCTCCTATACTTCAGTGTATGTCCCTTTAACTCAATTGGCAGATCAGGCAACACTCCCTATATTAAGCACCTGTGGTCAACACCACGTTGCCTGATCTTGGAGTCTCATTCCCCATGAGCCTCTGAAGGTGTTCCTGTGTTTCCTCGTGTATTCAGCGCTGCTGATTCCTGTGGTTTCCAAACCACTTCTACCTCTGTGGTTTCCTAACCACTTCTCCTACTGTGGTTCCCATACCACTTCTACCATCAACTGTATCATCGTGACTGTTTGCTGATTCCTATCCGCTGCCTCCGTGCACTACAGTCTCCTATACCACTTCTACCATCAACTGTATCATCGTGACTGTTTGCTGATTCCTATCCGCTGCCTCCGTGCACTACAGTCTCCTATACCACTTCAACGCTATTATATTCCATTGTGACTGTTTGCTGATTCCTATCCGCTGCCTCCGTGCACTACAGTCTCCTATACCACTTCAACGCTATTATATTCCATAGTCACTGTTTGCTGATTCCTATCCGCTGCCTCCGTGCACTACAGCCTTCTCTCCTTATCCACTCACCTGTTCATCATCAAGTCTGTGAGCTGATTCCTAGCTGCTGCCTCCGTGCACTACAGCCTCCAGCTGGCAACTCGCCTGTGTTCATCATCGTGACTGTGAGCTGATTCCTATCTGCTGCCTCCGTGCACTACAGCCTCCAGCTGGCAACTCGCCTGTGTTCATCATCGTGACTGTGAGCTGATTCCTATCCGCTGCCTCCGTGCACTACAGCCTCCAGCCGGCAACTCGCCTGTGTTCATCATCGTGACCGTGAGCTGATTCCTATCCGCTGCCTCCGTGCACTACAGCCTCCAGCTGGCAACTCGCCTGTGTTCATCATCGTGACTGCTAGCTGATTCCTATCCGCTGCTCCTGTGCACCTCAGCCTCATCTCATCTCTCCCGTGGGTTCGCAGAGTCCTGCTGCCGCTGCCAGTCCTATCGTCCATCTACTGCTGATCCGCTCTCCACACCTTCCTGGTTCCCCTGGTCGCTACCCTCCTGTCAGCATTGGATTCGTGTCCCTGTTGGTCTACTTACCTGTGCGCTGCACCTACTAGACTCCTGCTTCTTACATCCAGGGACTTCTCATCCTGTCGGCCTCCTGCCGCCCAGGTATCACTGCACTCCTGTCTGACTGCCTTCTGAACCACGGTATGCATACTTCTCATTGACTGTGCTGGTGTATTGCATATCTTGCTGGACTGTGTTGGTTCTCCTCTGGAGTCTGCAATCCGCTGAGTCTTTTGCCATCATTGACTGTGTTACCTTGTGCTGGATTACTTCAGAGACTTCCTACATTTGCAGACCTGTTCAGTCATTTATATATATTGTGCATATTACTGTGGATCGTGTTTAATGTGCCCGTGTACATCCTGTGTTGCAGTCTCTCCCCGTACACCTCCTCACATATATTTTCAGTGGTACAACTTGCTGAAGGCAGACCACTGATTCCTGTTCCAGTATCACCTGTTCCATTCCTCTCACATAGCAGTGGTACAACTTGCTACCGCAGACCACTGACTTCCCGGATACCTCCACTTGGATTCCATTCCTTCACTCAGACAGCGGTACCACTTGCTATCCGCAGACCGCTGACTCTCATCACCTCCTCGTTTCTGTTGGACATTCCTCCTCACTATAGCAGTGGTACAACTTGCTAACGCAGACCACTGACTACCTCCACTTGCCCTTGTCCATACAGTTCCTCGTGTATTATTACCTCCATATTACCAGTGCTGCTAGTCATAGACTTTCCTGAGCATCTCATCATCTACTATTGCCTGTTCCGTGATCACCCTGCTACCAGAGTACACTATTACCATCTACATTGCTCTGGTAAGCTTACCACCTGGTGATCCCTGGGTAAAGACTCCTAGTGCCCGTGACAGTAAGATCAGGCCATGACAGACCCAGATACGGAACCTACAGCCAAAGAGATGCTGCAGCATCTGGTCAGCCGTGTGGAGCAACAGGATGCCCGCCAACAGCTGTTACTTCAGTGTTATCAGTCATTAACCTCCCAAGGAACATCTGGACAGACTGTGACAGCTACTCCTGAGGCTTCTGTGCTTTCCTCCGTTTCCCCAGTGCCATCCCAGGTGTCTACAGCTTCCACGCTTCACCTGCCTACTCCGTCAAAGTACGATGGAGACCCCAAAACTTGTAGGGGTTTCCTTAACCAATGTTCAGTCCATTTTGAGCTCCAACCTCAAAATTTTTCTACCCATCGTTCCAGAGTGGCCTATCTTATCTCTTTGTTTTCAGGACAAGCCCTGGCTTGGGCCTCCCCTCTGTGGGAGAGAAATGACCCTATATTGCAAGATAGTGCCAAATTCATTTCTACATTTCGAAGTGTGTTCGATGAACCAGGTCGTGTGACCTCCGCTGCTTCCAGCATCCTCCGCCTACGACAAGGACCTCATACAGTAGGCCAGTACGTCATTCAATTTAGGATCTTAGCCTCTGAACTTCAGTGGAACACTGAAGCCCTAGTTGCCGCCTTCTGGCAGGGGCTCTCCGATAAAATTAAAGATGCACTGACTATTCAAGAGCTTCCTTCGTCACCTGAAGATTTGATCTCTCTTTGCCATCGTGTTGATATGAGATTTCGTGAAAGGGAGGCTGAAAGAACAACTTCTGCTATAGCACCTCTTCGTTCTAACCCTCAATTTCGTCCAGTTTCACCCTCTGTGATTCCCATGGAGATAGGACGTTCCAAATTATCTTCCGAGGAGAGAAAACGAAGAGTAAAGAATAGACTCTGTATCTATTGTGCTGATTCCACTCATATTCTCAGCTCCTGCCCTAAGAGATCGGGAAATGCCAGGCCCTAACTAGTTCTGGAGAGGTGAAGTTAGGGTCCCTGGAGTCCTCTCCATCTTCCATGAAATCTAAAGTCTGCGCTTTTGATGTTACGATTTCCTCTGCTACCAAAACCTTTGAGTCACAGGCATTAATTGATTCCGGAGCAGCAGGAAATTTTATTTCCAAATCATTAGTAAATCAATGGTCTCTACCAGTGATTACCTTAAAAACACCCATTACTGTGACGGCTATAGATGGATCACGTCTCATCAACGGTCTCATCACTCAGAGTACGTCTCCAGTAACACTTCAGATTGGTGCCCTGCATCATGAAGTAATATCGTTTGTAATCCTTCCTGTTACGACAAGTCCGATTGTCTTAGGCCTTCCATGGCTTCAGTGTCACTCTCCCCAGATTGACTGGCGCACCCCTCAAGTCACGTCTTGGGGGCCTGAATGTCACCATCGTTGCCTTTCCCAAGTTATTCCTCTCAAAGTACAGCAATCTTCCATCTCATCTACCTCACCGGGACTCCCTCCTCAATATGCTTCATTTACTGATGTGTTTGATAAAGCTCAGTCTGAACGTCTTCCTCCTCATCGTTCTTGGGATTGTCCGATCGACCTTCTACCTGGCAAGACTCCCCCCAGGGGCCGGGTCTATCCACTTTCGTTACCTGAAACTCAAGCCACATCTGAGTACATACAGGAGAACCTCCAGCGTGGGTTTATTCGACCTTCCACCTCTCCCGCTGGAGCTGGGTTCTTCTTCGTCAAAAAGAAGGATGGATCATTACGCCCTTGCATAGATTTTCGTGGACTCAATGCCATTACTATCAAGAATCGGTACCCCATTCCGCTGATTACTGAGCTATTCGATCGCATCAAGGGAGCCCGTATTTTTACTAAGCTGGATCTTCGTGGTGCCTACAATTTAATCAGAATCCGTTCCGGTGACGAATGGAAGACAGCGTTTAACACCAGAGACGGGCATTACGAATATCTGGTAATGCCTTTCGGGCTGTGTAATGCCCCCGCTGTTTTTCAAGGCTTCATCAATGAGATCTTTCGGGACTTATTATATGTATGTGTCGTCGTCTGTCTGGACGACATATTGATCTTTTCTCAGGACCTGCCTTCTCACCACCAACATGTGGCAGAAGTCCTCTCCAGGCTACGAAAAAATTCATTGTTCTGTAAATTAGAAAAATGTTCATTCGAATTGCCCCAGATTCCATTCTTGGGGTATATAGTTTCCGGAGTTGGCCTGAAGATGGATCCAGACAAGGTGAATGCTGTACTACATTGGCCCCAGCCAACTACTCTTCGTGCTATTCAGCGTTTTTTAGGTTTTGCCAATTACTATAGACGCTTCATTCAAGACTTTTCTTCCATTGCATCTCCTATTGTGGCCCTGACTCGAAAAGGGGCTAATCCTAAGCAATGGTCGCCTGAGGCTTTTCAAGCCTTTCAAACACTCAAAGAGTCCTTCTCTTCGGCTCCAATCCTTCGACAGCCTGATGTGACACTCCCCTTCTTTCTAGAAGTAGATGCCTCTAATGTGGGCTTGGGAGCTATTCTCTCCCAACGCTCTGAACAGCAAAAATTCCATCCTTGTGCCTTCTATTCTCGGGGTCTTCTGCCCGCAGAGAAGAATTATACTATCGGGGACAAGGAGTTACTAGCTATCAAAGCTGCATTAGAGGAGTGGAGATACCTATTGGAAGGAGCTCGCCATCCGGTGACGATCTTCACGGATCATAAGAACTTGTCATATCTTCAGTCTGCCCAATGCTTGAACCCTCGCCAAGCAAGATGGTCTCTTTTCTTTTCCCGTTTCGAATTAATAATAACCTTCAAACCAGCTGCCAAGAACAAAAAAGCTGACGCTTTATCTAGAGCTTTTGTGACGTCCTCTGATATAGAAGAGGTTTCCAACCATACCATTCTAGACCCCAAATGTATCTCACTGGCTGCTTCATCCACCAAAACGCTACCATTTGGGAAGACTCTCGTGCCTCCTACTCTAAGGAGGAAAATCCTTTCGTGGTTCCATGCCTCTCGTTTTTCTGGACACGCCGGTGAACACAAGACCTTTGAGATGCTCTCTCGAAGTTACTGGTGGCCTTCAATGAGGAGAGACGTCAAAGAGTTCATTGCTTCCTGTGAATTATGTTCCCAATTCAAATCTTCCCGCAGAACTCCAGCAGGGTTGCTGCGACCACTACCCATTCCGTCCAAGCCGTGGACCCATATTAGTATGGATTTCGTTACTGACTTACCACCTAGTAAGAATCATAACACTATTTGGGTGGTGGTGGACAGATTTTCGAAGATGGCTCATTTCGTCCCTCTGTCTGGTTTGCCTTCCTCGTCTATCCTGGCCGAACATTTCATTAAAGAGATCTTCCGCATCCATGGATGTCCGTCTGAGATTGTGTCAGATAGAGGAGTACAATTCGTTTCCAGATTCTGGCGAGCCCTTTGTAAAACCTTGGGCATACGATTAGCACTCTCATCTTCTTACCATCCGCAATCTAACGGACAGACTGAGCGTGTCAATCAAGATCTTGAGACTTTTATAAGGATGTTCTCTTCAGCCAATCAAGACAACTGGGTAGAGTTGCTTCCTTGGGCCGAATTCGCCCATAACAACATGTACCATGAGTCATCATCCAAAACTCCATTTTTTGTGGTCTACGGTCACCATCCGTCTTTTCCGGAATTTCCTGCCCTCCCGCCCACCCAAGTTCCAGCGGTGGAGACGGCCTGTCAGACCTTTAAAAATATCTGGTCTCAGGTCAAAACCTGTTTGAAGAAAACATCTATCAAATATAAATCTTTCGCAGATAAGAAGAGGCGGGCTATTCCACCACTAAAAATTGGAGATCGTGTCTGGTTATCTACTAAAAACATTCGTTTGAGGGTCCCATCTATGAAATTCGCCCCTCGTTTTATTGGTCCATATAGGATCATTCAAGTAATCAATCCAGTATGTGTGAAACTTCTTCTTCCTAAGAATCTTCGGATTTCTAATGCCTTCCATGTGTCCTTACTCAAGCCTCTTATTATCAACCGTTTTTCAAAACCTCCCTCAGCTCCGCAGCCAGTTCAAGTTCATCAGGAGGAAGATTTTGAAATTACTGAGGTATTAGACGCAAAAATTTCGCGAGGAGTACTCCGTTTCCTCGTTCATTGGTAGGGCTTTGGTCCTGAGGAGCGCTCTTGGATCAAAGCTGAAGATCTTAATGCTCCTGCCCTTTTGAAGAAGTTTTATTTCAAAAATCCGGACAAGCCCGGTTCCAGGCGTTCTGTGCCCACCTTTAAAAGGGGGGGTACTGTCACTCACCGGACCGTGAGTGCCTCTTCCCGGACATTTAGGAACCGTGGCCGTCCTCCATCCTGAGGGTCTGCGCATGCGCAGCCCTCTCCTATACTTCAGTGTATGTCCCTTTAACTCAATTGGCAGATCAGGCAACACTCCCTATATTAAGCACCTGTGGTCAACACCACGTTGCCTGATCTTGGAGTCTCATTCCCCATGAGCCTCTGAAGGTGTTCCTGTGTTTCCTCGTGTATTCAGCGCTGCTGATTCCTGTGGTTTCCAAACCACTTCTACCTCTGTGGTTTCCTAACCACTTCTCCTACTGTGGTTCCCATACCACTTCTACCATCAACTGTATCATCGTGACTGTTTGCTGATTCCTATCCGCTGCCTCCGTGCACTACAGTCTCCTATACCACTTCTACCATCAACTGTATCATCGTGACTGTTTGCTGATTCCTATCCGCTGCCTCCGTGCACTACAGTCTCCTATACCACTTCAACGCTATTATATTCCATTGTGACTGTTTGCTGATTCCTATCCGCTGCCTCCGTGCACTACAGTCTCCTATACCACTTCAACGCTATTATATTCCATAGTCACTGTTTGCTGATTCCTATCCGCTGCCTCCGTGCACTACAGCCTTCTCTCCTTATCCACTCACCTGTTCATCATCAAGTCTGTGAGCTGATTCCTAGCTGCTGCCTCCGTGCACTACAGCCTCCAGCTGGCAACTCGCCTGTGTTCATCATCGTGACTGTGAGCTGATTCCTATCTGCTGCCTCCGTGCACTACAGCCTCCAGCTGGCAACTCGCCTGTGTTCATCATCGTGACTGTGAGCTGATTCCTATCCGCTGCCTCCGTGCACTACAGCCTCCAGCCGGCAACTCGCCTGTGTTCATCATCGTGACCGTGAGCTGATTCCTATCCGCTGCCTCCGTGCACTACAGCCTCCAGCTGGCAACTCGCCTGTGTTCATCATCGTGACTGCTAGCTGATTCCTATCCGCTGCTCCTGTGCACCTCAGCCTCATCTCATCTCTCCCGTGGGTTCGCAGAGTCCTGCTGCCGCTGCCAGTCCTATCGTCCATCTACTGCTGATCCGCTCTCCACGCCTTCCTGGTTCCCCTGGTCGCTACCCTCCTGTCAGCATTGGATTCGTGTCCCTGTTGGTCTACTTACCTGTGCGCTGCACCTACTAGACTCCTGCTTCTTACATCCAGGGACTTCTCATCCTGTCGGCCTCCTGCCGCCCAGGTATCACTGCACTCCTGTCTGACTGCCTTCTGAACCACGGTATGCATACTTCTCATTGACTGTGCTGGTGTATTGCATATCTTGCTGGACTGTGTTGGTTCTCCTCTGGAGTCTGCAATCCGCTGAGTCTTTTGCCATCATTGACTGTGTTACCTTGTACTGGATTACTTCAGAGACTTCCTACATTTGCAGACCTGTTCAGTCATTTATATATATTGTGCATATTACTGTGGATCGTGTTTAATGTGCCCGTGTACATCCTGTGTTGCAGTCTCTCCCCGTACACCTCCTCACATATATTTTCAGTGGTACAACTTGCTGAAGGCAGACCACTGATTCCTGTTCCAGTATCACCTGTTTCATTCCTCTCACATAGCAGTGGTACAACTTGCTACCGCAGACCACTGACTTCCCGGATACCTCCACTTGGATTCCATTCCTTCACTCAGACAGCGGTACCACTTGCTATCCGCAGACCGCTGACTCTCATCACCTCCTCGTTTCTGTTGGACATTCCTCCTCACTATAGCAGTGGTACAACTTGCTAACGCAGACCACTGACTACCTCCACTTGCCCTTGTCCATACAGTTCCTCGTGTATTATTACCTCCATATTACCAGTGCTGCTAGTCATAGACTTTCCTGAGCATCTCATCATCTACTATTGCCTGTTCCGTGATCACCCTGCTACCAGAGTACACTATTACCATCTACATTGCTCTGGTAAGCTTACCACCTGGTGATCCCTGGGTAAAGACTCTTAGTGCCCGTGACACAGGTGGTGTCCAGGATACAGGTGAGGGGGCTGGAGCTGCATTTATTCTCCCCCCTCCTTCCTCTACAGGAAGCATCGAACAGCTGGGGACCCTGTGACATCACAAAGTAGTGTAAGGGATTCATTTTAGGAGGGCTGACTGCTAACTTATCTTTGGAGGTGTGGGAAGCCAATTAGTATCAGTTGTTCTCCAAAGGACTAGTCCAGATGTTTTGTCTGCGTCCCAGCAGGGAGCTTCTGTAGAAACACAGCTCATCTCCAACCCCCTGATCCAGGAACTACCAATGTTTAAAGAGAGAGACCCAGGGGTTTGCAGAGGGGGGAAAGCACTGTGGAAATGTGACCCTAGATAAAAGGAGCCACTCCAGGGGCAGGGGGTGTGCATTCTGGAATTTCATTCATGGAAGGTGCAAGGTCTGTTTTTTGAGTTGTCGTTCTCTACATATACAGCTGAAAGAGATCCATGGGTCGTCAAGCCAGGTGACTGTAACTCCTTAAGCTAGTGGGGTAAGAGACAGATGATGTGGTAATCCTGCCTGAAATTTATTTACTGTGTGTACATAAAAATCTAGTGATTGTTTTTGTTACAATAAATGTATTGTTTTACTTTCTAACTGCATTTGCCTGAGTGACTATACGAATCCTGGAAGGTACTGGGTAGACTTCCCTGGCATAGTGAGGCACCCGTGGGTGGGCAGCCAGCGTGAAGTTGGTGGCATTGGGCCAGATAAACCCGGTATCTTCACAATTGTCCTTTGGTGTGGGGAAGAGAAATGGAGAAGGGCATGGGAGTGCCACGGACACCAGCCTCTGCTGGTTCCCTGATCTGATAATTTGTCAAATAATAAAACAGTCAAATATCACCTATGTTTTATCAGGAAACTGCTCCTGACCACCTTTACCTGTCATGCACCACACTGTGCACAATCATAACTTGGAGGTTTCCTGTAAGGGGAGACACAGGATTCCAGCTTGCAATCTTGCACTCACCTATCCCTAAGGTTACAGATCTAACTGGTCTCTTCCCCAACACAGACACCCACCTATACATGTCTCATATGCCACTATCTATGTATAAGGCCCATAGAAAAACTATGACTTAATTGTTAAGGGCAGAGTAGCATGAGATCCTGAACTGCTAAACTCGCTTAATGAGATGTTCACATTTTGCAGCCCCTTTTCCGAGGAACTAGTTATATTTCACAGTACTCGGTTGCTCCCAGGACTTAAGCTCGGGTGGAGTGGACAGAACACGATAGGAGGTAGTGAGCAACCAGGATGTTATTGACAGAATTCAGAGCCTGACAGGCAGGGGTTAATGTGGAATGATCTGGCACTTATTTGGTGGAGTGGACAGCACACAATAGCGGTAGTGAGCAACTCGGATGGTAATAACAAAACTCTGGGCCATACAGGCCATACAGGCAAGGGTAAATTCAGAAAACAGACAGGCCTATATCAGGAGCTGGAGAAATCTGCAAATTTGTTTAACAAGTTGAGGTCAGAATGCAGGAGAAGACAGCAGTTCCTTTAAACAATCCAGAGTTCAGGGCAGGTCGAGGTATGAGAGCAAATCCGTTTTACAAGCCGAGGTCAGAATGCAGGAGAAGATCGAGAATCCTTAGAACAATTTGGGTCAGAACTTTAACAGCAGAACAGGTCACAATATAAGGCAAACTAAGTCAAGCAGGAACTATGATCAGCATTGGACTGGCAACAAGAAGCAGTTTATAAAGACAGCTAAACCAATCAGAGGGTGCTGGAAGATTTGGCTGCATGAGTGCAGCAGTGACTGCAAAGCTGATGCTGTAAACTGAATAAACTGAAACCTGAAGAGTTGCTGGTTGCTATTTACATAGCAACCGGCTGAATGAATGAAATGACTGATTATATGGAGAATGCCAACAAGAGATCAGATATGCGACGATGATGCTGCACAGCTACACAAAAGAGCCGCAGGCATTGTTATCTGACAGGAAAGGAATGCAGATAACAGATCAGGTATGCAGATGAGATCTTATTTCTTAAAATTAATTATTACCCATTGCAGTGTCCCCACCCTGGTAAACATCATACACTCAGGAGTGGATTGACCCATGTCTCTGTCTGTGATATTTGCTGTGTACTTTAGTCATCAGGATATGACAGCTGTCTGCACCAGACGGTTCTACTATTCGTTGGTTGTCTATGATTGGATGACCTTTTCTATGTAACGCTTGTTTGCATGACCTTGACTGTATTTGTTACACCGTATTGCATTTTTCTACCTCAATAATAATAAAAAAAAATAGGATACTGCATGGAATGACTGTTACAGACTGACTGGTTTTTATAAAGCAAGTATACACACCAGTATTGTTTCAGTGATGAGGTAGGTGGATTTAAAATCGAAGAGCTGAGGAGAAAGTTCAACTGATGGAGTTTTGCAGCACGTCAGCTGCCTAATTATTCCACTGTGCTGTGGACCTTTTGGAAGCAAACCTCACATCAGCTCATCATTACTGACGGCAGACTCCAAGATCGCTCTCTTGGCAGCCTATAATTTGCTGCAAATTAAGCTGCCACAAGGATTGAGTGGTTTGTACAGATGAAAGAGCTACATCACTGACGTCTATATTGTGAATAAAGTGAAATCTATCTGCCAACGTTATACTTAACCACAAGAGATGCCGCTACACATGATTGTGGATACATCTATGCTGTTGTGAGTGGAGAATCTATTAAGCAGTTATATCATACTCCCTACTATTAAATCTACGAGATCTAAAAAAGCACTAAGGAGTCCGGAAAAGGATATACCTTTTGTCTTGTGAAAGTTGCATGTTATATCAGCTCATATTAGGGACAGCACTGTATCCAATTAGGCACAGTTCATTGTCTATACACTTCTATATACAGTGTGTTTCACCAAGAATGTGACTTTACCCACCAACATTATCTCGATTGGAAATATACTACATGCTTTTTAGAGCACAAGTGTATGTGTGACTTACAGTGTACACTGTGGGGTATTTTACTTTATTTTATTTGACAGAATTGTACTGTTTTACTTTGTTATTGATAGCAATAAATATATGTTTCTTGATTAGAAGCCTGACTTTATATTTTTAATTAATAACATATATTTTTTTATTTAATTTATTTTTTTATATTTTTGTAAACTTTACTATATCACATTTACGTTAGGCATGGCACTGGTGTTCTTTTCTTTTTTGTACACGGTGCTAGAGGTCACCAAACTCTTCGTTACCAGCTGGTTTTTTCTTTTGTTGTACAGGTGGACTGTCCATGGATTAGACCATTAATTGGATAGGGGTGCCTGGCCTCTGTTGAGAATGGCATAGTGTTTTGTGGGGAAAAGTACACCATGGCCCGTCCTTCAGCAGATCACCATTCTGGGACTCCTGCCAATATAGATGTTGTTATACATGTCTTTAAAATTAAGGATGTGGGTTTGCAGTGTGAAAGTACCCCTCTCCTTTCGCTTGCCATTTAAATGACAAATAGGCTATTTTGTGAAGTTGAAAAAGACACATCAAGTTCAATTTTGTCCAAAAGTAGCCATGTTGACATGCAGGAAGGAAAAACAAAACCCTGCAAGAAAGCTGCAAACTGAAACTCTCAATGTTAACCCTTTCACTAACAGGGTTTAAAGGGCCCCAGTTATTTTTGCACCCAAGTTTTATATTGCTGTGTTTCAAGACAGACCAGGCTTTCCTTTGGTACTACACTTAATTTATGGACATATGGTTCCCTACCCTCTGTGCTTTCATTAATATTTCTAACCCAAGTGAGAAAATGTAAGGAAGAAAGGTTGATGGACACCCACTTGTATTTGTGGCTGGTAATGTTTGCAACATTTTCTAGACAGTGTCTGCTTTTATTACTTGCATTCACTACAAGTGGATGCATTGCCTCAATGGTGTGTCCTCCATTGACCACCAACCCGACCCGAAGTGTAAGCGCTGGTTTCCACAACACAAGGGAGTAACTACTATAGTAACAAGGGATGCAACCGCGATGAGACCCGGTGCTGGGAGGGACCCAGCTTCCCTGCCAAAGCTCCATGTTTGTATGTGATTTTTCACCCTTGGGCAGTACATGGGGTACCTAGCAAAATGATGCTATGTGGCCCACAAATGTCTAGTTAAGTGCTTGCCACAGCATGTGAAGCACGATCACATTTGAAATGCAGTAAAACTTACTTTTTTATCTATTGTTTTGGTATAGTATGTGCTAACATGCAATACCATAGGTATGTACACATACACATCCAAGTCTATGACAGAATTTATAAACACAGGAATG
The DNA here is from genome assembly GCF_038048845.1 of Mixophyes fleayi. Classification (NCBI taxonomy): domain Eukaryota; kingdom Metazoa; phylum Chordata; class Amphibia; order Anura; family Limnodynastidae; genus Mixophyes; species Mixophyes fleayi. The sequence goes on from NC_134407.1 coordinate 57,078,538, forward strand.
CTGGTCACCATTGCTTCACTGGGGAGCCATTGTGACTCAAAGGTTTCCACATGTGTCCAAGTAGAGATCAACACACCCTGTCTCTACTTACAAGTGAGATGGTTGTCCGGATCACTGAAGTTCTAAGCTTGTATACAATAATATCTCTTCGCACTTAAAGGGTTAAAACCCTTATTCATCCTACACACAACAATAGGATTAACCCCCTGAATCAAACACCACAAATGTGTATATTTCTTATAACTACTGATACATTTTTCTTGCAAGAACCGCATCCAATCCATTTTAAAATTTATGTAGTGAATCTGCTATTACCGTGTGCCTCTGGATGGAATTCCACATCTTAAATGCCCTTTTAGTTAAATACCCCTTTCTGTGTTAATTCTGAAATGTCCTAGCTTGAGTACCAGTGGATGATTTCTTGCTACCTGCAGTCCTGGGTATGAAAGATCCTGGAGACTAGTTTAGGCTTCACTGTCCCTAAACCAAGGACAAGATTTCATTCTATATAAATACCTGCTAGCTGAAGAGTTAACATTAAGGCTAGGTATACACTGTAGAATTTTCAGACCGGCATGTTTCTTACAACGATTGTACCTGCAACTGAAGGTCCGACCGGTCGGATGATTCATGCGTACACACTAGACAGATTTACCTTTAGATCTGTGCTCTTTACCTGGTCCTCTAGTCACTCATTCACTTATTCCAATCACACTGATACAGTCACAGAGGTGTGTCGAAATGCGTCAGTAGGTGTGATTGGATCACGTTTATAAATAACATGCTATAAATTTATTTAAAGGAAATAGCACAGGGCCCTTATTTATATAGTTGCAAATGCACTTATTTTTGATATTGTGGGTATGTTGGTAAAAGAGATATCTTTATTTCTGAGACCAGGAGAAGAAATGTGTTTGGGTTTCAACCTTGCTAGAGGAAATGCATTATTTCTAAAGTATATATCTGATACAATAAGCCTTTGTTTAGAAAGTATTTTGTATATCTTGGTGTAAGGAGATGCCTTGTTTGGGGTTTGCAACTTTTCTTGGGGAATTATTTTCTTTGGAGGAAATGTGTATTCTGCAACTGTTGGAAAAAGCACCCATGTTAATCTCATGTTAATTAGACCTTTTGGTGTGAGTACTCCTTAAGGGAAAGGAAGGGGTAAATAGACTTGCTGTCAGATGTCCACTGTGTCCAAAATAAGAAGCAGGAAATCACAGCAAGGTTTTAGGATATCACAGATAAGCTTAAATATTGTTAGCTTTGCATTGCACGTAAATCCATGTTTGGGTAAACAAATTGCATCCTGATTCTAAAAATAGCCTGTGAGGCTGTGTTCAAATCTGTAAAAAAGCACTGTAGTCTCCTGAAAAGTATCATTCTGATGTTCCATCTGACCTGACTACTGATACCATTTATCAGTGGACCTGTCCTTGTCAGGACACTTGAGCGAAATAGACATCACTCTCTTCTTCAAGACCCTGCTTGACAACTTGTTCAATATTGCTGTAATCCTGTGGCCTACAGATTAGACCCTAAATCTAATCCGTCCTCCGGCTGTTATGAAGTTTGGACCCAGCTCCTAGTACCACCGCTCTGCCCGCTATCCAGCAGCTCTGGCCAGTGTGATAGGCCAGGGGGGATCCATCTACAGCACCCTGATCCATAGTAAGCGGTCAGGGGCACCGGCCCAAATGATCATCTCTGTTCCAGTCCGCAGTCCTCCGGCCTGTCCCTACTCTGTGTGTTACCTCCCACTCCTGAGTGCCGCTGTGTAACCATAAACTTGTACTACACTGAGTGTAAGACCTGGGGGCATCCGAGTACCTGTGAGCATAACCAGTCTCTATGGGAAAGGTGGCTGCTATAGGTGAACTCCTCTTCTGCTAGTTCTACAAATTTATGACGCACTGGTGGCCATAACAGATTGGCACGATAATCGGTAAAAAACTTGTAGTGTGTACCCAGCCTAATAAATCAACTTGTATTTTACTGGCCCTTTAAATAGTGCAATTTGTATGCTTCTCATGTGGCATACAGTATAATATAATATAAATGTAAATATAAAAATTTACACACACACATTTATTCTATTGTGAGGTCAAAAAAAAGGAAATAAAGTCAAAACTCTAAAGAGATAAAAACTGTTGGGAAAGAAAATGCTGGTAAATTTATGTTGGTCATAACTATTTTCATTAAGCTAATATACAGAGAACCAATTCGTCTATTAAAAGAACAATGAGCATGGAATGGAATTTAATGAAACATAATCTTTAATAGCTTTTGATCTAAAAAAAGTTATGAAGATCATTATGAATACATTATGTGTTACTGCTTTGGAGAGTAACTGATATGAAGTTACGCTAAGCACAAAAGACATTTTATATAATCAGGATTGCCATAGAAACTGTTAATGCTAATATTGATCTAGTTTAGGATAATGTATTGGGTAGATATAAATAATAACAATAATAGGGAATAACATATTTTCCTTCTATTTCTATTTTATAATCACTGCCAAACTTCCAAGAATTATAAAGTCTATATTGAGTCTAAGTATTAACCTCAATATTGATGGTAACATAGAAAAGGCAATTTACATAACAGAGCGAGCTATTACAATATCCTTATGTAGTATTGATCCTATTTTCCATTACACGCCGCTATTTGTTTGAAAAATGGTAATTTACATCAATTATCCTTACACCTGTTCAAATGTACTAATGTATAAGACCAAATCAATACGGAGAAAAACTCAAGTAATAGAATCATATTTTAGAACATACTGCAGTGTTCTTAGGAAGGTACAAAAGTAAACACCTTTCCAAATATGATATATTATTCCTTGAATTAAAACTGCTTAGTATATTTTAACAGGAACACCATGTGCCACATGTGACAGTGAGTGAAACAAGGGTAGGCAGCGGCTGTCAAAACTTCATACCCCATGGTGAAAATATAGTAAGAAATAATGGGGGCTATTTATTGTTGAAAGCCGCCCCATTGTAGCACAAGTCAACAAGCACTTTACTTTAGGAAAAAATGCATTGCTATGGCAGCTGAGGCAGTTCATTTAGCGCTTAGCTGGGCCAGTCTTGGCAGATATGCGCATGTGTCAGCTGATATTGCGCAGTGGAAATGAAAACCCAGATTTGGGCTTCAGTTCACACAATTAAAGCAAAAAGTGTAAAAATTGATTTAACTTAGAATTTAAAAAGAATATTTTTAAATATTGGGGGTGATTCAATTGCCAGCGATGTGGCGCACACTTTGCCAGCAATTATGATAGAAATCTCTGCTCTTTTCCCTCGCACCTCTATGGGGTGTAAGGAAAAATGAGCGGAGATTTCTGTCAAATATCCACCGCAAAGTGTCTCATGGATGTTTCGTAGGCTCTTTGTGGCTAATAAAATCTCCACATTGAATTGTAAAAAATGTTCTCGTCCAAACTGGAAGAAGGAAAACCTGACCCCCCTCTCACCCGCCTCCCACATACACACAGTTCCTGCTCTTATCAACAATGTTTGGCAGATATACAAACTAGGACACATCGATTCATAAGCAGACTTCACAACCGTCCTAACCAATTCTTGTCGGTATGGAATGCTTGGACTGAATATTTTGACTAGTGTAGAACCCCCCATCCCGAAATAACTAGCACATATGCACAGCGTCGGACTGGCCCACCGGGGTACCGGTAAAATCACTGGTGGGCCCCACTGCCTGAGAGTCCCTCACCTACCCTAGGAGGGCAGGACGCAGACTATGCTCTGCTCCTGCACAATGAATAATAACCGCAACGGCGCGGCAGTGTGAATCAGTAGGTCACATGTGTGTCAGCTGACAGGAGCAGGGGAAGAGAGAAGAGAAGACGCTGACAGGTAAGTGAACTTACTCACAGGTTAGAGAGTCCTGGGGGAAGGGACTTGGATTGTAAGTCACTGTTGGTAGTATAGGGGCAGAAAGACAGGTGGGTGTCTTTACATATGTGCTTTACTAGATGGAAAAAAAACTAGGATTGTTTTGTAGTGCAACATACCCTATTGTGTTCTACTAATACTGATGAATTAAGCTGACACAAATTAATGATAAATGCTGTATACAGGCAATCAGAGGCTGTGCTGATGGGCTCTGTAGGCATAGTACTGTTCAAAGTTATAGTTCAATAGAAGCAGGTTAGATATTACAGCTGACTTACTGAACTGCATTAACTCTCTTTGGATACATTATGATGTTGCCTATATAAAGCTACATTTTGTGAAGTACAGCAGAAAAAATAATATTTTAGCTGCCCTCAAAAAGGCTGTAATTGCAAATATTTAGGGATTGACAATCGCCGGGGCCTACATTCTGCAGTGCGCTGTCAAATGTGTGTCCATTTTTTGAGTGATTTATCAATTTTCAAGGACACTACTTCTATACAATGTTTGTATTAGGATAGACACATGTGAATTAGTGCATGTCTAAAAGTGCTATATATACTGTATATAATATAGTGTTGTTTTTAATTCATAACATTGTGAAATAGCTTATTTTGTGCTTATAATAGTGCAAATCAAAGTACATTTGAGGGTTTGACTTTTAGTCATTCGCTCTGTAGTATTTGAGCCACTAACATAGTAACTTAAAGAAAGAAACAGGCTCATTTTTTTAAATCTCACTGAAAATTCTGTACCCCACCCACTCCTTTCGGGATTCGTGTCCCCGTCTCTTTCTTTTGCTTTCTGAAAAACCTTTAATAAAAGACTATTATTGTGAAAAATAAATCTCCCTGAAAGATTGTGACGCTGGGTGATATTCCTATTTTTAATATCAGCCGAGCTCGGTACCATATTTCTTCTTCAGTGTGTTAGATGTAGTTGTTGTGTGTATGTCATGTACATATGGAGTGATCAGGATCATTTGCCTTGTTCTGAATCCTTGCTATAAATCTCAGTAGATGAACTGTATTATACGCCCAGACTGTGTATAGGTTGAGAGAACCAACGTGGGGGTGGGTTGTGAAGAAGGTAAGTCTGGTGGGAAGGAGGACTCTTTATGTGCTATGGCAGGGGTTGCTTTGCCTATTAATATAGTGTGAGGGCCAGTCCTTAGACAGTATGGGATATTCATTTATTGGTGGGAGCTATTTAATTTAAATGGGGGTAATGATAGTACCTACTAATTTAATGCTGCGATAGTTTGGGGGCTAATAATTGAATGTTGTCCTGATTTTAAGGAAAAAGAGTGCTATTTATTAAATGTGTACCAAATTATTTTAATTCAAGGCTACTTGGGGGTGGCTTTATTTATTAGATGTGAATACTTATTATTTAATGTCAGGCAGGTTGCGGAGAAATAGCTTTATTTATTAAATGTGAATGCTATTAATTTAATGTTGGGGCTGAGGCCTATTTATTAAACTTGGCTTCTTTTCATTTAACGTAGGGGATAGTTGGGGGTGGGTTCACTCATTGCTCGGCTTTCCATATTTCATGTACCTATCCCTTTTTCCAAAAAGGGCCCCAACATTCCAGGATCCAGACAAGCAGCAACTGAGCTTAAGACACCAGCACCAGGAAGTGAAAGCTGCAAGAACAGGTAGGAGAGAGCAGGACAGTCTGCCATATGTCCTGATTCTGATGGGGCAGTCCCGATTTTGGATGATTGTCCTGGTCAGTAAGGACTTTGTCCCCACCGCAAGGACAGTTTGGAGGTATGACCTGCTTCACACTACTTTGCTTGTGAACGATGAGCTGCGTGCACCTAACAGTAGTGCATGCAGCATTGCCGGTGTATTTGAAGTGGATAGGAAGGAATTGGAAAGCAGCCTCGAACTGGCTAAAATGATAGCCAATAATAGTAGCTCATGTCGGCTCTGGTAGCATAGAATGGAAACCTTCTGTAGAAATCTTGCGTTTGCCACCGCCTACCTCCAACTCGCCATGATGTGTCCCATGCTTTGTAAGGAAATAAGAATCACTGCCCCAGTCACCTGAGTGATGATCCTTGCCTCCTGACACTGTGCCAGAAGGAGAAATTAAACAGTTAGTTAAGGTGACTGGGGCAGTTATTTTACTTTCCTTCCACTCCTCTGGTGGCTGACCACACCTTTTCTGGTTTTGTGTCGGTGCACACACTATTTCATTGGCCCCTGTCATTGCATTCCCCCGGTGGGCCCTTCACGCCCCAGTCCAACACTGCATATGCAGCCTGGTAACTCGATCTCTTATTTGTCTTCTCTCCCTCCTCCCTATTCTGTTCTTCCCTGTAGTAACATCCCCATGTGTCCCTCCCTTCCATTCCCCCAAAACATTTTATCCTTCCAATATTTGATAACTTTTTTTTTTTTATTTCTGTTATCTTCTATAATATTAGTCTATTATCAGATATGTTAAATTTAAACTGATGTTTGGTTTCATTGTTCTCCCCTTTTCCATTCAATATATTTTTTTTACTTATTGTATGGTACTAAAATTCAATAAAATATTCTTTAAAAGAAAGAATTTTGTTTTTAAATGATTTTTATCTTCATTAGTCATCCTGAGGTGGCGATACCAGAACAGGTATTGTGACGTATAGCCTTGATGATTGTTAAATAGGCAAAACCTGGAGAATCTTATCCCCATCAGGGTTATCGCTGTCTATCACCGGCATTAACCCTTTTCATGGATTGGGAGATGTGGTAACGAGCCCTATCACAGGGAAATACACCTTTTTTCACCAGTGATAGGACTCTTCACTCGTTGAAACATATGCTGGAATATATAACTTTATGAAGACATTATTCCAAACCTGCTACTGGTATGTTATCTTCACTTTACCGTGACTGTCAGAACAGCTCTGGTTAATCTGATTAATATATTTAGAAGATGCAAACTGATTGCTGCCATATTTATGATAAAGCCATAGTAACCCATATACATCATGATTCACTAATGTCATGCCCCTCTCAGTAATAGTTAAGCATGCAAAATTAAACTAACCCTCTCTTAGGAAATACATTTATGCTTGCTCATGAACTGGGCTCTGGTTCCATGTACCAGCTGAGAACCATATGAAGTTATTGATATGCCAGTGTACAGTGCGTGTGCAGTGATTGCTCCGCTTGTCTTTCTGTGATGGAAACAGTGACATCATCATGTTTCCATTGAGAAAGAGAAACTCCTGGGTCTGGTACGGCTCAGAGAGACACTGCCTGTAGTGTTACAGCTTGTGTTAACAGCCTCTAACATTAGCTTTATATCACTGACATCAAGGCTTATGACTTGCATGATCTGCACATTTTGAAAGTGATATTAAACCCCAAAACTGTAAACATTTTGGGCCAGCTGCAGAGTTGGTCGCAAATTGGGAGTACTTTACGGTAAAAAAAATGGTCACCGATGAAAAAATGTATTTACACCCATCTGCTGAGCTGTATGTATCTTATGATCCATGTAGGTCAGCACCAGTAGCATATGCGCCCTGTGGACTCCACACACACGACATAGACACTTATGTTGCACTTACACCCATGTTTAAATCCATTTGATTTATGTGCAACAAACACATTCACTATTAGGCATTAATAAAACTTAAAAAAAAGCTCTCTAATACAGCTGAAGCAACTCCCTGTCTTGTCTATGAAAAAAAAAAGTTTTGCTTAAATGCACACGAAAGTATAATATATGTCCAAGCCACGAAGAAAGCACCGATTCAGTGCAAACACAAACAGCCATTCACAAACAGTTCACTAGTGCCGGAGACCATCATCATTATTACCTGCTATTTGCATCTGCTCAAGACCACCCTCAAATAATATGGCTTTCTCAGGGATATCTACATATATTTTCGTGGTCTGCACCCACTCGCCCTACGTTAGAATACCCCCATCCTACCTCTCCAGGTGCAGGTGGTAACTAAGTGGTAGAATCAAGCATGGGCACATATGTGTGCATCCACTTTCTGGGCATGCACAGGACGATTTCACTCCAGATACGGTATTCAAACTTTCATAGTACTGTGCACCAGCCCCTTTATTTTTAAGTGTAGTATGTAAACTGATAGAGGAGGTTACAAAAGTCTGATGTAAGATGCATTGTTGCGAACAGGTTAGTCAATGTATTAAATAAAGTCAGTCACTTAGCATAGGATGGCTTTTTATAAAAATATGGCAGCTGTTAGCGTACTTTTCATTATCTGAGGAATGTGGAATTTGAGGAATGGGCAATAAAACACAGTTCACCATCCTCTACAACATATAACTTTTTCTGCATTTTGTTTCAGTTTATGAAGTTAGCATATATACTTGCAAAAAAGAAACTATGGAAGCCTAAATGGAACAAGTTTATATAGAACAATGAATTCTATTAATTTCCGAAAATGTAAATTTTCCATGTAAAGCAAAATAATAAATAACATATTTAGTTTAGTAGTATAAAACCTTGCTCTGTTAATACATCAAGCTGTTTGCTGCTGTGGAGTGCAGTGTGAGATAGCCTGTATGACTGCTGTTAAGGAGGAGGAGTGGAGTTGTTGTAAGGCACAAGAATAGAATGTGGGGTGGGCTGATGAAAGTAAATATTTACACTCTAGCGAAGTGTGATCAAAAGACAAAAACATGGGATGAAAAAGTGATAAGATGAAAATATAAATATATAAAAATGGTTAACAAAATAAATAGAGATAAACATACAAAAGAAAAAAATAAAATAAAAACAGGGAAAAATATACATTACTAGCAGGGTCACCCAGCGCCGTGTGGGTCTTAATTGCAGTTTTTCTATATTAGCAAATTATTTGGTAAATAGACCAAAAATGCTATTTAGAAAATAAGATTTGTTGCTTAGTCGTGTTGTTGTTATGTTTTGTTGTGGCACGGTTTCCTTCCAGCAGTCAAACAATTGTTTATAAAGTTTTATTTTTGCAAGGACAACTCAAGAGAGCAATACAACTGACAAATAGAATACGTCTGAACAGACTAAAGAGATAAATACATAGTGGCTACAGCTAGCGTAGCATTAATAGACTACTGATGACAACATATAAGTATAGCTTAAAAGAAAGAGAGACCAAGAGATTTTATTGTGTAGGAAAGAGGGGAGAGAGAGAAGAAGAGGGGGACGAGTCAAGAGAAGAAGGAGAAGAAGGAAAAGAGGCAATTTCCATATATATATAAAAAAAGAGAAAAGCAGAAGGTGAGAAGAAAAAACACATGAATAAAAAGGGGGAAATAGGAGGGATAGATGGATGGCAGCGAGAGGTTATATGAATGGCGAGCAAACCTGAAAGAAAGAGATCCACAGGTCCCAGACCTTGTCAAACAATTGTTTAAAACCAAAAAACGTTTTCAACATTTGTGTCTCTGTCGCATTGTCACTCTGTCATCTAATAGGTGACTTTTTCGCTACTAAATAACTATGTAAAATTTAGCAGCTTTACTTTGAGAACTGTGGAAGATATTTTACTAAACAAAGAAACAAACTTCTTCTATTATAGAGATAATGAGAATGAAAATATGATAAGAAGGATATAATAAACTTGTGGAGTTGGGTATGGGGGGGGGAGACAGTGTAAAGAGGGGAGATAAGGGCGCAGGGGGTATAGGGGGACGGATGTGTAATATGTGGGATGTTTTATACATATATATATATATATATATATATATATATATATATATATATATATATATATATATATATATATATATATATATTGCAAATTGTAAGATACAAAATATGGCGCTCGTAGCAAATCACCAATAGTCCAGTACAGAGTCTAAAATCTTCTCAAAATACACTTCCCATGTGCGGGTGGCTGCCAGTCCTCCTTATACCAAGCGGTGTAGCATGGAAGTAACCTATAAAGAGAGATGGAGGAGGAGGCGCACAATAGTGTATTATATTGATATAAAATGGGATCACACAGAAATCCGCAATAGGACCAAAACACCAGTGAAGAAGAAACCAGAAACCAGATACTGTAGTGCATCACCCTATTGCAATGATGAGGGTGTATGCGTACCAGCAGGGCCGGATTAAGGGAATGGAGGCCCCTGGGCTAAGGGGCCCTCCATTCCCCGCGAGGCCCCCAATGTGAGCCGTCCGCCGCCCCCCACCCCCTGCGAGGACCCCCCCAAGCACTTACCTGTCAGTGCAGTCCTCCGTCCCGGCGCGCTGTAAGCTCCTTACTGAGGAGATCTCGCGAGAGTTCATGAACTCTCGCGAGATATCCTCAGTAAGCAGACTACAGCGCGCCGGGACGGAGGACTGCACTGACAGTACTCAGCAGCATCGATCGGGCCGGGGGCGCCCCCGCCCCCGACCGATCAATAATGCTGCTGAGGAGTTTGAAGGGCCCCCTGGATGCCCGAGGCCCCTGGGCTATAGCCCAGTTAGACCTCGGGTTAATCCAGCCCTGCGTACCAGATGTATATATTGCAGCTTATCTCAAATACAATCACAGTGACTGAACTTGCAGAACTTCCATGTGGTATATAAAAGCACCCAGGACACACTTGTGCAGATGTATGCGTACCAGAAATCAGAACTTTTCAGCTTGTCTATGCAGATGTCCCGCAGCTGATCAAAAACAGGTCACATGACTGGATACACAGCTACCAGCCTCAGGAAGTAGAGCACACAAGGGACCATAGATGTAAAATCAATAGTACACCCTCATCATAGCATTAGGGTGATGCACTACAGTATCTGGTTTCTGGTTTCTTCTTCACTGGTGTTTTGGTCCTATTGTGGATTTCTGTGTGATCCCATTTTATATCAATGTACTACACTATTGTGCGCCTCCTCCTCCATCTCTCTTTTATATATATATATATAAAAATGACAGTGAGTAGACTATATAAATGCAGAGAGTGAACAGCGTACATAGGATCCAGATGAAAAAGTCTGTAGAGAATAGTAGCAAGGAGAAAAATTGTGTGGCTGATGTGTGAATACCTAAATAACAGTGGGGATAGTGCCAGGAATGTAGTTGACACAAACTAATAAGAGATAGATAGATAGATAGATAGATAGATAGATAGATAGATAGATAGATAGATAGATAGATAGGTATGAGATAGATAGATAGACAGATAGATATCAAATGATAAAATATAATGTATAATAAAATAAAAATAAACAATAAGATGTACAATATAAAATAAGGAAAACAAAATATGAATGAAAATGAATAAAGATAACAATTATAAAATAGTTAAGAATAAATAATAGTGATTAAAAAGTTTAATAAAATCGTTATAAATAGTGAATTTGAATGATTAATTAATAGATGAAAAATGATTAAAAATAAATTAAACAGTGTCAATGAGTGTCAGGGGGAGTCTGTTAGGTGTGTAGATACAATTGCATTTTGCCATTGCTTTGTGGCTTCCTCAGTGGGTTCTCTGGTAGAATTTATTTGATTTTTATTTGACCTGAACCACTTGCTGAGGAAAAAATGTATATGAATACAGATGGCTTTTGTGCAGGTGTAATGCTTGGAATCCCTCCAATGAAATAAAAAATAGTAACCAAGAACGTAATTTTACATTTTGAGAATGAACGGAAATAAATTTTTTGGATATAGATCACCATGTATTAGGTGAAAAAGCTCAGTGTTTAAAGTTCTGAAAAGGACTGTGGAGACTTGGCTGGCAAAGCCATGCCCATGTGGCTAAAGTGATTTTGGGACTACTGACACTCGCAACAAGGAACTTGGAGAGACAACTCTACAGAAGTATCATTATCATAACTGGCTGTCACTCTGGTTGTAGAGGGTCAAGTCAAGTGGACCTCACTTGACATATGGGTACACAATGTACCCACGGTAGATCTGCCAGTATCTCTTCACCTCCGACATACAGCTTACTTACCTGTAGCTTCTGAGAGGAGATGCTGTGTACCACAAGCTCTGTCCTATCTACTTGTCTTCATCCCCAGGTACACAAATGATTCATGCACTGTGAGCATTCACTTAAGATGGCCACAAGCTCATCATTTATTTTGTTGTTTAATAAACAATTGCATTTCTGTACAATAACAGCAATTAAAGTGGAGGCACACAATAGCATTGCTAACAGTTTGATCGTCTTTAATCAGATTGGTCATCAATGAACAAGTGATTCATATACATTGTAATTATGATCTGACAAACAAGACAGATATTCTCAGTACGTGCAGAACATAGAAGAGTTCTAGGATTGCTGAACTTTAATCATATGATTACAATACACACATACTCCACTCAACAAATCATTTCCAAAAATAAAGATTGGATCGTTGATCTATTTGGTTATCTGTACTGGGCTGACTGTCACCTACATCAATATTTTAACAATATTATAACTTATCAGATAGAATGAGAGAATTATAATATATTTAGAGGAGGGGTCAGGTAGTGAAGAGAACAGAGCATTTTATTGTTGTACTTAGAAGCTCTGAGTCAAATGAGTTACTGGTCACTCTTTCCTGCATTGGAACACCACAGGAAATGGTGTGGGCCAGCTAATAAAATATTTTTTGCACTTTATTGTGCAACATGTATATTATTTTAAATAAAATACATACAAACCCTGCTGGCTGGTCCTCCTTAATTCACACATATACATTACTTAACACTGTCATGTGGTAAAAAAAAAACATAACTTACCATAATACTTAGGTTTATAACTGAAGTAAAATATAATATGTGAAATACCAAGAAGCCATTCATTTTTTAAAGCACATAAATATTTTAAAACCTTTATATATAACAATTGCCTTATAATTTGATGTTCCTCAAATATCTTGAGAAAGTCAGTGGCTTTCCACAATAGATGTATGTATTCTTTATTTAAGAGTAGATGCACAGTTCCCAAAATTTGAATGCAACTAACTACCAGTGACTCTTTGCTGTTGGGCAGGTCCAACATTTTCATATATCTTTACTATATTACAAACAAACATAAAAACACCTGTACTGAATAACAAGTTATAAACCATATATAATTAAAAAAAATATACTAAATATGTATATTGTTGTGTGTTTGAAAAATAATTAAACACCCACTTAACTGCATATCTACATATCTGAAACTGAAAAACACTAAAAACAGTTCAATTAATTAACTGTTCGTTTCATTGTTTGATCTGCTTGTTAAAAGTTTCCTGTTTAAGCCTTAAGCAAGATGTACTTAGTATATCAATGTTTATTGTGCCCCATCTGTTAGACTGCCCTATCTCTGGTATCGGTGCTTTAACTTTTATGTATTCAATAAAAACAAATAAAAATAATGTTACAATATTGACACATCCATTTCTTAGGGACAAATCTAGAAAACATGATGCTGTAAGTGGGAATTAGAACTATGAGGATGTGACAATAGAGCTCTAGCTCTTACACAGTTGCTAACAGTGTAATGACATTCCTATGTGGACGTGCACTTAGACACATCTGACACTAAGCAATGCAGATAGAGACAGTACAACACTACACCCTGAAGCATCATGTTGAAGTTACTCTGTAGTACACACTCTAATTTAAATTAATCATTGTTTATAAAGTGGAATTATTCCTCACACTGTATGACATGTATCCCAGTGTAAACATTTATATTAATGTACGGATAGTGCTTGTTATAGTATCAGAAAACGAGTATAAACTATAACACTGGAAACCATTAGCGTATACTATACTTTTGATAGAAACATAATTAACCTTTCATTCCGAATTTCCGATACATTTTGTTGCCCTTTAAAACCCCAGTTTGTTTAATTAAAGCTCACGCATGTACATAAACTGAGGATTGCATTCTGAACAAGAGGTTGTACCCTGGTAACTAATTAACTATCCCTAGAAATTGGGATCAGTTTGTAACCTTTGATGCGCTTTTCCGCGAGTTGAATTGTTTCAGTAAAGTCCAGGGACTGGGTGGATGACTATAAAAAGCTGCAAAAAAACAAAAATGTTGAAAATACAATATGGGTCAGCTACCAGACCAAGCACATGCCTTACCAGTATTATACCCCGAGGAAACGTCACATTTACACATTATTATAAACCTGTCGGGATTACAGAAGTCGCAGTAACTATTCTCTGGGTGTGGGAGTGGGACTAAGTTTTTGACAAGTAGTTATAAACGTAACGCCCACGGTCGCCGCTAGGTGTCTCTGCTGTGACCGATACCCGCTCCTGCCAGGCAGCGCTCGTCTCGCTGCTCCTTTTCGGGCCAAGCAGTTGATCGGTGTTTGTTGTTGAGAGGAAGAGTTCCGCCGCCCGGGGATGGCGGAGGCCGGGGCATTGGCGGCCGAAGCGGTGGCTGAAGCCGAGAGAGACGGTGCAGAAGAGGCCGAGCTCCAGAGCCCCGGCTGGAGCGAGTCTCAGTTACGTTCTTACCAGTTTCAGACCCGTCAGATCCCACGGTTACAGCACTCTGATCCCAGGGCGGAGGAGCTCATCGATAATGAGGTGAGGCTGCATGTGATGGGGAAGCTCCTGCCAGGGTCACTCGGCTCATGTACTCGTTGTAGGGGAATTAGAGTTATTCATCAGTACAAGGGTCACTAGGTGGACACTGGTCAGGCGGAGGAGAGCAGGTGTTGGGCTCTGGACAGGTGGAGGAGAGCAGGTTGGTCTCTGGACAGGTGGAGGAGAGCAGGTTGGGCACCGGTCAGGCGGAGGAGAGCAGGTTGGGCTCTGGTCAGGCGGAGGAGAGCAGGTTGGGCTCTGGTCAGGCGGAGGAGAGCAGGTTGGTCTCTGGGCAGGCGGAGGAGGGCAGGTTGGACTCTGGACAGGCGGAGGAGAGCAGGTTGGTCTCTGGGCAGGCGGAGGAGGGCAGGTTGGGCTCTGGGCAGGCGGAGGAGAGCAGGTTGGTCTCTGGTCAGGCGGAGGAGAGCAGGTTGGTCTCTGGTCAGGCGGAGGAGAGCAGGTTGGTCTCTGGTCAGGCGGAGGAGAGCAGGTTGGTCACTGGTCAGTCGGAGGAGAGCAGGTTGGGCACTGGTCAGTCGGAGGAGAGCAGGTTGGGCACTGGTCAGTCGGAGGAGAGCAGGTTGGGCACTGGTCAGTCGGAGGAGAGCAGGTTGGGCACTGGTCAGTCGGAGGAGGGCAGGTTGGGCACTGGTCAGTCGGAGGAGGGCAGGTTGGGCACTGGTCAGTCGGAGGAGGGCAGGTTGGGCACTGGTCAGTCGGAGGAGGGCAGGTTGGGCACTGGTCAGTCGGAGGAGGGCAGGTTGGGCACTGGTCAGTCGGAGGAGGGCAGGTTGGGCACTGGTCAGTTGGAGGAGGGCAGGTTGGGCACTGGTCAGTCGGAGGAGGGCAGGTTGGGCACTGGTCAGTCGGAGGAGGGCAGGTTGGGCACTGGTCAGTCGGAGGAGGGCAGGTTGGGCACTGGTCAGTCGGAGGAGGGCAG
Source organism: Mixophyes fleayi (assembly GCF_038048845.1). Taxonomy (NCBI): domain Eukaryota; kingdom Metazoa; phylum Chordata; class Amphibia; order Anura; family Limnodynastidae; genus Mixophyes; species Mixophyes fleayi. The sequence goes on from NC_134407.1 coordinate 57,093,890, forward strand.
GTTGGGCACTGGTCCGTCGGAGGAGGGCAGGTTGGGCTCTGGTCCGTCGGAGGAGGGCAGGTTGGGCTCTGGTCCGTCGGAGGCGGGCAGGTTGGGCTCTGGTCCGTCGGAGGCGGGCAGGTTGGGCTCTGGTCAGTCGGAGGAGAGCAGGTTGGGCGCTGGTCAGGCGGAGGAGAGCAGGTTGGGCGCTGGTCAGGCGGAGGAGAGCAGGTTGGGCACTGGTCCGTCGGAGGAGCGCAGGTTAGGCGCTGGTGCGGCGGAGGGGAGCTGACCTGATAATCATGTTTGAGCAGTGCTAGGGGTAAGCTACTATATATTCAGAACAGGTAATTTTGGATAACTGATACAGTCAATCGGCTATACAGTTTAGTCTCAGTGACATATTGAGTGTGCGTGCAAGAAAAAAAGCATAATTCATTAAATATGTTTGAAACAAATGTTACTGTTCTTGGAAAGTTGGGTCACATTGGAGTTTTTACTAAAGCTTTTGTGTCATATAACCAAAACTTAAAAGGTAATGCGGTATACAGCATGCACCTACATCCGACACTGCAAGTTGTGTTCAGAAATTCACTCTTACTGTTTGTAGATCATATTGGGGTCTATTTATGACCCTTCGTTTTTTTCACTTGTTACTTTTCAATCCTTATCTCCTTGATAAGGATTGAAAAGTAACGGCTATGTATTAAAAAACTTCTCAGGGACAGCAGTGCCGATAACCTGCTGTCCCTGAGAAGTGACTCACCTGATCATCGCAGTCTTTTCTCAAGTTTAAAGGCTGCGGTGATCTTCTTATTTTATTTATTTTTTTCCTTTTTTGCTAGTGCGCATGCACCGACTGAAAAGTTGGTGCATGCGCACTAGCATCCTAGACGGCAAACTGTAGGATGAGTGACAGGGAGGGATCACATGATCCCTCCACACATGCGCTGTCCAGCTCTGCTCTTCAGATCAGAGCTGGACAGCGCGAAAGTTTTCAGATATGTTAATGTACGCCAGCTTCAGATGGCGTACATTAACATGTAGAAAAAGAGAAAATTTTCTCTAGTTAGCTTTTAATACATAGCGGTTCTGAGCACTTCCCATACACTGTTATGGGGAGTGTTCAGAAAACCGATAGGAAATGCAAAGCAGCAGATATCTGAGATATCTGCTGCAATGCTTCAATGATACATAGTAATTTCACGGTAAACACCCGAAAACTGTTGTTTTCGGGTGTTTAACACAAGAAAAATCGTTGATAAATAGACCCCATAGAGTGGTAGCATAAGGCCACGTAGACACTGGCATTTTTAAAATGCATTTTACAGGCATTGTTAATATTTGTAAAATGCATGAATAATACTAGAAACTATTATTTCTAGTTTTTCCACACTCAAGGAGATGGTCTGGCAGCTGGTCGCCAGCACTCTTCTGTGCTCTGACGAGAGTAAGCCTGAATATTTTCCATCCTGGCAGGAGACGGTGTATTGTTCAGAAACCAGTACATTCTATATGACTGTCATATTAAACAATACTTAGGTGCTTTATTCATTTCCCTCTCAATACCACTTTTTATGCCATACTTACTTCCCACTAGGTATATAGAAATGTATGTCACCCTAATGTGAACACAGTTTGGACTGTGTTTTAAGATTGCGTTATAAAGACAGAGCACTGTACCGAGAAAAAGCATTTGAGATGCGTTTTGTAGGATTTCTGTTAAAACAACTGATGGTATGTAAGGAAAATTGCACTTTTGTGGAATTTTGTTTTTTGGGAATTAAATTTGCCAAATAGGTGATGGTGTGTTTTGCAAATATAACCCAAACTTGATCTATACCGGTTTTCTATATACACTATATTAGTTGAGTTAGTAGAGTTTATATACCAAATACCTACCTTTCCTGAGGTTCCTAACCATCTTCAGGGAGGAGGATAGTATTGCTTATTCTGTGTATGGCATGCGCCGTCCTCCATGTACAAACTCCTCATGTGTGTTCAATTGAGTAACGCAACTACATTGTTCAAGTGCATAGTCGGCAAGTCGACATTGCCAAGTGTCCCAACAATTGCAGGAGCGTCAAGACAGGAAAGTGCTATGTATTCTGTCTATTTTTCCTGTGCAAAAAAGCAAAAAGTGACAGTTTTGCTCTATGATTTTTCCTCCTTCTGGGGGTAAATGTATCAAGCTGAGAGTTTCCAGCGAGTTTGAAAAGTGGAGATGTTGCCTGTAGCAACCAATCAGATTCTAGTTATCATTTTGTAGAATGCACTAAATCAATAACTGGCTGCTATAGGCAACTTTTCAAACCCGCAGCTTGAAACATTTACACCTTGATCTACATATCACTGGGTCCTAGCAGATTGATAGGCTGCATATTGTGTGTTTTGTGTTTGTGCCTTACAAATAAACGATAATAATAATAATAATACCTGCATTGCTTTTTGGCTTCACTATGTTGATATTTACTTTATTTACATTTTTGAATATACATTTCAAATCCTCTTCAATAGTCTCTCAAACAAAATTACATATATAAAACCTATGCATTTTTGTAGTTTTTGGTGTACAATTTGTGAGCTTTTTAGTATTTTTGTTTTACAATTTATTAGAATGGATTACCTGTAAAAAAAAATATTCATACTTTCGATTATACTCATGATTTGTGGAGAGCTCTGTCACATTTTTTCATGGACAGCAACTACATTTGCAGGTTATACAAATTCTACACACAATAAAATATTTGGTGAACTATATATTTACCTATCACTAATATTTTTGTCTCTTTTAACATGCAGCTTCTACTATTGCTGTCAAATTTCTGTTGACTATGAATATCAAAAAAAGCTAGATTATCTTATTAGATTCTCATTTTTATACCAGTGAATTGCCATATTTGCACCTTATTGTGCTCAGAAATATTTTATCAGATTGGAAATTGAGGTTTCAGTGTTTCTCAATCTTTCTGTGTATATATTGTAGGAAGACTGATTACTAATTTAGATAAGCAGCCTTTATGCTTGTGACTTGGATAGATAAACAATAACACACAGTGTTGTGAAAGACGAAAGGTTTGGTTTTTGTGATAAGTTTTAGAACCATTCAGGACAACTGTTTTTTCTTAAAGTATCTAAAAAAAAATGTCAAATGCATGGCCATCAAGAGGCATTTTAAGCCCTGGTAACGCCCACTTCTTGGGTCATACCTGCAGAAAGGGGCATAGCCACACCAGGGTTAGTGGCTCCTCCCATTACATAGACAGGTCTGGGCCCGGTACTTTGCACCTGCTTCTCCCCTCTCTGCGCCCCTAGTCAATGTATTAGCAAGTAAGATATTTACATGCTTTAGAAAACAAACTTTGGCTTGTTAAGTGGTCCTGTAATATTCCTGATTTCTGTATTTCTTAAAAAATACAAACAAAAAAAACAACCAAATCTTGGAAGGGGTGGAACTGGTCATCTTATCCCGTGTTTCCTTGTAACTGTAAGGAATAAAGAAATGTATTCAAAGGCTTTATTATGGCAGCAGGGAGTAGTAGTAGATCTGTGCAATACCTGGTATTCTTCACCTAAGTGGTGGCAGCTGTTGGAATGTTGCAGCTTCTTCCTGTAGATACACTATTTTACTTTGCCTGAGTTAATGATTTTTCAGTTATCTTATCTCAGGGCTGTTTTATTAAAAGCTTTTGCTACAGTTAATGTTCAGAGTTCTTTCAGGCAAATTTTTCTTCGTTCCCATTTAGTGGTTTGGGGCAGCTTCCAAATTAAGTTTAATTCTATTTTATAAATAGTCACTTTCAGTAGTAAAAAGTCACTTGGCAGCACACTTCTGGCAAAATGTGTGCTTTTGGACCGCTGAAATGAGCGGGTACATTAAATATAATGCATTCTAAATAATGTGGTAGCATAATATTTACACTGCTTGATGGCTTTGAAATAACACACTGTCCTTTATATATTCTTTTTATGCACTTTGTGGCCGCAAACCAAAACAGTACAGTGGAATTCACGTCCCTGACATAAATTACAACCTCAATTCAGTCCACAGATTTAGTAGGTATGCCAGTGGTAAATGTGTAACAAATCAAAACTGCAATGACTACTTCTAGTTGTAATGTACACAGAGCAGAGATCACGTGTCTGGCATGCAGGAAGATTTCAGTGTAGATTTAGTTGACAAAGTGCATTCTTCATTCCTAGTTAAAGCTGCAATCCCACATAGAATTGTCTGTCTTTAAATAGCAACTTAAGTAGCTTTTTAAGCATGCATCTGATCCTATTTCTTAGCTATCCTCCTACAAATTAGGATCTCCATTTGGCAAACAAAAAGGTCTGCCAGACACTGAAACAGTCAGTCACATGCTCCCAGAGGGGCGAAAGGAAGATGTCGCTGTGCAGTTCGAGCTCGATGGGGCATTTTCAAAGCCTTTGCTTACTACAACAAGTAACATGTGACTGTGGTTGCCATGGTAGTCAATTTTCATAAATCATTAATAGCGGCATGAAGAAAAAAGGGAAATGCTAAATACCAACATTATTTTAAGTTTGTTTTGTATGAGGCTCCATGAATATCTAATGAGGGCAGATTTTGTCATTATTATTTATATCCTTAGCATCCATCTTGCTGATTGTTTCTTTTTCATATACATTTTCCTTTGCTGTAGCTCCCCCTTTAACAAGAATTGTTTAAATTCAATTTAACATTACACTGAAACATGACTGTAACTTGGTGTATTACTATTTATTTAATTTACTAGATGTACAATAAGTTCAGGAAAACTATGACCAAAATATTGTTTCACCTTCTCCTCTTTCCAATTAGCAGAACAGTGGGGCATCCGCCATTACGGTGGCTGGGTAATTGTGTACTCGTGTGGTCTTACACGTATGATCATGTAAAAGAAACTAAGTAGATTTCTTTAATTATTGAAAGTTTCTTTAGACACCAAGCCCTGGAAAACTCTTAACCCTGGGCTCCAATCATGGGAACGGTGATTACTGTTCTTAGGGTTTGACTCCACCATTCTGCTAGTTGTGGGAGGAAATAGATATATCATATATAAAGATAGATAGATATACAATCTCTTATAGTTTGTTTGTGTTTTTCTTTTTGTAACAGTCATGGAAAAAACAATGATAAATCTTTCCCCCCCCTCCCCACCCCAAATATAGAATTGAAAACAAGAATTTGTGTACCGGGGAATTTGTATTAAATGAGCAGCATGGTGGCTAAGTGGTTAGCACTTCTGCCTCACAGCGCTGGGGTCATGAGTTCAATTCACGACCATGGTCTTATCTGTGTGGAGTTTGTATGTTATCCCTGTGTTTGCGTGGGTTTCCTCCTGGTGCTCCGGTTTCCTCCCACACTCCAAAAACATACTAGTAGGTTATTGGCTGCTATCAAAATTGACCCGTGTCTGTGTGTCTGTGTGTCTGTGTGTCTGTGTGTCTGTGTGTCTGTGTGTCTGTGTGTCTGTGTGTTAGAGAATTTAGACTGTAAGCTCCAATGGGGCAGTGACTGATGTGAATGAGTTCTCTGTACAGCGCTGCGGAATCAGTGGCGCTATATAAATATCTATATTAGCTGTACTATGGTGAGGTTCTGCTTATTACTAGGTAGGGTTTGCCTTTACTGCTACAAATAAATTCCAGCATGGAATGTTTTTAAGTCTCATGCTATGATTTGGCAGGTCTTTTCCTTTTGTATAAATGTTATTAAAGAAGTTAAGAAACGGTCTACTGATACTATTGAGGAACCATTCTGTTTGCCACAATAGGCTGCTTACCTTTCACAAACATTTTTAGTGATGACACCCATGACAGACATTACTAAAGTCTGCACACTATTGCTGTATGACATTGTTTTTTATCGTTTATACTGCAATATTACAGCAGATATTGAGATATCCGTGTTTGACATGAAAATCATGTAATACTCGGTGATCCACTCAAAAGTTATCGGTATGTTACACATTATGTTGGTAACTGTGATTACATTCGATTTTTCATATCACCCCCTTAATAAATCTTCTACTGCATCTGTCTGAATGGTTCTGACTTTCATTGTGTTTGTAACCCTTACCTCATATGGGCAATACCCACAATATCTCTTGCTGCAATGCATGTTTGTCTCTTGTTTGAGTTCCTCAGTTGTATCCATAGACCGTTTCTTAACCCCTTATTGTACAGCATTGGAACATACTGGATGATGCCTTATTGATGCTCAGCCTAACTTTCATTTGTTTTGCTTATTGAATCAGGAGCCAGTTATTCTGATGGGTACAAATCTGGTGCACCCAGCTCTAAAGTGGGACTTGGATTACCTGAAGGAAAATATCGGCACTGGGGACTTCTCTGTGTACAGTGCCAACAGCCACAAGTTTCTCTATTATGATGAGAAGAAAATAGTTAACTTTAAAAACTTCAAGCCAAAGTCCATTAGACAAGAGATGAAATTTCCGGAGTTTGTAGAGAAGCTCGGAGACATCGAGCAGAGAAGGGATGATGAAAGGTAAGAGCGCTTTCTATGACCTGTTGTACACCAATAAGTACTTGTCTCCACCTACCTAATACTCCAGAGAGAATTCAGTTATATTGAGCCCACAGAGCTTTGACTGCTGAACAAAATCCCTTCCCCTGAGACCCTTGCCCCTGTTTGACACCAGGGAGAGTATGTTTACTAAACTGCAGGGTTGAAAAAGTGGAGATGTTGCCTATAGCAACCAATCAGATACTAGCTTTTTACAGAATGTACTATAAATAAATTATAAAACTAGAACCTGTTTGCTATAGGCAACATCTCCACTTTTTGAAACCTGCAGTTTAGTAAATCTACCCCCATGACTGTGTGCCAAGAGACCCAGAATGTGCGGGCTGTGCTGACAAGCGTAGGCTGTGGGATCAGCATGTGTGGCAGAGAGAGCTGACTGCATGGGTGGGAAAAAAAGATGGTGGGAACACAGTTATAACTGAAATTACAGGTGTGCCAAGTCAAATGGTGCCCATCTAATTAACAAGTAATATCTGTTAAATTAGATGTCTGCCATTCTGCTTCGAATGTGTTGAAGGATATACTCCACCTCGGGGCCTCTACATCAGGCCATTTATCTGCCGCAGCTGCTCCGACACATCTTTTATCACAAGCACTGATTGAGCATCTGACATTCAGCTTTCAGGCACTGCTCTAGACTGTGGCGGAGAGCTGAAATGTAAAATGATCCTGCCCCCTGTTACTATATGCTGAATGGCATGGATCCTGGGCATGGAATATGTTTTGAAATTGTTTTTTTTCTATATTTGCTCTTTTCTCATATTTGCTACAGAGTGGCTCAGTATTACAATCTGCCCAGTCTTTATCAGTTCTATGGTGCTCTCTTGATGAGAACTGAACAGATTGACCAGCAACCTTGTTAGCTGAGGTGCAATATGGTTTCCTGGCTTTAGGTAAGGTGGGGAGGGGGGCTCCCACTTTACTACACAGATTGGGGGCAATACGGAGGAGTGTCTACCAGTGGGCAACTCCTTCTGTGTATTGTAAATATTAATCTATGCATATTTTGTCAAATTGTAAAAAATATTTTTTATTAAAGTTCATTGTTTTCACCAAGGAATTATAAATGTTTATCACAGGAACAACTTTTAGTTTTATTTCTATTTTGTATACAGTACTTTAATTGCCAAAAGGAAGAGGAGAAATATTTTATTTTATTACATTACAACAGCATGTGTTAATATGCTATTATATTGTGTTAATAGTCAGTGACAACAATCACGTGTGTCTTGTGTGCACAGTGCAGTGTGATTTATTACAGGCCGTCCTGCCTTCGTGTTTATGATGCGTCTAAGTGGAAAGACACCCAATTATTGCCCATTTGTGATCCAGGTTTCTTCATTAAAGCTGGGTCCATAACTGCCCATCATAAAGTTAAAACTATTGGGACGTAGACTCGACTTTTGCTACCCCCTAAAAGCCTTTTAAATTGACACTGTGAGTGATAAAAGCATAGTATGCACTAGTTGTTTCCCTCAGTAGGGTTTATATATTCTCTGCATTTTATGTTCAATTCATTTTTGGACATTTCAGCAAATACAAAAATACAGATGGAAAACTGTATTTGCTGGTACAATTTTTGTGAGCACTTCAGGATTTTATTTTGGTCTTCCTATTAACAGATGGAGAATTAATTTAAACAGGTAAAACACAAACATGTACTTTTAATATCTTTAGAAACAGAATTTGACGGCAGGTAAGAACCGCTTGGCCCATCTAGTCTGCCTATTTTTTAACCTATGGTAACCTCGAACCCTATTCATTTTAAGGATATCATTATGTCTATCCCAAGCATGTATAAATTGCTCTATTGTATTAGCATCTACCACCTCTGATGGGAGGATATTCCACTTATCCACTACCCTTACTGTGATGTCATTTTTTCTCATATTTCCTCTCAACCTACTTCCCTCCAGTATCAGTGCATGTCCTCGTGTTTTAATATTTCTCTCTTTGAAGAATGTTTCCCTCCTGTACCTTGTTAATACCCTTGATATATTTGAAAGTTTCTATCATGTCCCCCTTTCCCTTGTCTGCTCCAAACTATACATATAAAGATCTTTTAGTCTTTCCGGGTAAGTGTTGTGCTGTAGGCCATGCACCATTTTAGTCAGGGCCCTCTTAAGAACCTCTTGGGCCCCCCGGGCACAGCAGTGCACCGGGGCCCCTATATATACAAAAAAATGTAAAAATGATTATATATATATATATATATATATATATATATATATATATATATATATATATATATATATATATATATATATATATATATATATATGGGCCCTCCAGCCCAGGGGGTCCCTCCGGAGGCAGGAAAAAAAAAAAACCCTGCAAAAAAAGAAGAATACACTTACCGTGCTGTCAGCTGGCGATCCGGCTCCCTCCCTGTTCTCCTCCTCCGTCGCGCTCCGCAATGGATGTCGGTCGGTCGGGCGTGATGACGTCACGCCCGACATGCACTGCCAGCGCGACGGAGGAGGAGACCAGGGAGGGAGCCGGATCGCCAGCTGACAGCACGGTAAGTGTATTCTTCTTTTTTTGCAGGTTTTTTTTTTTTTTTTCTGCCTCCGGAGGGCCCCCCTGGGCTGCAGGGCCCCCGGGCACCTGCCCAGCGTGCCCAATGGGAAAGACGGCCCTGATTTTAGTTGCCCTTCTTTGTACAGTCTATAATGTATTTATATCTTTCTGGAGATATGGCCTCCAGAACTGAACACAGTATTCTAGATGAGACAAAGGTGTGTAAATGTCAATTATTATGAGGGTCATTTCAGTCAGTGAGAACAATACGCTGTGAGCTCACGTTTTAGAAGCCCAAACTTTATTAGTTTTTTGTTTTACATAAAATGGGTTTGTGGATATTAATCATTGACTGCAACGGATTTCTGAGAACCTGAAGAAAGTTGTTTATGCTCTTGATGCTGCAGGGTTATAAACATGTTACATCAATCCATTGTCGGGCTGATTGTGTATAATTTTCAGTGCATTAAACTCCCTTGTGGTTCTTCCCTGGAGAAGTTGTCCAAGAAAGATCATTCAGAACAAGGAGTACAAAAGCTAAGGCCTCTGTGGTATCTCCTATTGTCAATGTTTATGAATGTTCTGTGCACCCCAATCTGTAATGCTTCTGTCATGAAGTACTAGCAAATGTTACACAAGAATATGATGCTATTTGCAATACAAAACCCATTTTTAATTTGTATTTCCATTAGAAAAAAAAGTAATAGTAGCATAGAAGGTTAATTGGGAATCTTAGAATCTTATAATATATATTAAACTATCCACATTGGTTTGTAAAAGATTGTAAGCTATCACAATTTTGTTACTGTAGATTGTATCAATCTCCTTACAATTTCCCCTCACATATACTCTGAGATTTTGAGATAAAAAAAATTACTTATATTGCATATAAATAATCAGAATATTTTGCTGTTTGCTTGGAAACCTGTATAATGCAGTAACATACTATACAGTTACAGCACATATAACCATAGGATTGCATTAAGATAAAAATGTAATTCATCCAATCTGATTTCTGTGCAATTGTATTAGATTGAGAGTTCTACACATTAAATAAACATGAGATTGTATGGCCAAATTGTTCTAAATGATCTTAAAGAGTAATTACCTGAACCTTCAACAGTTTCTAGTGTAAGGTAACATTTAAATGATTAAATATGTTGCATCTTTTTTATATTGTCGAAGTAGCATAAATAAGAGTTATTTGTTCAATCATGTAGGTTATATCTACAACAAACTCTGAATGATACAGTTGGTCGAAAAATTGTGGTGGATTTCTTGGGTTTTAACTGGAATTGGATTAATAAACAGCAAGCAAAGCATGGTTGGGGCCAGCTGACTTCCAATCTGTTGTTGATCGGCATGGAAGGTAAAGAACCAGACGTGTCCTTGAATAGAATTCCAAAGAAACCTGTGTTCTGTTGACTTCTATACAGTGTAACATTCCTACATGATGCAGGGTGTCATATTGTGGTTTAATGCTTATTTTGTTTGATTAAACCAAGGTATGCACCCTGTACTAGAAAGCATGAATGAATAAAAATGAATGAGAGGAATAGTTTACTTTTCCCATACACACCTGTCCCACAGAACTAGTGAATGTGTGAATGACCTTTTAACACTAGTGTAAAATATTATCAGAAATTCTTAACGCTGACTAAAGTTCTAAAACATGGGTTTATGATCTGTTTTACTGTTTTCAGTAAATATTTACTTAAGCCTGTGAACTGAACATTTTGCTTGAGCCTGTAACATTAATGGGATGTGTTGATCACTTGTGTACGTGTCAAAGCTCATGTTGGTGTTTGTGTACAGGTAACGTGACTCCAGCACACTATGACGAGCAGCAAAACTTCTTTGCCCAGATTAAGGGATACAAACGCTGTATCCTCTTTCCACCCGAACAGTTTGAATGCCTCTATCCTTATCCTGTTCATCATCCCTGTGACAGACAGAGTCAGGTGAGAATCCGATTTTGGCTGTCTTGCTGACCTACCAATCCACTCTGGCTGCAGGTTCTGTTATCTATATCAGTATGGTATTCATGACAAATTATTTTCCTATATGGCAGTGTTAATAGTAATGGTGCTGACATAAATATTGTTGATTGTTTTTTTTTATTTTTTTTACTTTGTTTAATTACCTATTAATCACCTGAAGTAGAATATGTTGCGTTTATTTTTATGTGGTTCCATTAATGTAAAGGGACATCAGCGGGAATTTCCACCTTTTTAGATAACTTTAAGAGGGGAATTCAGTTGGTCACGTTACTGCTGAAAGTAACGCGTCCTGCGCACTATTACCGATATTACGGTAATAGTGCACGTAATTACAGTTAATATGGTAATTTCAATTCCGGCTTTTTGCTCCCAGTTGTATTTTGGGGGGGAATTGAATTCCTCCCCCTAAGTGTATTGGTTTATACATGCAGCTCTTATTGCATACATTCTATTTTTCTGTCTGTGCTTTTTAGCCATGTATTTATATCGGACAGCGTTGTAGAATTTTTTGGGCCTGAACTTCGACACAGCTGTGCTCTGCGTTGGATACAGTTTTTGTCTGAAGAGTAAATTTTGTTCCTGTCCCAGGCTGACAAGAAATGCTGATTATATAAATACATTGTTGAAAAGGTAGCCGAACAGGGAAATAGGCCAAAGTCCATTAATTGGGCAGGTACTGTCAGACCTGCGTCTAACTTTTATGCATATTGACAAAGTTAAACTGTGTTCACTGTGCACATTATCAATATGGTGTGTGTGTGTGTGTGTGTGATCAAATATAAGCCTGGACTGTGTGCGTGGTTTTGCAGTATATTTGCAAACTGGCTGTTTATGTACCTTCTCCATTAAGTTATTGGCCAACAGTTTGAGTTGTCCTGTGCATCTGGTCTTCCGGGTGGTCTTGTGAACAACAAATGAAGGTGATGCCAGGTGCCCAGTGTAAGCTCCGGCTGCCTGCCACAGTGTGGAGGGGGAGGAGTGCATTATCTAATGAGAATCATCTCTTAAAAAATTATTATTATTTTTTTTTTTAATCTTTTAAAAGCTATAAATAATAATTTTATATGGTGGCTCCTTGTTAGGTTGTATTACTTATACAGGCTTATGTTTTATTTCCTTTCCCCACATTATAGGTGGACTTTGATAACCCTGATCTAGAGCGGTTTCCTAATTTCAGGAACGTGGTTGGTTATGAGACTGTGGTGGGACCTGGTGACGTTCTGTATATTCCAATGTACTGGTAAGGGGGGGTTTCCTTAACACTGCAATATTACTGTTACTTGGGCCTTTGCCACATACAGCATAGCACTGTAATAAACATATCTACAGCCTACCCAGAAATATATATGGCTGCTACATAATTGGAAGTATAACACTATAGCCTTTTAGTGTGGCTTAGGTGTCATTTTTATAAAGGAAATGGACAGACTATAATGTTAAACAACAAAAAAACAAAACAAAAAAACATTTACTTTGAACTATCTTGTCCTCATCGTTCGATCAGGAAAGCCGCCTACAGTATGTCGTCCCTGAAATCTGTGTTGAGCTAGGCAGTGCTCATTAATTTACTCAGTCACCAATCCCTGTGTTTGTCATGTCTATGCCCAGTGGGGGAACACTATATATACCACCTTATATTCATTTTATTAGTGGCTGTACTTTCAGACTACATCTTACCATTTTTTTTTTCTATATTTTCATTTGACTCCTGTCTTCGGTCTTTGCATACATATATTTCTGTATTTAAGTAAATAACAAACTAAACCATAAAACAATATCTTGGTTTTGTGTGTTTAGTTCTGATTCTTTGCTTTGTCTTGCTGGATGTAAAGAGTGTCTAGTCCAGCTAAACTTCACCAACGACAGTAACAACCCTTTGTAACCTTTTTTTTTATTAAAAAAAATTAAATAAAAAATCCTGTATGTGATTTTGTGTGTGTGGGGGTAGGTGTTTTTTCCTTCAATATTTACATTACAGAAAACCAGGAATGCATTTATAAAATACTCTAGTTAGTCTGCATATAGTTTTTATTACACTGGCAGTTAGTTTGCTTGCAGAGCTTACCATTTAGTACTGTTCCACCAGTTTGTTTTCTCTCCCCCCTCCCCAGAATCCCTTTATCTCCTCTCAAAACCCTTTGTCAATCTAATTGTCAACCTAATTGAGGTACAATCATCATCATACAATCCAGTAGCTAAGAATTTACAGTCTTAGATTTGATATAAATTTACTAATCCATTACAGGTGGCACCACATTGAGTCACTATTGGATGGAGGAACAACAATTACAGTTAATTTCTGGTACAAGGTATGTTTTGTGTACGGTCTTGTTTTGTGTAAGATAGAAATTGATGCATCTTTTGCAGTGGACCTGCTGTGCTGAATGTGTGCTTTGCATAAGGCGTTTTAACAGTCACATTTACAGTTAGGTGAATTCCCTTATCTGGGGACAGAATAAAGGAAGTGTGTGTTTGCATGAACACTTTATCACACTGTTAATTTGCATGTTGATTTTCCTGTTTGGTATTAATGTGTCTTTGTAATTGAATACAAAGTATGTATTTGGTTTCCTTTTTTTTTGGGTTTGAGGATGATTGTAACTTTAATATTGTGACTTTCATTTTAAATAGGGTGCCCCAACTCCAAAAAGAATAGAATACCCTCTCAAGGCACACCAAAAGGTGGCCATAATGAGAAATATTGAGAAGATGCTTGGAGAAGCCCTTGGAAGCCCACAAGAGGTATGTGACGTGCTATGATATAGGGCTTCTTCAGATGAGTGTGTGTCCTTCATTCACATCATTCACATCATCCACATTAATGTTGAAGGATAAATAAGGTCTTGCTTATCCCACCTTTTCCCTAAGTTTGTGGCCATGGTTTATCTTCCTCCATGCACGATCTGTGTAAACAAACCCATAGTGAATCCGTGATCCTTCATTTCTCCTAATGTGACATCTTTAATGATTTTACCAATGACGGGAAGTAAAAAAAGTCCTGATCAGCATGTTGATTCATGTGTACACACTATACAGGTTTAACACTATTTTCCTTCAGATCTGTGATCTTCATTTGTCATAACAATCGGCTGAAAAGATCCTGACTCTGCACACTTTATAGAGATCTGTAGACACTGCCGGTCCCAAGTGCATATACACTGCAGAATTGGAACGACATTGTTCCAGCGCTGAGCGACATTTTTAGTCCGGTAATTAAATCAAATGAAACGATAAGATGAGCTTTGGATCGATAATTGTTCATTGTTGCAGTGATATCGGGCCAAATGGTCATTTATCGTTTGGCCTGATAATCAGCTGAAAACTCTGTATAGTGTGTACTCAGCCTTAGTAAGCCTGAAAGAAATGAAACCATGAACAGACCTGCTTTATTTACATATTTATTGGATGATCCCATCTTTCTGAGAAAGTATTTGCTTCAGATCAAGGGGTCTATTTATCAAGCAGAGAAAATCCCTATCTCCTGTGAAAACGGGTGTTACTGGAGATGGTGTCAAACGGAAAAAAGTGATCTATCCAGCGGTTTCGGTAACCCCCAGCTGGCCAATCCGCACAGCTGGGGTCCTAACGAGTATATGGACCACCCCTGTATTCAGCCTGGTCCCCATGTGTTGCCACAAAGACACCCAAGCCATTAACACAGAGCAGATCTTTGTTACAAGTTTCTTTTTCTTAAATGAGAGAATCCAAGGAAAATATTTTTTAAAAATGGTAATTAAAATAGTAAATCTTTCAAGTTTTGAATCCTTAGGAGTTATAAGGCATTAAACAACCCTCATCATCATCATTTATTTATATAGCGCCAACATATTCCATAGCGCTTTACAATTGGGGACAAACATAGTAAACTAATAAACAAACTGGGTAATACAAAGAGGTGAGAAGGGCCAGCTCGCAAGCTTTACAGTCTATGGGACCCTCCATGTGAAACTGAAGAATAGCAGAAATCACTTCTGTCCTTCTGCCTTGGTCATATGTACTTTCAGATATTCCTATATTTCACAGTTGCGTTTGCTGTCACATACTTTATTTTTTTATTTTTATTTAAATGGAAAAACTGAACCTCCTTACCTTTTACATTTGATGGTAAAAACTTATCATGAAGCACATTTGATGCCAAAACCACACATGCAATTTTTGGAATGTTCAATAAAACTTGGTCAACTAAACGAGTTTACTAATGAATGTTCATTGCAATATGTTTCAAGAATCATTTTGTGATACCATGAAAATAGCTTGGTGCTCACTGCAGCATATATCCAATGCTAGAAGGTAATACAATAGAGAAAGTAATAGCATATACATATATTTTATACATGTTTCTTGGCTTATACTGCAGTGAGCATCCCCCGTGTAGGTGAACAATCTCCTCTATTGCTTCTCTTTAGAATTTGATGTTTTTCTTGCTTGCATTATGCACCATTTTTTCCTCTTGTTCTCAGGTTGGTCCTTTGTTAAACACGATGATAAAGGGGCGCTATAACTAATGCTGGTGTAATGAGCAGTGACAATGTATGTGAGGCCGCTACCGCTTAATTCACTGAAGAGATGACTGACAAGACATACAGAAGATTGGAAGCACTTATCTGGCGGACGGTTATCCAATACATTTGGTTTATACCACTCACTACTGGAATCAGAGTTGTTATATTTTTTTCAGTTGCTGAAGAGGAAAATAATCAAGAGAACCATGCAATGCCTAATCGTCTCCTTTGCACTCCTGTACAGACTGGATTTGAGGGCTGTTTTGTTCATCGTCCACCTTGTCTACTTGCAAAAAGTGTTTACTGAAACCATTCACTGCACCAAGTACAGTATCTAAAGACCTTGCAAAATAAACTCTTGCGTTGGCCAAGGCATTCTCCATGGATTTCCTTTTATTGATGACTTTTACAGTTCTTTGTTTTTACAGTTGTCTACGAACATGGATTTGTTTCTGTTTTCAGAATAGAACTTAACGCCATAAAGACATCTGGGGAAAAATACGGTTATTTAAAAAAAAATATATATATATAAAAAAAAATGACTACTCAGGCTATTACGTTTCAGTAACGCAATATTTTCACTATTGGCAAGCACACACACAATGTCTGGCTGTGACTGCTTTGCTTGTCCGGAGGATTTCTTTTCTTTCATGTCTACCTTGGAAAATATGTTTCCAAAAGTTGGATTAATGTAACATTTATCAGTAATTTTTTTTTCTGTAGACACCTGCCGAGTGCTAATGAAATCATTGTTTATACCTCTCATTGGTGTCTTTATATCTTGATGCACAGAATACAAGCGGAAGAAACCAAATGGTGGACCTTCTTGGTGCCTATAACAGCCATTTTCAGACAAAGAAATAAAGCAAAATGAGTCTTCAATCAGCTTTCTTGTACCCGTGCCTGTAGTCGCACAAGGCAGGGTTGTAGGACAAGCACAAGAGGCCCAGTTATCGTATCTGTGGTTTCCTAGTAGAGTATGGAAGGAGTTTTGTGGGTAAAGTACCATCCATCCATGTGATGGCTGTGTGTGTTACTGTGCATCTGTTTACACAGCTGGGGAAGCCATTCGTGAGAGTGTAACTTATCAAATGACTAGGAACCCATGGCTCATGAATTTTAGTCCCGCTTCATGAATATTAGTCCTGAAGTGCCTCAGTGATGTCAACGGCTTGTAGTGAATTGACAGGATATATTCTGATGAATATCTGTCCAGTCCACAAAATGGCAGCCGACATGAGTGCTTTTTATGAAAGGGGCTGGTCAATCCTTGGGGGACATGGAACTAGATGGTAGATTGGACTCTTGGCCAAACTTTTTTTTTTTTTTTAAACATTTACTCTATTTTGTAATCAATAAGTGTCTCCCTATGTTACCAAGTCCCCAGTGTGCTAGACCTCCTATGCATCAGTGTTTTCCACTGTACAACTGATTGGTCTTTTAGGAGTATTGTTTGAAGAAGCAACCAAACACTGATGAATACATAAATTCTATTTAGTGATTGAACGATTATATTTCCAATGAGGTGCTCAATGAATTGCTATTTCATAATTATATACAGGTTTGAATTAACGTGCACCTTTCATTCCCACACAAAGTGATGTTTTTTAAAACCTGAAATAAGGATGAGTCTAGTTGATCATGTTAAATTCAGAAATAATGGTTTGTAACCACTTAATTTCTTCCTTTAAAGCTAGATAGCATGGGCCGTCTTTTTCCATTTGTAAACTAGTAGTGTACCAGCTGGATCAGTCTACATTTATACGTCCAGCATATATTCAGTAGCTGCAAAAGTGACCTACAGAACACATTAGATGGCGCCCTGTTCACGTACGCTATAACTGGTATTAGAAATACAAATGAAGGGAGTAGATACATAACTAAAACAAGTTTATAATAAACTCCCGCTGCTGAAAGGGATTCATTGCAGTAGCCCCAATCAGGTACTACGTTTTTTGATACTTGGATTAATATGAACATTTGCCTTGTACACATTATTTATAAGCTATTCTATAGTCTAAATAAAGCTTTGGTAACAAGAGAGCCACCTTTCTATCAATGAAAGTGATTATTTGGAACCGTATACAATTGCTCTAGAATTCGGCCCTGATTACTGCAGCTTGTGTGTAATTTGCCTCCTCTCATTGACTTTGGGATCCCAATTACATTGGTTTAATGTGCACATTTATTTAACATACATTTTGTAGTTAGATTTCCAGACCTCAGTTAGCAGCTTTTGTATTTTTGATTTATTAAACAAGTAACAATTACCCTGGCTGTTTGTAACTGGAGGGAAACATTTTGTTGCCTTTTATATTCACATGTGTTTTGGAATGCATTTCTACCTCCTCTAATAAAAAGTTTGCAATCAACATTTGCTCTTTAACATGCACTTAAATATGGATGCAAAAAACATACAGCAGCCATTATTACCCCTACATACACATCAGTCGTACACGGGAGCAACACAAATGTTAGTGGAAACAATTTGGGAGGCTTATCGCTTCGTTAACAAGCAGAGAATTAAGGAAATGTGAACCTCGGTGGTAGTAGTATTATATACAGTATATAATCTCAGACTGTGAGGCTCCCAATAGATAATACTTACATATAGGTGGCACAGTCCTTTTCAATGATGATTCGCTGCGCTGATTCCAATAACAGATCGATCTTCACAGAGTTTGAATGTTCTCCCAGTGTTTTTCATGGTTTGCTCCGGTTTCTTCTCACAGTCCGGATACATACTGGCAGGTTAATTGGCTGCTGCCAAATGTGTGTTGTATGTGTGTTAGGAATTTAGACTGTAAGCTCCAATGGAGCAGGAACTGATTGGAAGTGAATGATGAAATATTCTCTGTACCGCGCTCCATAAGATGGTGGCGCTATATAAATAAACTAATAAATTGGTGCATTTGCCTCATTTAGACAGACTTACACATGCATAAAGAGGCAACCAAAAAAACAAATCAACCCCTAAATGGCGCCGATATGGTTAAATATAATAATATTAAGCATGTACAGAAGGTCGAGCAGCTGCAGATATACAGGTGGCTGCACCCACCTGGAAAACACAGAAATGTACAAACCAAAAAATGCAGCGCTACAGACCTGACTGTCTCAATCGAAAAAAGTGGTCTGGGTCACGAATAATGTTAATAATGAAAGTAAAAGTTATTATGTTAAAATATCATAGAGTAAAATTCTATACTACTAAAATGATTATATATATATATATATCATCTCATACCCCACAATGAATAAATCACAGTGCACTGTGATGTAAATAATACATGGAGCTCATATGCAGCCAATAAGTAGCGCTACTAGATCGTGATTGAATAAGACAGCTGTCTCGATAGTAGCTTTATTAGCTGTATACATGTAAAACCTCCAAATAGTCGTATGAGAAGGGGATGTGTATAAAGAGGCACAATTATCTGAGCGGCTCAATGCATAATGCAGTGTTTCCCAACCCTAGTCCTCAACTACCCCTAACAGTGCAGGTTTTCCATCTCTCTCTGCTGGAGCACAGGTGTAATCATTACTGACTGACACATTTTGAAAGATCCACAGGTATAATTAGATCACTGGTCACCTGGAAAACCTGCACTGTTAGGGGTACTTGAGGACTAGGGTGTGGAAACACTGCATAATGGATACACATGGAGCTAAAAAGAAATTGGAATCCATTTAGTGTGTGTTATATTTGTTGGGGGGGGAGTTGTGATTTTGTAAAGATTTACTTTTTTTTTTCTTTAAACAAGTGTGGTGTAATGCACCATGGGTAATACACTTTAAACTCATTTATTTGTTGCAGTTTCTGCTTGAGGAGAAACATTGGTACTAGTACACAATTCTCCCTGAATGCAATTATTCTTAATCCAGGTGGTGCTTAGCTTGGTAATGAGAATGTAAGACCTGTTGAAAGTCTGAGACCAGATATCATTTAGGGCCTACAGTGGAAGGAATTCTCTGATTACTAAAGTGAATTTGCTTTATTAGAGGCTGTAAACAGCCCTCCAGAAACAGTTTGGCTCCACGCTTTCAGGCAAACCATTCATCTATTAAAAATTAATTTCTTCCAGGTTTGTCTAATTGTATAAACACACCCACATTTAATGTGATGTGGAATACGCAACCATTGAAAAAATAATTATTAAAAAAAAAAAGCTCAACAGTCATTTAATGTTTATTTGAATTACCCACTCAGCATTGGCAGGTCTGACCTTACATGTATTTGACATCCCAAGTAGGAAAATGACAAAGTTGTACTGAGAGCAACTTCCTGTACATAGCAGATACTCCTACTAGACTTCCAGAGTGATTGAACCTATCAGGTGGCATGGTAAATGCTGGTCATCATGACCCAGAATGTCTTAGAGATCATGTGACAAGGCAGGCTCAAAGGCACCAGCTATAACTTTATGCTAAGTAATGCACTAAGATACTCTTAAACATGGTTAGGGTCTTGCTTCATTGGATACACCTTGATGAGGGAGGCCATTGTCACTATTTGCCATAAATTTGCTTTAAAATACATGGACATGTTGCATATAAACTTTGGAATGCAACATGTTATTTCCATGTGAAGAACTTATTAAAAAGCCAATAGTGTGAAAGAGCCACTATATTTATATTAGTTAGTGTGTACCTTCTTGCTGCCACTAGAGGGCAGAAGTAACCAGACTGAAGCTCTGAAAATCCCTTTTGCTGTCCACCTGCTTATGGTGAAATTGTTTGTGTGATACAAGCTGAATTGTAATAACATATCACTTAAATATTCAATAACCATGGTGAGGGCTAATATTTTTGTTTTAGTTATATCTAGTGAAACTTGGCCAAGACAAATACTGTAATAATTTTGAAAACCTTTTGCTTCCTCAAAACAAGGAAGTTAAATGTCAATTTGTTTATCCTTGCATCAGGAGTAGAGGAATACAAATAGTTATCATTATGTAATAGAGACTACCCCTTTTAAGTGCAGTTTTATTAATACATACCACCATATGGTACCTAAAGACTGACTTTTGCTGTATTATGCAACTCTATAAAAAGTAAACAATAGCCTGGAATCTACCTGGTAAAATAAGCTTGCACTGATGCTAATCTGTTCAAATCTGAATATACATGCTTTGTATGGAGTCTGCCTAGGAATATACTGCTGTAAAAAATGAGTATTACAACCTTAGTTTGCACCATTCTATGTATCCTATGTGCTGTTTAGCAAAAAGAGATACTGTGCACTTTACACCCAGATGTCCATAATGTGCAGCCCTACCATCCCATATAGCTTCTTAGCCATGCGGTGCTCCCCATTACTTCACAATGCTGCTGTTGGTCTCTGGTGAAGCAGCCTTAGTGCTACAATAGGTTACACTGTTAAGTTTACATTAACTTCAATCTGGCATTACTATAAGCTGCCTTTTTATTTATCTTTTTAATTTCCTGGCAGTATAGTATATGGTGTGATGGGCGGCGCTCCCTCTGTGATATGGTGGCAAACATGGAGTCACTTGGTGGTCCTGTGAATTGACAGGTCTTTTTACATTCCACCCTTGATTAACCATAATATCAAACTGCCCTCTACAGGCCACACATGGTATTATAGCAGCACTTCTCACTTTCTGTCCAACTGTTAACGCAAACTCCATATGTGGGGATAAATTTACTAAAAGTCATGTTAGATGGCGGCTTTAAACCACCATGCAGAGATGGTGGTATAGTAATCCAAGCTACAGCTTTTACTGTAGGGCGATTTGCATCTGAGATGTTAAATGCCTAGCGGCGTGTGGCAAATTGAAAACGACCAGTCCACCTACTAAACCGTCAGAAAAAAGACAGCTTTTTTTAATGCCTGCTTTGGATTGGCTAGATAGCGTAAACATGCTTATGAGCTATTCAGAACATAAGCGGTATCATCAACTTATAAATTATGTGGGAATTACTATTGAGGCTAAATTAATTTGTTAACTTATGGATGCAACTTTTACTTTTCATTATATTAAGGGGGCAATGTTATTGTATTATATGATGGTGGTACTTTGTAGTGCCACATGTGCACCATATCTAAGTATAGCCCCCATTATCAATCAAATGGGGTGTTTTCTAAGATAGGTGTACCAGAATGTATTTTTTTTTTTAACATTTTTATTTTTGTGGGGGTCAATAGAAAGTTACATTCTGTATAGCAATATAATAAAAAAAAGTTGAATGTACATGCATTAAAACCTTTAGCGTCTTATTAGAAAGTAAAAATATGGGTAAGGATGTTGACCTGATTTTTCAATAAGGAAAGTGGCAACTTCAGAGAGAGAAGTTAGACAGAGGAGAGTAAGGAGGGAGGGCGGCGTGGCGGACCGCCTGAGAATAAGAGAAAGGAAGAAGTGGAGTATAATCTGGAAAAAAGAAGAGATGGGAAGGATGAAACAGGGAAAGGAAGAAAGGACCCAGATGGAGTGATGCTGTAGAAACACATGATGAAAGGAGTTTGGATTTTGAAGTATGAGGTGATCATGGTGACCAAACCTTATGAAATGATTTAGAGGAATTACAGATTATGCATTACATGTATTCCATTTGATAAATGTACCAAATCTTACCGATA
This sequence comes from Mixophyes fleayi, assembly GCF_038048845.1. Classification (NCBI taxonomy): domain Eukaryota; kingdom Metazoa; phylum Chordata; class Amphibia; order Anura; family Limnodynastidae; genus Mixophyes; species Mixophyes fleayi. Next base: position 57,116,048 of record NC_134407.1, read on the forward strand.
ATCGTCTGCAATGTTGGCGCTATGGGCTGATTCCAATCCGTGGTAATTTGACATAGGCTAACAGAGACTACGTGGCAAAACATTTTCATTTGATATTTGGTGGCCAATGGGATCCCGAGAGGAAGAAGGAAAAACCTGGGCGAAAACGGGATGTCAAGTCGCAGTAGCTGCGAAGCGAAGACCTGTAGTTCCGTCCAGAAAGGAGTAAGTCTGGGACACTGCCACCAGATATGGAGGAAGGACCCTCCTGAACCACAACCTCTCCAACATGTGCTAGATGAATCTGGGAAGATTTTTTTCTAGTTTGGTTGGAACCAAATACCAACGATAAAGAAGTTTATAAGCATTTTCTTTCAACTTAACACATATTGAACTGGATGCTGTGTTTGTTCTTCTTTCCTCCCAGTCTTCGTTGTCTAATTTTCCTCCCAGTTCTCTTTCCCAAGCCCTCTCATGAGAACCTCAGTCGTCAGAATCGGAGACACTGAGTTCCCAGTATAGTAAGGAAATGAGACCGTTGGTAGAAGACCGCTGGAAAGAAAGGGATTCGAAAAAGGTCAACTGTCTACGACCTAATGTTAATTTATTGGTAGAATCAACATTTCTTAATTGCAGGTAATGGAAAAAGTCTGCGTTTGGAATAATACGTTTTGTTTTTAAGTCATCAAATGAGGGAAATGAAGTATCTTTGGTGATACCGTTAAGGTAGCGTATATCTTTCCGCTTCCAGTGTTCAAAGGATGGAATTATACACCCTGGTGGAAATTTGAGGTTATCAAAGAGTGGAATGATCGGGCTGGAAGCAGGAGCAAGTTTAAATATTATGTTTGTTCGATTCCAAAGAGTTGAGTGGGCTACAATTGGGTGATGAGAAATGGACTGTGGGCGACTGGCGCGAGGGAGCCACAGGAGAGAGGATGCGGAAGAGATACCCAAGCTTTCTGCTTCGATCGAGACCCAAACTCTGGAGGAGCGAGGAGAGTTCCATAACACACCTCGGGCAAGTTGTGCCGCTAAGTAATGATGTCTAAAATTTGGTATCTCTAAGCCACCACCCTGTACAGATCTCTGCAGGACAAGAAGGCGGACTCTTGGGCGTTTTCTGCCCCATATAAATTGCAATGTGTAGTGTTGTAAAAATTTGAAAACATATGGAGGAATGCGTATGGGTTAGGTTTGAAAAAGATGTAATAATCTAGGTAAGATGTTCATTTTGATTGAATTAATGCGACTTATACATGAAATAAAATGTTGGCTCCAAGCTTCAAGATCAGAACCAGAATGCATTTTTGTCCTTAATCCTGACACATTAAGATACATGAGTTTCATTTCTCCTGTTTTTACACTTTTTACTTTATTCTATATATATCCCTACATATACATACAGCAGTTCTCATTTTGATTCCATAAGTAACGGAAGGTGGTGGGGGTGGGGGGGTTTCGCCTCTGCTGAAGCTTTGCCAATAAATATTAAGCCAATGAATAAATAAGTCCCGTTATTGAATATGAAGACAGAATATAAGGACATTAAGTATATCTTTCACATCTAGTCTAATAATTTGTATTCTAAATGTATTAAATCCTCAATGGTTTCTCTGATCAAATATATAGGCACTATCACATAATCATAATGTGACTTTTACTATTCTTGTAAACAGTACAGGATACATTGTCACATATAGTACAAAAAGTAAATTTATAACTTACTTGAAATATTATGTGTTCCAGGGGAGGAGGGAATAAAAATACTACAATGTGTTAGTGAGATGTAAGAAGATGTGCTGTCCGGTGCAGGATAAAAAAAACAAACGTGGCGGGGAATACCGTTTGCTTTGCTGGTTTAGCTGTGTTCTGCAACTGGTAATGCTGTTTGCACTGTGTTGTAATAGAGCCTGTTATTTTAGCAATGATTTGCATGGACGAGATGTACCTAATGCAGAAGAATATATGGCTACTCGAACGCTCCAAAATTGTTTGATTCTTTGTAACATAAAATTATACTCTCATATTCTGCTTCTGAATAAATGTAATTATTCATATACAACTGTCAGTGAAGGTAAAACACAACCTAGGTTTGAAGTGCATTTCTGTGCATGTGTAGTGAAGGAGTTAACTTCATAAAATAACTGTAGGAACAAGTAAATACAATAGAATCTTGATCAGCGTTAGATCCCGAGTTGGCCTTTATGGTCATATTGCTTCGATCCACTTCAACCTAAACATTTTTTTTATTTTTTACATTTTTTTTATTTTTATTAACAACCTGCATTCTTGTTCTAGCAGTTGAGTCACCATCAATGTCTGCTCGCTTCCCAGTATGAAACCCAGAACTCAGCAGTTTCTCTGCCTCAGTGCTTCTGTTGTCCTATTGCTGCTATGTAAGAGCACAGATGTGCATTGCTATGCAAATCCAATTTACACTAAAGGGATCGTGTTTGCAGATCCACAGGTCTCCTTCATTGTGTTTCTTTTTTTTTCCCCGTGTCTTGTATTGCCCAAAAAGATATTACGTTGGCTATAAATTACAGATGTATTTATTCAATAAAGATTTAGGGCTAGATTTACTAAGCTGCGGGTTTGAAAAAGTGGGGATGTTGCCTATAGCAACCAATCAGATTCTAGCTTTCATTTATTTAGTACCTTCTACAAAATGACAGCTAGAATCTGATTGGTTGCTATAGGCAACATCCCCACTTTTTCAAACCCGCAGCTTAGTAAATATACCCCTTAGTATTGATTTTCACGATTTCAGTATCACTGTTTTCTATAGAAACTGGTTTATCAGATCTACTGCAAAGCCAAAGACCACCTATTGCATGTACACAATCTGTCCCTTTGCACTCAGTAAGCATAGCCCATCTATGGTTTTCAAAATAAACTATTTGATTAAATGTATTCCAGAAGTGAAGGCAAAAATAAGCCAGAGGGGAATCTTCTATCAACCTTATAACAGGCATCCAAGGAGAATCTTATGCTAACTATACACTCATGTAGGTGGCCAAATTGGATCAACTGAGCGTTTGGTGCTCAATCTCTTCTTATGTTACTTGGTCCTGTTAGTGTGGTCAGAAAATACCTGCACATACGTGCTGATATCCGCCATCTTCCAACCACATTTACCAACATATTTAATAAGAATCCGGTTGATTTTGGCCTGGTTATTATCGTTTATTTGTTTCCTTTTGGGCAAAATACATTGCTGCATTTATTGCAGCAATCATGGCAAACATTACACTAGCAGAAAAGTAGATTGGTTACCATTCTCCTAGAAGAATTGGTTTAAAATAGATGCTGAATAAAAGAGACATGTCGGGCAATGGTAGTTCAGAGACAAAATATGTGAATGGTGTCATTTAAAAAATATGTTTCCTCATTTAAAAATAACGCTTTAATGTGTTTTATCCACTATTGGCATTACTTAAGGAGTTTCAGTACTTAGTGACCGATGTAAGCCCTTTCCCTTCTGTGAAAGAAGAATGGGAAATGCTTACAGTGTCAGTCGCTGACCCCTCAAGCTCTTTGTGGGATTAGGAGCCCCTGGAGCTCTAGTCTATCTTAACCATGGTTGGGGCATCTCTACTCGGTGACACGAATGGTATGGCTGCCACTCTAAGGGGAAAAAAATTCTCTTCCTCCATGTACATAATAGAGGAATGTGTGCGTGGTGGTGGTGGGTGGGGGATTGCGCTATGAACAAGCATGCAAGATGTGTTTTTAAGGCCTCTCTACTCATATGTCTCCTGCTGGAGGTTACATAGTAGTACCATGACACTTAACAATCTGTACATTATTAATATCTTGAAGAAAAGGTAAAGAACAATGAGCCTCACTATGGTTTCTATGTCAGTAAATCCTGAGTATTAGTGTGCCTAAGGTAGGCAAAATACATTGCAAGCTCCACTGGCAGAGGGACTGATGTGACAATACACATAGTCTATGCAGCTCTGCTTAATATATGGCTCAATCTGTAAGTGGGAGATAAATAGCAAAACCAAACTGATTAATAAACCTTTCACCTTAATACTCTTAAGGGCACCGATGGGTTGGAAAACATCTGATCCTACCCTGATAAACACATGTCAAGTAAGTTCTAATTACTGCTTTGCAAAGTCAAATATTTGTTGCAAGCAGAGGAATAATTGGCGATGGCAGTGGCGGGGATGATAGGAAGAGGATAGGAAGTGCATGGTGTTGTAGTGTATGCGGAACAGATGCCTACACGCCTTGGGGAAACAGCTTTCTTTTTACAAATCAGAGCTTTAAATTACAAGGTTTTTACCAAAGAGAACAGTTGTGGCAAGTCGTCTGCTCTCATTTGCGTAATGGTTTCTGTCACTGGTGATTAGACACAGGATGAAGTAAAAGAAATTTGACAATTAGGAATGAGGGATCATTAATCTGAATCTTCGTTAAGAGGATGGAAGTATTAGAGAATGAGAACACCAAAAATATTCAAAATAAACCAAAAAGAAAACGAAAACACATTTTTAGCAACAGACTCCAAAAGTACAAATTCCTAGTAAGATTTCCCTAAACTACGATAAAGGTGTTTGCCATACAAACTGCATAAAAGGAAGTGATGAAAGTTTCCCTAGACCATCATCCTCATCAGTTATTTGTAAAGTGTGACAAAACCGCAGCGACAGACAGAATGACAGATCAAACAATATACGAATATACATAAAAACAGAAGAAGTACATATGAGATTGGTGAATGAGCTGTGGATGTGTGACAGGGTAGAAATGAACCTGCTTGTGAGAGCTTACAGTCAGTATAACAGTAAGGGGTATAGTTATTAAACTGCAGGTTTTAAAAAGTGGAGATGTTGCCTATAGCAACCAATCAGATTCTAACTGACCTTTTGTAGAATGTACTAAATAAATGACAGCTAGAATATGATTGGTTGCTATAGGCAACATCTCCACTTTTTCACACCCGCAGTTTAGTAAATCTAGCCCTAAGGGGCATATTTAATTACGGCGAGAATTGAATATGTCCCTAAGAGTCTATACGTCTGTGTCAGTAACATAAGAGATTGTTTCATCTGAACCATAAAATACTAATACTCTAGTGCATGGTAAGGCTGCCAGCGATCTCTCCCTGTTATAGCACCAAGATGGTGGTTCCTACGTGGTCTGATACCTAATACCGTGGGGTGTCTGTACAGACCCGATTACATTAAATTGCAATATGTGCTACAAATGATACATTCAAAGGGGCAAAAGCCCACCTGAAATAACCAAGAACATACATGTAGGCTAAAATAAAGAAATATGGAAATGCTGCAATCAGGGCCTGATCAGCCAATAGGCTGACCAGGCTGCAGCCTGGGGCGCTGGAGCCAGGGGGGCGCAACGTCACTGAGATGTTTTTTTTTTTTTTCCTAAATGTGGCAAGCGGAGTCATCGGGACCGCCACTGGTCTAAAGGAGCGGTCCCGACTGTCACTATCACATGACAGGCAGTCTGGCTAGCTGCCTGTCAGTGTGGCCGTGGGCGCTTCTTACTCTGGTCACGTGAGATCAGGACTTCCACATCTCACGTGACCACCAGAGTAAGAAGCGCCCGCGGCCACACCGACAGGCAGCTAGCAGCGATCGCTGCCAGACTGCCTGTCATACCCAGCGTTGAAGAGAGGACTCCACAGCAGGTAAGTCCGTTCTAATGTCTCGGGGGGAGGGGCGGCAGATGGGCAGGTGAGGTGGCCGAAGGGGGCAGGTGGGCAGGTGAGGTGGCTGGGGGGGGGCGCTACGGCTGAAATAGCCTAGGGCAGCCGAAACCCTTAATCTGGCCCTGGCTGCAATATTGCTAAAGTATGTAGATATTTGAAAAAACAATTTCTCAGAATACAATTTGATCAAAATGTTGATGGCCCTCTACCACTTCACGGGGGTTCCTATGCTAAGGTTTTGAGAAGTCAATTTGCACATACCTTTAGCATTGGTATTCTTTGGCACACAGTAATAATATAACCAGAAACCTGACTATGTGCTGTGCTAATTAGAATACATGGCCAAATGTTCTACTGGTACCTGGATATATAACTGTGAGGACACCTTTGTCCAAGCACTGTTGTATTCACTCACGAATAACAAAGCCTTAGTGGAGGCTGACAAAAGCAGGACACAATCGCACCTTGTCTTTATTTTACAAATATAATGCATGAACTAAGATGTTTTGCAAGATTCTACATCCGCTTTATTATCCTCTGTTAATGTTTTGTGGAGTGAATGCAATACAACACATTTTTACTTACCCAAAATGCAACCAAAACTTTTATTCATTCTCTCACCATCTCCTGTCTAAACTTCCTCCTAGTTGCCATTCCCTTCACCAGGGCCGCAGAGAGAAATTTCGAGTATAGCCGGCAAAGGGGGAATGACCACACCAGGTTGGTGGCTCTTACTACTACACCGGCAAGCCAGGGCCCCCAGTCAGGCCTGGGCCCAGTACTTTGTACCTGGCCCACTCTTCTTAGAGCCCCTGCCCTTCACCTATCTATCCCTGCTTCAATCCATCCCAAATGGTTCCTTATATTTTCCAGATTTCAATTAAAATTGCCTACAAAGCTCGCAACAACACCACACATCCATACATCTCAAATCTCATCTTCAGGTCTACTTAGAGCTGCCTCTGGCCTGCACCTCACGTCGTCGCTAATAATCACCTCCAGGGGAGGGCTGGCAAATTTTAGCCCTGTGGGGAAGACTCGACTCAGCAACTTATTGGGAACATTTTAAAGGAAAAAAAATGCAGGTGGCCCAGTGAGCCAGCTCAAGATAGCCCACTAAGGGACCAGTCTCGGGGAGGAAGAAGATGCCCCCCTGCCCAGCCTGCTCCTGATCACCTCTCACCTACAAGCCTTCTCCCACCTGATCAGACTATCTCCTAGCAATTCAAATCTTTAAACGCTTTCTGTAAACCCACCTGTAGAGCCAACCCTAGTCTACTCACACTGGTATACTCTTACTGTTGTGCCAGTTTCCACCCTCGGTCACACTCGCTTCTCTTGTCTCAGCTGTGTTTTTTCCCAATAGATTGTAAGCTCTCTCATCAGCAGGGCCATCCCTACCCTTTGTTTCTATCTGCTTTTATCTTGTTTACCTTGTATATCCCTGTTCTATTTATGCTGTTTTCCTGAGTAGCAATGTGGCCCTTTTCAAATCATTGCTAGTAATAGTAATACTAATACTAGGGCCTCATATTTTTGACTGTTCCATGTGCCCCTGTTTTGGAGCAGCTCTGCATCAGATCCAAAATGCCGCTCTGTCTTTGTATTATTTCTTTATTGTTATCACATTAGTACTCGGATACACTTCATTATCTTTTTTAAATTAAGTTTGTTATATAAATAATTAATATAATTATGCAGGGAAGTAAAAAAAAAGCATTTAAAATAAAAGTTATTGTATATACTATTTTATTTTTTGTTCAAATATGTTTTAAACGGAAGGGCTGAATGGTCCTATACATGCACGTATTTGCTTTGCACCCATGATCTGGTCAGTTTGAGCTGCGTTTACTGTAGTTTTTTTAACTGATCTCTATGACAATCTCAATGTCAGTCCAGAACTTGTGCAACAAGCAGTGTTCTGCGTTCCGCGTTCGCGGTGCGCCAAATGTTCTGCAGCGTATATTGACATTCCATTCACTACAGAGATCGGTGATCACTATTGTAACAGTCATGTGAGCTGTGGTGAATGCACCAATGATGCACAGTAATATGGGACCAAAAGCAAATACTTTTTCTTTCAAATGTCTCTTAGAAGAAATAACAAATATTGCTGTTTATAAACAGATAAATACATCAGCAGTGTACACCTTATTTAGTACTTGATATCTGCTACCTTGTTTTCCTCCACAAAGGGGCACTAGACCTCCCCCTACATGCCACTTGCATATATACAGTCCTGTTTCCTTCATGCACAGTTCTGAGACAAGAACCTAGTATTATAAAAGTTGGAATATATTGTGCTAAAAGCATTTAAGTGAAATATAATGGTTATTTATTTCATTATGGTACATCATTTAGAATGTTTAAAAATATTTTAATACGGATATAAATGTATCTGAATTGAATTCTATTATTGAAACCATTATTTGTTGAAATATATTGATGGACACACAGCATCCTTTGGCAGGCAGCCAAATGGGAAATCTTGGGAATGTCATGTAAAGTGAACAATCCCCAAGGTGGCTTCTTGGCACCTAACGTTAATTCCCTGAAGCCCTGCACAGGAGAATTTGGGCTGCTGTTAAGATCCATATCTGCAACTAAGACCCGAGAAACTTGGCTCACTAGGAGACTTCTGATTGTCTCCTTACTCTTTATAGTACAAGGTGCTCAGTTCTTCTTTGCCGAATATAGGTTCAGCCATATACTGTCACTTTGAAATGCCTACGTAGTGAATCCTGTCTAATTTTTTGGCTGCCTTGGATACCGACTACTATTTTGACTGCTGACTGCCCTGATATAAGCCCTAAATACTGACTACTTCCTAGACCATAGTCCGCACTGACCCAGCTCTGGAACCAGACTACTCTACACGCTTCCTGATTGGACCATTATTGGATTCAGACCTTGCTGTGGGCATTGTCACATCGCCACACAGATTCTGCACCAGAACTGTGTGAGTACCCACATTGTCACTCGGTTCACTATACATCAGGGATAATTATGAGTGACAGTGACCTGGGTGGAAAGACTGCAAATATGATAGAGAGGAGACAAAATGGTGGCAGACACAACTCCATAAGTTTGCTCATAGCCTGTAAAGGATAAAAACCTAGTTGCTTGTGCTTTCCACTGTAATAGGCACAATTAGGCTAAGAAAATCTACAAGTTGATTTTTATTTTATTTCAAAGAAACCTATGGGACCTTTACATCAAAGATTGCAGTACACATGGAATATGACAATACTAAATATTATCGTTCAAATACAATGAATTCCAGAACTAAAGAAATAGACAATGGTGGGCAAAAATGAAATTTGTATGTCCATTCTAGAGCTCACAATATCGCCAAAATGATGTGGACGCCCCTTGTAATTAATGTGACATTTCAGTTACACCCATTGCTGACAGGTTCATAAAATCACGCATACATCTATGTAATCTTCATAGTCAAACACTAGCAATAGAATGGGTCATACTGAAGAGCTCAATGACGTTCAACATGGCGTTGGCATAGGATGCCACTTCTCCAACAAGTCACTTCATACATGTCTGCCCTGCTAGGACTGCCCCGGTCAGCTCTAATTGATTTTATTGTGAAGTGGAAACATTTAGGAGTGAGAGCAGCTCAGTTGTGAAGTAGTAGGCCAATAAGATTGCAGAGTGTAGACTGCAGAGTGCTTTACTCACTACTCTCACTACCATGTACATTAGTGCCACTGGAAGCAATGTTGGCACAAGAACTGTTTCTCTGGAGCTTCATGGATTGGGTTTCCATGGTTAAGCAGCCACACACAAGCCTCAGATCACCATGCGCATTACCAAACATCAACCGGAGTGGTGTAAAGCACACTGCCATTCAAGTCTACCGGATGCGTCTGGGTTCAAGGGATGCCAGGAGAAAGTTTCATGCCACAATGCGTACTGCCAACTGTAAAGTTTAGTGAAGCAGGAATAATGGTCTGGAGCTGTTTTTCATGGCTTCATGGTTTGGCCAGGGCCCCTTAGTTGGAGCTAAAGTATATAATGACATTATAGAGAATTGTGTGCTTCCAACACACAAATGATGTGAGTTGGAATGCAGACTGCAAGCCAGGACTTATCACTCAACCTCACTAATGTTCCTGTGGCTGAATGGATGTGACTCCCGGCAACCATGTTCCAAACTGTGGTGGAAAGCCCTCCCAGAAGAGTGGAGGCTGTTATAGCAGCAAAGTGGGACCAACTCCATATTAATGCCCATGGATTTGGAATGAGATGTTCAACAAGCACATATCGGCACCCACATAATTTTGTCCATATAATGTTTGTTATAGGCATCTAAACACATATATAGGATCTATTATCCAGAATGTTTTGGTGTAAGAGTTTTTCAGATAAGGTTCTTTTCTGTAATTTTAGGAACCAACAATACACGTTTGTTACCAATTTAAAAAGAGAAACTCCTAATTGCAAAGGTATCAGTGTGCTTTGTTATTGATCTTACTGGAGCTTCCTCAATATATTGAGGACCTAAATTCATTAGCAGCGAGTTGTTTCACTGGACCCCTGAACTATTACAATGTTCTTCCTTCTGCACTATGCTTGGCTGCGCAGTGACCTTTAAGCCGCAGAACAATTTCTTGTGTTAGCTTATATGAAGTGATAATCTGTATCTACCTGTTCTATTTTGGAAGGCACAATGAAGAATAGAGTGCTCTTAGATTGACCTTGCTCTGAGAATGTTCAGCACAACAGCCTAGAGTCCACACTGAAGGGACAGTCTTGATTTAATGCTGCTGTTTCTATTTTCTCCACTATACTACCAAGTCATAGTAAGAAGGAGGTTAATGTTGCAAAAACAGGGGCTCATTAACTCCTCCATTGTTTTCTCTACGTCTTTTACAATATTTATAGATCTTCATTTTCTCCTGTGGTTTTTTTTTTTTAGGTTGTTGTTTTGAAATAATGAGAGAGGGGTTCCCTCCTCCCTATCCCTTCCTTGTCCAAGAGCTACAATTAGCTTCTCATTAATAGAATCTTCAATTTTTAATGTCTCTCTCTGGACAACATGAAATTGAAGAGAGGTCATAGCAGAGCTGAGGGTGGGTCTAGGAGCACCACATTCCTTCCATTGTGTGGAGCAGGTGGATTTCTGATGTGTGATACCTATTTCCAGGTATACCAGCTGTGCATGGACTCTCTTATTTATGAGCCTTCAACGAGATGTCCACCTTGGTCACAAGTCCACTGGGTTAATCAAATACTTCTCACATGCAGTTACACTATAACTAAAGTGAATACAAGATAAAGTTATCGAGGGGTATTGTCGAAAGTGGCGTGATGATAAAATAACCTAACATAATAAAAATAGTATTAATAAACAAAAAAATCATTTATTTTGTTCATGTGTCAAAGTTGATGTTACAGTGTTTACTAATCTGAAATTCTGAGATTATTATTTAATTTTATATACACATATATACATACATTCTGTTATATGACAGTCTTATACCCTCGGTATATTTATAATAATCAGCTGCATGGTACCGCTTTAAATTGTCAGTTGTGCTCACATATTGGATATTGTGTAAGATCCACTTTTAACTACATAGTTTTAAATACAGTTGCTTGAAGTTAGTGTAATCCTTACGTTTCCCCTTATGTTGATCGATTGATAACATGTGAAATCTTAAACCCCACTCTAATCCTTCTTGCACTGTGTGTACATAACTTGGAATATTTAAAGCATTTCATACAAATGTAAACTGGGCACAATTCGACTTATATATGTGTGCAGCTAGTACATTGACAGCAGCATACATTGTACATTTGCGCACTCTAGCCATGACTATTTTCAGCAATGTTTATATCCTCTCAATAAATGGATTTGCAAATATCTACGGCGAAAATGACACTAGTGGCCCATCTCTTCTCTACAACATGTTTGTATCTTGTGCTTTGGGGACTGGGATTATTGTTCTTTCTATTTACATATTCAGTTCCCTTTCTCTGCTCTATCACATTCGCCCTCCCCCACATTCTACTCTCAAAGCTATTAATCATTTTGACAGGTTCAGATATGGCCTTTATTTTCTTGAGGCAACCAAGAAATGTCTACCAGCACCTTTTTGACATCCTCGTGTTCTTTCACCAATCACCCTGCCTTCTACCAAAGTGACACCGCGATGAAGAGGGAGCTGGTAGCACCGGCAGCCAGTGTGCAAGCAGCTCAATGGCATCCTGTCCTATTTACCATTCACTCCTTTGCTGTTTTAAATCCGTTCTTCCACTCAAACTTTAACCTATCGTTTCTAAATTCTTATTCTGTAGAAGCATTGCACTGTATGGATAAAACATACCCATTTTAGGAACACTGCCCCTTTGGAATCAGAATGCATTGGTCTGCATTACACTCGGGGACACTGTTTTAAAATATTGGTTCACTTGCAATATATTTATTCATTGTAATTTAGGCTATATTGAAAATGTAACTATATATATATATATATATATATATATATATATATATATATATATATATATATATAAATATATATATAAATATGTATATATATATAAAAATATGTGCATGTATATATATATATATATATATATATATATATATATATATACATACATAATACATATTAAATGTGCTTGTTAAAAAATACAATAAACATTAAGTTCTAAGAGAAACAATCCTCATATTACAATATAGACTATTATAACAAACATATTTCTCAGATATTAATATATTCAATAATTTGCTACTAAACACTTTCAAGTACTATTTAGATACTGAAATGGCAAGATCAATTTTGGACTTTGGTACATTTAAAAAAAATCTTCAAAACAGCTATTTTGGAACAACACTGCAATTAAATAGTAATTCTATGCAGTGCCGGATTAAGGGAATGGAGGCCCCTGGGCTAAGGGGGCCTCCATTCCCCCATGAGGGCCCCCCCCCCCCCGTGATCCGAGCTGCCTGCCCCCCCGGCACTTACCTCCTTCTCCGCTCTTTACTGAGGAGATCTCATGAGAGTGAGACTCACGAGATCTCCTCAGTAAGGAGACTACAGCGCGCCGGAGAAGGACCGCAGGGAAAGTCCTCAGCAGCACTGATCGCGCCGGGGGCGCCCCGCCCCGACCGATCAATACTGCTGCTGAGCACTTTCAAGGGCCCCCTGGATGCCATAGGCCCCTGGGCTGTAGCCCAGTTAGCCCTAGGGTTAATCCGGCCCTGATTCTATGTTACTTTTTATCTCACCTATCTGTATATTAATAAAAGAATAATAATAATAATTATAATAATAAAAAATAAGATAGAAACGACAAATAAATTAATACAATTATTTGGTTGTCTGCCCAATGTGTATTTCTGTTATTTATGTTTTATTATGTAGTAATATCTGATAACCAGCATACAATGTAGATCTATCTAATGACCAGTACACAGTACAGAGTGCCATGTGTGGCAATGAGAAAACCGCTACTGCCGCCCACTGCATGCTGGGTACATTCGTTAGCGCTTTTATTGGTTGCATTAGAACTCAGGAAGTGATTTGTCCCACAGACACATGCTGATAGAATGATCACATTGTGGCAGTGGTTTGAGCGGATTTTCAGTGTGGCCTATTTTTATCACAATGTTTAAAAGGGGAATGTGGGAAGTTATGATGCATTTCTCAGTTATCTCCTTCCGCAGGCCTGAACTTGGTACAAGGTGATGGGCTGGGACAGCAGGAAAATGTGCTGAAGACTGCGTTACATGAATGTTTTGTACATATCTATGTGGCATAAGTGTACTAGGGGTATAGGGTATAGGGTACTAGTGGCATGAATCCACTAATGTTACTATGGCTTATTATTTGTATTAATCATGAATATTATTTTTATTTTAACTGCTCATCAACACAACCACATACACTTACATACAAATAACACATCTCAAGGATAATGATACTTCTATCAGGAAAGACTGCACATAAATGCAGAGCTTTATTTAACATATATATTCTCCTTAATATATTCATTTTCAATAACTATCTTACACATAATATAAAACAGTTTATCATAGATGGTACAATAAATGATAAAGTTTCCTGTTCTCTGAATTCTTTGCCTGTAATATACAGTAGATGTGTATAAGTACCTCCCTTATGTATGCATGTGTGTATGTATGCGCAGGGGAACCAAGAGGGAGGCGGGGTCGGGTACAAGTAATTACATCAGCTAGTTAATTTTTTTTTTTTTAAATTAGTTAACATCGGATACGCCCCCCATCACTATGTGACCACACCCCTTATCCTCCTATGTGGGGGTGGGGCAGAAAGTTGCTGTACCGGAGCCCCAAATTCCTCTTGGTGACTCTGTGTGTGCATATCCCAGATTTCATTACACTTCCCATTACAACACTCATTATTATGCACAGTACTAACAGCTACTCTCATTATTCACAACACTCTTATAACATACTCTTGTATTAACATATATTTACCTAATTCTCCTATATTACCTCATATGCATCATATGCTTCTATATTACTATATATGCACCACATACTCTTATATTACCAAATATCTCACCTCTTTGTCTGTTTTACCCAGTTTGTTTATGTGGGAAGTTATGGTGATTGTCCCAATTGTAAAGCGCTATGGAATATGTTGGCGCTATATAAATAAATGTTGATGATGATGATGATGATGGTGCATCATATACTCCCTGCTACCTCCACCTTCGGAATATATCTAAGATACGTCCCTTTCTCACCACGGAAGCCACGAAAACCCTTGTTCACTCGCTTGTTATCTCTCGCCTTGACTACTGTAACCTACTTCTCTCAGGCCTACCTGATTCTCGCCTTGTCCCTCTTAAGTCTATCCTCAATGCTGCTGCCCACCTCATTTTTCTCTCCAGCCGCTCTGTATCTGCAGTCTCCTTCCAACAGTCACTACATTGGCTCTCCATGCCCTACAGAATTAAATTTAAACTCCTCACCCTCACCTTTAAAGCCCTTAGTCAATCTTCCCCTCCCTACATCTCCAATCTTATCTCTACCTACACTCCTACCCGCCCCCTCCGCTCTGCCTGTGACCGCCGCCTCACTACTTCACTGATCACCTCCTCTCACTCTCGTTTTCAGGACTTTGCCCGGGCTGCTCCCCTGCTGTGGAACGAGCTTCCACGTTCCATCAGGTTAGCATCTACTCTCAAAGGCTTCAAGCGTGCCCTTAGGACTCATTTCTTTATTCAAGTCTATCAGTCCTCCTCCTAACTTCCTTGTCCTGGCTCTCTCCCCCAGTTAGTACCACCCTATTTGTGTCTCCCCCTTCCCTTTAGGATGTAAGCTCTCATGAGCAGGGCCCTCTTTCCTTGTGTGCTCCTTCTACTGTTCCTTCACCCTCTGTACCTATTGGCCTGCCTCCCTAGCCCTGTTTTCCCTGTTTTCTTAAGTTTTGGCCTTCTCACTGATTTCTATCGTCCCTTTCACTATCTCTCCCAGATATAATCTGATTTGCTTTACCCTGTCAACTGTGTTTGTATATATTTTTGTGTCATGTTGTGTCTTGGTTCTGTTTTCTGTATATGTAATGCTCGGCGCTGCGGACCCTTTGTGGCGCCTTATAAGTCAAAGATAATAAAAATAATAATAATAACAATAATAATAATATATTACCATATATGCACCACATACTCCTATATTATATGTATCTCACAAACTCCCATATTAACTCATATATCACAGACTATATACTCACATCACAAACACCATAGACTAAAATACAAACTTCCATATTAACTCATATATCACAAACTATATACTCACATCACAAACACCATAGACTATATACTATCTCACAGCACAAACTCCAATATATTCTCGTATATGCATAACACCATAGACTCCTACAATGTCCCCATGAAATTCTATAATATCCCCATACTAAACACATACTGTCTTCCATTGCAGCCATATAGCAACCTCTTGCAGCATTTAACCCATATGCAGCCTTAATATCCCCATAGCAGGTAAGTGGGTGAGGGGGGAGTAGGTTATGAGGAAATAGGTAATGCTTGCTACCTCCTGGACAAAATGGTGGAAGAGCTATAGAGGGGGAAAAGCCCGGGCTGTAAAAGAGCCAGGGTCGGAGTAACCATAATTTTTTGTGTCCATATGTGCGTGCCACAAATGGACACACACACAAGGATGCTGTTACGTCCGTTGTATCGTATAAAATAAAGATTCTCCAATGCGATTACTGTGGTTCCAAAGCACATAGGTTTTATTTGCAATAGTATAACAAGACAAAGTTTGGTATGCATACACATGCACCTGTTAGCACTAACACAAGCTTCAATCAGAACGCTCTCGTTTCCAAAGCCAGAGGTGAACAATTTATACACAGTACAATTGTAAAAAGCAGTGACACCACAGACATACACAGTTACAGTATTAAGGTCTTCATTCATAGGTTGAAGGGTCTTGACCTCCCAAGAACTCGAAGTGGCATTGGTGGATTCCTCAGCTCATTGTTCCTTGAGATTGCCAGGTGTCCTTCTTCAGATTCCCACCTCCAGACCTGTATAAACTAATTTTTATGATCTCTGTGAACTGGTTATTTGGTGTATGGAAAAGTAACATTGTTTATAACTAGTATTCGCAGGGTTCGAACGCTACATAAGTAACACTGGCAACGTCTCATTGCGAACAGAATGAGACCAAACTCTGTGTAATTAATTTGTTGGAAACATTACTTAGCTTTTTTCACTACACTATATTTTATATGAACTAAAATAAATAGATTAAACTTATTTGAATGTTATTTGCTAAAATAATTATTCGATTGCGTACTAATCGCATTACAACCAATATTAGTGTAAAAAAAACATTGATTACCACTTTCTTCCAATTATTAAACTTCAACAATGCATACAGAACATCAGTGCGCATACGCTAATGTCTGTATGGTGTATGTGTTGGCATATAGGAGCGCTTTGCTCCGTCTCCCTGTCCGTTGCTATGGTTACCGCTGTAATCCTCGGTGGTCTAGGAGGAAACTGGACGTGGGGGCAGGAAGCCTGTGTCCGATTTGCACTGCTGTGTATGCCCAGACCCCGATAACCGGAACTTCGGCTTTTGCACCTTTACTTCCATACCAGACATTGCAGAGACAAGTTGTGGTATAGAGAGTTACCGGAGGCTCCCCACTGCATATCTATATAAGTGAGAGAGTCTGAGTACCACAATACACTACTGCACTGATGTGCAGATAGAGAGTGCATTACAACAGCCCTCATCTGTATATACAAGTGTATAAGTGTATACTCCATGACACTGCATATAATCTGTATTGGCTGAACTACTGCTGCACTACAAGCAACTGTGTGTTGCTGCATTTATTCATCTGTTGTTATCATCTTTAATAAACAGCAACCTGTTTAAGAAACAAAAGCTTAACATCCACATTAACACCGCTGACACCTTTAGTAACATCAGAAGGTATAACCAACAGCATGCACATGCATATCTCATGTGCATACATACTCTGTACTCTGTGGACAGTATGCACATGCATCTCTCATGTGCATACATACTCTGTACTCTGTGGACAGTATGCACATGCATATCTCATGTGCATACATACTCTGTACTCTGTGGACAGTATGCACATGTATATCTCATGTGCATACATACTCTGTACTCTGTGGACAGTATGCACATGCATATCTCATGTGCATACATACTCTGTACTCTGTGGACAGTATGCACATGTATATCTCATGTGCATACATACTCTGTGGACAGTATGCACATGTATATCTCATGTGCATACATACTCTGTGGACAGTATGCACATGCATATCTCATGTGCATACATACTCTGTACTCTGTGGACAGTATGCACATGTATATCTCATGTGCATACAAACTCTGTACTCTGTGGACAGTATGCACATGCATATCTCATGTGCATACATACTCTGTACTCTGTGGACAGTATGCACATGTATATCTCATGTGCATACATACTCTGTACTCTGTGGACAGTATGCACATGCATATCTCATGTGCATACATACTCTGTGGACAGTATGCACATGCATATCTCATGTGCATACATACTCTGTACTCTGTGGACAGTATGCACATGCATATCTCATGTGCATACATACTCTGTACTCTGTGGACAGTATGCACATGTATATCTCATGTACATACATATTCTATACTCTGTGGACAGTATGCACATGTATATCTCATGTGCATACATACTCTGTACTCTGGACAGTATGCACATGTATATCTCATGTGCATACATACTCTGTACTCTGTGGACATCCATCAGCACCTGCAACTTACTGAGGCGCTATTGTGTAGAATACCCTCAACCTCCCTGTGATGCCATCATTACAAACCAAAAAAAAATTTACAGCAAACAATTCAATATTTAAGGGGCAACTTGGAATTGAATGTCAAAGTTTCCCATTCACGTATTTTCTTTGACGTGCTGCTGTGCCATGTGTTTGATGTTAACTTGAAACCAGGGGTCATGCTGTGTGAAGTAAAGGATTGCTGTGCAATGATGGCATCACGCAATGATGTCTGTATTTTGATTTACAACATATCTCTAAAGATCTGTTCAACCTTGAATCTAGTAGTGTATAGATGCCTCTGGAGCAAAAATATCCGACACTTATTGTCATCACCTCAAAACTGCACCCGTCTTGTGTAGGCACAGAATTTACTTTTGATAAGGAAAGAATTTCAAAAATACATGTTGCCCAAAATAAGATGCACCTCAAAGGGGGCGTGCTTTATTTGCTTCTGCATTGCATGCTGTCCCAAGGGGCTGCAACTGTTAAATGAAAGTGCAAGCTGTGTGCATGTGCAGTGCCACTAGTTTTACCAGGGGCTGATTATCCAATAGGCTGACTAGGCTGCAGCCTAGGGCGCTAGGCTTTAGGGGCTGCAAAACTGTAGCAGGGAGAGGTATAAGCTGAAATTAATTTTAAAATTTAAGTGATTAGTTGTTCTCCAAAGTAAAAAGAAAACATAAAAGAAAAGTGTAGTAAGATTTTAATCATGACGTATTCCCCTGGTAAAGGCTGAAGAGAATGAGTCATCATTGAGTGGGCACTTGAGTATAAGCAAATAGGAGAGACAAGGATGGCAACATGCGCTGGCCTGATAGCTCCCTCCACCTTCACATCTTCACCCTCACCTACCGCATATTGTCCTGGTGTGGAAGGTGAGGGGGTGCTACACTCTTATTAGCATAGGGTCAGCTTGAACCCTTAATCAGGTCCTGGCTGTAACTTCAAATTTTAGCACCTTGGGGTGAGAAACAAAAATGCCACCTCCTAGCCCTCAGTTTTAACCAAATGAACCTAAAATATTCATAAACTGCGCCCCCTTCAGTGTTGCACCCTGGACGGTGCAACACCCCTATCACACAGCCCTAGTTACGGCCCTGAGTTTTACGCTGGACACATATTTACTCGTACTCTAAGCCACAAGCTTTAAGTGAAAAAATAAATAAATATGATGCATGGCAGACAAACCTGCAGCATATTCTACAGCTCACTATCCCTCATATATCCATGCCAAGCATAATTCCTATCACATATCGTTCCATACTCACCTTATACTGTGCATCTCCACAGGGCTGCCACCAGAATTTATGGGGCCCAGTACAAATGTAGCAGGCAGGGCCCCCTCCTACATTTGCCAGCCCCCCCATTCTCTATAGTCACCCCCATCCCCGGTTCCATCTAACCCCTGCAGTAGTTTACTTACCTCTCTGTGTCTTCTTGCTGTCTCCTTTTGGCTCCTCTCTATTGACAGCGCTGTGATGTTATTAATAACATGATCTTACTCTGTCCGGGAATCAGGCACCTGGGGTCTGGGACTGGGGCAAATGGTGCCAGCAGACATCTAGGGAGTGGAGGCAGACATGCTTCCTACAAGGAGGCCTGCTGTCACATCCTTAATTACACACAGAGGTCTTTCCCCACACCACCTCCCACATCTAAGGTGCAGCTGTTGCATAGAAATGACACTCGATACCTCCCTTAATTCACTGCGGATGCCTCCTCACCTAATAAATTTGTTTGGGCTCTGGGCTGGTGGGGCCCCACTCTGCTGCTGGGCCCAATACCGCTGCACTCCCTGTACCCCCCTGATGGCTGCCCTGTATCTCCATGCCTAACATATACTACCCCATGGCAACCACATGCCCCAATCCAAACTTAGTATACTGCCCCCATGTTCAATATATATAGCCCCATATCCATCTACAGTGGCACTGTGTGAGACAGGGGCGGATCTAGACCTTTGTCCTACCCCGGGCGATTTTAGGGGGGGAGGGATTTAGGCCCCGCCCCCTTTCTGATGTCTAAGGCTGCCGACAGCTGCACAGTATGTGAAGGTCCGTTCAGCAGTGGCAGTGTGCTGTCCTGCTGCTCTGATTGTGTTTAAAACACAATCAGAGCAGCCGGGCAGCACACTGCCACTGCTGAACGGACCTGCACAGTGAGCAGCTGTCGGCAGCAAGCCCCTGGTAGGGGGGGGGGGGGGGGCGATTGCCCCGATCGCCCCCCCCCCTGGATCCGCCACTGGTGTGAGATGGTAAGCATGGTACATTTAAACATATGTGGTGTGGTGAGGGTTGAGACATCAGGCGTTGTGTTTAAGGAGGAGGTGAGGATGTGGCCAGTTTGAAGACTTTGGACCGTAGTTTTCTTGAAGTTTGAGTGGCAGAAATTTTCCAGCATTCTGCTCCGAATTAGGTTAGGACATGGAAAACATTCCTTACTTCTTTCCAGCTCTCATAAGCTGGTCACACAAATCACAAGCCGCTTGCTCAACACAGTCACCCAATTGCTGATCTTGAAGCTGTTTGGTCACACATGTGTAAACCAAATTGTGGTTCCCCAGGTGTCTGCGAGCCAGGCTGAGCCCTCGGATATTAGACAACTCTTTTCTCCCTCCACTTGTGGGCTGGCTGATGACCTCACTCCTGCGCTGATAGAAATATAATAATAATACAAGGATGAATAGCACAGAATCTCTGCTTGATGGTATAATATACATGGTTGCTTGATCAAAATTGGAAGCACAGAAGGAGGCCATAAAGATAAAGCAATTTAGTAAATGTACAAGACAATGAATTACAATATAAAAGTGGACAATATAAATGATAGAAGGGCAATATGGAAATTATGTAGACTCCTTTGACATTTAACCATCTAGAAAAAGTGCTAAAATGAATAAACAGCACAAAACAAAATCAAAACGTTCATCACATTATTTAGATGGCAAATTAAAAAAAATATGTTTTAAGATTGAAGTCTTTTAATGATCTTGTCATGCTCTTAACCATGAATGAGCTGGTGTTAGGCAGTGGGCATAGGTGTGAGGTGTACAATTACTCATTTAGGACATAATAAATCATAGTCGGCTTCAGTAGAACATAAAAGGCTTGACGGCTGATATCCTTACCTCCATTAACCTCTTAACACTTATTTAACCTCTTTGAATAATTGACACAAGACATGAATGTGGCAAAATTAAAAGGAGTTTATTTTTCAAACATGGTGGTGGAGAAAAAGAGCAGTTAGTACGACATCCGCCAGGCAACCAGGATGTCCCAGCATTAACCATGGGACATCCACAAACAGGGGGACAACCAAAACACACCCCTGGCACACATATCTACCTTAACAGGACCATCCGTCCCGGGCACTAAAGAACCAGCAACCCTACTGGACTAAAAGGAACGCAACCACAAGCCAACCCATGGACCGAGACTATAGCCGATTCAATCCAACTGAGGTTGGTTTAACATGCCCACTACCATAATGTGTGCCCCAACCACTGGCCATTGACTGCACTGCGTTTTCAGGCAACACACCATCCAGGATCTCCACCAGCAACCCAGACATACCAGGAACTGGCCACCATTACCATAGTACAGCCTGACCATCCATAACAGGCACCTGAGTTCAGCCAACCAGAGAGGGTGGGCAACGTCCTGAACTCCAGAGAATGCTTTACTCTCCGCTCATCCCACTTATAGACTATGCCTGGCCCTCCCATGTGACATCAGATGAGCATATTCTATCCTAGTTAAACATTTGGTCCCAGAGTGCCAACTACAGATTAGTGATCCAGCCTCAGATTTTAATTTCCTTCAAGCTTATTTCAGCTCTCAGTTCTTATTCTCTAAATATGACCCAAAGCTTGCGTTATTGCATAATAGCAGAACCTTTTTATTTGTTGTCAAATATGAATGTAAATGACATACATAATCTCCAAACATCCTATGGGAACTAAGTGTGTGTGTGTGCCCCCATAAAAGGTTGGGGACATATCAAGTCTCTAGGGGTGTGCCTATGACTTTAGTAGCGCTAGACCATCCTCAAGCATCCTGCCATCTACTAAAATAACCCTGGATATGGCACTCGCACCTACTGCTGGTGTGTGCGGCACCTGGCCCGGCAGTGACTGGAAAATACATTCTGACAGTTCCGTGCTATCGGGACAACATCCGGGACAGCAGGATAGTCCCTTCAAATCAGGACTGTCCCATCAGGAGCGGAACAATTGAGAGATATGGATATATATTTTTGCATTTAATAAGTGCATAGCTGTAATTATGGCACTGCACATTATGTAATCTAAATTTATACTAAACTAAAGCAAATAAGTGACAAACTAAAAGCAGAAGTTACCTATCATGCAATAATAATAGTACAGCTTGAATAAATGCCTAATTGCCATGCACAGTTGACACTCACCATTCTGGAGTATATCAACTGTGAAGCCGTGGTCAGACATCTCTGACTTATACTTCCTCCTATAAAGCCTCAGGCAATATTTAAATTAACTGTAGGCGTGAACCATCCTGTGGGTTGAAAATCCTGTGACATGGTCCATCTGTGCATATTTGAAAATTCATGATTTTTTTTTGAGACTGAAATGCGCATTTGCTGTTAAAATGTAACTGACTGCATTTGGACTTTTCTGTTAATTAATTATATTCACATCTTTACTGCTCATTTAATACACCATTTGCGATTGTACAACTCTTGAAGTATGGGGACTTGGGATTGTCTTTGGTCAATGGTTAAAAACATAGTAGTCTACTCTCCCGGGGGTAAAAATAAATCAAGCTACAGGTTTGAAAAAGTGGAGCTGTTGCCTATAGCAACCAATCAGATTCTAGCTGTCATTTTGTAGAATGTACTAAATAAATGATAACTAGAATCTGATTGCTTGCTATAGGCGACATCTCCACTTTTTCAAACCTACAGCTTGATAAATTTACCCCCCCCCCCCCCGGAATGTCTGGGAGATGCCTCCCAGACTATCGGGAGAGCAGGGAAACCTCCCGCATTGTGCACCTCTTTGGTGGTGGAGTGGATGGGGGCGGGGTGAAATACGTCATCATGGCCCCGCCCCATGTTGTGATAGGCCGATATTGATACAGTTTGACAGGGCTGGGGCCTAACGATGTGGGCCTCGTGGCCACACCCCCATGACGGAGCCCCCTCCTGAAGATCATACTGCCAAAGTTGGCAAGCATGGTTAAAAGTTTCCATCACAGTGCTCATTCCCACTCTGGTTTTGACTGTACTTTACAAGTGGTTTACCATTTCTGTATCTGCCTGTAGCAGCTGCTACCGCAGCAATTGTGGCAGTGGTGTGTACTTTAGTGTGAAAGAGTGAAGGGGTCAATGATCCCTGGATTATGGTGCCTTTTACAAGTCAAAGACATGCTGACACACTGCTTATAAAGTGCAGTTAAAATCCTAGTTGAACAAGCCCTTACAATTAAAATACAGTGCTTTACTTGTGCATAATAATACATTTCAACTGAGAAAATGGTATCTGCAGTAAACCGTCAATTAGGGGCAACTGTGTACTGAACGCTTGAGACAGCATTTTCCACCACTATTAAATAATAAACAAATGACCTAGAACTCCTCCAAGCATTTGTAAAATCTATGCGTTTCCCACTAAGGGGTATATTTACTAAACTGCGGGTTTGAAAAGTGGAGATATTGCCTATAGAAACAAATCAGATTCTAGTTATCATCTATTTAGTACATTCTACAAAATGACAGCTAGAATCTGATTGGTTGCTATAGGCAACATCTCCACTTTTCAAACCCGCAGTTTAGTAAATACACCCTTAAAGCTTTTTTGGTGGGCCATAGTGGGAACACACATAAGACTTATTCAATTGACATTTTGGAAATGAAAGCTGACTGTATGCTGTGGGTTACAGCACATTTATGTAAAGTGTATCATAGAATTAAATAAGTGCTTAAATTAGTGTTCCTTTTAATTTAGCTCTTACTTGTAAATTTTTTTTGCAGGATGTCATTTTAGCTTCACTCTGCGTCATGATGTTAGCGGAAATGGTTAAAACGTCATACAAAATAATACCAATAACAATAAAATAGGCTTTTCTTACATTTGAACAGATGCTATAACATCCTGTCACAAGCAGTCTTCTTATGTCAGAAACGCTCAGCTCAAATGAATGGAAACATCAATAGATTTGTCCAGGGTCACAGTATCTCTTATGAGACTACAGCTTCACAAGCTTCGAATAGCAGGCTGACAAAATGACGATCATTCCTATACTGTTTATTAAAATAAAGGCAAGTGCTTTTGTTTTCATCCCTTATCACCAAAATTATTCCCCATCAAAAGTGATTAATGACAGATGTTTGTAAACCATATGGATACTTGCATGAGAAAAAGGAAAGAAGACATAGAAGGTAATCGAAAAAATATAGCACTGATTTCCCACCCAATTTTGGAATATAAATTTATCCCGGAGACTGGATGGATAGTGAAACAGAAATCTCCTGTTGTCCTTTTGGGAACAAAGAGTGTGAAGCATTTTCAGAGTTGTTGGTAATGAATAATTTTGCAAGGTGTAAAAATGAGGGAACATTTTCGCTCTTTCAATATTTTTTTTTTGTAAAGTCACCTAATTAATCAGAAATGACAGCTTTTACTCTCCCAGATGTGTCTGCCAGGAAGGTTTCAGTTTTATTAATTGATTTCAGTTTTCTAGTGGTCGTACACAACGTGTTATTGTAATGTATGTTTATGATCAGACATGTTCCGCACTGGTGAGAGATTCATTACATGTCTGCTTTGGATCAGCTCAGCGTAAGTGGTGATGGGGCAAAAGCACTTTAAACAAGGGCAAAGTGGCAGTCCGTGTATATATGAATATTGAGAGCCACCATTTAAATATTGAATACAGTATTTTCTATTTTATCAGACTTCCAACCTTAACAGAATAAAAATGGTATCTTCACAATTACACTTGTAACAGAAAAGTTATCTGAAAACATCCCACTTCTGCCATATTGCGGGCGAAGTTGAATTAGGCACACGAGTGCACCTACTTTTACACCAACGTGCAAGAATGAAATTTTATTTTATGGGATGAGATTATTTAATTAGAATTTATTTAAATGAGATAAAGTGGTGAGACAGCATATTTAGGGGATATTTCCCTGTTTTGTGCCTTTTCTCCCTGAAAATAGTACTTGATTTTTCCACCATCCCTGACGGTGATCTTCCCATTAAATGTACCCACATTTCGAACCTCCTAGTTGCACTTCTGTAATAAAGCTGTCAAACACAAGTAACAGATGTAATAAACTCACTCTCATGATTAATTTAAGACATAAATAAGGCTAAACAGAGCAGTGTTCTAGGACAAAAATTGAAGAGTTTAAATGACTAAAGGGTGCACTCCTAAAATGTTACTATGTTAGATCACTCTTTCCACCATGCGCATTGTAAGGTGTATCTGCAAAGCTAGGGGCTGATTTTCTGGGGTCAGTACAAGGACCCAGGAGGAGTGTGTACCTCGAGATGTGCTACATAATCAAATGAGCAAATAAAGATGTAAGGCTGGTCCACTTTTTTGCCCTTCATAAATGATCAAATGTTTATGTTTTGTATAATTTAATATGTGATGTAACACAACTGAACAAAGTGATTTTGCCATCGTACTGTTAAATGTAATAAGATTTTGCAAAAATATGTCTGTGCTTCTGAAGAGAGTGTGAAAAAGTTATGTTTCATAAGTACAGTAATTGCCTCCTAGGGTTTGTACACGCGAGGGCTTGCTATGTGCCCGCTGTATGTTCTACCAAGCTGCACGCATGATAGTTAGAACCAGCGGTGAAACTAATGCCATTGCAGGGGCGCAGCAACTAAGAGGCCCGGAGAAGTGCCAGGGCCTACGGCTGCCAAACTCTGTACAATAGCGATATTTCCTGCCTAGGGCTGTGAGAGGAATGATTGCATCAACGGGCTCCCCTTCCAATTTTGCTATAGGTCCCAGTTATGTAGTGTTCCGCCCCTGGCTAGAACAGTTGATACAATAAGGAGACATTAAGAACCATTAAAACCATTAATACATGAACTGACATTATATAATGGGACACATATAATAAATCACTCATGATTTATTTAAGGCATAAATGTAGCTAAACTTAGCAATATTTTAAGTTGGACCTGCAAAGCCAAACACAGATCAACAAAAATGAACACAGAGTGATTTTCTGAGATCAGTTCTCATTAATGTAGGCGTTATGTATGTGCAAGGCAGACAGACACATTTGTGTACAGCTTTTCATTTTTGCGCTCCTGCATGTTTTACTCTTACATAAATTACCGTTGCGATGTTTACTATAATGACAATGATTGATATCTTAACAGCCATTCAAGCTATTGTGAATGCTGCTGTGGTGGAACGCACAATGGTCACGTGGCCATCGACAGTTTATACAAACTCTTAAAAAAACTTGCATTACAAATTAAAAATAAACATGTTAAAAAAATAAAAAGATATAGTGCATAAATATGCATAATGTATATGAACAGTGCACTGTTCTTCATATTTCTTATAAGGATAGTAAACTAACAATCAGCACAGGCAATTGGAGATAAAAGGCCTGCGCTGCGTGTAAGTTACTAGTGGGAAACAGTAGAAAGCATCATGTGCTCTTACTGGTTGATATTATTGGACAGGTGAGCTTGGTGCTTCTAACCAGTTAGAGTGTTGGCTGCTAACTATGAATTGTTAATGAAGCTCCTGGCTCTACCCCAACTGGTAAACAGCACCTGGGACTCTAATTGACTTATAGGGCCAGACATCTACTTGTAAAAGTGGACTTGAATGGAATGCTGGAATCCCCTGCACACGAAACCCATCAGCATTTGAAATTTGACCTAGGACATGACTCACCTCAACTATAAATCTGTCCTCACAATTTAAATTTACCTCCTCCTCCAATGCAACATAATTTTTGCCTAGGTGCAAAGTTACTCCTTTTTTTTTGCTTTCCTTTCCTTAATGAATAAGGCCCTATATGTTTACCTATTTATACTTTTGCGTTAAACAATATTTCCAGGACTTCAACGTAATAAGAAGCGTCACACACAAAAGTGACTCATATAGTAAAGATAGTTCTGGCGTTCCCTCGGAAGGGATTCATTTAAGCCATAAATAAGCAGAATTTTAGAAAAATATAAAAATCAAACTCCATGAGAGTGGAAGTAGATTGGACTTTGATTTCATGCTTTTACTGTTTTCACCATGCACATTTTCCAGAGTGTGAACTAACCTACAAATAGATGCACCAATTGATTTTATGGCAGTGTTTCCAAAGAACAGGAAGTACTTCAAATGCACTAGGTGGAAAAGTAGGCATAAGTGCAGCCTTTATTCTTGTGGTCTGTAAATGAGACTTTGGATGTCAGCAGCCCATTACCCAAACTCTGGTAGTGCCAAGCTCCACAACCGCAGAGCATCACCCAGCAGGTAGCCTTAAAATTATATCTTTAACTCACATTTGCTATCTTTTGCATTCTCCAGTAGATCCCAAATCGCTCCGTCCGGGATGCCTGGGAGTGGATGCTCTTCCAGGAGTCTGGGAGGACTCCCTGAAATTTGGGAGGCTCCTGGGCATTCGAAAAATGTAGGCAAGTATGATCCAACCTTGTGGATATACAAATGGGTAGTCACTAGGCTTCCAGCAAGCTGAAAATATTCAAAGATGGGTAATCCTCCTGAGCTGCTCCTGAATGTTCTTTCTATTAATGATATCTGGGTCAAAAATGGAGGGGGGAAGGATCTGTGACAAATGACCAACATGATGCAAGTCAATAAGTTAATCCCCCTATGAATAGACACATTTATCCACTCACAACACAACCGAAGAAAACCCCACCAACAAGCATCAAACTTATGTCTCTGTATATGTACCTAAAAAAATAAAATAAAAGCCTGTTGCATGTGGGCAATTGGATGATCCTGTGCTCTTTTATATGCAATATTTTATATGACCAGAAATTGTTTTTTATCTTACCACGCAAGTCCCCACGTCACAATTGCGTTTGATAGATTCATAAATACTAGTCTGGAAATAAAACACACACATCTCTTCTTGAATCGCATGCACTGGTAACATGTAAATAAATCAGCATGTCAGTAGAACAAGGACAACCCACAGCCGATGTATTGGTGTGCTAAAGTGATACAGCCAATTAATTAGCATCTGCATGCGCCCAGTAGAAAGGTTGTACAGCTCAAGCACTGTATGATGCTTAAAGACTGGAACTTGTATGTCACATGCAGGGAAAACTCCTGGGTGTTTTACTATGTGTAAACAAGCCACTGCCTCCCAGCTGAGTGCAGTCTTTAGCTGACCTGCTTTATTGCATTGCTGTGGTGTATTACCCTGGAGAGGCTGGGGTCATAGGCACATTGTTCCAGTTGGACGTCCTTTAAAAAGGATATTGATTTTGTGTCCCTGATCATCGTTGCAAAGTTTAAGAAGTGAATGTGAGATCCAGTTTTGCCTCCAGCACCTGGCTGCCAGACAAAGAGCCATACATTTAAGCATGACACTACTTATAAGCACATTACCATTATAAGAAATTACATTACCTAAATCATCTTTTTTATCAACAGACTAACAAAGATAGATACTTTTCAGCACAGTCTCTTAACCTTTTTTCAGATGGGACCCAGAGTAAGTGTAGGACACAGGTTTGTAACCCATGATGAATGGGTTATAGTGCTATGATCTTACTGTTATCCTCAAATTAACCCCTTATCACAATATGATGTTTAAAAAAAGATGCCAATCACACCATATGACTTCCTATTGCGCAGGGATTCAAGGACGGGATGAGATTTTAAAGATTTATCCCTGGATTTTCTTTTTCCAATGGGTATGTCACCAATTTTCAGTACAATTCAAATAACTCTGTGCATTAAATGCAATTCACATTAAATACTGTGCACGTATTTTCTGGGCTATATAAATGTTAATATTTATTGGCGGGGAATATGTATGCCAAATCTCAAACAAACATTATAGTATGCAATGTTCAGCTAATATAATAGTAAACATGTCATGACTGGGGAATGGATTGTACGTGATACGTTTCATGTCCAACAGCAATGTGTCCTAAGAAGCTATTTTTAAATGTTGGCAACAATGCTATACTGGGAAGAAAAACATGATAACATTAAAGTGATAGAGGCACAAAATATGGGATTCATTTTAGTGAGTTCGTCAAAATAATTAGTGATTTTTAAAATGTACAGACTAGGAAAATGTAACAGCCCTGGGGGTATATTTACTAAACTGTGGGTTTGAAAAAGTGGAGATGTTGCCTATAGCAACCAGTCAGATTCTAGCTGTAATTTTGTAGAATATACTAAATAAATGATAGCTAGAATCTGAGTGGTTGCCATAGGCAACATGTTCACATTTTCAAACCCGCAGTTTAGTAAATATACCCCCGGGCTCCACCCGCTCAATTTGGGAAGGCCTCACAGGTTCCAAGACAGAGATCAGAGGACCCAAATATTCCTCTAGTGTATTTGCTTTTCGAGCAGCTGTGATTATGAGTATAATCAATATATATATATATATATATATATATATATATATATATATATATATATATAATTATATAATCATATTGCATGTGCATTGATTGTTGAAGGACTCCCAGTCCTATGGATTTGTTTTAGCTTGATTTAAACACATTTGTTATCAGTAATTCTAAATTTATGCTAAATCTGAGTGAATTGATTCCTATATGTAGCCCCTAGAAAACTTTACTCCCAATTTTTGGGGTATAATATATGAGGCATTGGTGCCTCGGGCCTCATTGATAACAAGAGTTTCTAGTAAAGTAATGATATTGGTTCAGCTAACACAATAGTTGACTGCACTGTGTGCAAGTGATCAGCGCACCTAAGTATCTGCCCATTGCCGTGAGATGCGCTTTGTGACATGTGGCATGAGTCTGGCACCTCTATGAGATCAGCTGTGAGAGGACAGCTTGAACTCAGTAGATATTACAGATATTGTGCAGTTGTCTTCTCTGTGTGGATAAGTGTGCGTGTGGTAAGATGTAATCAAGTGGAAAATTGCAGCGCAGATAAACACATATGGTACTCAATGGATGGGCATTAGGCACAGTGACTGCAGGCGAAAAAAATTATCTGCAAATGTTTCCCAGCAAGTTTCAAAATCTTAAAGAACAATCAGATATTAGCAATTTAATGGAGTGATTCAGAGAAGCAGTGATGCTTGCTTTGGAAGAATAAATGCTTAGAGCTGGGATGACATGCGGCTGTGTTCGTAGTGACTGTGCATATGAAATAAGCCATGTGTCTGGCCATATGAGCTGCTCAGGGAAGTTACAGAGCAAAACAATATATTGCAGGTCCCTTTGTAGCAAAAAGAGCTACAGGTGGAAAATGCCAACACGGGGCACAGCCTTTGTATTAAAGTGTTCGTTGTCTCTGGGTTCACAACAGGACAATATTTTATTACTACAAGTAATTAGGCAAAGATTTTATTATACATGGCATAGTGTTGATGTTGTGTAAGGTGAATCCTAACTTTGTCTTGTTGTCAGTGTATTCACGGTGGGCCTGATTCATTAAGGAATATAAATAATGATACGTGCCGTAGTTTGCGTTTAAAATTGCCCTGCGCATGCCCAGACCCGGAACATATGCCAGAGAATACAGCAATGTCCAAAACATCTAGGAGCGCAAAGGGCCCTTACTATAGCCTACGATTTCATGGGTAGAACGGGGAGGAGACTGGGTGTATGCACATAGTCAGTGTACAGTAAGGGCGTGCCAAGCTCGAGCGCACGCAGCAGCGTCCAATGCAAGCTTTGGCATCTCTAATGTATGCGATTTTCTGTCTTATCAGGTAGCACCGGCTACAGGTCTTTTGTAAGTGGTAGTAATGAAGGTCGTATATATGCATGCTAGAACATGTGTTTGCAATCAGGAGCAATTGTAAAAATGCATTTTATGTACAGTATTTGTTAATGTTTTTTTTATTAATGACTATGGCCCTGATTCATTAAGGATCTTAACTTGAGAAACTTCTTATTTCAGTCTCCTGGACAAAACCATGTAACAATGCAAGGGGTGCAAATTAGTATTTTGTTTTGCACATAAGTTAAATACTGACTGTTTTTTCATGTAGCACACAAATATGAACTTTAAATTTCAGTGTACAAATAAGTTATCAAGTATTTGTGTGCTACATGAAAAAACATCAGTATTTAACTTATGTGCAAAACAGAATACTAATTTGCACCCCTTGCATTGTAACATGGTTTTGTCCAGGAGACTGAAATAAGAAGTTTCTCAAGTTAAGATCCTTAATGAATCAGGCCCTATATTATTAACAGGTGACATTACCTGATTTTTTTTTCCTGTGCATTCTATTGTGACTTTATATTACACATACATATTGGACATATTCTGCAGTGTATTGTATGTTAGAGCAGAGCAGACCTAGACCCGTATTCATCAACAGGCGACACCCGCTCCTTGTTGAATACGAATGTGCATATGCCCAATATACGTGTGTTTGTTAATGAATCAGGCCCTGTAGAGAAAGAAAGAACAATATAATAAATTATGCAGCAGTCTGGAGGACTGGGAGTTATAGTTCAGTAAGGTTGTAGTCAGAGGCTGCTGGTTAATGTAGTGGAGCTAAGAGAACCATGCAAATAGAACATTTACTAATACTTTCCAGTAAGAAGAGAGGATTATCAGCATTCATCCCCAGGGTCGTCTCTTACATTGGGCATGATGGGCAGGGGCAGGGGCCCTGCAGGCAAGGGGGGCCCGTCCGAATCCTAAAAAAAATAAATAATTTTTTATTTTTTTTTATAAATACTTACCTTGCGGTCACATCAGCGGTGAGCCGGCTCCCTCCCTGGTCCCCTCTTCCGTGCTGTGCTCGCAGTGAATGCTGGGCGTGATGTCACGCCCAGCATTCACTGCAACCACAGCACGGAAGAGGGCAGAAGAGACTCGGCGGCGCGAAAAAAAGAAGAGGATCGGACTTAAGGTAAGTTAAGGGGGCCCCTATATATATATATATATATATATATATATATATATGTAAAAAAAAAAGTGATTATATATATAATCACGTTTTTTTTTACATACTTTTTTTTTTTACACACACACACATATATATATATATATATATATATATATATGTATATATATATATATATATATATATTTTAGGGGCCTGATACACTGCATTGCCCGGGGGCCCATAAAGTAGTTAAGGTGGCCCTGTTCATCCCCTTATAATATACTTTCTTATTCTTTGCACAGCAATGTTGTTAAAAAAACATGCAAAGTCGTTTTTAAGATTAATTTTCAAATATGATTTATCCGGACATCTGATACAGCTAGAATCTAAAAAGCTATATGCAACACCTCCACTTTTTCAAACCCGCAGTTTAGTAAATATACCCCCAAGTGTTTCCCACCTACAGTTACTATGAGGAGCTCTGCTGAACTAAATATTGAGGAAAAAAATGTCAGTGTCAGTTTTGGGTAAGACAGGGGGAAGTTTGTATATTTAAATTAGTGTATGTTAGACAGGGGGCTCCAAATTTTGAAAAAAACCTCTTATCTGGAAACCAGAGGTCTAGAGCATGGATAATAGATAATGGGTCACATACTTATATGTATAGTGCTCCTGCGCCTCTACCTGGAAGCAGTGGAAACAGATGTGCACAGGTCCCACCTTTTCATGGGGGATAAGCCAATGTTAGGGCAGAAGAAAGCTAGTCTAATTCTGCCATGCAGCTCATCAGCAGCAGCAGAGTAGTGATCTAATACAAGGTTTCATGTCAGTGAGCATTAGATCAGCACCAGAGGCGAAACTAGTGAGCTGTGGGCCCCAGTACAGATTAGCGGGGAGGAGGGAACCAGGGCCCACAGCTCACTAGTTCCCTGTGTAGTTGGCCCCATTATGTCCATGGGCCCCGGTGCATCGCGCCTGCTGCACCAATTGTAGTTCCACCACTGATCACAACTAACATTTATCTAGCAGGGATAGGGTCCCCTCTGCACTCATCTAGCTTGCTGGAAATAAATAATATAAACTTTTAAAAGCCAAATAATAAGAAATAAAAAATGATTAATTAGACTTTAAAATGGTCCTTTTCTCCCCACATCCTGAGAAGACCATGAGCCCTACACTCTCTTCTTAAGGATTTGTGCACACAGGAGTAGACAGGAAAAGCATTATGTGAAAAAGAACTTTTAGAACAAAGTTGCATGTCTTGATTCTGCGCAATACAATTGCACAGAACTCGTTAGTGTATTTGGTAACCTTATTTTTGAGACAACAACAGATTAAAAGATGACTACATCCAAACTGATAAAACCCAAATCACTTTTCAGTTCAATTCAATAAGTTACACAATAATGCTAAATTTGATAACTTTTATCTATTGTTCCTCCCAATGTCTGTAAGAGTCCAGCAACACTCTCCCCCATCCTGCTGTGGTGGACCTTTTTCAAAGGTCCACCTCACAGATAGTGAGTACTTTCTCCATGGACCTCACACTTTCTCAAAAGCATTTGTAGACACCTTGGGCCTGATTCATTAAGGAAAGTAAGGCAAAAAAAAAGAAGTTTTTTCCTGGACAAACCATGTTACAACGCAAGAGGTGCAAATTGTTTTGCACATAAGTTAAATACTGGCTGTTTTTCATATAGCACACAAATACTTAATATTTTGAGTTTTACACTGATATTTAAAATTGATCTAGGTCATGCCCTTCCCCAGCTATATATCTGCCATTATATTTTAAATTTACCTCCCCCTCCAATACAAAATGGTTTTGCCAAGGTGCAAAGTTAGAATCTTTTTGCTTTACTTTCATTAATGAATCAGGCCCTTTGTATTTATTAGTGTATTGTTAGGATTGGATGACGATTTTTACTAACTCTTACATTGCTCTTAGTGATGAGTTGAAATTGTACTTATTTTTTACTGTCAGGGAATTTACTGACAGTTGGCAACACTGGAAGAGTGAACTAATGAGAAAGGTAGATAAATACTCACTATTTGCACAGATTTGCAGCTGTCACAGATAATTAGAACTAGAAAAAATAAGTTAAAGAAGAATGGGGGAAGAAAAGTCACGCACCGAAACCGCTTACTGTCCTACGGGGTCTGGCGCTCTCATCTGCCTCTCCCACTGCCATTCTCCTCTCCTGTCAGACGCCGTTGCTCTCCTCGTCGGGAGCCATCTTGCCGGCTCTCCTGAGCATGCGCGGACCCGGAATTTTGTAATCTCCCTTCATTCATTCCATTGGCTAATCAGCTGGTTGGATCCTCTATTTAAGGCACCTCCTACATACCTTGGGTGACAGATCTTCAGGTCTCCCTACCTGTTTGGACGTGCTCCTTTCTGACTCCAGTACTAACGGCTGCTACTCCTTCTTTCTGGCGCTGTCTCCTGTTTAACTGGATTCTGTGGTCCTATTCATTGCAGACTCAGTGAGTTTCTGTACCATACTCCTGTGCTTCTGGTGTCCTGCATTCCCGGCATTCTGCAGATAGCTACACTTCCTACCGATTCTGTCTCTGAACCAAGTGTTCTGAACCCATTCACTGGCAAACCTGCCTTCCTGCTTTCTCTGTATCCTGTAGACTGTTACACCATCTACTAACCCTGTATACCGGACGCATTCCTCTCCCTACCACTATCTCTGGGGATCTCCACCGGATCTCGCTTGTTACCCCCTTTGTGACGAAACGAGTGTGATAACAGTAACCATCCTGTTTCTCATTTCTCACATGTGGATAATAGCAAGTACTTTTTATAGCCCTTGCTTTTGTTCCCCAGCTCAACAGACTACAACTGCAGTGTCTAATTACATCTGTATAAGGGGACATTGTAGCTCATTGTAAATATGTATATTGTGTATTGTATATTGATGATATGGCAGTGAGGTTGTTATTCATTGTCCTTAAAGTGAACCCGGGTGGGTTATTGGTAAAGATTTGGTGGTGTCCAGGATACAGATGAGGGGGCTGGAGCTGCATTCATTCTTCCCCTTCCTTCCCCTACAGGAAGCATGGAGCATCTGGGGACCCTGTGACATCACAAAATAGTGTAAGGGGTTAATTTTAGGAAGGGCTGACTGCTACCTTATCTTTGGAGGTGGGGGAAGCCAAATAGTATCAACTGTTCTCCATAGGACTAGTCCAGACGTCTTTGTCTGCGTCCCAGTAGGGTGCTTCTTTTGAAGCACAGCTCATCTCCACTCCCCTCACCAACCCCCCTAGCCCAGGACTCACCAATGTTTAACAAGGAGAGGCCCAGGGAGGGGAGAGCACTGTGGATATTTGACCCTAGACATAAGGAGCCACTCCAGGGGGGGAGATGGTGTTCATTCTGGGATTTCATTCTTGGAAGGTGTAAGGTCTGGTTTTTGAGTTGTCGTTCTCTACCAGAGTCTACATATGCAGGTGAGAGAGATCCATGAGTCGTCAAGTCTGGACAGCCAGGTGACTGTAACTCTTTAAGCTAGTGGGGTAAGGGACAGATGATGTGGTAAACCTGCCTGCCATTTATGTACTGTGTGTACATAATAATCTAGGGATTGTTTTTGTTACAATAAATGTACTGTTGTACTTTTCTAACTGCAGTTGCCTGAGTGACTATGTAAATCCTAGAAGGTACTGGGTAGACTTCCCTGGCATAGGAAGGTACCCGTGGGTGGCCAGCCAGCATGAAGTGGGTAGCATTTGGCCAGAAAAACCCGGTATCGTCACACCCTTAGAAGACCACAACCTGCGTAGCGGAAGCCGCAAAGTCCACACCTCCTTATGGGGATCCCTGGTGAAAACCACCAGCTTCGTTAGACTCAGCGCCCATTTGAGAGTAGTGTCAATTCAAGCAGAATCCGCAGTCCTAACTAGCCCTTGGATTGTGACAAAAAGGTTGATATAAAAAGTAAAAGACCAGCTGACAATAATCATGAGTAAAAGCCAGACCTTAATTAAGAGACTCCAAATAAAGAGTTAAAGGTTTAATTCCACATTCCAACCATGTGAAATTCCAAGGCTATACTCTCTATAGAAGTTTACAATCTCTATTTTCCTTTCTCCTCCTTCTCGCACACTCTCATTGACTTGATAGAATAACCGTTTGCTATGAAATGTGATGGGATAAATGTATCATTATGATTTACAGTCTGTTTATATTTTGAAATAGACTCTTCAAGTTCTGTGGATAGATTTCCCCTCATACATTTGTACACTATAGTGCAGCGGATTCCAATTTTTTTTCAGTTGGAGGCACCCTTAGGGTCTCCATAATTTTTTCAAGGCACTCCTAAGCCAAAATAATTACCAAGTTGTCACCCACCTTGCTTACCACCGACCCTGGCCGTGGCACCCCTGTGAGATCGCAGTGCACATTTTGGGAACCACTGCTATAGAGCATAAATAATGAATTACATGTATACTGTCCTGTGATGGGCATAGCATCTTCTTTATGTGAATGTTAGATTTAGACAGAGAAATCTATCTACAGTTCCTAATGACATACTCTGCACACTGCTAAACAAATTTACTTCCAATGTCTCATCTCTGCTCAGGCGTTTAACCCCAAATACCTATTTAATTCATTTAAATCTCTACCCAAGGTTATGCTTCATACTTCATGGACAAGTTTCACAAGATCTGATATATGATGGTATCCTTACCACTAAGCAACAATCTGCTTAAATCACTCCGGCATCTTCTCTTAATTTGTTCCCACAAATGAAAATAACTCCTCTGTACTCTTCTTCTCCTCCCACTTTACTACCTGTGTACTCGACCCATCCACCCACAAATCAAGTTGAGCTTCTCCTGTGCTCATCCCAGCCTTAACTAACATCTGAAATCTCTCCCTCTCCACTAGTATCTTTCCATCATTATTAAAGAATGTACCTGTTACCTAATATGAAAAAAAAATAATTCTGGCCAAAACTCTTCCCAGGTTATAATCACATCTCCCAACTCTCTTGCACCTCCAAGGTTCTTGAGAGTCCTCCCTACACATGCCTCACACATTATCTTTCTCAAACAACCTATTGGACCCTATTTAGTTGGGCTTTTGTTCTAAACACTTAGCAGAGACTGCAATACTTAAGATAGTCAATAATTTAATCAATGCTAAATCTAAAGGCCACTACTTTCTACTAATTCTTCTTGACCTCTCTAACGCATTTGGCAAACTCTTCAGGACCCTTCCTGGCCTGATTCTCCTTCTTCGTTCATATCAAACTAATCCTTCAGGATCCAACTACACTCTGCTTCCTCTGTCAGCTGGAGTACAACAAGGCTTGGTCCTAGGCCTTGTGCTCTTCTCTATCTATACCACTTCTGTTGGAAAACTAATAAAATCCTTTGGCTTTCTGATCTTCCACCCTCTGTGTTGGCCCATGTTACAAAATGTCTTTTTTCAAAAGCTGACCTCTTAAACTTTCCACCATTCAACAGATGCAACCTAGCTGATATCCTTATTTCTGTTAACAACACAATACTAAGCCCTACCCCTCAAGCTTGCTGTCTCTGTGTCACCCTTGACTTAGATCTGCCCTTTGTTACTAATATCCAATCTATCTCCAAATTCTGCTACATATATCTAAGAAACATCTCCAGAATATGAACATATCTCACACAACACACTCAAAAACTTTAATTCATCCCCTCATGATCTCCTGCATTGACTGTTGAGTTCCCTTCTTACCAGTCTTCCCCTAACCAGACTTTCACCCATACAATCTATTTTCAATACAGCAACTAGATTAATTTTCCTTCCAAATGTTCTTCTACTCCTGCTTTGCTCTATACTTTTCCCTAAATTGATTGTGAGTAATTTACCAAATCCAATTAAAGTACTTCTACTCAAACTAAAACTTATGTAGACGTTAGCGACTAAAAAAATGTTAAAGTACAGTATGATTAGGAAATCATAACTTAGCCACTACTTACTAGAATATATTATTCTGTGGGCATGAGGTTACAGGGTAATCATTTCTAAGTGAGAACAACAAATCTTTACACAGGTTTGTCTAGAAGGTAAAGTTCCACGGTTAGGTGTATTGCAATGGGTAGGATGGTGTGACACATGCAGCGGGATGAGTGTTATGAGTTCTGCATATTATTATTAATTATTATTAATTTTTATTTATAGGGCGCCACAAAGTATCCGTAGCGCCGTACAAGGACAAACAATGGCACAGTACAAGGTGAAACAGCACAGTACAAGTAACAGTAAGCACTATAACTCTGGGGGCTCAGGCACAGCATGAAAGAGAGGGAGGGAGGGGAAAAGTGAGTACAGGCAGGTAACTATGGCCCAAGAGGGTGGGCACAGATGACAGGTTGAGAGTCACTGAGGGGAGCGGAGAGAAGCGTAGAAGACATTGGTGTGCGTTACCACGAGGACCAGGAATAGAAAACTGAGAGTAAGAGAGCTAGAGCAGAACAACTGTGATGATGTTGAAAGCCCCGAAAGAGATAGATCGATATGGCAGTGCTGAAAATGACAGATAGTTCCTGAGATAGAGATCCAGAGAGAGATAAAACCGAGTGTGAAGGCAGAGCAGGTGCTGGCTGGGGGATAAGCCCAGCGCTGAGAGAGGCTAATTTGATCTGAGTGAGAGTGGAACTACTAGAGCGTAGGAGCACACCTGTGAGAAGATTGTGTCAGCAAGTGAGGAATCCAAGTTACCTTTAACAGCAAGATCAATCAGGTGTAGTTCTGCAAGTGGAATCTAGGTGAAACAACAATCAGTTACCTAAAAGCACCAGTGCAGGAGGAGTGAAGCACATGGAGAGTGACAGTCTCACAACAAGCGACTGTTAGTTCTTGAACCAGGTTAATAATTATGTAAAGAGTTGATGTCGACAAGTGATTTATTCTGCAAAAATCAGTAATTTATGATGCAATGTTTTATGAAATGCAAGTACAAGAGACTGTATATACGGACTGTAAATAAATTTATTATGTATAACACTTTACCTGCTGCATCTAAATCTGTCCAAGTGGTATGAAACCTGCATGTCCATATGCCAGGGACCTGAGAGGGGATCTATAGCTGGAACCTAACAGTGTTACAAAGTAGGAGTCATGAAGGACATACTACACCTGTGCGAAACGTGGTTACAATAGGTAACGATGATCCCTAATCTCTTCTCTAGGGGGCTATTGATGAAGTCCTAAACCATGCGGAAACTGCTTATTCTGCATGTTTTAGGCATTTTTAAGTAAAATGTTAATTTAAGAACAACCTATTGAAGATATCTCCTGCATTAGGCAAATTACCGCAATAAACCGTAGTCCCCATAATCGGTGGTAATCGCTAGAATGATGACGATAAATGCGACAAAGAGAAGACCTATAATAAAAATCTGATTTCAGCAAAAAACTATTACAATATACACAGACTTACTTGAAAACCGACTCTGCAGATATCCGATGGCACCAGAAGGTTGACAGGAACCCATTCCCAATGGACAGGTCTTTGGCAGTAGAGTTTGATGTCAGTGCAACCTCCATCAATGTAAATTTAAAGCTGCAATGTCGGGACCCCGCTGGTTAAGGGTTTAAACACTTAACCTGCAGGGGGGCGAGATTGCCTCTCCCTAATGTTCAGATCCCTCTCTGGCAGCGTTGCTGCTCTCCCCTGTACTCTATAGCTGGGACAGCCTCCTATCGAACGCACTGTCCCAATCTTGTGCCCTTACTAATTCTGAAGGCTTTTCTGCGTCTGACATTTCTTTCACCTCCACATAGTATAAAATTGTATTAATAATTTATTAATAAAGCAGATAAAAGAAAAACACTTGCAACTAACTAGACGATTTAAACTTCAAAATGAATAATAGGAATGGTAGCAAATAGACATCACCCAACTTGGAACTCAATCACAGAAAAAATCCAAAACTGGATATTGACATTATCTAACGTTAAAATGCGATTGGCTGTTCTACTTTGCATCATATACATATTTTTTAAGTCTGTAGATAACTTTAGCTACGGCTGTTTTAATATCACTTTTGTTGTTATTGGTCTTACAAAATATATTCCAATGAAAATAATGTTACTATATTTGTGGTCCATGAATTTGGCTATGGCTGTAAAAGCCCTCCAAGTCTTTGTTAGTTGCCCACTATAATTTACACCACGTAATTGATTATCAAAATGATGTTTTCTTGCTATAAGGATGAAACTAGTCATTTTGACACTCCTGTCATCTAAATGTACCACAGTATAGCTGTTTATGTGTACTCTGTATTGCATGGGTCTTATTATTTAAAATTAATATACTGAATAAGATTTATGACAGCTAGCACAAATGTCATAATTATACATATTTTATGCCATTGCACTAACTTTCTTGATTGTGTCTGTAAGCAATATGAAAACATAGCACTTTGTGCGTGAAGATGGTGTAGTACATGGTGCTCTGCGCAGATAGTTTATGTAATGGTCATTTCAGTAGGACAAACTAGTGTTGCTCTTTGTATGTGATTATCACTGTGCAATCCCATGCTCTATGTACGGTCGCTGGTAACATACTATCTTGATTCCCGGATTCTGCCTTACAAAGT
Organism: Mixophyes fleayi; assembly: GCF_038048845.1. Classification (NCBI taxonomy): domain Eukaryota; kingdom Metazoa; phylum Chordata; class Amphibia; order Anura; family Limnodynastidae; genus Mixophyes; species Mixophyes fleayi. Next base: position 57,156,735 of record NC_134407.1, read on the forward strand.
CGGGTAAGCCGTTGTCGGTGTAGTGGTGGTAGTTGCGTTAGTGACTACCACCGCTATGCACAGTGGTGCGTAACCTTTGTGGCGCCATATAAATAAAAGATAATAATAATAATCCTAAAAGAAACAAGATAGCATATATGCCCGACTGATGTTCCTTCGTAAATTGGGGTAAGTTATTACACAGATGTGGAATTAATAAAATTACTTATCTCTTTCCTTGCTTCCATGAGTCGTTAAATATTAAGTTCAGGGTGAAACGTCCATACCAGGGTAATGGTCATTCTAACAGTGGGTGGGCAAATAGAATGCAGACTGGGCTCAGGTATGGCTTTGGCCAATTATATGCAACACCCAAAGGATGACATTTTAGACTGACATCTTCACATTTCTGCATGGTCCATGTGCAAAACGGGCAGACAGGCATAAAAGGGGTAATAAGTAACACAGAATCACAAATATATGCTAACAATGTTGATATTCCAGCAATGAGATTATCACAGGTTTATGAACTATATTGATTGGCATTAGGAAGCATCTTTACATAAGAAGAGGATGTGTAAGGTATCTTTGCAAAATAAAAAAGTGCTTAACCTGTCCTTCAATGGTTCAGTTGACTTAAAGAAACTTTTATAATTAAGTTCTTCATCATTGTGTAGATGGATGTAGTAAGTAGTGTGACGGGATGAGACTCTATAAATTATGCCCTTTTGTGAGCACTAGCCTTATTCCACAAGAGTTCACAAAAAGGGCAAGAAGAGGAAATCAAACTGGCTGTAAAGGTGATCATATGCATCCCGAGTAGACTAAAATGTTATGTCCAACAAGACAGAGCTATAGTTAGCTGATATAGGCCAAAGACACAACTTATTGTCTTGCTTACATTGGAAGTGTCAGAATATGAGAACAAGTAATTCATCATGTGCAACCTTCAGTTAGTCGCCTTGCTCTACTGGCCCACAGAATTCTAAATACTAGAGTAATAATACAGCTTTACATCCTTGTCTCCATTACATGGGGAACCGTGGTGGAGTGAGCAGCATTTATCTTGGTGAATGATATTGGTCTTTAAGTGAATTATCATTGTTCTAGAACTTTGCACAAATAATTTTATTAGAGGTTCTGGTCTTTTCCTGGTCTATTTTTAATTTGAATAGTTTAGTTCCGAATAATATAAAGGCACACTGTGGGCCTGATTCATATTCGGACAAAACCTGCATGCAAGTTGCATTTTTAAAACAAGGACGGAACGTGAGCATAACTGCCCCCGTATTCAAATCCAAGTGGATCTCAAGATACGTTTCCATTTTCCAGGGATGGTAATGGAAAAATCTTGCATTCAGGATTTTCCAATGTTTCAGACTAACCCACAGTTTACACTACCGGTCGTGTGAACAGCAGATGTGAGTTTGTCTCAGTGATATCCACTCCTGCTCGGTTTTCAGAGAGGTTTGTTCCTGTTGCATTTGGAACGCAGATTGAGCAACTTCTATAAAAACATTTGTCTGAACAAGCCCTTGGGTAATGTCACAAGGGGCGGCTTGCAAGCAGCATCTTCAGAGCTTAAGCACTTTCGTGTATACACAAGTGTGACGAGAAAAGTGTTCTACCTTGACTTCAACCTTCCACCATGCTGGTAAACGACCTCTTTAGCTGAAAAATCATAACATTCCAAGAATCCCATTTGACATTCTCTTATTAACTTATTTTTTTATTGCAAGTTCATATGATTAAAATACTCTTTCCTTCTTATAAAAACCATTACATACCATTTGGTTTTTTATATAATTTTCCTGATGTATGCTCTATAGCACTTCAGAATCTGTCAATACTTTCATAATAGGTAGAAATAATATTATTATTATTATTATTATTATTATTATTATTATTATTATTATTAATAATAATAATAATAATAATAATAATATATTATTTAATTTTATTTTTCTAGACACAGAGGGGGGAATTCAGTTGGCTGCGTTACTATAAAAAATAATGTGGCCTGCGCACTATTACCGATATTATGATACATACGAATAATTACCATTAATACGGTCATTTCAATGTCGTATTAACGGTTATAAACTTAGCACCACATTGTTTCGGGGGAAATTGAATTCCCCCCAGAGAATTATAATTCTTATATCTTAGTTAGTAATTTAACTTGGCTGGTATGGATCAATACTTTCCCTTTGTATGGAGGAAATAAACCCTATCCATGTACCAAAATGTGTTAGTGCAGTACAGAAACATGGACATGTATGTGTAAGGGGTTCAGTGCTGGACCTCAGTCAATTAAATGCTATATGTATAGTTCAGGTTGAATTCTGTTCCAAATATTATTATTTAAATTGTTAAATAGTTTTGAAGATGTTGTTAAATTGACTTTTGTTTATAGAACAAAAGACATTTTGTCTTTCTATATCCATTTCGATTTTGAAATAGTATTTAGGCTCACTGGCGGTTTTTACATGTGTTTTGCTGGTGTTTTTAACGCGTGCCAAATGCATGTACACAGGTCTGACCACATAGAAATCATTGCTTCTAATGCCAGCATACTACTAATGTCTTTACTAGCGTTTGTGTCCCGTGTTTGATGTTTGTTCTCTCCATATGCGTTCAGCGTGGTTATATGTGTAGGGGAAGCTTACAGCGACCTTCAGTGACCTCCAAGAACGTTTAAAAACAGTCATATCATGTTTGCATTATACATGTATTTTCACTAGCATTTTAAATGGCAAAAAATGCGAATGGACCTTGGTGTTTATATATGTTAAGTGTGAATTAAGTGCAAATTTGATGCAAATACAACTTTTGGATATCATTGCATGAGAAGTTGCAATGCCAAAATGCACCTGTACTTTTGCACTTGTAGAACACTACACTCCATTGTGAGATTATTCTCCCTACTACACCTCTCTGCCTGTTGACAGACTCATGTGATAGAAATTGGATGTCAATTACAATGGAAAAGCACATTGCAAAAATGTCTTCTTCTGTTCTCTATGCCTTCTCTTGTGCTGTGGACATCCATATGTGCCCACCAAAAACATGCAAATAACAGCCTGATCTCGCAGCTACTGCGAGATGGAATTACTATGATTTGTGAACCCTATCTGTGCACATCCATCATATGTGGGAACTTCTGACCCCGAGATTTCAGCAGTGTGTAGCACTAGATGAAGGGATTGACAAAAAAGTAATTAACAGCACCCAGTGTTGGGGAGGGACTTATCATGACAGGTATTGAATAATTCAGTGCCTGTCACAATAATCCCTGCCTCAACCGGGTGATGGTAATTACTTCCATGTTAATCCCTATATCCATTCAGTAAGTATTATATACAGACGTTTACCCCTATGACATCCATACCTACTGGTCATCACTGCCTACCTGTATTTGTTTGGTCCCCATCACTTTCCCAAATTACTGTCACTTACCTGCTAATTTAATCCTTGTATTCTTATTATGCAACCCAGGGAAGTGACTGAGTCTCCTTAATGACTGGTTTGTCATTTTCTAACATATTTCTGACCAGTGCAGACATAAGCAAGCATACATATTAAGTGTGCCTTATTGAACAGCCTAGTAAACACCACGTCTAGATTAAATACACTTATTTAATACACCTGAAAGAGATAAAAGATTATAGTACTACAGATCAAGAACAACAAAATATATACATATGTTCAATGAACTCCTTGGTGCCTAGACGTGTTTTTATTTGTATATTGTCCATAAGGAGTAAATGTTAAAAATCTAACTTTTTTCATGCCTTATGATGGATTATAATGGAAAAGCACTGAACTTGCATGTACTGTAATGTTTCCCCACAACGTTATTCATCCTGTCTGTAGGTGGCACCAATTCTCTATATTCTCTAATTCTAATATTTTCATGTGGCTGGCTGTACATTCTAGTCTCTCACATTATGCATAAGTGCAAATTGAACTGAATTAGGTAAGTAAAGTATACATAGGACGAATGGTTAAGCGTGGGCTTGTGCCTCTAGATTGTAAGCTCACAGGGCAGGGTTCTACCCTTTGTCTCTGTCTATCAGTCCTGTCTGTATGTCCCTGTACGTTGTACATTGTACGTGGTATGCTGTATTGTGCTATTTACTATGTTGGCTCTGTGTATTGTTGTATATGTTTTATTCTAATTTGCACCTGTGTAATATCTGGTTTATGTATTACTATTGTATTTATGTGTTATTACTGTAGGTATGTGCTTTGCATTGATGGACCATTGCTGTACGGCACTGTGTGGCATCTCATAAATAAATGTTTATGATAATGATTATTCATTGCACGTTTCCATTAGTACCTATTCTATTCACACTGTACAATCACAATACTTCAACCCTGCAAATGCTAAACTGTTTATTGTCCATAAATGTGGAAATACAAGCAATTTTTAGGGCTCATTCCAACATATGCCTTATGAAAATGTATACAATGCATACTCCCTTACATTTTGCTTTTTGCTTTTACCAATATCATCTATTGTGCTGGAAGTGCCCTTTAACATTAGAGATAGTTTAAAAGCAACGCTAAGATTTTGGGATACAATGGAGGGAACAGCACCACTGACTCTTATTTGTGATAGTTTTAATGTGCTTTTAATGGGTTTATTAATGTGTGAAATGTGCAATAAAAGTTAATAAGTGGGAACCAGCCCCTAATGTTTGTGCCAGGCTCATTTTGCTTCCAGGTACTCAACATATTAATTTGTAATCAGAATCACTCTTATCCTTTACCTTTAGTACTGAAAATCTATAGATTCCTAGTTTACAAACCACCCTACTGCAAGTCTGCTATGAGATATATCATACTTGTCAAGTCTCCCTGAATGTCAGGGAGACTCCCACGTGGTTGCCATCTCTGGCATGATGACACTGTTCAGAAATTGTGTCCTATGTCCATGTATTGATGCCTATAGAGGTGGCCATTTTCATGGAGACCAAGATTTAATCAAAGACTGACAGGTAAGACAATATGACTTCAGTAATGGAGACAGAAATGTAAAAGACACTTTAGTCTCTAGAGATTCATTAGCTGTTTTTCTTTAACGCATAATTGGCTACTCTCCCGGAATGTCTGGGAGACTCCCGTATTTCTGGGAGACCTCCTGGGCTCCCAGGAAAGCAGGGTAACCTCCCGGTTCTCGCCTCCGCAATAGATAAGTTGCGGGGTGGGTGCGGGGCTTAATGATGCAAATATCGCATAATCTTAGTGCCCCCCCTCCCCCGCTGTAATTGGCCAAAATTGGGACAATTGTTTAGAGAGAAGGGTCTTTCATTGTCAGTGTGGTGGGAGAGTGGGTGGGAAGGGTCTTTCATTGTCGGTGCAGTGGAAGGGTGGGAAGGGGCTTTCATTGTCAGTGCGGTGGGAGGGTGGGAAGGGGCTTTCATTGTCGGTGTGGTCGGAAGGGGCTTTCATTGTCGGTATGGTGGGAGGGTGGGAAGGGTCTTTCAGTGTCGGTCTGGTGGGAGGGTTGTAAGGGGCTTTCAGTGTCGATAGGGTGGTAGGGTGGGTGGGAAGGGTCTTTCAGTGTCGGTGTGGTGGGAGAGTGGGTCAGAAGGGGCTTTCATTGTCGGTATGGTGGGAGGGTTGGAAGGGGCTTTCAGTGTCAGTGTAGTGAGAGAGTGGGTGGGAAGGGTCTTTCAGTGTCTGTGTGGTGGGAAGGTGGGAGGGGGCTTTCAATAAAGTGGGTGGGAATGATACATTTATTGGTAAGGGCTATTTATTTGATGATGAAGTTTATTTAATTTAATACTGTAGTTATGGTGGGGCTTATTATTTAAAAATGGGGTGATGGAACTATTCATTTAATTATGCAGTGTTTTTGGGGTTATTAATTGAACATAGGGCTGAGTTTGGGGAGAACGAGGGTCGTTTATTAAGTGTCAATACAAATTATTTAATTTATGGGCTGTTTGGGAGGAAATTTATTTATTAGTTGTGGATACTCATAATTTACTGTTGGTGCTGGTTGGGGGGATACATATCTATTCAATAAATATGTATGCTATTAATTTAATGCCAAGGCTGATTGCAGGGAGGGAAACCTAACTATTAAACTCTGGTGTCTTTTATTTAATGCTGGTGTTGGTTACCGGGGGGTGGGGTGGGGGGGGGGGGGTCTGGAGTCTTATCGTGCTCACTCATTGCTGGACTTTCTATATTTCATCCATCTATCCTTTTTCCAAACAAGGCCCCAACATTCCAGGATCCAGACAAGCAGTAACAGAGCTTAAGTCACCAGTGGCCACAGGTAGTGAAAGCTGCAAGAACAGGTAGGATAGAGCAGGACAGTCTGCCAACTGTCCTGGTTCTGGTGGGGCAGTCCCGATTTTGGCTTACTGTCTCGCTCGATCAGGACTTTGAACTGACTGCTTGGACAGCCAAAAGATATGTCCCACTTCACTTTGCTCTGATTGTGAAGGGGGAGCTGCTTGTACTTATTAGTAGTGCAAGCAGCATTGCCTGCCTGAAGGGGTTGTAGAGCAGCCTAGCACTGTCTACGCGGTCTATAAAACAATGATACATCTCTGGAGAAATGCTCTATGGTATATTCCAACAACAATAGTGTTGTGTGTTCCTTCATGAGAGCACTCAAGCCTTGCTTCTTTATCTTTTTTTAAATTCACCGTTGTCCACACACACAGCGGAAGCAGTAATTTTGTGCGCTGAACCAATATTGACAAGAACACAGCAAATGTGAATTTTAATAAACACTATTTCATCCCACAAACCTGCAATCTCCGCTAATAATAATGCCATATCCTCAAATCTGGGCCTCATTGCATATGAAACACATGAGATGAACACGTGCACGCAGCTAATAGCATTATAAGATAACACCATGACAAACTTCTCAAAGTGGTTTAACTATGAGGGCTCACCCACACATATACTGGGAAAATGGGGAAAGTGCAGGAAGCTAACATGCATTTTAGACATGTTTAAGTTTATAACATATTTCCATGCTTTTTTGATACATAGCACTTTTCCTATACACAATTTGTTGTACTACTGCATGAGAAATATGCTGTGTCACATTGTCAAATTTTAAACGTGCTGTTTAAATGTTAGAATGTAAATGGTTGGAATAATCCCATAAGGAACCATTCATACTATTGTTAATACGGCACTTTCTGTACTGAGACAGACACAGCACACTGCAGGATGTGCAATATAAAGTCCCACAGAACACACAGAACAGCAGAAAGTATTTAATTATTGTCACCTGTTAATCATATAGTCATACATGAAAAAAAAAAAATTTCAAAAATGTTTTTATTAATTTTTTTCTCCATGAAATCCATTTATCAAGATGTTATGAATAAAATGAAACAAATCAGAATGTACTTCCACTTGTAGTGCAGCCAAATACGTACATAGGTACCACTATACCTCTAAAACATTGGAATAATTATATATATATATATATATATATATATATATATATATATATATATACGGATAAGATGATATGATGTATTATACAGTCACTTGATATCCAGTTATCCTTATATTTCACGTCAGAAATCTAATCCATACAAAAAATGCACAAAAAAAGACGGTGAAAAATTGCGAAGGAATTGTTTATAGCTGCAGTATATATCTGTAAGATATTTTTATTGGTATAAAGAGATCCATATAGAAGTGACAATCCTGTTTGTCCTGATGAAAGACAATTAGATGGAATGCAGAGGTTTGAACATATAGGATTTCTAGTGTCCCTTCCACAGCTTCAGTATATCATTGCTTGTTATAGTTGGTATGTGCACATACAATAGATATTTTTTACTTATCTTGAGCTGTGGGTAAGCCTTATCCACATCAAATCGCAGTCCACACACAGAAAGTCCTAATCCTGGATGTATGTCATAAGTGGGTGTCACTAACGCGTTTCTCCACCCCTAGGTGGCAGTTTCATCAGATAATCCGGATTTTTTTCTTTCTTTTTTTACAGGGATTTATATATTTTCATATTATTGATTTTTTTTATATATATTATATTTTCTTTTGGTATACATATGTGACTTATTGAAATTGATGTGTAACGTTGTTTTAATATATTGTCCATACCGAAGTTCAATTATATATTTGATATTTTATCTATTCTTACTTTTTACACTGTACTAACTTAGAAATAAATTGTATTAACAAATCAGCACTCCTACATTTAAAGTCGAAATGCTTTGGTGTCGATTTTCCCTATGTGACAAGGAGTTGGAAAGACGGACAATCCATAAGACTACGGGACCTGTCTACTTATTTCTACATGCTGATTACAAAGAGAAGTTTGGTACGAGTCCATCCATTGTTTTTATTTTATTATTTCTATTTTATGTATCATATGTCATCTTGATATATTAAAGAGGTAATGCACTAGAGTTTGTTTATTACCTTTTTTATGGGATCCCAATGTTTTTGGAGAGGATATCGTGGTGTGATAACACACCAGTGAAATGTAATATGTGAAAGGCTGTAACAAGTATATATCTTGTAAGCATAGACCCTGCTGGGTTGGAGTCTGGACAATCACGGGTGGAAATAATATTATTTATTCCTCATGGTGAACTGGAATAAACTTAAAAGGAGATCTAATATTGCATTCTGCATTTGCGCTTTTGCACTACACTATATATGGTCTTTGTGTTGTGTTGTGAGTCTGTTTTTTAGATAAAACTGAGTGGAATTTTCCTTAAAACAGACAAATATTTCCTGTTATATCTACATTTTGTTATAAAATAAGAATCATTATCTCAATGCGTCTATGTAAGAGCGTATTTGTATATATTATTATTATGATGTTATTAATGCCTATTGTACATAAAATACATTTTTACAGTTGCTCCTGACTGCACACACAAGTTCTATCATGCATATGCGACCATCATTACTATGAATTTTTACTTACACCTGACCTGTAGCTGGTGCAAGTAATATAGATGAAAAACGCGTTTCTTAGAGAAGCACAAAGCTGTAATTGGATGGTGCTGTGTTCGCTTGACCTTTGTACGCCCTTCATGTACATTGACTACATGCTTAGACCTCTTCCCTTCCCCATTCCGCCCCGTTATATGAAATCGTAGACTGTCGGAAGTGTCCTTTGTGCTCGAAGATGACTTGGATATACATGCATTCACTAGAGCATGGGTCAGGGAACTTTTTACCCTTTTACCCCCAAATATATTTAGATACGTCAATGTTACCCCCTTGAGTTGAAAGGAAAGAAATCATATATTATTAATTAATGGAATTCCAAATTTTATTGAATCTATTCAAAATTTCTTTGAAAGCTTTAACTTCAAAACTTCAGATTTTGGAGAAATGATGTTGCTTCATTTTTGATACGAGAGCATCAATATTGGGGCATTTTGATGTCAGAGCAATTTGGATACAGTCTTCAGCGTCCAAGAGATTTCTCTGCTTTGTTTTTATGTTCGTTAGAGTGGAAAATCCTTGTTCACAAAGGTAGGTTGTTGCAAAAGGCAGGTCTGCTTTGTTTTCAAATGCAATACGTGCTTCATTATTGCATTGAAGCTCAAGAAGTGCCTCTGCCAACCCTTGGGGCTCTTCTGGTACAACAGCAATTTCACATTTAAAGGGGTCTACAATCCAACTGACAGCATGTGAATCGGCAGCATTACCCTCAGGAATTTCATTTTTACCCCATTTAGGGTAATTTACCCCTATTCCTTGACCACTGCACTAGAGTATAGTCCTTTTCTGGGCATGCACAGTGCAATTTAATGCAAATTACGGCAGGTGTCAGCATTAGCGTTCTTTAATTAATCAGGCCCTATGTCCTGAGTATGTTGGGAAGCTGTTTAAAATATTCTTTTAAGCCATATCTATTATCAATATGTCAACTTCCACCTCATTATTTGTGAAATGCATTGACATATGCAGTAAAATAATTTTTTGTTATTAATTAGTCGTTACTATTAACTGAGATCTATTTCTTAAGTTTAAGCAAGATATACAAGCACATTAAAAAAATACTAATGACATTTACAAATATATATGTAAAAGTTACTATTCTCCAACAGAACTTTAGGGGTATACTTACTAAACTGCAGGCTTGAAAAAGTGGAGATGTTGCCTATAGCAACCAGTCAGATTCCAGTTATCATTTATTTAGTACATTCCACAAAATGACAGCTAGAATCTGATTGGTTACGATAGGCAACATCTCCACTTTTCAAACCCGCAGTTTAGCAAATATACCCCTTAGACTCTTAATATTCTATTTATTGTTCCTTTGTCTAAGTGCAAGCTATTGTTCTCTGTTACAAGACGTTTTATGCAAAATGTTATTAAAAGAGGCTTCAATGCAATTAATTACAGTACAATTGCAGTTACAGAAAAATAACTCCCCCTACATACACAAGTATATCTGACATATCTTTAATTCCTATAAGCTGCTGAACTGTTTACAAAAGTATTCCTGAATATTATTAAACACTCTTTTATGTATGCCAACTTTTATTTTAGGTTTACTGGCCCTTTAAATCCACTTAGAACCCAGCATTCTGCAAAACCATAGATGCCAACTGTCCCTAATTTTCCTGGGACAGACCCAGGTTTTAAAGTTTGTCTCTATATATAAACATTAACAGAATAATTCCTGTTATACCCTATACTGAATGCAGTTATTGCCATATTTATTCTCTGGAGCAGTGGTCGAAGTAGGGTATATCCTACTGCCTTCATTGTAAAACTATCAGCTTACATTCCCATTACATGCTTCATACCATCACTTCTAAATTTCCACTTTGACCACTGCTCTGGAGTTTATAAGTTAATATTTATTGATCAGGAGCATAATATATATATAGTCAATATATAAAATTACATTATAACAAAGGACAATAACAATTCCATGATGGGATGTGTCCCGTAGGTTGTACTAGATGGGATGTGATTAAATTCATCAGCAAAGTGTTCCTGTAAATAATGTTTTAATGATGGCATTGATGCAAACTTCACAGATTTAATATAAAGTGATTAAAAAAACTATGGGTCATACAAACAGAATATTTTGCATTGTCCCCTTAGTTTGATGTATTTCATGGGTTTGCAAACTATGCATGCAACTATATTAAGTTAATATTACCTTAAGTTAAAGTACTATCCTGCCAATATCCTGCTCCTTTATTTGGGCAAGTGAGCCGGCTAATCTGCCCAGCGCATTTCTGTCATGTCTGCTTCCCATAAGCACCCCCATAAAAAGGAGATGCCCCTACATCTGTGGCTTGAGGATACTCCGGCGATTATGCATAGTGACACTAATAAGATGTCACATCGAGGTCCAGCCTCCTTCCACTTTATGACCACCTCCTTCATTAATAACAAATTGTATATATTAGTAAATTACTCTTCAATTAATGGTGAGAGTGAGGAGACATTGGAACTGTTGTTATTCCAGTTGTCACCCTTGTGTGTTTGACGGCTTGTATTGCATTGCTCCAGTTCACCCAAAAAAATCACCTGTCCTCCAAAGTGCGTCTGGAAGATGCAAGATGAGTGCCATTAAATGTCTTGTTTGTCATCTGAGGGGGTGAAAAATGCTGTGCTCCCATCCATGAAACTGGGAACTCCTCCCTAAATGCCTCCACCCTGGCCGCTTATATAACACCCATAACGCAAACCATAATCTCGTTGTTTGCGTTGTTTCACTTGGGTGAAAAATCCAAGAACATTCATGCACCTAATCCATACTTAGCAAGGCCCACACCAGTTAGCCCAATTCTCTTATAAGCCAGAGCAATCTTTTGTACCCCCCCCACAGATGCCACCATATGGAGGTCTGTAAAATCTGCCCAGTTAGAGAATGATGGAGGATGGATTTTACAAACATGCAAAAATAAAATGAATTAGCCAGAAACATGTTAGATAAGTTTCATTAATAATTTAGAATCTTTGCACATAAATCGTATGTCCTCCTCTTCCATCATTTCTATGGCTGCTCATATTCTGCTACTAACTTTAAATATTCAACATTATTAAATAAAAATCAGAATCAAAATGTCCATACCGTGACCCACTCCTACCATGTGTCAAAAGGGCCAACCATCTCAGCGTACAATGACCAAGCTCAGGTTAGTAATTGACTTTGAATACAGCATCTTATTTATGTAGTTTTCTTGTACACTATTTTATATTTGTGATTTCTGTGCACATTTTTTTATGTAACTTGCGGTAGTGTTAAAGGGATAAAAACAAACAGCTTACAAAGACTCACATCAAGGTATTGGGTATAGCTGCACATTAGAAGTCTTCTAACTGATGTGGCTAACTGAATTTAATGTCAGGAGAGCAACAATGCAAGTTAGCTTCATGAAAGAACTGTCAATAAATGTGATTTTGTAACAATTGAGACATTTAGATGTGTGTTGAATAGGAATTTAATAGCTACAGCAAGACGTGATAGTTACAAACTAACCACTGGATGGCAGCATAACACCATTCAATCCTGGACTCTCATCTGCTGTTTCTGTTCAGTTTCCCCTGCTTCCCTGCCTTGAAGACTGCTGTGTAGTTTTCTTTCATATCCTAAACCTGACATTTCTACGCAAAGTGTGTTAAAATAGCCCTCAGAGAAAAATATGTAAGGGGAACTCTGTGACTTGTTTTGCTTTAATTTCATTGATGTGAATGAGTTCTCTGTGCAGCGCTGCGGTATAAGTGGCGCTATATAAATAGATAATGATGATGATGATGATATTGTTAATAGCAATCACCCCTTTATACCAACTAATGAAAACATTTATCTGAGGAATTAAAACTTTCATTTAGTTATTATACCTATACAATAAAAAGTTTTTCTTTTAAAGAACTTTATTTATAAAACACCGACACACATTTTCCACAAACAAAGTAAGGACCAAAAAAGGCCATAGCCAATTACAATGTATAAATCCAACAGGGACTGTGCAATTGCCCGAGCCAATACACAGAAAAAGTAAAAAGACCGAGTAAGTTACACATACAATTAGTTGGTCTGAAATGTGCAGAACATTGTAGTATAATACCTCTAACATTTGTTTAAGAGTGTGAGGTCTAATGTTTTTATCCAAAATATTAGGAGTAGGTGGTGGTGGTGGTGGAAGGGAGGGGGGGGGGGGGGGTGGCGCAATTGGAAGAACTGACCAGTATGTGAAACCATGGTGTGGATAGTTCTATGAAGGGGGCAGATTGCAATTTTTACATTAAAGCTGTTCACCTTTAGATTAACAAGCTGGTACGTAATTAGGTGGCACTGTATACATATAGATTATAATAATACAGTATAAATTGTAGAATCAATTTTTTTTAGTATAAATTAATTGGGCAGCACGGTGGCTTAGTGGTTAGCACTTCTGCCTCACAGCGCTGGGGTCATGGGTTCAATTCCCGACCATGGCCTTATCTGTGTGGAGTTTGTATGCTCTCCCCGTGTTTGCGTGGGTTTCCTCCGGGTGCTCCGGTTTCCTCCCGCACTCCAAAAACATACTAGTAGGTTAATTGGCTGCTATCAAAATTGACCCTAGTCTCTCTCTCTCTCTGTCTGTCTGTGTGTATGTTAGGGAATTTAGACTGTAAGCTCCAATGGGGCAGGGACTGATGTGAATAAGTTCTCTGTACAGCACTGCGGAATCAGTGGCACTATATAAATAAATGATGATGATGATGATTAAAGCTGTTCACCTTTAGATTAACAAGCTGGTACTTAATTAGGTGGCACTATATACATATAGATTATAATAATACAGTATAAATTGTAGAATACATTTTTTTTAGTATAAATTAAGAACAATGAACCTAAATGATACTTTTTTATGACATACTCATTACATAGATGTTGCACAGTTTCAATACACAAAGATTTACAAATGTGAGTTTAAGCCATATGTTTATATAGAGTACAAACAAAAAGTACACTTTTCTGACATTTTAACCTAGCATAGTTACCACACTCAAAGCACTCATATGTACGCCTCATCTTTCAGATTTTAAGGTTAAAGTTTTTACCAACCTTTTGAATCTGAAATATTGATAGAATGATAAAATAAGTAAATAATATTTAAAGTAGCATACCTGAAAATATAAAATACTTTCATAACTATTTTCTAAAGATAGTGGCACAATGTAAATGTTTGTAAACAATTGTTAAAATAATAACACACATGCAATAGTTAATAAAATATCTGACATACATCCAAACATTTATAAACTTTTCCATAAGTGTATTGAAGCAATTCTAAATTAAAACTATACACATATATACTTGCCTGTATTTGCTGTACAGACATACAAACACATACATGGCACACCATGTCACAAACACGTTGGAGATTCATAATAATTGTATGCTAAAAAAAGAAAACAAATTGGGTGATATAGGTTTTTGTAACATATTGAAATAGTGGATATGACAGTGTGCAAATAACTAACTTTTAAAGAAATGGTCCAATTTTCACATTGAATCAAACATATATATATATATATATATATATATATATATATATATATATATATATAGCCATTATTTTTTATTATTATTCTTATTATTATTAAAACATTTATTTATATAGCAGCAATATACTCTAGAGCTCTTTACAATTCGGATGGAATCTATTTTACCTGGAAACTTGATAGCCACAAAGTTCTGAAAACCAGAACAGGATAAAGGAACATGACTACTGCTCCTCTGTAACAATGTCATACACACAGACATGACCATCAGCTACGTCCTTCTGCAGTCACTGTGAGGAGCACTGCCACATCATAATTATATTTAGTGTTATCTAAAGCTTTTTGTAGGGTGTTTGTTTGCAGGTATATATTTTCTCACATAAATATACCTGATACAGGACTATGGCAACTGTATGTATTGTTTCCCAGTTTATATTGGCTAATGTATATTGTGTGCCTGATCTCCATAGTGATCAATAATCACCATTAAATTACTATTACTATCATGTTCACCATGCGATGAAGTGCCTTAGGCCAACATGAGACAAGCAGGTATAAATTACCCGCGTACAACTAACCTTAATCAAGTTATCGCCAGACAATTTTATTGAGCATAACTACAACACAAGATTCACTTTTCTTACACCCAATTCCAAGAATAGTAACAAACAGGTGATTAAGATTAATGGGATAGAGGAATATAGTTTTAAAGTTTTTTGACATTTCAGAGAAGCTTTTTTTTCTATCAAACTCTATATCGGTGTTGTCTCTATAATATCATCAGATTAAGTAACATTTAATTATACGCTTATAAACTATCACTTGTGATATCATCACTTCAGAATTCATCACAAACTAATATGTATCAAAAAGAATAACAATCACAAATATAAATGGAATGGAATATATATAGAATTCATCAAATATGAAAAGAAAAGAATATATATAGAATTCGTCACAGATATGTATCATAAAGAATATCGATCCCAGCTCATGTTTCCCATAATTTTGAAAGAGAAAACTTAACACTCAATGTTTAACTGAACAATGTTTTCTGCTCTATAACTCCCATTCTGTGCTTCCTTTTTGGGTAATAAAACAGTTATGATCCTATTCCAATTAATCCTGCTCATTCTGGGGAATAAACAGGTTAAACATTTACATTGGGAAAAATTGTGACTTTTCTTGGAAAATCTGGCCATATTTCAACTTCCAATATGCCTCACAGCACTGGAGTCATGAGTTCGATTCCCGACCATGGCCTTATCTGTGTGGAGTTTGTATGTTCTCCCCATGTTTGCGTGGGTTTCCTCCGGGTGCTCCGGTTTCCTCCCACACTCCAAAAACATACTATCAAAATTGACCTTAGTCTCTTTTTGTGTGTGCGTGTATGTTAGGGAATTTAGACTGTAAGCTTCAATGGGGCAGGGACTGATGTGAATGAGTTCTCTGTACAGTGCTGCGGAATTAGTGGCGCTATATAAATAACATGATGATGATGATTTAATAGTTTTACAATGAAGGCAGTAGGAGAAGTGGCGGTATGACATACCACCGTATAATGGCCCACTTCCACCACTGCTTATAATACATGAGTGATGCTAATAAGTGTTTAAACAACTGTCACTTACCTTTGTTGATAAGTTATGTAATCAACTTATATTTTGTTCTAACATTGGGCCTCATTTGCTAAGCACAAGAACAAGGTGCCTCAATAATATGCAAGTGGACCATGGTTTTGCGGAACAAGATGTTGGTGTTTGCTGAGGAGTAGTAGTTTTGCTCCGGCTGATGGGAGGAGTTAGGTGAAGTGAGGGTGTTCTTGCAAAGTGCCGGGTAGACACATTGCAACAAGATTCCTTTTTGTGGAGCACGATTGATGAAATGGCACAAAGGGGCGGATAAGGTGCATTTTAGGAACGTTTCTTGCTGTGTGGACTCACTGAACTCTCTCCTATGAATTCTATTAGCAACATTTATAACGTGTATCAACCCTGATGTAGGAGGCCTATGAGGGGTGTGACTGCATGGAACAATAAGATACTTGCTGGGTCACATAGTCACTTATCCCCATCCCATCCTTCTCCACCATAATTGCCACTGCTGGACCCTAACGGAGGCTCAGGATCTTTGTACCTCTCTCGGTGCCCGGCTTACACTGCAGATATGGAATGAAGCATTGTGTTACATGGAGCTAAAATATATATACACTATAAAGGTTGTGTGTCTCTAGCCTAATACTGGTAAAGTGAAGGGTTAACTTTAAGCCATGGAAACCAGGTGAGTGCATGACATGTACATAACAGGTAGCATAGGCGCTATGTTGTATGATGCTGAAGTATGCAGACCCTTAAAGCACTCATGTGTCGCTAGCCTTGTACAACGCAGCTCTCTTCATGAACATATATAAGATAACTCTAATAAATTAACCATTTCAGTTAAGAGTACATATGGGTGTTTTTTGCAATACGTTTATTTTATGAGGAAAATAGGCAAAAGGTTTGGACATTATTTTTTATTATGTAATAAGTTCACCCTACTAATTTATCCGAAAATTAAATTGTCTCGTTCTCCTGAGTCCAGGGATACTAAATATGTGCCACGTGCCAGGGTGTACACAGTTCAGCCGCATACCTACTGGCATGTAGAAATGTACGTCAAATACAAACACACCATATATTTTTACTAGCATTATTAGTATTTTAGAGCTCCCTATAGGTATCTTGATTTTTTTTACATGTGATAAATGCAAAAAATAAAACAAACAGAGCTCCGGAAATTGCTTCAGCAATGCAAGGCAAGAGCAAAACTAAACACCAGCATGTATGATAATACTAGAAACAATGATTTCTAATGTCATGCCTGTTTAAATGTGTTACAAACTTGCAAACATATACATAAGCCAATCTGCCATTCCAAACTCTGTAATAGGTTGGTATATAACTCCAATCCTGGAAATAACTATATTATTTATGTATTGTTTATTATGGTTTATTTGTTTAACGCCCCCATATTATGTTGCGCTTTCCAGAGACTATTGAATCACTCACATTAGTCCCTCCTCATTGGAGCTTACAGTCTAAATTCCCTGACACACACACCCTATGGTTCATTGTTGTCAAAAGTAAATTAATCAGTATGTTTTTGGACTGTGGGAGGAAACCGGGGCACCTGGAGGAATCCCACACATACATAGGAAGAACATACACACAGATAGGGCCCTGGTTGGAATTGAACCCATGGCCTTAGAGCTGTGAGACCGGAATGCTAGTTTAGTAACTCCAAATAATAAGAATAACCTCACATATTAACCAACAGAGAACAATATTTGTTATTTACTAAGGCAATGAGATAAAAATTAAGCAAATGATAAAACACAAATAGAGCCAATAACATCACATATAACAGGTAAAGTTATGGGTTTTAAATAGAGGAAAAGATCAAGATCTTGCCATATTTACTTTTGTGTAAGTAGAGCACACCTACTAATTTACCCTGCAATTTAATAGATTAACTCTCCCAAAAAGGAAAAGAAACCAACATTTTTGTTTATTTAAGTCTTTTTCTGTTGTGTATTTTTTACAAAACATTTAAATACAAATCAATCCAAGAAATTACAGACCAGCCTAACATCAGTGGTGAGTAAATTTTAAGAGATGACATCCAGCAATATGTTACCGATAACAGGATTGGGCCAAAATTATTAGTGAGGTGCTTCAAGCATCTGTACTGGGCCCTGTGTTGTTCTTTGCGATTTTGTAGTAGATCTAGAAAAGAATTTGTCCATATGCACAGATAACTGTAAGCTCTGTAATGCTATTAACATGGAACAGGACATAAAGTCTCTATGGAAGTACTTGTACCATATCATGCGTTGGACAGAGAAATGGCAGATGATGTTTTAATGTAGAGAAATGTAAGGTACTGTACTTATGTTGTGATAATAATAATCATATCTATACATGAAATGAAATACGGTTGATGAGATCACAGTTGAGAAAGGACTAATGTGTACTATTAGACAATGTGCTAAGCAGCAGCACTCAATAGTGTCAGGCAGCTGCTGCAAAAGCTAATACAATTTCATATAGCATAAAACAGCATACCTCACAACTGTCCTGATCTAGGCAAGGCAATCCTGATTTGAAGGGACTTTGGCCTTGACCACAGGACAGTTGGGGGCAGATCCCACTAACAGAATTCCCTACAATACCAGCCATACCAGCGTCAGGTGTGTGCTGCATTAAAGGGGTGTTTTTAGAGGAGCACTGTTTCAATTCCCAGCATTGCAAAGTTGGGAGGTATGAAATAAGTCATGCGCCCCCCCCCCGAGCATTCACCTGTAGCAGCTAACTTATTACTGAAATTTAGGGTAATGTGTGGCCCTTTGGAAGGATAAAGGACCTCATGAAGCGTATCAGGTTGCCTATCACTGGTGTAGATACAGGAGACGCAAATGTAATTTTGTAATTTTATAAAGGACTAGTTAGACTGCATCCTGAATTTAGTGTACGATTTCTGTGTAAAAGAAAGAAAGAAAGACAGCAGGACTTGAGATGGTTCAGAGATGGCTGCTTTATTAATGCAAGGAATGCAGGTGTGAATTCATTTTTAATTTTCATTTTTTTAATGAATGATTTAAGAAACTATAATCTTTTACTTTGGATAAAAGGCACATGTGGGTCACCTATTTAATGTCCAATAATATTCTAAGACAATGCAAAGATTTCCCTGATAAGCTTTTTGCACCTAACATTGTACAGTAAAGTACAGGGGACAAAGTGGTACCCACTGCAACTGGAGGAACATTTATCTATCTTCATGTGGATACAAGCGTTGGCGCACTCATGCGCCTAATCCATATTCAGAAAGGAATACACCCCATTCTGCCCAACTCCTTCCATTGGTCAGTACAAACGTTTGCAGTCATGCAGATTCTGCAGTCATGACCCGGACAATCCACCCATTTCCTCATATAACTGAGGATTGTGTGAGGCAGGTCTGTGAAGTCATAAAAGAGCATTTGCTTGCAGTTTTCCTCTTTGCGGTTTGTAAATTGCCTTTAGTGAGACTAAACATAGTCATTTAGTAGCTCTGATTAATAAGAGCAATCACAGTGCATTGTATACATGTAAAACAATGGAGATCAAAGTTTACCGGGCAGCAACTCCAACTCTACTTTCATTGTCCACTGTGTAAAGCTTTAACCTGCCATGAGTACATGGATTAGGGAAGCTTGCGGTAGGTATCTCCTAGTATGCACATTTTTAAATGTCCATTTGTAAGATACTTAGGAGGAGATTCAATTCCCCATGTTGTTCTTTAGAACAACACAGAGGGCGCATTATTACCGTTAGTACGGTCATTTCAAGGCTGATTTTTGCTCGCAGCTCGCAATGCAGGGAATTGAATCTCCCCCTAAGAAACAAAGCAACAAGGTATGCCAGAACCTGGATTATTAAGTGTTTGGTTTGTATGTAAAGAAAATGTCATATTAGAAGTAGTAATACATCTCTATACTTAGTGCACATCCCATGTATTATATACTTCAATATATATTTACTCCAGAGTCACATACTGTGATCTCCCCACGTATTGTTTTCTCGCAATGTTATTACATGACAGGACATACATTTACATTGTATATTATACTAAGCTATGAAAAATTAATAGAAAGAAAACTCATTAATTGGTTACTTTAAATAATACATTTTAATTAAAATTAATAAAGACTTCTTTTTTGTTAGTTAAGAAAGGTTGAATAAGGAAGCAGTTTACGTCCTGTTATAATCCAGATTCCTTGGTGCTTTTATCTCATTTCCTGTATTTAATCCACCTAACGATGTTAAAACTCTTGTTGTACAGAAGTGATTTAGCCTGACATGGAATTAACTTTTATGTGAAGTCATTCAGTGTGTGGGGGACGTTACTGTATGCGGAAACACTCGTACATTGCTGTGCATAATACACATGTAGATTTATTGGTTCATTGTTGAACATTAAAGTGGACCTGTCAGCAGGTCCTCTGTCGTTATTTCCTTGTTTTGCTGTATAGGGCTTTGCGCACCACATTGTAAGCAAAAAAAATGGGGTTCACCCAGGAGGGAGCAGTTTACCCAGCACACTTTGCTCTCCCTCAGTCAGGCTTCTTCCAACCAGCACAGCTGGGCAGCTGGGTCGTGTATAGGAAGCTGGCCTGAGCGCTCCAGTCTGATAATCTGACTCCGCTTCCGAATTAAACTGCCAGACTGCGCTATGCTTGTTCCTGTGGCGGCTTCATCTTCTTATAAGTGCTCAAGAAGCACTTATTTCCATGCTTGTTGAAAGACGGCACCTCAGCGGAGTTTCAGATATATGTATTTATACAACATATTTTATTTTACACATACCACAAAGGACTAAAACATGCTGTAATATGCAAGGTAAACTTAAGGGCCTGTAGTCATATATGATGCACCTATGGTGCATTGCACTACACTTGGGGAACACAGTTTAAGTAGACCTCAAACTAGTGATCTATTAATCACTGTGAGGAATGCTTTGTCTATACTCATGGACTGCTGGACAGACCAAAATTTAGATCCAGTGTCCACTGGCTATAGATAAAACATTCCTCATATAGATCAAGCTATCAGTATTTTGAGGTCCATCTAAACTACATTCACCATGCCGTATACACAGTGCAGGGTAACGCACCATGTCCTATATCCAACCATGAGTACATACCCATAGGACTCACACAAACCTTTTTTGAAGCCAAGGTGTACAACTATTCTGGTTAAAAAGAGGGACAAGAAAGGCAAAATTTTAAAAGAAATAAGAACAAGGTGATGTTGGGTCTAAAAGAGGGACAGTTGAGAGCTTTGTAGTATGGAAATATAGGAGCAGATGAGTGCAAAATATTCTGCACACTACATGTGACATATTTATAATTTAAAATGTGATGATTTTTCAGATTGTGATGCTAAACATGGTGGTGCTTATCTTTGTAGAATTTTCTTTAAGGAGAATTGGTGCTTTTCACTATACAAAACCATTGTAAAAACACCAGTTACATCAATAATCACGGAAGAGGGGATGTAGATGTAGATTTGCATTGATGTAAATTTATAGAAGTGGTGCAATATTTTTAAAGATTTCACTGGAACATGGCTCATTTTTACACTAGAAATCTGTTTGCAGATTATTATTTTAGGCATCAAACACATTTTCCTACCTCTATGCAAGGGGCAGAACTGCCATGGTACTAGTGGGTCACGTTGTTATGGGGCCTGCAGCTGAGGGAATCTGCCTCCCCTGTTAAAGCCCCATGCTGCTGATCATTTGTCCCCTTCTTTGGCTTACTGAAGCTCCCTCTAGTGATCAGGTAATTGCTACTGTCATAGTAACCAAAACCAAGACAGTGATTGGTTAACAGTGTAGACTGCTTCCTATTGGTTACTAGACCACCAGTGACCTGTAAAGGGAGCTTCTGAAAGCCAAAGGAAGTGGCAGGGCAGAAGTGGTAGTGGTAGTTCACTAACAGCAGGGAAGCGCACAAGTTACCTTAGAGCAGCTGTGGAGAATGTAGCCAGGATGGATTAGCGGGAATCTCCCAGTTGGCCAGTAAAGTTAGTTTACTATTAATAGAATAGACATGTCATTTATATTTTGTAAGGCATCTTTTGTTTACCGATATGTGGGATTACATTGCTGGAAGATTACTCATATAAAGTGAACTCAAATTCTAGGATGGAGTATATATAATTCATGTTAATTCCACTTGAAAATTGCTAGTTTCAACCATTTTATATTCAACTCTGCCCACTATATAAACATTCAGACTTGCCTGGAAAAGTTTTCCAACTCTGGATATAGTAATCCTTCTTAATCATGCAATTCTCAACTGCATTTTGTCCATTTGCCAAAATTAACTTTAATGGGTATATTTACTAAACTGCGGGTTTGAAGAAGAGGAGATGTTGCCTATAGCAACCAGATTCTAGTTATCATTTATTTAGTGCATTCTACAAAATGACAACTAGAATCTGATTGGTTGCTATGGCCAACATCCCCACTTTTTCAAACCCGCAGTTTAGTAAATATACTCCTAAATGTCTCCTTTTGGCTACTTGGCATGTTGAGACTTATGATGATGTCAGTAATATATTATAGCTACATTGCTACTAACACCTGACATTCCCCGTACACAAAGTATTTCACCATCACTTGTTTTATGTTCTGCATAGAACATACCCCAAAGCTTTTGCTAAACATTACACATGAGTCAGAGGCAGCATTTTTAGTTCTTTTCAGATACACAGATAACTTCAGTATTACTACCTTGGATAGATACTGGCAGTAGAATATTGTGAATAATTAGTAGGAGCTGCACATTGCACTAGATCTTATGAAAGTCACAACGAGCGACTTTTAGAACAAGCGAAGTAAGGTATGAAGGTACAAGGATGCTGTTTGTGTTTTTCTACATGGAGAAAATGGCTTCTGATGTCCAGTACTGGAAAGAATCCTTGTGTCCAGGGCACTTCTCAGCTTGATGTAACAACGTTGTCCTAGTGCTTCCCACATTGCTGCTGTTCTCTGAGGAAGAAGAACAACAGGAGGCTAACATTACAGCAACACCTCTATCCTAGGCCTGTCCAGCTATTGTATCTTCTGTCACCTCTTTCTATTCAGAAACCATGAAGGGCCTGATTCATCAAGGCACGTATTCTGAGCGTAACCCTGCTCAGTATTATACGCACTTATTTATGCTTTGCGTTTGCCTAAATTTAGCAAGGCACAGATCTCAAGATGCATGTGGTTTTGAAATCAGGGGCAGGTCTGCTGTGCTCTACTACACCGGTCACAGTAGGATACGCCAATACCTATGTCTATTATAAATTTGCAAAAGAAAGCACAGAAAAAAAAGAAAAAATCTTGTATTATTGTTACCTGATAATATGAGGCATTAATTCTAAAACAGTAAAAAAAAAAAAGAAAAAAAAAAGGGGGGAGTGTGGTTTGGACGCCATTCGTGCTGGTCACATTTTTGGTCTGCTCTGTACAGATTCCTCTGAAATGATATCAAAAGGAAGTACATCTATTGCCACCAATCTGCAGCTAAAGTACTCAGGGCTAAACAGTACCTTCCAGGCGCAAGCTTGAGCTCCTGCCTTGCAGTGTTCTACTGGCATCCGTGTGGGACCTGTTCTCCCTCTGCCATCCCGCGGTGTGTGCAGTCCCCACATAACCCGTAGGTACCTCTCTCATGCATAAACTAGTTATCTTGGCACCCCACGGATCTCTGCCCTACCAGGACACCAATAGACCACCTGCTAATACCCGGAGGCACCCAGATACTCCCTGCCCACCAGTCTTGGATGGCAACAGGTTCCCTACCTGTTTGGAGCTCAAGAGCCTGCACCTCCCACTGACTGCCTCCTCCACATCTGGTCAGAGGCTAAATACCCCGGCCATGAAGTGCGGCAGATCTGTGGGGACATAGCTGGCTCACTGACTCTGGCATCACCTCAACTATTGCCTGTAGCCATATTGGGAGCTGAAATCCATCCCCGACCGCAGACCCTCCTCAAGGATCTGCAGTACGACCAACAGCCCAGTCTGCACCTCACCACCAGAAGTGCATCATTGGACACCTAGGATGAGGCGGCCGCCGATGGTGACCTCCCTGCCAAAGAACCCCCCAGTCATCTTAGAAAGTTTCCCACAATTATCTTTAGCTGCTGCCTGATCGCTCTGGTGTCACTGGACACCCCCCACTAACTACCTGCAGCCTCAGCAATCAGGACATGCCAGTGGTGGATAGACGCAGAGGCATCTCTGCAGTCCCCTATACAACCGCCAGAACCTGATCAGCTCCATAACAATCTAATGTGTAGCTACCTACCCGGGCAGATTCTCCAGCTTTGTTTCCTGCAGGACGCTCTCTGCAGCTAGAGGTCTGACCGCAGTCTGAGCAGGTGATACAGCTTCAGCCCAATGGACAAGTCACATCAGTCGTCCTCAGGTACACCTCATATTACTTGCTGTTCTACTGCTACAGTGCACAGTACTCTTTGCTGCACTAACACTTCCACTTAGTCGCTGTTTTTGAGGTCGCATTGACTGGTTTCAGTGTCTTAGCCCCAACACACTATATATATTGGTTGCTCTCATTTCTCTATCCTGTGAGACCTCTATCACAAATGTTGTTCACAGCCTGATTGTCATCACATCTGCAATGGATATGTGATCTCCTCCTGCTTTCCTGGACCTGGGCGGATCCCTCTCATATGAGCCGAGTGTAGTGTGCAGCCTCCTACTACCCTTCCTGACCCACCCTTATATTTTCCTGCCCACCCTTACATTTTCCTGCCCTTCTCTTTTTACCAAGCTGACTGACTATTCTATCGACTCCATAATGTCCAAAGAGAAATCCTTCAGTTGCCGCGGCCAACTTCTTCAGATCAAAATCTAAAGCCTCTCCTCCATAATCGGAGCTTCCTGAGGCCTCGGGCTTTTCGCTATCTGCGCAAGTTGAGCTTGACCCTCAGATTCAAGCTGTGATAACTAATCTGGAAAGAGTCTAGGCAGCGTTCCATCAAGAACTTTCTAAAGCAGTCAATGACTTTAAATACAAATTAAACTCCCTGGGCAATAGGACAGACACCTTACAAATAAAAATGCAGGACCTTTGTCACTCACAGACTGTACTTGACAAGGAACTAAAGTTTCAGCCTGTAACCTGTTAGTTACCTGGACTCTCTGCCAGCACAATATTCGCTATCGCTGAGGCTCCCGTTCCAGCTTCAGGTCGTTGCGGCCAACACCTCTCATTATGTTAAAACGCTGGCCAAGGATCAAGATTTACTTGAGAAATTGGATATCCTCCCGGTGACATCTGCTCCACAGTCCGGATCCCCAATAACCAAGCGCTCAGTGCCTCTGCAACCTGAGTGCTCCCATTCCTCATAGCGCTATGTCCAGGATGAAACCCCAACCTGAGATGACTTTTGTTTTTATGTGGTGTTTTTTTTCTTTCTTTATGTCTTTGCAGATGGAATTCCTGCTGCAGCTGGAGTCTGGGGCTACTCACTCCTGACCTTGATTGTTTCTTCTGTTCATTAATGTTATAAGTATAGTATGTTATTTAATGTTTAGTTTTGATGTAGTTGGTCTCTTGCAAGTTTGTACTGCATTTCTCCTTTACATCCCAAGTATACCATGCTGTTTTATTTTTTGTATTGCTCTATTTGGTGTGAAACTATACCGTTTTGACTTCTCCAACCCACACCCCTGATTACCCATTGAAAGTGCTTACGAACATTGCATCCCTCTACCCTTCCCCAACTTCCCCAACGGCTCCTCCCTTGTGCCATGGCTTTAAAAATCTTCTCCTTTAATGTCAACGGCCTCAACACCCCAATTAAACATACAATACTCTTGCGAGCCTGTAGGAGAGAAAGTGCTGACATTTTTCTAAATCATTCTTGCTCCCTTTTGCGGCAGCATGCTCTTCAATCCCGCCTCTACATACTGATATTTCCTGGTAGTTGTTACTTATCCTCTACTTATTTACTTATATGATCTTTTTTTACATGCCTGTTTTTACTTCTATTTTCTTTGTTTGATGATTACTTGACCTTTGAATAAAATAAACTACAAAAAAACGCCAAAAACAAATACTGATTATTGGAGGAATATTTTCCGGGATAATAACAAACCTAGGAATCATGAACCATTGGCAATTAGACTGTGGAATATTCTTGAATTGACATCAAATTAAAAATACAGATTTTTAAATGATTTCAAATACAGAAAGGCTCCTCATATTGTGGAAATCTATAAATTGGAATGAGGATGTTCCCAGACTCCTAATTCTTTTACACATACGAATACATGTTTTTTGCATTTAGTATGCATAAGAATTCAAGAGGTAACATTCATATGTATGTACAGTCTTCAAATTTAAATCAAAATAGGGCCAGATTTAATGCTATTAAATGCTTTATCTGTTTAACGATATAATACCCTTTGACAAGTCTGCATAAATTTTAGTATGATAATCTGTACAGCAAGTCAAATATCAGTTCTAAAGGAGAAAGTCCTAAAATAAAACTTGTCCAGTTGGTCCTTTGGGCTTGCTCAATGGAAATCAAACAAATCCATCAACTTTGTCATTGCAAATGTTTCAGCCTGAACATTACATTTTGATGCAGGAAGCTGGTCATAAACCTGTGACTATTTGCTAAATGGTAAATTAACTTAACAGTAGAAAACCTTAGGTGTTTCAGTGAACCAATAATACAGGAACAAAGCTGGAAATGTGATTGCTTAGAGTGGAAACTTATGATTTTATCAACCATGGAAGATTCTGAAATGCAGGCTTGAGGCTAAGCAGCCAATTGGATCTGGAGCCCTCAGTAGATCCATGTGTACTGACACTTCATAAGTTTTGTCTTTTTACTGCTCCTAATCATAGCACCTCACTGAAAGCCACAAATTGCTTGTACTTTTCGAAGAGGGTTTTTGATATTTTATTAATATTTTATTATTACTTTAAAACCTTTGTTCTGCTGAGCAAACTGTGGTCTAAAAATGATTAACTTTGGTATAACTTCTGGTGAATTGAAAACGGCAATGTTATTTTTAAGGAAAAAAAAATACTAGAGAAGATTATAAAAGTACTGAGCAAAAAGGGTAAAAAAAGGAATAAAAACATAACAGAAACGGTTAGTGAAGAAAAATAAAAACTTTAGTCCATGGGAAGATTGGCAATAATATTTTTAAGGCAACATCATATTGTAAATAGGAATACCCTTGACAACCTGCCTAAGCAGGTTTATGCAGTCAGCGGCAAAACAAAAGACAATAATTCAGGAATGGTGGTACATACAGCCATGTTAGTACCTCTGTTTTTCTTAATGTTGGCTAGAAATGATTAGACAACATTGAAACCCACAATTGCATATGAATATATCATACTTGCCAACATTTTTTTTTTTCTTCCGGGAGATGCCGGCTGGGACGTGGGCGTGCAGGGGGCGGGGCTGCGAAATCGCGTCATTTTGGCCCCGCCCCCGTGACGGAATGACGCAAATCGCGTCATTTTACAGTGGGGGCGGGGCTAAACGCCGCGATTCCGGGTGAATCGCGGCGTTTAAACTAAATTTTTCCCCCTTCCTATCAGGGAGATTGCCACACTCGTCCGGGAGACTCTCGCAAAATGCGGGAGTCTCCCGGACAATGCGGGAGAGTTGGCAAGTATGGAATATATAATATGTTATGGGATAGTTATTAATGGGATGAAATATATCATCACACTTTATTTTTTAACAAAGTTGCAATGGAAAGACAGGGTACTGTTTAAAGGTACATTTTACCTTTATGGTTCATCCCTGAAAATATCTGGACATAGTTAGTGTTGCTGTGGTGTAATTACAAGGAGTGTAAGCTGCAGTGTGCATTATAGACCTCCCTAGCCTTCAGCAGCAACCCATGTGGGTGTCCTATGCCGGACTGGGTGTACTCATCCCTATCGACTAATCTCCACTGATTCTGCACTGGAATCTTTCCAAGTGTTGACAATGCAGAGGTTTTAAAAAGTAAACAGCATTGTGTTAGCCTCAACGTTGTTTGCACCAATCTGCCACTGTTGTCGATGCACAGAGAGGATCCGCTGCAGCTCCAGCGAGTACTCCCCAACTGCGGGGGTCTGTTACATGGGAACCCCATAGTTCTGCTATCTGGGGGGAGAGGGGCTGGAGTCTAAAAGTGTGCTTTGATATGGACATATCTTTTAAAATGGTCACAGGTGGGATACATATTGGTATTTCAGATCAATCAAACTTTCAAATGATTTAGGTGCCACTTTCTGTATTCTTGTTCTGTATAACTGTACATAAATAATATTTAAATAACATTTTCACTGCTCTAAGTTTCATCTTCAATTAAACAAACCACTCCGCTATTTCTACAAATGTTTAAATATTAAATTAAACATAATTTATTTCTTTGCTATTATTGTCATGCTTATATATAGTCTGAATAATAATTATATATAATAAGTATAGAATATAATATTTATACTATTAAAAAAATATGGAATATTTAGTATTACAAATCATTTGCAGATAAAGTTAAATGCTAGAAGTATAGATGATTGTGCATTCAAAATAGATGAAACTAATGTACTTCTCTTTTCTTTTCAAAGCCAAAATAGCTATCTGTTTTACATTCTAACACAATGCTATTCAGACTATCTAATTTACAATTGTTGAAAAACTAGTTTTTTTCCTATAAAGGAGAACCGAAACGTTGATGTTGTTAAACCGTTTAGATATTTTTTTGACAAGACCTGTGAATGCTATATATACTATGGCTTTTCAAATATATATATATATATATATATATATATATATATATATATATATGTATATATATATATATATATATATATTATGTGTGTATGAGTGTATGCATGTATCTCTCTATCAAGCATTTTATGAACATTGTTAAGTATGCTATATTGTACATATACTATTTAATCATATAATGTAAAATCTAAATTCAGATGAAAGGTAGACTGTAATCTGTAAAAAGCCCATGACTGCCAACTTTCTGTTTCCTCAGACTGGTAAATACTTATGTCCCAGAACCACGGCTGTATGGGGCTGGAACGCCAGCAAGTGCGAGCTAGTGTACTAGGCAGAAACAGACGGCAGCACAAAGCCTGAGATTAGATGTTAGGAGAAACATACCACACACAAGGCAGCAGGCAACCTTTCAAGAAGGCACTTCACAGGACAAGAAAAGCTGTTAAGCTTCTTAATTTCCCTTGGTCCGAAAACCTGATTTCAATATCTGACATGAAAAAGAATACATACAATGCATCTGTAACTGTTTGAGTAATTGTATGAACTGTATAATCTGCTAACAATGTTGGGTAACTGATATTTTTTTTTGATAGTGTGAAAATATCATGTGCTCTTAAAAATAAATAACATAGAATTAAATGTTCTAAATAAAGTAAATTTATGTAGCAACATTAATGAAAAAAGGAGTTGCATTTTATCAACCAAAGAGAGTGTAAATGGGGACATTTTTCATGGTATATTTAAGTTCAGTGAAATGCCCAGTTTTTCATTACTCTCCCCTCCCTTTAGTATTCCTAATTTATAGATGAAAAGTATTCGCTTCTCTGTAGTTGATTCATAAAATCAGTTGACTGATCTGCATTTGCGACTGAATAATAAGCATCCACAGTTGTGTGGAGAATGACTGCAGTGTTCGGCAAGGGAAACTTGGAATCTCGAAACACACACACATCCAAGCACTAAAGTCCCCTAATCCGAGAGTACATGATGCTTTGGTCATTTATTCCTCTGTTCTTGTGTCAGTCTAGAGCAGCTAGCATAAACGGGCCCTCCTATATATATATCACTGTTTAGTTTCCAAAATTGTTAAGAATCAGATTCCAAGCCACTCTCCTTGCCAACCATAGGTTAATAAACAAAATGGTAATAGAGTAATAGTATTCATCCATACTAGAAAATATATGTAAATAGAGTGAAACATACAAATGTGTACACACTTTCTAATAATATTAATGAAAAATTGGGATACACAAATTTGTCATTAATGTTTGTTAAAATATATTCTCATTATTAATATGTTTAAAATATAGATTATTAAATTATTATAATTTTTTTGCAGTTATGTGCTGTAAACATTCCAGATGCGCTTTCATGTAACTAAAGTGATCATATGGACATATAGCAGGTAGGTAGATATTTTTGTATGTACAATTCTTCTTTTTCTTTGCACAATACGGAAAAGTGGGTTGGATATTTTTTAGTGCATGAACATGTTTAATAAATAACATTTTATCCCATTATGTTACCATCAGCTTGTAAGACTATGGTGTTTGTATTACGCTAAAGGAAGACAGTGCATGGGGCATTGTAAACAACTGTCTATCACTTTTACATTGCCTTGTATTGTGCATGGGCCTGTGCTATGTTCCTTGTTAACATAAAAATGATATTGTATGGCAGCAGCATCCTGTATATTAAAATTAGACTTTACTATTATACTATTACAGTGACTATTTTTTTTTACGAAAGCACCAACTTTATCCTAGGATCTTTGGCTGAAAAAAAAAAAATAGTTAACTAGACAAAAAGTAGAATTTATCATTATAAAACAGTTTACTCACTTCATGGTATTTATATATTTTTTTATTTCATATTGTATTTTATATAAAAATAGTAAAATATAATAAATTTATGAGAATATACTTTCTGGATGTTTATTGGAATGGGATTCAAATATTATTTAAACACCAAGATGTGTAAATTATACAGACATATTTCCCCTCTGTTATTCAGTATATGGGCATTTGGGGGTATGATAATCTACCTACAGTGTAATTAAATAAATATTCTTAACTTTCAAAACCAGACTTATGAGATAAACTGGTGAACGTGAATTTCTACAAATTTTCATACATTACATGTAATTCTTGAAGCCTATTACTCCCAGTTTGTATTTTTATACTTTCACCCATATATTTAATAGTTGAATATACCAGTAGCTAGAAAAATAATGCATATACATTAAAATAATGATAATAATAATAATAATAATAATAATAATAATAGTAATAATATTTTATTACAAGTAGAAATTGCTCAGACATTAAAAATAACTATTTTCTACCTTATTCTCCTATTGCTACAAAAACAATTAGAATAAAAATAACATTTACAGTACACAAAAATGTTTTATGACTCATAATTACACAAAAGTATATTGTGAACAGTTAAATCTACGCATTTTATCTAACATGCTATATTATTGCTCAGAGTACATTATGTAACATCATACATTAACACCATCACTCCACTACCTCTCAGTTGTCACAGAGTAATACAAACCACAATTTACACATCATGTCCTATCTGTAGTAAATAAATATATGTATTCTACTAGTTAATTAAGAATGTGGATGTTAATGATGGCAGGTGTGTGCACTGAAATCCTACCTCCCTCCATATACGTGCCGTGTTAATGCAGATCCATTAAAAATACAAATACAATTGAAATATTGAAAAAAATGGCCAATTGCTGTTTTAAACCTAAGTGGGGAAAGATTGCTGACCCTGAAACTCTATCTCCCTTTGCTCAGGCCTATGGGCCCTTTCTAGACATGTTGGTTTGCCCATTTATCTAGGACTTAGCTATACTGAAGTAGAGAGAAACCAATATCTACTAGATATTGGTTTCTCTCTATCTTATTTCTTCCTGGTACAGTCTGCATACTCCATATTCGTCAGTGCACAGATGATGTCACAGAGATGATGTCACAGGCAGCACACATCAAAAAATGTCATTGTTTCTAAGACTAAGAAAATACAACAATAATGAATGTATGGATGCTCCAATGTTAATAATAACACCAATAAAATGAATATTTTAAAGGCAATTTTGATTAACTTGTGTTCTAGTCCTAGTTCACCTTTAAGCAACAAAACACACAAAAAGAATAAGTTATCACACTGTATGTTATACACAAAATATTTAGAAGGCTAATAAATAAATAGTAACAGTATTAGTTACTCTGGTACCCTAAAATGGGGATTGTTGATAATTTATCTACTGCTATGGAATGAAGCTTATTATTGGTGTTATTATAACAGTGTTACGTTGGAAACTAAGAAGTTATGCAAAAGATGAAAAGAATATAATTAGTTTAGTTTAACTAATTATCAATTAATTACTAATTAACTAATTAATAGTTTAACTAGTTTATTAATTGGCAATACAATTGATTTGTAAGAAGAGGATCACTATATCACAGTTGTGATGGATAGGACAGTAGACATGAGTATGACAATCTATGGGACCAGCTAGGGTCAGTTATGAAGGCTAGTGTTGCCCATATGAGCCTAAAGAAGATATAGCAAAGCCCCTTATACATTGTCCATTCCTGCTGTAGGAAATCTGCGACTTTGTGGGTTAGATAATAAATATTTGATAATGTCAGCAAAATATGGAGAGAGATTTTAAGAACATAATTTGTCTTATACAGTAATTAGGTTACATTTGGCAATTCACCTCCCTCTAGCTTAAATAAACATTTCAGCTCTATATACACAAATATTTCTTCATCAAACTCTCAACCATAATTTACTCAGCCAATACAAATAATATAAAAGTATAATTCTTATTCTGAGGAGTTTTGCACTAGAGAGAAACCATGTTCAGCCCGTTTGGCTCTTTTTTGTTTCTCAACATGTACTTTTTGATTAATGTTGCATTCCTCCTGTGAAATTGATACATCAATTTTAATTATACTGTATTTCTTTTCACTTGTAGGAGACTCCCAACCTCAAAGTCTAGTTTTCAAACATTAACTCTTATCATTCTCTCCTCCTACTCATTTTCAATCTGTAAATTATACCAAAGATCCATGACTTGGTAAGTTACATTATAATGCTTCCCTTGATTCATTGCATCTATGCATTAGTATATCAATATTAAATTTTATTTTATATCCGTCTTTCTTTCTTTCCTTTTTTCTTTCTTTCTTTCCTTTTTTCTTTCTTTCCTTTTTTCTTTCTTTCTTTCTTTCTTTCTTTCTTTCTTTCTTTCTTTCTTTCTTTCTTTCTTTCTTTCTTTCTCACACATGCAAACATACATATACGTACACACACAAGTACAAATACATATACACACACCACCAATGAAAACGGGTACAAGGCATAAAATTGTATTTGCATGTAAGCATTATAAAGTTGGTATGTGAAAGCTTTGTATGTAATTAGTTATGTCTATGTAATATTTTATTTATGCTACAGTTTCCTTTGCTAGTTTTAAGGTTACCTCCCAGGCTGTTCTGATGTTAGATAGCTTAAAATACCATAATAATAATAATAATAATAATGCAAATTGTAAGAAAAGAAATATTTCTTTCTACAGAGTGGGAGGCAGAGGACTGGAAGATGTGTAAGCCGAATCTCTATTTAATAACAAAATGGGAGAACTTTTTGGTATGGGAGGGTTGAGCCAAAGAGACTTGTATGACCTAAAGGTTATTTAGAGAGATGAAAGTAAGGCCTCTTTCTGTCTTTATTGCTGTCAGCACTTTTTAATGTCAAACTTTGTGAATGATTGTCCAAGAGCTGAGCTGGTATTTTTTTTTTATCCTAAAGTTTCCCAGGATTGTGTGATGTATTCATTGCTTTATAATTAACGTGGAATCCAGCGCGGGTGGGCTATTGCATTACAGAGTCCTTGGGTTTAAAGTGGCTGGTCCCAGTCATTGTTTTCTGACGTCTGTCTCTGTTATGACAAGATTCTTTTAGGCCACAAAAAGGATACACAAAAATCTCACAGGATGGTCCTCATCTATCAAAACAGTATTTATAGCCAATGCAAAAGTAAAGGAGATCACCCGTCAGTTACCTGGTAATCTGCCATAACATTTTTGCTGTGTTTACACATTTTCTGAAGGTAGTGACAGATACTTGTCAGCAATAAGTGTCATTTATACAGCTCTACAGATATGGGCTTACAGCACAAAAATCCCATTTTGTGTTTTTTTGCGTGTATATGTTTGCACTACTGTATCCATTTGTACGGGAAAGCAGCTGGCTTAGCACATCAATGCGGTGACGACTGTAGGATACTCTCTGATGATAGGATCTTGAGCAGTCATAGTCAGTAAGTGGCCCGCCGATCCTTCAGCTGTGGCCCCAGCCGGCTGCTCCTTATCTGCTTCATTCTCTGATTTGTTACAAAGCAGAAAATAAGACTGAATAAGAGCAGATGGCATCCATGTCATGTGACCCGGTAGTAATTGATTTTTCGATTACCACAATTCCGACATGGCCAATCCCTACAGAAAGAAGGCGAAATTATGAAAAACCGAATTGAAAATAATCAAACTTACCTTTAACACGACGCTGGAGATCACCGAAGAAAACTCCATAATGACAGCAAGCTATTCCGATAGAAGAACTGACCGGTACTGCAGCCTGACATCATCGCAATGTCCGTCAATACAAATTTAAAGCGGCAATGTGGGGTAAGTGTTTAAACACTGTTTAAACACTTAACCTTAGGGGGTCCCCACATTGCTGTTTTAAATATGTATTGACAGACGTCGCGATGACGTCAGGGTGCAGTGCCGGTCACTTCTTCTATCGGAATGGCTGGCTGTCATTATGGAGCTTTCTTCGGTGATCTCCAGCGTCGTGTTGAAGGTAAGTCTGATTATTTTCAATTGGGTTTTTTCATTATTTCATCTTTTTTTGTAGATATTGCCCATGTCGGACTTATAGTCATGGTTAAACCGTGCCCAACCCCATGTGCCCTGCTCTGCACACTGCAGGGAGTTTCACACAGCACAACCAATCAGAGAAGGAGGAGTTAGTGCAGTGCATTCTGCACCATGTGTTCTTCCTCCTTCCTCTGTGTGCTCTGGCTGTGCAGGAAAGTGAGGGATATGTGGGGAGGTCTGAGTGGCATGTGAGGGGTTTGTGGGGAGGTCTGAGTGGAAGGTGAGGGGCTTGTGGGGAGGTCTGAGTGGAAAGTGAGTGGCATGTGCGGAGGTCTGAATGGCTTGTGCAGGGGTTTGAGTGGCATGTGGGGAGGTCTGAGTGGCATGTGGGGACATTTGAGTGGCAAGTAAGGGGCATGTGGGGTGGTCTGAGTGGAATGTGGGGAGGTCTGAGTGGCAAGTAAGGGGCATGTGGGGTGGTCTGAGGGGCATATGGGAGGTCTGAGTGGTTTGCAGGAAGGTCTGATTGGCATGTGGAAAGGTCTGAGTCCTTTGCAGGGAGGTCTGAGTGGCATGTGGGAAGATCTGAGTGGCATTTGGGGAGGTCTGAGTGGCATGTGGGGACATCTAAGTGGAAAGTGATGGGCATTTGGGATGGTCTGAGTGGCATGTGAGGAGATCTGAGTGAATTGTAGGGAGGTTTGAGTGGCAAGTGAGGGGCATGTGGAGACACCGGAGTTGAATGTGGGGAGGTCTGAGTGGCAAAAGAGGGGCTTGTGGGAGGATCTGAATGGCATGTGGGGTGGTCTGAGTGGTTTGTGGAGAGGTTTGAGTGGCAAGTGCGGGGCATGTGAGGAGGTCTGAGTGGCATGTGGGAAGATCTGAGTGGCATGTGGGGGGGTCTGAGTGACATGTAGGGACATCTGAGTGGCAAGTAAGGGGCATGTTGAGTGCTCTGAGTGGTATGTGGAGAGGTCTGAGTGGTTTGTGGGGATGTTCAAGTGGCAGGTGAGGGGCATGTGGGGAGGTCTGAGTGGTTTGTGGGGAGGTTTGAGTGGCAAGTGAGGGGCTTGTGGGAAGGTCTGAAAGGCATGTGGGAAGGTCTGAGTGACATGTGGGGAGGTCTGTGGCATGTGGGAAGGTCTAAGTGGCATGTGGGGAGGTCTGAGTGGCATGTGGGGAGGTCTGAGTGG
Organism: Mixophyes fleayi; assembly: GCF_038048845.1. NCBI lineage: Eukaryota > Metazoa > Chordata > Amphibia > Anura > Limnodynastidae > Mixophyes > Mixophyes fleayi. Next base: position 57,192,666 of record NC_134407.1, read on the forward strand.
CATGTGGGGAGGTCTAAATGGCATGTGGGGAGTTCTGGGTGGTTTGTGGGGATGTCTGAGTGGCAAGTGAGGGGCATGTGAGGAGGTCTCAGTGGCATGTGGGGAGTTCTGAGTGGTTTGTGGGGATGTCTGAGTGGCAAGTGAGGGGCATGTGGGGAGGTCTGAGTTGTTTGTGGGGAGGTTTGAGTGGCAAGTGAAGGACTTGTGGGGAGGTCTGAGTGGCATGTGGGGAGGTCTGTGGCATGTGGGGTGGTCTGAGTGGCATGTGGGAAGGTCTGTGGCATGTGGGGTGGTCTGAGTGGCATGTGGGGAGGTCTGAGTGGCATGTGGGGACAACTGAGTGGCAAGTGAAGGGCATGTGGGGAGGTGAGAGTGGCACGTGGGGAGGTCTGAGTGGTTTGTGGGGAGGTCTGAGTGGCTAGTGAGGGGCATGTGGGGATGTCTGAGTTGTTTGTGGGGAGGTTTGAGTGGCAAGTGAGGGGCTTGTGGGGAAGTCTGAGTGGCATGTGGAAGGTCTGAGTGGCATGTGGGGAGGTCTGACGGGTATATGGGAAGGTCTGAGAGGCATGTGGGAAGGTCTGAGTGACATGTTGGAAGGTCTAAGTGGCATGTGGGGAGGTCTGTGTGGCATGTGGGGACATCTAAGTGGCAAGTAAGGGGAATATGGGGTAGTTTGAGTGGCATGTGGGGAGGTCTGAGTGGTTTGCGGGGAGGTTTGAGCGGCAAGTGAGGGTCATGTGAGAAGGTCTGAGTGGCATGTGGGGAGGTCTGAGGGGCTTGTGGAGAGACCAAAGTTGATTTTTGGGAGGTCTGAGTGGCCTGGTGGCATGAGGGGAGGTCTGAGTGGCATGCAGGGGAGTTTAAACTACAAGTTGGTATCTGAAGTCATTTGGGGCTATTTTGAAGGCTCTATTGTTTAGTTAGAAATAATGGTACAAAATAATATAACACTGAATTTAAACTGGTTTTCAAGAATGTGTACTTTACCCACTGGTTCTGTGTACTCACAGTTTTTCGACATTATTTTTTTTAATTGAAAAACACTAAGGCAAGTTAGAAGGTACAAATACAAGAATAGCTAATTCACAATATATACACAATATACTTTTGTTAGAGAGGAGATACATTTGAAACAACTGTTAGGAACTTTTGCAGTTAATGACAATAAAACACAATGAAAAAGAGACGTGGGGCCCGGCCATTGGCATTTTAAAACTGGCATTGTCAGTCTGGCCATTGTAACTGGCGTCATTTGTTCATGGACACATTTTACAGAGTCACATTTTATATCTGCTGGAAAATCAGCATGTAGGAATAGTTTTATGTCACTAATATACTAAGTCTATCTTTCCTCCTTGTCGGTTGATACTATTTGGAATTTTTAGGTCGCCCTAAATGCTGTCAGGGATCTTTCAGCCGGAAAAGTAAGTACCACAGATGAAAAGTATCTAAAAAAGATATTTACTCAGGGTAGATAGGTGAGACAAATTTAGAGGTTCTAACATATTCTACCATTTTCTCATCTATGTTCAGTTCCACATCTACTTTCCAAGGTGCTTTTATGTTGAATATGACTACTGTCTCTCTAGACTAAAACTACAGTATCTGCTTTATAATCCCATATATGAAGATCAGTTTGATGTAGGATTCCTCAGTTTTAATGGCACTAAAACATTGAAAATCACAATCACATTTTAAAAATAGTATTACAAATCTTCAGCCCCGCATTTGTATCAGGTTGATATGGTTGTATATTTGTGTAGTGTGTGAAGACTATTATTTTTAAGATTCTGCGCATTCATCTACTAATGGAGACTGTTTTGAAAGGACTAAGAGGGTATAAGAAATAGAAATTGCATATGTCTTGAATGGATATATCATGACAGGTGTCAGCCGTGCAGGTTAGTGGTAGGGTTATGATGGTGTGTTTTATAAGGCATGTATTAGGTCTCTTGATACAAGTAGACTAATATTGAATACCACTGCTTATCTGTACAGATCCCTGACATGGACATGACACATGTTTTGCCTATAGCCGTAGCCTCCCCATTCATCAGTTCTCATTCCCATTGAAGCATATGTGGGATGATATGATATTAGTTATCTAGGGAACAGATCTAACACCAGCTAAATTTGGGACACATGAAAGCAAGTGGACATAGGCCAGCATCCCTTTGTCAACCTTTGACAAATTATTGAGCTAATGCCCAAGAGCCTCCGATCTCCTTCTGCCACCTGAAGTACATTTGAACAGCGGGAGGCATGACCTAATTGCGCAATCCACTCAGTCACACCCACTGCAACAGGATCTCCACTCTGGGATCTCCCACAGGGGGGTTCCTAAAGGTTGGCAAGTATGATATTTAATGTTTACTATTCTAATTTGCCATAGATAAAAAGTGGGTGGTCAATGTTGCACATTCCTGTACACTAGCCTACCTGTCACCTGTCAGTAACACCCTTACTTCTAGTGAAATGACAGTAACTGTCTCATTCTGCCATGAAATAACACCAGTTTTCTTTTTAACATGTCTCACATATAGCTATAGCATAAAAATTATTACCGCCATACTCCGTGACTCACCATCGTCTCTTTTGAAAACTTGCAGTTCTTGGACAAATTACTTTAATACATCACCTGTGTTTTTCATTTTCTTTTATCTTGGGGTCTTTTTACTCTGACTGGCCCATAGGTACATTGTGGACTCTGTTGGCAAAATTTTACTAGTGATCTTATGTTTTAAACACATTGGTTCAGTATCTGTCTGTAGGCAGACCTCCCTACTAGTCTCTTCACCCTCTTGATATCCGCCTTATATCCTTCCCATTTTATTCTTAAGCCATTGTTAGCAGATGCCATAATTAGCCTTTATAAATTATATCTCTTTCTATAATTCAAAGCTGTATACACATAAGACTGTATTATATGCTATACATCGTGGGCTTGGGTCATCAAGGAACGTAAATGACGATCTGCGTATGTCCAGAACTGGAACATACGCTAGTGAACGCCCAATTCATCTTTGAGTCCAAAAATCCCTTACTACAGCCTGTAATTCCAGGGACAGAATGGGGAGGGGACTGGGAGAATGCACATAGTAAATGTACAGTGCACGCAGCAATACCCTCCTTGCCATTACCGAAACCTGGCTCTCCCCCTCTGATACAGCTTGCCCTGCTGCTCTTTCCTATGGTGGCCTTTTCTTCACTCACACCGTCAGGCCTGGGTACCGTTCTGGGGGTCGTGTGGGCTTCCGCCTTTTCCCCAAGTGCACCTTTCATGTTATCCCTCCTGAGCCTGCTTCCATTCGCCTTTTCACTCATTCTCATCTCCGTGTCGCAGTCATTTACCGGCCACCCGACCCCACTTTCCAAATCCTTGATAACTTTGTGGCCTGGCACCCCCACTTTTTCTTATCTGACCTCCCATCCATCATCCTGGGCGACTTTAATATCCCTATTGATAACCCATCTGACTTAGGTTCTATTAAACTTCTTGCTCTTTCCTCTGCTCTTGGCCTATCACAATGGACCTCTTCCCCCACCCACCCTCTTGGCCACTCTCTTGACCTTGTGTTATCCCACAGCTGCTCCCTCTCTGGCTTTACCATTTCTCTATTTACCCTTTCTGACCATCATCTCCTTTTTTCTTTCTCCCATCGTCTCCCTCACCTCTCCCCTCTTCTAAACGCAATCTCACTCTGCGCAATCTTAACACTCTTGACCCTGCGGTCTTTTCCTCCTCCTTTGATACTCTTCTCTCCCCATTAGCCAATCTCACCTATCCCAACCTGTCGACCTCCTCTCTTCTGTCCTTGACTCTGCCTGTCCTGTGACTGCCGTTTCCCTCTGTTGTTCCAGCCAGCCCCCAACCCTGGCCCTCTTAAATTCACACACTACCTCAAACTTTGTACTCGCACTGCGGAACGCCACTGGAGGAATTCTCGTTCCCAGGCGGATTTTCTCCAGTTCAAGTTCATCCTCTCCTCCTACAGCTCAGCCTTCTACTTAGCCAAACAGTCTTACTTTAAATCTCTCCTTATTTTCCAACCCCCGCTGCCTCTACATTCAATTCCCTACTCTACCCCCCCTCCCGTTCCACCCTCCCTATCTGTCTTTGACTTTACTACGTTCTCCTCCAAATCGATGCCATCAGAACCGAAATCTTTTCCTCCAACATCCCTCATTCCCCCCCTGCCTCCCCCTTTTGCCGCTGCCCTCCAACCATCTACGTATGTGCGTCTTCTGACCTTCCTCCAGTTAGGAAGTCCACCCCTTACTTCTCTCTTCTCCCCCATCCACCTGCCCCCTTGATCCAATCCCCTCTCTCCTCCTCAGATCACTCTTGCCCATTGCCTGCTCCCACCTGACTCACCTCTTCAACTTATTCCTTTCATCTGCTTTCTTCCCTTCTTGCTTTAAAAATGCACTAGTGTCACCCATTGTAAAGAAACCGAAACTCGATCCAATCTCCCTGTCCAATTACCACCCCATCTCTCTCCTCCCCTTCACCTCTAAATTACTTGAACGGTTAGTCCACGCCAACTACCTCTGTGACTAATCCTCTTCAATCCGGTTTCCACCCCCTTCACTCCACCAAAACTGCTCTAGCTAAAGTCACTAATGACCTCTTAACTGCCAAATCCAAAGGCCACTACTCCCTCCTCATGCTCTTGGACCTCTCCACAGCATTTGATACAGTCAATCGCTCTCTCCTGCTGCATAGCCTTCGCTCCTTTGGCCTTTCCGACACTGTCCTTTCTTGGTTTAAGTATCTCTCTGACTGCTCCTTCTCTGTCACTATATCTGGCTTCCCCTCTTCCTCCTCCCCACTTCCCGTAGGTGTCCCTCAGGGCTCTGTCCTCCGCCCACTGCTCTTTTCTTTGTACACCTCTTCACTGGTTGATCTTATCAGCTCCTTCGGCCTCCAGTACCATCTCTATGCTGATGACACCCAAATCTACCTTTCTTCTCCTGTACTCTCCCCTTCCATCCTCAATAAGGTGTCTTGCTGCCTCTCTGCCATTTTCTCCTGGATTTCCCAACATTTCTTCAAACTTAATATGGCCAAATCCGAACTTATCATCTCCCCCCCTCTAGATATTCCTCCACTCCCACCCTCTTCATCACTATTGGTTCTACCATCATCTCTTCGCACCAAGTTCGATGCCTGGGGGTTACCTTTGACTCCTCCCTCTCCTTCACCCCTCACCCCTCACATTCAATCCCTTGCCCAATACTGCCACCTCCATCTCCGCAACATAGCCCATATTAGACTCTTCCTCTCCTCCGAGGCCATCAAAACTCTCATCCATTCTCTGATCATCTCCCACCTTGATTATTGCAACCTCTTCCTCATAGGCCTCCCCCTTACCCGTCTCGCTCCTCAGTCCATACATATTGCTACCTCTCCCGCTGGTCCTCATCTGACTCCCCTCTCTGTCAAGCCCCTCACTGACTCCCCCTCCACTTCAGAATCCTCTTTAAACTCCTCACCCTCACTTTTAAAGCCCTCTCTAATGCCCCATATCTCTCCAACCTAATTTCCACTCATACTCCTTCTTGCCCACTGCAGTCATCCAATGTCCATCGTCTCACCTGCCATCTGATCACCACCTCTCATTCCTGCATTCAAGACTTCTCCCGTGCTGCCCCCCTTCTCTGAAATGATCTCCCCCGTTCTATCAGGCTTTCACCTAGCCTGTCAGACTTTAAACGCTCCATTAAAACCCACCTGTTCAGACTGGCCTACACTTCCTCTGCCTAACGCTGCCCTCCTCCATCCCTCTTCTCTCTCACTCTAACTAATCTTTCTTTACCTCATCCCCTCTTTCTTACTCCCTGCTCCTCTCCCCTCAGTGTTCTCGTCTCTCACCCCTCTTCCACTCTGTGTCTCCTTTCAGTCTCCTCCTCACCTTTAGATTGTAAGCTCGCTTGAGCAGGGCCCTCTTTCCTCGTGTCCTCCTCCTCTTTTTTCATTTGCCCTTAGCCCTCTGTCTCGTCTCTCCATTTTGTCAATTGACTCCTGCCCCCACCTTTCCTCTTCTCCCGTACCTCCTCTTCTCCATCCCTGCCTTGATCCTGTAAGTGTTCCCCACTCTACTGGACACAGGGCACAGGCGCATCCCTTTATTCACTCCCCCACGTATCTCATATCCTTCCTTTCTATACATTTGAATTCACTTTTACCCCTTTGCCCTATGTACTTCTGTCTGCTAAATTGGTACTTGTTTATACATATGGCTCTTTGTCTATATTCATTACCATTTGCTTACTGCACTTTGTTTGTACTATCTTGTATGCCATGCATTCTCATCCTGTACTGTTACGCCAAGCTCTATGAACTGCGCTGCAGACCCATTGTGACGCCTCATAAATAAAATATAATAATAATAATATCTGATTCATCTCTCAGGTACGTGATTTTCAGTATTATCACTTGCACCAGCTACAGGACTGGTGTAAGTGCTGATTAACAGTGATGACAGCTGTGTATGCATGCTAGAATATGTGTTTGCAATCAGAAGCAACTCTAAAAATCCACATCCCTTTTCTCCACACAAACGGACTTGATCTTTCTCATCCTTCTAATGAAACACATTTTCCACCTACTGGATGCAGTACAAAATCGCATTTCTAGTCACACTTTGACAAATGTAACAAAAACCATCACACACAGGCGTGACACATGTTATAAAGACAGCTGTTAGAGCCCCTCAATCTCATTAATAAATTAAGACACAATGACATGCAGTGGTTGAAGTGGAAATTTAGAAGTGGCGGTATGAAAATGTAATAGGAATGTAAGTGAATGGAATTCGATAGTATTACAGTGATTGCAGTAGGAGAAGTGGCGATATGACATACCACAGTATACACCCCCACTTCGACATGAGAATAACTGAATAGTATATTAGAAGACACATTTTAAATGATGTTTTACCTCTTTCCAATGTGCACATTTTTATGGTGTATCAAGGGGTGTAGCTAAAGCGTTGTGGGACTCATATCAAGGACCACCATGTTTCATATCTCTCAACTGTCCCGATTTTGGCAGAACATCCCAATTCAGGGCTGCAAAAGGGGCCAGACTTGAAAATGCGAGGAATATTGTGTGGCTTATATTGTCCCGCTTTCAGGAATGTCAATGTTGGGAGGTATGATGTATATAGAGCAGACAAATTTTCACTTCCTCCAGCTTACTGAAGTTCCCTCTACTGAACAGCCCGTGGCTGCTGTTAGAGTAGCTAAGAGTAAGCAGCCAACACTGTTAACCAATCACAGGCTTCCTTTTGGCTACTATGACAGACGCCATGGCCTGATCACTAGAGAGAGAGATCATAGAGAAAATGTCAGTAAGAAATTGTCTGCAACCCCACTGCTGCTGCATAGGGCTTTGACCGGGTAATTCTACCCCCCTTTCCTGCAGCTGCACCCCTTGCTACCTCTGCCCCTGGGTGTACACACAACCCTGAAAAGCTAGTGGGAGATTGACTTCTGGGGACAGTTCCAAGGACTAGGAAATATACTATGAAGACATAAAGCAGTGCGGTCCCACTGCAGATTGTAAATTTGCCTCAATAACAAAAGAGGACACACATACACAATGCAATCAAGAAATTGTAAATAGTAATTTAAATGCAGCTAACTCAATGTGTATCCGTGTGTGTTATTTTTGTAATTAGCGGGGTATGCAAGTATAAATTGTGCATGTGTGTGTTCCTTGGGTGTCTGCTTTGTGTGTTTCTGTCTGCATATGTATGTTTAGAGAGCAGCTTTGTCTGTTTTTAAGCACCTTTTGAATATATTTGTCACAGCTCATTGAGCCCCTTAACAACCCAGCACCAAACCTCCAATCCTCTCTTCGCGACATGGTTACCTTATTACATAAAGAGGAAACAAAAAGAGAAAAGAGAACTGGAGTCATGTAGTGCTCCCAAAGGCTCTACGACATCCTGATAAAACTGATCATCTCATTAGTTAACGGAAAAAAAAAAAGTTTTTAAAGATTTTTCTTTCCTCTCTGTACTTTTGATTTTTAATGTTCTCACCAAATGCAGTCATTTTATTTGATCTTTTCACTCCTTGCATGTAGGAAACTAGTTAATGGCCCATTAAACATATTAGGACAGCTCTGCAGCGAGCAGCAGCACTTAAGACAGAAACAACAAGAAACAACAGGAGAAGTTTAAATTTCTGGAGGAAAGAAAAAGCCCTCGAGAAACAGATTAACAAAATATAAAAAAACAGAACTAATTTAATTTAATTTGTTAAATGATTAAATGAACTTTGATAATAAATATTAAAGATTTTTTTTATATCAGGATATAAATAGCAGTCATGTTGCGAAAATCACAGTATACTAATTGTGGCATAGGTCATCTGTCAATAAGGGCCTCCTCCTAGTGATTTTAAATAGCTTGTGTAAGCATTATTTTCTTCCATTATTATATGTAACATTGTTTACTTATGTTATTGCATCTAACTACCTGTAAAAGTGCTAAATAGAGAACACATAAAATAGCTTGATAAAGCAGCAATCCCACAAGAAAATTAGTTTTTTTAAACATAAATCACTGTAGTAGGCTATAACATTTTCCTTGTTTTGTTTCTTCAGGCTTCTTTAAATGAGTTATAACTCTGCAGGAATTGCACAGTTTCATGTGACTACCAAGGCAACCACAGTCACATGACACATGATGCAATGAGCAGAGTGGGTTTGCAATGCCCCTCTGAGCTCAATCTGCTCTGTGCAATGTAAAATCATCCCCTTCCTTCTCTCCCCTCTGCCATCGCATGACATGCTGAGAGCTATGAGACTGTGGGCTAGATTTACTAAGCTGCCGGTTTGAAAAAGTGGGGATGTTGCCTATAGCAACCAATCAGATTCTAGCTTTCATTTATTTAGTACCTTCTACAAAATGACAGCTAGAATCTGATTGGTTGCTATAGGCAACATCCCCACTTTTTCAAACCCGCAGCTTAGTAAATCTAGCCCTGTGTGTTTGTGACTGGCAGCCATAGTTGTCTGCCATCCAAAAAGATTTTGAAAGTGAGATAGTGATTTGTAAGAAGACAGATAAGAAAAATGACTATCAAACGCATCTTAAAATGTACTTTATTTAAAGAAAAGAAAAGGCTATGTGGGATCATCAGTAATTGTTATTATTTATTTCCTTAGAAAGCATCAACTTAGTCCTCAGCACTATACAGTGGGGAGATAAATCAAAACATTCAATGATTACAATAGTATTACAATATAGAGTAACAGCAGTCCCAGACTGTCAGGGCCCAACTTGCAAGAACTTAAAATATAATAACAAACAAAGAAAAAGGTACAAGTAAAGGAGAAATCATTTTGCTGCTAGGTTTCCTGATCAATGTTTAGAGGTCAGAAAAAGGGTTTGAATCACTAAAGTAACTTTCGCAACATTGGCAGATTTGAATTCTACTCCATCCAATCCACAGATCTCTGGAGAATCAGGAATATGTATACATATATATATATATATACAAAAATTGAAGAAGCCCATCTTACTACACCAGATGAGAAATATATATATATATATATATATATATATATATATATATATATATATATATATATATATTTCTCATCTGGTGTAGTAAGATGGGCTTCTTCAATTTTTGTTATATAACATCATAACATATGGGAATTTAATTAGATAGGTCTGTTCATAGACTTGCATCAGATTTTGTTTGGGGATGCCCCTATTGTAGTACACACTGATTGTTTATATCATGAATAAAATAAATGTTTTTCATTTATTCTTGTATGTGCACAATCTTACAGCTATTGTGGTGATCCACATCAGCACACTGTGGGCCATAGCGGTATCTCTGGATGTGGCGATAAGTTCTCACTTTCTGATGACTTGTGGACATTTACCAGAATTAGAATTATTAGTTTTTTAAAGAGTTGATTGGCATGAGCATTTTTGGCAGGAACCCATGAGTGCTCGTCTACCTAAAAAGATATGTGACGCTAAAATTTCTTGCATCCTGGGCGCTGGAAGAAAATGGATATTTATAGCAGGTTTTAGCAAAGATGCTGAAAAATGTTAGGGGTCTAAAATGTGGATGGCAATTTCAAACAGGCAGTGACTAGATTGATCATACTTGCCAACTCTCCCGGAATGTCCGGGAGACTCCCGCATTTTGCGAGAGTCTCCCGGACTCCCGGGCGAGTGTGGCAATCTCCCGAATTCTGCCCACTTCACTAGGAAGTGCCCACTTCCTAGTGAAGTGGGCAGAATTAGATCCCAAACGCCGCGATTCCCGATGAATCGCGGCGTTTAGCCCCGCCCCCCGCTGTCAAATGACGCAATTTGCGTCATGACGTCACAGGGGGCGGGGCCGAAATGACGCGATTTTGGCCGCCCCGCCCCCTCACGCCCCCCTCCACTGGCTGGCTCCCGGAAGAGAGCTGAAGAAAGTAGGTAAGTATGAGATTGATGATTTCACAGACTTTAAACTGGCCAAAGAACTGACTGTGGCCACACATGTGCCAATCCTGCTGCTCTGATATAGGGTGTCTGACAATGGAAAATGGTGACATCAAAGTAGATGAATGTGTACTGTTGTTGTACACAAACTCTAACTATAGTAGTTCTGCAGCACAGTGGCCTAGTGGTTAGCACTTGTGTTTCACAGCACTGGGGTCATGAGTTCGATTCCCGACCATGGCCTTATCTGTGTGGAGTTTGTATGTTCTCCCTGTGTATGCGTGGGTTTCCTCTGGGTGCTCCGGTTTCCTCCCACACTCCAAAAACATACTGGTAGGTTAATTGGCTGCTATCTAAATTGACCCTAGCCTCTACCTCTCTGTCTGTATGTGTATGTGTGAGTGTGTGTCTATATTAGGAAATTTAGACTGTAAGCTCCAATGGGGCAGGGACTGATGTGAATGAGTTCTCTGTACAGCGCTGCGGAATTAGTGGCGCTATATAAATAAATGATGATGATGATGATGATGATAGTAGAAAAGCAATCCAGTCTAGTCGATATTATGCAACTAGATATTGTTCAATGGATTGATTTACCCAAGATGTTTATTGTTCTAAGAATGAAATAAGATGAGAAACAAAGGTTGATACCCATAATTTTGCAGACTGTTCTCAAAACATTTATTAGAATTCTATGCAAATAACTAAATTTTCCTGCAAAGCTGGCAAAAATGCATTGGAAAGTGGGTTCATGGTTGTATGGGAATAAGCAAATGGTTCCAATAGTCTGGAGGTTGAACTTGCAGAGGCTTGTCTATGACACAGGTTGGATTTAATCCTATAAAAGATTTCAGCCTGAAGACTTGGCCACCAAAGAGAACAATTAGAAATTGAATGGTATTTTTGATCCAAGGTAACCATACATTTTAGAATCATGAGTCTCTATGAGTCATTAAGAAGAGCAAAGCAAAAGAAAGGAGTAACTTTGCACCTCGGCAAAGCCATGTTGCATTGGAGGGGGAGGTGTGAGAACATGTTGGGGTAGGGCATGTCCTAGATCCACCTTAATTTGCAGTGAAAAATATAGTTATCAAGTATTTGTGTGCTACATGACAAAAAAGTCAGTATTTTCTTTATGTGCAAAATAATAAATTTGCACCTCTTGCATTGTAACATGGTTTTGTCCAGTATCAAATTTACTCCTTTTTTTTTGCTTTACTCTACTTAATGACTCAGGCCCAAAGTGTCTAATCTCTAGGGCAGGGGTAGGCAACCTGCGGCTCTCCAGATGTTGTGAAACTACAAGTCCCAGCATGCTTTGCCAGTAGATAACCAGCAGATAGGTGGAAAGGCATGCTGGGATTTGTAGTTTCACAACACCTGGAGAGCCGCAGGTTGCCTACCCCTGCTCTAGGGGAACAAACAAAGCTTTAGGCGGTTAATAAGTGGGCTCTTGATTTTGTCTTACAATTAATTAAGATCTGAGTTTCACAAACAATGTGCAGAGATTCGGCGGTATCAATATTTTTCACAAGTAAAATTTTAGGTAATGCAAAGTGTCAGCTTTAAGGTACTTGTTGCCTTGACGAAAAGTTATAATAAAAAATAAAACAAGTAAAGAATGTATTGGGGTTAAGCCTCTTGGCCTTGTCCATGTACTCAAAATTACAAGATGGTTAACCCCTTCCAGCTTTGCCTTGATTGCCCAAAGTACTTTGTTCCCCATAGTGGTATATTACATTTTATCTTAGCTTTAGAGGGTGAAAATTTATTGGAGAAATTGTCAAAGGAATGTAACTAATTCCTGCAATGTCTGTAAACAATTATTAATTTGCAAAACGACAATAATACAAGAAAAGGTTCACAATTCAGGAGGAAGGGGGTGTGTGACAGGATGGACCGCCTATGCCACCTGTCTGCTGTTGCTGGGAACCGGCTGGGCTTACTTTGCCACCGTTCCATTTCGTTATCCCAAATGCGCCTTCTCACCACAGTAGGAGGGGCTTACAAATGCTGCCACCACTAGAATCCTTACCGGCATCCAGTACCGGGTTTCTTCTGAATAACTGATGCTGCTAATGTACCCCATTACTTGTGTACCTGGGCTGGTACTGCTTACCTCTTCCTATGGATCAGGGTTGCTGTGGATGGATCCCTCCTGGCCTACCACACTGGCCAGAGCTGTTGGGTAGCGGCTGAGTGTTGGTACTGGATGTTGGGTCCAAACCTCAGAAACAGTCTGTAACGGATTCGATTTTGGGTCTACGCTGTAGGTTACAGGATTTTCAGCATGAAAGATGTTTTCAAGCAGGTCTTTGAAGCAAGTGATGTTTATTTGCAGTCACACTGATTGAAGGTATCAGTGCTCAGGTCAGATGAAATCAGAAGAACAATTTTCAATAGAAGACAATACAGATTTGGACACAGCCTCACAGGCTAATCTTAGAATCAGGATGCAATTTGAATACCCAAACGAAGATTTAAATGCAATGCAAAGCTAACAATATTTACACTTCTCTGTTATGTGCTAAACCTTGATGCTTGCATTATCTGAGATGCAGTCACGCCAGACAGCCAGGCAGCAGCCCCCTGCTAGTTATACAGGCTAAACAGGTGTTTGTCACTTCACATAAAGATTTACTTAACATTTCCTGCTATCAGCAAACAGACTTCCTCTAGCAAAGTTACAAGCCCAAACAATGACACTTACACACAAAACACATCCCAATGTAACACAATAAGTGCATTTCAAATTATACATTGCTGCCTGCACCTCTGATTAAAATACATTTCTACAATAAAATATTTCTACATGATCCAGCCACAAATAAACTATTTATCAGTGATCCAGTCACATGGGGCGATGAGGGTTTCCCGACCTAAAAGCCAGTTATTGGGGAGTACACCTTAGTCAAACTGTGGCCTCTTTTGGTCCTCAGGCCTCTCTCTTCTGGCAGACATAGAGTCCAACTACCTTAACTTGCCGACACTCTCTTGTATCTGGGTCTTACCAAAGACGTACAGAACCACCCTTATAAAAACCTCTCCTACCTTATCATACACAGATAAGACCTGGGAGACTTGTAAACAACATCTATCCATTACACCACAATGGCACAACCCTGATTTTCCTTTGGTTCTCTCTAGGTCCTCTTCTTGGATCTGGATTGATTCGGGAGTAGGGTTCATCGTAGATCTCTATAAAGATCTCCACTCCAAACATCTAAGTGTTTTTGAATATCTACAAAATGCATCTTATAAAATCTCTCCTGTCGGTGGAATCTCCCACAACCAATTTCTCGATTGAGGCAAAATGTGTCTCCTTACCATTGTGGAGAGGCATGATTGCCTAACTATATAATATACTTCTTGTGTTAGGACTCCTTCTGAATTTAGCCTGCAGTACCTCTGTGCTACCAGAGGTGCTGCTGTAATACTTGGACAGTTTCTCCTTGCCTGCAAGGGGTTAAGTCCTCATCTGTGATCACCTGTGGCTGGCCTTTTTAAGACTGCCTTTTCCCATATACCAGTGCCAGTTTGTTTGTCTCTGCTGCTGTTCTCCCTGTGATACTCCTGTTTGGATCCTGACTTCTCCCTGGCATTTGACTCCTGCTTTGTCTCATTGTCCTGCACCTCCTCTTGTGACCCAGATCCTAGTTTCCTTTGACCTTGCTCCTGCTTTCTCCCTGGTATATTGTGGATTTTCTGGCTTCTGACCCCTGGCTTGCATGAACCTCCTTTTGCCTGATTCTCCCATGGATCATTCAATGCCTCATGTCTATTGGCTAATCTGTGCCTCGTGCCTCCTCACTAACCTGGTAATTCAGTCTCCTTGTAGTTGCACTTCATCTGCTAAACCTGGTAACCTGAATCTGCACTCACCATTTGTGCCTGATATCCAGTGTCTCCTGCTTCATCTGCTAAACCTGAAAATTGTGGTCATCCTGCAACCCTGTGCTGCAATTCACCTTTTGTGTCTCGAACTCTGCATTTATCCATTATACCTGTTATTCCTGCTATCTTGAACCTGCTGCTTCTATGAGCTATGCTTTCCATTAACCATTTACTGCAGTTATGTTTATAATAAAGACACTTTTGGCTCAAGTATAATCACACTCTGTGGAATTTATACAAGTAATCGGTAGCACCTTGATGACATACTAGACTCTGGGAACAGATGCAAGAGGGAATGTCGGAGGGACATGGGTCTGCCTCTGGAGGATTATTGAGAGACCATTATGGGGAAAGGTGGCCTTCAGCTCGTTCTCTACTATGATTAAAGAGAATGCTTACAAAGTCTATTTTGGGCTTTAGATCCAGAAGAGTAGTCAGACCATGCCAGAGCAGAAGAGCCAAAACGTTAGTCAGACTATGCAAAGAGTCGAGAACCAGAAGAGTAGTCAGACAATGGCAGGGGTCGAAAGCCAGAATGGTGGTCAGAGTAAGCCAAGGTTATATACAAGAAATTCAAATAGGATCATCAAGAAAGCTGGTTTCAGGAACAGAAGGTCAATAAACTGACAATTTGCTCTTGGCCCGCCAACATATTTATAGGGAATGTTGGTCGTCTCTTTCTGATGTTTGTGAAAACATCATACATGAAAACATTGCCCAAGTGTAGATTTGAAAAGTGCCAGTTGCCTCTTTTTGACTCTAGTGGACACTTAGCACACAAACACTGTATGTAATTAAGATGTAAGTATATGTCTGCAAAGTGAAAATAGAGATTCCATTCTCAAACAAGCAAAGTCATGATTTATTGCATAAAGCTATATGTAGATAATAAAAACGAGTAACTGCAAATACAAAACCTCAGCCAATTACATTGGGTTCTCTAGCTACAACTCTTTCAGTTTGTTATGCTTGATGTACTAATATCTAGCTTGAATTGTTTCACTTCAATATTGTTATTTGTTTTCTTACTTTGTACTGTTCTTCTTTTTGTATCACTCTTTGTTGACACAAATAAAAATATTTAAAAATAGAAGAGTAATTACACACAAAACAAATAAAACAATACATTTCAGCTGCATGCATGTAGTTTCTTTTAAGTAAAATTAGGCCTACAGTCAGATAAATTGAAGCAGCTGTCCCAGGGAGCACAATGTAGGGAATTAGTCTCACTGATCAACCTTAAATTAGTAGTTTGAATTTTGTTAGTAAATTGAATGATGATTAAGTTGGGAATTTAAACTCTTAGGGGGAGTTCAGTTCTGAGTGAAGTCCTGTTTGAGCCTTGCATGATGTGCACCTGCAGGTATATCCAGGTATTACAATATCTAAAACATTCATCATCATCATCATCATCGGTTATTTATATAGCGCCACTAATTCCGCAGCGCTGTACAGAGAACTCATTCACATCAGTCCCTGCCCCATTGGAGCTTACAGTCTAAATTCCCTAACACACACATACACATACACACACAGACAGAGAGCGAGAGACTAGGGTCAATTTTGATAGCAGCCAATTAATCTACCAGTATTTTTTTTTTTTTTGAGTAAAAAATTGCTAATTTTTCCTCGTACCTCATAGATGTGCTAGCAAAATCGGTAATGTTTTAGTACCTAACATTCCGCAAAGTCGCATCTTGCAAGGCTCTAACAGTACTTCACTCAGAATTAAAGCCCTTATTGTATACACTACTAATATACTTATACAAATGTATATGTTAGTTTAGATAAGGAATAATAACAGTGTCAGTATAGTTACTGCCTTTAGATTCATAAGCAGAACTTCATATCATTCATGAACATGCAATTCCCACTCCCGTAATTGGCTTCTTTGTTGCACAAAATGTGCGCTTTTTATATGAATCCCCACTGTTCCTTTAGGGCTGAGGCTCACAGGCATGTAACCATGCTCTTGAGGTCCAGTGCTGTCTGCTGCATTTACAGCATGGCCTTGTGTGTATGGTAAAACGCCCATTATACAGACTTACACTGTAATCTGGAGGCCTATACGCATCATCATAAAGTTTTACCCACCATGATGTCTGTTCCATCTCAAGTTGGTATCCAGTAGGGCAGAATACTAATTACATTAGTAGCAATCTGGAACATTAGTCTGAATTATATATACAGTAATTTTATCCTCAATATTTTCCAAATACCTGCCCGGATCCAGTGTTTTAGGTGCCCTCAAACCACTGATATATTAGACAGCAGCTTAATGGTAGTGCCAGACCTGGTTGCACCTGTAAAAAGTTAGAAAATAGGAAAAGCCCCTATAGAGGCTGATAATAGCATACGCTGACTCTACAGCATAAAACGTTTTCTCACTTCTAGGGCTGTGACAGTATCAGTGTGCCTGGGTGCTGGCAGCTTCCCTGAGCACACAGTGCTAGTCATTCTTTAGGAAGACTCACTGGAGCCAGGCATAATTGGAAAACATGCAGTTCACAGTGGATGTCCAATGCCACTACCTCTATTGATTGGCACAAAATCTTGGCACATGCCATGCAACCCTTCCAAGCTAAGTGCCAAAAATGTTATTTGATTAATAAATAAAAGGCTTGGTTGATGTTAGAAAGAAGCCATCCTTCACTTTATATACACTGTATATACACACTGTAGATTCTGTGCCGTGGACCCTGAGGTTTTCCAGCCCCTCTCTGAGATAAAATGATTAAATTGTCAGCAAACCAAGAATCTTAAGATTTCTTTTGTGTTTAATCTTGACTTCCTAAAAGGAGACAGTGACATGCAAAAGGCTTAACAGACCAGATTTGTTTCTCTAAGCCAATTAACTGCAAATTGCACAGCAAAAACTTTTCAATCCTAGAGCACCGAGCTTGTCCCTGCCATGTGATTAGTAGTGGTTCACCGCGCAAATGTCAGACAAGATATGTATCAGAAATTTCATGTTTGCTTTGACCTATGAAAAATGAAGCTATTTGTTGTTCGCTGTATGCATATTCTTTTTTTTTCCCCATTTGTTTGTATTTTATTTTGTATTCCCCCAAAATGCAACCATGGATATGTAAATGTGCTTCTCAGCAAAGTAGCAGAAGCCAGTAATCAACATAGAATATATCTAAAAGTAAAGCAATCTAACCATGCAACCTCTGGAAACGGTACAAAGGATGGACAATTTAATGTGTGTTTAATTGGCTTGGAAATTTAAGGTTGACTGCTTGTCTGAGAAAAGCACTAAACCATTTCTGGGTTAGCTGCATTTATTGTGGCGGAGGCACCTCTCATGATAATGGGTGGTTTACTGCACTGTGTAAATTTTTATTAGGCAAGGAGAGAGAGTCTGTGTTCCAATTCCCCTTTCAGAAATACAGACAAGTGATGGACATACTAAACTAGCTACTGTTAGGTGCTAAAACAGGTTTCTACTACCAATTGTAGCAAGGTTTTATCTCTTACATTCCTACTAGCCTGCCCTAATAAGTGATGTAGAAACTAATTAGTAATTGCTATGTTATATGTAAACATACAGTTAAAGTGGCTCATTTGTTGAATTGGTGGTATAAAGGTGGCTTTGTTGTGGGTATGACTAATGACTAAAGTAAATATAAATATGGTGATAGACAGAGAAGAAATGTCTTTCGTCTACTCTTCTCCAAATAATATAACACATCGTTACACATTCTTAGCATAATTCATGAAGAGCAAAACAGGAAGCGCATCTATATATATATATACAATAGCACCTACTTTTATGGGTCATGGCACACATATGTACACACCTACGGCGAGCCCGGCCATGGTCAGAACATCTGATGTACACAATGAGCACTACTGTGAGGATGGGACTCACTAAACTGGAACTATCACATTTAACTCACCTTCAATTATTTAAACTCTTCCCTTTTTCTTCTAATATACTGCATGATTTTTATTCATGTTTAATATAAATCCTAATAATAAGGAATTACTGAGTTTGTCTTTATTTAAACAATCACATTTTTTATTTTACTTTCTTTTGAAATACACAGGCTTAGGTGCACTGAGTCTAACTTTTGCTGTGCTTGTGCCTATATAGTGCAATGGGTTTGGATACAGCTTCATGACAAGTGTCTGGTCATTCTATTTATGCAATCAAGTAGGAAGATGAAATATATGAATACCATTAAAATAATGTGACTTTTCCAATCTGCACAATTTTTACTTTACCCCAGTTTTCTAAAGATGAGAATATTCCATATTCTCATCTTTACCGTCAGTTTGGTTTGTTCTCATGTTAATGAGAAATAACACTAACACGTAACATTTATAAAATACATGCTAAGTAGTTTGAAAAGTTTGTCTAAAAACAATTGATAACAACAATAAAAACTTCTATTTACTTAAGAAATCACTAAAAAAAGACATTTTAAGAAACTAAAAGGGACAAAAAACATTATATTTTTTTCAAAGACATTTTAAGAACATTATCAGATAACGTCTCTTCTATAGACTAACCACAATGTGCCTAAACAGTTTGAGAACTTCAGAAGGCTCAACATACAGTGGCGTTACTACCATCAGAGCAATCTATACGGCTGCTACGGGGTCCGGAAGTACAGGTCCATCTGCTCTGGGTCCCAGCTCTGTTCTTCTTATGAACATGCACGGGATCTGGCACATACACAGTATAGCACTATTTTGACTTTATGATTAATTTTCCAGTAATTTTGTTTTGTTTTCATATACAAGTCTCAAACTATGCATGTTGTTATTTCATATCAACCAGTGCACTGTGCCAAAACGCCCACGTTCCTCGCCTAGTTTCCAATTATCTCTTGCGTCTATTGCCGGAGGAAGAAGTACTCTACTGTCTGGTTTGGGGCTACCCAGAGTCCCCAAATGATTTAATTCTGCAAAAATTGTTAGCACATAAGGGGCCTGATTCATTGAGGATCTTAAATGAAGAGGTATCTTATTTCATTCTCCTGGACAAAACCATGTTACAATGCAAGGGGTGCAAACTAGTTTTCTGTTTTGCACATAAGTTAAATACTGACTGTTTTTTCATGTAGCACACAAATACTTGATAGCTTATTTGTACACTGAAATTTAAAGTTGATATTTGTGTGCTATATGAAAAAACAGTCAGTATTTAACTTATGTGCAAAACAGAAAACTAGTTTGCACCCCTTGCATTTTGACATGGTTTTGTCCAGGAGACTGAAAAAAGATACCTCTTCATTTAAGATCCTTAATGAATCAGGCCCAAGATTTGTAATTTAACTTACATTAAATTATTTTTCACCTATCTTATACATATTGCAGGTTGATAAGACATCCAAGTGGTGAGGGGAATGTCTATATACCTCAAGTCTGCCAAAATTGACACAACTGTAAGGTCATATATTTAATGAATATTTTTATAAATGTATCATGCATTTGATATATTTTGGACTTCTTTGATGTTTTTCCTAGTGCCTGTACCTCCTCTTTGCGTCTATAATCTACACTTTCCCTGTTTTACTGATTTCTTCAGAGAACTGCTTGTTTAATCTTCATTAACTAAATTTTAAAAAGGGGAGAGTGTGATCCTACGTGCTTGTGGAGTGATAGTTTTATTATTTTAATATTATTTTTGAACACAATACATTTATTTTCTGCTAATTTGCTTAGAATGTAGATGTCTCACCATTGAAAATAGGGTCTTCATCTTTGAAATATCTCCTCATCCTAGTAAGCCAGCTAAGCATCGGAGGTGTACTATCTGCATCTTTCTGCTTTTTGCGTTGTACCAGTGGGCATTCTGTGCCATTATTATATGTAGGGTACGCCCACTGTCCAGGGAAACCCATCTGCACCTGTGCTAAGGGAGATTCTAATAATTGCTGAAATGCAAAAAGTGCCCATCACTACCAGGTGTTAAATCCACTGAAAATGAGTGAAAATCAAAATACATACATTTCAAGGAATTCATTAGTGCTGTGGAATTGATGCCTCCTAAAGAGGTGGGGTACATTGCATTCATTGGGGAGACACCGTTTTTACTTTCTGTTCCTTTTTTTTTTTTTTTTTTAGAATTTTACTTACCCCTTTAATGAACTCTGATGTCCACCTCTGATCACTGAAGGATGACAGAAAGCTGATTGAAGGGCAGTCTCCCAGGAAATGAAACCTGTTCACACAGTCCAAGTATGCTAGCCCTACCGCTGGCCGGCACTGATTTATACCAAGAGACATTCCTTCCTCCTGTAACAATAACTGGTCTTAAACTTCAGACCCCCTCTCCCTCACATTACATACTTGTTCTCTATATGTGGACAGGTAAAAGTGATATAATGCGTGTGCTCAAGGTAATGAAATCTGTATTTGCTTCCAGATGTTTACACAGTATAATATACAGTACAGGAATATAGACACATGATACCTTACTAAGCAAATATCAAATATGTTTAGTTTTGACACTTGGGGGTATATTTACTAAACTGCGGGTTTGAAAAATGTGGAGATGTTGCCTATAGCAACCAATCAGTTTCTAGCTGTCATTTTGTAGAATGTACTAAATAAATTTTAACAAGAATCTGATTGGTTGCTATAGGAAACATCTCCACTTTTTCAATCCTGCAGTTCAGTAAACATACCCCTTAGTGTCTTCTGATTCTTTTTCTCCCTCTCTATTGTAAATAAACTCTACCTTTTGTATCCGTAGGAATCCTATATTAAATATAAACCCCTTATTGTATAGTGAAATATGCAGAAGCTAGATAAAACTACAAAAATAAAATATAATAATAATATTGCTGAAAATAATTTTACCACCTGACAAAATTTTACACATTAAGCTGTGAGAGCGACACATTCATTACGGCGTGCATGTACATTGTCCTTTTCTAAAGATGGGCATATAAATATATTATAACAAGTGTTTATTAGGTTTGTCCTAATGGGAAAATAGTGCAGGAATATGTGTATGTAATATATATATATTACAGAAAATTTGGAAAATCCTGAATTGCTGACAATGTAAGTTTTTCAGAACTGGCAAAATATTTTGTGAATGGGCTGGAAAAAGGTTTGTAGTTCATACATTTTTTTTTTAAAAAAATGCTGTATTTGAATAATGTTTCTAAAAAATATTCATAATGAGATCAACAAATGCACATAATAAATTAATTTTAATAACCTTAAATCATGTTCCTAAATTTCTTTTTTATGACCATTTAATAAAAGATTTGTTACACACACACACACACACACACATATATATATATATATATATATATATATATATATATATATATAAAATAGTATAATTAGGAGGCACTCACAGGACTTTTCCAGATTATTAAAGTGTTTATTCCATTAAAAATTGGTCAACGTTTCGGGGCCCCACACAGCCCTTTATCAAGATGGTCTTGATAAAGGGCTGTGTGGGGCCCGACACGTTGACCAATTTTTAATGGAATAAACACTTTAATAATCTGGAAAAGTCCTGTGAGTGCCTCCTAATTATACTATTTTTTACATTCTTGTTACTGGAGTTCCTGCACCCAGGCTGGAGAAGTATCTACAAACGTGAGTGCCTTTCCTGTTATGTGTTTTATATATATATATATATATATATATATATATATATACACAAGTTAATCCGTGCATGATACTCATGCATTCTAGTCAAATCAAGCTACTTAAGATGTTAAAAAGGTTCTTGTCATGCATTTGGGCCTAGCCCAGGCCTCCTCAGGGGAAGAGCGTTACTTCCCGACGCAAGCGCCCTTTTTTAACGTGGTTTTGTCCACATGTCACCACCTCATCATTTTTCTCCATCGCCTCATCCTTCATCTTCATCGCCACATCCTTCATCAAGCTACTTAAGGTGTTAAAAACTCCCCACTGTCACCCCCGGCAACCACCAACCACTCCCAACTGTCACTTCTCCTTCAAGAAATATATAGGTCAGTGTATAACTCTGCCCAGCAGGTGGCGCTGCAGCTTGTTTTTTTCACACACGCCACTAGGCATTTATATAGAAGATATATATATATATATATATATATATATATATATATATATATTTATATTATATATATATATATATATATATATATATATATATAGTTTCATCCCATCCAATTCATTGCTTACAAATCTATGTATTAAATTCATCATGAGATTGAGAGAACATTGATTATTTTTTCTCCTAAAATCTTGCATTTTGTAAACTGCATGGATTAAATGACCAAGATGGTGATGACTGCAGGGGTGACACTTCAGCATTTCCGGCTTGAAGGATGTGGGTAGATCAGGATGCTAATGCCTGAATGGTGCTAGGAACAGAAGTACCCCTTTCACTGTGCCCACATGCAAAATAGTGATTTTGTAGATTGTAGTGAGTTGAAAAAACATCCACAGGTTATTCTCTTGTTGGTTCTTGACCCTGTCAAATGACCAAATTTGTAAACATCCTGTGGGGTAGTGGTGATCGGTCCTTAGCCTAAACCATCAATGTGCATTCCATGTCCCTTTTATAGTGGAAAGCTCATTTATAGGTATAAACTACATACTGCTGATTCCCTCAGCATTACACTATACCTTAACATCGTTAATCTTATCACTATACATTCTTATCTACAAATAAAGACACCGACAACTTTGTAGTGGAAAATAACGTAAACTTTTTATTTATTTATTATTTTTATTTATTTATTTGTTTACTGCTATTAACCTATGAAAGGGTGGCGGCGAGAGCAATACAATCAGCTAACAACTAATAGCGAAACTGAACAGTGTTAGGCCCACAGGCACTAACCTCTGGTCCCAGGCACTGCAGTCCTTTACGATCGGCCGGTGCTAAATCTGGCGTCATCGTGACCACTCCCCTCTGGGCTCCCCAAGACGTACGCGCACAGTGCAGGTCAAGGGGTCCTCGCACAGAGGTACCAAGAGCCAGGGTGCTTTGAAAGGAGCAGTGACGTGCGGCCAATCAGCGATAGCACCGTATGAATTAGTCGCTGATTGTAAAAGCTCTCCTGCCACGCTGGAGTCCTTTAACGGACACCCAGCCCGCCACCCAAAGCCCTCACTAACTTGCCTACTCTCCAAAAGAGCTGCTCTACAAAAATCCAATTACCCTCTTCAGACAGGTGAACCCCATCGTTCCTATAGAGATGTCCATGCTCAGATCTTATCAAGGGGTGATCTACCACTATTCCCCTTATTTCCAATAATATTTTCCTTGTTGCCCTGTTTAACTCGGAAACAATGGCTTTTATTTTAGTGAAAGCTATCTTTGGACGCCAGTTAATTTGGGGTATTATATTGGACCAGCATACTGATATTGAAGGCCATCTATTTGTAATCCTTCTGAGATCCTCTCGAATGGCAATAATTAAGTCCAAAGACTTTCCTATGCCCACATCATTTCCCCCCAAATGATTTACCAACACATCTGGTAGGCCTGCTTTAGCAATTTCAGCAGTCAAAAGTGGCATCAAACCTTGCCATCTCAAGCCTCTTACACCAATCCATCGAATATCCACAGGCCTACCAAAGGCTTCTTTATTGTTGGCAAATTTATGTCCAGAACACGAATGAATGCCCAACAAACCATATTTTTAGACTCCGAGTTGAACCACCTGCAACACAGATAATAGGAGTCATCACCAACAGGTTGCTCACAAACACCTCCAAAGATACACCTTGTCCCATTCTTGATATTCATATCACAGCTCCATGTAACGTAGAACAGTTAGTTAACTTCTAAGTGACTTCAGGTGACTTTAATTAATTTTACTTTACTTTACAAATATTAAACAAGGGGATAGCGTTAACCCAAATGAAGGTAAAAACCATAACCCCGGAGGCCCACCACTAATCAGGCCTTTTTCAGAGGAAAAAATGGCAAAATCCCTTCAATCCCCCGTTTAAAAACAACGGCGAGCTGCAGAGCCCAAGGTTAACACGGGAGGGGAGTGACCTACTGCGTACTGACTATTTGTTCGGCCTAATATACGTTTTGTACACATCTGATCTCCAACTACCCAAAGCTTTAATGGCGCTAACTGAAGAGCCCTCCTCAGTCGCAGCTGTAGCTGCTCCAATTCTGAAGGCGTGCGTACCAAAGCGCGACGGGTCTAAACCCACGTGCCCTAACGCACGATTAAATATGGCTGTGAACTGAAACTTCGACAGTGGAGACCTGTCGGAATGAATCAACCAGGGCTCAGCCCCACGTGGTCTAATTTCTCAAACTTATTGCATCAGGACACGGGATATTAAAAACCACTTTGTAAAATCAGTCCACCCATGAAGTTTAGCCATAAATTAAATGCCCGCCAGCATGGCTGCCATTAAAGTTTTAGTAATTCCCTCCTGATATTTAGCCCAAATGAAATCCAGCATGTCAGCGCTCTGACCTGAGTCGCACCGACCGCGCGACTGTAAAAACTACCGCCACTGCAGCCACGCAGCCCGATATGCCCTCCTGGTGGAAGGAGCCAGCGACGTTTCCGCCAGTCTTATAATGCCTGTTCGACTACCTGCCAAACCAAAGAGGGACATGGCGTACCCTTAATGTCAGCCTGTGGAGCCAATTCTCTAAAGCGTCCCCACTGCTCTCGAGATAAAGCATCAGCCACCTCGTTCTCAGCACCAGGGACATGTCTCGCCTTGAATGTAATGTCATGTTCCAAACAGCGCAGAACTAAGTGTCTTAACAATTCTATGGCCAGAATAGAAGACACGCTCTGTTTGTTAATGCACTGTACTACACCAAGGTTGTCACACCAGAATATTACCTGCTGCCCCCTTAACACCGACGCCCATAGTTCCACCCCACTACTATGGGGAACAATTCCAGCACCAGCAGGTTGCCTAGAAACCCTTTGGAGCGCCATGACTCCGGCCATCGATCTGCGCACCACCTACCCTTAAAATAAGCTCCAAAACCCACGGACCCCGAAGCGTCCGTTACTAGCTCAAGCTGGCTACTGGCAACTGGTGGAACTGGCCAAATACGAATGCCATTAAAGTTCTCTAAGAACCTCAACCACATTCGCAAATCTCCCTTCACCTCCTTAGACAGGGTAATCCGTGCATGTGGTCGCGACACTCCTGCTGTAGCCAACTGCATATTTCTACAGAACACTTTTCCCATTGGAATAATTCTGCACAAAAAATTAAAGGAGCCTAACAATGACTGGGCCTGGCGCAGCGAAATAGACCTAGAAGCTAAGGTAAGTCCGATAGCTCTTACCAGCTTCGTAACCTTTTCCTGGGGCAATCTACAACACCCTTCCACCGTGTCAATCTCAATTCCCAAGAATGACAAACAATGTAAGGGACCTTTTGTTTTGTCATGTGCCACCGGCACTCCCAAGACAGAAAATAAAGCCTGAGCCAAAAACAGTATGTCTGCACATTCTGATGAGTCAGCCTTTCCTACGATCAGGAAGTCGTCCAAATAGTGAGCTATCTCCACGTGACCCGTTCCTGCCTGTATACACCAGTGCAGGAAGGAACTGAACGCTTCAAAATACGCACAGGACACTGCGCAACCCATCGGCAAACACTTGTCTACGTAGTAACCGTCTGGCAGACGAAAACCCATGAACCTAAATGACTTCGGATGCAAGGGAAGCAAGCGAAAAGCAGATTCAATATCCAGCTTTGCCAACAAGGCCCCTGTCCCAAAGGTTCTAACTAGGTCTAAGGCTTCCTCAAATGACTGGTAACTCACGGAACTGTCCTCCATGGCTATGGCATCGTTGACCGATTGCTCGTGGGGATGTGACAGGTGCTGTATAAGCCTAAACTTCCCCGCTGCTTTTTTAGATACTACTATCACTGGGGATATCACCAAATCTTGAATCGGCGGGGATCGAAAAGGGCCTGCCATGTGACCCAAATCCACTTCTTTCCTAACTTTCTCGGCTAAAATCTCTGGATAAACATAGGCTGACTGCAAATTCTTTTTTGCCACAGCCCTGACTGTACCAAATATGGGAAGGGAAAAACCATAAGTAAAACCTGAACCCAAAAACTCTGCGGATTTCCTGTCCGGAAACAAGCGAAGCCACCTGTCCAGCTGCTGTGTCTGGACCGGCGAAACTGCCTTACTGATTGGGCAGTGGCTCCCCCCTGCCTCTACCTGTCCCCGGCACGGCTCTCTTGCAATCTCTGGCTGCGTGAGTTCCCCTACATTTGGCACAGGAGTGCCGGTACCTACATGCATTCCCTCGGGCGCATGTGTTAAAGGCGAAACACCTGTTTTTATTCTGCACTGGGGGAGAGCTACGTCTCCCATGCATCCGAAACCTATGTGACCTGAGCTCCTGTCCCTCACTTTCCTTAGGTCGCATCATTTCCATCCACGTCTCTACGTCCTTGCAATCAAAAGGGATTATGTGTTTCCCTTTGACCTTCTCCCGGAAGCTCTTATACCTACGCCAGATGGACACCCCATCTTTTTTATAAATTCCCGTAATTAAATGTAGGTATCGCCATACGTCCACCGACGCCTCGGCCTAGTTTCCAGGTACACCGAGGCAAAGACACTAAACGCCGTTACCCAATTAGGGAATGACTTATATGCCTCCTCACCTATCCCCCCTTTCTCCCTTGCCTTCGCCAACTCCTTCTTCCCCACCTTCGTGATGCTGAAGACATCCACATACGCGCCCTTCCTAATCCTCTCCCTCTAACTCTTCCTAATTCCTGCCGTCAGCGCTGTGTAAGAACAATGTACCACTGGCCCCCTGCCTGCATTATCACTGTCAGCTGCACGCACTATCTTCCTGCGGCTCTTTGACCCACTAAAATGATCATTCAATATTCTCAGTAACTTACGAGAACCACTTTCACGGTCTGTTAAAGAACCACTGCTAGAATATGAGGACATTGCACTACTTGAACATGTATCAGACAATCTTTGGTGACCCTCACCTTGAGATCGTCCTCCTGGACTTGCCGCTCCTTCCCTGCTAGACGCCTCATGACCCGATGGTGCCATCCTCGTATCCGATAGACCACGTCTCTGTGATGTCCTCGGGGCTTTAGACAAAACACCAACCTCCTCTCCTCTGGTCCTCTGTTGTACTGGGAGACAAGGGACATTAGTATGCGCCTCACCCCTCCTGAGCCCCGCATCCGCGTGCTCAGGTGAAACAGTTCTAGGAGTCTGTCCCGCATTGCTCCTTTCCCCCTCATTGCCTGCGTGAGCGCACCTTTGTTGATGACCCAAGTGCCTCGGATGGGGATACCCCTGCGGTACCGACTCACCTGCCGGCCTATACTGATGTGCCAACCCTACATCTTGCGGGTAACCTGATCCCTCATGAAGGCAACACGCGTCCGCCGCACCTTGACCACCCCTCCTGCTCTGCTGGTGGCTCCTTTTACATCCACCTCTTTCCCTGCGCTGCCCTCCAAAATTCTCCGGAGGGAAAGGGAAGGCTACATCCGCATACGCCGCATGCCCTAATGGAGGATGAAACGCCGTCCATCCCCTGCCCCGTCCATGCTCTAATACCGTGGGAGGGTAACCTCGCTGATAACCCCCTGATGTGCCCCGGAACGTGTACATCACTCCTTTCATAACGAAAAAACCTACCCCTATTCTGCTCATAGCCAGCTTGCCTACTCAAGAAATCACAAAACTGCTGGCTATCGTCCACCAGATGGTGCTCCTCACCTACTAGATACTCACTGTCCTGACTATCTGAGTCATGGCAAGCATCCATATAGTACTCCTGCCTTGCCTCTTCATGATACCCATAATCTCTCCCCCGCGGGCTGGGGGAGGAATGCGAAACCCTTATGCCACGCTTGTCCCTTCTGTAGCCTGCGCGGTCCCGCATTGCAGGACTTCTGGTGCCCCCACCTCCACCCCTCTTGCTCCCAGCCCTAGCACTCACTTGCTGCCCCGCTGACCCAGGGGACCCAGACCTGGGGTGCCCAACTTAGCAGGGGAAGGAGTCTCTTTCCTAGGCCGAGCGTACCTGCCTTTGCCCCTAGCGCTTTTTACCACATGCTTCCGTCCCATAGATCTGCTGGGTGCCTGCCCACGCAGCTGGGATGGATGACCCCACCGCTGCCTCCGGCCGTCCCCGCTTCACTACCTCCTGCTCACTAACAAGGCTCTCCACTCGCGCGGCTTCCCGCTCGCTAGCGGCACCCTGCCCCTCAGACCCCTCCACTTGGTTGGCTGCCGCCATTACCCGGGGACTGAGGGAAACATCACTCTCAGCGGGGAGCTCAGCAAGGTCGCTGAAACGTGCCGGGGGACCCGCACTACACCTGGGGCGAGACATTTTACCAGCAAAGTTGCAGATTAATAACACCCACAGAGGTAAATTAAACTACAAATCCCACACTACTACTTAAGCAATACAGTCAGCGATAAAACTATCTGTAAGATAATCACTATTACAGCCAAATAAAAGCACACAGATATCGAAATTATGCTAAAAACTTCAGATAAACCAAATATGTTTCACTCAGCCTGACAGTGATCCGATCAGCAGAAATCCCGATGACAAGAGGAAGTAGCACTGCCTAGTCAGTGGTATATATCAAAAGTCTCCTCCTACTTTTCCCCTAACATACGGGATGCAAATATCTCCCACATTTAACCCTGTAATGTCCGTGCTTGCTTCGTAACAAGCAGATGTGTTTATCTGAATTCAGCTTAAGGGCTTAATTTTTAATAATATAAACATTAACATATATGATAAACTGGACTTTAAAGTGACATTTTAACTCTTTCCACTGTGTGCATTTCCATGTGAACCCACAATAGCAGGGGCTGGCTGGCAAATTTTAGTCTGGGGGGGAAGGGAGAGGAGTTCAACTCAGCTCAGTAGCCTATTAGGAACATTTCACAGGAAGAAACATGCAGGTAGCCCAGCTCCCCAGCCCAGCCAGCCCTTGTGCAATAGGAAAGTAGGAGCACAAGCAGAATAATGTGCATGCTCCACTGTATGTGCTAAGCCAACCAATCTGCATTCACATGTAATAAAAATCATGGAGGACCCTATTTTTATACTTTCTTAGGGGCCTACTTATGAATGGCCGCATATGTCCCCGTTAAATATCATTCCTTATTGTAATGATAGGGGATGATATTTCTTGGTAATTTATAAAAAAAATCATCCCAGAACAGAGTGTCCGATAGGAGGCTATCCTGGCAATGACTTTACTAAGCAAACAATTCCAGGAACCAACCGGAGTCTTTACTGGCCTTTGGTCGCATATGCGCAGAGACATTTCACTGTAGTTTACAGAGGGGAGAGAGGGAAGGCAGCAAAGAGGGATCTGAAGATCTCTCTACTATGATGCTCTCCCCATAGGCTACAACGCCCCAGACTGCAGCCCCAATTGAAAATGATGGTACTACGCTTTAATAAGAACTTAGCCTAATACAGGTTATATCCATGATATCTCCTGAGTTAGGCTTTTGTTAGGTGCTACTTATAAAGGCTAAACCAAGCAGAAAAAGTCCTTTCCGCATGCGTTATGGCTTAATAAAAAGGACCCTTCAAATTTCCAAGTATTGCGGACATTTATGAAGGCAGTCTGTGAATCAGGTCAACTGTAAAATTGAAAATACACAGTGCAAAAGCCATTTCTTCTTTTAATGTTTTAGATGCATATTTTTACTAAGTTGCTCCTATTTTTCAGGAACATGGCCTGTAGCATGAAAAGATGGGAGCAACGTGTATTATTATGGCTAGACGTGTGCAGGGATGTAACTAGACATTTGTGGGCCCCATAGCAAAGTTTTATAAGGTCCCCCTGATCACCCAACAATGAAAAATTCAGATATACACATAGGGCTCTGACATGGAAGACAATTCCTCTGACCCTTGAGACTCAAAGCAGCTGTACCCCCTGAACCTTTGGGAGTTATGCCCTTAAATGTGTGGATCAGGATACTCCATGGAAAATGCTGGCTATATTCACGAATAAACCTAATGATACATCCTAATACAAAAATGAAAATTTGAGTTGCAGGACAATATTCTAATGAATCCTAAGGGATGGAGACTGTGCATTTACCGAGGGCATTCCAAGTTTACAGGCGTACACAGAATCCTTTAGCTCCCATCCTCTGAAGGGGAGCTAATTGGGCATCAACCATTACTTTCAATAAAACGTTTGCTCCATCTAGGCAATCTTAATACAGGGTAGGTTCGACAGCGATAGGAGTTCCGTACATATATATACTTATCAGATGCTACTAGCCTGCAAAATATCACTCAAAGCACCTTGAAACGTAAACTTCCAAAAGTGGAATATGGCAGCAACCAACTAAGTACAGAAAGACACATTTGCGTAAAGCAAAATGTGCTGTCTTCATAACTGATTGATAGTGTGCGCATCCCATGGCTATGAACAAAAAAAGGGATAGGACCATGGTATCACAATATTTAGGCCAGAGCATCATCTTTTATATTTTTAATTGATGAAGACCTGTAGGAGAGAACAACACAAAAGGGGGTATATTTACTAATCTGCGGGTTTGAAAAAGTGAAGATGTTACCTATAGCAACCAATCAGATTCTAGCTGTGATTTTGTAGAATGTACTAAATAAATATTAACTAGATTCTAATTGGTTGCTTTAGGCAACATCTCCACTTTTTCAAACCCGCAGTTTAGCAAATATATCCCAAGGAGTCTGAAAAACATTTCTAAAAACTCTCTCTACATCAGTAGTTATAAATGTGCTGCATTTTTATTAAGCACTATTTTGTACTGTGACTTGTGTGTTTCAATAATAACCTCCCCATTTTTTTTTCCTTTGGAAAAATGTAAATCATTAGTAGAGTAGTTCTGTTGAATGGCTAGCACCATGAAGAGCGGTATACACGTTGTTTAAAATGAATAAGGGAAACTTGAATACTAGTATTACTGAATTTCTTATCTACAGTATGTTTCTTTTGTGTTCTCACCTGCTATTCACAGTGATCTTTTAACAGCTCATTCTGACTCCAGTGTGAAGCCATTGGCCTCTTGTTTCCAGACAGGCAGCACTGTCATTAACATAGCCCAAGGATGGAATTACTCAGGGACAATATTTTTGTTTTCCAGACATGTTAACAGGGGGAAGGAGATTAAGTGAAATCTGTAGTAAATTTTAATGTGTCTTTAGGAGCGATGTGAAACAAGGCAAGGGAGGGTTGAACACTGCAGTGCTATTTAAAGCAGTCACTGCACCTTTAGTAAACACAGGTATGACTACAGTCATTTCCTGCTAGTTGTTTAGTTGGTTAATCAAACACTGTCATGCATCTACTACGTATATGGATATAGCCCCATGCAATTCAGACAGGTCTGATTCATTCAGCTTAATGATGTATTGGTGAATTCCAGCCATGAGAACAACAAGTATCTACCGATATAATAAAGACATGTGATGGAAGTGGAGGAAGCAAACATTGAAATGCTTAGTTTTGGGGTTGCCTCAAATAGTGGTGAAAAATGTTCTTAAGCAAATAAAAGGGTTGTATAACCCCCTTCTCGCACTTTAAATGATTAGACAGTGATCAACATGGAGAAGTTGGTTTAGTGACAGGCATTCAGTCCAATAGAGGGAGGCATATGATTGGTTGTATCTCACAACCAGTCATGTTGTCTTCTGTACCTCTCCCTTCTTTCGAACTTCTCATGTCCAATGTCTGTCCATAGCTGCGATTGGAAGGTAAGTGTTTAACCCCTTTAAGGTATTACAGAAATCATCACACTATCCAAAAGGAAAATTACTTGCTTACAGTAAAGGGCGGTTAAGATTTTAATTGTGTAACAATAATGTAAAAAGTCCAGCTGGAGACTTTGATTTGAATACCAGTCTCAGCTTCTTGTGACTGTTTTTTTCCAAGAACAGCCAATTCTTTTTTTATTGTTTTTTTTACAGGTTTAAGCATTTAGCATTATAAAGACGGTTCCAATAAGTAGAGATAGCATTACGTCTGTGCTTTTATCCATACTTGGTGTTGGCATTAATTGGGATATAGGAAATAACTGAATCGACGTTGGATCTTTTTACTTATATTAAATCAATCTAAATATAAATTGGGCCGTTACTCTGATTGTTCAACAAATTTTCAGATTGGCCATTTGGTTTTCTAATATAACAATCTTTTTAACTTAAATGTAGTTGATATCATTGTTTCTAATATTTTTTTAGTTTGAACAAGCTGCAAATGTGTTACTATTTCTATAATCATATGTGTAGCTTTTTCTGATACATTCATTTAAGATACATTCTTCTTTTGTAGGAGGTTAAGGTCCCATCTTAACCTCATTCAGCCAGAGTAATACATATAAAAATAAGCTTATTATGGGATGTGATGGTTTTATATGAATAAGTATTATTTAAACCATAAGTGAATTTTATCTTACTATTGAATCTATTTTAAAAGTATATTTTAGGAACTATACAACTGAATTACATACATGCCTTTTCCCTAGACTGCCTATAATAATTTATTATTATTATGAACATATAAAGCACTAGCATTCTGCGTAGCTCTTTACAATTGTTTATTAGGACATTTATTAAAATAACTATGTTTTTATAGTTGCTATGTGTACTTTATGCAGGATTTAATGTAAGATACATTATGGAGTAAATGTAATATTGACGGTTTTTGTGGTGGTTATCAGTCCCAAACCTTAAGATTTGCTATTTTGCGGTTTAAGGAGTGAAACCTAAAACGGCATCGCCATGTATGATGGTTGGAAAACCCCAAAACTGCATGGTAAAAGCGGATGGAGAAAAAAATCAGTTAGGCAGAACCGCATGGTAAAACTGCATGGAAAAAAGACGGTTTTATCTTATATTAGCTTCCAGCCCAGTGCTACTCACCATCGAGCCATCTAGGGATGGGGCTCGAACAAGCGATCTGGGCCCACACCTAAAGATGCCCAGTCCAATGCTATGTAGCTCTGGGCCCCACCTGGCACTTCTGGCCGGTGGCTACCAGGGCATTAGTGTACAAAGATTGCAAGCACTTGTGGCATTATGAGTGGAAGCATGTACCCTCAGACAATGACTGCTATTGCATGCTGGCACTGTACATCAGTATGCATACGAACAGCATAGGAACACTTAGTCTACCAAATAATTAATAGTGCCCCAATAGTGTCATAAATAAATTTGCTCCCTTAGTAGAATAAATACCAGGGGTACTTTATTACTATTTGAGTGTACTGACATAGCAGATACGTACATACCAGAATGCAGTTTGATCTATTCTGCCTGTCTCTGCTATGTCTAAAAACCATTTGAATATCTGCCATTTTCAAACAAATCAGGATGGTGTTTCAAACAGTGCAGTTTAAAAACATGATTTTATGTGCAGTTTTGCCTTTAGTACATCTCACTTTTTCCAAACTGTACATAAAATTGTTAAACACGTGTTATTTGGCAAATATATAGCCCTATATATTTTATAATCTGTCTTGCATGTATTGTTTATTTAGTATTCTTTATCTATATAGCACCAGTATCTGCAGCATTGTACAGAGAACTCATTCACATCAGCCTCTGCCCCATTGGAGCTTACAGTATTAACGTCCTAACATATACACACACACACACGGTCAATTTTTGTTAACACATACACATACATAAACATAAATACTGTCCCATTGCACAGTACTTCCTCTTCAACTTCAGTGGCCAAGGAGTCTCCAGCCCCTGCTGTCTCCACACCCCCCACCATTATGTCTATGCCCTTTCCCATATTTCATATCTGGATAAAGCATTTTTAAATGTTTTTAAATGTATTTTTAATTTTGTTTAATCTTTTTTATAATTTTTTTTGCTTTTTTTGCTCCCCCCCCCTCAGTTTCCCTGCTTATGTGCAAGCCCGCCAGCTGACTCACACATGCGCATATCTGCAGACACGGTAGCGGTATGTTAACCCTTATCACTCCAGGCTAGAATAGCAGGGGCAGCTGAATATCATTGTAAAAAAAAATAATCATCCTTATTGCCGTAGATTTATAAATAGGCCTCTAAGTTCTGAAATATAATATATACATGGGTACAGCTTCCTTTTCATAGTCATTGTTCAATTTTATTTTTATTTTTATTTTTAGTTATTTGCCCACACAGTGGAGGTAAAGAGCTATCACTTCTTCTGAAAACAACCTTTCTACCCACAGTTAATTATTAAACCTTTTAGAGTAATATTTTATTTCTAACTTGTATGTTGCAAAACAAAAACTCCCAATACTCCCACACTAAACTGTCTGTTCCTGGTTTCTTCTCAAAGAATTTTGAAACTGTTATCTCTCTCACTTAAAAGATTAATAAGTGTCTCTGTATCAAGGGTTCCCAGGGACAGAACATAGGATCCTTGGGAAGTTCAGACTAATCTTTTACAATGTTTATATAATAATATATAAATCATAAAAAATATATGCCTCCATAGTTACCACAAACATACTGTATATATAAATTTAGCATCATAAACTTGCAGATCTAGTGCTGGATTATTGGCTGCTCATAATGATGCTGTATCTGGACTAGCGGGCTAGGTAGGGAAGTTAGCCCTTTTACATGTTTTACAGATGGAAATGCCAACTGATGCTGGTGATAACATTACTTTAGGGTTGTAATGACTTG
Organism: Mixophyes fleayi; assembly: GCF_038048845.1. Lineage (NCBI taxonomy): Eukaryota > Metazoa > Chordata > Amphibia > Anura > Limnodynastidae > Mixophyes > Mixophyes fleayi. The sequence goes on from NC_134407.1 coordinate 57,227,659, forward strand.
GAGTGACTGCCATGTAACCTATAGGCTACATAATTTAGGTGTTACACCAACATATGATGTTTTATTTACAATTATATGGGTATAATTTATGTGTAATATGGACCTCTTAGTGGTATTCGTCATGCTTAGTATAGTATGTCTCTCTTTGGGATTGTTGCTTGTTATGAAGCTGCTTATTGGGTTAATCCACAACATTTACTGGACAAAAAAGTGAGCCCTAAATTATTATTTGCCCCCATTTAACCCTGCCAACTATTTATTATCACTATTATACAGTATGAAATCAATGAGATAAACTACATGATAATTTAGTGGAATTTATCTACGTAGTGCTTGGGTGTTGAGTTACAAGGCAATGAAATACAGCATATTTTAAGGCATTTCAGCTTTAGCAGGGCAGTATGGAGCAGTTAGTCAACTAAAAGGCACAGATTTTAACACCACCTCAGAGTTGCGTTATTGAAAACTTTCATGAGTGGAACCATTGGCTTTTGTATTGGTGGACAGAAATGGTCTGCCCAATGCATTTCAAGGTATATGCCTACCACTCATGGTAAAAGTCTCTGCAAGCTGGGAGTGTGCCTAAGTTTGCAGGGCGTGGGAAAATCTGAACAGAGGTACAAGTGTAAACGTTACATCAAAGTCCAACCTCCCACCACTTTAGAGTCACTCTTGTCATTAAATAAAACATTTCCAGCATGGAACATCCTTAAAAATTAACCCTCTCCACCACTGTATCTAATTTTCATAATTCCATTCTGCACAATGAAATCTTTTTTTGCAATTCTCTGCAAGACTAGGCACAGTATTTCCCCTCCTCCGCACTTAGCCTGTGCAAGGAATGCACTCACTCTGCCCAACTCTGCTCATTGCCCACTGCACACCTCTGCTCATTGCCCACTGCACACCTCTGCTCATTGCCCACTGCACACCTCTGCTCATTGCCCACTGCACACCTCTGCTCATTGCCCACTGCACACCTCTGCTCATTGCTCACTGCACACCTCTGCTCATTGCCCACTGCACACCTCTACTCCTCTGCAGATGTTGTCATCTTGTGCTACAAAGCCATGAGCTTTAGTGTAAATCACCTGTGCAAACAGAGGTGCACAGTGCCACCAAATAACTGCAACTCTTTGCTCGCATCTCCCGGAGCTGCGAGCAAAAATCAGCACTGAAATAACTCTACTAACGGTAATAATGCGTGGGTCGCTTTACACCTCCCGAGTAACGTGGTCAATTGAATCCCCCCCCCCCTCTGTGTGTGATCCTAAAAATTGTACTGCCATGTGATAGTTTTGCTTTATAACCAGAGAGGGCATGGCCCGGGCAGGGATGCATTTGTCCGCTAGGCTGGGCTGCCTGGGCTGGTCATAATTGCCCCTAACCTCTTCCTTCACCAGCTTTTACCTTGCTTTGGTGTCCTTTGGGGATGGGGATCAGAGGGCTGCTCCTGACAGTTGCTCACAAAGCACAGCTCTGTGTGGGTGGTAAGAATCTGTGCCGAGTGCTAGCGACATCATCAGCAGAAGTCATCAGCGCTGACATGGATGCAGTGTAAGCTGCTGTAAGGAACAGGCCTCTGACATTCTCTTCCACCACACAACAAAGCAAAGTGAGAATTGTTGAAGGTGAGGAGAGAGTTCATAATATGTGAATAGGGCGGAGGAGCAAATTATGTGTGACAGGTGAGGGTAGGATACATAATGTTTGGCAAGTTCAAATTTGGGAGCAAAATATGTAAATATAGACAGAATTGAGAATGCATGATGTGTGAGGAGGTGAGAGGCAGGGGCTGGCTGGCAAATTTTAGCCGGATGGATGAGATTGGGCTCAGCAGCCTATTAGAAACATTTTAAAGCAAACATAATGCAGGTAGACCAGTGTCCCAGCCTATGGTAACCCACTATGGGACGGCCCGGGGAGTAGATGCCCCCCTGCCCCAGGTGAGGGAACATAATGTGTGACACAGGGAAGATTGGGGGGGCATAATGCATAATACGGGGAGGGTTAGGGGACATAATGAGTGACACATAGAGGGTTGGGTGGGCATAATGTATAACACAGGGTGGGTTGCATACCTCCAGCTGACCCAATCTGATGCAACAGTTGGGGTATTGTCCCATTGTCTGAAGCAGCCAGGGATCAGTCAGGATTGCAGGGAGTTGGGAGATAAGTATCTCTCTGCCCTGCAGTGCAGCACAGAAATGTGCAATGAGAGATCCACATGCAACAGTTGTTTCAAGGGATAATGGGTAGTGTCAAATTCAGCTAATTGGATAGAGTCATTTCAATTAATATCTAACAACTTGACTGTCTTTGTCTGAAAATTATGCGTATAGCAAGCTACGGCGTGGCGGAGTGTATTCAGCTGCAACATGTGGCAGTAACAGGTTTTACACATTTACACACAGTCACACGAACATACACATTTGTAAGTAGCTTGTCATGGGCACTAGGAGTCTTACCCAGGTATCACCAGATGATGGCCTTACCAGAGCAGTATAGGTGGTAATATGGTACTCTGGTAGCGGGGTGATCACGGAACAGGAGACAGCAGATGGTAAGAGAATGCTCGTGGAAAGTCTATGACTAGCAGCACTGGTAATATATAGATAATTGTACACGAGGAACTGGACGGACAAGGAAACGTGAGGGTAGTCAGTGGTCTGCGGATAGCAAGTTGTACCACTGCTATAGTGAGGAGGAATGTCCAGAAATAACGAGGAGGTGATGAGAGTCAGCGGTCTGCGTATAGCAAGTGGTACCGCTGTCTAGGTGAGGGAATGGAATCCAGGTGAAGGTATCCGGGAAGTCAGTGGTCTGCGTTAGCAAGTTGTACCACTGCTATGTGAAAGGATACTGGAAACAGGTGACTCAGGAAACAGGGAACAGTGGTCTGCCTCTAGCAAGTTGTACCACTGAATATATATATGTGAGGAAGAGCACGGGGAGATAAATGCAATGCAGAGTATACACGGGCACACTGAACTTGATCCCACGATGATATGCACAAATAGTAATAACTGAACAGCACTGCACAATAATACAAAGTCACAAGAACTATCCAGGCAAAAGGTAACACAGTCAAATGATGGCAATAGTCTAGCGGATAGGAAACTCCAGAGGAGAACAACTCAGTCCAGCAAGATATGTAATACACCAGCACAGTCAATGAGAAGTATGCATACCGTGGTTCAGGAGCGCAGGCTGTCAGACAGAAGTGCAGGGATACCTGAACGGCTGGAGGCCGGCAGGATACGAAGTCCCAGGAGGGTAGAAGCGGTAATCAAGTAGGTGCAGCGCACAGGTAGGTAGACCAGCAGGGATGGAAACAATACTCAGGAAGCAGTAGTATATAGAACTGGACACCTGGAGAACACTGAAGAGTAGAGATGGTCTAGACGAGATGAAAACAGCGGAGCGTTGATCCAATGCAGACAGGCGAGTTGACACAAGCGGAGACACTGTAGAAGCCCGGAGGGCGAATCAGCTGGCTGCAGACACGAGGAGTACTGGAGGGTTGCGATGAGCAGGGTACTGCAGAAACACGGAGGCAGCGGATAAGAATCAGCTGGAGCAGTCACGATGAAACACGGGAGAGTTGAGGTGAGCAGGATACTGTAGATACACGGAGGCAGCGGATAGGAATCAGCTGGTGCAGTCACGCTGAAACACGGGAGAGTAGAGGTGAGCAGGATACTGTAGATACACGGAGGCAGCGGATAGGAATCATCTGGTGCAGTCACGATGAAACACGGGAGAGTTGAGGTGAGCAGGATACTGCAGATACACAGAGGCAGCGGATAGGAATCAGCTGGTGCAGTCACGATGAAACACGGGAGAGTTGAAGTGGACTGGAAACTGTAGTAGCACAGAGGCAGCAGATAGGAATCAGCTGGCACAGTCACGATGAAACACAGGAGAGTTGAAGTGGTTTGGAAACCACAAACGAACAACAGGAATCAGCAGGAGCTGAATACACGAGGAAACACAGGAACACCTTCAAAGGCTAATGGGGAATGAGACTCCAAGATCAGGCAACGAGGTATTGACCTCAGGTGCTTTAAATAGGGAGTGTTGCCTGATCAGCCAATTAACTAAAAGGAACATGAACTAAAGGTTTGAAAGGGCTGCACATGCGCAGACCCTCAGGATGGTGGACGGCCACGGTTCCTAAACACACGAGAAGTAGCACTCACAGTCCGGTGAGTGACATAGCTCATATTAAATGTAGTTACAACACATAGTTAATTATGTTGAAATGTAGCAATGTTTATGGTTAATATTAAGTTATATACATGGTAGTGAAATCACAGGTTCAGGTTACAGGAAACATGTCATGTTTAGTATCATTCTAATCCCCTATTTATCCTCAGTTGTCCGGTTCATTCGCCGAAGGGATCGCACATTGCGAACTCTAGTTATCGATGATAGGGAATAAATGGTTAGAATGATATTGTCTGTGTAATGTAAATAGACTAGTTTAAACTGGATTCTCGGCAGAAAAAGTTGGAATGCATCTCTTGGAGAGCTGACCCCCACCCTTGGATATTTTCGTTTGAACTGGCCAATGACCTGCATTACATTGGACCCTCCTGAAGCCTGGACCTATAGAAGCAAGCCACATCATCTGCATTGTTTTACTTTAAGCAGGAGCTCTGGACCTAGAAGCCAGTCTACATGTCCACAGCCTTCAGACCTGAATGACTGTACACTGGATCCAGAGCGCCTGCGATAAGTAACGTCTGTACTTATTTTATTCTCACTTGTTACTGTGCGGATTTTTGCTAATAAATTGAATTGTGCTTTGGAACCACATATACGGGAAGTGGATAATTGTTATTGGACAGCAACTAGACGCTCATAACCGTAGTTTATGATTTTATAGGATTAGGCATGCCCCCTCCACAGCCTGATCGCCCCCTACACCATTCCTTTTTTCATCTATGAAGTGTTGAAGGATATGACTGATAATGGTGTCCTTAGTACTATATAGAAGCAGTAACTGCTGTGCAATGATGTTATGATATCATTATAACCTGCTCCTGGCCCACATCTACCGTAGTCATAGCATAAACAAACACTTAAGTAAAACAAGGTATTTGAAAGCTCCGCTCTTGGCTAACAATGAATGCTCTGCCCATGAAAAAGTGAATAGTACTAGTATTTGAAATTTTAAGTTTGAGTGCAGGCCACCTTTGTCAATCATCATCAACAGTTATTTATATAGCGACATTAAATTACATAGCGCTTTACAATTGGGTATCTACTTGTCTAAATATCTACTGATGCCTTTGTCCATCTAATTGGCTTCGGATTGTTACTGCCTCTACAATCTTCAGGATGCATGTCGTTTAACGTTCTAAATTTACTGCCTCTTCAACATTTCTATCACTTTCACCTAACATTATTTTTTGTTGATGTTTAATTTATCTAATCGGCTTGCTCCAGTTGGTGGCTCGGCAGATGACATTTTTTTTTGCAGCCACTGCAATTTTCTACATGTGGTTGCTGAAATTTGAAAATGCACAGAAAAACACTCACACGCAAACACCCTTTTTCCCCCCCACTTAACTCAGATGTCACTGTCCCACACAATATTACTTTCACTAGAAAAACTTAAAACTTAAAAATAAATAAATCTAATTATTATTGGGTTCTGCTGCTAATAGTCTTACAGCAAAAGCACTATTTTTCTCCACTAAATATGCTATTTAGATCAGAATGATATCTAACTAGTACTAGTACTATATATATGCATTAATAACAACCAGTAGTCACTTCTCTGTCTAAACTCACTGACAATTTGAAATTAAATTGATCAGCAAACTACTCCAGCTGACTGATTCCTACAGAACTGCTTCACAACATATTCTATTGCTTTCTATGTCCCTCTTTCACCCTGAATGCTATTTTCAGAGCAGAGCACTGCAGCTAACATCCTCCCTACACACTGCCTGTTCTAAAATGCACATGAGAAAATGAGTTTTGTATTCATATTTTCCCGGAAATTACGTTTTGCCTTGTTTTGAGATCCGATATTGGCGCAAGAAACCGAGTCATGGCTTGGTTTCACTCGGAATCCCAAATCTAGAATCTGTCAGATTTCTCAGAATCACAGACTCTCATCTCTAAAAAGATACGTCTGGTAATGAATACAGGTCTAGGCCAGACAATACACTACAGGATATGTTCAGTACATTTCCATTTTTTCCCCATAAAACGCATTTATTAGGATGTTATGAATGTCTACTGTACATAAAATGCATTTTTACAGTTACTCCTGATTGCAAACACACGTTCTAGCATACATACATGACCGTTATCACTAGTAAGCAGCACTTACATCAGACCTGTCGCTGTGCCAGTGATATGACTGAAAAGCACATACTTTTGCGATGTCCAAAGATTTAATGGAACACTGCTGAGTGCACACGAGCTTGGCATACCCCTACTATACATTGTCTACACGTCCATTCCCCTCCCCATTCCGCCAATGAAACCGTAAGCTGTAGTAAGGATCCTTTACGATCTTAGATGAATTGGAAGTTGCTGCGTTCTCTGGCATTTGGCTTGTTTCTGGGTATGCAAAGGCGAGATTTTACGCAAAATACGGCACGTATTTCCATTTATGTACCTAATAAGTCAGGCCCAGAGAGTCACAAGCTCAAACTGTTAATAGGGTGAAACAAGCTTACTTAACAAATGCTTCAGCCAGTGGCTGATTACATCAACTAAAACATGTATTTGATATGCATAATATACAGAATTGCTGCCCAGCAGATGTGGAAACTGTTAGAAGCAAATTGACAATACCAAAGTTGTAAAGTAGATGATATATGGCTCATTTAAAGAAAAAGAAAAAAAGTAATAAAAGGATAATCTTCCATCTAAATCTTCCTATATTTTTCATGAGTGAATAATTGGTGTCATACCGCATCCCTAAAATGCTAAAATACTACCAGTTTAAAGGAAAAGCAGGTGTTAGATTCATTGGCTCAGTAATTTTGATAGTGCCACCTGTGCCAGAGCAAGACTACCAGTACATCATCCCTTTAGGAATGCCCCTGGTATAAACATAGCTAACTTTCCTAATTAGCAATAGTAGTTCACATGTCTATTGATTAAATATATGTTTAACATACATTATCCAAGAGGGAGATAAAAACAGAGATTTAGATTCAGTTACCAATAGGCTCTTTAATTTCCGTGGTTTACTTTCATACATTTCTGTATAACTAAACTAGTCTTTACAGCAGAATCACTGTAAAAGTAACACTGTTGTACATCTGATTTCCTGGATGGCAGTTTTATACAAGAAAAAAATACCTAGTTGGGGTCATTTAGATCTGGGCGCAAATATTACATTTGTCCAAATTTGAAGTCATTGTAGCGTGCACTTAAGATATGAGAGATGTGCTCAATGAATCTGAATAACCAAGGAATAAGAAGCGACACAGCAGCCTATAAGGATCAAGTTTTTTATTTATTGTCACAAATTGGTACAAAGCTATCCCTTCTATGGCCTGTATAACAACTAGTCAGTCTGTCCAAATTAGGGTATGGAACTAGCATTAGATGGCCATGCTACTGGTTCAGTTCCCAAGGTGGTGAGGCTGGTCCAAGCTAAGGGAGGGACTCTGGAAAGACTGACTTGATTAACTGGAGAACAAAGGGCACCCATTTGTCAGGCAATAAAAATTAATTCCATTATGTCTCTGGTCCATCCCTCAGTTAAACCCTGAGTTTCTTTTTAGGTGAAAGTGGTTCACCAATTGATCGGCACCTCCAGCTCAACATGGCCAACTGGTAGCCGAGAAAGTCCCACAAGGTCTTTAGACAACAGTCCTTGCATTTCCTCTGGGTTCCTCCAGGTGACTGGGTGCCCTAATAAGCCCCGGTGAAGATAGCTCTCCAGAGGACATGTTAAAGCATCTGACGCTATCATCATCATTATCATTTATTTATATAGCGCCAACATATTCCGTAGCGCTTTACAATTGGGGACAGACATAATAAACTAATAAACACACTAGGTAAAACAGACAAAGAGGTGAGAAGGCCCTGCTCACAAGCTTACAATCGATTGGACAATGGGAGTTGACACATGAGGTTAAGTCTACATTTTGCATTTTGGCCCAGCCAGGCTGCAAAAGTAAAAATGACTTATAGGCTAAATGATCCTGTCACACAACAATGTTGGTCAGGGGGTAGTTGTCTTGTGTGAAATTGTGTAACAGGCGGTAATAGGCTAAGGTAGTGAGGTTAAGAGGGTGGTTGAGGAATATTATAAGCTTGTCTGAAGAGGTAGGTTTTCAGAGAATGCTTGAAAGTTTGTAGACCAGAGGAGAGTCTTATTGTGCGAGGGAGAGCATTCCATAGAGTGGGTGCAGCTCGAAAAAAGTCCTGTAACCGGGAATGGGAGGATGTAATGAGGGTGGATGAGAGACGCAGATCTTGTGTGGAACAAAGATGCCGAGTTGGGAGATATTTTGAGACAAGAGAGGAGATGTATGTTGGTGCAGCTTTGTTGATGGCCTTGTAGGTTAGTAAAAGTATTTTATATTGGATTCGGTAGAAAACAGGCAGCCAGTGTAGAGACATACAGAGTGATTCAACGGAGGAATAACGATTTGCAAGGAAAATCAGTCTTGCCGCAGCATGCAAAATAGATTGTAGGGGCTTGAGTCTGTTTTTGGGAAGACCAGTAAAGAGGGAATTGCAATAGTCAATGCGGGAGATGATAAGTGCATGAATTAAGGTTTTTGCAGTGTCTTGCGTGAGATATGTGCGAATTCTGGAAATGTTCTTTAGATTTATGTAGCATGATTTAGATTTAGAGTCAATGTGGGGAACAAAGGATAGGTGCGAGTCAAGGATTACACCTAGGCAGCGAGCTTGTGGGGTGGGATTTATGGTCATGTTATCAACAGAGATAGAAATGTCAGGTATGCTCTTGTTGGTGGGTGGGAATATTATTAACTCTGACGCTATATACAGAACCCAGCTTCCCTCTTCAATTGTTACAACTGTATTTTAACTCAAGTTTTCCTTCAATGCTTGGGATGTCCTAGGAGGTCAACCTCATGGTTTCATTAGATTCAACATTAATTATAGTATTATTTGTTCCTTGAAGTCCTGTTTAATATGGTGTATTTTCCAAAACGAGCCCTAGAAGTGTTTTCCAATAATACAGTTTTGGGCTACTTACAATACAGAATATCTGTTTTATTTAAGATAGACACAATGCTGTCGACAAAGTGTTGTGTTACATTTCATATATGCACTGAGTCTCTATCGCAGTACACCCAACGAGGTTGGCACTAAAAAAGCGGAGGTGATTCTCAGACACATTGTGTTGTTAACAGATTTTTGCCAAAATGTGCTGGGCCATTGATCCAGAAGATTCAATAAGTACATTAGTTATGTCACACTCTGCTAGGTGACAGATAGTGAGAGCATCAGCTTGTGTTCCCTCTGTTTGTGTTTATCATGACAGCAGCAAGCAGTCCACGTGAGGTAGCTTTTGTCATTGGTTATGATTGTGAGGATAGGAAGTCAATAAGACTAAGTAAAAGGCTTCATGCTGGCCAGACACGCTGACAGTGCATATTGCACTAAATCATGGCAGTTTTCTCTCAACAGTGCATATTGGCTCTGCTCACTGGCAGCGCGCTCCAACTGTATGCTGACACTGTACAATGAGGCTTGTTTTATTTGCTTATGCTAGATGCTGACAGTATACTGGTACTTAACAGTGGTAATGGTATTTGCCTGCACCAGCTGCTGCAAATCTCTTACTCATTATGGGGCAATGTATATAGTCCCTATAGTATATTTTCACCCCAGCAGTGATGTCAACATATTATCTGCCCGTTATTTGGGCCTAGATGTTGCATTTGGAAAATTGCTAACTATAGATGCAATATAGGAGAAGAGCAAAGTGATTTTTTTTATACAAATATCTGTTAACACATTTACATTTTCCAACATGGAATGAACACATTTTTTAATATAGTGTTTAATGTTTAGAGTTTCTCCAGCTTTGTTTTTTCTGTGTGAAAAAAATAAAACTACACTGTTTTGGTGCCTTAAATGTTTTATAGTCACACAATATTACTTTAAATCACATTATAATGAAATATATGGATTTTAGAAATCATATATGTTTAAGATATGTTGTGTTCAAAAGATTACAGAGATTATCTAGATCATTTGATGATAATTCGGTTAATTTACTCAATTATTTTAGCAATCCGTCTATTGGCTTTTGAGGTCTTTTCATTAATGTAAAGCTTTATAAGGCAGAAGAAATGAGCATTTGTCTTTTCCATTTACACTCTCCTTTTCTAAATGACAAAGATCAGTTTTACTTACTCTTAAATACTACAGCTCATACCCAATTAATTACTGGTCACATCGGTATAGACAAATGAATAGGAGGTGGCTCAGTAGAGAAATGAAAGGAAATGGTTAGTGATTGTTACAGAGAGCTTACTTTGTAAAAACTAGGAGACTTACAGAAACATCATCATCATCATCATCATCATTTATTTATATAGCGCCAACATATTCCGTAGCGCTTTACAATTGGGGACAAACATAGTAAACTAATAAACAAACTGGGTAAAACAGACAAAGAGGTGAGAAGGCCCTGCTCGCAAGCTTACAATCTATGGGACATGAGATATAATTGTCCGCATAGCATAAAGGTAGGCATATAGGAACTTTCAATAGCTGAATCTAGTGGCTCAGTGTGCTCCTCCTTCCGGTTAATGCGGTAGAGGGAAATTTGCTCACTTGAGCAGAGATTTCAGGCCAGACATTGCCGCGGAGTATCATTACACGAGGCTCCGATGGCTCTTGCTTGCATCTGAATCTGCCCCTAGGATGATGCAAACCTAACCAGTATATTAACCATAAGACAGAGAGGGATAGTCTGAAACCTCCCCAAAGAGGACATCTACGTTACAGACTAATATCAATGGTTTTGTTGAGCAATTAATTGGTTCTTGGCTCGGAATAGTAATACTCTAATTTGAAACCACCAGATGACTTTAAAGTGAACCTACCAGCCATCTTAAATAAATGACAATAGCAATTACTTAAGCAATTAACTAATATATATTTGAGTAGGAAAACTTAATTCATTTTAAAGATGAATGTTTTATTTTTCTACATCATAAATAGTCAAAGCCAAAATACAGAGATATTATAAGAAACATACAGTTTGAAAATAAATGAATGCTCAATTGAAAATCACAATTAGTATAACACAGGTGAAAGTAACTTTCAAATACTTGTATTTGTAAAGAGAATACAACTGGAGGTGAGTAAGGTTACTGTTAAAATAGGGTGAATGTACAGTATAACCAATTAATTTGTATCCACTGGCCATGCCTACGGTCTTACCGAAACACCCACGCACCTCCTTGCATCCGATTGGCTTAGTAAGAGCATATTCTGGCAAAGAAATATAGATAATATTTAAAAAATTTGAGTTTTCTGAACCCCAAATATTTATTGCTTTTAGCAATACGAACAACTTCAACTCGGAGTTCCCAAATGAATCCAGCAAAGAAAGATAACCTTCTTAGATTTGGAAATTTACATTAAAAGAAGCAGTCTGGCGACTCACACCTTTCATAAACTGGTTATTGTAATAACTATGTGAGGAGTTTGAATGTTCTCCCCGTGTTTGCGTGTGTTTTCTTCCGGGTGCTCCGGTTTCCTCCCACACTCTAAAAACATACTAGTAGGTTAATTGACTGCTAACAAATTGACCCTAGTCTGTGTGTGTGTCTGTCTTTCCCTGTCTGTGTGTCTATGTAAGGGAATTTAGACTGTAAGCCCCAATGGGGCAGGGACTGATGTGAGTGAGTTCTCTGTACAGCGCTGCGGAATCAGTGGCGCTATATAAATAAATGGTAATAATAATAATAATAATAATAATAATAACTATATACTGGCTAATAGTGCCCACCACCCGAGATGGCTCACCAATATACCTCACTCTATAAAATATTTTTTTTGTTTTTTTTTGAATAACCATTTTTAAGTACACTCCTCTTAAAGGACACTGAATGAAACTACCTTGAATTACAGAATCCATTACCTTGTTCTCAGTTAGTGTAAATTGTACATATAATTATCTCAAGGTATAGCAACATGTCTGTAAAGGTATGATATACTCTTTCATATTTTCCTATGTTTATTTTGCTTTGATGTTCTTTTAACATGTATAGAGTACAGTGTAAAATTCATTTTGGGTGGGGGGGCACATTTATGATATGGGTAGGATCAATACAGCAGAGGAATAATACAAGGGTGCAGATATGGGGGAGCATCAATACAGGTGGCAGATATGGAGGATCTTTGGATTTATGGTAGAGCATAAATACAGGGGGAAGTATATTACGTGGGAAAGTCAATACAGCAGGTGGAAAGCCAATATGGGGGTGGTGACATGATTTGGGAAGAATCAATACATGGGGAGCCATGATATCAGGCGAATCATTATAACAGCAATGATGTGTGAGAGAATCAGTATGGAGGGGTAGTGATATGGCACAGTCTGATTTATATATAGGTTCCATAGAATGCACTGTATTGTATAGTGGGTACTAGGATGCTCTCTGTATTATATAGTGGTCACTAGGATACTTTCTGTATTATATGGTGGTAGCTAGCATGCTTTTGTATTGTATGGTGGTCACTAGAATGCTCTCTGTATTGTATGGTGGGTACTAGGATGCTCCCTGTATTATATGGTGGTCACTAGAATTCTCTCTGTATTGTATGGTGATCGCAAAGATGCTCTATGTATTGCATGAAGGTCATAAGAATGTTCTCTGTATTGTATGGTGGTCACAAATATGCAGTCTATATTGTATGGCATTCACTAGGATGCTTTATGTATTTTATATCTAGTAGGATGCTTTCTAAATGGTATACCAATTACTATGATGCTCTCTGGGGGCCGATAGAATGGTTTTTGTATTGAATGGCGGTCACTAGGGTGTTTCTTTTATTGTATTCCAGTCACTAGGATGCTCTGTGTATTATATGGCGGACACTAGGATGCTCTGTGCATTGTACAGCAATCACTAGTATGCTCTTTGTATTGTAACCTTTTAAATAAGGCCTTGAGTCACTTGTCCTTCATATCCACCATTGCTACACTGAAAAATAGCAAAAAAATTGACGTCTATGTTCATAGTAATTAGTAAATGGAGAGGACACTGATCATGCAGTCTCAAACATTTTAAATGACATATTATGAAAAAAATGCTTAATAAATTAGATCTGGAATAAATCCCATTGGAAGTTGATGTGTACGAACAGTATACTTTGCTTCTAATGTCATATTAGTTAATTCACCAGTCTAATATAATCAATAATGTTCAAAATACAGTCCATCTAATGCAGATGTAAAGCTTGCCTCTTTGAATGTCCTTGTATATCTATAATTGGGGCGTGGATGATAGATTTTTGTAAATGGGGTTATTAATAATAAGCTGATAAGAGACTATACTGCTCTAAGTATTCATCAGAACATTGGCGCTATTTGACTGAAGTCATTCATATTGGTTCCAAGGTTCTGAACTTAATGCAGGTGGACATCATGTATGCAACAGTTGCTTTTAAATGAGAATAGACTTATGACTAATTTCATTTACCTGGTAGTCCTTATATTACCCATTTGGTTATAGCTCACAACTTGGTAGTCCTTATATTACCCATTTGGTTATAGCTCACAACTTGGTAGTCCTTATATTATCCAATTGGTTATAGTTCACAGCTTGGTAGTCCTTAAGTTAACCATTTGGTTATAACTAGAGATGCTCAGGCTCTGTTCCCCGAGAACCGCACACACCCGAACTTAGCAGATCCGGCTTGGCTCGGTACTTTCGTGTGCCCTCGGAATTAAAATGAGGCAAAACATCACCGTTATGTCGTCGGATCTCGGGAGTTTTGGATTCTATAAGTACTGCCCTCCACGGCGATCCAGCACCATTTCATAGAAGGACACAGAAGGGGTAGCACAGTTCTTGGCAGTCTCTAGTGCAGTTAGGCAGCGTCATAGGTAGAATAGAAAGAGGAGGGGTAGCTTTGTTCTTCAAAGTCTCCAGTGACATTCAGAAGAGCTCCATTGCTCCATTGCTAATTGTCATTGCTGAAATAGAAATAATAGGTCTGGCAGGCTTGGTCTTCTAAATCTGCAGTCACATTGTACTGTGTTATATAGGTAACACACAAAGAGGAGAGCTCCATTGCTCCATTGCTAATTGTCATTGCTGAAATAGAAATAATAGGTCTGGCAGGCATGGTCTTCTAAATCTGCAGTCTTTGGGGGGAATTCAATTGTTCGTGTTACTTGCACAAGTAACACGGCGTTAAAACTATTACTGTTATTACGGTAATTCTAAGCCGGATTTCAGCTTGCAGCTCACTGAAAGCCGGTGTTAAAGTTACCGTAATAACGGTAATTACACGCACTGTTACCGTAATAACGGTAATAGTGCGCAAGCCGCGTTACTTTTACGAGTAACACGGACAATTGAATATGCCCCCTTGTTTGAAAGTGTATGAAAATAATATTGTGACTTGTGAGGTGGTCAAAATTGACTGCAAAGGACTTGAAATTAGTGTTATTGAGGTTAATAATAATGTAAGGGGGAAAAAGAAAAAATATGTTATTTTAGCAAAATAAAAATGGGGATTTTAGAAAAAAATTGGGATCCAAAACCAAACCCAAAACACACAAGGGCGGTTTTTCCAAAACCAAAACCAATCAGTGAACATTTCTAGTTATAACTCACAATTAGGTAGTCCTTATGTTATGTTACACATTTGGTTATAACTCACAACTAGGTAGCCCTTATGTAACCCATTTGGTTATAACTCACAACTAGGTAGCCCTTATGTAACCCATTTGGTTATAACTCACAACTAGGTAGCCCTTATGTAACCCATATGGTTATAACTCACAACTAGGTAGCCCTTATGTAACCCATTTGGTTATAACTCACAACTAGGTGAATGAACGTTGCAGCAAAATTTCACATTTGAGTTTTGTGGCAGAATTTCATAGAGGTATGAACATCGCTTTTGCTTTGCCATTCTGTACAATTCCATTCTGCTCTGTATTTTTAAATTCATAAATGTGCGAAATTTCGTGGCCAAATAAGGAGGTGATTATTTTCTTGAACTTTTCTTACTATGGAGAGTTTTAGCCTTGTCAGGACTCATCTGTAATTAGGAAATCTAACAATAAAATACTAAAGTAGCCTGTTCATCACTGTTGTTATGTTCTGCTGGTAAATGTAGGGGCAATTGGTTGGGGATTTGGGCATAGGAGTTTCGGGTCGTTTTGCTCCTAATTTACACTTTTGGTGTTGGAAAATTAACATTTGCAACAGAAAATGTCCAATTTTGGGATTTTGACCCCCCCCCCCCCACCCCATCCAAACCCTGATACATCAGCCTCAGTTTGCCTCTTTATAAATACACCCCTGAGTGCTAATTGGTTTATGTGTGTTCACTTAAGTTTTCCTAGTAATTTATTATATTCCTTTGTGTACATAATTCAATCTGTAATTGTTTTACCTTGTGATTTATGTCATTTATCTTTCTTAATTGTTGATTGCTGTCGTGATTTATACTCTGTTCAGTTTGAAGTATTGGCAGTTAATATTTTTTTAAAGCATCAATTTTATATCTTCTTCTCAGCAAGTGCACTTTACCACAGTCTGGGTTATACTTGGTCCTCGTTAATGGTTGCCAATCACAATTTATTTATATCACCATGTTTAGAATTGAATGGTGTGGACAGGTCATCTGTGGATCAGTAGTGTATCACCATAGGGCACAAGGGAATTATCTGCTGCCACTATAACTTACAATCTAAACATTAATGTGAACGTTCTTGTGGTTTGCGTTCTGTGATTTCAACTCCTTGCACACAATCTCCACAGTTTTTCCATTATGACCGATTAACCAGTAAACATGACCCTAAATACATGCAAGATCCCATTTGGTGTTCTGCTCCTGCCACAAACACTTATCAATTTATTTGGTGGTCTAAAGCACACAGGGGATTTTTGTCTGTGATTTGAATAACTGGTCTATGCTTGAAGGGAAGCTACATTTTGCTTCAGTGGATAAAATGAAGCAAAGTAAATGCAATTTAAAATTGGAGTTTGTGTCTGGTCCATTGGTACAATGTATAAAGCATTTTATTTGCACCAGTTTTTGCTCCGAAAATGAGTTATTATTTGGTAATTTTCAGAAGGAATTCTGGTTTCATCTGGTGGGGAAGGAGGTGGGGGGTGAGCTTGCAACCTGCTTTGTGCTGGACCCTACTTCAAACAATTGCATGAATGATATCATTTCTCATCCGGCTGCTTCCACTTTCCATGTAAATGTACTGCACTTTCTCAGAACCTCTTCAAATCAATAGGAGTGTTAAAGCTTCTCAACTTATCATTACTGGTCAATTCTTTGTGACAATGCTTTCCCGCCTGCATAATTCATCTAATTTATAACCTGTGCTTGTTTATACATAGCAATCGGGCACTTTCATAGCTAAATATATTCATTACATAGAGAAAAAAACTCTTGGTATAACTGTGCAGAATCAACTAAATATATAAAATGCAAACATGCAGTAGGTAAAACATATGTGAATTAAGATGATATTGTATGATATACCTACGCCTATGTATGTATTATGTGACCTTTAAACTAATCTAATCCATTAATGCAATATTCACTTGTTTCCATCTGTTCCGGACATGTATTACGTAGTCAATAATTTGCTGAAGCTGCCCTGCATCTGTGGAATGACCCAAAGAAAATTGATGATATTTAAGAATAGTGTATGGACACCTGAATAACCACAATGTACGCAGGCGTTGTTTGTAGACATTGTATTGGGAAGGCGATGCAATGTTCCACAAATGTGCTGACCGCATGCAGATTTCTGGTATTACATTTGGGGAGTTTGCTGATGGTGCCTAAACTGAAACAGAATTACAATGTATGCTGTAGTTATTTGTAGAAGCATAGGTTTTCCAGTACAGCATAGGGGTTTGGTAACATAACTAATCATAGGGCCCTCTGTAAAAAAGAACTGTGGTCCCTAGTTGATTTCTTATTAATATACCATATAAATATTAATTAGTATTATGTTAATCCACACAAAAAGTAATTCCTGTGCAGATAGAGGGAAGTGATGGTGACATTGTCGCGTCACCGGCCCCCACCATAAAAAGCAGAAATTCACGGCATTGAATGTAGGGGGTGGAACTTAATGACACAATTAAGCCCCATCCCTTCCATTCACTGCCATGAATTTCGGCAATTGCGGGAGCTTTGCCTACTCTTCCGGGAGTCCGTGATTGGTACAGTTTATTGCCTGCCAAAAACATGTTTCTGCATTTACAGTTAACACTTGTCCATATTGGTTGCCCTGCCAATACTCATCGATCTATGGCAACAGCTCCCCCTTGGGGTCATATGTTGAGATCATTTTTATATGTTGTATTTATTAAACACAACATTGGCTTACAAAATGTACTTCCCCCTGGTCTTACACTTAGCTTCTGTCTACAAAAACATTATATAGGGAAACTGGTTTCTTTACCTAGCAATGCCAGCCGAAATGCACTTAGGTGGAATGACTTTTGTTACAGTGTATGTACACATAAAGGACCTCATTTAGAGTCGGACACAAAGTCCGTTTAATAAGTGTAGGAGTGGGAGTGTGCCGCAGTTTGGTAGGGTATTATGAGTGGCAAGCAACCCCATTTGCGTCCCACTCTTAATACCCTATCGAGCTGAGAGCAGTTCCTGCAGCTAGCTAACGCTTGCGCCACATAATTCCTGCCACACAGCTTTAGCCCTGTTTTGACTTGTGTTGCGTCTGCGCCTCACTGCGACTAGGATGTATTTACGTGGTCACGCCTTCACAATTCCGTGTTCCTCCTATTCTCTGATAGTGAGCCGCAATCTGTCGCAAGTGTTAATTGCGTCCAAGATGCAGGCGGATTTGGGGCTTTCTGCACATGCGTGGTAGTGTTTTTTGGTTAGATGCGCCTAAATCAGACTTTGCGCCCGACTGTAAATGAGGTCCAAAATGACATACAATTAGAGAGGGCCAAAAATCAGAGGCAAAATAATTTTTTTTTTGGAGTTTAGAGTTTGCAGTGACATCGACGTTTTCTCCTAGTGCCCCTCCTGTGATTTTTATGTCACCTGTAAGTACACCAAGCTGTGTGGACATGTCTCTTAGGAGCAGAGAACAAGCGTGCACCTTGATGTACATTGGGCCATACAAAAGCTTTTTGTGGTGCTCATGAAGTGCACTTTGAAATTGGGGCAAAGTGACCACAAAAAGGAAAATTAAGCCCTAAACTGATGTCTTGATTAATAAACTATTTTGCATAAAAATGTATGTAAACATATCCATCTATATAGATATTCACTACACTGTGGTGGTCATTTACAGAGGATTTTTGGCAAACCTGTAAATATTTATACATGAACATCAGTTTCATTTTCCATAAGCTCATAAGCGTATTGCCCATTTGTAACTTAAGCACACATTGTTTGCAAAAACAAAAGAAAAGAGGTAAAAGAACTGCCTACCACCACATTAGAACCAGACAACTGATTAATTATAACTTTTATTTTTTTCTCCTCGTGTCCTGCTTGTTTGAAGCTCATGTAGTTATATATACCTCAGAAATGTATCTCTCGGTAATCTGGCGCATAATTGCAATTATCTCACTATTTATAGGGAACATCCTGATCCACCCATCTTCTCCTGCAAACATGTGCTCATTAGTAAAAGATTCCGGCAAGTATCTCCTGCAAGTATGTGCGCTTCAGTGTAAAAACAGATGTCTGGAAAGCAAGCGCAGCGGGATGCCGGCACAATTGTTTTGTGGGACTCCTGAGTTGTGTTCTGTAACACATTTGTTAATTTCCCAAATGTTCTGTACCTTCAGATGTCTAATATCTCCATGCACATGCTTTGTGTTACATAACACATCTCACTATTTGAAAACACTTCAAAATAAAGAACAAATGAATTACATTTTCTTGCAGTGTTCTCATATTTCAGGAAGGATTACAAGCAAAGTTTCACTGTACAATTTTGCTTAATATACTGGCCACTGGATGGCGCTGTACTGATATTGATGTTTATGGATGACGCATTTCATTTTTACTCAGTGAGACACTATGGCTGCTGCTGATGACTTTCATGCTGATATGTACTAATATGTCTTTGTCCAGTAAAACTTGTGCCATATGTCATCCTGGACATTTTTGTAAATATAACACTCCTATGCATGCTTGCCTGGAGGGAGGTCAAGTGGCAAGTGCAGGGGGTCAGGGCTCTGCAAATCGTGTCATTTTGGATCCACCCCATGTTGAAATACCACGATTGTGTCATTGTGCCGTTCGGGACACGACCAAAATGACAAGATTTGCGGTGAACCATGGCACTAAGGCCCCATCCAGCCTACTTCACTAGCAAATGGGCAGGATCAGCGAGAAAGGCCTGCTCTCCCGGGTGCCCAAAAATCTGGAGACTCTCAAACATTCAGGGAGAGTAGCCAGGTGAGCACCCATGGATAATAGGTGTTGCCTTGTCTATTTTAATTGCTGTCTATTAAGCATTATTTTCCCATGAGCCCTGTATCTCCTCGTAACTCAACATTCATCTTACAGCAATTGTTGAAAATTATAGTACTTGGTATTGCTGAAGCGGTTACCCATCAGTAAATTTCCTGACAGTCAATAAAAAGCTTGATTTTCATCCATTAGTAAGAAAATATAGATGTTAGTAAAAGTTACTATTTTCAAGATTTGGAAACATTGGTTCTATGTCACTTTCCTTCCTGCCGCAGAAACGGCATCCTGACACTGCCAGGGCTGGGTTCATTTCAATATAGAGAGAAGAGAGCACTATGAGAAGTTGGTTTTGCTGGATTTAGAGGCTCAGCCTCACTCAGGGACCATTTATGGAAATTCTCTAAATCCAGCTCATCCCTGCTTAATGATAGAAATGATGCTTAAGCTCAAAGTAATAAAACTACAGGGTGCTAACAGGACAAAGAGGCAAATCTCACAATAAAAAAAAAGACTCTGGTGGAGCCCTTTTCTCTTTCATAGCTTGTAGCCAGTCCACCAGGAGTCTGACAGGGCTGGCTGCTGTTTCAGAAGTACTGTCTGTGATTGGAAAAACTGTTAGGAATAAAAGTGCTTCGTTGTAGTTTTCCATTAGCGCCTGTTGCATAAACTCCTCCTTGGTGGTTCTGGGGTCCCGGGGAGGAAGGAACAAGGGCCTTAATGAGTGGAGGATTAACAAACAAGAGAGAGGGAACTGAAAGAGCTGTCCTTATACAGGTCCCTCAGTGTGAATCAGGGTAATTGGATTGGACCTCTACCCCCTAATGAATGAATGAATGGATTGCACACTGCAGCAGTTTCTTTAGCCACTGATGGTTTCTTTGGAGGAAAACTATCGCTGACTGTAATAGCCCTCGGCACAAAGTGAAGCAGGTATTAGAGGGATCAGCTATCTCATTAAAGGCTTAGATTATTTGTTCTACTCAATCCGTTTGTTGGTGAAACACTTTTCACTACCTCTCTGGAGACTTGGAAAGCTTAAACAATTTGTCAAGTCATTTTCCCTTTAACTACACAGGAGATTCCGGTGCTTACATTCACTGGCACTTTTTTCTTTACTTCTGCCTTTTTGTGTCTCCTTCTTCCATTCCCATGTGCTTATTTTTTTCTTCATTTGCCTAAAGAAGAATGAAAAGGGAAAAACCTCCAGCAGGTGGTTGCAAACATTGACACTTTAAGACCTATTCATCAGTAAAAATAACTTATAGATAGCTCTGGCTGCTAGAGGGATGAGCTGTTGGCAATATCTGACTGGTCAAAATGCCTAATTACAGCACAAATAATTTGGCATTTTAAGCAATCATTTTTAAAATGTATCAAATAGTATAGTTATATCTACTTATTCATTGTTCTTTCTGATTTACTCATATGATCACATGTATAAGATTTTTTGGATTGTTTTTGTTTTGTTTTATGTTCTTAAATTGCCGTTAAATGCTGCAAGTTCTTGTGGATTCTTCAGCTTTACATATATACTGTTTGTGGAAGTTCTGTCTCTGCGAAACTTGGAGCTGATTAGCAGAATTTCACGAACAGTTCTTAAATGTAACTATATGTATTAATTCAGGTTTTGAAGGTCTATCGTAACACATATGATTTATGCAAGATTTATATTTTATGAAGATATGTCAACTGATGAAGTACTCTCTTTACTATATATGCTGACAAAAACCTCAGAATATAATTGGGAGTCTGAAAACAAATATACACTACAAAATTAATGCGTACACTATGAGCATTTTTGCATTTATGTGGAAATCCAGATACACTGTAGATCCAACTAGTTGTATTGCATTTAAATTACAAAATGGACTCATTTGGATTCAACTTAGAAATAATAATTTGTTCATTTTGTGTCAAATTTTAATTATTCTATATAAAGCATATGAATAAAACACAAACTGCACTACATGCATTCAAAGCAATTTATGGCAAATCGAAATTAAACATTTTGTATCATTGCCATAAGAACAATAAATCTATTTGGAAGGTTTTAGCCTTAGACAGAGAGGCCTCTGGGAAACCAAGCACTTATACCACTATCTGTCTAGATGCTTCTATTGTTTCTGCAGTCATTATTTATGATTTCAGCATTGTTATTTTTTAAAGGTAATTTATATATTAAGCAAAAACTAGGTTGTAGCAATCTCCTCTCTCATTTGTAAAATTAAATAATAAATTCCTATGTTTAGTGCAGTGGGATATTAAGGGACTTTTATGAAATCTGATTCACAGGTAACTGTGCAAACTGATCCTGCAGCCAATCATATTCTGTCATTTTCCTAGAACAGGTTAGACTATGTAAGAATACGTTTGATTGGTTGCTTTGTGTTATAGTGCAGTTACCTGTGCACCAGTTTTCACAACTATCCTCTGAGTGGAAAAGACAAAGGGTAGATGAGCTTTGTCACTGGGTCGCTAAGAGGTTAATAGGTTCTGTGTTAGCTGTGTGGTAAGGCTGGGAAGCGCCCATTTCAGCCTAAAAAAGACCAACAGACAAAGGGACTGTTCACACAGAAATTTTTTACTACATAGATGAATGTACCATACCCAAACTGCAGTCAATGTAGGTCTATGGGTTTCTGCTTGTTAATGCACATAGATGTTTTTGAATCCATTTTAGTCTTCTGTCGCATCTTACAGATTTATTTATAATTGATTTTGTTTCAGTGTAAATCGGAAGAGAGAAAAAAACTGATAATACAAATTATTTTTACACAGTTTAGAACCGTTTTTCTAATGGTTAC
This sequence comes from Mixophyes fleayi, assembly GCF_038048845.1. Classification (NCBI taxonomy): domain Eukaryota; kingdom Metazoa; phylum Chordata; class Amphibia; order Anura; family Limnodynastidae; genus Mixophyes; species Mixophyes fleayi. The sequence continues at coordinate 57,250,110 of NC_134407.1, forward strand.
CATGCCCTGGACGAGATATAGAAATTGATGCATGAAACAAAAACAGATATAAAATTTATGTAGTAAATAAAAAATTTTATAAAAAAAAACCGAGGGAAAAATTGAAATTAAATGTATAAAAAAAACTATATTTCATTTATAACAGGTTTTAATATCTTAAATAACATATTTAAAAAAAACACATGTCTGCTATAGCCCACGACCACCCTTGTAAGAATTTAAGGGCAGCAATATAGGCAATCTCTGTACCTAACTGGGCCAGCTACTTAACAGAATATTTCTCCAGAATAATGTACCTTGTTGTATTACTAAGGCTAGTTATAAGCAAATGCACATAGGTCAGATTTCATTTTTGATGATCGATTCCCTTTAAGTGACATTTAAACTATGCGCAGGACTTTTTCTTTGATATAAAGGAGCTTATAACAAATATAATTGCATTATTAGTGTAAAGATCCCTTACATCAGCTTCAGCATATGTGGTTAGATTAACATCTTTGGTTTTTCTAGCTCAGCATGTCTGTGGAAAGTGCCTCAGGCACAAAATCTGCTCAATGCAGCACAGGTAAAGTTAGGGGGAAAAAAAAGCAGACTTTAAAACATAACACAGAACAGGATTATCTAGCGTTAACACTTGCATCATTATTTTATGAAGATTCCTGCTTGATTTATCATGCAAATTAGCCCTACATTAAATATACAGTGATTTATGTATACAGTATATATAGCTGAGATTAGGGAAGACAGATAAAATAAATGCATAACATTTAATGTATGAACAAAGTTCTGTAGGGGAGTATGTTTCAGAGAAAGTGGAGCTCACTGATGCATTAAGTGGTTACATTTTGAGTATTGTTAAAAAACTCTAGTGTAGGGAAAGTGTAGCGGATAATTGGACCAAACTTCAAGAGAAATTGTCAAAATATTTAAAAGAATTTAAAAAACTTGGGATAAAAATATGGCTTTACAGGGGGAAACGCAGGATCTCTAGAGGAGGTTTCCAAAAGCTTGATTTCGGAACAAAGCAAAATAACGCCTGCAGTGAACATTTTTTTTGTAGTCAAATTGTTTTACTGTAAAAAATAAGATTTATTGAGCAACAATGTGTTGTTTATTCACCAAGGGCCTGATTCATTAAGGATCTTAACTTGAGAAACTTCTTATTTCAGTCTCCTGGACAAAACCATGTTACAATGCAAGGGGTGGAAATTAGTTTTCTGTTTTGCACATAAGTTAAATACTGACTGTTTTTTCATGTAGCACACAAATATCAACTTTAAATTTCAGTGTACAAATAAGCTATCAAGCATTTGTTTGCTACATGAAAAAACAGTCAGTATTTAACTTATGTGCAAAACAGAAATCTAATTTGCACCCCTTGCATTGTAACATGGTTTTGTCCAGGAGACTGAAATAAGAAGTTTCTCAAGTTAAGATCCTTAATGAATCAGGCCCCAAGTGTAAGAAGTTATCTAATAACAGCTAGTAATTAATATTAGTGACCACTTATCTGGCGAGTAGTACTCATTCAGAAGCAGCTATTGAGCAATGTTTGCACCGGCCACTCTGTGACTCCACTCATGTGCAGGATGGAGACTGTGCAATAAGTATGTCTGTCACGTGACTCCCCATCCAATCAAACACTGCGTGACAGGAAACTGCGCAATTGACCATTGTCAGCCGCTGCAATGAGAAAGCAGGAAAAGTGGGGGAAAAGAAACAAGCAGAGGTGCTTGATTTTAAGGGGGGAATTCAATTAGCCGCGAAGTGTCTCGCGACCATTCTGGAGACACTTTTTGGCGGAGATTTTGACAGAAATCTCTGCTCATTTGAGTGGAGATGTCTATAGTAGTCTAGGAAATAATGTGCAGCCACTATGTTCTGAGTTTGCGTCAACTTGAATTCCCCCCTAAATGGTAGAACCGCTCTGGTTCTACAGTAGAAAGAGCTCAGGGCAAATAGTAAGTATGGAGCCACCCATAGAGCAACAACTATACATAAAGAAGTGGTACTGTGCTATGTACAGCATAACCAAACAACTCAGAATTGCACACAGGATACAAATTAGACAGTAGTGCAGTAGTAAGATATGGAAACTACAAATAAAAAAGTAAAATGGGCATAAATGTAATAACATGTTAAATAAAAAAAAGAATGAAGCATAAAGTCTATAAAGCGAAAATCCCAACAGTGTCCCACATTAATATTAACTCATTATGTATAAATTGCTCACACCCAATTTAGCTTCAAAGTATTATGTATTATAAAAGGAGGGTTATAGTCACCCAGTGCTCCACATCAGGAAACTGCAGAGAAACACAGGTAATTTTGTTTCCACATTTACATTTTTGATATGTCAGAACCCAAACTCAGGCCGTAACTAGTGAGAGAGGGGCGATCGCCCAGGGCCCAGAGCTTAAGGGTGTGTGGGGGCTGGGCAGTTTATGAATATTTTAGGTTCATTTGATTAAAATTGAGGGCCAGGAGCGTGCCACTTTTCCTTGTCTCCTCAGGCGCTAAAATTTTAACTTACGGCTCTGTCCAAACTGTAAAAAAATAATACACTAGAGCCTAAAAGTAAATAAGATCAGTTAGTGGCTAGTTTGTTGAGGTCAATGTTCATTAAATCATACTGATACTCACGAAAATGTTTCCTTGTTTATCAGTGTAGGACTGGCCTGCTGGAATCCTGGGTAACCCCTGGTTGGTGCACCCAGGAGGGTGGCACACTATTACATGGCCTTCTATATCTCATTCTGACACTGGTTCTTGTGGATTCTCATAAATCACAGCCCTTAGGCCACATGCATGCTGCTGTCATATAACCACTATATTCACTTTTTTGACAGGTGAAATGTCCAAAACATTTAGTTTTGGGTCAATTGAAATAGAAAACAAAGTCGTTCTTACCAGCACATATTGCATCCAGCATTTCAGCAGGTACCTCAATGAGTCAAATAGGCAGAGCAAGAAATTATTTCTCCTAATTGAGGGCCTTAATCAGGTTGTCTCCTATATCGCAACCTTCACATTGACGTTTATGAGGCAACGACTTTGATGATCCCGTACAAGGCCCTCTAAGCAGGAAGCATATCGGGGGATCCTGCATGTTGCCAGATACACCAAGTGCCAGTAAGTAAAATTGATATTTTATTTTTAATCACCTTATTCCAACCAAAACTAATTTTTTAGTTTCTGGTGAAATTAGCCTTTAAATAATAAATATTTTCAAATACAGTAGTGCTCCCCATGAATAGGGCCTTTTATAGCGTAAAGCCAGGGGGGGGGGGGGGAATTGCCATCTCCCTGGTTTGCTGCTAAGAGGAATGTACTTAGTATTGTAATCACTTACAGAACTGTGCTCTGCCCCTCCCCTTCCAGACCCCTGATCCAAGACATTGCTTCTCTCTGGTCTAGAGAGCAGAGGTACAGCAGGTAAGAGCATTGGTCGAAATTTGCATATTAGCTGGGCTGATTAGCATGGTGAACAGACTGATTAACTGCACACATTTCAGTTCAAGGCAGCTCTTCATGCATCTGCAAGGCTGAGAATATCCAGCAAGCTCCTCCCATCTAATGGAGCATAGTTCCGCTCCTCCTGACTATAAGTATTATCAGTATGTCACAGAAGGAAGAAAAAACAGCATCTGTGATGTGCCAGTGTATTTTTCCACATTTGTAATTTACATTTTGAGATTGATGAATTGCACAGCTCACCCGACACAACTAAGAATATTGTGATGGATGTGTTGCCTTCACAGGAAAAAGAGAATAGCACATTTAGTTTTGTGCAAATATGTCTATTTGTCAGCATCCTTGGGTGCCCACCCACATTCCTCTTTTGGGAACAAGTCCAAGAATATCCCTTTACACCGATTTTCGTGATGGCAGGTCCAGATGGAAATGCACATATTGGAAACCATAAAACCAGTGATTACAGTCCCACGTTAGCTAGAGAATGATTCCACTAGTTTGCTCTTTCCACCTCTTGAATCTTACATATCTCATCCCGCATAACAAAACCTCGCCTTTGCCTATTGGCCCAACTCAGTGCATGAGAAAGCCTAGTTTGTAGTTAGCCAGGAATGCCCTGACCCATCTCACTTCTCCCAGGACAAGTTACTGACCTTTGCACCCTTGGAGGCATTATCAATCGTAATGCACAAATACATGCTCTACCTATACATATTGCCACATGACATCACTAAGCTGGATTTTTACTGCAGGGACACATTTTTGCAGCTTTGTAAATTAAATTTAATGCAAAAAAAAAAAATCACTTTATGAAGATGGTTTCTGTGTGTTGGTTTTAGGAGCTGCAGCAGTGTGTAGGCTCCATTTTGGTTCAGGAATAATTATTTTGGCTCTTAGAAGCAATCTGTGCATCCTTGACGTTGATCAGCTCTTAGCAGAGAAATTTGATTAATCACCTGGCTTTACCAATTTTGTATCTTTTACTTCCCTGGTGGTTACGTGCTGTACTATGACTGTTATCTTAATTAGTTGCATTTAATTAAAAATAGAACATAGGCGTCTAATTTTTCTGGCCCTGGAAGTCTTCTCACCTTAAAGCATTGATGAAAAGATAGATGACAGAATCTGTCTGTTAGTGATTTTCTGTCTGATAGCGTTTTATAGATCTGCTTGTTTTACACTTTATTTTTGGTATGTTGTGTAGTGCGTTTTGTTTTTGAATTTGACAGGGCATGATGGATATCATTGCTGATGATTGTGTGGAGTTTACAAACCGTGGGGGGTTGCTATGTGCAGTCAAGTATGTCTCCACAATATCTTGTTTGCAACATAAATATACAAACACCTCACTTTGAAAATACGACGGAGAGTCTAACTGGTTCCTTAAGTCTTTATGTATAAAGTCTACTTTTAAATATTAAATACCTCCCAGTTGACGATAATTACCATATCATTAAGGCATTTGTTAAGATGAAGAATTCTAACAATAAATTAGGAAATAAACAAAGAAGGTATACATTTTTTTTTATTAAACCTATTATGCTGTGCACATTTTTGTAGAATGGAAAATATTTGTGCATATACACATGTATTCTGTACATGCCTAACCATACGAGCAAAGCCATTTACAGCAGTGTGGGATTAATATCTGAGAAATTGTATTCTAAAGATAACGTGAAATAAATTTGACAATTAACTGAAATGCCAAGAGAATAAAATGTGGGGGCACGTTACATTTGATCATGCAAAAACGCACTTTCTATTACAGCGCTCACGAGAGCGCATAGCTTTCCCCCTGTTGGCTGTTTGCGCAGATGCTTGCTTAACATTTTGCGTCACAAACCTGACTTGAATAAAATAACACGCTTTGCTTTCATTCTATTCAGTTCATACCGGTGATGTAAGATGATGTGTATGTACGGGTCTGGCATAGACCGCAAACTGTGAATGAAAAAAATAACTGCAGGAGGGGTTAGTACCAAATATACTCTGATACAGGGTCAATTTTGTGTCTGTCTTGCACATTTTATTGCCCAAAAAATGCTAATTGCATAGAGGCATTTACAGTATGAGACATTTCTAGTACCGAGCAGTGGTCACAGTAGGGGGGTATATGGTGGTATAACATACCGCCACTTTTCCTATGGCCTTTATTGTAAAACCATCAAATTATATTCACCTACATTCCCATTACATTTGTCATACCACCTCTACTAAATTTTCATACCACCGGTTCTAAATTTCCACTTCGACCACTGGTACCAAGTATAATATACTGAGCCGTATCTGGTGTCATATCATATATTATGTGTAATACGCAGAGCCATATCCGCCTCCAAGTATTATGTGAATTTTTTATATTGTGGCAAATCTAGTGTGCAGAGTCTTATCTGGTGCAAAGTATGTGTACTTACCGACCCTTCCTGATCTCTCTTGCGGGTTCTCTCCCGTTCAACTCCGTTCACCACCGTTGCCATCTGCATGTCTCACCTGTAATAACAATGTGCAGCCAATCAGAGACCACTGTGTATATGCCCGGGACTGTTATCCAATTAGTGTTCATGTTGCTTTCTAGAAGGCAGCTCCAAACTTCACTATACATTAACTTATCAGAGTATCAGTGCTTGTGATGTGATAGATGGTCATGTCCCAGGCAATTGCCCTGTTTGCCTTTAATAAATGCTGGTCCTGCTCTTGTGTGGGGGGGCGCCTTAGAAAGATGAACTGAAGGTAAGAGTGGAATATGGGTCTCTTGTGTCTGTGCTTTATTTAAATTCTGTTCTCTGCTTGGTGAACGCAGTTTAAATGGTACTATAGGGATAATTGAACCCTGTAAAAACGGTATCAAAGTATGCATTCAGAGTGAACATTGGACACAATGTGAAGCAAGACAATATAATACACTCTCTACCATTAGCCTGTTGTTCATACAGTTCAATATTCCATATATGTAACGCCAATAAAGCAGTGTTCATCAATAGCTATATGCATCTCATTCTAAATAGAAGGTGTCTGTCAGTGCATGTCCCCTCTGAATGCCAAGTCCTTTCTCAGTGCTACCAAAGTAAAAGATATCCATACACATACTGTGAGAGTAATCAGCCCCCCTGCTAAGTGTGAAAAGAACTCTAGGTTGCCCTATAGAGGGAGCCCGGAATCCAGGTGCAACCAAGTCGCATTCATGGTCTGCCAGATGGGGAACATTAATACCCAATACTAAAGGTAATATTCTATAATAGTGGAGGAAGCAGAAAAAGGAAGTTATCTAATCTTAAAGTGGAGTTAATTTAGCTCTATAATCTTTAAAAAAGAATAATTCTAAATTTTACTGGTATATTCTAGTGAAATTTGGAGTTAATTTACCCCAATTTTAAAATTAAACACAATTTGAAAGACAATTTACCTCCAATTGTATATCATCCTCCCTAAATCGGTTCTTCACTGTGTCACATTATGGCTGAATAAATTAACTTTAATACCATGTTAAGTAAAAGAGTTTGACAACAGAACCAGCACTAGGATGATTCATATCTTAAGTCAGCATGCAGGAAATAAACATCCCCCAGTATTTTTGTGGTGCCCAAAACCCCAGGTATAGTGTACATGGAGGTGAGTTCGACAAGACCCCAGGAGGTACCAGTGTTACTTACTGAACATATTAGTTAGGGAAATTATTCTATCATGCAACACCCTATAAGTCATTAATAAATAATGTAAATAAATTAATTTTTGTACAATTACAGCACAAAAATAGGTTTTGTGCTAAGAAATTACATGTGCTGTTTTTAAGCCGTAGGGCTTAAAGACACTTAACATTTGCACTTAACATTTTCTTTTCAGCAGCAATATACTGCTGTGTTTTTAATAGTCCTCTACTGTACAGCTATTGTACAACACAGCAGGAGCCTCTTCACAACTCAAACTTTTTTAAAACATAATTTATAGTTTAACATAGTTTATATTTTTTTAAGTAAATGACACGAGAGTGTAGCATATCATCATCATCACCATTTATTTATATAGCGCCACTATTTCCGCAGCGCTGTTCAGAGAACTCGCATCAGTCCCTGCCCCATTGGAGCTTACAGTTTAAATTCCCTAACATACACACACACAGACAGAGACCGAGAGAGACTAAGGTCAATTTTTGATAGCAGCCAATTAACCTACTAGTATGTTTTTGGAGTGTGGGAGGTAACCAGAGCACCTGCAGGAAACCCACGCAAACACGGGGATAACATACAAACTCCACACAGATAAGGCCATGGTCGGGAATTGAACTCATGACCCCAGCTCTGTGAGGCAGAAGTGCAAACCACTTAGCCACCGAGCATATCACATATTATAATATAACAAAAAAGCATAATTCAACATAGCTAGAAATGTATAACAAGGTAAGAACGCTTAGTGTAGCTTAATATAAATATCTCACATATATTGAGTAGACAATGGAAAACAGGTAAAAAAGAGTGAAAGAGTGAGACACAACGTACGTGGAGAAGGGGCGGTGACTGTATTTATATACCTAATGTCTAATTAAAGGCTCATTCCCACAAACATATCAAAAGGGGATTTAAATGCAGACCTAAATCTCTGGTTTATAAATACGCATGGAGTATGTTTGAATGGTTTGAAAGCATATTTTACAATACATGCATGTATAAACTCTGAAATGGCAAGTGCCTAAATCCTACAAGGACATGTCTTAAAAGGCTTCCATACTTTACAGATGTGCATAAATAGTTAATGTTGGAATGTTTATGTGTCCTGACATATTTTACAAAACATATATGTGAAATATACACATTTAATGCACGTGTGCTGGGCTCTAAAATTGGCCTTATCTGTGTGGAGTTTGTATGTTCTTCCTGTGTTTGCGTGGGTTTCCTCCGGGTGCTCCGGTTTCCTTCCACACTCCAAAAACATACTAGTAGGTTAATTGGCTGCTATCAAAATTGACTCTAGTCTGTGGCTGTGTGTGTGTGTGTATGATAGGGAATTTAGACTGTGAGCTCCAATGGGGCAGGGACTGATGTGAATGAGTTCTCTGTACAGCGCTGCGGAATCAGTGGCGCTATATAAATAAATGGTGATGATGATGATAGATGAAGAAAATTCAGGCTCACAAACCTAAACAAACCTGTGTGCAATTTCCAAATCAGACTTAGTAACAATTTTTTTTTTTTTAAATTAAAATTAAAAATGAAATTCACTTAAAATGCTGAATTACTGGAGTTTACCTACAACCAGTCATGAATTCCTCACTGTCCCACTGGGTAAGTCTTCATCCTTCACAAACTGAGCAATCCTAACCTGTAATCATAAACTGCAAAAATAATAATATAGGGACTTCATTCGTAGCAGAAGTGAAAAATGGTCGCGGCAGAATGCAAAACCATCTCTGGTGACGTCATGCACATTGATTTATGCTGCCTCATGTTTCACCAAAGTGCATGGGTTTGCAGAGCAAGATGGTGACATTTTCATGGGAGCAGAATGGGCCAAAGGGATTCCGTCTAATATGGCTCATGCACCCCTGGCAGTATGGTTCATATAACTATCGCAAGTCACTACTGGCGCATGTCTGTACTCACGTCCCTACTGCTAATCTTACATAATAGGCAGCTCAGGCTTCAATGCACCCTGAGGTGCTTACTATGAATTCCATGATAAGATGGCACTGGTCCAGGGTCCTAGCCTTGAAACCAGGTTGTCAGTAACAGCCTCCGTTACCACTACAGTCAGGAATTGGTTTGATTTGGGTCCCAGGCACCCATTTGCTATGCAATTTGCGTCCAATATGAATGTTATACACCCCAGTGCAGAAGCATTGGACCTCATTCATTAAGGAATGCAACTGGTGAATAGCTGTGTAAATTGCACAGTACTACTACTGCATTCCCCTGAATTGTACCATACCCCACAGAACACAGCAACATTCAATTAATCTTTGAGCGCAATGGACACACAGCAGCATCTGATTTTAGCTTTGGGCATCTCAAAGGTATGTGATTTCCAGCTGTATCACTTCAGGTCTAATCTAAGTGCAGATTACTAGTGATGATCATCATCATCTATTTATATAGCGCCACCGATTCGGCAGAGAATATTTGTCATTTACATCAGTCTCTGCCCCATTGGAGCTTACAGTCTAAATTCCTAACACACATGCACAGACTAGGGTCAATTTGTTAGCTGTTAATTAAACTACCAGTATGTTTTTGGAGTGCGGGAGGAAACATACGCAAACACTGGGAGAACATACAAACTCCACACAGATGAGGCCAGGGTCGGGAATCGAACTCCAGTGACCCCAGTGCTCTGAGGCAGAAGTGCTAACCACTAAGCCACTGTGCTGCCCAAATGATGGTTGATTATGCTAGACATTAAATACTCCCTAATAAATGTATTTCATAGAAAAAAAAGCAGAAAACAAACTTTTTTTAAATTTTTTTTTAATGTTTTGTCATTAATGGCTATATTATTAACAGGTGTCATTAATTCTGTGTGTTCTTTTGTGACTTGATATTACAACACATGTATTAGACGTATCCTGCAGTGTCCTGTCTATTAGAGCAGAGCGGACCTAGACCCATATTCATAATCAGACGTATCTTCATATCAGTTCCTTGTTGCATATTAAAAAAAAACAACAACATTAGGGGCCTGATTCATTAAGGATCTTAAGTTAAGAAGTTTCTTATTTAAGTCTCCTGGATAAAACCATGTTACAATTTCTGTTTTGCACATAAGTTAAATACTGACTGTTTTTTCATGTAGCACACAAATATCAACTTTAAATTTCAGTGTACAAATAAGCTATCAAATATGTGTGTGCTACATGAGAAAACAGTCAGTATTTAACTTATGAGCAAAACAGAATACTAATTTGCACCCCTTGCATTGTATACATGGTTTTGTCCAGGAGACTTAAAAAAAAGTTTCTTAAGCTAAGATCCTTAATGAATCAGGCCCTAGGTTTGTTTTGGGCTAGGGAATGAATCAGGCCTTGCACTTGCAAGTGAGTAGATGGTACGTGCACTGCACGTATGTTTCTTTAAAAAAAAGAATTAGCCTTACCAAGTCTTCTCTTTTCTTTAACATGTCTATTTAATTTTATATATGTAACCTAGTAGTATTGTACTTAGTGAGATGTGTATCTTGATAGTTATTGCCCTGCAGTCACTGAACAACTGGACTGAATTTCACACAGAGAAAAAAAAACCCCGTAGGAAATTGATTGCTTTTAGTAAGTCTCCCACTCGACTGTGAATTTTGAAATGATTATTGGATTTGAAAGCAGACGGAGATTAGAAGAGGTCAGATGAACGATTAATAACTTATTGATAGCAGATTAAAAGAGTGATATCAAATCTTTATCTGAGTGAAGATGTAGTTTATCAATTTGTCACAAAAATGTAACGATTAGATGCAAAGAGCATCAGTGCTACTGTTGTAATTGATCCTCTGTTGGCGTACGTGCAGCATATTGGAAAGTATTCAGCTATATGAGAATAACAAACTGCAACAAAGTCAAAATGTAAAGAAGAGGTACACAGCATGGTGTTTATGTGAACTCACTTTTGTTGTAGAAAGATCTAGATTCATGTTATTTTTATCAAATGTTACCCTGGCTCAATTTCACCCCAAAAAATCTCCGCCTTAAAGAAAAGAGGACACTTTGCATTACAGTAATATGTTAAGCCCCTCCCATTTTTATTGTGTTCCTCCCTGTCGCTCCCTATCCTGACCATGCTTGACCCCCATGTCAAAAGCAATAATTTTTTATGATTAAATATCTGACGGCACTTTTTTTGTATTTAAATCCATTAATTTGCCATCACTGGTTGGACCCTTTCCACAGTGTAGCTTCCATGCAATGTCCAAGACTATATCCAGTACTGTACAAATGCCCTTAGTAAACTGTACAGCCCAAATGATTCCAGGCTACAGTAAAGCTTGTATGTATATATATATATATATATATATATATATATATATATATATATATATTCATACAAGGCCTGAGTCATTAAGGAAGGTAAGACAAAAAAAGGAGTAAATGTTTTCCCGGACAAACCATGATAATCAATACAAGGGGTGCAAATTAGTTTATTAACAAAACAAAACAAAACAAACCTAGGGCCTGATTCATTAAGGATCTTAGCTTAAGAAACTTTTTTTTTAAGTCTCCTGGACAAAACCATGTATACAATGCAAGGGGTGCAAATTAGTATTCTGTTTTGCACATAAGTTAAATACTGACTGTTTTTTCATGTAGCACACAAATACTTGATAGCTTATTTGTACACTGAAATTTAAAGTTGATATTTATGTGCTACATGAAAAAACAGTCAGTATTTAACTTATGTGCAAAACAGAATACTAATTTGCACCCCATGCATTGTAACATTGTTTTGTCCAGGAGACTTAAATAAGAAGTTTCTTAAGTTAAGATCCTTAATGAATCAGGCCCAGCATTTTTACATATAATTTTATTACAGCATAAACTGTTCGCCTCAATCTTTATTTAGGCAACATTTATTGAGAAAATGTTATTTCATGACTTCTACTATTTTTGTTTAGTGATTATTCTATGTAACCAACATGCACTTTATTTATTATCTTGCAAATGCACAAAATTGCAGCTTTGTTTCTCTATTTTTAATCACAATTATTTAAATAGCAATATACAATAATACCCACAAGTTAGTAGTGAATAATGTATGCACAGCATGAAATGGTCAAAGTCTACACAGTCATATGTTAGTGTAATGTTGATGTTACAAGTCATTTTTCTGGCACTTGTAATAGCAGCTTCTACATATGTTCCGAAATAACAGAGAGGACACTTGGGTGAAATGAATTTCGTGAAAGCCTTTAATGTCATCTTGAGAAAGTTGCAATTTATTGGGTCTTTGGGCAGCCAAAGAGTATTTAAAAACAAAAGCTGTTCAAAGTGATTAAGTGTTTGTGGGTTATTTACAGTACATGCAGATGCAATGTCCATTTCTTTTGGAAGACTTGTACGCAGCCTGGAGAGCAGACAGCTGGACTGCGACCTCATCACGGCGACAGTAGTCCAGCCAATAGGTCTTTATTAATGCTGAGGACTAAATGAACTAAAAAAAGATTCACTGTGAGCATCTGCACGCTCTTCCCATGACTTGCATCCTTGCAGAGATCCCTGCCACCTGCCCATAATATCACTGTGCATGTATCTCTTCTCTTGCTTGCTCACGCACTGCATGTTCACACAACAGGCTTCCTAGCGGGACGCCTTTCTCAGCTTCCTCAATACCTATGCATTTGTCTTCTGTTTATATTTCAGAATGTGGTAACTGATCAGCTACAGCTGGTCCAAGAAGCAGATATTGCAGACTTCATCTGAGCCCCTGGCATCAGACAGCTGGAGCGTTCCCCAGCTAAATACAAATCACAAAGTCTTAGGAGCCCTCATTTTTATTTCAATTTACACTTGAATCAAGCTAACTTTGCATTGCCTTTTGTTTTGTTCCAAAATACAGAGAGCTGGCACAGTCAGTTTGCAAAAGCATATTAGGGGCTAAATTTACTAAGCTGCGGGTTTGAAAAAGTGGGGATGTTGCCTATAGCAACCAATCAGATTCTAGCTGTCATTTATTTAGTACATTCCCAAAGCTCATTTTGGAAGTTTGTTTTAGACTATTATTATTACTATTATTGTATTGTTTTTTTTTGACAAGATATAATAAAAGTATTTGAACGACCGTACCTTGCAAAATCTATGGTTAGTTAGTTAATTAATGTTTTCCTACATCTATTCTACTGGGTAACATGGTAACAAACTATTCTTCCAAGCTTTGCTATGAGGCCCAGCAATCACTCCGAAATTAATTTGAAAAACCTAGTAAGGATGCCTGGAGAAGTAGCCCTTGCTATCCAACAGATTGTAATATCAATGTAATTAGTTATACAGGAAACGGGGCTACCTTCCCTCATAGATTCATCCCTGCAACTCATCCATCAGTCACTCTCCTGCACTATTGGTTGCAGAAGGAAGTGCATTGTGACACCAAGCACCTGTGCAGAGTAATGATTGGCAGTAGAGATATTAGGTAGCAGAAGTAGAACACTCCCTGTACTGTACAGACTATATTCAGCCCAACAAGCCAGACAAACAGCCATACTCATTTAGAGTTGTGGTATACGAGCACCTCCCTCCAGTGCTGCATAATCTCCTAATTTTAGGGGTTTATATCGCCAGCCATTTATCCCGAGTGCTCTTACTTATTATGAATAAAATATTTAAAAAGAAATTAGAAATGTGGCCGCCAAGATATTGATGGGACCCTGCTCCTGAATGATTTACAGTGGGGAGAACTCAAAAATAGGATAGTAAAAATGGCAACTATGAGCCACCTGGAATCCCTCAATAATGGACAGTAACAAAAAATACAATTATTAGGACCTAAAAATTAGACCTCAATGGTTATCATGTGATTCTGCTCAGAATGATCATTGTTAGTGAGGGGTCCTAATATTTTAGGTACACAAAATGTTAGAGCAGCACTAAAATGTTGATTATATATTAACCTCATTATCCTGTTGCAGATGTATATAAAACTGGTGCATCCTTGTGACTCTTGCTCCATCTGTACATCCAGACAGGAGATTGACAGGGAGGCAAGAGAAAAATTGGAAAGCATATTGGCCTTGTTCCAGGCATTTTGAACATCCGGTGCGGTATTCTTGTGGTGGCAATCACAACAGTGCAGTATCTCTTATACCCATACATATGGAGCATTCACATGAAATGGCTGAGCATTCACATGACATGTCATGAGCCTTGCGCATTCTATTATAAGCTTCATTTTGCATGCCCAGCTTAAATAGCTCTGCCTTATTGGTATATTTCAATATTTCAATAAACATTAATGGAAAAATAATGTTAACCCTTACTTGTAGCCAGGGTATAATATTCTGATAGGTTATATAGTGTAATTGCTTTGCAATATTACATGTTACCATTTTCCTGCTCATACAACACTTTACAAAGAATGAGCTATTTAAAGTAATGTTTACAGTTAACATGAAGATCAAATTAATAATAGAATCACAAAAGAAATACGACATGTATACTTGTATTATGTGCTAATGTTTGACTTATACATCTTAAATAGGTAACCTCAAGTCCCCAAATCAATCCATTTACAACTGTCCTTGAAGACCATGTAACCTGCAAAGGTACCCCTGATTTTTGTATGACAGTACTCTTTAATTCTGTGGATGTATAGGGTTGTGCACAGCTTACAAATGGAAGTGGTGGCATAATCGTTGTTTATAATTGTTTGACTTTCACAGACAACCCACAAAGTGATGATGACAAAGAAGAACACACCAGCGTTCCTCTTCCTGGCATGGCTGCCCTTGTTCTATCAATTATTTAATACCTGATTCTTCCAATCAAATTCTTTGTGGGGCCAAACCAAATGTAGTTACAAAGAGGAAGAAGGGGGGTGGGGGGGAGAACAAGAGTACAATGGGATGCAGGACGCCAGAAGAAATCACCCGCCTTGTTGTTCTTTAGTCAACCCTTGATCTTTACGCCCATGTCCACCAGCACATTGGTTAGAGGCAATTTGTTCAAATATGTTTCATGTTTCTTTCCCCTATGTTTCAAAGGAAGAGCATGTGCCAAGCTGCGAGTAGGCATTGACTGGAGATGTGAAGGAAGAGGGAGGAGGTGTAGACTAAGTAGGTCCTATATAACTCAAGTGCTTTGCAAAATACAGTTTACCAGTGTGGGGGCTTAAAGCCAATGCAACTCCCTCCATTCCTTTATGTGGCACGTCTGTCCGCTCTCATGGTTCTGCTTCACCGAGACCCCTTTTGTGTTACAGTGAATGGGAAGCTTTGCTGCTGTCTGTCCTTCTTTTAATTAAAGCTTCCGCTCCCTACAAGGCCATTATGTCACAACTTTTCCTCCTTTCTTCCCCTCTATACCACTAGGCCTTTTTTTCCTTTTTCCTCCCAACTCTCTAAAGAATGGAGTAAAAGTAAGAAGAAAGGACAGCGATTGTAACAGACGCCCAACATCTCTGAACCGAAAAACTGTGAGCAGGAAAAGGTGATAATGTCCGAACATGTGTGTATGAAAAGAATGGGTTCAAGAAAGAATATTGGAAATGTTCTTGCTATGCTAATACTTTGTGATGAGTCAGTAAACGGAACGGGATGCTTCTAGGGATCAAGTTCAACTAGAAAATATACATAAAAAATACCTGCATGAATTACTGTAATAGTCCTAGTTTACAAACTTCATTGCTTTGTGTTTCCTCCTCATCCCCTATGCATTGCTTATTTAAGTAAGAATGTTTTTAAATTGATTACATTATGGGAGTGGTAGGGACTGATTTATTAGGGCACGTATTTAGAACGCAACCAGCGCTCAGAGTATTACATCCGTATAATGGCTTTGCGTGCGTCTGAATTCATCAAGCCACGGATCACAAGACTCGTGGCTTGTTGAATTTGGGCGCAGTGTTGCTCTGTCCCCCTGCTACTACACTGACGCCAGGGGCAAATTCAGAATTTGTAGAGAGGGGTTTCCACACCACGCCGCCAGTGGGCGTGACCAGCATGCATGGGGGTGTCACTATAATTTTAGACAGTGCTTTGCTGCTCTCCAACTCTTCCTATCCCCATAATATACATGGGCAATGCTGCATGCACTACTGTTAGGTGCACGCAGCTCTCCCTTTTCAAGCAGAGCCGTGTGAAGTTGGAGCAGGGTCCAGCCACCTCAATTATACAGTGCCCCAGGCTTGGAGGGGAGTTTCCAGGCACTAGGAACCCCCCCCCCCTCGGTTTGCCTATGGACGCTGCAGGTATGTACATACCTGTCAGCGCCTGCTGAGCCGGCGCATCATGCAGCATTACAGCTGGATGTCTGCTGGCTTTTTACTTTGTAAAAATAAAAAAGTTTTTTTTTCAAAAAATGTGCAGGGTTAACACTAGTGCTGCCAGTGTAGTACTGGTTGTGGCGAAATCAGGGAAAAAAAGTGTGTCGGATCACCACCCCCGATTTCAGAGCAACCAGTACTAGGCCAACCAGCATGAGTGGGTGGCACTAAGCAGGGGGACACATGGCTCCCCTCTAGGAATAACCAGCCCAGTGCTGAAAGCCCAAGGTTCTTCCTCCACCCCTGGGGCGGTGGGTGTAGGGTAATAAAATGTGTGGAATTTTAGTTTGTCGAACTACACGGCCCAGCCAGCCATTAACAGTCTGGGCATGCTGATGCTTGTAGAACTACAAGCACCAGTATACCCATGGCAAAACCACAAGTGCTTGGAGAACCACAAGTGCCAGCATGCCCTGACATCCAGGGTTTGCTGAGCCATGAAGTGCCAGAAACTAAAATGTAAATTAACTGCCCTCATAATTATCACATTACTTTAATAAAAAATAAAATAAAACCTAAAATAAAACACAACTCCCTCGTTATAACTACATATATTTATTAAAAATAATAAAACCCCAAATATTTACCATCAGATTTTATCATCTGTTTCGGAGCCAATCTTGTAACATTGCAATCCAATAAGGCTTGTGACCATAACCAAAACAAATCATAATATTCCCAAGGTCCTGTAGCTGTCCAAAAAAATAACATTCCGGGTACAGGAATAGTCCAAAGATAAAAAAGCCCCCCAAAAATTATATTCCAAATGGCCATGAAATCTTTTCTTCAGTCCAAATGACCCCAAAATATTACACAATCGCTTGAAATATCTTCAGCTCTTCATTCCAAAGGACCCCAAATAAATTCACTCGGGACAGGCTTTTTTTAAATCTATTTTTTAACACCTTAGATAGACGGTGGGTTTACTGGCTGTAATGCCAGCAGACCTGCCGGCTAACTTAGACTAGCCCCAGAGCTGGAGCAAGAGATACTGGTGAAATGAAAGGTTATTTCCACGGCCGTAGATTTTGCTATGTCTGTGGCTGTATGCGCTCTAGCCTGGCATGCCCACCCTGTACATTGACCTCGGTCACACTCCCCTTCCCCATCCAGGACACCCCTCTTTCACGTATGGGGTAATAACAGCCCTTTATGTGCGATAGAGCGTTTTACCAGACCTATCTGCTGGTTCTGAGCATGCGCAGAGTGATTTTGCGGATGATACGCTCAAAACTGGCAGATATGTGACTTAATGAATCAGTGTTCATTTTGGCACTAACACATATATTTGGATGCAATTTACGTCAATAATGTAATGACAAATCCCTAAGACACATTATGACACAATGCTTGGTCTTTTGGTGTTGGTGTTTGTATATGTGTGGGGCAATGCTCTGTCTAACTGCTAGAGAACATCTTGAACTTAGTATTTCAGACCTCTGTAGTGAAAATTCCAGTTTGTCACTCAATGGCAATCTTCAAGTGTCATATTAGTGGTCTCTTAAGCTCATATTTATGAAATATTTGGCAAGTCTCCTGGAATGTCTGGGAGACTCCCGAATTCTTCCACATCCTGCCCACCTTCTAGTGAAGTGGGCAGGATGGGTGCCTCAATGACTCAATTTGCGGTGAATCGCGTCCTTTTGGCCACACCCAACAAAATGTTGATTTCATTGCGGGGAGCAGGGGCAAAATGACACAATTGACAACGCCCCAAACCATGCCGCCCTCCCACCACGCCGCCTATCTGGCTTCTCCCGGAGGGTCTCAACTAAAAGTAGGCAAGTATGATTTACAGATTTTAAAAAGTTTATATTTGTGACTTATTTGTTAAACTATAATTCGTTGTATGGGCAATAGCCCAACAAAATGAATAGATGCACACTAAAACTTGCTAATCTGGTAGGACACATATTTAATACTACACTATGGGACTGATTGAAAATTGGCTGCAATTTTGCGGCAAAAACAAGTGTGAAATTATGCGGTCTAACGTGTTTTAAGTTTTACATATGTTAAGATATATGGAACTCAATATACACTGGTAGTTTGTAGCCGCATCAAATTATGCTACACTAATATCTTGATGCAGCTGGATTAAAGATACAGCAGTCATTATCATCAAATTGATGGTGAGTGCGTTTTAAAATTATAATAATGAAATATTTAAAATAAATGCATGCTATAGCCTGAGCTGGCTACTGCTAAGGCAGGGAGACAGCAGGCATAGAGTTACCCTGCAAAAGTCGCAAACAGCACCAGGCTAATGTCAGGCTAGTCTGGTCATGCTATAACAGGGACACCCCTGTTACAATGTGCTACCGGCCCGGGCCTGGTCAGCACAGGGTGGAATTCCGTGTGTGTGCCCCCCCCGAGACCAAATCAGCCTCATACTGAATAACACTGGGGCTTCTCCAGCACCCTTTGCGCGGTGGGTGGGTTGTCTAGTGAATTAAAGGCAACGGGCCTGATTCATTAAGGATCTTAAATGAAGAGGATCCTTATTTCAGTCTCCTTGACAAAACCATGTTACAACGAAAGGGGTGCAAATGAGTGTTCTGTTTTGCACATAAGTTAAATGCTGCCTGTTTTTTCATGTAACACACAAATACTTGATAGCTTATTTGTACACTGAAATTTAAAGTTGATATGTGTGTGTTACATGAAAAACAGTCAGTATTTAACTTATGTGCAAATAGAACACTCATTTGCACCCCTTTCATTGTAACATGGTTTTGTACAGTAGACTGAAATAAGGATCCTCTTCATTTAAGATCCTTAATGAATAAGGCCCAACATCATTAAATTCATTTGTAGAACTACAATTGCCAGCATTGCCATGGCTGCCAAGGCCTGCTGGAGCAATTACTTCCACAACGTAAAATAAAAACACTCAGATGGCATTTTTCTACTTTATTTGAAATAAATTCTGGCCCAAATCCTTGTTTCACATTCCTAAATCCTATAAGGAATTTTCTTATCGAAGTAGCCCATTTGGAAAACACTTTTTAAGAAAACCTGATAGGATGGTGATGACTTGCTTCTAGCGGGACTTCAAAGCGAATGGATTCATTTATTTGGCCAGAAGGGGTCAGTATGTAAACAGCCAATCAGAGCAGTTTTCCCACACTCCAGCCAATCGAAAGCAAGACCCTCCACGTACTGACCCCTATCATTCTTTTGCGCTACAGCTCGGCTAGCAGCAAATCCTCATTATTCTATCAGGGTTTTTAGGGTTTCACTACAAGGCGCATCTCCAGGCATAGGTAGTCGCAAGTGCAAGTTACTCGTAACTCTAAATGTATTTGCATTACTATGTTGTTCTGCTTGTGTTAAAAAATGGGAACAGTTCCTCAAATGTCTAGGAAGGAAACACTACAAAATTAAGGTATTCAGGGGATTATTAACCATTTAGTCTCACTACGAAGCTAAGTCTTATAAAAAAAATAATAGCACAAATTATTGCTCTTACAATCCAAAGCCTGTTCAATTAAAATCATTTTAGACAGTAATGAAACAGGATGAACAGCAAAACGAACGACCTGTGATATCAGGTTAATTCTGTTTACAAACGGATAAATATTACATCGCTGTCATATAAACCAGAATCAATAACATCTCCCCGTCACTGGTCTGCTACTTCGAAAATCAATAGCTTCCCCCGACTATACCGTACATCTGTTTTTCAGGGTGACAGGGGGGTCAGTGGTTTATTGAAGTATATCTGAATTTACAATATTAACAACTCACCGTGGTTTGTTCGTGGGTTCACAGTGAATTAATTACCTGTTTAAAAAGCCATGAAAAAAAATCAATTTATGATTTTTTTCACTGTTTTGAGAATAAGAGATCTTGTCTGTTATCACTAGAACTGAATATGCAGTTCTTACATTTAAATGTTATATAACAAATTATTAGCCCTTGCTTTATAAAAGTTATATAAGTTAAAGTGAAGCCATTAAGCTGAGGGCAATTAAAATATTGTGTTATAGCTGGTCAACACGTACCATTAGTGGTTAAATTTCTGTCAATACCAGCCAATCATAGTTGTAAGGGGAGTGGTCTGCATAAAGTCCTGTTATCACCCTCCCCTCGCACAGTCACCGTCATTTCTGCTCATATTTCCCATTCTATTAAATTTACTGTCCCCTCGTCCAGTCATGTCCCATCCCCGCCACCAAGTAGCTCCCCCAGCCCGATTTATAGACAGCGGAGAACCGGCGCCCCCATCAAAGGAAGCGGCGGCCATTTTAGATGCCCATATGAATGAGTCTGCGAGCGGCCGAGGGGAGCCTTGCGCCGCTGCAGACTCTGTCACCACAAACTCAGCACCTGCGCCGGAGCTCAGTAGAGGCTCCGGGCGGCAGGTACATAATAGATTAATTAGAGGTAGGAGAGGCCATGCGCCGGAGAGGACTGTGCGCCCATCCACGGTTACAACAGATAGTTAGAGGGGGAGAAGGGGTAGAGCCTTCACTCCTTCAACCACTTGGAGGAATAGGCATAATTCTCCCTTGCAAACAGGGATTGGTATAAGTGTCAACACAGATTCACATTTTAGTGGGCACATAGGAATGCAAGGCCACAGAGAGGGTTTTTCCCATACACCCCCCTCATGTTAATTTGTGAGGCGATAACATAATAAATACAGGTGCAACCCCTCCTCCAAATCAATTAGGTCATAATTCCACATTTGCTCAACAGCAACATGCCCCTTCAAGATTACCACCTCTCATGCCAGAGGGGTGGTTGAGATACAAAGGCTGTCCACTTACCTTTGGTGGACCTCCTGTGGCATTGGGTGCGCCCTGTACATACGAGTCACAATCTCCCCTTCATTTTTTGCAAGATAAAGGGATTTTGAGCCAAACATCACACCCACCCCATAGTTTGTGGCAGGGACATCATTCTTCATCGGATGATGCCTCGTTCAGGCCCTTTAGTGCTGATAATACATGGCCTCACCGTGGTTACATGGCAAGGAGCATGCCATATCCGCCAATATCCAATCAGAGTCGATACCCGCCCCCAATGCAGAATGCACAACCTTTTAATACCCCAGCAGCCTGGTCTCTCCCTTACCCGCCCCCTGCTTCACAAGGGGACTTTAGCACAGGCTCACAGTGGTCAGCCCCCTACCCGCTGCAGGACAGAAGACTGCCCTATGCTTATTCTGACATGGCATCACCATTACAAGGCCCATTTCCCCAACAGGGTTTTAATCAGATTCCTACTCCATTTGTGGGGGATATCACATTATCTCAGCCACCAGCCCCCGGGTTTTAGAATTAATACAGGGGTTGATGTCCCTGCACCCTCTTCACTCAGTAGTGTGGGTCAGGTAGGGGTTTGTAGGTCAGAAGTGGTACCGGTGGCTAATGTACTTTCTCGTCCAGTAACACAGACACGTCAAGGAGAAGAAATGAGTCGAGAGGAATCGGGTCATTGTCGCAAGCCACATCAGCGTGGGAAGAGACTCTTCAAGTAATAGGACAACGGACAGCGTGCCTCAGAATGCATGCTAAGTGGCCAGAGATTATGTTGTGTTGGTCACATATTATTTCACGACTCAATTGGAGGGTTCCAATTGCTGCTCCCATTATGCAGTCTATACTAAGAAAAAACCAACAAAGCTGCAGATAAAGTGGTTCTCGCTCTGGGAGGTTCGGTGGTAGCTCACCCAGGGATATCAGTAAGACACACCCAACTTTTTCTCCCTGATGGAGTACATTTAACGAATCAAGGGTTGGAGTTGTTTGTTTTACAGTTATATAAGCACTTAGGTTTAGTAGTTAAGGGTTTGTATGGAGGGCTGATAACCCGTTAAAGGGTTTCAGCGGTGGGTAGGAGAGCAGTGTAGTCAGTGACTAATCGAAGGTGCTAATGACCGCACGTCACTGCCCCTTTCACAGTAACCCGACTCTTGGTCCTCTTGGGTGGAGGGTCCCTTGGCGTGCCTTTGGGCAGGCGTGTCATTGTGAGTCCAGAGGGGGGCAGTCGCAATGACGCCAAGTTTAGCTCCGGCCAATGGTAAAGACTTGGGTATGGTAAAGTCTTGGGACAGTGGTAATTGAAGTTTACAGTTCGCTGTATTGACTGCAAGATTTGTTGTTAACTGACTGCTTTGATCTCGCCGCCATCAGAGTTCAATAATATGTTATATTAAATAAACTGTAACCTTTTTGCCAAACATATATACTGTGTCCGTGTGGTTATTTTAGTTAAGTATAGTGATGAAACATAACACTAAAGGTATTAGGTTTGTGTCAGGGTATTAACACTGAGCATTTTAAAAAGATAACAAAAGATTACTAGTTTGTAAGGTAAGTCTTCCATATAAAATGTTTAAAATATTATCTATATATATATGTTTTCTATTTAAAATAAATACAGTTCTATTTAATAAATATACATATACAGTATATTTCTGTTGTTTTAAGAAAAAACGTTAGGAAGGGGGAAGCTAAGGGAGGATATATTATTTTAGTATATAGGAGCGCTTCACGACCCCCTGTGGTCTAGTGAGGAAATAGGAAGTGGGGGGCACTTCCTGTCTGACCAGTAAAAATAACAGACACAATACTGTTAGCTGCGCTCTGTGGGCCTGAGTCATTAAGGAGAGTAAAGCATAAAAAAGGAGTAACTTTGTATCTGGGCAAAACCATGCTGCATTGGAGGGGGAGGTAAATGTAAAATGTGGGGACAGATTTATAGTTGGGGTAGGGCATGTCCTAGATCAACTTTAAATTTCAGTGTACAAATAAAGCTATTACGTATTTGTGTGCTAGATGAAAAAACAGCCAGTATTTAACTTATGTGCAAAATAATAAACTAATTTGCACCCCTTGTATTGATTATCATGGTTTGTCCGGGAAAACATTTACTCCTTTTTTTGTCTTACCTTCCTTAATGACTCAGGCCTTGTATATATATATATATATATATACATATATATATATATATATATATATATATATATATATATATATATGTCCCTCAAAGCCTAGTAGAAAGGTGAACGGAGGCTCCCCATTACTTATATATATATAAGGGCGCAGTCTGTATACCCACAATAACCAGATAGGGAACCACCAAGTGCATTACCAACCTGCCTGTACTGCATACTGTATATACAAGTGTATAAGTTCAACTGTATTGAAACTGTTACTACTGTTGAACTACTGCTGTACTACAAGTTACCAACTGTGAGTAGCTGCATTTATTCATCTGTTGTTATCATCTTTAATAAACAGAAACCTGTTTAAGTTACAAAGTGTTGTGGCTTAACATCCACATTAACACTGCTGAACACCTTCATCAACATCAAAAGGTATAACCAACATATTACACATATACCTCCAAATACTATATGGGGCACATGAAACTATATGAGCATATTGGCTCTGTGAAATCAAACTTTTTATGAGTATATAGGTTATGTATTTGCATATTATTATATTATTATTAACATCATATCAAAAAAGAAGGCACGTACATTAAGCAATAAGACCATAAAAGAAAAAGGGATTTTTAATCTCTCTGACCATAATCTTTCACAAGCAGAAATATCTATCCTTGGCAAAGGTCTTTCGGTTGCCCCCACACAGAAACCAAACAAATTTCAGTTATATATTGATATCCATAAGTTTACACGGAAGCTAACCCTCAAAAGAAATTTCGCGAAAAAAGATCAGCCCATTATTACAAATTTTGACAATAGATCTAAGTCTGGTTTAAAACCCACTTCGAAATTCTTTCCCCTAGATTCTAAAAGCAGCTATATAGATGTCTTCCAGGAACTTATGATACAGGACCTGTGTAATCACCAATATAATGATCTAACACATAGAATCCTAACTAAAAAAGAAAAATTAGCCCTTAAAACTTTGAAAGCTAACAAAGATGTGGTTATCAAACAGGCTGATAAGGGAGGGCGAATTGTGCTTATGAATAGGTCCAATTACATTAAAGAAGCACAGAGACTTCTTGATGACCAAGTATCCTATACATCACTTAATCACGACCCAACAGATGAATACGTCTCCCTTCTAAGGGAGGTCTTACTAAAAGGGCTCTACACGAAACTACTGGATAAAGAAGAATTCCAATACCTCATGATTAACAATCCTATTATACCTATATTCTACTTTCTCCCCAAAATTCATAAGAATCTTGAAAACCCTCCGGGTAGACCAATCATAGCGGGCATAGACTCCCTCACTTCCCATATATCAGAATATGTTGACACCTCACACCTCACAATATTGTTTTTAGTCCAAAACGTTGGACCGAGGTAGCTTTCTGGACTGCGTAGTGGGGTAGGCCCGGTACCCAATTTGGTACGGGGGCCACAATATATCACCCTCAACTGGTCTGAATTCCACTGCACAGTTGCCTGCTCCTACATCCTCTGCAGCATATACAGGGTGTAGTTCTAACGCGTGAATACCTCTTGTTTTTGACGATGACAGGTCATTTTAATTAATTTTGGATTTGGCCCCAACATTGAATGTAGTTTAATATCTGATACGCATCTATCTGGACTGCGTAGTGGAGTGGCCCCGGTACCCAATTTGGTACCGGGGCCACAATAAAAAAACCTTAACTGGTCTCAATTCCACTGCACAGCTATCTGGACTGCGTAGTGTAGTGGCCCCGGTACCCAATTTGGTACCGGGGCCACAATAAAAAAACCTTAACTGGTCTCAATTCCACTGCACAGCTATCTGGACTGCGTAGTGGAGTGGCCCTGGTACCCAATTTGGTACCGGGCCACAATATAAAACCCTCAACTTGTCTGAATACCACTGCACAGATGGCGGACACCGGATGCACGTCTAACACCACAATAGCAGTTAAGGCCGCAGTTATTTTTTTTTGGAACTACAAAAAAAAAAACGTAGCAATAGAAATGGCAGTTCATCTTTTTTGGAAATACAGAAAGAAAGAAAGAAATTAGTAATAGAAATGGCAGTTCCTCTTTTTTTGAAATACAGAAAGAAAGAAAGAAAGTAGTAATAGAAATGGCAGTTCCTCTTTTTGGGAACTACATATAGAGTGAAAATATCAATAGAAATGGCAGTTCCTCTTTTTGGGAACTACATATAGAATGAAAATATCAATAGAAATGGCAGTTCCTTTTTTTGGGAACTACATATAGAATGAAAATATAAATAGAAATGGCAGTTCCTCTTTTTGGGAACTACATATAGAATGAAAATATAAATAGAAATTGCAGTTCCTCTTTTTGGGAACTACATATAGAATAAAAATATTAATAGAAATGGCAGTTCCTCGTTTTTTTGAACTACACAAACAATGAACGTAGTAATAGAATTGGCAGTTCCTCGTTTTTTGAACTACACAAACAATGAACGTAGTAATAGAAATGGCAGTTCTTCTTTTTGGGAACTTAACAAGAATTAGAGCATTTTTTTTTATTCAGAAATGATGAGTCTTTCTATTAGAGTGTAATGCCCCTTAAAACTCCTTTAAATAAAATAGTACGTATTCTAGGAGACCCTGTTTATATATTTAAATTGGTTCTGCAAAAATATGCATGATGATCACTGTACAGAGATCTGTAATAGAGCAGCGATTAAAGTGGCCTGATTAAAGGTCATGTAAGATCTTAAAGCACTCACAATTATATAGATACTGTATTCTCGTTAAAGATGCTGCCTAACTTGTATAAAAGTTACCACTTATATAGTGCTTGCTTCACTGGGTGATGTGAGCAAGCGGAGTGTGTTAATATGTAGAGACCCTATCGAAACATTAATATGATAGAACAAATAGCAGCGCTGTATACGCTGTGTGTAGGTAAGGTAAGGATCTCAAATACCATGACACTCTGTTTAGCCTAATCCCTGACAATGTAATATCACGGAAAGCCTATTTGATTATCAAGGCCAATGGCTAGCTTCTGCTAAATCAGACAGAGTATGCAGTGCACGTCTAACACCAACATAGCTGTGCCGTGACATGGCCTGCAGGAATATTTCTGATGGAGGTAGAACTAGGCCCCAAAGAGCACATAATGCCAAAAAAAGAGTTGCAAGATGGTATTGTCCTTGGGCCCTCCCACCCACCCTGATGTTGTTGAAATAGGACATGCACACTTTAACAAACCAATCATTTCAGCGACAGGGCCTACCAAACTACTGTGGCTGAAATGATAGGATGTCCCTAGGTGGCCAAGATCCTTACCCCTGCTTATTTGAGCTTTACATAAGCTACATATGGCCATACATTTGTTGTCCGGATTCGGATAAAAATAACTCCAGACAGAAGAGGTTGATTTTTGGGTCTTCTGACCAGGCATGACGATGGTCTTTCTCATCTCATGGACAACAACTGTTTTTCCCCCTGGTGGCTCATTTATGATAACCACATCAGCATCCTCCTCGTCAAGTTCCTCCACAACGCCAGCTACATCAATAGCCTCCTTGACACCTTGATTATCCAAATCTGAATCTACACTGTGGGTCATCCTTCCAGCATATGCAGAGGGTGTGCTGCAAATGGTGGATGGAGTCACCTCTTCCCGTACAGTGATGGGAGGTCAGGCTTCGCAACCACCAACACCCTTGGACTCGCCTTGGGGATTTGTGATGTCATCTGTTTAGAAGACAGAGTTGTTTGATGTTTTGTTGTTGTTGCTGACAGCATAACTCTCTTAAATTTTTTTGAGAGGGGGGGGGAGGAGGGCTTAGATCCTTGGGTGAAGCTGAACCACTAGTCCTGAACACGGGCCAGGGCCTAAGCCGTTCCTTGCCACTCCGTGTCGTAAATGGCATATTGGCAAGTTTTCGTTTCTCCTCAGATGTTTTTAATTTTCTTTTTTTTGGAAATTTTAGTCAACTTTGGGTTTTTGGATTTTACATGCCCTGTACTAGGAGATTGGGCATCGGCCTTGGCAGACGACGTTGATGGTATTTCATCATCTATGTCATGACTAGTGGCAGCAGCTTCAGCATTAGGAGAAAGTGGTTCTTGATCTTTCCCTACTTTATCCTCCAAATTTTGGTACTCCATTATATGCAGCACAAGAGAGCGTACCCCTAAACCACACACACTGGGCAAAGCCTTTACAAATTATCTGCGGCACAGGAGAGTACCACTGGACTGTAGTTATACAGCAGTACCTATTTTTAGTGACAGCTGCAAGAGTGAACGTAGTGTGAATTTGAATTGAAATAGTACTACCTAATTTTTGTGACAGCTGGAAGAGTGTACGTAATGTGACTTTGAATTGAAATAGTACTACCTTTTTTTTTCAACCTAATTTTTTTTTTTCCGTATAAATTTTTTATAATTTTTTTTTTATAGTTTTTTTTTTATAACTTTCTAATACATTTTTTATAACTTTGGAATAATTTAGAAATAACAATGCCCTTAGCAGAACAGAGCACAGGACACAGCACCACTGGAATCAGCAGGACACAGCACTGCACAAAGCACCACTGGACTCAGCAGGACAGAACACAGGACACAGCACCACTGGACTGGACTGAGCAGAACACAGCACAGCAAAGCACAGCACGAGAAATCACAGGACAGAGGACCACCTAACACACCCTCCCTCTTCCCTGATGAATGCCCGAGTGAAGATGGCGGCGGCAAGCGGGGAATTTAAAGGATCCGGGTATCGCGAGATCCGACAGCGGGATTATGAGTTAGAGCCTCGTTTTAAGTTTCGGAATCGGCGGGAATACCCGGACATCGCTCGGATCTGACTCGGAATCACACTGTTCGGGTGGGCTCGGATTCCAGACATCCGAGCCCGCTCATCCTTAGTTAAAATACCCCATTCCTTATACTTTCCTTATGACTTTTATCCTTAAACTATTTTTTGTAGTTACTTTGTATGCATGCACATTCCTATCGTTATATAGAGATAAACAATTATTAGTATTAAGTAGTGTCAAAGTAGTTGCTAATATCAGGATACAATTCTGCACCACTATGACCCCAAAGTAGGTGTTTGAAAAATGTCCACCATAGTACCAGGGGGCCAGTTTGATCAAATGAAGCTTTAAAAGAGTTCATTATTTTGTCTATTAGAACTTTAATGAGATTTGTGCACAGCATAGGCTAACAACACCATTGATTAACTGTGAAAACATTGATTTTTTAATAAATACATTAGTTTAGAGCTGGCTTTTAAAGAATAGGCTAATGAACATTTTATGTTTGATGAGTAAGTTTAGGGGGCCCTGGGGAACCTAGACTGTTATATAAACTTAACTCTCCAAGATAAATGTGAATTAACCTATTCGGTTGCCTCTGTAACATATTGCTGGTCAATATGCTTCATTTACAACCCTGAGATGTGATTTGTACAGAAACCCAGGCTTACAATTTTGCTTTTATAAAGTAATATTTGTTTGCATTTATTCATCAAAAGTAATGTAACAGGGTGCTGCTATGGTTAGTGGACACATATTACGAAAATGTAGAAACACAGAAGTATAATAGAAATATTAAAATATATAACATAATAAAACGAAATAAAAACATTTTGATATGTTGAACCAAAGCCAGATGCACTGACTCAAAAATCCTTGATTGACAGAACAGCGCATGCGGAAAATACTGTTCGGTTGCTTACTAATTGCTGTCATATTTCTGTAAATATCTGTCCTGTGTCTTAATTCATAGCACATTTCTATTCCTTTTTTATTCTCTGACTTTTTTCTAATAGATATAAAAGCAGAGCACTTCCATTGCCATAGAAATCATTTCTTCTCTGCAAAATACCTTTAAATTTAGTGTAACTAGGATAACTCTTAGTCAGTTCCTCTTTAACTTCTGCGTATAAAAGAACATAATATCTGCAAATGGCTTCTCATTGCTATTGATGTGTCCATGACATAGTTCTTCTTTTTTCTGTACATTCTACCCATAGTCTACAATACTGTGCTATGCAGGATGTGTATGCATAATATGTGTGTATTGTTGACATATGCAGAAACTGTGCACATGATATATTCCAGGGTTTGGGCCTATATCACGACAAAGAAGCCCAAAATGTGTTCCCACTGACTTCATATATTACTAAGCTGTAACCATTGGGCTAAACAGTACCTTTAAGAATTGTAATAGGTTTTTGTTACTAATTTCAGTTACAGCTGACAGAGTTTCTCTTTATTGCCCCAACTGCCAGGTCTCTACGATAAAAAGTAAGAAAAGAAGGGACGTGGAAAGGGCAGAGGAAATAGGTTTTGGATTCCGCTTCACAGTTGAGAGTTCCAGGTGGAAAAAAATTAAAATTTTTCGGCAGAAGAAGCTGGCGTGGAGTCACTGCCAGTATCTGTCCTGTGTTCGTATCATCTGCTGCTTCTCTTCCGGAAACATGGTTTGTTGGGTTATCAAGGAGCCATGGACTGCTGGGGGTGTGAATAAATAAACTTTCAGTTTCCTTCATTGACGCTCAGTGGCAAAAGTAAATCACCTCTGTAGTGTATAGCAGGCGTTAGTTATATGGTAACACAGCTTGTCAAAGTGGCGTTTGTAGTCTGTTGTTGCAGTAAAACTCTACAGTGCATTTGCTACCTAGGAGGTTAAAATTATAAATGATACATGGCTGTTAAAGATATTTATATCCTCTTTTACTGTTTTGATAATTCATATTTTTTGAAAACTTTTTTGCAATATAGGTTTTAGTTAAAAATTATTTTGTTGCTGTTCCTTGTAAAGTTATTTGAAGTTTAAGGTATTCTTTACTACAACCCTAGGATGGAATGGGAAGTGCTGTGTAATCAAACTATAATATAGACACAGTATAAGTTACATTTGTAGCAGAATTATATATTTTGGCAGTCAATTATCTTTTTATTTCAGCTTGTCTTCACTTTAGGTAAATTTCCCTTTCTTCCACCTTTTCTATATTTTTTCACTTTATGTCATTATTTTCAATTTTCTTTTCACACTGGTTTTTATTTCCTACATATGTGCAAATGTGATATAACCTATAGCAATCAATCAGCAATTAGTATTGATTGATCTAGTGCAAGTTAAACAATGAGGGGCTCATGTTAAGTGGAACACAAAGGGCCTCATGAAGGACGCAGGTCCAACTGATCAGCGCAAAAAGCTCTTTGGCCAAGGATCCAGCAGTGAGACTCTCCAGCTGGGACGGATCTCCCCCGTGCCCCTTTATGCGCTTAGAGAGGTTGAATGAGGAAGGTAGTGGGCGAGCCTAGCAATGTAACGGCGTGTTCACGCTCTGCACAAGCTATGCTGAGCTGAAAGCAGACGCAGAGAGGTCTCTAGGAGACGTATCTTTTGTGGGTGCTTTCTCCTGGTGCAACAGACCTTGCTGTATTAAAATAAGAAGTAGATAAATACAATTTTTAAAAAAGGTGTGCACCCCCTCCCAAACAGATTATCCAAGCCTAGTGCTTTTCGGGAAGGAGAAACAAGTTTTTGTTTTTTATTAATTTATTTATTTTTCTACTTTATAGAGCCGCTGTGACTGATACACTTAAGTGTGTCATGCACACCGGCCCATAAGGCAGATAAAGAGCTGTGTTAGTGCAATTTGCATAGTATTCTAAGGGGGGTAATGAATTGTTAGCGAGATGGGTGAAATACCCGCGCTCGAAAAATATTACCGTTAATACGGTAATATTGCGCGTAAATACCGTTAATACGGTAATTTACTCGCTGGATTTCAGCTCGCGGCTAGACACACACAGATATGCAGTGTGAAGGATAAGCGCTGACAACTGTCTTTTTGTTTTGTATACATATATGGGCATTTATATTGCCACGCAGCTGGTACCATATACAATATGGGATATACCGAACGCGGGCTTATTGCCATGCAGCTGGTACCATATAATGTGGGATATACCGAGCTCGGGCTTGCTTTTCTCTGGTTTTGTTTCAAAATGTTGCCTTTTTGTCATAGCAGCTGTCCATCAAGCCTATTTAAGGCACATTTGGGTGTGGCTCACAAGCCAGCCCTTGCTAGATGTAAACCCCTATACCTGGGAGGTGAGTGCATCTGATTTTAACTGCATTTTAATGGTGTTTAAAGCATATAGGTCAGTGTAGGACCTGCATATAATGAGGTTCCCTTGACGTTGGGATGCAGGCTTAAATCTTTTGATCAAAATATAAACTAATACCTCATGTTTTCATTTTGCTAGACACACACAGATATGCAGTGTGAAGGATAAGCGCTGACAACTGTCTTTTTGTTTTGTATACATATATGGGCATTTATATTGCCACGCAGCTGGTACCACATACAATATGGGATATACCCAGCGCAGGCTTATTGCCAAGCAGCTGGTACCATATATAATGTGGGATATACCGAGCGCGGGCTTGTTTTTCTCTAGACAAGTCAAGGACAAGAATGGTCTCTCAGTCAGATAATCACATTCTAATTACAAATATACTAGATTAAAAAACTATTTAGTATCATCAAGCAAAGCTGGAAATACCAAGAGAAAAGAAGACAGCAAGTACATATTATTAGCAGTGGCTAAATTGAACTAAATTATGTTGCATTTAGACATTTGGCCTTACTGGACTGGACACCAATAGAATAAAGCCGAGAGCATTAAATTAACACGAACCAAGAGGTGGCCAAGTAATAAAATTATGTGGTTGAGTTATCTCATTGCATTAAACAATAGACTTTCCTGGACTCTGCATTTGGCCAGGTTCACATGGAATCGACAAACATTTTGCAGCTTTAAATAAATTCTTAAAATAAATAGTCTGACAGAGAGCATTCACGGCAGCTCTCCTCTGTATTAGAAGTGCAGCATTTAAGGGGTATGTTGTGCATTGGGAACACATTTTTACATCAAGGTTGCTCTCTATAATTGCCTGGCACAATCCGAGCCTGGCATTCCTCTATGACGGACTTTATATTAACAAGCCATAATCTTGTTTTTAGTAGCTCTTTTTCAAAATCTTAAATCAATATTCTATATATACATGACCGAGACAGCTAGGGGCTGGCTGCCAAATTTTAGCCTAGGTGGCAAGTACACAGCATTGGCCCATGTGCTGTGCCCATCCCAGAAATGTCATGTTAGGTATAAAACTCAGGGGCTGATTTATCAAAGGGCAAAAAGCACTTTTGCTGGAGAAAACTGGTGTTATTGCAGTGAAAGGGCTTGTTTTCACTTTGACTTATATATTAATAAGCCGCGATCAATGCTACTTGGCAGGCCAGTCATCCTTCTGGCTGCTGGCCCAAGGCAATGAATAGGAGTCTGGCCCAGGGGACTCAGTCCTTAGGATGTTTTCAGAAGTGGTGTAACACCATACCTCCACACATTTTTGACGCAATATTCAGGACAGAGGTGCACACACACACACGGGAGGGGCATGCCCACATCACATTGGGGACATTTCAGTTTCCCCCCAAGGGTGTGCCAAGTGCTTTGCGTGAACTGGGTCACCTCCAGTCCCCCTTACCTTCCCATAAACACCCCTTCAATGATGCAAGGTGCATATATACACACTGTATAATCAAGGAACTTAAATACTAATGAATGTAAGTATATCCAATGAATCTTCGAATGCAAATGATCCTTACTAATGCCTTCGCTTTCAAGGGCGGAACGGGAGAGGTAAGTGGCGTATGCATGTAGTCAATGTACAGTAAGGGCGCGCCAGGGTCAAGCGCACACACATCTGGCTGATTCAAGCACTGGGCATCTCTCAACTGCCTAATTTTCAGTCGTATCACTTGCACCGGCTACAGGTCAGATATAAGTGCCGAGTGATAGTGATGACAGGCGTATGTGCGTGCTAGAACATGTGTATGCAATTAAGAGCAACTGCATTTTATGTACAATAGAAATTATTAACATTAATGTCCTTAATGTCACGAGCCGCGGCTCGCTTCCCTCTGCTCGGGCGTCCCGGCCGTCACCATGATGACCGGGACGTCACTTCCGCCCTCTTCATCTCGGCTGCCTAGGCAACAACCGGGACGCTTGTTTCTCCCTGCCACCGCGTCTGGCCAACTGTCAAACAGCCGGGCGTGCAGGTCTGAACAGCTCAGCCTCCTTGGCTGATTGGGGCGTGTTCCATTAGCCATCTGGGCTGATTAATCTGCTGGGCACTCTGCATTTTCATTGGGCCACATCCCTATTTAAGGGAGTGAGGGCTTAGCCTCACTGCCAGTTATAGCTTTCTGTCTCTGGTTGCTGACCTGCTCCGTTCTCCTGCCCCTGTGCTATTTTGGATTTATTCTTTGTGTATGACCCCTGGCTTGCTTACTGGACTTTGTTGTATTGCCTGTGACACTGACCTCTACTTGTTTTCCGGATATGT
This sequence comes from Mixophyes fleayi, assembly GCF_038048845.1. NCBI lineage: Eukaryota > Metazoa > Chordata > Amphibia > Anura > Limnodynastidae > Mixophyes > Mixophyes fleayi. The sequence goes on from NC_134407.1 coordinate 57,283,838, forward strand.
TGTTTTCTGCCGGTCCTGACCTTCGCCTGGACTCTGCTGCCTGCTGTTGCCCTCTGACCTCGGCCTGTTTCTGGACTCTGCTACTTTCTACCATCAGGCCCTCGCCTGCGCTGCAGTAATATTATAAACTTGTACTACTCTGAATTAAGACCTGGGTACATCTGAGTACCTGTGAGTGCGTACAGCTCTACGGAAAAGGCGGCTGCTATAGGTGAAGACCTCTCCTGCCTGTTCTACAAGTTTATGATAGTTTCTGTCAGCCCTAACAATTAGTATAAATTACTATATTATTAACAGGTATTAATTTAATACATTACATTTTTTTAGAACTGTGCGTTCTGATGCGACTTTATATTCCACATATGTATTGTTTGTATCTTGCAGTGTGTTGTGGCTGTCTCAATACGGTAAGTGCCGTTTATGCAGAGTGTACTTACACCTGTATTCCGCAAGAGACATTCTTCATATCCCTTGTAGTACAGATGTGCAAATACCCAATTTGCGTTTTGAAAAAATAACGCACATTATGTTACATTTGCATGCCTTAGTGAATCAGGCCCTGCATGTCTCCATTTTGTTTTAATTTTGCATAGTTTTTGTGAAAATATTTCTCATCATGTTTGCCACTAAATACTTTTAAAAAAATTGAGTGGCAGCTCTGTGCACAACCTAGACGTCCCCATCCCTCCCTCAGGCTCCCTTACCACCCGTGCTGCTTCTCTCCTTACATGGGGGGAAAGGCACCCTCTACTCCCGCCAGACTAGGAATTTGGCACAGTGACATTATAGCTCAACGTATTAGCAATATGGAGGAGCAGCATCCGACAGCTTCACAGGTAAGAAGTTGATGTCTGCTACTTTGGGGTCAGTGTCCTGTTACAAGACCCATGAGCTTCAACAGAGTGCCAGCTTCATGACACTGGGTTCAACATTGTGCTCCAAAATGGCCTAGTAGTCTTCAGATATAATGGTGCTATACACACCTTAAAGACGCCCAGAGTCAGATGCAGCACAGCAACCCCAAAATATCACTGACTCTCCTCCACGTTTCGCTGTAGGAAAGTATTCTTTTCATTTTGCTTTCTGTAAACATAGGGATGATATTCTGTACCCAAAAACTCTGATTTGGTCTCCAGTCCTTTTCTTTATTCAAGCTTGTTTAATGAGTGAATTTTATATTGCAGACACTTGCTACTCATCACAGGTGAGTTCAGTTCTTAAGGGAAGGAAAATCACCTGCTTAAAAAATAAAATTATTTCTAACTACTTCTAAAACATGGCAATTATTTTGTACAGCCCATTTAATGATGTCTGTGTAGAATATGCCACGACTTAGTAAATTATTCCAAAGAAATACATATATGGATATATTTTTTTAGTTTCAACAATGTTCTTGAATAAATGCTACATTATTAGAAAAAAAACTGCAAGGGTGCCAATATTTTTAGCTTTTACTGTATATACAATAACATCCGAACATGGTCAGGTTCATGTATAACAATGCTGGACTGCGCGGGTTACCTATATTTATTCCTAGCATGACTGCAATAGGTAACTTTGAAAAAGGGCTGATTGTTTGGACAAATATGGCAGTAGCTTAAAAAGTGACCAAGACCGCTCACCTTGCTAATGTTACATGAGTAACGCTGTGTCCATGCCATTTAATCAGTTTGGGTTAAGGGGGCACTGGCTCAGACTTTAGGGCCCAGGGACTTCCTGATCTGCTACTGGTGACCTATGACTATGAGGAACATTCTGACAACTGCAACTGAAAGTTTTCCAGCACTTTTTGACTTAGAAAATAGAAGTATTAAGGATACAGTTCAGCATGTCCCAGTTTAAGGGAATATTGTGAAGCTCACATTCGAATTTGGCATATGTCATTGCTAACTATAATATCTTTTTTCAGAAACACCTTGGTTTAAGGCATTGTACATGGCAATCCGCCACTTCACTTGAAAATAGCACTACATGACAATATTAGTGGCACAGTCATTACTCTTGCTATATAAAGGATGGGATAAAATAGTTACAGTACACAGACCTTTCAGAAAGATGAGTTTCAAATTATTTTAGACCTTGTGAGAAGGCTGTGAATGACTGTACCGCACAAAGAAACCTTCTCCTGTTTAACCCCTTCCAGGTTGCAAACCTTCAACTTATAAGGGAAATAAAAAAAGGATAACATTGTGATGTTAGGCTCAATAAAATGGTTTACCTAAAGGGTGAGGATGTTATATTCCAGTCCTGTTCTCTATGCATATCAGCCTGTTAGAAAAGATTTTGCTTAAACATTATGTGTTTCTTCCTCAATTCTGTTTGCCTCTTTATCAGTAGTATCAAAGTAGTGGATTAAAACACAATGCTCTAGCCCAGTGATGGGCAAACTACGGCCCGCGGGCCAGATCCGGCCCACTTAGAGGTTCTATTTGGCCAGCCAATATTTTAAAAAATTTCATTAAAATATGTATAAAATTATTAGGGCCGACCCTGTGTGTCAGAACCTTCATTTTTATGCCTTCCCAGCTATTTCCTCCATTACACTTCATCCTCCTTCCTAAAAGGACACTTTGTATGTCAATCACTCAAACACCTGCCCGCCCCCTAATGGCTGAAAGTCATGTGAGAAGAGATGGGCTGGGCCATATACTAAGGCGGATTTCGATTGGCTGCTGTGTTGTCAGTTAGTGGCTCACCAGAAAGACGGATCTGCAACAACCTGCTGAAATAAGTTCTGTGTCTGTACGATCGCTGCACTTATAGAGGTAACACTGCTATATAACACCCTCCCGTCCCAATCAAAAAATTTGTATTATATATTTCGATATTTGAGTTTTTTAATAAATTATATCGGCCCGCCTAAAGTTTTTGTTTTTTACTTGGCCCGCTCCTAAAAAAGTTGCATTAGTCGCTTTTCAAATGTAGCAAAAAATGGAATATAGAGTAAAAAGGAAATTTTAAACACAGTTGAACTATATAAAATATTGCAATGAATATGTTTATAGGTGTTTTAAAGAGAACCTGACACCTACACAAAGGCAATAGCCATTTTGCGAACTGAACCGCTATTTATGAGAATGCAGCCTACATTAAACTCCATGATGTCATTGGTTACTGATACTGCGTACCTCAGTGATTTCCATTAATCTAGTGAATAGATAGGCTGTTTTCTCATGAATTTTTGTTCACCTCACAAAATGTCAGCTCCTACTGTGTTGGACAGGTGTACTTTTAAAAGTTTCTGTTCAAAAGAAGGAAACAAAATGAAATTACATGTTGCACTTAATAAACATTACCTTGATGTGTATTTACCCCAACTGTGGTTGAGAGGTGATAGTTAAGGTTTAGCAATGGAAGCTCCGCAAATACTGTACGCCAGATTTATATGCACACTAACCAATGTGTTTATGGTAATAATCTTCTCTCATTTTTGCTCGCACCTCATAGAGAACATTGCCTCTAATCAGTAGTCGAAGTCGAAATTTAGGACTGGCGGTATGAAAATTTAGGAGTGGCGGTATGAGACATGTAATGGGAATGTAAGTGAATGAAATGTAATAGTTTTACAAGGAAGGCTGTAGGAGAAGTGGCGGTATGGCGTACCACCGTATACACCCCCACTTCCACCAAGCCTCAAATTGAATCAGCTCCACTGAATATATATTATACTGGAATGGAATGCAATTATATGTTTTGGAAGTTTGTTATGAGGAAAACAAGGCTACTCTCAAATGTGATACAGACTTTGCTAAAAATGTATTGCTTAATTAAGCCAAACAACTGTTCTATCATGAAATGAACTGGCCAGTAGGAGCACTGTTTATATGTCCATTGCCCTCCAAAAATATACACAGAAGTGCGATGTGTATTTGTTTCTAAACATTAAAGGAAATTGCTACTTTTTTCAGTAAGTACACTTGGTAGACCTCCACACCATTATCTGCCGTCGTTTTGAAATCCCCAGCATAAAAGTAAAATTTATGTATTGATTTTCCTCCCGAAGTAATAAAAAAAAGCTATTTCTCAATTTATCATTGGATTTATGATGAGGTGGAGTAAGTCAATGAATACAGACCTTTAGCAGGGCAGTTTCAATGTTCTCATTGTTTTACACTATTAATTTAACAGACTCAAACTACCTGTAGTGGGTGCCCTAAGGCTTCTCCTGACTTTCTTATATGGGATTCCAAGTTGAACTTCCTCTTCATTCCTGTCCCCCTACAGGTGTCCAAAGCATGCTCCCAGCTTTGATCTTTCCTGATGAATGAACGATTCAGGTGAGTGATCAAACACAGACTTGACACTTATCCAGAGCTCTAAATATCCTCTGGAAAGAAAAGTGGACCATAACGTGTGTTGGTGCTAACCTAGTAGTAATCTAAACATGCATATAGTACAGTGTATCAGCCCTATAAATAATCAGTGCACATAAATGTCTTTCACGTGAATAAATCACACACATGCAAAATGAGGAAGAAATCAGGAACTAACCATAAATGTGAATTTAATTGGCAAGATCTTTGTACTGTAAGGCAGTCTAAAACTATCAATTGTTTTAATAATCATTAAAAGGAAACACTATTTCTAACGATTGCAGTTCAACTCCGCTTTGTTCTTAAGGGCCATGCAACTATCACATTTTTTCCTGTTTAACCCGGCTTCTTTTCAATTGGTTTGCTCAAACTTATTGCAGTGCTGAGAGAGGCATGCAATCTACCAAATAAGAACTAACATAGTCAGAAAGATTAATTTTTTAGCTACAGCGAAATGTGTAGTATTGCAAAAAAAGGTACATATAGTGCACCATACCATAAATGACCCAAGGTAAAATAAAAAAAATACCATGCCTAATACATTGAAAAAAAAGAAATGCTGTGCCCAACAGGCCAATGTGTCCAGCATATTATATAACCCTTGCATCCATCATGTATAGCCCAACTTCCAACAACAGCCCAATGTCTGCCAAATACAATTCGATGTCCAGCATAATTGCGTCATATCCACCACAACCACATACTGTTCCAAATGCCTTCCATGAGTGGTTTCATGCCCAGCATAATTGCCTCATGCTTGCCCTATACAGACCTATGCCACCCTAACTGTCCAACGCCACCAGCATATAAAGTAGAGATGGTCACTGACCCCCGTGTTTTGGTTTTGTATTCGGTTTTGGATCTGGATTACCTTCGTGTTTTGGTTTTGCAAAACTGCCCTTGCGTGTTTTGGTTTTGGTTTTGGTTTTGTTTGGTTTTGTTTTGCTATTTTTGAAAAAAATACAATTTAACCTAATTTAGTGCTCCACCAGTTTCTTAGATAAGTGAGGTAATTCTAATGCTAATAAATTATGAAAAAACAGTTGAATCCCTGGTAGGCCGTCTTTAATGCGAACACTTGTCTGCAAATTATACAGTCAAACCTGGTTGTCTACCTCCTCCATCTTTGATTATTGGCAATGTAGCCATCATCTTTGGGTGTATATTAGACCCTACACTTGTAGTTGAATATTAAAAAAGCAGCCTGCACAGACTGTGGAGCTAGAAAGTAGAATTAAATGGACCACGGTACTTTGGTGGCTATCTAAGCCCCCCCCCCCCCCGCCCTCCACTTGTAGTTGAATATAAAAAAAGCAGCCTGCATAGATTGTAGAACTAGAAATTTGAATATACAAAGAAATGGACAAAGGCAGTTTGGTATCTGTCTGCATCAGATCCCCTCTCCACTAGGAATAAAATAGAAAACTGTTCAGCCGTTGTATAATCTAGAATATAAATAGAAATTGAGAAAGGCAATTTGGTATCTGTCTGCATCATAATCATCAACATCCTCATTAGCGCCCTCGTCACCTCCATAAATCTCCCCCTCATCCTCTTCTATTTCCAAAGTGGCATCCTCAATTTGTGTATCAGCGGCTACACTCGGGCTGTTCAGGTACACATCAGCAGAACTGTTGAAAGGGCCCTTCTTTATGGGTACACTAACAGAATGCTCACAATTAGACATACCACTGTTGGATGGACTCTCCACAGGGATCGGTGTCGTTTCTGATTCAGAGCAAACATTATTCTCCAATGCCTTACTGTTATCTTGCAGCTCGGCTTTGACGCGTAACAGTAGTTGTGCACCACTTGTAGGGTCGGTAACATTTTTGGATCGCCACTTAACTTTTGCTCAGTAACACTTTTTTTTCGCTTCAACACAGTAAATTTTTTGGGGGTTTTTGTTTTTTTGCACTGATTTGGAAACACTCTGTTGTTTGACATCGCCTTGGCCAGATGACGTACTGGGAACACTAACATCAGGACTGGTGACAGAACCTGGTTGCTCATTCTGATCATATGTGGACTGCTTTGAATCCATTCTGAGCGCACTTGTAGTGGTAAAAATTATTTGGTAAGATGCTGCTGACAGATATGACTTTTGACAGCCAGAAATATTTATGCACAATTATGGGGGACACCCCAAAAACACTGAGGAGTGCTAAAAATTATTTGGTAGATACTGCTGACTGATATGACTTTTGACAGACAGAAATATTTATGCACAGTTATGGGGGACACCCCAAAAGCACTGGGGAGTGCCAAATATTAACAAAAAATAATAAACCTCTATCCTCCTCTCTTCTCTAGCGATTTTTGTTAGATCAATTGCAAGAAGAATATTGTATTCTCTGTCCCTGCTCTAATCAGCCTGTGACTACACCCTGCTCTCTCCCTCTGTCAAATGGTGATGGATTGCTGTGGAGGCGTGTATTTATAATGTTGAAGTATCGCGAGAACCGAGCCCCGAGATCCGACGACGTCACAATGACGTTCGGCCTCGATTTGGATTCGGAACGGGCGGGAGAGTACCGAGCTGCTCAGCTCGGTACTCGGATACCCAAAGTTCGGGTGGGTTCGGTTCTCGGGGAACCGGACCCGCCCATCTCTAATATAAAGTTCCCATGGTAGCTTACTCAACTCCATGCCAACATAAAAGTAACATAACCACTCACTCTTGGACCAAACCCCTTTTCCACTGAAACTATTTTTAGGTACAAAATCCAGCAATTCTGATATGGAGAAAACTGCTCTATAGGTACAGCAGTAAGGTTAAATTTCTTAAACATTGAACTCTGTAATGTCAAGTTTCCAATACAATGTGGTGTTTCTTTATCTCTACCACTATTAAAGTTGTTTTAAAACGAAAATGTACAACTTTGGTTGTGGACCATCTAACCTAGTACACTGCATATATTTTTATTTCTGTCCATTTAAACTGGAAAAATAGCCAAATACATAGACATATTTTAAAACATCTTTCTATAGTTTCATTATTTTTAGGCTTTCTATGTCTATATAGCTTTCTAACATTAGGCTATAAAAGAACTAGAGAAGTGGTGAGCAACAGGTTACCCACCTGTCTCCAGCAGCCTGGTGAGCCTTCACCTGCGGCCCAGCTGACTGCTCCTGATCTGTTTTATTCTCTACCTTGTTATAAAGCAGAGAATATAAGTGAACTGAGTAGTCGACTTCCACGTCACGTGACCTGATCTGCACAAAGCTGGGAGGGCATGCAGCAGACTGAATCATATGCTCCCCCCCTTCCTCTGTGGTAAGAGGGAGAGCAGTAGCTAGTAGATCTAGTTGTGAAAGTGGAGGTGGTATGAGAGGTATGTGGAGGAGGTCTGATGGGCATGTAAATAATCTGATGGGCATGTAGTGGAGGTCTGTGTGGCATGTTAGGGGCATGTGGGAGACTTGAGTGGAATGTTAGGGGCATGTAGGGAGGTCCAGGTTGCATGTAGAGAGGTCCAGGTGGCATGTGAGGGAGCTTTGGAGTACATGTGGGATCTGAGGGAATGTCGGGGCCTGAGTGCATGTGCGTGCATTTTGTGGCAAGTTTGGATCTGAGGGCATGTGGAGCTACTTTGGGGCAAGTGGGAGGTCTAAGTGGCATGTGGTGGAATTTTGAAGCATGTGAAGGGCATGGGGGGATATTTGAGATGAGTGATGTGGGTGTGCTGATGTCATCTTCGGGTTGTTATTTCATTCTTGAAATTAAGGGTTATCTGTAGCCTTTCTGAAGGTTAAAGAGCATTGAGGCATATCAGGTTATCCATCACTGAACTAGAATAATCATTAATTTCTAAAAACAGAAGCACATTAGTTATAGAAACATAAAATTAACATGTGGCAAAACTATAAAAAAGTAGCAAAATAAAGATTAAAACAGCGCATACTGTTTTTGAATTGGTAATTGTGTAATTACATAGAGCATTGCAACCTGATAAATAGACATGTACCGCCCTAGCAGTGTTTTTGATTTTTTATCAATTCTTTTTTTGACCAATGATAAAATAGCTATTACTATGACAATAATCACTAAAAAGATTCTGCATTGTTGTGGAAATGATAGAGCCAAATTCACTGGCCCAAATTCTTCAGTCTGCTGGATTGCTGGTTGATAAAATTGTGTATTATCTACAGACAGAACACTAAAGTCCATGTACCACTGTAAAACCCTAGTCTAATATATGTCTTCATCGGAAATGTTCTGTACAAACTATTGTAACTACCGTAATGGGGTGTTATCCGGAACTGACTATAAATTCTGAATATATTGATAGAGATGAGTAGGGTTCAATCAAGTAATACTTGTAAGCCATTTGGTTTACTACTGATGACTATGAGGATCAAACCTTAAACCTATTGTTTTAATATACAAATTATTAAATGTGGGAAGAAGCATTAATGGAATTGACTATTTAATTTATCTGTGATTCATCTGTACTCTCAGCACTAGGCAGTGAAACACCCGCCATGGCACCAGCAGAGCAGGTATTTTATTCTGTCTATAACCCACTATATTAAGAAGACTTTGTAGAACCTCAGCATTAAGCTATTATATTGTGCCAGTGACACTTGGGATGGGACTCTTGGCACTAGGCTGGTGGCTTTTACGTTATGTTACCCCTTGCAGTATCTGGGGTCAGCTACAATATTACTCCTTCTGGAGCTTCTATAGCTGTCCCCACACTCCCATAGAAAGAAATAAAAATGACAAAAGATGATGATTTTCTTTCTGCAAGGTTTGGGCTGCACACATCCAACTTTGTACACCATTGCTGGCACCTCACATTACTAAAGGGGTTTTCAGTACATTGCTTTGGAGCTGCACAGCCATTCAAGAAGCATTTCTGGAAAGAAAGTCAGCCAAACTCTCATACTCTGCTGAGTTCTAGAGGTACCGCCCTCCTAACATGGAAACCTGCTGCATGTATGTTTTCTAGTTCAACAATTAACAGCCTTTTAAATATATTACTGTCAAATAGTTGATTTACCATTATTTAAGTCCTCCACCAGCCAGAGATGAGGTGTGATTGGTGTCACATCTTCAGGTAATGGAGGTCTTAGATGTAATTTACTATACATGACGGGTAGGGTATATAAGAACAAGAGTGAAAACTGTTGAACCAATGGTACAGGGAAAAAGAAAAAAATAATTATTAAGATGTATAAACACTTAGGGGCATATTCAACTACACGCGGAGTGCCTCCAGAACGGGCGTAAAGGAACTCCACGTTATTGCAACATAGCGGATTCCTCTTCACCCCTCATTGGGGTGCGAGAGAATTCCACGATGCCATGGTACCGTAGTACCAGAAAAAAACACAGTTCAGAGGAACATGGCGGCTAATTGAATATGTCCCTTATAGTCCTGAAACCTTAATTATAATCTCCTCTAATACCAGCCCTTGTAAATATGCAGATTTGCAAATGAGGCTGTTACGTCTCATTGAGGCTAGTGGTATAAAACTCAATCTTCTGAAGAAAGCGCAATGCATTTTTTTTAAACTATATTTATTACATGTGTACTCATAAAAAATAAATAAAAAACAAAAATAACATAACAATATTCACTTAAATCTCAGTTCATACATGTTAATGCACATATAAATGCATGTGGTTGTAAGTCACCATTTTGTGCTGCACAACCATATACATGTATATTTTAACTACTGTAATGTATTGATATAATTCTGCCTTGTTCCTACAAAGGTGCCAGCCTATGACTACCCCATCTTCTATCTCCTCATATACCACTCACACTTAGGGGTATATTTACTAAATTGCGGGTTTGAAAAAGTGGAGATGTTGCCTATAGCAACCAATCGGATTCTAGTTTTCATTTGTTTAGTACATTGTACAAAATGACAGCTAGAATCTGATTGGTTGCTATAGGCAACATCTCTACTTTTTCAAACCCACAGTTCAGTAAATATACCCCTTACAGTACTACTCACACTCACATAAACTACTACTTACTGTATGAACCAGCTCCAGATCCTGTTACAGTGACCATTTGCACGTTTGTTTATATACATTTAGAAACATTTTACTTATGTCACATACGTGATCGTAATGTGCCAAAAATCAGCCCTGTGTACATATCTTACAAATATGATCTATTGCCGTACAATACATTTTAACTAATATTGTACCCTGACCTATAAATGTATGCATATACACTTCAAGCCAAACAAATATTTATGCAGTTATTTACAAAAAAAATAATCTAAGAAATAAATGCATATGACCAATAACAAACTAAATCACTTTAATTTCACTGTTTTTGTTTATTATTTTTTTTACACTTTTTTCACTGTTTTTAGTAATTCTCTTCATATACGCAAGGATAAGTAATCTACAATCAAGAGTTCAGTTAACGCTAAATAACTTACGTCTGCTTATTTAATGCTACTATGACCAGTAAAATTGACACATGTATAAATATTGTTTGGCTGTTGTATGTAGCAGAACTATTGCGAAGGGAGGTTAACCCATTTCCTCCCTTTGGCATTTTAGAGGTTAAGTGTGAGCCAATCTTTCGTCTTCCATATACCCATTTAACATTAGCTTTAAATTATTCATATGATACAAGGAGCCGTGAATCCACCTTTTGTCAGGAGCAGCACCTGTTAACCCCAGGGTGACCTCTTATCAAGCATCAGTGCACCTTGGGAAGCTCCTATTACACCTGTTCTTGTTTCATATTGAAAAGTATTGGATGAGAGTATTGGACAAGAAACAAAGTAAAATAATAGTTATTTGCAGACATTATTCTGTACACCAACAATAAAACATTTGTATGACAATATCGTTAACATCCTACATAACTACTTTAATGAAATCCATCTATTTATCTATCTATCTATCTATCTATCTATCTATCTATCTATCTATCTATTCATCAAAATGTATGATTTTATGATTTTAAACCACCACTGCAATTTTAATAAATGGGAGTTACAGAAACTTTTGAGGAGCTGTCTTTTATCTGTGATTGGCTCAGCGGTGTAAGAGACCACTCCGGATGGCCGCCTGGATAGTAACGGTCCATATTTATTTTTTTTAAGATTTTAGGCAAGCATTTATTATGGAAAACATTATGTGGCAACATTATCATTAACTTATTCTTCAAAACTGGGGAAACACTTTATATTTTATTTTAATGGGGCAGAACCTCATATTTGGTATTATCAGGAACATTACTTCTTATTTTATTAATAACAGGGACACTGCTTCTTATTTTATTAATAACGGGGGCACTATTTCTTATTTTATTGAAAATGAGGCACTAGTTATAATTATAGTAATAATTGGGACACTAATATTTATTTGATTAATAATGGGGGCAGGATTAGTTAATCACCCCGCCAGGGGCACCAGGAGGGACCAACTGCTACTCAGTATTGGGCCAGTCAGGTCTAGGTACTGAGGCTCGATAATTTTTGATGAATGAGCCGATGCTGATTAGCACTGGACTCTTCTAGATGTAAGGGGTAAATCTGGATGTTTTACCATGAGGTTTGACCTAAACTGTTTGGAGGTCTGCAAACCATCACATATCAGAAATGGTTTTAGTATGCGGTGTGTAAAGTAAATAGGATATTTAACTGTGAGATGTCAAGGAGTCGTGACAATTAGAGAGAGTCAGGAGAGATTGATTGGACAGAATTAAAAAGGTGGGATAAGATTAATTAGGGATACATCACTATCAGAAGATACAATTAAATGATAGTAAAGATTTGTATAACCGGTAGGAGAGGATGATATGATACAAGATCATACACAGTGAAAGAGAACAAAAAAATCAAGAATTTAATTAAACCTGAAACAAAATGAAAACCAAATTTTCATTAAAAATATATTTATGTATAAAAGCCTATATCCAAAGAATTATTTCTGAAAGTAAATGTCTTCTACGTTTCTTAGATATACTCTCTATCAGAGTCAGAGCATGCTATGAACAGACCATGTGGCCCGGATGCTAAACCATCAGTGTGAGTAACTGACTGTCTGTGGTACCCACCAGTTTTTTTTTTAAAGACAGTCAGCTCTATAATAGGGTAAAAATGTAATGTAGTGGTGCTATCAATATAATCAATTGGCTGGTATTATTATTATTATTATAATCTTTTAGAGACTATTAATGTAATGTACTGTGGAGTATTAACGCAATGTGTTTGGCTGAGGATATTAATGTAATATATGTAATATGAAGGCTATTCATGTAATATATCAACAGGTTGGGACTTCTCATTTCATAAGGTGTCTTTGCATTAAATGTGGGGGATATTAATGTAATGTGGGTTGATAGTGACTATTAGTATATTGTGATGGCTAATAAGGCAATGTGGGATCTCTGTAATTAATGTTGAAGCTAATAATTTAATGACATATGTTTGGGGGGATAAAGGCCAATTTAGTAAATTTTCTCTTACACAATAGAGAAGATATGGTGAGGCCCCCCAACATATATTGCTTACATGGCGGTGTTTTTTTAAAGAAGTCCATGCACCTGGGCCAATCACCTGCGCTTTCACTCCAGAGGAACACCACCCACTCTCTTTATAAAACACTGGACTGCACAGATCTGCTGGGTGAGCAATCAGCCTTTCCTGAGTTTGACTGACTAAGTAGCATAAGCACACAAATATTAGAACTCAGAGAGATGGTGGAGGATTCATTTTAATGACCACTCCCATTTTAGACATCTAACATTGGGCTTATACTTTTTCTAGTGCAGAAACAGGTTAAAAATGAAGTTAATTAATGTAGCAATTCCCTAATTGGCAAAATAATTCCTCTTTTGATGTGACAAGCTTTAATCTGATCAAATAGATGGCTAGTTTGCTCCCACAGTAAATGTTAGAATGTTGATGACCACAAACAGACCTGGCATTGCTGTTATTACTTAAGCTAGCACTTTAATAAGAGGAAGGTGGGAAGGTGTGAATACCCCCATTGGGTGTAACTTCAAGCTAAATTTGCTACGTGCCACGGTGACCAAACAAGCATAAGCTTAGTCCTGAATCAGCCTCACAGCAAATAAGTATACACATTGCTGGCTGTGATCATTTTGCAAAAACAAAATACATCACCCCAATGGGCACAGCTCCAAAATTCAAAAGAAGACAATACAAATTAACCCTCTTTAAATCCAGAACTGAGTCCATGCGACTCTACAAACCCAGAACCACTTAATCTGAACTTGCTGCCTGTGGAGACCGCAAACATAATAGCGGATGTACTCTGCGAAGTGAACACTTTCATAGCAAACTTCCAGTGGCCTGAGACAAAGTCATGGTAAAGGTCAAGGCCTGACTTTCCTCTTTTTAAACAATCTGGAGTTCTATGATGGTCAAATCTATACAATAAGAAATCCTGATTAGGGCATGTGCCCAAGAGAGAAGCTAGGCTTTCCGACCTCTCCGCCATCGTAGAATAAACCTGTGTGAATTAAGAGAAGCTAAATGATCAAGGTGTAGTTGGTAGAGTTCTTTGTCTTTGTGGAAGAGCCAGGGAGCTCATACCTGTGTGAAGAGATTGGGTTTATCATGAAGGTAATTTTTTTCCATGTATGATGTCAGATTTGTTGTTTAAATAAACTAAACATGAGGAGATTCGGTCTTGTTCTAGTGGACTGCTAATACAGATTTTTCAGCAGCCTTAATCTGGGATGTACTATTTACTAAATGAGTATATAGGTCCTCATGGGAATAATCTAAGAGAAATATCCAAGAAACTTTTTGAATTGGAGCATCTAGTGGTATGTTTAGGATGCAGTGTATTATATGCCAGAAGACAGAACTCTCTGAGTAAGTATGTGTTCCTGTGCCCACAATTTCTCCAGCAAGGTGGGTCGGAGTTGGGGCATCTCTTATTGAGTCTATCAGGAGTATGGCACCACCTGTCCTATAAATTATAAGCTGTCACTTTAAATGGAGCCCAAACTTCCTGACTCTTGTTTCCTCCAAGTAATCCACCTCAGGAAGGGAGCAAATAACATTTTACCATTCAAGTTCAAGTCTGCTTGGAAGTCAGTGTTTAGGTCAAGTAACAAGCTATACATTAGAGAAATAATTCCACTACATAAAGGAGCTTGAGGCATATGTTTTCAAAAGAAAGGGGAGCTCGGAAGACTTCCAGGCAAGGGAGAGATAAAGGGGCTGAGTCATTAAGGCAAGAAAGGAGTAAATGTTCTCTGGGACAAACCATGTTACAATGCAAGGGGTGCAAATTAGTTTATTATTTTGCACATAAGTTAATACTGGCTGTTTTTTCATCTAACACACAAATACTTAATAGCGTTATTATTACACTGAAATTTAAAGTTGATCTAGGACATGCCCTATTCCAAATATAAATCCGTCCCCACATTTGAAATTTACCTCCCCCCTCCAATGCTACATGGTTTTGCCCAGGTGCAAATGTTACTCCTTTTTTATACTTTGCTCTCCTTAATAACTCAGGCCCAAAGTGTCTAAATCTGAACATACTCAAATAATCTACAAGAGTATATGTGCAGAGTATTTCTGTTTGACGGAACTTTGTGTGATGTGAGCAATACAATGTATCCCTCATCAAGACTCAAATGATTTGAATTCCTTTAGTGAAAAATGGATCATCCCAAATGGTAATAATTGGGTAAATAGAGTATGAGAGCTGAGAGTTGGGAAGGAGTTGATTATGGATGGTCTGGAGGATTTAGGGAGGTCCCAAATTGAAAAAAGAGAGGTAAGCACAAAAAAGTTGAAGTTCAAGTTTGATCACAGGAATTAATACATGTGATTAAATCAACTACCTGCTAAAGTTCCTGCATACTAATATCCATTCCAATAATATCGTGGATAATTGTTATTTCAGGTGTAGATATAGATGCATCTAGTTGCTGGCTTATCTGTCAAGTGAACTAATCAAATATGTGAGTTTTATTCACAGTATTATATTTTGGAAATAGCACACAAAAATGTATTCAAATAAACTGAACAATTGTTTTTTATTTGTGTCAGTGGTCAAAGTGTAAATTTAGAAGTGCTGATATGGAACATGTAAGTGAATGGATTTTGATAGTTTTACAATCAAACCAGTAGGAGAAGTGGCAGTATGGCATACCACTGTATACCTGCCCACTTCCACTTCCATACATGCCCGGCGCTCCCATTAGGCAAGGTTAGGCACTTGCCTAGGGCGCCGGGCTCTGGAGGGCGCCACAAGAATGTAAATTACTTTAAAACTGTGCAGCGACCGCTGACCATAAGTGTCACGGCCGCCGCACAGCATTCAGATGCACGGGGGAGGGGGAGAGGCTATTGCTCACCACCGCCGCCTCTCTGCTCCTTCTCCTTCCCTCCACTCACTAGTGTCAGTGAGTGGAGAGGAGGAGTCGGAGCAGAGAGGCGGCGGTGGTGAGACAAGGTAAGGAAAGACGGGGTGAGGAGGGAGGAGGGAGGAGGGCGCCGATTTTTGCGGGGGGGGGGTGCTTTAAGGCAGAAGTGCTAACCACTAGGCCACCGTGCTGCCCAACAGCTTTCCTTCTATGAGGTATTTAGGAAGCCAACATGGCTAACACTATCTCGCAAACAGACAGGGTCATGAAGAATAACCATTTTTTTTATTTTTATAGCACAATATACTAAACAAATAAATGTAAATCCTTTACCTGGTGATTGCTTCTCCTTAAGGTAACCACACTTAAGAAGATATTTTACTTTATTTTAATTGGGAGATCTCTTGCTACAGTGTATTAAGCATGTAAACAAAATACATTGCTTAACTGTGGTTGTCCAATCTGCATACATACATAGTGATACGATTGTTTTCAGGTAATGAGCAATCAGATTGATCAAACCTGGTCATTTCCATTTCTGAAAGAGCTTGTAGATTGGATTGCATTATTTTAGGTATTTAGCGCACCACATGTAGTGATAATTATAAGACCTAATCAAATATGTGAGTGTGGGCACCTTTACGCTCTTTACACCAAGCTAAAACATGATGATAGCCATGTGATTAAATGAACCGTGCTAATTTGGCTGTGCATTACTATGCTGCAAGGGTTACACACAGTGGACATGTAGTAGGTAAAGTGAAAATACCATTCTTAATGCACAGGTGGATGAAGTCAAGTGTCAATGCGTGTGTAAATGCAGCAGGGAACGCCCCCATTCCAGGATTCACAGGTCTCTCTGCCTGCATTGCTGGAAATATATTTTGCAGCCACTTCTCATGCAACCCAGAAGGTCACATGTGAAAAAAAATCACCATGTACACTGAGGAAAATCTTTCCACTTAATTTGTTTTACCCTTTATTTTTCAAAGGAGTGAAAAATTACCTTCCATGTTTATGATTGTTGCTTGATGTTGAGATGAGTGCTTGAAACGATAAATATAACTGTAATATTCCTGTCAGTTTCTCACACACACACATTGCAGAGCTTTGTGACGTGTATTGTACATACATTTTACCTGTGATCATTTCCATGTCAAACAGAGAGTTTATTGTGTTGTTTTTATTTAAGAACTCGGAATAAAGACACACATACAAAAATACATTAAAATCTGCATTTTTTTTCTGTAATACTCAGGAAAAAAAAAATGTTTCACAGGGGATTGGAAAGGCGAAATTTTTTCACATCCAAATGGATTGCAATTTCCCCCCATTTAGCACCTGAAGGTAATTAGCTCGCAGAGACTGCCGAGTGAGAACACGTTCATGGAACATTAACTCTCATACATTCTCCAGTTGCCGAGCATTAATAGGAAAGATTAAAGTTTAAAGAGAGCAAAATGCCATTACCTCGTGAGCCACCTCTCTCCGCGGCAGTAACTGGTCCTCACTAACCTAAAAGCACCATTGGCATGTCTGGCTCCTGTTTCAGATAATGGCAGCTGAGTTTTCTTACATCAGATACATAATGCCACCTTAACACTGTCTTTGTTGTTAGAGGTACCTAACTGTAGTTGTGTTGAATGCACAAAGAATAATTGGACATGTGTATAAAACACAAAGCTAAACTATGATCTTAATCTGATCCCATAAATGACTAGGCCTTATCATTAATGCGGTATAGTTATGTGTAATGCTTGGAGCAGGTCTGCTTTCAGCCGTGTACAAATGTATAAATGCACTGCATTAATGACAAGAGTCTGTGTCCCTTATGTATTTTAGTAGAAAGGATAGTTACATTTTCAATTGATTCCTTATATTCATGATTCACAATATTTTAATGCAGGGAAGCAATAAATAAAATAATTTAGGAGACAGATGGGTCATGACATGAAAAGGTTGGTGACCACTGTTGCTGCTTATTCTGGAAGCTCAAGGGTCCAAATTAGTCTACTAGGGTCATTAAGTTGACAGTAACTGTGATGTCCAGGGGGAGTGCTGAATTTCCCTTCTGCTTTACATGTGTAGGACTACACTATCAAACAACTGTATTTTTTGACTATAACACAGTATGACATTAACATTGAAGAAGAAGAAAAAAATAACAAAGATTAATAATTTATAACAGATAACATAATGTGAAATAATGGAAACTCAGTCGTCTCCCAGAATTGTTGAACTTTTCCAGCATCAACAATCTGGAAGGAAAGTTTAGGGAATGTTTTCTGCTGAAAGATTTTTCTGTTGCTTTAGCATTGCAGAAAAATGGAGAGAGAGAGAGACAAAAAAAAGAAAGAAAGAAAGAGCAGGCGAGAGAGAGAGATGAAATTGAGACATGGAAGAATTTATAGCCCAGAAAATTCCATTCTGCTATCTGATTCAAAAAGTCCAGTCCCCCCAGCTTCGGAAAATCTATTTTCCACATTTTAATACCCTGCAGAACAGTCCTCATAACTCATCCGAGTGTGTTAAGCACAGTTTTATTAGATCTGAAACAAATTTTGGTGGGGAGATACTATAGGTCATTAACCATGGAGTAATTTTATCCTTGTTTCCCTAATGATGCCATAATGGCGAGCGAATTTCTTAACTAAAGACCAAAGAACATTTTGAAGGTCAGTTTCATCTGTGAGCTCCTTCATGCGCTTCTCAGAGAAGATTGGAAAACTCGCAGATTTTTTGAAGAGTCATTAATAATGTGGAAGCTGAAAGCGTACTCTTATTTGCCTTCTTGCTTTTTACCTTTTAATTTTATATCTCTTTATTCTTTCTTCCTTTTTTTTAACTCTCTTTTTCGAGTCGCCCTCTCGTTGACGGGAAGAAATTGTCGTTTCTTTCTGCTTTGCATCTCCAGCACTTCAGTCTATATGTCTTTTCATGTATAACACGTGTAGCTGTGTGTATTTGCAGGTATTATTAATTGGTATTATGGTGTTTATTTTCAGACAGCAAATTAAATCTTCTGCTATTTTACCAATTGTGTAATAGATAGATGTCCTTAGTCTTATAGATTGTATTTATGTATAACAGCAGATGGTATATTCCAGTGAATCATTTTCTCTTAATACAGGTGGCATTTCCTGAAATTGATGGTATCGATATATTGGGCATATATCTTCAGCCTCTTGTTTTGTCTATCTATCTATCTATCTATCTATCTATCTATCTATCTATCTATCTATCTATCTATCTATCTGTCTGTCTCTCTGTCTATCTATCTGTCTGTCTGTCTGTCTGTCTGTCTCTCTGTCTATCTATCTATCTATCTATTAGATCAACTATATATATATATATATATATATATATATATATATACAGGATAACACTTACATTTTCCCATTAAAACTAATGAACTAATAAATAGCATTTAGACTGATCTGAAACCATACAAAGTCTGTAGTTGATATGTTTGGTCCATATATAATTCATACTAGGCAAAGAACAAATACCGTTACTCACATTGCATATTTAAAATAATTTTATTTCCTAAATGACAGCTCTGATGAATGGAATGGAAGTACATTATACATCTGGGTGAAGTATAAAGTATTTTCAAGTTTGGAATAGTGTAGAGAGAGAGATGTTGATATTGGGGGATGGAAGAACAAAATGTCCTTCCATCCCCCCCACTTGGTCCACCTCCCTTGCCTTGTCTCATTGAGTTGGGTGCTAGTGTTGGGAAATGATATCTGAGGTGTGAAGGGATTTCCGCCAGTCAGTCACTGAAACCTCACACATTGGTCATTACTACACCAAATTAGATACTTTTGCATTGTTTTAGGCCCTCAGTATGCGTAGAGATAATTTAAAAAGTTGACTTTTAGCGATTGAATAAAAAATTGAAAAATACTTTAAACTGTGTAATAGATGCTTTTCTTTATTTTGCATTTGGTAATGAATAAGAATATAATTCATAATGAATTAGAATCTTGACGTGTTCACATCTTTTCTTATGAATGAATCAATTTCTTTCCCCCAATAGCGAGGGAGGACTGGCAAACTTTAGCCCGGGGGGCAAGACTCAGCTATCTATTAGGAACATTTTAAAGGAAAATAAATGCATGTAGACAGTAACCCAGCCCGTGGTAGCCCACTATGGGACCTGCCCAGAGGGGCATATGCCCCCTTGCCCCACAGCCCAGCCAACCCCTGACCAATAGCATAACTGCGCCCATCCTGTGTATAGTTCTACTGCAGTTGGCAATGTACTCATCCCTGTCTGGTCCAGTTAGTGGCTCCAGAGATCAACACACTGTAGAACTTTGAATGAATACAGAGAGCAATGGATGTGTATTAAGAACAGCGACTGAAGAGGCTGCTGTGCCCTTCCTGTGCTCGTTAAACTCAATGAGGGTGACACACCAAAAGGCTTTCACACCCTACCTCCAGCCTGTACAGTGATTGTTGTTCTACCTTGTTGTACTCCAGCCTGTTGCTGTTACTGAACAGGATCATATACTCCTATCTGCAGATGAGATATCAGAAAAGACCACAGACAATACGTTCAGGTTACTAAAGTTGACCTGTCACCTACACACAGTGGAGGCATTCATTTTGTGGGCTAAACCAGTATACTGCTTATTAATTTGCCGGGAACCAGTGATACACTGAGACACTGCCTGACAAATATTCATGACGTCTGATTTATACTAATGGGTTATTGGTTCCTATTGATTTGGTAGATTGCATAATCATGAATATTGTATCAGCTGAAAAATTTGTAACTGTGTGTAGTATTACAACTTTTAACTATGTATCACAGGTAAGTCAGAAAAGGGCTTATCTGAATAGTGTGGCAAGGAAATTCAGGACTAGAGGGTCCTCTTCAATGAAGGATGTAATAACCTAGAGAACTTCTGATCCCTCAGATGTCAGGGTGCTCATCATCAACATCATCACCATTTATTTATATAGCGCCACTGATTCCGCAACTCTGTACAGAGAACTCACTCACATCAGTCCCTGCCCCATTGGAGCTTACAGTCTAAATTCCCTAACACATACACACTAACAGACATAAATGCTCATCAGCTCCCAAAGAATAAAATATAATATAGTGTACCATGTTCTTTAGACCATATATAAATAAAAGCATATAGGATATATACCAGAACACAACAATAGTTGTAAAATAAAAAGAATTGCCAGATCATAAACTGTTAAAATAATTTTTTTAATTCCATAGAAAAATTAATAGAATGAGTACATTATAAGTATATCAAATAAAGTGCATTGATGCTTATCTGTAATATCCATAGTTCAGATGTCCACCACTGGGTGAGAAAACCCTTGCCAGAAACGGATTCCAAACCACACCAAAGCAACAGGAATACAGTCTCCAGTGGGAACAAGTCACAGAATGCAGGTCCTACACGTTTCGTCCTGGTTGTATAAATTTACAGGATGTCCCCATCGTACTCCTGGAACATTTTTGTGCTAACCTTACTGGCCTGGCCATCTAAATCTGGCTAGGCCAGTAAGGTTAGTAGATGGGATTATTTTTTTTTTAAAAAAAAGGTACATAGGGAAAATGTAGAGGTGTCTGCTGAAACCAATTTAGACAACTTTGGGGTCCATTTATTAATGGGTGAAAAGCCCTAAAACCAAAGCCCCCAGGCCGATGGAGACTATCGCTGGCTATCACTGGTAGCAGCTTTCGCTGTGTGCGTCTAACAAGAACAGCGGCGCTAGTATTGTAGTCTGATTGCTACCCCATTTTAGGATTGCCAGAGCAGCTGCAGGGGACAAAAATAATTGCTTTATTATTAAAATAAAGCATTTTTTTTTTAGAAAACATGAAACTGGGCTCCCAATTTCAGTACACATGTGCAAGCCAGCATGCTGGTCACACATATACAAAGGGACCTTGCACGGGCCTGACAAGCATTAAGACTCATCTTAGCGCTGCCAGGGAACTGAGCGTCTCTCAGCTGCCCCGGTGACATTTTAATGATAAATTGTGCTGCTGAAGATTTTGTATTGCTGCCATAGGCAGCTATAGGAATTCTTTACAACTCCAGGGTTATGATAAATAGACCCCTTTGTCTAATTTTTTAAATTGTACTAGAAAAATGACAGACCTTGATAGTTTAGATAGCATTGTTATGGGCAACAGTATCATTTAGCCCAGTGGATCCCAAACTTTCTCAGTTCAAGGCACCCTTAGGGTCTCCATAATTTTTTCAAGGCACCCCCAAGTCAAAATAATTACCAAGTTGCCCCCACCTTTCTTACAACCGGCCCTAGCGATGGCACCCAGTTTGGGAACCACTGATTTAGCCATTGCAACAGTTTTCAAACATATCCCCATATGTGTTTTGTCACAAAGAATAATTTGGTAAATAAAATGTTTCCTCCTATATATTAAAGTTTTACAGAATACCACTTAGTATCTAGAGTTTTTTTTAACTGGGAATCCAGTTACTAATAATAATAGTTTATAATTTAAAGCTGCAATCCCTTGAAAAATCAGGCGTACCTTTTTACATAAATCCCCATGACAGGATATAAGAAGAATGTTGGTATCCACCATTTTCTCTTGTTTCACTTTCTTCAGGCTGCTATTAATGATTTATGATTCTGGGCTGCCATGGCAACCACAGTCACTTGCCACATGATGTAGTGAGCAGAGAGGCTTTGGAATGCCCGTCTGAGCTCTGTTTGATCTGTGATATCCTCCTTTACCCCCTCTGCCATCACCTTACATGCTGAGAGTCTGTGTCCCTATGTCTGACTGTTTCTGTGTCTGGCAGCCATTTTTATTTGACGAACAGGTATTTTGAATGTAGATAATTATTCATCTGATGATAGCTCAGAGGATGCATGATTAAGAGCTACTTAACTTGCTATTTAAAGTACTAATTCTATGTTGGATTGCTGGTTTAAGGTATTACATAAATTAGTAAGAAATAATTTGAGCGTAATACTTTACTGCGGCAAAAATAATATAATATTTTAATGAATGTGTCTTAAAATATGTATACATCTAAAATAAAAAACAGTTCACGGAAAATTCTTATTGTAAGAAGAAATAATAAATTAGTCACTATATATTGTTAATAAACTTTATTTGATACATAGCTGTCATGTACTGTGTTGACAGTGGTAAAATTGGCAGTAATAGATAATATCAGTGAGCTCTGAAATATTTTCCTAATGATCTACGGTTCACATAACTAATTCTCCAATCACTAATGAGCAATAAGTACTGCTTTCAGTCTCACTGTTCTCCATTAGATGTTGATGTACAATTCAGCATCAGAAATTAACTCTTGAGCACTGTTTTTACTAAGTTAGGTGAGGCTTTTCCAAAACGATGTTCCTCCTTGATAAAACTCTGTTTCAAAATATTTTTTTCCTCTAGGTATACACTAAATGTATTTCTAGTGATTCTTGCAGATTTTATTTTCATTCCATTTTCTTGTTTGCAAAAAAAAGAGAATTGTTACATACTTTGATGTTAGTCACAAGTTAAATGATTTGTTTCCACTTTCTTTAGCTGCAATATTAGCCTTTCTCTTGAAGCACCTTATATTCCTGTCTTCTGTCGGCATCAAGCGATGGCATTCAGAGTTCTCTATAGAGTATAATTAACACCCACACTAACAAGTCTATTGTTAGGTGTATATGTTATTCAGCCAACTATCGGACCAAACACCCAATGAACGACCATTTGGCCCGATATTTCATTAGTGTGTATACTTGCATGATGAACGCCAATCGTTTGAAGGCACTGATCGTCATTTCATTTGATAATCAGCAGGACTATAAACCTTGTTCAGCTATGGAGCGATGTCCTTCCAATCCTGGAGTGTGTATACACTCACGATCAGGATCTCCAGGGTTTACATAGTCATGATCTTTTCAGCCGACGGTTATGACTGTTGAAGAGCACAGATCTGAGGGTAAATCTTTTAAAACATGTATAGTATGTACGCATGAATCAGCATGCTGATCGGGACTTTTTATTTTCAGTCGTTAGTACAATTGGTGTAAACAACACATTGGTCAAAACTTTCCGCATTGTGTACCCAGTCTTACTGTAATTTAACAATCACCGCAATTTAACAATAAGATTTCACCTGGGCGACCAGTGCCGTAACGAGGGTGGTGCGGGCGGTGCCGTCGTCCAGGGCGCAAAGCCAAGGGGGTGCAGCAGCCGCCCGCTACCTGCCTTAAGCCCTTATGTTCCGCTTAAGGGCTGAAGAGAGAGAGAGATTTTAACTTATCAGAGTTTGATGCTTCAGCCGTTAAGTTCCGCCGTGGAACGGTTCCACTGACAGGAAGTTTGGCATTTGTAACGAAGTTTGCATTCCAAATGCCGAACTTCCTGTCAGTGGAATGCACATGCTTTCCACGGCAGAACTTAGTGGCTGAAGCATCAAACTCTGGTAAGTTAAAATCTCTCTCTCTTTCTGTCCTCCTATCCCCACCCCCCTCCCAGGACACCGGCACCCCCCTTAGATGGGGGGCGCCGGTGTCCTGTCTCGCCCAGGGCACCAAAATGTATAGTTACGGCACTGAAAGGCGACTGAGTGATACTCAGCTCCCCACTAATAGTGACTGGCAGGTGTAAGGCTAAACCTAAATTCAGAGTTCTGCTCCCTTTCTTAAATAGGCCCCTTAGAGTCCCCATTTACATTACGCTAATAGAAATATATATAAATGTACCTGTTTTAATGCAGACAAGTGTCTTTCACCATGTTGTTTTCAAAGGTTGTGTTTCATTTTTTGGTACAAATGTTCAGAAACAAGCATAAAACAACAGCAAAACATCCAAAATGAAAAAAACAAAATAAAAAATGAAGGCAATGAGAGAAATGAAAAAAACCTGAGTAGTGGGTTTGCTGGGCCATGCTGAACATTCCTATAAAACCTGCTCCATCTACATCAAATAACAAAGTGACATTAAGTCGTTTACTGTACTATTGCCGCTTCAGGCCACGCCCAAATGCTGACTGAAACATTCTGTGGAACAGTTTTCAGAATTTCACTTATCGTAGAAGCACAGCAACCAATCAGCATTTAGCTTTTATATGTGTAGTGCAAGTTAAACAATGAAAGCAAGAGTCTTATTGTACACTATGTATTAGTATAAGTTTTGCATTGAAAAAACTTTAACATATGGTACCTGGCTCTAGAATGAGGATTTTCGCCTCTCCTTCTTACAACCAGCAGCAAATTTAAGCATATTTAAGTGTCCAAGAGTGAGTTGGACAAAGCTGTTGTAATCCATAATTGTATATATTTGCGCCAATTGTACGTGGCCTTATAGGAGACTTAGGCTGGGGTACACACTGCGGGATTTTCACCCAAGTATCCGGCCGATTACACGATAAACGGCTGTTAGGCCCGATATCGCATTGTTGTGTATGCTCCAACGATGATGTTTTATCGTTCTAAAGTACATCGTATCATTTGATTTAATTTTATAACTGGACTTAAAATCTCTATAAACGATGAAACAATGTTGGGTAAGTTCTGCTCACGTCCAGCAGTGTAAGCAGCTCTCTATGGAGCTTACAGTCACAATCTTTTTAGCAGATGGTTATGCCAGATGAGGAGCACAGATCTGATGGCAAATTATGTCTATAGTGTGTACACATGAAGCAGCATGCTTTTTGGGACTTGCAGTCATTGGTAAAATCGTTAACGATATCGCAGTGAGAGATATTTTCTGTAGTGTGTATCCCACACGTTCTAGCAGTCAGGACTAAAAACGTTACAATTTATGTTCTTAACAGTCCTCAAAGGGGCAGATTCAATTGGCTGTGATGTTCTCCAAGTGAGAACATCGAGCCTGATTCATTAGTGATCTTATCTCTTGTTTTTTGCAAATCCACTCTGTGCATGCTCAGAAAAGGGAGATAAGAAGCATAATCCACTGTGTAAGTGAAGAATTTCTTAAGTTAAGATGAAAATCCATCTTAACTTCACTCTTATCTCCCCGTTTCTTCTTAAAAATAAGCATCTTAACTTTTTCACAAGATAAGATCACTAATAAATCAGGCCCATCGTTTGTACGGTAAAAAGCAACGTTCACTATAGCTCGCACCTCTATGGGGCGCAAGCAAAAGTAAGCATTATTTTCACCCCAAAAAATTATTGCGTATTGTCTCACGGCCGTTCCAGGACACTATGTGGGGCGATTTTTGTACTAATTGAATCTGCCCCAAAGTATGAGACTTATATTCAATTGTGAGCGAGATCGGTGAAATACTCGCGATCGAAAAATATTACCGTTAATACGGTAATTACTCACTGAGCTGCGAGTTGAAATCCAGCAAGTAAATTACCGTATTAACGGTATTTACGCGCAATATTACCGTTTTAACGGTAATATTTTTCGAGCGCGAGTATTTCACTGATCTCGCTCACAATTGAATACCCCCCTTTGGGTTTGAAGACAAATTATGATGGATCTAATCTTATTTAAAGAAAGGGAAGCTGTTATCTTCTTAAATACTAGTAAAAGAAATGTCAAGCTTGTTGAGTAACAGATATAACTATAGGCTTGTTACTTGGTGTTTAAAACACAGGATCAATGTAAATACTACCCATGCATGGTGGCACAGTGATTAGCATTGCTGACTCACAGTGCTGGAGCCATTGGTGTGTTTCTGAGCATTCCACTATCTGTGTGGAGTTTGTATGTTCTCACTGTGTTTTGTGAGTCCTATGGGTTTTGCCCAAATGCCCTCCCCATGTGTAAAAATATACATAATTGAAAAATAATTCAATATTATCTTTCTATTGCTATGGAATTTGGTGGTGCTATATAAATAAACAATAATAAATACCACAAAGCTGTAAAAAACAGTTATAATATTAATATATAAATATAAATTTATTTTTATATTTTGTAAATCTATATGAAAATAACAAAAAGACGAGTCCTGACACTCATATAGGCAAAAAGCATATGTATAACCTTGTTGCCTTTCTTGTTTATCTTCCTTACAAGTAAAAAATTAAACAAATATTGTCCTGGCAAGGCAGAACTCAAGGATTTAGACTCACTCATCAATATTGAGAAAATAGTGGCATTTATTGTCCTAATGCTACGTTTTAGCTATTAGTCATAACTTTCCTCAGGGATACAGAACTGTGATAGTCAAGAAAAACATTTGGTTTAAATAGAAAAGGTAAAACCCTCTTATCTGATCTGCAGTATCTGCTCGTTCCTGTGCTGATATCAAGGGCGTGGCAGGTATTATCTGAGGAACCCAGCACTGCCTGTGCATTCAATCAGAGAAACTCAGTCTCTGTCACCTGATACACGAGGCATCAGCATTGGTGTAGCCATAGATGCCCACTAAAAGTGAAAATAGTCAGTGAAACATCACCAGTGAAATAAAAGAGATAGGGCCTGATTCATTAAGGATCTTAACTTGAGAAACTTCTTATTTCAGTCTCCTGGACAAAACCATGTTACAGTGCAAGGGGTGTAAATTAGTATTCTGTTTTGCACATAAGTTAAATACTGACTGTTTTTTCATGTAGCACACAAATACTTCATAGCTTATTTATACACTGAATTTTAAAGTTGATATTTGTGTGATATGCCCTACCCTAACTATATATATCTGTCCCTACATTTTAAATTTACCTCCCCCTCCAATGCAACATGGTTTTGCCCAGGTACAAAGCTACTCCTTTTTTATGCTTTGCTCTCCTAAATGACTCAGGCCCATTGTGTTTAGTTTATGAATCCATGTGGCTTTTAAATTTAGCAGCATATTTTCTCTATCGCCTCCCCTAGTTGAAGCAGGCATATGATTGATGATCTTTTATCTTATTCTCTATATGAAAATAAATATATAGATAGGAATTTTACAGCCAAAAGACTTTAGTTGGCTTAAATACAGATTCCTGACCCACTTTCTTTCCACTCCCTCTCTTTTTGAACCTCTGCAATCAAGCTTCCGCTCTGAATACTACACTAAGACTCCCTTCACTGAAGTACCCAATGGCTTAGTTAAACGTTCACCTCTCGCTACTCATCCTCCTTGACCTGGCTGCCGCTTTAGAAACAATTGATCTCCCTCCTCTCCTTGACACCCTTCACTCCCTTGGCCTTTTTAGCAGTGTTCTTTCCTGATACACCTCTTAAGTTTCGGAACACTTCTTTGGTGTCTCTGCTACTAACACATCCTCTCCTTTACTCCCTCAATCTTTTGGGATTCCTCAAGGCTCTATTCTTGTCCCTCTACTTTTCTGACTTTCTAAGTCTTATTTTATGAACTAATACACTTCTTTCTGTCCTACATTCCCCCCCCTATGAAGATGACACAAAAAACTAGCTCCCTCTTTCTTATCCCATGTGTCCACTTGTCTCTCTGCCATTTCCATCTTGATGTCCAAAACAAAGCTCATTATCTTCTCCCCTCCAAGTGTTATTTCTTGTTCTCCAATTTTACTCATGGTTGACAATATCCTATCTCCTCTGTTCTTCAAACTTGCTGACTTGGTGCCATTCTTGACTCCACCTTCAGCTTCACTCTACACATCCAGTGCCTTACGCTATTTTGTTGCCGTCTCCTCCTTCTAAACATTGCCAGAATGGAGATTGGGACAGTGGTGAGGGTGCATTAGTGTGATTAGTGTTATTGGGGATAAGGTCACCTCTAAAAAAAGAGATGGGTTTTCAAACAGCGTCTAAGGATTTGAAGGCTGGTTCTCTTTATCTGACACCGTAAATCCCAGATCCCTTATCAATCTAATCTCTCCACCTATCTTGCATCACGGCTATGGATCAATTTTACACAATACCCACCTTTTATTTTTCCTATCCTTTTCATAATCCGACCCCTCTTTAAAATACTTGGGCCGCAGACACACAATTGTGTTTAAATACACTTTTCTTTTATTCCTATAGACAAGAATGTAAAGACACTCTTCTTTAAAATCAATGCTGCATGACAATTTATAGTTTGTATGTTTTGTTACTGTGTTTTTCTGTGTTGTCTCTTTTTTACTTGTATTGTGTCTTTTATAATGCAATGTGAATTTTTTCCCTTTAAATGTTGCATACTTTTTCATTATTTCCCATGGAGGGACAAAACATGTAACAATGCCTTTTTATGTGCTTTTTATATGTGTTTTCAGACAGTTTTCAACTGATTGACCCGAAGACCCAACATGATTATGGGATACAATAAGAAAAAGGTCATACAAAGTGATACAAAATACTAAACAAAGTGCAGGTGTAATTTATAACTGAGGCATGACCTAAACCCAAGGGAAAATAAAAGCTGAGGTGTGTGTTGGTGACTTATTTGTCCCTATCTATTAATTAAATTTGAGCAGGCAAAGTGAGCATGGTGTATTGCTGTGTCTCTAGGGGATGTCTCTTAGGCTCACTATAAATTGCACTGGCTGATGGTGCTCTGCCTCTAGCCTTGAGGACAAGATGCCCAGCTCCCTCACTCTCTGTTTTGGAGATCCTCTGCAGATGACTTGGGTGCCAGCACCTGCTCGAGGCATGTTTGTCTTGATACCCCTAGTGGGGCAGTTTTGGTTTGGGTTCCACTACCCTTTGGCTTGTTGCCGGTGCTCGGCTTTCTCCTGGTCTAGGATTGAGCTTTGGGTGTCAACATCTGCTGGTTTAAGGTTTGTTTTTGCTGGACAACATTGAACAGTCAGTGTCCTATACTTGGTGGGCACACATTAGTTTTATTTATGTAATTGCTGAACCCACTTCCTTAAAGAGTTGACTCAGTATAGGCACCGTGCTATGGGTATGGCTTGCCGGTCGTGTTCTGTCAGCCCTTATGGGATGTGAGTTCTCGGATGCTTGGGATAAGGTATACCCAAGTTTAAGGATAAAGGTGTACCCTGGTGAAATGGTTACCTATATATTGATATCGAGAGAGTAAATGACCCTCACTGTGATATTAGGAGCATTGGTCCTAGCCGAACTGCTTATTGTTTTCTCCTCCACCATATAATGTTTTGTTTTAATAAACTACTGTATTTGCCAAAGTGGTGTTTGGTGTCATCCATCATTTGTAGAGTCCAAAGAGGGGAGGTAAAGAGTTTACATGTGAGAACATCAACCATTAAGCATTTTAATTCATCAGAGGTTATAAAAAAGCATAACAAGCATTAATTTTACTGTGCATTATGACAATACTTGTTTGCCTAAGGACTTTTTATTTAAATACAATGCATAACTAACAATATCTATAGCCTACAGCCTCTAGATTAATTTCAAGGTGCACACACATTTAGGTGGTCAAATTTGACAAGATCTGTTTGTTTGGTTCATGTGTTGAGCAACCAGACCTCTGAATTACCTGACACATGCAAGAATTATCATATTTACCAACAAGCCTTAAAAAAAACAATATATGTTGATCAACCTATTATTTTGAGGTAAACACTCTGCATTAGCTGCCCATCAGCCCAATATAGCTGCTGATATTGCAGTGTGTATGGCCACTTAGTGACAGACTCTATAATTGAAGGTCACATTTGGCCTTAAATCTGAATTTATTTTGGCTCCTTTATGTTGGTTATCCATAACTGACAACACCCATTCTTATGAGCCTTTTGGCTCTGTGTTCATGGTCCACAAAAGACTCAATGTAACATCTATCACAAGTTGAAATTATGTGAGAACATTTCCAGAATACGCACATATCTGACACAAGACACCGCAAAAACATTAATTCATGCACTCATCATCTCCCGCATCGACTATTGCAATTCCCTCCTTACTGGTCTTCCCAAAGTCAGACTTGAACCCCTACAATCTATTTTGCACGCAGCGGCTAGATTGATTTTCCTTACTAACCGTTTTTCCTCTGCTGAGCCACTCTGTCAGTCTCTACATTGGCTGTCTGTATTTCAACGAATCCAATATAAAATTCTTCTACTAACATACAAGGCCATCAACAAAATTGCACCGACATACATCTCCTCACTTGGCTCAAAATATCTCCCAACTCAACACCTCCGTTCTGCACAAGATCTACGTCTCTCCTCCACTCTCATCGCATCCTCCCATTCTCGGTTACAGGATTTTTTCCGGGCTGCACCCACGTTGTGGAATTCCCTCCCTCGCACAGTAAGACTTTCCTCTAGTCTTCAAACCTTGAAGCATTCACTGAAAACCCACCACTTCAGACAAGGTTATGATATTCCTCAACCACCATCTTAAATACCCTAGATTACCCTATTACCATCCTCAGGGCCTGATTAAGGGTTCTGGCCGCCCTAGGCTAATACGGCCGCAGCGCCCCCCCCCCCCTCCCCCCCCTCCTCCGAATATATAGGTGTATAGGAACACTCCTGAATATGAATGTTCAGGTGTATTCTCCAGCATTCAAATTTAGACAGATTGTGCCATTGTCTCTTACCTGTCCTTGCTCTTCTCTCTTGCAACTTTGTTATCCTCTCGCTGGCTTCTGGAAAGTTGGCGTCCTTTTTTGAAAATGCAAAAAAATAAATTATAATGCAAACCCTGAATGATTAGGCCCTTTAGTTAAAACAAAACACTCCATTATGGCCAGCTAAAAGTATCCCATTGGACAGGCATATATAAGCAATATCTGAATATTTGTTGTCAATCAAATACAAACCTCTACCAGCCCCATCTCACTAATATTTAGTATTCTAGTGATTGCTGAGACCACCCATGTGACCACCACACAATCATGAGATTCTGCCCCCCAAAGCTGCTCTATTTTTTAAATACCCCCTGCAGCCATTTTCCTTAACCACAACCCCCCCCCCCCCGCACAGCCATTTTCCTTAACCCCTGCTGCAGCCATTTTCTTTACCTCCCACCCTGCATCCATCCCCCTTGCAGCTATTTTCCTTACCTCCACTCTGCAAGCTAGCTATCCCCCCCCCGTCACATCAAAACTCCCCCAGTCACATATATCAGCCCCCCTCCTCTGCCCTCCTTCATACATATCAACCTCTCTACCTCCCTATAGATTTTCATGGCAGCCCCCCCCCTCCCACCCTATAGATTTGTATGACAGTCCCCCTCTCCCTCCCTATACATATGCATGACAGTCCCCCCTCTCCCTCCCTATAGATATGCAGGGTAGTCCCCCCCCTCCCTACAGATATGCAGGGTAGTTCCCCCCCTCCCTATAGATATGCAGGGTAGTTCCCCCCCTTCCTATAGATATGCAGGGCAGTTCCCCCTCCCTATAGATATGCAGGGCAGTTCCCCCCCTCCTTATAGATATGCAGGGCAGTTCCCCCCCTCCCTATAGATATGCAGGGCAGTCCCCCCCCTCCCTATAGATATGCAGGGCAGTTCCCCCCCTCCTTATAGATATGCAGGGCAGTTTCCCCCCCTCCCTATAGATATGCAGGGCAGTCCCCCCCCCTCCCTATAGATATGCTAGGCAGTTCCCCCCCTCCCTATAGATATGCAGGGCAGTTCCCCCCCCTCCCTATAGATATGCAGGGCAGTTCCCCCCCTCCCTATAGATATGCAGGGCAGTTCCCCCCCTCCCTATAGATATGCAGGGCAGTTCCCTCCCTCCCTATAGATATGCAGGGCAGTCCCCCCCCCTCCCTATAGATATGCAGGGCAGTCCCCCCCCCTCCCTATAAATATGCAGGGCAGTTCCCCCCCCCCTATAGATATGCAGGGCAGTCCCCCCCCCTCCCTATAGATATGCAGGGCAGTTCCCCCCTTCACTTACCTGTAGTTGTGCCAGCATCGCTCCTCTCCTCAGATCAGCAGATAGGAAGTGAAGACGTCCTGCTTCCTGTCTGCTGTACAGCAACAGGCAGCCTGGCGATTGGCTGTGTGTTGCTAACCACTGACCACCAATGCTTTTGATCGTCGAGCCCTCCACCCCCCCCGCAGCGATCCACAGCGGCGACCCCCCCCCTCCCCCACCCCGAAAAAAAAATGAATGAAGAAAAAAAAAATTTAAAAAAAAATTTTTTTTAAAAAAAAAAATTTTTTTTTTTTTTAAAAAAAATACCCACAGTGCAGCGCCCCCCGGGACCCAGCGCCCCAGGCTGCAGCCTGGTCAGCCTAGTGGTTGATCAGGCCCTGACCATCCTCTACACAGCTAGCGCAAGACAACAACCCTCTGACCAACACTGCAACACACACAGCCCACTCAATACCCAGTATTGTTTTATCAATGTTTGTTCCCAATTGTAAAGCGCTACGGAATTTGCTGGCGCTATATAAATAAATGTTGATGATGATGATGATGATGGGAGAAACAATGTTTCAATGAACAATCACACAGATGCTGCCACTGTTTTCATACAGGATAGTGTGATCCCGGTGCTCAATAAACTTCCATTACCAAATACCTTTGGCAGATATTTAAATATATAAAACAATGAAAATATTAATTACAGCAAATTGCATACAAACTTCTATTAGATTAACTGAACACTGAATCTAATCGTTTAGTGGCAGAAGAGATCCGATCTGGACCTTCGTACATGGCCTTTGGACCTCCACCATGCAGGGAGTTCTTGGTGATGACATAATAGTGACCCAAGCTACCCAACTTTTTCCTTGCCACTGAATGCAGAAGTACTTTGTTCACTGTGTTTGCTTTGACATGGGACAGCATACAACCTCCTTTAAGAGACATCATAAAAATTGTTGCTTCAAATAGAATACAATACATATACAATAAGCCACAATATTCACATTTTCTATGATAATACTGTACCACAATATTGCAGATTTCCCTTCGCAACCCTATGGGGGGTGGGGTGCAGGGAGATCCGCTATGTTGCGGTAAAGCAGCGTGTGTTCGCGCCCATTCCCCGTTCCAGAGGCACATCACGCTTAACTGAAAATGCCCCATAGTGTCTCTGATCTGCACTAAGTCTCCTGCTGCCAGTTGGCAAGTGTTCAACCCCATCACCAGAGCTAATAATAAATCGTAAATATATATAATGGCTGACTGTAAAAACCAGAGAAAACCAGGATAAAATAAGCTCCGCCCACAATCTTCTCAACCCCCACCATAATCTATCCAACCACACCCACTTTCATGCAAAATCACACTCACTTTCTGCTAGGACACACCCCTTTAGGGTTCTACAAACTGTACTACAAAAATAGACTTTGCATATTTTATAGGTATGGTATATTTAAAGTTAATACCAGAATGCATCTTCACACAAACCAATTATTCTAGAAATGTATGCAGACTTAAAGTGCTTTGAATACATTGGTGTATTGTGCAATATGTGCAATATGATGTAGCACATGCCCTTGTGTTTCTAACTCCCATTGTCCTATAGATTGTAAGCTTTCGAGCAGGGTTCTCTTACCTCTCTGTCTGTATGTATTACCCAGTATTGTCTTCATCATCATCATTTATTTATATAGCGCCACTAATTCCGCAGCGCTGTACAGAGAACTCATTCACATCAGTCCCTGCCCCATTGGAGCTCACAGTCTAAATTCCCTAACATACACACACAGACAGTCAGACACAGACTAGAGTCTTATTAATGTTTGTTCCCAATTGTAAAGCGCTACGGAATTTGCTGGCGCTATATAAATAAATGTTGATGATGATGATGATTGGTGTGAGTGGTATATTTTTCAGCAATGCAAGGAAACAGCACTTGGATTCCTTAAAGATTCAATTTCTATTTTCCACTGTTAAAATTCCCCTCTGCTAGCATTCTCCTCCCCTCTAGATTGTAAGCTATTGCGAGCAGGGCCCGTTCTCCTAGTGTTTTCATTACGTAATTATGTCTTTTTGTGTGCTGTAACTATGTATTTATGAAGATTTGAATGTTTGTAGTTATGTCATTTTGTTTTTGCCTCTATGTAATTTTTTGATTTTTTTGCTTATTCAAACCCCCTATGTACTGCATTGGGGACACCTTGTGGCACCTTATGAATAAAAGATTGTTATAATAATTAGTTATTCCAACGTAATATTGCCGTTAAACCCAGTATCTGTTCAGCTATTAAAATTACCGTCCGCTGTGGATATAGTTCCTTTAGCAGAAGGGGCAAACTTTCATACTGATCACCCTGGCTGGGAAAATGTTACTATAATCTAGGTGTCACAGAGGCTGAAGCAAATAGTGTTCACCCATTTTCAAAGCATGATCCTTAATCTTTCAGTTCTTTCCTCATGTCAATTTAATGTGGGATTCACAGTATTCACAAGGTTTTCTATGATCAGTTTAGTGTAGTATTGTTAGCTTGGCGTAAGACTATTTCCCCTATGACTGGGCTGCTAGCCTGGAAAGTGACTGTATAACTCTGCATGTGTTCATTTCTTTGGTGTGTGTCTGCGGTAGGGTGGGTTTTGTAGAAAGGGAGGGAGTGCGTGTGCCCAGTGTGGCGACACTCTCTGCTCCCAGATGTGATGCCAGCGATAATTTCAATTTTATGCCTTTGTTATGGCTTTAATCACTTTCTTTATGCGTTTTGTTCCAGCGATCAGGGAGAGACACCTGATAGGCAAAAAGAATATCAAGGGAACAATTTTTATTTGGGATGTGGTGAGAAGTCTAATTAGAATTTGAATTCTGCTGAGCCTTGAAATGGTGGGTACTTTATCCTGATCGCCTTAGATATTGTTTGGAGTCAATCATTTGTCTTAGAGCGTAATGCTGTAAAGACTCTCCAGTCACATTTCCTTTCTTATAGGGAGGTAGGGAGAACTAATGGGGGGGATAGAAGCAGGGAAGGATACTTACTAGCTTGTACTAGCTGTTTGGATGCGGAGAAAAAAAGCTTTAACCTATTTGTGTGCTGGAATATTCTATGGCTTATAAAATATATTTTTTTTCTAGGCTTCAAACATATTTTCAACAAACCACATTGCTGCTCTCTGTTTTTGTTGTAATGCAGTTTTCATACATGCAGGGTGGACATGTTCAACAATTCATGTACTTCAAAGAGTTGCAAACATGTTCTTGGATCCCTACTGCTTGGAAGAAACAATAGATTGTACATAGATACTATAGCAAAATTATCATGAAATTCTTTGAAACACTGCAGCACAGGGCAATCCACTCATCGTGCCGGTCTGCTTTCTCAGTCGCCAGTTTTTAAATATGGAAACTACGGTAAATTAGGGCCATTAATTATATTCATATACCAAGTTTCTATGCAGGTTTTACTTCTGTATTAGTTATATAAATGATATCCCAGCATCGTTAGGGTCATATAAATAAGTTAGGACAGACACGATTCTCTATAATTATTGCTACCCCTGGATAGCCTCAGTTATTTTAAAAGAGGAGTGAGGGTGTCTTGTGAACGTTTCACAGAAGTTACTGTAAAAGATATATTGGATAATGTGCCCTCTACTGTAGATTATTAGCATTGTCAGCAAATCATCATCATCATTTATTTATATAGCGCCACTAATTCCGCGCTGTACAGAGAACTCATTCACATCAGTCCCTGCCCCATTGGAGCTTACAGTCTAAATAACAAATGGCAAGTGGTGGAAGAGTACGGTGACACCGATCCGTGCTGTGTAATGCCACAATCAGTGACATCATGCAGTGGGGGCGGGGCTAT
This sequence comes from Mixophyes fleayi, assembly GCF_038048845.1. NCBI lineage: Eukaryota > Metazoa > Chordata > Amphibia > Anura > Limnodynastidae > Mixophyes > Mixophyes fleayi. Next base: position 57,320,056 of record NC_134407.1, read on the forward strand.
GATGCTGTAAATATGGGCATGGCTATGTCCTTGGTAAATAGGCTTCTCTATGCTTTGCACATAAATAGGGAGAAGTGCTAATTTCTGCAAACCTGTGACATTATAAAGGCTGCAGCCTATGTGCAGGTCACAGAAGTCTGAGGAATGGCACTTGAATTTGTATTCAAAACAATCTGCCTGGTTACCCACAACAAAGGTGTGAAATGTAACATGGTGTAGATCTTCACCAGGAACCCCTTCAAGAAGATATGGTCTTTGCTGCTAACCCCATGCAGGTTGAGGCCCTCTGTGCAGGTACCAGGCGAGAATGGCATGTAGTGTATGAGAAGAAATCAGGAACGTTGATGCCAATAGTGAAAGTGTTGCTGGAACAAGAATCAGAATGCTGAAATAGTTACCAAACTAGCTGGGGAAAAAAGCAAGTGCAGATGCTTGAACAGTTACCAAGAACAAGCTGGAATTAAAGATACCAGGAGTGTGCAGGAATACACTGGAGATGGTGATGCCAGGAATATAATGGACTGGAGATGGTGATATCAGGAATATATTGGACTGGAGATGATGATACCAGGAATATATTGGACTGGAGATGGTGATACCAGGTATATAACGGAGTACACTGGAGATACCAGCAATATACTAGAGTACACTGGAGATAGTGATACCAGGTATATAACGGAGTACACTGGAGATACCAGGTATATACTGGAGTACACTGGAGATAGTGATACCAGGTATATAACAGGGTACACTGGAGATACATTAAAAACCCACCTTTTCCCTAAAAGCCTTCCAGTCTCATGCCTAAACTCCCACTGGTCAGCTTCCTCTCTTTCTCATCCCTTCTTCCCTTCTCCCCCTTCCTCGACTCCGTCTTCGTCTCTCCCGTCTCATCCATGTGCCTGTCTGTCTTCCCCTCCCTTTAGATTGTACGCTCCTTTGAGCAGGGCTCTCCTACCTCCTGTTTCCATCACTTTTAACTGTGCTCTCCAGCTACTCAGTTCACCTCCTCTCTTACCCTCTGCCCTCTGTCTCCTCTCGCTTCTCTCCGCTCCCCTCAGTGACTCTTTACCTGTCATCCGTGCCCACCCTCTTGGGCCATAGTTACCTGCCTGTACTCACTTTTCCCCTCCCTCTCTTTCTTTCATGCTGTGCCTGAGCCCGCAGAGTTATAGTGCTTACTGTTACTTGTACTGTGCTGTTTCAACTTGTACTGTGCCATTGTTTGTCCTTGTACGGCGCTACGGATACTTTGTGGCGCCCTATAAATAAAAATTAATAATAATAATAATAATAATAATAATAATACCAGGCATATACTGGAGTACACTGGAAATAGTGATACCAGGTATATAAAGGAGTACACTGCAGTTATCAGGAATATACTGGAGTACAGGTAGGTAGTGTAGATAGGTAATTAATTACAATAGCACAAATTTAGAGAGACTCGTATATCCCATTCACTTTTAAGCACACCTATACATTGCAATAGACAAATGAACAGACAGTCAAAGTATAATAAACACACATTTCCATAGACAACCTTTTTTAACTGTTCCTCTTAGTTTGGCCAATGGCAGTTGAATCCATTAACTATGTTCACACTGCAGGGAATGTAGTTTTTGTCTATGACCACTGCTTGTGGTTGCACCAGGTAATTCATAATTCTGGAACTGAAAACAGAAAACTATTGTTACACTTTTAGCAATATGATGTCAATGTATGAAAGATAACCACCTAGGTTGTTTTTTTGCAGTTCATTAAAGATGTATTGGTAGTTACATGGGCAATTCAACTTTTTGAAGACTGGGGGTATATTTACTAAATTGCAGATTCTAGCTGTCATTTTGTAGAATGTACTAAATAAATCATAACTAGAATATGATTGGATGCTATAGGCAACATCTCCACTTTTTCAAACACGCAGTTTAATAAATATAAAAGGTCAGCAACCGACAAGATGAGATGAAACCTCATACATTGGATTGTGCGTTCCAAATAATTTGAAGGCACAAAAACAGAGCAGCTACAACTTGTAGCCCAAGTAACCATTTTTATTAACTGTGGTCCACATGTATCACTTCTCTCACTTACCCAGCTGAAAATGCTGGTTCACCCTCCTGCAAGGTCCCCTTCTCCCAAAGCCTCTGCTTTGCTCTTTAAAGAGTAGAGCGGAGTACTATTCTGAGCTGGTGCATGAGCAGTGGACGCATTCACAGGACTGCGCATGCTTAGTAGAGGCCACCTGCCCAGGAGACTAGAGTGGCATCACGTGGCCTTTACCCAAATTTTGCTACAGCGCCGATGATGCACTGTTCTGCCTCGAGTTTCAATCCTTTAGTGCTATGCCTGAGCATTATTTTTGCTCTTAATGAGATAAGGAAGAACTCCACATACAAGATGTACCGTATTTTTCGCTCCATAAGACGCATCTGACCATAAGACGCACCTAGTTTTTAGAGGAGGACAATAGGAAAAAAAATACACTGGCCCCTTCACTCACACAAAATACACTGGTACCCACTCTCACTCACCAACACACACACACTATATTAACACACTGATCCCCACTCTTAGACACACATGCTATGTTAGCACACTGGCACACAAACTATAGCCTCCAGCACACACACAATTAGTTGGATGCATTTTGTTCTCACCCAGCCACTGTAGCTGCTAGACACTATCCCATTCTGACTGTATGCGCGGCGAGACGCTGACAATACAGTTCACCATGGAGGAGGCTAATATTCACCACGAAGAGGATAATATTTCAATCAGCGAATTCAGCCTCAAGCTGAACTACAAAACACAAGCCTTCTACCTATGTTCCACAGCATGCTGATTCCAGACATCACAGAGAAGAATTGATTGAACTCAGTCCTGGGACCAACGAATAGCGTTAATTAGGGTAAGACATTTCTTACTTCCTACTTCATACTTCATGCTGCCAGTTCAACATAACAGAGCGCTTTTCCTTAATATCTTTGTGAGCACACACACAATATTGACCTTATCTTACCTTATTCCCTCCGCGCGCGATGTCTTTAGCACTTCTCACATGGGATGGCACCTGTCATGTGGTGCACGTTCCATGTGATAGCTAGGTCCTCACAGATAGATGGGGGGACGGACGGATCAGGAGGATCCGCAGCCAGTATGAAAGCCCCGCCTCCGGGACCAGCCACCGCTCAGTCCACCGACCACCGGGACCCGCTTCTCCACGGAACTGTAAGTTTTCAGCTTGCAGTATTCGCTCCATAAGACGCACACACTTTTCCCCCCACTTTTTTGGGGGGAAAAAGTGCGTCTTATGGAGCGAAAAATACGGTATTTCTCCAGTAATGCTTCTTCTAGTATACACTGAGTACAGTAAGGGCGTGTTCACATAATTACAACTCAAGTAGGCCTGGGTGCAGATACAGGCACACCTGTTAGGAGGCATATCTCTTGTGGGTGCTGGATGGATGGTGCAATGATACACAGTGATGAAGATGATTATCAGCAGCACTATCTATACACTTCAGATTGACTACTTGTGTATTGATCCCTCCGGCTGATAGTACTTAAATCTTTAGTATTGCGGCTATATTATATCAAGCTGTAGCCATCTATTTGCATTACTTTATTCAGATTCCCACTTTGACTAAACTGCAGTGAGTAATTCTGATTCACAAAAACAAGATCAATTGTATGAATGTGAGCTGCTGTGCTGCAGCTGTGCTGCAGCTGTGCCTGTGCGGTCCTGAGCTGGTAATACTAATTTGCTGAATGCTGGGCACACAGTCTGAGTGAGGACAAGAATGTATTACTAACCACAGCCCTTCCTTTATAAGTTTCTGAAAGAAACTTAATGCAAAATCAAGAGCAATTGTAGTCATTTGAGCTTCCATTGCTATCTTGTCCTGAATTGGCAAAACTTGCTGTGTGGCAGTGTGCTGAAAACACAGTCTGAGTGATGGTAACCAGCAACTGCAACTGACCACAAACACCCCTTTTATAAGTTTGTAAAAGTTAATTACGAGATGCTAAAGAACAGAGCGACTCTCACAGTAATCAATAGGTATGTTAGCCACTAGTCAGTGGGCAAAAATGTACCAGTCGTAATTCTTCTGGTACACTAGATCAAAATCAATTGTATGAATTTCAGTTACAGTTTTTATTACTTTTGCAATGTTTTGCTATGCCAAACCACACCATAGAGAACTTTGAAGTGTAATTTTCACTTTGTCTACCATGCACATTTACAGTCAGACCCGAAATCCTGCAAAAAGAGGGGTAGATTGATTTTCCTTGGGGAAGTTCCGAAAATGGGGATGTGAATGTGCAATTATATAGGTGGTAGTCAGACAAATAAGCGCATTTCCTCTGATAGAAAAGTTGTGTGCACCTGCAGGCTTCACACTTTTGTAAATTACCTTTATTATCTATGTATCACCATATAGGAGAGGTGTGTGCAGCAGTACTATCTCTTATTGTGTTTTATTTTTATTAGTGTTACTGAAATGGAGCTAAAGCAGTAATTGAAGAATGTATATAGTGTTCTTCACAGCAGATTAAGCAGCACAGTGTCTAAGTTTCAGATATTAAAATTGCTTTTAATTGGCTTTTTCTCCTGCTTTGGACTTCTTCTCATGCTTTGTTGAAGTGGTTGATATACAATACGCCACTTCTCTTTGATTGTACTGCTTTGATTGTAAAACTATCAAATCCCATTCACTTACATTTTCCATACCAGCACTTCTAAATGTCCACTTCGACCACTGAGTAAGGCCATGTGCAATAGCACTTGTAGCATATGTTTATGCCAGTTCTAAATATCATACAGCATAATAACTGGAAAACCGAAATGTGCATAATACAGTATTATATTATGCAGTGCTTGAAGTGGGGGTGTATATGGTGGTATGCCACACCACCACTTCCTCTACTGCCTACTTCCATTCACTTACATTCCCATTACATTTTCCATACCACCACTTCTAAATTTCCACTTCGACTTGGCAGTATTCTAGTCCAAACGCAACTATATGTGTTGAATCAACTCACTGAGAAGTGACTTCAGTTCTTCATAAATAGACCAGAAGATATAATTCAAGTGTTGGTTTTGAGGACTGGACGAGGCAACTGGCAGCAGGTAGGCCAAAGGGATCCACATAGTTGTAAACAGTTGATTGTGGTGATCAGTTGGCTTGGTACTATGTAGTGTATGCTCAAACCTGGTCCCCCACTGGCTAGTTCCAAACCCATTATTAAAGAAAACATAGCACAAACTAACTGGGGAGCCAATGGTGGCAAATAAACAAGAAGGAACTATTTGCTTTCAATGTAGTGAAGTTGGCCATATTAAAGCACAGTGTCCAGTGTACTTAATTATGTCCTGGCTAAACAGGATTTATCCCAGCTATTGCAGCGTGAGTCCAGGGGCTGGCAAAATGCATCTCTTCTGCTGGTGGGATAATAAGTGTTTTTGGCTTTGGTGGATTTGAATATGGTCCAGTTACCAAAGGTTCATGTCCTTGACATCTAAGCTTCTACTGAGACGTACAGTTAGGCCTCTTACAGTAAAGGGGCAACTTGTTGAAGTAGTAACTATGCCTTAATTCTGGGTTGTGACCAGAAGCGGAACTAGCGAGCTGTGGGCTCCGGAGCAGGGAAACGGGGAGGAGGGAACTGGAGCTCACAGGTGGCTAGTTCCCAAGGCAGTGGGCCCCATTATCTCTATGGGCCCTAAAGCGGCCGCACCTGCAGCACCACTGGTATTTACCCACTGTGATCAAAATGGCAAACTCTCATGTGTGCTGGTGCATTTTATTGGAAGATAAAATGTACAAACGAGTACTTGAGAAGTCCTCGCCGGGGGCACACGCTGACTTTTGTGGCACCTGCCTTGGTGTATTTTGGCGCATTTACGCTGACATGTTCTCGCTGCACTCGGCCTAAGCATCCCTGTCTCTTCCCATCCCAGTTGCACCTATCTAAGCATAGGAAGTCATACGCATAAAATGCAACTGAATCTGCATCCGGACAGACGTTTAAGTGTTTTCTGTGAGCATGCGCTGTATGGAAATACAAATGTCCAACTCTTCATGAGCCCCATTGTGTACAGTTACAGGGGCGCACAGAGGATTGTCGGGAGGGGGGGTTTCTCCCCGCCGACCCCCCAAAAACCCCCCCCAAAAAAACAGAGAGAGAGCTGCTGCGCATGCGCAGCAGCTCCGTTTCGCCAGCGCTGTCCTATACAGCAGCCACGGCGCTGTCTAAGAAGCGTCTGCGGCGGTGCTGTATACAATACAGCACCGCCGTGGACGCTTCTTTGACAGAGCCGTGGCTGCTGTATAGGACAGTGGCCACTTAGTTAGCGCAGGGGGGGGGTTACTAGAGACTCAGAAACCCCCCCTGCGTGCGCCACTGAGTTAGTTGTAAGAATTGTCATTTTCAGTGTGTTTACGTGTGTTTGTCATACACATGATATCAGAAGATTTTAAACTTAATATTCAATAATATTGACTAACAGTTCAACTAGTGTTATTCTTGCCTTGAATAGCTGTTTTATGTAATTCTCTGACAGACTATCATAAATTTATATAAGATAGTGTCTTGTTTGTGCTCCACTGAGTGCTCTCACTCTATATGTCGTTCTGTTCTCCCATCCACTTTTGCCACTTGCTGTGTCACATCTGCCAAACAATATTGATTTGATCACTTTCACACGTTAGTAATAAATTGAATTGAAATCAGCAATAACAATGTAATCTTTAACAATGGCTCTGCCACTAACATACACACACAAAATTAGATATTTATTTATTAATAGTTCATCTAGTAGTCTTCTTGATTTAAATATTTTTTAAGCATTTTCATTACTTCTTCGGAATATCATAAATAAATTTGTTTAGTATTTGCTTAAATCATGTTTTGCTGCTGCATTAACTGTGTTACATTAATTATAATGATACTATAGGCCGTTTGAAAAAGACTAAAAGAGTCCTCTATACCGGAGCAACTAATAGTCACCACTGTAACTCTGAAGTATAATTATATTTAGTAATGGTAAGTACCTATATGTTACCCCTTTCATTGTACATTTCATTGTACCGTACCTAACAGAAAGATGGACTGATCTACAACTAGATCTACATGGCTGGGATTCCCATTACACTAATTAATCTTTAATTAACATACCTCCCAACATGCACGTTCCCGGTAGCGGGGCAGGGGGTGTGCCCACATCACGATGGGGGGCATGGTCACATAACAAGGGGGCTGCGCTAGGATACCAATTAGCTATCTCCCTTCCTCTAACATTTCCACCCAATGGACAAACATGTCACCGGACGGGACAAAGCCTCAAATTTGGGACTGTCCTGCTGAAATCAGGAAAGTTGGATAATATGAATTAAGTATATTTAAGGTTATGTGCTTATTAATACTTTATTTATATTTTACTGTTGTTTGCACTGTAGAGCGCTCTAAGTTTTGGACCCTCTCCTACTAACACCCCGACACTAAAAGATGGCCGTCACAAGGTGGGACACATTAATCTGTCCCACATCATAGGAAAGTGATGCTTGGCCTCGCTTTCAGATCTAAGGTGTGTAGTAAATTCTGAGTCAATCCGATTCAATAGAATCTGAACTGCAGATCTCTTATATCTTAAAGTTTTGTCTTTTTCTTTTTCTTTTTCTTTTAAAAAGAAGCTATTGTTTCATAAAGACAATCAAGCATTCTACTATTTTCCATGATTATTTGCTGAAAAAATGTAAAACTTAAACGCTTTGCAGTTAAAATCACATTTGCATCTACTTCTCTTTACCATGACTTTCTAATAAGCAAAATTATTCCTGAAGTAATTGACATAATAAGATATGACTAGCTATAAAGACCTTTTCAGGATAAAACCATCAATTGTTCCAAATCCAGAAAGTGAATGTTTACACCAAGGATTTCCCTATGCTTTTCTTTTCTTAGCTTTTGTATTTATTTTTGTGTATTTGCATTCTATCTAACATACATTGAAAAAACTTAAATAGAGGGAACAAGGACTAGGACAAGGGAGGAACTGGAAGGGGTCATTGTTTGCTTATATCCATTCCTAAAAATATTTAGCAAACACCAGCTGCCTGTCACTCTGCCATCGTGTTTTCTGTCTCATACAATCAGTTTTACACAATTTTAGTCCAGAGGAAGAGATAGAGAACTTAATATGTGCTTGACCTATTTGTAATGATTTAAAAAGACACTATTTTTATATTTCTATCACATCTGGGTCCTCTCCACCTGCAAAATCCTTTGTATAAGGACCAGAGGAGGTCATCTGATGATTGTGCCATAAGACACCGATGACAACTCCACCTGAGAATCACATTTCATGTTATAAGTTGGCATTTATTTTCTCTGTAGGTCATTGTGAAAAAAGTTATTTGCCTATCGTTATGCGATGTGTCAGTGGCCTGGATGTGCCCTGCAAACTATTCTATCTGTGTAGTTGTTATCAGACTGTACCAACGAACTCAGCTTTAGATCACAGACTCCTGCTCTTACTGCTGTGACATCATCATCATCATCAACATTTATTTATATAGCACCAGCAAATTCCGTAGCACTTTAAAATTGGGAACAAACATTAAAATAACATCATAACCTTAATTGTTTATCTCAGGTCAATGGGTAATAACTATAAAGCATCAGCCCCTAAAACAACAATAATATTTAAACATTTGACCATGAAAAAAATCAATACAATGTTAAGAAAATAAGTTTATTAAAAATTGCTAAAAACCTTTTTTTTAAGACTTTGTCAGAAGACCATTATCACAATTTGAGTTTGTAGGTCCATGTGTTTGCCTAATATGGATAACAAACAATAAAAGTTACACTGATCATTTATATTCCTTTGTTTTGGTCATCTGTAGCAACAAGAAAAGAGAAAACTATTCTTGTGAGGTTTCCAACAAGGTTATATATTCCAAATGGCAACCATGATATTTACGCTGTGAGCTCCAACTCAGATCCTTCCATATCTGATGTCACAAGCAACAACCACATCCCCAATAAAGAAAGGAACAATATCGAATCCATTTTCAGTGCCACAATGTTTCCCTCCTTCTCATCTGCAAAACTATTAAAAGTTACATGTAAGGGATGACAAAACATTTTTTACAAATAACTAAACATATTGCAAAATGTTAAAAACTGAACGATGCTTAAACTAAACCTTACATGTAAGAGGAGCAGCAAAAAGACCCAATATATATATGAGAAGTCAGGGTGCTGTCTCCAAAGGGCAAGAGGCACTTTTCTGGTGGGGGGGGGGGTCATCGAACAATGCAAATGTGCACTTTGCCATGTTTGTAGCCAGATTAGCAACAGATCCACCCATTGTGCCTGGGTCCTTAAGGAAAATAAGGCAAAAAAAAGAAATAAAGGTTCTCCAGGACAAACCATGTTACAATGCAAGGGCTGCAAATTAGTTTATTATTTTGCACATAAGTTAAATACTGGCTGCTCTTTCATCTAGCACACAAATAATTAAAAGCTTTATTTTACATTGAAATTTAAAGTTGATCTAGGACATGCCCTATCCCAACTATAATTCTGTCCCCACATTTTAAATTTTCCTCCCCCTCTAAAGCAACATGGTTTTGCCCAGGTGCAAAGTTACTCCCTTTTTTATGCTTTACTCTCCTTAATGACTCAGGCCCATTGAACTATCTGGCCATATTATTGGATCCGCCCATCTGTGACCAACTTTAATAAAAAGTAATAGCACTTGTGGCACATATAAGCCCAACCTCTATGATAGAGGTGTTAAGAGTGCACTAGGTATTACGATTCACTTAACAATCCCCATATTTATTAGTATTGTTCAATATAATTTTCATCTAAAGCAAATCTCAGAATTTAAGTTGTACCTCATAATGAAGGAGGATATATTAGTATCAGTATGAAAGAGAAAATAGTAGAAGTATGGAAGGATATGTTTTCTATGGAATTCAATAAATAAGTCATATATGAAAATTGTTACTTCTGTTTTGGTGAACCACTCAATCTGGCAGGTTTCCGGATGTCTGTGGAGGTCAGTGAAGGATGTCCTCTCCCTTGATGATAATGCGTTGTCAATGGACACCATACTGCCTGTATGAAATAACCCCCCTCAGCAGGACTGAGGAGAGTTTCCTGACCGAGGTAGACAGGAGAGACCTTTGGATTGGGTGGGTTGCTGCAAGCAGGTAAGTAATATTTCATATTTATCTTTAACTTTTCAAACTCTGCCCAAGAAGAAATAATCAGTTTTGGTTGAAGTTATTCTTTAATGATGAGAAACAGGTCAATGGCAGTGTGGATAAAGTGATGTTTGTGGTACTGATGTGGGGGATAGTATTAGCAATGAAAAGGAGATGATCCCAGTAGAATTAAGGAAGATGATGACATTAGCAGTACACATGAGGTATAAGCTGATGCTTTTGCTAATGAGGAATGAAATAAGAGTAGCTGTACGGAGTTGATTTCAGAAGAAATATGGAGGAGGAGAAGTCAGTGGTGATAAATGAGATATTAGTAACAGACTAGTTTTGGGGTAGTGATGAAGGAAATCTCATTGTAAACTATGTAAGTAAAGTTAGTGGTAATGATCAAGGAGATATTTTCAGTATGAAGGTGATAAGAGCAGTAATGAGGGAGTAGATATCAGTAGCAATATGGATGAGATATCATCATCTCTATACATAAGGTGATATATGTGGTAATTAGGGAGTAGATATCAGTAGAAATATGGATGAGATATCATCATCTCTATATGTGAGGTGATATATGTGGTAATTAGGGAGTAGATATCAGCAGAAATATGGATGAGATATCAGCATCACTATACGTGAGGTGATATATGTGGTAATTATGTAATAAATACCAGTAGAAATATGGATGAGATATCAGCATCACTATACGTGAGGTTATATATGTGGTAATTATGTAATAAATACCAGTAGAAATATGGATGAGATATCAGCATCTCTATATGTGGGGTGATATATGTGGTAATTAGGGAGTAGATACCAGTAGAAATATGGATGAGATATCAGCATCACTATATGTGAGGTTATATATGTGGTAATTAGGGAGTAGATATCAGTAGAAATATGGATGAGATATCATCATCTCTATATGTGAGGTTATATATGTGGTAATTAGGGAGTAGATACCAGTAGAAATATGGATGAGATATCAGCATCTCTATATGTGAGGTTATATATGTGGTAATTAGGGAGTAGATATCAGTAGAAATATGGATGAGATATCAGCATCTCTATACATGAGGTGATATATGTGGTAATTAGGGAATAGATACCAGTCCTAAAATGGAAGAGGTGTCATATGTACCGAGAAGTCTTCATGCTGCTACTGTATATACCCCTCAATACATCTGACAGTTCCCCCATTGCTACTGGTATATATTAATAATGGGGAACACATCAGTAGTATGGAGGTAATGTGATAATGTGGCAGAAGATATCAGCTTGAAGATGTAATGGAAATGAGATAGGATGTGTGACCAGTAGTAATCAAGTAGGAGCTGGTAATGAAGGAGTCAGCAGTAGTAGTACTATGAGGGAGGAAATGTAAGTGGTACAGAGGGAGTATATACCATTAGTGTTATGGAGGAGGTTATGTCTGTGGTAATCATGGAGAAGGTGTCAGTAGCAGTATGGACAAGGTGATATCACTGTGCATGCAGGGGAGATGATATCAGTACTATATAGAAAGCTGTATTTTATTATCCTTCCTGATACAAATGGTGAATTAGATAAAACGAGGAACAACGCTGCCAATACAGTCCCCTCATGCTCATCTGAAACAAGTTGTATACTGTACCTGCATATTCCTTTATGTCTTTGTTCCCAATGTTCCTGTCGGTAACAATGATATTTTGGGGAGCTGAAACTAGCAGAATATGTTGAGGTCATTTTTGTGGTATTATTTTATGTGACCAAAATAGAGTAGTAAATTGAAAGTGATTTCTGTGTGCCTTTAATTTCAACTTAGATTAATTTTTTTACAGATCTTACCAGTTTTACAATCAGTGAGTGTAGAATATTAAATGCGCTTCTCATTTGCATGGTTAGTATACCGTTATGAGAAATAATATGCATAAAGACTGCCCTAACTTGTCTATATAACAGGACTTTCTTTATGCAAACCTCTTTGTTCTGATTAGACGGGAGGTTCTATGGCAGTATAATTTGTCTCATTTCAGACTTGAGTACCTTGTCCCCTGCTAGCGTTAATCTTATTGTAATCTCTCCTATTATAAGAGCAACTCATTATTTGACTTCGGATGGTTGAATACCGAACGAAACATTGGTGAAATGCAGCTGACCATAAACCATTTTCACCCAACCCTCCCTCTCCACCTCCTCGGCCCCTGTGCTGCATATTCAAAAAAGAATCTGATTAAGTTTAGTAGTAGGATAACTCCTGAACCATAATCAAGACGGAGTACAAGTAAAAATAGAACAGAAGTACATATGCAGTAGGCTTTATTCCAATTCCATATGACTAACGAAACATGAAAAATGTATTCCATAGGAATTAATTGCAACCTGTTTTTTTCCCCAGAGCTATATAAATAAAAACCTTAGATTTATTCCTTACGTAAGTTACAAAACATCCTGATTGGTTTTTCATTATTATACAGGTTCACTTTTAAAGTATCAATTCTTTAAAAGGAAAATGTGATCCTTTTAATGATCAACTGAAATAAAAATAGTGCAAGATTTCTGAATACCACCGTTTGGTCCTTTAGGCCTGCAATCCCTTTATTCCTGTAATATTTAAAATGGAGAGCTTGAAATCATGTGTTTTTTTAAAAAAAATGACTGTTATAAAAACCTTAAGAGTGCATTCATTTCTTTTTTCTAATCACTGTCAGCAAAGTTATATTTACACAAGTGCTATGTCCTCTAATTAGGCACTGTTGCATTATTCTAGGTATGCTTTGAATTAGAGATGGTCACTGACCCCCGTGTTTTGGTTTTGTATTCGGTTTTGGATCTGGATTACCTTCGTGTTTTGGTTTTGGTTTTGCAAAACCGCCCTTGCGTGTTTTGGTTTTGTTTTGCTATTTTCGAAAAAAAAATACAATTTTTTTTGGTCTAAAATAACTTAATTTAGTGCTCCACCAGTTTCTTAGATAAGTGAGGTAATTCTAAAGCTAATAAATTATGAAAAAAAACAGTTTAATCCCTGGTAGGCCGTCCTTAATTCGAACACTTGTCTGCAAATTATACAGACAAACCTGGTTGTCTACCTCCTCCATCATTGATTATTGGCAATGTAGCCATCGTCTTTGGGTGTATATTACACCCTCCACTTGTAGTTGAATATTAAAAAAAGCAGCCTGCACAGACTGTGGAACTAGAAAGTAAAATTAAATGGACCACGGTAGTTTGGTGCCTATCTATGCCCCCCCCCCCGCCCTCCCCTTGTAGTTGAATATAAAAAAAGCAGCCTGCACAGACTGTAGAACTAGAAAGTAGAATTAAATGCATCCACTGTAGTTTGGTGGCTATCTATACCCCCGCCCCCCACTCTCCACTTGTAGTTGAATATAAAAAAGCAGCCTGCACAGACTGTGGAACTAGAAAGTAAAATTAAATGGACCACTGTAGTTTGGTGGCTATCTATGCCCCCCCCCCCCGCCCTCCACTTGTAGTTGAATATAAAAAAAGCAGCCTGCACAGACTGTGGAACTAGAAATTCGAATATACAAAGAAGTGGATAAAGGCAGTTTGGTATCTGTCTGCATCAGACCCCCCCCATCCACTTGTATTAAAATAGAAAAAAAAGCAGCCTGCATAGACTGTAGAACTAGAAATTCGAATATACAAAGATATGGACAAAGGCAGTTTGGTATCTGTCTGTATCAGATCCCCTCTCAACTAGGAGTAAAATAGAAAACTATTCAGCCGTTATATAATCTAGAATATAAATAGAAATTGAGAAAGGCAATTTGGTATCTGTCTGCATCATAATCATCAACATCCTCATTAGCGCCCTCGTCACCTCCACAAATCTCCCACTCATCCTCTTCTATTTCCAAAGTGGCATCCTCAATTTGTGTATCACCGGCTACACTCGGGCTGTTCAGGTACACATCAGCAGAACTGCTGAAAGGGCCCTTCTTTATGGGTACACTAACAGAATGCTCATGATTAGACATACCACTGGCGAATGGACTCTCCACAGGGATTGGTGTCATTTGTGAATCAGAGCAAACATTATCCTCTAATGCCTTACTGTTATCTTGCAGCTCGGCTTTGACGCGTAACAGTAGTTGTGCACCAATTGTAGGCTCGATAACTTTTTGGGATCTGCCACTAATAGCCAAAGGTGAAGGCCTCATTCTCTCTTTGCCACTGCGTGTGTAGAATGGCATGTTGGCAATTTTTTTTTTATCGGCACTTAACTTTTGCTCAGTAACACTTCTTTTTCGCTTCAACACAGTACATTTTATTTTTGTTTTTGTTTTTTGGACTGATTTCGAAACACTGTATAGTTTGACATCGTCTTGCCCAGATGACTTAGTGGGAACACTACCATCAGGACTGGTGAAAGAACCTGGTTGCTCATTCTGCTCATATGTGGACTGCTTTGAATCCATTTTGAGCCCAAAGCACTTGTAGTGCTACAAATGATTTGGTATATATTGCTGACATATAGTAATTTTGACAGGCATGTCACGGGCACTAGGAGTCTTTACCCAGGGATCACCAGATGGTAGGCTTACCAGAGCAATGTAGATGGTAATAGGGTACTCTGGTAGCTGGGTGATCACGGAACATGAAATGATGGCCGATGAGATGCTCAGGAAAGTCTATGACTAGCAACACTGGTAATAATGAGGTAATGATACACAAGGAACTGTATGGACAAGGACACGTGAAGGTAGTCAGTGGTCTGCGATAGCAAGTTGTACCACTGCTATAGTGAGGAGGAATGTCCAACAGAAGCAAGGAGGTGATGAGAGTCAGCGGTCTGCGGGTAGCAAGTTGTACCGCTGTCTGAGTGAAGGAATGGAATCCAGGTGGAAGTATCCAGGTAGTCAGTGGTCTGCGGTAGCAAGTTGTACCACTGCTATGTGAGAGGATAATGGAACAGGTGATACCGGAAACAGGGATCGGTGGTCTGACATCAGCAAGTTGTACCACTGAATATATATGTGAGGAGGTGCACGGGGGAAGACTGCAACACAGGATATACACAGGCACCTTATACACGATCCACAGTAATATGCACAATATAGATATATATATATATAAATGACTGATCAGGTCTGCAATATAGAAAGTCTCTTGAAGTAGTCCAGCACAATGATAACACAGTCAATGATGGCAATAGACTCAGCGGATAGCAGACTCCAGAGAGAACCAAACACAGTCCAGCAAGATATGCAATACACAGCACAGTCAATGAGAAGTATGCATACCGTGGTTCAGCAGTAGCAGTCAGATGGGATTGCAGCGGTACCTGAGCGGCTGGAGGCCGACTGGATAGGAAGTCCCTGGATAGGTGAAGCAGCGGTCTAGCAGGTGCAGCGCACAGGTGAGTAGACCAACAGGGACACGAATCCAGAGGAGTCAGCAACACGTGGAACTGGACTCATAGGGGACCCAGGAGAATGGAGATGATCCAGCAGAGGGTAGTAGATGAGATACAAATCCAATGCTGACAGGAGGGTAGAGACCAGTGGAACACGTGAAGGCGTGGAGAGTGGATCAGCAGGAGATGGACGATAGCGTTGACCACCGCGGCAGGACTCAGCGGCACACGGAGGTAACCAGTAGCAACCACAGGAACCAACAGCGATGGGAAACAGGAGTGCAGCGCAGGGCAGGAGCTGTGATCACGAAGTGTAGCAGATGGTAATGAAAGCGGCAGTCTCGAGGAAGTCACAGCAACGATGAGATGAGACTATGGTGCACAGAGGCGGCGGATAGTAATCAGCTGGCAGTCACGATGTTGAACACAGGCGAGTTGCAAGCAGGAGACTGTAGTGCACAGAGGCAGCGGATAGTAGTCAGCTGGCAGTCACGATGTTGAACACAGGCGAGTTGCAAGCAGGAGACTGTAGTGCACGGAGGCAGCGGATAGAAATCAGCAAACAGACTTGATGAGAAGCAGGTGAGTGAGGTAGAAGCTGGAGTGCACGGAGGCAGCGGATAGCGATGAGCAAACAGTCATGATGATACAGTTGATGGTAGAAGTGGAATGGAAGCACAGTAGTAGAAGTGGTTTGGTAACACAGTAGTAGAAGTGGTTTGGAAACCACAGGAATCAGCAGCGCTGAATACACGAGTAATACAGGAACACCTTCAGAGACTCATGAGGAATGAGACTCCAAGATCAGGCAACGTGGTGTTGACCACAGGTGCTTAATATAGGGAGGTTGCCTGATCTGCCAATTGAGTTAAAGGGGTATACACTGAAGTATAGAAAAGGGCTGCGCATGCGCAGACCCTCCGGATGGTGGACGACCACGGTTCCTAAATGTCCGGGAAGAGGCACTCATGGTCCGGTGAGTGACAGTACCCCCCCTTTTAAAGGTGGGCACAGAACGCCTGGAACCGGGCTTGTCCGGATTTTTGGAGTAAAACTTCTTCAAAAGGGCAGGAGCATTAAGATCTTCAGCTTTGATCCAAGAGCGCTCCTCAGGACCAAAGCCCTTCCAATGAACGAGGAAGTGGAGGACTCCTCGCGAAATTTTTGCGTCTAGTACCTCAGTAATCTCAAAATCCTCCTCCTGATGAACTTGAACTGGCTGCGGAGCTGAGGGAGGATTTGAGAAACGGTTGATAATAAGAGGTTTGAGTAAAGATACATGGAAGGCATTAGAAATCCGAAGACTGGATTGATAACTTGAATGATCCTATATGGACCAATAAAACGAGGGGCGAATTTCATGGATGGAACCTTCAAACGAATATTTTTAGTGGATAACCAGACACGATCTCCAATTTTTAGTGGTGGAATAGCCCGCCTCTTCCTATCTGCGAAAGATTTATATTTGATAGATGTCTTCTTTAAACAGGTTTTGACCTGAGACCAGATATTTTTAAAGGTCTGACAAACAGTTTCCACCGCAGGAACTTGGGTGGGCGGGAGGGCAGGAAATTCCGAAAAAGACGGATGGTGACCGTGAACCACCAGCACTTGACTTTTTGAAGATGACTCCTGAGATCCATCTTCAACGTCCGATGACGTCATGAACGCCCGATGAGGAGGAAGGCGTTCAGACTGAACTTTATCAGACAGATCCGTAGATGAAGGATCTTGTGGAGGGGGACCTGGTGGAATAGACGAATGCTGTCTTTTGAATGAAACCACTTGGGAGAGACAACGATGATGACATTCAGTTCCCCAAGATGTAACTCGAGGAGTGCGCCAGTCAATCTGGGGAGAGTGACACTGAAGCCATGGAAGGCCTAAGACAATCGGACTTGTCGTAACAGGAAGGATCAAAAACGATATTTCTTCATGATGCAGGGCACCAATCTGAAGGGTTACTGGAGACGTACTCTGGGTGATGAGACCGTTGATGAGACGTGATCCATCTATAGCCGTCACAGTAATGGGTGTTTTTAAGGTAATCACTGGTAGAGACCATTGATTTACTAATGATTTGGAAATAAAATTTCCTGCTGCTCCGGAATCAATCAATGCCTGTGACTCAAAGGTTTTGGTAGCACAGGAAATCGTAACGTCAAAGGCGCAGACTTTAGATTTCATGGAAGATGGAGAGGACTCCAGGAACCCTAACCTTATCTCCCCAGTATTGGTTAGAGCCCGGCATCTCCTGGGACAAGAATTGAGCATATGCGTAGAATCGGCACAATAGATACAAAGTCTATTCTTTATTCTTCGGTCCCTCTCCTCTAAAGTTAATTTGGAGCGACCTATCTCCATGGGTATCACCGGAGATGAAGCTGGGTGAAATTGAGGATTTGAGAGAGGAGGTGTTTTAACCGAAGTTGTTTTCTCAGGTTCTCTTTCACGAAACCTCAGGTCTACCCGATGGCAAAGAGAGATCAAATCTTCTAAAGAGGAGGGTAGTTCTTGTGAAGTCAGTGCGTTTTTAATTTTATCGGAAAGCCCCTGCCAGAAGGCGGCAACTAGTGCTTCAGTGTTCCACTGAAGTTCAGAGGCTAAGATCCTAAATCGAATGACGTACTGAGCCACAGTGCGAGATCCTTGGCGAAGACGGAGAATGCTGGATGCAGCGGAAATGACACGACCTGGTTCATCGAATACACTTCGGAACGTGGAAATAAACTCGGCACTATCCTGTAACAATGGATCGTTTCTTTCCCACAGAGGGGAAGCCCATGCGAGAGCTTGTCCAGAAAACAATGAAATAAGATAGGCCACTCTGGAACGATGGGTAGAAAAATTTTGAGGTTGGAGCTCAAAATGAACTGAGCATTGAGTAAGAAAACCCCTACAAGTTTTGGGGTCTCCATCGTATTTTGACGGAGTAGGCAGGTGAAGCGTGGAAGCTGTAAACACCTGGGATGGCACTGGGGAAACGGAGGAAGGCACAGGAGCATCAACAGTAGTTGTGGCATCTTGTACAGACGGTCTTTGGGAGGCTAAGGCCTGGTAACACCGCAGTAAATGCCGTTGGCGAACTTCCTGTTGCTCAATACGAGTAACCAGATGCCGCAGCATCTCTTTGGCTGTAGGTTCCGTATCTGGGTCTGTCATGGCCTGATCTTACTGTCACGGGCACTAGGAGTCTTTACCCAGGGATCACCAGATGGTAGGCTTACCAGAGCAATGTAGATGGTAATAGGGTACTCTGGTAGCTGGGTGATCACGGAACAGGAAATGATGGCCGATGAGATGCTCAGGAAAGTCTATGACTAGCAACACTGGTAATAATGAGGTAATGATACACAAGGAACTGTATGGACAAGGACACGTGAAGGTAGTCAGTGGTCTGCGATAGCAAGTTGTACCACTGCTATAGTGAGGAGGAATGTCCAACAGAAGCAAGGAGGTGATGAGAGTCAGCGGTCTGCGGGTAGCAAGTTGTACCGCTGTCTGAGTGAAGGAATGGAATCCAGGTGGAAGTATCCAGGTAGTCAGTGGTCTGCGGTAGCAAGTTGTACCACTGCTATGTGAGAGGATAATGGAACAGGTGATACCGGAAACAGGGATCGGTGGTCTGACATCAGCAAGTTGTACCACTGAATATATATGTGAGGAGGTGCACGGGGGAAGACTGCAACACAGGATATACACAGGCACCTTATACACGATCCACAGTAATATGCACAATATAGATATATATATATATAAATGACTGATCAGGTCTGCAATCTAGAAAGTCTCTTGAAGTAGTCCAGCACAATGATAACACAGTCAATGATGGCAATAGACTCAGCGGATAGCAGACTCCAGAGAGAACCAAACACAGTCCAGCAAGATATGCAATACACAGCACAGTCAATGAGAAGTATGCATACCGTGGTTCAGCAGTAGCAGTCAGATGGGATTGCAGCGGTACCTGAGCGGCTGGAGGCCGACTGGATAGGAAGTCCCTGGATAGGTGAAGCAGCGGTCTAGCAGGTGCAGCGCACAGGTGAGTAGACCAACAGGGACACGAATCCAGAGGAGTCAGCAACACGTGGAACTGGACTCATAGGGGACCCAGGAGAATGGAGATGATCCAGCAGAGGGTAGTAGATGAGATACAAATCCAATGCTGACAGGAGGGTAGAGACCAGTGGAACACGTGAAGGCGTGGAGAGTGGATCAGCAGGAGATGGACGATAGCGTTGACCACCGCGGCAGGACTCAGCGGCACACGGAGGTAACCAGTAGCAACCACAGGAACCAACAGCGATGGGAAACAGGAGTGCAGCGCAGGGCAGGAGCTGTGATCACGAAGTGTAGCAGATGGTAATGAAAGCGGCAGTCTCGAGGAAGTCACAGCAACGATGAGATGAGACTATGGTGCACAGAGGCGGCGGATAGTAATCAGCTGGCAGTCACGATGTTGAACACAGGCGAGTTGCAAGCAGGAGACTGTAGTGCACAGAGGCAGCGGATAGTAGTCAGCTGGCAGTCACGATGTTGAACACAGGCGAGTTGCAAGCAGGAGACTGTAGTGCACGGAGGCAGCGGATAGAAATCAGCAAACAGACTTGATGAGAAGCAGGTGAGTGAGGTAGAAGCTGGAGTGCACGGAGGCAGCGGATAGCGATGAGCAAACAGTCATGATGATACAGTTGATGGTAGAAGTGGAATGGAAGCACAGTAGTAGAAGTGGTTTGGTAACACAGTAGTAGAAGTGGTTTGGAAACCACAGGAATCAGCAGCGCTGAATACACGAGTAATACAGGAACACCTTCAGAGACTCATGAGGAATGAGACTCCAAGATCAGGCAACGTGGTGTTGACCACAGGTGCTTAATATAGGGAGGTTGCCTGATCTGCCAATTGAGTTAAAGGGGTATACACTGAAGTATAGAAAAGGGCTGCGCATGCGCAGACCCTCCGGATGGTGGACGACCACGGTTCCTAAATGTCCGGGAAGAGGCACTCACGGTCCGGTGAGTGACAAGGCAGAAATATTTATGCACAATTATGGGGGACACCCTAAAAGCACTGGGGAGTGCTAAAAAGTATTTGGTAGATACTGCTGACAGATAGTAATTTTGACAGCCAGAAATATTTATGCACAATTATCGGGGACACCCCAAAAGCACTGTGGAGTGCTAAAAATTATTTCGTAAGATACTGCTGACAGATAGTAATTTTGACAGCCAGAAATATTTAGGCAAAATAATGGGGGGCACCCAAAAAGCACTTTGAGTGCCAAATATTGAAAAAAAAAACCTCCTCTATCCTCCTCTCTTCTCTAGCGATGGCACAATTGGAATCAGAGTATTGTATTCTCTGTCCCTGCTCTAATCAGCCAGTAGATTGGTGAGAGGTGAGAGCTCGATTGCTCCTTTTGGAGATTAATGGTCAGTGGTCTGGAACGCTGAAACCTAAATAATTAGACTTGTTGTATACTCAATGGTTAAAAGTTGCGACCACATACAGTATTATCTAGATAAAAAAAGTCAACATATAGATTCGGTAATAACAGATAAAATACAAGCATTTAATAAAATGACATAAACGTGTGTGCCGGCCACAGCGTGTGTAACATATAACAATTATGTTTAAAAAGACCGTGGGTAGAGGACACTAGAGCAACTGTCAATAGTGTATGACACAATCTAATGTCCATCAGATGTCCAAAAGCGAGGTCCAATGTCAATAGTAGTGAAAAACCCAGAGGGAGTGTGGTAGATGGTGAGCGGGTATTTACGAGTCCTCGTACTCGATTTGCTCAAGGCCCAGACGGAACTGATTAATAAGTCTTACTTGTAAAGAAACGGTGATCCTTGGTGGAGTGTCCTGGATTGGTAGGGAGGACTGTGGCCAAGCAGCGATGATCATATGGGTAATACACCCAGCGGTGTATGTATGTCCTCCCTACCAATCCAGGACACTCCACCAAGGATCACCGTTTCTTTACAAGTAAGACTTATTAATCAGTTCCGTCTGGGCCTTGAGCAAATCGAGTACGAGGACTCGTAAATACCCGCTCACCATCTACCACACTCCCTCTGGGTTTTTCACTACTATTGACATTGGACCTCGCTTTTGGACATCTGATGGACATTAGATTGTGTCATACACTATTGACAGTTGCTCTAGTGTCCTCTACCCACGGTCTTTTTAAACATAATTGTTATATGTTACACACGCTGTGGCCGGCACACACGTTTATGTCATTTTATTAAATGCTTGTATTTTATCTGTTATTACCGAATCTATATGTTGACTTTTTTTATCTAGATAATACTGTATGTGGTCGCAACTTTTAACCATTGAGTATACAACAAGTCTAATTATTTAGGTTTCAGCGTTCCAGACCACTGACCATTAATCTCCAAAAGGAGCAATCGAGCGCTCACCTCTCACCAATCTATCAACATAGGAAGGGATTCCTTTTTTAGTTGAGCCGCTCTTGCTACCTAAAGAGTAGAGCGCGAGTTCCATACCCAATATTGCTAATCAGCCAGTGACTACACCCTGCTCTCTCCCTCTGTCAAATGGTGATGGATTGCTGTGGAGGCGTGTATTTATAATCTTCAAGTATCGCGAGAACCGAGCCTGAGATCCGACGATGTCACAATGACATTCGGCCTCGGTTTGGATTCTGAACGGGCGGGAGAGTACAGAGACTACACGGCTCGGTACTCGTATACCCAAAGTTCGGGTGGGTTCGGTTCTCGGGGAACCGAGCCCGCCCATCTCTACTTTGAATAGACCCCGTGTAGTGGTTTTGGTTTTGAATCTGGATTAGCTTCATTTTTTTGGTTTTGGTTTAGGTTTTGGCAAAACCGCCCTCGTGTGTTTTGGTTTTGGTTTTGTATTTTTTAGAAAAAATCCTAAAATATGCTAAAATCACATAATTTTGCTCTTTTTTTTGTTCCTACATTCTTATTAACCTCAATAACACTAATTGTAAGTCATTTGCAGTAAATTTTGACCACCTCACAGGTCACAATTTTATTTTCATACACTTTCGGACAAATACTGCAGTCACCTGGCTGGATGGTAAGCGACAGAGCAATAACTCAAACACACGGCAGTTCCTAGCACATCTAGAACACATTGGCACACAGCAGTGGCAGAAAAGAAAAATTGGGGTCTGCCCGCCTTCCCACCCCCCGCTATTTTGGAGTTTAAAAAGGAATCCAAAACTCGCGAGATCCGAGATCCGACTACGTCACAATGACGTTTTGTGTCATTTTCGATTCCGAGGGCGTGTGACAGTACCGAGCCGGCTTGCGAGCCGACTCGGATCCCCTTAGTTCGGGTGTGTTCAGTTTTCGGGAAACAGAGCCCGTCCATCTCTAGTTTTGAAATATGAGAAACACTTATCATATACACCAATCAGATCCTATATCTAATCAAGAAACAGGCCTGACCCTCATGAAATGTGTAACATACCTAATGGCTATCATCTTGTAAATTTACAAATCCATCAAATGAAAATAATAGACAGTGAAAAAACGAGCACAACAGATAAACAATTTAGGTACAAAGGTACATCATAATAATTTACTCACATATAAATACAGTACCCTTTAAATCATTTTGTATAACTAGTAGCAATCTGTTGTACTCTCTATAGAAGGTCATGAGTCTGCTTGATACGTGAGCCGTTAAATTTACCAACACTGTATGTTTTCTTCCATGCCTATAAAGTTGGATGCATCTTACGATGTGAACAACTCAAAAACCGTAGACTAGGCATACTATTCCATATGTATGATTGACAGGGAGTGTAGGAAACGCAAGCGTTAGGCATATGTGTCAGTACTCAATGCAGATGTGGCATTACCCCATTTGTACACAACCAAATGTTGTGTACAAATAGTGTAATGCAGTCAGATACACAAGAGAGAGCAATGTCTTATTAATAAAAGGAAAAGTTGTATATTTACCATATAAAAAGAGGACACCTGCACAGTTGTTGTTTATTGCTTTAAAAATAATTGTCTTTATACCAACAGTCCATATTGAAATTATAATATAGCAATGAGAATAGGCGGTTATAAAGCAAATATTTTCATTTTTATTAGTTGGAAACACCAATCAAAAGTGGCTACATTGTACTGCATATGGTCCGGTTGCGTTCACTGGCATATGGTCTGGTTCTGGACATACGCAGAGCAATTTTACACAATGTTTGGCATGCATCAGTATTAACATTCCTTAATGAATATTGTCAATGGCGGATAGCTTTCATCCTAGGCCACTTAAAATAGCCATACCCCTTTCACAACATTTATAAGTGATAGGTCTGATAAACATTTGTTACCTTATGAATAGGGGCAGGAATTTTTTTTAGACAGGGTTTATGATAAATAGGATATTAGTGATGCTATTCAGTGTTGTTTAAAAATGGATCATAGAGAGCTATTATTGCCACAATTGAAAGAATCAAAACCTTTATGTTTCCATTTTATTAGTACATTTTCTACTGCTTTAAAGACCATTTGGGAAGCCATATGAAAACATTGGCATATCTTCAATATGGATCCTGTTCAGTTTGTGGACCCAGTTATCAATTTGACATATAAAATCAATCATCGTTTGTCTTGTGAGAGACGTTTTCTTGTATATGTGATAATTTGTCACTTGTAACAAACCCTATGTGAGTAAAACGTTCATGATATTAAAGGAATTTACTGCTCTATACTGTTCCTCAGTCAAAAAAGCTCTGAATAATGGGAGCATACAAGATGGTAAAATGACACTGGTTGCACATCATTTTTCCCAGCCGAGTCATACCATTTTGGATTTTCACTTAATGCCAATTGTATATGACCTTCCATTTTGAAGAGGTGTTTATCGGAATATACACAAGACAGATGCATAAGTGTAATGGACCTCATTTAGAATTAGAAGCAATTTTGTTCCTGGACAAACCATGTTGCAATGCAATTAGACACACACACGTCAGTCAGTCAGTCAGACTCACGAACATCAGTCAGTCAGTTACATACACATCAGTCAGTCAGTCTCACGCACATCAGTCAGTCAGTCTCACACACGTCAGTCAGTAAGTCTGTTACATACACATTGCTGTCTTTCTGCTCTCCCCCTGATCCCCTTTCTAGTACCCCTGTAACATTCTCCCACTCATTTGCTAGTCCATTTTCTTCCCTTCTGTCCTTCCTCGCCCTAATCCCTTAGTTTTTCACCATGGGATATATTTACTAAACTGTGGGTTTGAAAAAGTGGAGATGTTGCCTAAAGCAACCAATCAGATTCTAGTTATCATTTATTTAGTACATTCTACAAAATGACAGCTAGAATCTGATTGGCAACATCTCCACTTTTCAAACCTGCAGTTTAGTAAATATACCCCCATGTCTCTGGCTCCCATCCAATACTTATCCTCACCCCTTGCCCTCATCTCTGTCCCAGATCCAGCCCACCCCCACACACCAGCCACCATGCCAATCTCATCCATATCTCCCCACTTCCCTCTCTCCTTTTCTCCCGAGCTCTCTCAAATTCCAGATCCATGCGCAACAAACTGCCCATAATCCATTACCTCTTCATCTCCAACTCTCTTAACCTTCTTGCTATCACAGAAACCTGGCTGTCGGCCTCTGATGCTGTTTCCCCCACTGCTCTCTCCTATGGGGGCCTCTCTATCACCCACTCCATCAGACCTGATTACCGCCCAGGCAGCGGTGTGGGCATCCTCCTATTTGTACCTTTCACATCATCTCCCCTGAGCCCTCCCTATCATTCACCACTCCACCCTCCTCTCACTCCAGCCACCACCTCTCGTGCTCTTTCTGCCCCGCTACAGGTGACAAAGTCCATTGTCTTATATTATCTTCATCACCCTTAACCTGCCCCCTGGATCCCATCTCCTCTCACATCCTTTGCTCCCTCTCCCCCACTGCCTGCTCCCACCTTGCTTACCTCTTCAATCTGTCCCTCTCCACTGGAATCTTTCTCTCAGCTTTTAAACATGCTCTTATCTTATCCAGTCTTAATTAAAACAATCTTGACCCCACCTCACTCTCTAACTACCGCCCCATTTCTCTTCTCCCTTTTGCCTCTAAAATAGTTTAGTGGCTTGTCTACAACCATCTCAGCAGCTGCCTCTCTGACAACTCCCTCCTTGATCTTCTCCAATCTGGCTTCTGCCCTATCCATTTCACAGAAACTGCCTTTACCAAAGTCACCAATGATCTTCTATCTACCAAATCCAGGAGCCACTTTTTCCTGCTTATCCCCCAGGACCTCTATACAGCCTTTGACACCATGGATACCCCTCTCCTACGCTACACCCTTCACACCATTGGCCTTCCTGAAAACATCCTTTTGTGATTCACCTCTTACCTCATCAAATTCTTCTTCTCTGTTTCTACCTCTTGTTCCTCCACCCCCCTACCTCCCTACCGATCCTTCCCGTAGGCGCCTGACAGTGTACTGTACTTGACCCTCTGCTTTTTTCTCTGTATACCTCCTCCCTGGATGAACTCGTCAGTTCCTTCGGCCTCCAGTACCACCTCTATGTTGATGACACTCAACTCTACCTCTCATTTCCTTATTTCTCCCCTTTCCTCCCCTTGCACTTTCTAAACTTTAACATGGCCAAAACTGAACTCATTGTCTTCCCTCCATCAAGAGTCTCCTCCCCAACCGACTTCTTTATCATTCTCTCCCAGCATGCCACCAAAACTCTTATCGATTCACTGATCATTTCTTGATTACTGCAACCTTCCCAGCTGCTATCTCGCTTCTTTTCGATCTATACTTAATGCTGCAGCTAGTCTTATCTTCCTCTTGCGTCGTTCCACATCTGCCTCTCTTCTCTGCTAAACCTTACACTGACTCCCCTTCCCCTACAGAATCTTCTTCAAATTCCTAGCCCTCATGTACAAGGCCCTTTCCAACTCCACTGCTCCCTACATCTCCAAGCTCATCTCCATACATACTCCCGATAGGAGAGGACGGATCTTTCCCGTCAGCCAATGACCATCGCCTTTCCTCCCTTCTAGTAACCACATCTCACTCCCTTATCTAAGATTTTCCCCTTGCGGCCACCTACTACTAGAATGATCTCTTCGTGTTGTTAGACTATTCACTGTAAAACTGCAAACGGTTATTGAAAACCTTCCTGTTTAGAGAAGTCTACCAGTCCTCCACTTAACCATTTCACCATGTAGTATACCTCACCCTCTTTCATAATCTCCACGACTCTCGCTTCTTGCCCTCAGATCCCCTTACATTGGCTCACCTCCATATGTCAACCATTTGTCTCCCCCTTTACCTTTTAGATTGTAAGCTCTAATGAGCAGTGCCATCTTTCCTCCTGATCTCATTACCTATTACTTAACAGCATTATGGGCCAGACAAAGCAGTGCACTGGTCCCCGACCTACACAACTGCTCACAGGAATAAAAATGTAAATTATCGATAAAATTAAGCTTAAGGATTCTTAATGTGGGCAGACTCAAGTAGCTAGGGAGAGTCTCCAGTCTCTCATCTCAGGTTATGGGACTTATAACAGATATAATGGTAGGCAACTCCTACAAACTGTGTCCGTCCTCTTAGTCTGAAACCCAAAAGTGGAAACTCCCGGTGTTGGTGTTCAAGCATGCGCAGTAGCGCAGCGTGGAGATGAGGCTCCTGTCCCACTTTATCTCCACTAGACCACCGAGAAATTGGCTGCTAATTAGGAGACCGAGTTCTGTGCTCCATTCTAACAGTCTGAAGGTTCTGAATAAATCTCCCAGAATAATATACTGAAAAGTTGGTAAGTCTATAGGGCCCCTATGCTTGTGGGGCCCCCGGGCAACAGCCCAGCGTGCCCATGCGTTAAGACAGCTCTGACTGTCTTGTTGTTTGCCCTCTGTATGGCGCTACGGACCTCATCTGGCACCTTATAAATAAAGGCTAATAATAATAATAATAATAATAATAACAACAATCATAACAATCATAATAATAATGACTGCAAATGGAATAGATTCTTTGCATGCAGGGAAAATACTGGCTGCTTTTGCATGTAGCCCACATATACTGGGCAGCTTTATTTTTACACTACAATTTAGAGTTGAGCTTAGACACACACCCTCCCAACTCTAAATCTCTTTTCATTTTAAATTTGCCCCATTCTTTAGTGCAACATGGTTTTGCTACTGTGCAAATTTTCTCCTTTTTTTTTGCTTTGCTCTTAACTGTAATTGAGGCCCATTATGTTTATGTATATATGTTGCTGGAGGCCCTGGTTATGTTCATGTGTTGCGCTTTTAATCCGCATTGTATTTTATTGTTTAACCACTTGAACACTTTTTTGTTTAAAGCACATCATCAAGTGCTGGCCTGGGAGCTGTTCTGCACACACACAAACACACACACGCACACACACACACACACACACACACACACACACACACACACACACATACACACAAATGTGCTATATTGTGACTAGTCATGATTGTTGCTTATGTGGTTAATGTTTGTACGATGACAACAGTCACAGCCAAGACTGAAACACTGGATCAATAAACTTTGTTTTCTTGCATGTGTGCTCTATAGTGTTTTTTCCTTTCACCTTTTAGAACTTCTGTTCTCTGCCTTCTATTTTGATGGGAGAAAGGAAGGAAAAAAAACCTGAGCTAGGATCTAGATGACACAATGATAGATTACCTGTAACTTCACCTGACACTGAAATTAGGGTTTTTAATGATGGGATGACTCTCTGTGGATGTGAAATTCAAATGCTCTGTAAAACCTTCCAACGACCATCACTCCTTACATGCAGTTGTACACGCCACAAACAGGTACTTTGTCTCTGTCACCGCTGAAAGGACATTGTTATTATCAACAACTCTTTGTATTAACCAGTCTCCTACCTAATAGACAACACTTTTCGTTCTGCACCGTTACCCACTCTGGACTGAAAGGCACATTGCTCTCTCTCCCCCCAATTTCCCCTGGGGCTATGAGAAAACTGCATTTAAAAATAGTCAAAATTGTAGGGAAAAAAATCTCCATTATTTTCCAAATGAATTTGAGAGAACATGATATGAAGAGGAAACTGTGCGGCTTATGTTTTGCTTGTACATTTTAATACTGAATGCTGCAATTTAAACATCACAAATTCTTTGAAAAATGATTAGTTTTATGTACTACAGAGAAAGTCTCATTACATAGACACTTTTACATCTGTGTTGGACTCCATTAACCGTGCTGCAGATTTTATTGGACAGACCAGTCTTAACATTTATACAGTTTAATACATTTAAATGGGCCAAGCCATAACTAATGTCAACACAAGATCATATCCCTAAGGAGTTGTTCCATCTGATCCGCATGCGTGGCAGAATGTGGTAATGCAGCCATACAGGTGTTTATGCCAGAATAACTTACTATTGCCTGTGCATACATTAAATCTCTCAAGTTATATATGTGTCATAAAGACAAACAAGCAATGCTCAAGTATCTCTTCGCTGGCATAATACTAATTTTGTAGCGGAACATGTTTCGCCAAGTTCTGCCGTTGCAATTTTTGTATTCCGCTTTTGCTTTATCATACCGCACTGTATTTTGTAAATTTGCATTTTGCAGAATTTAGAAGCCATGAATAGACCTGGGAAAATAAAAATTACGGCAAATACATTCTTATTTATAGTGTGCTTCAGACAGAAAATAAATTATTGGGAAACCATGCGGAACGGGATGGGTACATTTTAGCAATTGCCATAATACCGACAATGGCAATTGCAACAAAAGAATGGCGATTAGAGTAATCACGATAGGCAGGAAATCTAGACTTGCTGTAAAAAGACACACAACATCCCCAACAAGCCTGCTATACTTTCCGATTGCAGAAAATCCCGACACTTACAAATGACGTCAATCAAAATGGCGATAGTGACATTTCCAGATTTAAAGCGACAACACCAGGCCCTGCCGCCTCTAATGTAAAACCCTTTAACCTAATTGTAATTGTAACCCTTTCCACAACCCTTACCCTAATCATAACACTAACCCTAACCCTAAACCTAAACCCAACTCTTAGAATAGATTATAGAGGCGGCAGGTCCTGGCATTGCCGTTTTAAATTTGTAAAGGTCACTCTCACCATTTTAATTGATGTCATTTGCAAGTGCCTAGATTTTCTGCAATGGGAAGTATAGCAGGCTTGTCCAGAATGTTGTGTGTCTTTTTTACAGTAAGTATAGATTTCGGGATTATTGTAATCGATATTCCTTTGTTGTGATTGCGATTGTCGGAATTGTGGCAATCACAACTACCACCACGGGGGACATGTAAAGCCAAATTACAATGTCCAAAGTTCCGCAGCTAAATACACAAAGAGCAGTATTGAAAATTTTGCATCTGTATTTGAGTTCAATCATAATGTGTATTAGTTATAAGTATTGACGCATACTCTGTTGGTTCATTCAGTAAGTATTTAGGTGCAGAAAT
This sequence comes from Mixophyes fleayi, assembly GCF_038048845.1. Taxonomy (NCBI): domain Eukaryota; kingdom Metazoa; phylum Chordata; class Amphibia; order Anura; family Limnodynastidae; genus Mixophyes; species Mixophyes fleayi. Next base: position 57,350,152 of record NC_134407.1, read on the forward strand.
TTTATCATCAAAGAGTTTTAATTCTTTATAATAGAAATTGTCTGTTTAAGTAAGGTCTGCTCATTAAGTTGCATTTTGCCTTAATACTCCAGGACACATACTGTACCTTCATTAATCGGGTTTATCATAACATTACACAACTAAAGAGGTACACTAAAGCATTGCAGACCAAAAAATAGGAGACTCTATCAAAGAACAACCCCACACATTTTTTTTTATTTCTGTAATAAATTGCCCTTTGCCTCAAATAGTAAATTGTAGGGCTCATGTTGGAAACCCCCATGGTCCTGCGGAAACTAAGACTTTCTGGTCCTTGGAGTTCTTGATCCTTCTGGGCCACATATTGGAGTTTTAATGTAAATACCTGCAAATAGCTGCTGCAGCTAGTTTTGGGTATACAGTAAATTAGAGAAAATTAAAATGTAAATATACATCTCCCTTAGTTGCAAGTGCACAAAGTATTATTTAGAGAAATATGTCAAAAATGGAGCTGTAGGCGTAAGAAGGATCCTTTACAAATTGCAAAACGTGCACCTACTTATCCACTTAGCTTATTTCCTAGTACACAATTACTTCTTTAGAAACACACGCGTCAAATCAACCTTCGTCTAGTTTTACGGGTTTGGGTATATACCTGAAAATGTGCCTGGTGGAAAAACATCTCACCATGTTCAACAAGTCCAACCTAATTCCACTCTAGGGGGGGAATTTGGTTTACCCCCAGAATAGCGCCACTCTAAGTGTATCACTGTTAATACGGTAATTTTAACACAGATTTTAACGCAGACTGCGTTGCTTTTTATAGAAATGCGGCCAATTGATTCCCCCCTAGAAGTCAGGAGCTCTCTGGCGCATTTTAGCCCTGGGTGGTTGGGGTGGGGGGTGGAGTCTTGGCTCACCAGCCTATTAGGAACATTTTAAAGGGAAAAAATGCAGGTAGCCCAGTGACCCAGCCCAAGGTAGCCCACAATGGGATCGGTTCAGGGGGGAAGATGCACCCCTACCTCCAGCGCAACCAGCCCTTACTAGCAGAATCCCTTACCTAAACTTACATCTTTCTCCTAAAATACTGCTTTGGTTTATTATAATTTATTTCTTAAATGAATCAGATATTGAGGGGGCTGTCTCCATTTCATGTATCTAGCGCCGGTGCTAGGGTTCACGGCGCCCTAGGCAAGATTTTACTTACCATTTCTTTCTTTTCTCTAGCTGATCCGCGCCTTCTTCACACAGAGGCGGAGTGATGCATGCTGGAAGGGGAGGGGAGCGTCAGGAGAGAACTTTATTCACACTGTCTGTCTTCACTGATGCGCCGCGGACACTGAAAAACAGCGGCGGCACCCTGCCGCCGCTGCAACCCTCTCCTGAGCCGCTGACTAGATTAGAAAATCTAGTCATCGGCACCCTGCAGGTCCCGGCGCCCTAGCCAACTGCCTAAGGTTGCCTAATGGGAGCGCCGGGCCTGCATGTATCACTTTTGTGCGTTTGAAGCTTTAGTAGGATTAATATAAACTCCAGAGTGAGGTTATATTATTTGTGAGTGGTTCACGTTAATTTGTGCCTTCATTTTAAACTTGGGAGAAATTTCATATTTACTTACAGTATTTAACACTGGGGGTTATTTTATATGTGCACGGCCACATTTGTTCGCCCACTTCGATGGTGGCTGACTAGAAGGGCCGACGGCAACCTGCGTATCTTCTGTACAGCAAACTCCAAACTCCGTTGCGGGGTCCCAGGCGAAGACCAGAGGCACTTTAGACTCCGCTCCTTCTTTTAGCAGCACAAATATCAGCAAGTAGGCCTCAGTCTCTAATCTGTGACAGGGTGGTTTTCATAGCAAGAAATCAATAAGTAAATCAATAAGTAAATTATAAATCAATAAGTGTCGATAACTGATTTTCTATCACAGCAAATTGTGATATAAAATCAGTTCTTGCGTCAATTCACTATAAATATATTTACACCCGCTCAGTGGAACAGGAAGCACTGTCTTGATTTCCAGTTTCACTTTCATTTATACATATAAAAAATAAAAAATAAAAATTAAGATGCTTCAAAATGTTTAAAAAGTAGAAAGAAAATAATTATGCTGTAATTTGTATTTGAAAAACAACATCATCATCATCATCATCAACATTTATTTATATAGTTCCAGCAAATTCCGTAGCGCTTTACAATTGGGACACTAGAAGCATAAACTTTCAGATTTCACCTTTGCCTTTTTAGAGGGTTTCAGGGACAAACGCAGGATTTGTAGAGGGAGGTTTCCACACCACGCCGCCAGTGGGCATGACCAGCATGCATGGGGGCGTAGCTATAATATTAGACAGTGCTTGCCTCTCTCCAACTCTTCCTATCCCCATAATATACATGGGCAATGCTGCGTGCATTACTGTTAGGTGCACGCAGCTCTCCCTTTTCAAGCAGAGCTGTGTGAAGCGGGAGCAGGGTCCAGCCACCTCAATTATGCAGTGCCCCAGCCTTGGAGGGGGGTTTCTAGGCAATAGGAACCCCCCCCTTCCCCTTGGTTTGCCTATGGGTTTAGTAACAGGTGCCAAAAGAGTTTTCGGCTTTTTGTTTTATAGAAACGTACAATTTCTGGTGATAACAATTTTACATGAGTTCTGTGATGGTGGGCAGTTACAGATAATCATATATTATTATTACCTTGGTGCCAAAATAAAAAAAAACAATTAAAGTGCAACCATACATTACCACGTCAATTAACCATAGAATTTTAAACTACTGAACTCTTCAAGCACATGTTTTTAATTTAACGCTCACAAGTCATGCCTTATAAAACAGCATCTAGATGCTGCAGGAACAACAGACACATGTTGCTGAGATAAATACTGTATAGATACTTCTAGCTACCTACCAACTCCAACCTGAAATTGAGCATCTGTATGTACTTCATAATACAGTGTATATAATGAATGTTTCAGCTGATGCTCTCAAACTGGCAGCGATAAAGACAAACACGGGTGTGTTTATTCATTACTTTTGGCTCCGGGAATTGTTGATACTAAATATAACGGAGATGAGAAAGGAAGAGATGAATGCAAAACTTCCAAAACCTTTATTACCTCTAATGGGTGATATGTACAAGTGGTCTGCGACCAGAGATCTTCATACACCTAATCAACCTGATTCAGATGGTATGTTTTACAGGATGCTACAGATTGGCTTGACCAACAAGCCAGAGCTTTCCCATTCTCACTAAAATAACCGAGTAGCCAAAATAACTGGACATAAAACTCACAGCCAAATCATTCATGCACTCCCTTAGTTTCCCAAGCCAGACATAACCTTCCCCTCTGCACTGCAAAACCGTACAATACAGCTCCTGCCCATGTGTCATGCACGGGTCTGGTGAATGCACGCATGGAGCCAAGAGCTCTGAGAACAATATACCAGCTTTTTCCTCATATCTCCCGGCCAACAGAGCCTAATATGAGGGGTGTTCCAGCAGCACTACCTTTGGATAAGTAAACCACAAGCTATGCAGGCATTTAATTGATGAACAACCTTTTGGAAAGCGTATAAAGCTGTGTAACAGTGATTGTAGCAGGCATTTTGATGTAGCTGTGTGCATAATGACGGCATATTTTAAGTCTATGAAGTGAAAACTGAAAAAAATAAAGGTTAACACAAGGGCATCATGAAAGGTTTAGGGGTAGTTTTTATTTCTTGGGGCTGTATTTCATAGGTTATATAGACTCACAATTGCTACTCTTAGCAAATGATTTTTTAAGGGCCGAAATTAATTTTCTTGAAATTATCATATTTAGTGCACATTGCAATCATTGATTCTTTTGGAACCCATCCAGTGAACTCATCTCAAATAGTCATAATGAATATAAGCTATATGTGGGAAATAATATGAGATCAATATTAACCACGACATTGAAAAATAGCCAGTTGGAAGAGCAGATTATTAAGAGAATAAAGTATAGGTAGAATACATCCTATCTTCGCCTTAATGAACTATTAAAAATGGAGTAGATTTATCATTTCTAAAGTATATTATAATTTCCTATTTTAAATATCGGATGCAATGATCCACCTAGAAAATATATAACCATTATGCTTTTAAAACAATGGTCTTGGATTTATTTGGGAAATGAATTATTTTTAAAGAGAACATTCGATTGCTACAAACTAATAAACGGATTAATTGTTTATAAATGGCTGGTAATTTCCAAAACACTGTACAATGAGCTTACAAACTAGTCCAAGACAGTTTGCCGAAACAAGATACTTCCGTTTACAAAGAACATTAATTTCCGCGATGTACACAGAACTCGGTCCACTCTGCATAGAGTCACTGTTGGTGGCACATAAACGGCTTTGAAGGTGATGCTGTGAAAGCGTATATCTTGTGAAAAGCCAGGAAAGGAAGACTGATTTGCCGCTCAGCTCATAGCTGGAAGCCGCAAACAGTTGTTCTGGGTTTATTCACTTCTCAGTCCAAGCAAACAGACACTGCTGGAGTCTTGCATGGCAGTCGAAGGACATCGCTCTGAGTAAACTCACGCTGACAAACTCGCAGCTGGCACCCATAAGGTACTAATGGAAGAGAGCTCTCGTTTATATAGCACTAGCTGTCACAGGGTTGGGTACTAGCATGAAAAAGTTAAAATGAGAAGAACCCTGCTTGACATTGACAGGCCACCACTGTTGATAAGGTCACACTTCCATAAACTTACAGCAACACCACTACCTGGATTATCCTACCAACTCACGTGCAAATAACGTTCTTTGCAGGGCGGAGGGTAAAATGGTAAGATTTGAAAGTAAATATATTATATAAAGACTGTGAAAAAAAAAGAAAGCTGGTGGATAAAATGAAACATGAAAAAAAATCCCTGAAATATTCAAACTAGAAAGTGATATTACAGAAAACTGCAGGCAACATGCTTGAGTGCATTCAAATTTATTCAAACTCTGTGTTTGACATTGATGAATGCAACGGTTTTCTCCACAATATGTAGAATGCATTGGGCATTAAGATTTGCAGCATCCGTTTTCATTCTGCTTATGGTGGAAATGGATCTAAAAACAGCTCTCCTCAGCACCCCTAAAACGCAATTTCCCCAAATCTCTGCCTTACACAGTACAGCAATATTTTCTACATTATTAACAAATGTGAAACAGAGGCTGCAGGCTTTTTGAGCTTGAAAATAGTGGATAAATACCAGTGGCAAATAGAATCTGCATTGTGTCATCTAAAAATAAGAAATATTTATTAATGGCCATATAATGTTTCTTGGTTTTGGACAATTGTAGACCCCATTTGTGATTTGCTGTGAAGGTTAATTTGACTAAAAAAGGTTAATTTTACTTCTTGCAAAGGTCTGCATTATAGTCAATAAAATGATAGTCAGTAAAAAAATAGTCAGTAAAAAAATAGGTAAACCTTGAAAGGGATAAGGTTATATATACACTCTCTCTCTGGGTGTATAGATATATATATATATATATATACAAGTTAACCCGTGCATGATACTCATTCATTCTAGTCAAATCAAGCTACTTAAGGTCTTAAAAAGGTTCTTGTCATGCATTTGGACCTAGCCCAGGCCTCCTCGGTGGAAGAGCGTTAGTTCCCGACGCAAGCGGCCTTTTTAATGTGTGTTCATGAGGTAAAATTACCTCACGAAAATGAGTTTGACCCCTCAACTCGTAAATTTAGCCTTTACTACCCCTCCCAAGGGGGGAAGGGGGGATGACGGAAGTTAACTGACTTGACTATTCTAATTTTTTTGTTAAATAATGTCAGTATACCAAATTTCAGGTCAATTGGATGAGCCCTTTCTGAGAAAATAGTTTTTTCCACACACACACACACACACACACACACACACACACTAATGCATGCCTCTACACATGTGTGTTCATGAGGTAAAATTACCTCACGAAAATGAGTTTGAGCCCTACCAAATTTCAGCCCTTTTTGATTTTTTTTCCCCTCACACACTAAGAATTTAGTAGGTCAGTGTATAAGTCTGCCCAGCAGGTGGCGCTGCAACTTGGTTTTTTTTTCCACATACAGACGCCACTAAGCATTTATAAATTATATATATATATATATATATGTATATATATATATATATATATATATATATATATATATATATATATACACACAAAAGTGAATTATATATATATACATATGACAAATTACCTTTCAAAGTTTCTGCGTCACTACAGTGACGTCACAGCTCTGCTCCACCAGTCCAGCTTTTACACAATTACACGGTGTTGGTTGGACTGTCATTCTGATGCTATTGCTCTCCTCAAGGTTATAACTTTTAGCCCAGTACTTCAGTTCTTTGATGTACATGTTCCTGTGGTCATCTCTGCTGATGCTTCCCAGCATGGTCTTTGTGCTGTCTGTATGCAGTGCAAACTCATCAGTTTTGCGTCCCCTTACAGTCACAATACGCTCAGATTGAAAAGTAACTGCTTTTGCTTTTCCTTGTCTTTGCCTGTCAAAAGTTCCATGAGTTCTTCTATGGACATCAAGTGGTGGTTGAAACAGATCACTATTCTCCGCAAACATATGCACACTGCTTGTACACACCATCTCGATGTGGTGTACAAGCGTGGAAAGGACCTCTACGTAGCTAAAGCTTTATCCATGTGCTCACCTTCCAGACTCAGGTGTAGCTGATGTTGAAGATGACATAGATGTTATGGAGTTTGATGTTCTCTCCACCTGGCACATGGAAGAGTTGCGTAATGTTACACTCAGGGATGACCTTTGCCAATGGTTGTCGCATGTCATCCTGCATGGTTGGCTGTCTTCCTCCAGGGTATTGTTGTTACGAACCGGCATCGCTGCGACTCACTCTGGTATCTCAGAAGTGTCACCTCCGGTTTTTGTCCCGGCCTTCACCATGACAATGGCCAGGACGCTCTGCACATACCGCTGCCAGCTGGGAGCCGGGCGTGTGTGCAATATAGTAGCAATTAGTCTCCAGTTGGGGCTGATTGTCTTCCTGTGCCCCTCCAGGTTCTATTGGCTCCTGCTTGTATTTAAGGCAGGAAGGGCTTGGCCTACCTGCTGCGTATAGCGCTCAGTTCCTGGCTGCTGACCTGCTCTGTTCTCTGCTCCTGTATTATTTGGATTCACTCTTCTGTGTATGACCCTTGGCTTGCTTACTGGACTCTGTTTGATTGCTCGTGATCCTGACCTCTGCCTGTTCTCTGGATATTCTGTTGTTCTGCTGGCCCTGACCACTGCCTGGACCTCACTCTGCTGCCTGCTTTTTGCTCTTTGAGTTTAAGACCTGGGGACATCTGAGTACGTATTCAGCTCTACAGGAAAGGTGGCTGCTATAGGTGAAGACCTCTTCTACCTGTTCTACAAGTTTATGACATTTGCTGTTAGCCCTAACAATTGCTTTGTGACCTAAATTCATTCTTTGCTTTCCGGGCCTATCTCAGAGGGCATCTTCTTGCATGGTCAGCAGTTTGTAATCCCATATGCTCTCCAAAGATTTTATGTCCAGCTGGTCCTTCAGCGGCACCAGTCGCAGGAGGCCACTTTGCGACGTGCTAACGATGCATTATATTGGCCCTCTATGGCTGCTAACATTGAGCGGGTAGTCTCTGTGTCACGGCTAAGGATAATTATGGATCCCCAGCCTCTACTTAGATGGTGATAGTAGAGGGTGGTGGAGACAGGACACAGTGGAATTGAAGTTCTTAACTTGAGAGCATCACAAGGAGCAATAACACAAACGATGTTAGTGTGTTGCAACTTGATGTATTAATAGAAGATACAACAGCAGTTATAATAAAATACAATCGTAATCACAGATGCACTTCAGTTGGTGACCAATGACAACAGCATATGAAATAGACAATATAACTGTTCAACGCTAGATGGTAATAGAACACTTGGATCCCACATGAAACACACAGCAGATGAAGGTGAACCACTGACACAGCTAGAAGTCCGATGAGAATAGTATGTAGACTTGGCTGATCCAAACGTATAATATGATTCACTTTAGCAGGTGGTAATAGGTATCACAATAGTTCATATAGCGGAACAAAGAATGTTATATGCCATCCAGGAACTTGAGTAAGCAGGAAGGTGTTGCCTAGAAGTACAGCGTGATAACTAAATCCAAACTGAGCATAGAACTACAGGTCACAGGAGATCCGGTTAACAGGTAAGCAAGAGTTCATCACAATTAGACGACAGCAGGTAATGCACACAACTTGTATTGAAGTAGAGGCTCCCGGCTTAGCAGTATATTCATATTAACAGTCCAGCAAATAATAATCAGCAGAATAATAATAGCCGTGCCAGACATAGAACCACAGATGACAAGAGAACTTGATTGTAGTTCAACATAGCATACCGCAACATACACAGCCGAGTAGGATAGTACTGGAGCCAATCAACATGAGCACAGTTGTAGCAGACAACTCACGAATAGTTCTGTGTGCAGATGAATAATCACCACGTAACTTCAGCTTGAGGATGAACCACAAACTGGCATACAGCGGAGCCGATGGAGAGCAATGATGACAGGTAACTTCGGCCACCGATAGTATCCAGCAGATAGGCAAAAGGTCCGATATGCAGCCAGAACCCACGGCAGTGTGAGTAACACGAAGATCAGACAATGAGTCCATGATTACGGGAACTTGAAATAGTCCTCTAGGACCAATAGGCTTCAGAAGGAGGTCCCAATCAATATAACGAGAAACACCTATGGACAGGTAGAGACTCTGAAGCGAAAGCAAGCACCAACATAGGTCTTAAAGGGCAAGTTACAATGCCAGTACCTAGCTATGGGACCGGCGTGTGACACTCTGCTTGTGACCCCTGCAATGCTTTACGGGCTAATCATGCCAAAGAATCACTCACTCTCCATGAGGTACCTGATCTCCCTTGGTCCATCGTTGCTGTAGATCTATTTGTGTGGAGGGGAAAAGAGCACCTTGGACTCATATTCTGGTTGGTTCAAGATAGACTATCTTTCTAAACTGATGAGTGCCACAGTCATTAACTAAATGAAAAGACACTTCTCTACCCATGGCATACCACACAAGCTGCTCACTGACTAAGCCATGCAATTCATGAGTGGTGAGTTCCAGTCCTTCATCAATGAATGGGGCACCTGTGAGAGAAATGCTACAGCTAAGATATTTGTACCCGGCCAGACTGTCCACATCCAGACCCCAGTCGGGACTATGCAAGGATCCTCCAATAGACCCAACAGTTATATTGGGCAATCCGACGGGTGTTTTTATGAGCGCAACAGGCGTCACCTCTTAGGGGTGTGTGAGCCAGCACCCTCACTACACGGAATACTACCTGAGGGTGTCAGAAGACCTATCAATGTGGACAATGGGTCCTCTGAAGAAGCATCTATTGCAGTGCAGGACAGTCCTATACCCCTGACCATTAGTGTGCCCTGTTCTGCACAGGACACATCCCTACTTCCTTTCTTCATCACGAGGTCTGGTAGAATCTCCAGGCCTAATACTTAATTCTAGGACTTTGTTATGTAACTTTTCTGCATTACCAGTTCATGTATATTTTCACTTGCACACTGTTCTCACATTCAACACCTGTCACACTGTCTTGCACCCACATACCTGTTGATTGTTACTTTGTTCTAAAAAAGCATAGGATCATCATCATCATCATCATTTATTTATTTATATAGCGCCATCATATTCCATAGCGCTTTACAATTGGGGACAAACACAGTAAACTAATAAACAAACTGGGTAAAACAGACAAAGAGGTGAGAAGGCCCTGCTCGCAAGCTTACAATCTATGGGACAATGGGAGTTTGATACATGAGGTTAAGTCTACATTTTGCATTTCGGCCCACTTTCTGGGGCCACTTGCTGACATAGTGGCCCTTGATGCCACCGAACTAACACAGTCCAAGGGATCATCTTCAGGTGCATTTCTCTTAGAAAAGCGGTATCCGCTTTTCATGGAGGGCAACCAGACGTTTCTGAAAATATAGAGCCAATCAAGGACAAAGCAGTTTTGGGGCACATTTCCTTCTGTTCATTGTGATAAAACAAATATAAATTTTATCACAAAAAATTATAAGCTCAGAGTGGATATAAAAGCTAATGTACAGCTAATGACCTTAAAGCAAACACTCATATCCAATCAGGTGATGCAGTTAATAAATCTGGTAATAAGAACTTACTCTAGAATATAATAACTATATTTGATATAGCACATATATTGTAAATCAAAAATACACAATAACCTACAATAGATTTCATTGGTTAAGGGTTGTGTGATATTACATGATAATAAAATCATATTCGCACATTTGCATTGTATCAAGCATACTACTGGGGCCCACTTAATCAGGGGCACTTGTGGAGTAACCTCCAGTGACTTTAATTAGCAGTCCGAGTCTGCGTTCCAGTCCTTGGAGGATTCTTACAAAAGATCCTCTAATGCTACTTGGGTAAAGACACTAGAAAATGGTGTAGATATTAGTAATGGTCCTGTAGGGTCTTGTATGCTTAAATGCTATCAATATACTCAGAAGTGTTGATGTTATAATAAGGACTGCTCTATTTGTATTAATTACTACAAGCAGTGCTGTTCTGTGGAAATAATAAGTATTTAAAGAGAAACATTATATGCAAATGAAGTAGAACTCTAATTATATTGTTCTACTGTACGAATAGGGTGAATGTGCAATCACTACTAACATTGTCAAGCCATAGTGCGACACAATCATTATGCGTAAATAGACACATTTTACAGTTTACGCACACCGGACGCAGAAATACTGTGAATTTGAAGTTGGACATATCATCTGAGAATGAGTGTGATTCAACATGCAAACGTAAGTATACTATCTTTGCGATTCAATCTTTACGCATTCGTTAGAAGCACAAATTGCGAATTGGTTCCTGGCAGCTCCCAGATTCAGTTTCCAAGAATTGACTAACCTGTTTGCTACAACGCAGTCAAAATGAGTGGGATAGACCAAAAGTGAACAACCTATTTAATTCAAAGCATTATTAATTCCATTTTTTATAATAGTATATAATATATAGCAATAAGTATATTGCTTTTTTCTAAAAAGATGGTTCTGATAGGACTATTGTTTTACTGTTTTGATATATTCTATCTAAATCAGTTCTGATCTCCAGATACACTTTTGATTTTCTTTAATGTATGCTCTCTTCTGCAATTCCCTATCCTTTTATTTATAAGGTGCCACAAAGGGTTCACAGTGCAAGCCAGACATACGTGAGAACAGTAAGCACAACAATGGGTACAGTTAAGTAAAATAAGAAATGCAGTATGGAATGTTATAGATGTGCAAAAGTACACCAGCATTACTAGAGTAACATACACAGGCAGGAAAAATACATGACTATAATTCCAGGACTCATGACCCAAGACCTTTAGGAAAATCTGCATCCCCCATGTATTGTCCTCAAGAAAAAAATTGAAGCGCTAATAGGCTTCAAAATATCAGAAATTTGGAGTCAGTGGGGCTGAAGGGGGTGGAAAACCTGTACCTTGAACTATCTAAAATTGTTAAAGATCTCTCTGTGTCTCATGTTCAAATTAGGATAACAGGGCAGAATGCTAAGAGGAAAAGTGTAAATAGCTCACTGGCCAACATTTTTGTTTCAGAAGGCTGGATTTACATAATTGGATCTTATAGCATACAAGTCCTGGGGGTAAAGGTATCAAGCTGCGATTTTTGCAGCGATTTGAAAACACTGCAAATCGTTCGAGATTGCCAACGATTTTAGGCACCAAGCCGTCATATGTATTAACTACGATTTTGAGTATCAACTTATAAATCACTGTCAATCTTTAGCAAGTTGCAGCAGTTTTCACAAGACAAGAAAAGACTCAAATCGCCTGTGTCTAGTGTTGATCTCGCGATTTTCAAATCAATAATCATTTCTGATTGGTTGGAAGTTTGAATTTGAAAACTTGCACGATTTTGACCTCACCAACACTATTAAAAGCAGTCTACTTCCTTTTTGAGTTGATAGTAGTTTAAGGAGTATAGAGAGTATAGTGGAAAGAATAGGAGTGTGTTGATTGTGGATAAAGTATTGTTGTAAGTCACAATTTGTGCACCTTTTTGTTAATTTTGTTTATCTGCCCTTGTTTGTCTTATAGTCTGTGTTTTTAGAGCCTGTGTTTTGTTTGTGAGTGTTTTTTTGTTTTTTTTTGTATCTTAATCCTGTGGGGTTTTTTTTGGTTTTAGGATGGTGAGGTGTGGAGTCTAGGGACAATGGGGAGGAGGAGGAGGAGAGAGGAGCAAGTAGGTGAGGTGCAGGGTCTTCTGCATCTTTTGGAAGACAAAATCTGGGCTCAATGTATGCTTTAGTTTAGAGGAGAACTGTGTACTTGTACATAACATGGTCCCAGTGTATGAGCGGCATTTGGGCATTCTAGCTGCCAATACTGCCTTTTCCCGTAAAAGGAGCTGTGGTCAGCAATATGTGCTGCTGTCAATGCGGTTGGGCCATCAAAAGGTCCATTGAGAATTGCCACAAATGCATATTCGGCATAAAACAGCGAGTCAAAACAGAAGATGTTTGAGGAGAGGAGACCATCTGCAGGGACTGGTGCTAGGCCAGTCCTATGAGGAGGAATTGAAACCATTAATCCCCAGAGAGATTATTGAATGGATCAATGTTTGGGACACGGACAGGTCTCTCTCCCAACCTCAGGCTGGTGAGTAATGTCTAGATTTAAATATTTTAACCCTTTATGCCAAAATAATTATCCTGCATCATGTAAACATTACTCTTTGAATGCAGAAGCTTGACATAAATTAGATAATGTACTAATGACACGTGGATGTCTTATTTTTAATTCACAGCTAAAATATTTGTTAACAAAATATATTGATATCAAACATCTCAAAACGTCTCAAGAATTCAAACACAGACAATGCTGGTAGATGCTTGCCACTTTCAACATATTCCTTTGCCTCCCCCTTCTACCCTCCCATCCTACCTTACTGCCATTGACTTTGCTTCCTTTTTCAATTCCAAAATTGAGGCACAGTCACAAAACATGCTCCTCTCCCCAATCCTCTGCCACCCCTACCTCTCCACCCCCCATCCCTCCAGCAACCACCTCTCATGCTATGGGTGATGAAGTCCATTCTCATATTTTTCTCTCCAGCCTCACCCTGCCCATGGATCCCATCACCTCTCAGCTCCTTCACTCCCTCTCCCCCATTGCCTGCTCCCAACTTACTCATGTCTTCAATCTGTCCCTCTCCACTCAAATCTTTCCCTCATCCTTTAAACATACTCTTGTTTCACCCATTCTTAAGCAAAAACAATCTTGATCACACATCACTCTCTAAATACCGCCCCATTTCTCTTCTCCCTTTTGCCTCCAAAATATTTGAGCAGCTTGTCTACGACTGTCTCAGAAGCAAACTCTCTGACAACTCCTTCCTTGATCCTCTCCAATTTGGCTTTCGCCCCCTCCACTCCTGAGAAACTGCCTTGACCAAAGTCATCAATGATCTTCTCTCACCCAAATCCAGGGACCATTCTCCCTACTTAAACTTGTGGCCCTCTCTGTGGCCTTTGACACCATGAATGACCCTATCCTACTCCGCACCCTTCACACCATTGCCCTTTCTGACACCATCCCTTTGTGGTTTACCTCCTACCTTGCCAACCGCTCTATCTCTGTTTCTACCGTTGGTCCCCCCCATCCATCCTTCCCATAGGAGACCCACAGGGTTCTGTCCTTGGCCATCCGCTTTTGTCTCTGGGTGAACTCGTCAGTTCCTGCAGCCTCCAGTATCACCTCTCATTTCCTGATCTCTTCCCTTCCTTCCTGTCTCGGGTGTCCAGTTGCTGCTCTGCCATCTCCTCCTTGACACTTTCTCAAACATAACCTGGCCAACACTGAACTCATTGTCTTCCCTCCATCAAGAGTCTCCTACTCTCCCGACTTCTCTGTCACTGTTGACAACACCAGTATCTCCTCTGTTCCCCATCTCTGGTGCCTGGGGGTCATTCTTGACTCCTCTCTCTCTTTATTCCCTCTCATTCAATCTCTTGCCCAATCCTGCCAGTTCTAGTTCCACAACATCACCCGTATCAGACCCTTCCTTTCCCAGGATGTCACCAAATCTGTTTTCCACTCACTGATCATTTGTTGTCTTGACTACTGCAACTTTCTCCTTACTGCCCTCCCCCACTCCCATCTCATTCCTCTTCAATCTACACTTGCTGCACTAATGCTGCAGCTAGACTTATCTTCCTGTCTTGTGCACTCCACATCTGCCTGCCCTCACTGCCAAACCTTTCACTGGCTCACCTTCCCCTACACAATCCTCTTCAAACTCCTCACCCTCAAGTACAAGGCCCTCTCCAACTCCACTGCTCCCTACATCTCCAACCTTTTCTCTATACATACTCCCTCCCATCCTCTCTGGTGACCGTTGCCTTTCCTCTCCTCTGGTTACCACGTCTCACTCCCTTATCCAAGATTTCACCTGTGCTGCCCCCCACCACTGGAAGATCTTCCTCATTCTATCAGACTATCCCCTAGCCTGTTTAGCTTCAAACAGGTAATTGAGAACCCACCTCTTTAGAAAAATCTACCAGTCCTTTACTTAACCATGTAGTATACCTCACCATCTTTCATCCTGAATCTCTCCCACCCTTGGTCTTGCCCCAAGATCCTCTTACATTGGCTCACCTCCATGTTTCAACCATTTGTCTGCCCTTTTCCCTTTAGAGTTTAAACATCTAGTGTGCACGGCCCTCTTCCTTCTTGTGCTCATTACCTCATTATTTTTTCTCACCAGCTACACTGCGCACCTCCTCCTTGGGCTCTCTGTCTATTGGCTTCACTATTCCAATGACTTTACACCTCTTTCAGTGGCTCTAAACCTGTTAGTTGCACCCACACTAATGGGCACTGATTTCAACCTGCGCTGAATATACTTCTTACACCCCAGTAGCTGTGCAGAGAGTTGTAGTGTTATTTGATTACTGTATTGAACTGTTATACCATGTACTGTCTTGCTGTTTTCCCTCTGAACAGCGCTGCAGACCTCATATGGCGCCCTATAATTAAATGGTAATAGTAATAATAATAACAATAATAATAATAATAATAACAATAATGTAGAAAAGACCTAGCTGCTGAAGAGCATATAATTCTGTAATGTGTGGAGAATTTCCCAGAAGTTGTGGAGTCTGTGGAGGCTGCACCACAGAGTCTTCCGTAACCAGCTCCACAAAAACAAATGCCAGCATGCCCTGCCACGAAGGGTCCGCTGTGACCTGTAGTGCACCGACACAAAATTTAAAGAAAACACATACCTCATTGCCAAAATATGTTTAATTGGAAAAAACAAACAAACATTCATTCACACCAAATTCCTGCTTCTTCATCTGTAATAATTCCAAAGGTCCGTGGTTGTCATTAAAATTATACATAGTAAAATTAATCCAGTGTTGTAAAAAAAAATTCTTCTTTTCTTCCAGCTTAATAAACCCAAATAATCCCCCGGAACATGCTTGTCATTGTGAAAAACCCAATTCAAACGACGCATACTAGCTCCTGGCTACAGGAGCTCCCGTTGAATGATTAAAAAAATAACAGCTGCTAAGTCTATTTATAACATGGGACTTTTCCACGCAGTCAGAGGAAGTACTTTGCTGCTAAAACCATGCAGGTCCCGGCCCTCCATGCAGGTATCAGGAGACAATGGCAGATAGTGTAGGTGAGCATATCACGAACATTGATGCCGATACCGAGAGTAGTGCTGGAATAAATACCAGGAATGCTCAAAGGTACCAGAATGGCAGAAACACCTCTACCAAGTCTAGATGCTGGAACAGGTAACTTGAATAGATATTGGAATCGATACCAGGAACACATGCTGTAACAAATACCAGGAATACACTAGAGATGGAGATTCCAGGAATATACTGGAGATGGAGATACTGGGAATACACTGGAGTTGGAGAAACCAGGAACACACTGGGATTGGATAATGAAAACGTGAAGTAGCAGGGAGCACACAAGACACAAAGGTCTGGTACCATTTTGCCAGATCAGGAGGTTTATTATATATAGACTGCAGGCTAAGAGGGCGGCAGCCCAGCAGCCAGTGCTGAATGAAGGAAGATGGGCAGACGCATGCACATGTGTCTGCGATCCAAGATGCTGCCTGTTACCCAAATGGAAGCAGAGATTCCAGGGGGAACTTGCTACACCCAACACTTCTTCTTTGCTTTCACAGGTCAGCTATTACAGGGCAGGTACCAAGACCAGGTCAACACAGTCAATAAGTTATGTGCTCTGGTCACTTTACGGGATATATCTGTTTCATGTCTGTATTTTCCCTGTTAACTTTGTATGTTCCATCTATGCATGATTTGTTTGTTGTATGATTTCATATGCCGACTGTCAGCTGCTGCAGAGTTATTAAGGTTCTTATAACTAAACAATGATGATTATAATCATAATGTTTCAGCTCTGAACTCACACCTGAATTCAGAAACAATTGTAAACAAATATAGTCAATAATTGCAGGGTCTCCTTCTTGCCAGGTAACAGTGAGGGCTGAATGTCTAATTGGATTGTCTTATTAAATATTCTACTTACACTAATATTGACAATACATGTTATATTTAATCATTTATTATATTATTATGTCATTTATTTTATATTTTCCCTTTTCCTCTTCTAACTTTTCCAGAGTAATTTATTTCACTACAAGCTAGCAGCCATACTTACCCTGTGACTGCGCTCAGTGCTGAGCGCTACCATTGATCTCTATGCACAGCTCCTTAGTGGCTGTAAGGGATATGCTTAAAACATGAGTTCTGGCTTCCCTGCGCCTTTCCTGCCAGCTGTAACTGATTATAATGTGATGTGTACTATGTTAGTACATTATAGTATAGCCTATTATTATATGCAATCACAGTATAGCACATTATAATAAGTTACAGCTGGTAGAAGAGCGCAGAGAACCTGGATCCTGGGAGTTTTATCACATGTTGTAAAATCTTACAGCTAGGGCCTAGGAGCTGTGCAGAGAGGTCAA
The DNA here is from genome assembly GCF_038048845.1 of Mixophyes fleayi. Lineage (NCBI taxonomy): Eukaryota > Metazoa > Chordata > Amphibia > Anura > Limnodynastidae > Mixophyes > Mixophyes fleayi. The sequence goes on from NC_134407.1 coordinate 57,367,236, forward strand.
TGGCAATGGCTAGCAATGGACTGTGACTACCAGGTAACTACAGGTAGTACAAGTTACTCTGGGGAGGGAGACATAGGGAAACTTAAAGACTAAGCGGAGAAGTCCTTTAAAATAAACATTCATACTGAATGATAGAGATTGAGAAAACACATAACACTTTTTCAGTAGTGATAGTCTAGAGAAAAATACAAATGTGCAGAATCTGATGTCTTTCGTGCAGGTGTTTAGGCACTATATGAATTTGTACAATCCCATTGTTTCAGTTTTGGAAATAATGTTGAGAGTCCTGCGCTCAGCCCGGTAATTGTTAAAGGAAAGCAGCCAGTTTCTAAATTTTCTTCACGCTTGCTAGAGGAGAAAAACACTAGATTTAGTGGGCTTTTGGGTTTTCATTCAAGGGCCGGTGCTTCACACTTCAGACAAGTGAGAGGTAAAGCAGCAGCGTGGCTGCTCAGTCTCCTGAGCGGCATACAGATAATCAGGGGCCTTAACTTGAGACTTCATCGAATACCAACGAACTTGAACGAGTTTGTACCTGCTGGATGTTAGAAATAAATTTAGCATTGGAGGCAGCAGCACAGCAGAGCGTAAGAGGCTGGGGGGAAAAAATGCATTTATTTATTTATTTTTTTAAAGAAGTAGGAGGATTTTTTTTTAAGCGATTTAGTTTGATGGAGTGTGCAGAGCTGTGCTGGGCAGGAAAGGAGGGAGGGTTGGGCAGACGAGTATTGGGGTTTATTGAAAGACTTTCTCACTCTCCCTCTCTTTAGATCATCGTCATGGTGTAAACAAACAAGCTAAACTCCCTGAGATTTACAGTGCCCGGAGTCCGTGACTTCCTCTGCCGTGCTGTGAGATATTTCTGTACAGGCAGCCTAAGCACTTTCCATTTTATACCTCAACGGCTTTATAGCATCTTAAGGATTTCTCTATATGCCTGGCTTCACTCCCAGGGAAAAAATCTAGCTTGTAAATAAATACTAAATATATATGAACAAAAAGGACAGACAGACAATGTGCACAGACTTTCCATATCTTGCTCATGTGGAAAGAGTGCACCTGAGGCCTGCATTTGGTTTGCAGTCTACTGTGTATATTGGATTATTTTAACCCCTTCCACGCATTCTCTGGCAAAGGAATGAGATTCATTAAGAAAACTCTGAATTTATTCATAGGAACCAAATAAAATCCTGTTTCAGAATATTAATAATCAGGTGCCACTTTTTCACCTCTGCTTCTATATAAATTCATTGCCAGGGCTCTGAGCAGGCTTTTTTTAATTATTCAGTGCCATTTGCTCCAAAATCCCTTTCTATCTCTTTCATTCTCCTGACCGATTCTGTGCCCCTATATCTGTCTATGCTAATAGGTCTCCCACCTCTTTCACAGCCCACTACCTCTCCTACCAGCATGAAACAGCTGTGTGGAACAGAACCATAAATCCATCCCATTTCTGCAACTACAAACTAATACGGTTATTTGTTGTTTCCAATTTCAACAAACTTTGGTACTATAATCTCGGCAATTAATCCTTATTTAGACGTGCCTACTGAAATTAAGGTCACTCCAAGCTGTATCTCTTGTTTTTGTTGTGATTTTAACAAATGATTTATGCAGATAAGGCCATCCTCAGCTGCATGTTTGAGATTAGTAAATAAAACAGAAAATATTGTTATTTCCTATTGTTCTGTGTGTACATAGTCCTTTTGATTGATGCAGCCATTCTGTACAGGAAAGAAAACAGAATAGAAAAAGGGGAAAGTTTGGATTTCCATATGGATAGCTAGGGCCTCATCATTCTAAAGTTAGAAGCAAATTAAAAATGTGAGGATAGCTTTAGAGTTCGGAGGGGGTATGTCCTAGCTCAACTCTAAATTGCAGTGTAAAATAAAGCTGCCCCATAAAAAACATGGAAAAGCAACAAGTATTTCTCTACATTGCAGCGTGGTTTGTCCAGGAGCCAATTTCCACCTTTTTTTTGGATTTCCTACTAGCTCTAAATGTGTCCAAAAGTATTGTTTCTGTACATTCACTTTCTTTTATCAACTAGATTATTTGTACTCTAATTTTTTCAAATGATATCTACATCGTTGCAAGGATCTACATAGAGTTGCTGGTCTCAAATATTTATTTTACCAATTAGGTAAACATGAGCTGGAATTTCAATTGCATCTGCAATATAATTGACAAGTTAGGTTAGATCAGGATTAAGAGCAAAGGCGAAAAAAAGAAGGTAGCCATTTTTGACTCCCTTTGTAAACTCCACAATGCCTCTTGCATAGTATACCAGCAATATCATCATACTGCTCACTGCATGGTATACCAGCAATGCCACCATACTGCTCACTGCATGGTATACCAGCAATACCACCATACTGCTTACTGCATAGTATACCAGCAATACCACCATACTGCTCACTGCATGGTATACCAGCAATGCCACCATACTGCTCACTGCATGGTATACCAGCAATACCACCATACTGCTCACTGCATAGTATACAGGCAATACCACCATACTGCTCACTGCATAGCATACCCTGCAATACCTCCATACTGCTCACTGCATAGTATACCAGCAGTACCACCATACTGCTCACTGCATGGTATACCAGCAATACCACCATACTGCTCACTGCATAGCATACCCTGCAATACCTCCATACTGCTCACTGCATAGTATACCAGCAATATAATCATACTGCTCACTGCATGGTATACCAGCAATACCACCATACTGCTCACTGCATGGTATACCAGCAATACCACTATACTGCTCCCTGCATAGTATACCAGCAATACCACCATACTGCTCACTGCATAGTATACCAGCAATACCACCATACTGCTCACTGCATAGCATACCCTGCAATACCTCCAAACTGCTCACTGCATAGTATACCAGCAATACCACCATACTGCTCACTGCATGGTATACCAGCAATACCACCATACTGCTCACTGCATAGTATACCAGCAATACCACCATACTGCTCACTGCATAGCATACCCTGCAATACCTCCATACTGCTCACTGCATAGTATACCAGCAATACCACCATACTGCTCACTGCATAGTATACCAGCAATACCACCATACTGCTCACTGCATAGCATACCCTGCAATACCTCCAAACTGCTCACTGCATAGTATACCAGCAATACCACCATACTGCTCACTGCATGGTATACCAGCAATACCACCATACTGCTCACTGCATAGTATACCAGCAATACCACCATACTGCTCACTGCATAGCATACCCTGCAATACCTCCAAACTGCTCACTGCATAGTATACCAGCAATACCACCATACTGCTCACTGCATGGTATACCAGCAATACCACCATACTGCTCACTGCATAGTATACCAGCAATACCACCATACTGCTCACTGCATAGTATACCAGCAATACCACCATACTGCTCACTACATAGCATACCCTGCAATACCTCCATACTGCTCACTGCATAGTATACCAGCAATACCACCATACTGCTCACTGCATAGTATACAAACAATACCACCATACTGCTCACTGCATAGCATACCCTGCAATACCTCCGACTGCTCACTGCATAGTATACCAGCAATACCACCTTACTGCTCACTGCATAGTATACCAGCAATACCACCATACTGCTCACTGCATAATATACCAGCAATACCACCATACTGCTCACTGCATAGTATACCAGCAATACCACCATACTGCTCACTGCATAGCATACCCTGCAATACCTCCATACTGCTCACTGCATAGTATACCAGCAATACCACCATACTGCTCACTGCATAGTATACCAGCAATACCACCATACTGCTCACTGCATAGTATACCAGCAATACCACCATACTGCTCACTGCATAGTATACCAGCAATACCACCATACTGCTCACTGCATAGTATACCAGCAATACCACCATACTGCTCACTGCATAGTATACCAGCAATATCACCATAATGATCACTGCATAATATAGGGGCCAGTGTATGTATATTATGTGTGTGTGAGGGGCCAGTGTATGTATATTATGTGTGTGTGAGGGGCCAGTGTATGTATATTATGTGTGTGTGAGGGGCCAGTGTATGTATGTTATGTGTGTGCGAGGGGCCAGTGTATGTATATTATGTGTGTGTGAGGGGCCAATGTATTTATATTATGTGTGTGTGAGGGGCCAGTGTATTTATATTATGTGTGTGTGAGGGGCCAGTGTATGTATATTATGTGTGTGTGTTAGGGGCCAGTGTATTTATATTATGTGTGTGTGTGTGATGGGCCAGTGTATTTATATTATGTGTGTGTCAGGGGCCAGTGTATTTATATTATGTGTGTGTGAGGGGCCAGTGTATTTATATTATGTGTGTGTGAGGCATACTTGCCAACTCTCCCGGAATGTCCGGGAGACTCCCGCATTTTGTGAGAGTCTCCCGGACTCCCGGGCGAGTGTGGCAATCTCCCGAATTCTGCCCACTTCACTAGGAAGTGCCCCACTTCCTAGTGAAGTGGGCAGAATTAGATCCCAAACGCCGCGATTCCCGGTGAATCGCGGCGTTTGGCCCCGCCCCCGCTGTCAAATGACGCAATTTGCGTCATGACGTCACAGGGGGCGGGGCCGAAATGACGCGATTTCGGCCACCCCGCCCCTTCACGCCCCCCTCCACTGGCTGGCTCCCGGAAGGGAGCTGAAGAAAGTAGGTAAGTATGGTGTGAGGGGCCAATGTATTTATATTATGTGTGTGTGAGGGGCCAGTGTATGTATATTATGTGTGTGTGTTAGGGGCCAGTGTATTTATATTATGTGTGTGTGTGTGAGGGGCCAGTGTATTTATATTATGTGTGTGTGTGAGGGGCCAGTGTATTTATATTATGTGTGTGTCAGGGGCCAGTGTATTTATATTATGTGTGTGTCAGGGGCCAGTGTATTTATATTATGTGTGTGTCAGGGGCCAGTGTATTTATATTATGTGTGTGTGAGGGGCCAGTGTATGTGTATTATGTGCATGTGAGGGGCCAGTGTATTTATATTATGTGTGTGTGTGTGTGAGGGGCCATTGTATGTATATTATGTGTGTGTGTATGTGTGAGGGGCTGTTTGTGGGAGGAAAATAGGTTTATTTTTCAAATGGTTAATAATTTAATGTTTCGAGCTGGTTGGAGGAAATAGGTCTATTTATTAAATGTCTATGCTATCAATTTAATGTTTTTGTTTAGGGAGGTCTAATTATAAAATGTGGGTGCTATATTGATTTAACACTTGGGCTGGTTGGAGTTTACTAAATTTCATGTAACTATTTTTTTTCTCCAAATAGAGCCTCCAACATTCCAGGATCCAGACAAGCAGCAACTGATCTAAAGACACAGCAGCCCCAAGTGGTGAAAGTGACGAGAACAGGTAGGAGAAAGCAGGACAGTCTGCCAACTATCCTGAATCTGGTGGGATTTATATTATGAGGAGGTCTGACTTGTTTAAATGTTGCACTATGGGATTCCTGCAGAAGTCTGACATATTAACATGATTATTACATTCCAGCACTATTTAATGTTTCTGTAGGTAGAGGGCTGCAGTCAGTAACTGTAGTGGCGGATGGTCTGTGACGTGGTAGTGATAGGAGACTGCTGTTTTTTTTATTACTGGGCTTGCTAACTGCAGTTTCTTGACATGTTAATTATGATTAATACCTAGGTTTAGTATGCCATTCCGCTACTTCTCATACTGCCTTCATTGTAAAAAAATAAAATCCCATTCACTTGTTTACATCCGATTACATTTTTCATACCGCCACTTCTAAATTTCCACTTAGACCACTGAGCATAATATTCATCATATGGAGTATATGACCAGTATAATTCAAAATTCTGCTAGATCATTTGACAAAATATGGGGTCCATGGTCATTTTTCTTTAACTGCTGGGACCACAGTTTGATGCAGTGTAATGATAAAGGAGGGCACAGTGTGATGAGAGGGACAGTAATGAGGGGACGCAGTGTGATGCAGTGTAATGATAAAGGAGAGCACAGTGTGATGAGAGGGACAATAATGAGGGGCCGAATGGTGATGCAGGAGTAGCAGCGTGATGTGCGGCGGCACATAGCTTACCCTTCTACTTAACTATAGGAGTATATGCTGTGCTAAAACAATTTAGTGTTATGGATTGTTTCAGGAAGGAGGGGGGGGGGCAAACCAATATCTTGCCTATGGCCCCATGAGGTCAATCCGGCTCTGGTTCAACCCAGCTCCAGCTCCTTGTTGTTTCCAGATGCTGCTCCTGTTATGACCCGTCTTTTCTCCTCTGACCTCCCTTTTGGATTCCGTTTGTGTACCTTACTGCTTGTTCTGGTTTCCTGACTTCTGGCTTGCCTCTGACCATTCTTCGGATCTCCTCTTGTATTTCACTGTCCATTTGGTTCCGACCCGGATTGATTGACTACGCTCCGTCCACACTGTTACTACGCTGGTGGCTGACTCGAAGAAACACGACCTGTGCACCCTCCTGCACCAAAGCCCAAACTCCCTTGCGGGGGTCCCTGGTGAATACCGGGGGTGCATTAGACTCCGCACCTTCCTGCTCAGCAACGCAGATACCAGCTAGAAGCTATCCCATAGCTTGTGACAGCATAACAGTATACTCCGCTCAAGATCTTCTGCTACATCTTGCTCAACGAGCGGACCAGCAAGAGTCTAATCAGGCCCAGCTACTACAGTGCCTCCAGGGGGTCGTATCTTGCTTAGACACCCTTCAAGGATCCTTGCCAACAAGACCAGCAGCTGTGGCGGTCACAGTCTCCACTACTGCCGCTGCTTCTACTGTCAGTACCTCTACCTCCAAGGGTCTGCGCATTCCCTCTCCTGAGAAATTCAATGGTTACCCCAAGAAGTGCCGAGGGATTCTTAACTAGTGCGCCATCCAATTCGAACTGACTGCCGAGAATTTCAGTTCTGAACGTGTCAAGGTGACGTATATTATTTCCCTTCTCACAGGCCAAGCTCTAGCCTGGACTTCTCCTCTCTGGGAAAGAGATGATTCTATGCTGCAGAACTCCTCTCTCTTTATTGAGAATTTCCAGAACGTTTTCAATGAGCCGGGCCAAGTCTCTTCTGCAGCCTCTGGTTCACTAGCTCTTTGCGCAGGTCAATATGTGGTACAGTTTTGGACTCTAGCCTCTGAGCTTCGCTGGAATAATAATGCTCTAGTGGTAACCTTTTGGCAGGGGCTTAATGAACGTATCAAAGATGATCTTGCTTCCCGTGACCTTCCAGCCAGCTTGGACGATTTAATCTCCCTGTGCATTAAGGTGGAAATTCGTCACCAGGAGCGTTCCCAGGAGAAGGATCACTCTCGTCACTCCTTTCCTTGTCTGGCTCCTCAGTTTCAGTCACCAATTACACCCTCTGAGGAACTCATGCAACTAGGTCGCTCTCGCCTTTCTCAGGAGGAACGTGACAGATGTATCAGAAACCACCTCTGTCTTTATTGTGGAGAACCCGGTCACCTCCTCTCTTCATGCTCCAAGCGGCCGGGAAATGCCCCATCCTAGGTGATGTTAGGAGGGTTGTCCTAGGATCCATGTCCATTACCTCCTACTTCTCTAAAGACTCCAAATTTCTTATGCCAGTAGTTCTTTTTTCTCTGGATGGCCCTCAGCTATTGTCAGCTTTCGTGGACTCTGCATCATCTGGGAACTTCATATCCGCCGAGCTGGCTTCCAAGCTCTGTCTCTCCATCCACCCTTTGCCACAGCCTTTGGCTCTGACTGCGATAGATGGTAACCGTGTCGCCCACGGCTCTATCAATCGCATTACCAGTCCCTTGCGGCTGTCGGTAGGAGCCCTTCACTCTGAAAGGATAAGTTTCCTAATTATTCCTCAGTCCATCAACCCGCTGATTTTGGGTCTACCTTTGCTTAGGGCACATTCACCGAAGTTCGACTGGCTCTGAGCGCAAGTCATCTCCTGGGGACCTACTTGCAAACATTAATGTTTATCTTCAGTACTTCCTGCTAAGGTTTCGATCTCTTGCTTCACTTCCACTCCTCAGCCTAGCCTTTCGGAGGCCTACACAGAATTCCTGGATGTCTTTAGCAAAGCAGCCGCTAAGTCTTTGTCGCCTCACCAATCCTGGGATTATCCCATCGATCTTATTCCCGGTAAGAGGATTTCTAGGGGCAGAGGGTTTCCTCTATCCTTAGCAGAAACTCAGAATATGGCTCATTATTTTTCCAAAAACCTTGGATGAGGTTTTATTTGTAAATCCAATTTTCCCTGGTGCTGGATTCTTTTTCATTAAGAATAAAGACGAATCTCTCAGGCCTTGTATTGATTACCATAAATTGAATGCTATTACTATTAAGAATTGCTATCCCCTTCCTCTTATAACGGAGCTTTTCGACCGTGTCCATGGCGCCCAAATTTTCACTAAATTAGACCTCAGGGGAGCCTACAACTTGATTCGGATTCGCCAAGGCGATGAATGGAAGACTGCATTCAATACCAAGGATGGGCACTACGAGTACCTTGTCATGCCCTTTGGACTCTGCAATGCCCCTGTGGTCTTCCAGGAATTTATTAATGAAATCTTTCGAGACTTGTTATATTCATCAGTGGCTGTCTACCTCGATGACATCTTGATCTTTTCTCAAAACCTTTCCTCACATCGAAAGCATGTATTGTACGTTTGAAAAATTCCTGTTTGAGTGATCTCAAGTACAAGTACTTTTCCTCGGATACTTAATTTCTGGTGTGAGGTTGCAGATGGATCCCAAGAAAGTGAGGGATATTTTTGATTGGCCTCAACCCTCCAGCCTTAAAGCCACTCAACGTTTCATCGGATTCTGCAATTATTACCTCCTTAATTGCACCAATCACTTCTCTCACCCGCAAAGGGGGACATGCTAAAGACTGGCCTCAAGAAGCAATTTCTGCCTTTAAAACTATGAAAGAAGCCTTACAAGATGTTCCTATTCTGAGACAACCGGATCAGCTTCAACCGTTTTTTCTTGAAGTAGGTGCTTCCTCAGTCAGTGTAGAATCTCACATATTTACAGTCAGTGCAATGTCTGAATCCCCGGAAGGCCCGTTGGTCACTCAATTCCAACTAAATTTGGCCTTTCGTGCAGGTCCAAGAATGCCAGGGCTCATGCCCTTTCTAGGTCCTTTGAGCTGTCTAATTTCTGCCTTCCAGATCCTAAACCTTTTATTAGCCTGTCAGGAGCCGCGGCGGCCTCGGGCACCGCCGTGACTCACTTCCTGTGTCAGTGAACGTCCCGGCCGTCTCCATGACGTCCGGGGCGTCACTTCCAAGGCAACGGCCGGACGCTGAGTGTAGCAAGCGGTGCGCTCTGGCAAGTGAGGCAGCCGGGCGCATGCGCTAGGATAGTCTGCGGGCTAATTAATGTTGGTAGCACACCTGGGATGCATTTCAGGGCTAAGCCCTGATTGGCAAAAGTCTGTATATAAGGCAGGGAGGGTTTAGTCTCCCTGCCGGTTATAGCGTCCAGTTACCTGTCAGCTTAATCTGCTCCTGCTCCTGCCTTGTATTGGTGAAAACCTGTTGGACTGCTTCCCTGTGTATGACCCCTTGCCTGGATTTGAACCCTGCCTGTGTTTCTCGTGACCCTGACCTCTGGCTTGTTTACCGACCTTCCTGTCTGCTTGTGACCCTTGACCTCAGCTTGTTTATTGGAATTGCTACCTGCTGCCGGCCCTTGACCTCTGCTTGGACTTCACTCCGCTTGCCTGGGTTCTCCCCAGCCGGTACACACTTTACAACCCTCTGTCAGTCTGCAGCCCAGTCTGTCCCCACCATCAGGGGCTCCAGTGAACACCTGACTGGCAGAGTAGACTCCGGGTTGTGTTGTGCTGGCTGGAGGGGTTCCTAACATAGCCCACTCAACATTCTAGCTTTAACCAAGTCCTCTCTGAAGACTCCTCTGGTTGGGCATTCCTTCGTGGATGTTCACCTTCGCCCCAAACTTTTAGCTTGGGCTCACAACTCCAAATTTGCCGGCCACACTGCACGAAGAAAACTATTCTTCTGTCCCGCAATTATTGGTGGCCTTCCTTAAGCTCCGATGTTCATATGTTTGTAGCTGCCTGTGACGTTTGTGCATGCCATAAGACCCCCAGGCGGTCCCCTGCCAGTCTTTTTCTACCTCTTCTGGAGCCAGACACACCATGGACCAGCATTTCTATGGACTTTATTACGGACCTCCCTAATAGTCATGGTTTTGATTCTATTTGGGTGATAGTGGACCGCTTTTCTAAATGGCCACACTTCGTCCCTCTTAACAAGTTACCTTCTGCTTCAGAACTTGCTCTTCTTTTCATCAAGAATATCTTTCGTCTTCATGGTCGCCCCCTGGGAGATCATTTCTGATCGGGGTGTACAATTTATCTCCAAGTTTTGGAGATCCTTTTTGGTCATCTTGGGATCCAATTAAAATTCTCCTCTGGATACCACCCACAGACCAATGGTCAAACTAAACAGGTTAACAAGGATTTGGTGACCTTTTCTCTGTTGTTATTGCTCTGATCACCAAGCCTCCTGGAATCATCTCCCTTGGCCGAATCCACCAAAGTATCTCCTTTCTTTATCATCTTTGGCAGACACCCCATTTTACCTACCTTCTCTGACTAATCTCGTTTATCCGTACCTGCTGTTCAAGAAGCAATCCGTGACTTCTCCAAGATTTGGACCGAAGTACAGGATAAACTACTACAAACTTCGAACCGATACAAACACTTTGCGGATCGCCATCGCAGGAGCCATATGGTTTTGCATGTAGGGGACAAGGTGTAGCTATCCACCCGTAACTTCAAACTCAGAGTACCATCTATGAAGACTGCACCACGCTACATTGGCCCCTTCAGCATCTCGCATGTTATTAATGCAGTCACTTACAAACTTCGTCTGCCTCCCTCTCTTTGTGTACACAACTCCTTTCATATCTCTCTACTCAAACCTTTCTCAATGAATTTTCTAAAGATCATCTTCCACATCCTCCCATCGAGTCGACACTGGGTGATGAGTAGAACGTATCCTGGATTTCCATTCAATTAGTGGCAGAGAACAGTTTCTTGTCAACTGGAAGGGTTACGGCCCAGAAGAGAGTTCTTGGGTGGGCAAGAAGGACTTAAATGCACCTTGCCTTCTTTCCAAGTTTCTCAAGGACCAGTCAATGTTCGTTCTGCTCTGGAGAAGAGGGAGGGGGGTACTGTCAGGCGCCATCTCTGCACTGACACTAAGTGCCGGAGATGGCCGTCTGACTTGCCCTGAACCCTGCATCCTGTTGCCTAGCAATGGGATGCTTCCAGGTCCACGGTATGGGTCACACTGTGCGCTCATGCGCAGTGAAGCTTCCCGTTCCATTGCTAGGCAACGGAGGACGCCTCACCTGTCAGTGTCTCTGACCACCGGCTTCCTGGCACCAACTAAAATCCTAGAGGATCTATTAAAGGCTCTCTCTGGCACTACTAAGGTGCCAGAGTATTGTTTCCACCCAGCTCCAGGTCCTTGTTGTTTCCAGATACTGCTCCTGTTATGACCCAGCTTTTCCCTTCTGACCTCCCTTTTGGATTCCGTTTGTGTACCTTTCTGCTTGCTCTGGTTTCCTGACTTCTGACTTGCCTCTGACCATTCTTTGGACCTCCCCTTGTACTTCGCTGTCCGTTTGGTTCCGACCCAGAGTGATTGACTACGCTCCGTCCACTCTATTACTACGCTGGTGGCTGACTTGGAGAACCGCGACCTGTGCACCCTCCTGCAGCGAAGCCCAAACTCCCCTGCCGGGGTCCCTGGTGAACACCGAGGATGCGTTAGACTCCGTGCCTCCCTGCTCCTAAGAAAGTTTTGCGCCATATTTGTGACATCATCGAACTATATGAAGTCTGCCAATCTCCTGATTGCCTCTGTTTAATCACATGAGATTAGTGTCACTGGCAGGGCTGCCAAGAGCAATTTCGGGCAATTTCTTGCGGCTCCTTCCATAGCTGCCAGATTGGTGGTTGCTTCCATTACACAGACAGGTCAGGGACTCCAGGCAAGCCCAGGCCCTGGTACATTGTACCTACCCCTGCCTGCCCTTGGCACCCCTGGTCACAGGAAATTTGCTCCACAATGACAGCTAATTTAAAAATAACAGAAAGAGGGACGTCGTTTTATACCTGATTTTCTTAAGAACAGTATATGTGAATGACATAAGAATGGCAGATTAATTATAAACTGTTTTTTACTAGTGCTATACTACTACTGTATGACAATTATGCTCTAAGTGATTTTTTTTCTGTCATATTTTCACACATACTATCTGCAATCAATGTATTCCCCTAGGACTAAAAACTCATGTAGACAAGAGAGAAAGTAGGCGTTAGATGTTGTAAGCACAGTGAATGCAGGTTGAATGCCTATTGTTATATAGATCATTGATCTCTATAGTAAATGTGCTAGTCACTCAAACCTTAAATAATTGGGTCAAATTAGAACATGCTGCTTTCCAGGTCTGTCAGTGTGCACTGATAGCACATTTTCCATTGAGATCAGAGGACTCTGACAATAGCCATACAAGCTGCGTTCACTGTTTGGTGAATGCAGCTGGAAGAAAAAAATCACAGGACAGGTGCCTGTTTTGTAACTACTGTGCATACATTCAGATAGAGCAACAGCTGTTTGCTGCAAACATTAAGCTGGTGTTACTAAGGATGATTTTGTTAAGTAGGACTGCCACTTTCCTGCTATCTGATGACATGCTATTGGGCTCTTTGCTGTCTAATAAAAATACTTTATATTTAAGAATCCCTGTGCCTTGTTTTACAACTTTTATCCATCTGATCTGAAGGCTTTCTGGACAGAGCTTTAAAAACCTCAGAATGCTTGTAAAAACTTCCCATTCCTCACTTCATAAACTACTCACCAGATCCTAAATCCTTTTACACTGCTGCAAATTAGATGTTCTGGGTGCTCGAATCCCCACACCCCACATGGCTCTTAGATTTATGGCTGTATTTGTTGAGGGAGGTACTTGTTTTTGGTATTGTTCTGCATATTCAAAATTCCAGGCAGATTTATTGTCCCATAGTGAAAAAAAGTAAATTTTATTTAGTGGGATACACCTAACATACTTGCCATAATTTCCTGGCACACTTTGCAGTTGGGCAGTACTCTGTATGCAGAGAGAGGACACTGCACCTGTCCAACATGACATGAAAATTTGTACTTATTGAAATACAATTTTTCTACTATACTTTATGGAGACATAAAACACTATACCCCCAACACGACTTGAACACCAGATCATAATACAATTCTATTACACCGTATACTGGCATCGGAATCAATATCTGGCCAACATAATATGGCCCCTGTATATGGACATAATACCGTTCTATGGAATTTTAATCTAGATATAATTCAAAACAAAAAAATGCACCCAGCTACCAAAAAAAGGGAAGTGGTACAATTATAAATTGTTAGTATTAAAAAGCAGGGTCAACATTTCCAGGAACAGATCTTCAAAGTCTGTGATTAGAGATAGATGAAACAAATTGAGGTTTACCAAATAATTTTTTTTAGGAAAAATAAAAAAACATTGAAAAAATAAATAAAATGACGGCAGTAATTGCAAGTCCCATATTCCATAGCAACCATGCAGACATTTCCTTTCATTGCCTAGCTAGCACTAAATCGAGCAAAGAAGATTAGTTCTTTATTTGCACTTTGCTGTAAATAACACCCTGTGTACAGAAGGAATTACTACAAATGGACAAATGAAACAGAGTAAACAAAGTGAAGCATAAAACAAGAACACATTGAACAGATAAAATGTTGCTGTATTTTCACATAATTCATTTGGCCATTATTGAAATTTGGAAGATTTTCATAGGTTTGCTGTTTGCTAATTAATTCGCAATTTGATCCCAAACTGTCCAAAATTTGCTGAATAATAATAAGTAGTGTCAACTGGAGAATCAGGTCAATTGCAGTGCATGGAAAATACGGAAGCCAATCAGCAAGCATCAATAAATGTCACATGTCTATAGTCTTATAAAAGGAGATTACAGCTCTTGTATACTCATACTTTCTGGATGGTACTAGATCCAGTCGGTACTGTCTGCCACTGTGAGTATGAGCATTCGTGTACACCCTGAATTGTTACATAGCTGTGTAAACAGTGCTGCAGCATGTTCTGCCTTATTCATCCTTTCCATGTTTTATACACATTTTATACCCTCTCTGGAACACACTGACTGACACAAAACCTTGTTGGCCTTCAGTTCTAAGGGTCATAAAATTCAAACCTGCACTATACTTTCACCATCGAGTTCAAAAATATATAGTGACACTAGCACTATGTGATAGCAATTTCAGAACTCAAGTTTCAAACTTGCAAGATTATCAGATCTTCCAAGGATTACTACATACAAGATAAAATTAAGCATAACATATTGGCGTAAAACACAATCTTGTTGGACCTTCTATTATGTTTGCTTTATTGTCATTTTCAGCATATTAAGGCATTATTCACATGGGACATACAAGGTAGACAAATAAGTTCAGATGCAAAACTGAGGGTAGGGAGGCTGTATTTATGAGAGAGCTTACAATCTTGTATAGCACTGCTGAGACAAGACGAGAGGCTCAGAGTAGAGAATGCTACAGTTGCCAATGTAGGTGAGTGTACCAATGTAGGTGGGAGTAGGGTAGACTCAAGCAAGAGATGGGTTTTCAGAGATCACTTAAAGATATGACATTGAGGGAAGTGTCTGTATGGGTACTGCAGGGAATTCCATGGGTCGGTAGTGGTATGAGAAGGGAAAAGTCTTATAGGCGATAGTGAGAGGTGGTTATCAGAGAGGAGGTAAGTCACAAGTCAGATGTCAATTTTCATGTTGCATGCAGCATTCTATGGGAATGCTTATTAAGTAACTTGTACACTATGCTGCAGGGAAACTTTGAGAATAAGGGTTGGCAAGAGGATGGCATTAGAGATGGCTGCACTTTAGATCATATCTTTAATATGTAACAATAAATAACTAATGTTAAAATAATAGAAAAGGGATTGACATTGTAAGGTTTGTGATTTCTCCATATTAATGTTATTTTTAATATCAAAGTTATTCTAGCCCTAGTTTATTATTTTCAAGTTGCTACAGAGAAGTGTCAACACACCAAGCAGAAGGCTTGATGTACTGACGTTGTACTGGAATACCATCTCAGTTCACATGCTGGACATTGCTGGTCTTATTTGGTGACAGCAGCCGCCACCTCTGAGAACATGAGGAACAAGTGTCCGGTCTCTGTGTCCAGCAGCTGCCCTGTGCTGGAGGATAACCACAAGTGTGCCCATGCAGCACAAGAAGAGTGACAATCTTTTCCAGAAGAGGAAGGAAATTTCTTTAAGATAAATGGTGAAGTACAGTTGTGGTTGCAGACAGGCGATTGTGTTGACATTTATACAGTGACTTGTTCATTGTCTCCACTGTCCACTGTCTCTTCTCGTTATGTATTTATTTCTATCATGACCCCTCAATGTACAACGTTACATATTATGTTGGTGCTTCATACATAAAGGATAACAATAAAAGCGCACTTGTAATGCTGTCTTAAAAGCGAGGACAAAGTTCAACATTTTGAGCTAATGTTGTTTTTTGACACTGATGTGCACAAGTCTTGTTACAAACACGTTTATTTCAGATATCATTTGAAGACAGTCAAGTCAATCGAAACCTTGTGGTAGCATGTGAGGAGTACTTCTCAGTTTGAATGCTGTCTTCATATGTACATATAGGGCCTGATTCATTAAGTAAAGTAAGGCAAAAAAAGAAGTAAATTTGCTCCTGGACAAACCATGTTGCAATGCAAGGAGTGCAAATTAGTTTATTATTTTGCACGTAAGGAGAATACTGACTGCTTTTCATGTAGCACACAAATACTTGATAGCTTTATTGTTACACTAAATAAAAGTTTATTTGGTAACTTTAGTAAAAGTCTTTGAAGAAAACTGTGTGTTATATAAACATAATCATTCATTAAAAATACATAATATGTGTCAAAAAATTAGCATAAAGAAGGGTTAAATCATAGACAGTGGTATATACCGTAAATGTTTACGTGGATTAGAAAGTCTTCCATTAAAGGCATTCTCTCCTCTTGATGCCTCTAGGTTATTTTGCGTGGTTTCTTGGATGGAAGCCTTCATACCTCTCCCTGGAGCCAAGATTCGGGGGACCCTACAATCTCTCATCATTTTCTTTTACATCAATAGCTGCTTTCCCCACTCAGATATTAAGTATTCAAACCTCATTTACATCCTTATTTTTCAATTTGCTGCCACAGTAGTTTAATTTATTCGATATAATTTCTTTTTCTGAGGGGACATTAATCATTGCCCTGTGCTTTTTGGCGCCTGTGGGATATGTGTGTGTGTTTTTTTTAAATCAATAAAATAAAGCAACTCTCCTCTCATACCCCCACCCCTCTGCCACAGGAGAGAAATATAATTTCTCACTCACTTTTTTTCCCTTGCTTCTTTTGTGACGAACATGGGTTAATGTTTCCTTATTTCTGAAATGGAGTAATATCTGTTTAATTTGGAATTGAAGCGCTGCAGTACAAAAGTACCGTGCATCCAGGGAATGCAGATATTTAAAAGTATCTTCATTTGGTTGTCATACTTTTTGCCTTAAGTGTTTCATTTTTTTCTAAATAATAAAATATTAAAACATATTTTATTGCTTTCTGGTGTGAGAATGATGGTAGGGACACAGATTTGTTTGTCTCAATGCAGAAGACAAACAGATCTGAGTAGAGTGTGGAGAAAAACAGATCTGAGTAGTGTGTGGAGACAAACACATCTGAGTAGAGTGTGGAGACAAACAGATCTGAGTAGAGAGTTGAGACAAACAGATCTGAGTAGTGTGTGGAGACAAACAGATCTGAGTAGAGTGTGGAGACAGACAGATCTGAGTAGAGTGTGGAGACAAACAGATCTGAGTAGAGTGTGGAGACAAACATTGGAGTAGTGTGTGGAGACAAACAGATCTGAGTAGTGTGTGGAGACAAACAGATCTGAGTAGAGTGTGAAGAAAAACAGATCTGAGTAGAGTGTGGAGACAAACAGATCTGAGTAGAGTGTGGAGACAAACATCTGAGTAGAGTATGGAGACAAACAGATCTGAGTAGAGTGTGGAGACAAACATCTGAGTAGTGTGTGGAGACAAACAGATCTGAGTAGAGTGTGGAGACAAACATCTGAGTAGTGTATGGAGACAAACAGATCTGAGTAGAGTGTGGAGACAAACAGATCTGAGTAGAGTGGGGAGACAAACATCTGAGTAGTGTGTGGAGAGAAACAGGTCTGAGTAGTGTGTGGAGACAAACAGATCTGAGTAGTGTGTGGAGACAAACAGATCTGAGTAGAGTGTGGAGACAAACAGATCTGAGTAGAGTGTGGAGAGAAACAGATCTGAGTAGAGTGTGGAGAGAAACAGATCTGAGTAGTGTGTGGAGACAAACGGATCTGAGTAGTGTGTGGAGACAAACAGATCTGAGTAGAGTGTGGAGACAAACAGATCTGAGTAGAGTGTGGAGAGAAACAGATCTGAGTAGTGTGTGGAGACAAACGGATCTGAGTAGTGTGTGGAGACAAACAGATCTGAGTAGAGTGTGGAGACAAACATCTGAGTAGTGTGTGGAGACAAACAGATCTGAGTAGAGTGTGGAGACAAACAGATATGAGTAGAGTGTGGAGAGAAACAGATCTGAGTAGAGTGTGGAGACAAACAGATGTGAGTAGAGTGTGGAGATAAACATCTGAGTAGAGTGTGGAGACAAACGGATCTGAGTAGTGTGTGGAGACAAACAGATCTGAGTAGAGTGGGGATTCAAACAGATCTAAATGAAGTGCGGATTCAAACAGATCTGAGTAAAGTGTTGAGACAAACAGATCTGAATGGAGTGTGGAGCCAAACAGATTTGAGTGGTGTGTGGAGTACTTATTATAAAGAATATAATTGAAGTAGGCGCCTCTAGATTAACGCTGGGAGTTTCAAAATAAAAGCCTAAATTACGTATTTGGGACAACTGAGGGGGGATTTAACAGACAAAAAAAAATATCATCATAGTTGAAACACCAGTGGAAGGTTTATTTTATAGCTTGTTTCATATATAAATGTCCTATAATCCATTTCAACCAAATAGACTTTTGCTTTCCATATGTTAAACTACTCTAGATTAATCAAAGTTAATGTATCTGATTTAATATCATGGGTTGTAGTACACATCTGTTATATGCCCTACGTTATTAAATAACCCTCACTGTGGAGTCACTCACATTACCACATTGCTGATTTTGGAGTTAACAACATCTTGGCCAATTAATGTGAAGGTGGTTTTCAGAGAATTGAGCATGTACATTGGAATGTACATTGAGATTGAGTATGTGGAAAAGTGTGTAAAGTCGTCAGTTATGACAAGTTATGCTTAGCTCTTCAGAATTGGCCTCATTTCTCATGAACCAATACCTGGAACAGGTCTGGTGCTAGCATTGCAAAGTCATATAAGATAACCAGTTTGGGTTTAAACCAGTGGTCGAAGTGGGGTATACTATATGCTATAGTATGCTATACCACCACTTCTACAGTCTGCATTGTAAAACTATCAAATTCCATTCACTTCCATTCCCATTACATATTTCATACCCAAGGCCTGGTTGGTCTGGGTGGCAGGGGCACATATACCCACCAAATCGGTCGGCCCCATAGTGGGCTAGCTTGGGCTGGTTCACTGGGCTACCTGCTTTTTTTGTTCCATTAAAATTCTCCTAATAGGCTGCTGAGCTGAGTCTCGCCCCCTGGGCTAAAATTTGCCAGCCAGCCCCAGTTCATGCCGCCACTTCTAAATTGCACTTTGACCACTGGTTGAAACACAGAATAATTTAGCATTAGGGGGGTATGCAGTAGCCACTGGTGATTTTTGCATACACCGACTTATGAGTATTTGCATAACTTTGCTTCTCCTTATTGGTGTAGTTAAATGAATCAGCCTCCAATCTGCAGAAACTTTTCATGCATAACTGGTATATCTAATCTGTGCCCCATTTGGCATGTGTAATAAATCCAGATTAGTATAAATTAGAGTATAAAACGACTTTTTCTGATGCCCTTCTTCACCAGCAATGGATAAAGATACTGCTGGTCTCACCTCTAAAATGATGATTACCTCTTATCAGGGAGTGTATGTACTGGAGTAGTGAAACTATAGTATGATAATAAAAATAAACACACACAGACTTATCACACTTCTTTTTTTCATTTCATTTATTTTATTTTAACAATAATTTCCAGGTTCAATTATTTTTAACATATTATTATTAATATTAATATTTTTATTCATTATTCATAGAGCACCAACATTCCACAATGCTGTGTCAATCAGGGAGAACCATTTGAACACATCATGATTACCAATACAGTAAGAAACAATGAAACAGGAGGTGATATGGATCTTGCTTATTAGAGCTTATGTTAAAATAATTGTTTGGTGTATCGTCATTAACACAGTGCAGTTTTTAATTGAACATATATTTTATCTTGGTATTCCTTCCTTATTAGGCAACATGCTTAGAAACAGCTCGACACAGGTCATGTTGCTAATTTTCTCTTTCTATGGATTCCACAGATTGTAGTAATAGTTAAACACACATACACACATATAGCATGAAAAAAACATTCTGAAGATAAGCTGTTTTCACTAGTTTGCTATTAAAATATTTCATTAGGACAGAAATGAATTGATGATATACAGAAGGGAACTTTGCGTTTTGCTCCATAAAACGGTTGGAATGGTAGGAATTAGCAAAGGGCACACACAGCATTGGTTGTAAAAGGAAATTACGTTATACAGCAGAGAGTGCAGGAGTCTGTCATGTTTATAGAGGGGCTACAAGATAATGTTTGCTGTCCTAGAACAGGCACATTTTCTGTCTCAGCTGAAATATTTTAACAAGTCCATGTTGAAAGCATCAGGACCCCATTGCATGATGTGCTAGATATGCCATAAAATGTTATTGTGCACTATAACCATTGTTTACCTGCTTGCATTTAGCTCTCCTATAACATTGCACTTAGCTCATGCAATGCAATATCATACAATACTGTGTAAATATTGAATTTTAAAGGTGTATATATATTATATATTGCTAATTAACCATTTTGTCCATTGTGCATGACAGGTTCTATCATATCCAGGCCGCCATTAAGTGTTTGGGTATGTTAGTGCTTGCAGTACTACAAGGCTGCCAGGGCATGCTGGCACTTGGTGAAGTATAACTGCCAGCATGCCTTGGCATCCAGTGCCCGCTGGGACCTGTAGTGCACCAGGGAATAATGTCAATAATAGACACACAGCGGGTCGAAAAAATACTCCCATTCACCCACTTTATTTCTCACCTAGCTCCATCACTGGCATCCTCTTCTGGAAGTATACACAGGGCCGTCTTTCCCATTGGGCACAATGGGCAGGTGCCCGGGGGCCCTGCAGCCCAGGGGGGCCCGTCAGAGGCAGCACAAAAAAAAACCCCTGAAAAAAAAGAAGGAGAAAATACTTACCTTGCTGTCAGCTGGCGATCCGGCTTCCTCCCTGGTCTCCTCCTCCGTGCGGCGCTGGCAGTGCATGTCGGGTGTGACGTCATCATGCCCGCCCGACATCTATTGCAGAGCGCGACGGAGGAGGAGACCAGGGAGGGAGCCGGATCGCCAGCTGACAGCAAGGTAAGTATTTTCTCCTTCTTTTTTTTCAGGGTTTTTTTTTTGTGCTGCCTCTGACGGGCCCCCTGGGCAGCAGGGCCCATATATATAGCCACTTTTTTTTTTTTATATATATATATACATATGTATATATAGGGGCCCCGGTGCACTGCTTTGCCCGGGGGCTTAAAAGGTTGTTAAGAGGGCCCTGAGTATACATCCAGGTTTGGCAAAACAACAAACCATATGTAACGACTATAAAGAGGATTTTGCCTTAAATGACATTTTTTTTCCCTAGGCTGAAAATGGAGGTAAAAAATATGTTTCAGAAGATTTGGGAAGAGGATATGCCACTTTCATTGGGCTTATAAATGCCTAGTTAACCTGCTAGTGCCAATTTAAAAAAAAAAAAAGAATAAGCAAAAAGTCTGTTTTTTTAGTGTAATAGATGATAGAGAGATATTTGTACAGGTAAATATATGTAGGGACCTTTATATTAAGCTTTAAACCATGAGGAAATGGCTTTTTGTACATGGTTTATGATTTTTAAATAATATTTTTATTTCTCAAAAGCCTAACGTAGGAGAGGCCATAGATATCTCCTGCTTTAGGCTACTTTCACATTAAAACGCAGTCCTCATAATTTTACATTTGGACTGTGGTTTAGACCAATTTCACTAGCTCCAAGAAGCCTAGCTTTTTGGAGCTTGATTTGAGCTTGAAGATGGTGTTAGCCGTTCTGCCCTATGTGGAGAGCATCACAGCAGAGGGATCTTCGGTGGCTTCTCCAGCAGGCTCCCTGCTCTCCCCCCTGTTAAGTAACGGAAAATGGCACTAAGGCTGCGCATGCGCAGTAAATACTCCAGGTCAGAAACTCAGAGTTGTTAGTGAATGAAAGTCATCGCCATGATATCCTCCTATTGGAAGTGCTCTCCTGGATGATTTTTTAATAAATGGAGGTGCTGTATCATCCCTTATCATTGATGGGAATTCAGCCATTAATAAATATGCCCCATAATGTTTCAGAACTGAGAGGACATTACACAGCCTATCAAAAGTATACACACAGCTGAATGCCTCCCAACCGTCCCAGTTCCCGGGTCAAAAAAGGGGCGTTTGCTTACAAAACCAGATAGAGTTTTGCCCCAAACTGGGATATGCGCAAATCGGTCAGTGGCTTATATTGCCCCGCTTCCATATTGTGAGGTATGCAGCTGTAATGGAGTCGGCCTCAGATACAGCAGTAGCATGGTACAAACTGGATAGGTGAAATCAAAACATAGCAATTGCAGATACTCAGCAGACTAAACTTGAAGAATGCACCAATAAACACTAGTAATAATCATTATAAATCGTAATATGGCGGCTTAATACATCAGAAGAGCTGTGGGCATAAAACAGGTGTTAAATGTTGAATGATCAAGAGCGTTAGCGTTTTAAGTTGTTGGTATATTGCCTGCTCTAAAACCAAGTTTACTGCACATTATGATAAAAGAAAAGTCTTCTAAAGCAATACTCTATAAACAGTGGATAAATAGCGACAAGAAATTTACTACAAATGGCAAGGTCACCGTTTGCCAAGTTTGCGGCAAAAATTTAAGTAGCTGTAATCTAAATCTGTTGTTATTCATTGTCTTAGTGTATTAATTTTTTTTTTGGTAAGACTTGTGATGGTTTTGATTTATTTTTTAATCAAGAAAATTGTAATTAATAAAGAAATGTGTTATTTTATGTTTAACGATGAATTTATAGTGCCTAATTTTAGTGCCTATTTCTGCTTTTTTAGTATTTATTTGCCTGCCAAGTTTTTAGTACAAATGAGTGTGTATATAATTCTTAATGTACTTAGCGTTGAATGTTTATTCACAAAATATATTATATTAAAACATTTGTTCCAGCCAGAACATACATGTGTCTCAACATACATATATCATACCATAAATAGTTCACATCAAAACTGATACTCAAGTCATATATAGATATAGGGTCTGGTTAAGGAAATTAAGGCAAAAAAAGGAGTATATTTGCTCCTGAATAAACCATGTTACAATGCAAGGGGTGCAAATTAGTTTATTATTTTGCACATAAGATAAATACTGGCTGTTTTTTCATGTAGCACACAAATACTTGATAGCTTTATTGTTACACTGAAATTTAAAGTTGATCTACAACATGTCCTACCCAACTATAAATCTGCCATCACATTTTAAATTTACCTCCCCCTCCAATGCAACATGGTTTTGCCAAGGTGCAAAGTTACTTCTTTTTACGCTTTGCTCTCCTTAATGAATCAGGCCCATAGTATTTCTTATGCACAGAAACTAAAACCCAAGTGATATCTCAGTATATATGAAGTCTCTGCGCACAGCTCTTTCTCCTGTCACCCGCAGCCTAACTAGTAAAAGCAGTTCGCACTAGATTGGGGAGTTCACAGAGGATCCCAGAGCAGCCCCGACATGGTACATTTAAGTGGTGCTTAAATATGCAACGTTGTAATTTGCAGTGATGCATATTTATTGACACCACATATTCTTAATACATAGACCCCTTCGAGAGATTTTTGATAGCGTAAGATTTAGGGCCAATTTAAAGTTGAATCAATGTGATAAAAAGTTTATCGAAGCAAAAGGGCTATTTTTGTGCTTTGCTCTATTGATCTCCCCCCCCCCCCCCCCCATTATCACAAGCGGTAGGCCCCCCTGCTTCTGCATGCTATTTTTAAAAATATACGGCAGTAATTTTACTGCTGTTCTGCCTGGTTATTGCCGCTGTTGCCATAACTTTTACAGTGAAATAAAATTAATCTTACCTTCAGCTTCGCCTCTGGTGGCTTGCCACCCATACCCAAGCCCCCTCTGCAGCACGTTGCTCAGAGTAATATAAGTGCCACCTGATGGTACTGGACTGGCACCTGGACAGTTCTAGGTAGACCAATGGTGGAGCAGAACACACCTCCCCTTTGATGACACATGGTGCTTGGATTTTACTTGCATATTCTCCCTGAAATTATTTTTTAACAGTTGGCAAGCATGGTTATTATTAACCCATGCACACACTAAGATATTAATACTTTAACTAAGGAGTGGTGAAACATCTAAACAAGCTAGAGATAGAAAATAATCTGGGTCAGATGTTTTAAAGAAATTAAGAAAACGATAGACCACTATTTCCTATATTATTTGTCTTCCCAGGCTTAGGACCACATGACAATATCAATAAGCCTAACATAAGTTGTGGAAATAATATGTGAATATTTTTAAAGCTGCACAAGTCACTTGTTAGATCATATTTTGAATATAGGGTAGTTTTAAGCAAATTTTTACAAGGAGGATATAGTGGAACTTGAGAGAGTTCAAAAACTCTTAATTAATTAATTAAGGGAATAGAGTGTTTAAATTATAAAAAACAGGTCTAAACAAATTGGACTTTACATTTGTATTGACCTCAGATCTATATCTGAGGTCAATACAAAGATCTGTCTAATGAGTTTTTGATACCTGTGCAAGTGACAAGTGGACATTGGCTAGAAGAAAGACATTTTCACCATCAGCACTGAGAAAGGTTCTCACTGTAATGATGGTCATATTATGGAACTATTTACCTATGGAGTCGGAGATGGCCTATTCATTAAATGTATTTAATAGTGGATTGGATGCTTTACCTACAAGTAATGGTATCACCAGCTATGTTCACTAAAACAAATTACTGCAGTGGTTGATCCAGATAGTTAATCCAATTGCCACTTAAAGGGTCAGGAAGAATTTTCCCTCACAACTGCCTTACTGGACTCTTATTTTGCTGTTTTAGGATCAACAAAGTTAGTCCAAGAATAAGTTGAACTTGGTGGACATTTGTCTTATGTTATCCATGCTCTCCATGTTATTATGCAGTCTTTCACCATTTTGTTAATTAAGTCTTCAGAACTATCTTTACATTGCAATTGACTTAATGATAATTCCATGATAATTCTGTTGTGAAACTCCTTTGTGAAAATTGATTTTACACCAACTTGATTAAATTGTTTTTAACAGTCGCAGGACCTGTACCTGGGAGACATTGTTTCTGAATTTGGTGTTCAAATGGACTCTGAGAAAGTATGAGCACTGACCTGAAAGCTATGCAATATTTTCTTCTTGCAAACTTCTATTCACAATTTATCAAAACAAATTCCCCCCTATTACTTCCATTATCACTCAACCAAAAAGGCAAATTCTCCAATTTTGCTTTTAAGAGCAGTTCCTGAAAGAATATTTTTTTACAGCTTCTGTGCTAAGATAATATCCTACTTTTATTCCTTGATTTTTCCTAATTTGGAGTAGGAGCAACTAGATCCCTGAACAGTAGGTCTAGTATATACTTACCATATTGATTCTTTTGTAAGAGGCTGCTGAGAATAATTATTTTATAGAGACAGACGACTTGTAGGAATGGAAACATCTCCTGGGATGGGCGCCATTGTGATGATTCATAAAAATATCTAGTGTCTACAGTCTGCACAGGAGATTAATCTTCTTCAGACTAGTGGGGCACTTTACTTTTCCTGCTTTGACTCCATCCTCGTCATGGGTCTAAAACAATCCCAAAATCCTTTGATCCGCTGAACCAAGAAGATCCCCCAAGAACTGTCATGTTAAAGATCCTTTGATATTCTGGCTCATATCTCCAACTATGCTTCAAAAATCCCTCCTGGGAAAACCTCTTGTTGCTACTAATCTCCATACAAGCTCTTATCTTGGACTCATTATTCCACGTTTTTGCCTCATCTTGGTATTAAGTCAGTGTTTCTCAAACCCAGTCCTCAGGACCCCCTAGCAGTACATGTTTTCCATATCTCCTTGCTGGAGCACAGCTGTATTCATTACTGACTGACACAGTGTAGCAGGTGGTATAATTATTTTACTGGTCACCTGGCAATCTTGTACTGTTAGTGGGTCCTGAGGACTGGATTTGAGAAACACTGTATTAAGGTAACCTGGAACAGATCATCAGAAAGTAGTGGTCACCCAAATTAAAAAGAATTTGAGAGATTTAATACTGTCAGCAGGATCATGAGTACAATGATTGTGTTTGAGAAGAAAGGTCCTGGGTTAGAACTATAGAAGCACATGTCCCCCTTCTCATCAGGAGGTTTCATCCATGTTATCCACCTAGGCAAAGTAGCGGATTCTTGGAGGTCATCCATAAAAGTTGGGTACTCTCACAAATCACCATGCTCAGTGGTATCTTCTGGTAAGTCCATCACCTCCTTGTGGGGTTCCCTGGTGAAAAGCACTCACCCACTAGATTACCCTATAGACATTTCTCAACACTGTATTACTTCTCAGCTATGACAACAAGCAATGAAAGCAACCAGAATCTGGATCTGGTCAGTCAATTACAGTAGCCATATAGATGTAAACCATTTTTGTTTTATTGTGATATATTTATTTTCAAATTAATACATTTTCAACAACCCATTTTAAAGTATATTCTTTGTGAACAATTATAAACGTGGCAATTTCAGCTTTTTTCCTAGCTTTCTCAAGCATTATTGGCATGTTTTAGAAAGTGGCGCTAATGGGAGAAACCATCGGTTATGTGTTACTCTCATAAGATTAGCACAAACATGATTTTGTAGGAATCTCTCCTGCCTAATTTCATGTGTGCAAGGGATAGTACTGTTACCTCCATCACTCTAATGAAAGATTTTATGCTAGTGGTTGTTTGACTTTATTATATGTATCTAGATATTTTAATAAACTTTCTTTACTATATTTATCATTACATTATTAAGATCCTTTATATCTTATCATCATTTAAAGTACTACTC
This sequence comes from Mixophyes fleayi, assembly GCF_038048845.1. Lineage (NCBI taxonomy): Eukaryota > Metazoa > Chordata > Amphibia > Anura > Limnodynastidae > Mixophyes > Mixophyes fleayi. Next base: position 57,393,791 of record NC_134407.1, read on the forward strand.
TGCACCCAAGAGCGGGACAACAAGCTAATTCAAGTATATGTAAAAAGAGAGAACATTACAGGCTTAGCTACACTATACAAATTATATTTAGTATATTAGGAGTGATACATGTACTCTTCTGTTTATTCACTCAGTGTATTAAGAGTGATACATTTCACTTTTCTATTTCTTGTCATTTTAGCTGGATGTATGTTTCATTATCTTCTGTAACAGTCCAGAGTGTGCTATATTTCTTCATTAAGAGTCACTTCAAATGAATTGTTCTTGTGTTTTTGATTGCTCTGTAGTCCAAGGATTTTTAGAAGTATTGCTTATTAACAGAACCTGGTTGTTCCAGCTGGTTACTGTTAGGCACGTCATACTTCTTTGAGCAGTACATTGTTGCATGTTTACAGTTTTCTAACTAATATCTCTTTTACTCACATGACTGATTCTTCTATTTTATTGGTCACCAGGGTTTCAGGATTGTCATCAGTCAGGTTTCCCATCAAACTCAGTGGTAGCAAGGCTTCTTATGGAATTCTTCAGCAGTATCGCGTGATTTGGGCTTATTGCTATAGATGGAGTGTTACACCACTAAGGGCTAGATTAACTAAGCTGCGGGTTTGAAAAAGTGGGGAAGTTGCCTATAGCAACCAATCAGATTCTAGCTGTCATTTTGTAGAAAGCAATAAATAAATGATAGCTAGAATCTGATTTGTTGCTATAGGCAACATCTAAACTTTTTCAAACCCGCAGCTTAGTAAATCTAGCCCTAAGTGTTATCTGTATTATCAACTACTATATGAGGTCAAACTTTAAATTTTGACCGAAGTGGATTAATCAGGATTATTCTGTGTCTATCACTAGCTGTTGGTTATTCTATCCTTTAAACAAATTACATTTGCCAGTCATATATTCCTGCAAATTCTTGTTTTTGCTTTGTAAATGACAATGTAATATAGTTGCACAAACTCAAAGCATAATTCCTGTCCTTGACGACACTCTTTTGTACTCAGGCTAAATTAGAACATCCTTTTATTTATAGGTGTTTTTAATTAGTTTAGCTTTCGAATAAATCCCACAAGCATTATCTGTAATCTGAATGCAGATGCAACGCAGATGGGAAATGAAATGTTAGTATAAGTACCCATATGAATGAGGTCACCATGTCGCGGTAGGTAGGCATTTACAATTTGATCAAATTGTGCAATGAGAACCACATGATTATTTCAAATATTATATTGTACTCACAGCCTCTAATTTCTATTCTGTATTATGTACATTTAGTCATAGCAGTGATGCACCTTTTCATACTTTTGACAAATTCGAGTTGTGCAAAATAATCCCCCTTTATATTATCTGTATAGAGTTTTGAAGGCTGTGACTGCATTCACTTTGGCCCAGCACCCCACTCATTTATCCATAGGTGTTTTAATTAGGATATGATTCAATTAGGGCCCACCAGCAATATTTATTAACTGTATGCAGATGTAACAGAGATGGGTATGTTCCCATGTAATAGAAATGAATTGTTTGTATAGGTGCCCATCTGAATGACGTCTGAATGACGTCACCATGTCTCAGTAGACATCAAAATGTACACTGTGTACACTGAGAGTAGAAAGTGTAGTCCCTTGCAGAGGGGTATGTGGCGTGCCATGTGTCCAAAAAGCCCGCCTCTATGATGTGTTTGTTAAGGGGTTTAGAATCTGGGGATTATGCCCGCATTTACATTTGCATTGAAGCCCCCTGTCAATTAGTCTAAGGATTGGGAGAGTATTGTATTAAAATCGTCTCCCAACAGGACCCTGCCCGATCAGTGGGTATGAAGTTGTGAAAGTCAAATAATTGGATGAATTAAACCAAATTAATTAATATTGTTTTACCGTGCAATTGCGATTAGTATGCCATGTGTTATGACGCAATCACACGGATTAATAACACACACATTTACATTTGCACTTTCGCTTGTAAATAATATACATTTATTAAGGTTCCAATCCACATTTATTTATTAGTAAAACGTATTAGAAATTATTTATACATAGATTAAACTATAGTAAAGGTATTAATGATTCACGTCCCCTAAAAGGTAAAGAGTTTAGCCTCATTTTAAAGCTTATTTCACCAGCATTATCCTGGTTTCGACAGAGTAACGATCGCATCTAGCGGTCGCTAATTATGAACAATATGAGATTAGAACTCAAAAGTACTTTGTTTGGTGGGTTAGTTTAAACTGGCTATTTGGCGGGAAGACATGTAGATGACAGTTGGGGTCAGTTGCCTCTTAAATGAACTGACCTATGACCAGCAGACAACTGGAACATCGTTAACCCTGGACCTCTCTTAGTGTTATCTGTGTAAATAGTGACATCATCAGTGTTTTTTTGTAAACTGAAGCTGCATAATAGCAAGCTTCCCTGGGCCATTGTTTTCTACCTTCCTGACTGCATAACTACATGGACCTGGGCCCAGGTGAAGCTCTAGCGAAAATGTAATGTATTTGGTTTTTATACTTTCCTGTCTTATTGTTATACCTTTTTAATGCGTCATAATGGTTTGCTGTAAATCCTGCTATATTTTGCAATTAAATATCTTTGTGAGTTGGAACCACAATAATCACATTAGACAATGTTTATTAGTAAGCGCAAAAATGACTTTAATAAAGTTCACAAAATAAAATGGGAAAAAAGGAGTGACCTGTGTTGGGAGCATATGTCGTCATCAGCATTATGGGCAAGGAGCCGATCTTACCTAACATAATGAGGAAGTGACCTTCAGCATCAGTGACTGTCTTGGATACTATGAGGGGAACGGAATGACGTATCATAACAGCGACCCCATGATGTTTGGAAGCGTGGTTGGAGTAGTAGACCGTGGGGTATCCCCTGGAGGACAGCGAGGAGTGGAAACACCAGCAGTTTTATTGTCCTGCAAATGGTCACAGTGCATAAAGGCACTCCTTAAAAGTGGAGTGGGTTATACCCCTATGTATGCGTATGACAGATAAATAAAAATGTGTGTTTTATATTATGGGATTAGTTGAATTGTGGATTTTTTTGAATTGTGGATTTGAGAATTTATCTCCAATTGAAGTGTGTAAACAGTAGAAGTCATTTACAAAATTTAGCTGTTGTGCCGCGGAAAACACCTTAATTTTAATTAGTTTATGCACCAGTATGCTTGGATTGTTTCCTCAGTGCATTTCAGGGAGCACTCCTACTGCCTGGATTTAATAAACATGGTGATTGCTATAGCGGATCAGTTGCCTAGCAACTGTAGTTGGCGTCCTTCCTCTGTTAGGCAGCAACAGGCTGCACCTTTCTATAGCATGTGTATTGTGATCACCGCTGCCTATCTAAACATCTTACCAGCATTACCTTTTGACAGCTGTGCCCTCCTTTGTTTAGTTATGCTGTGGTTTCTGCCGCATGCCCGATTGATTACCAGCATTCTCCTTGCGAAGCGGAAGTAGTTGCTAAGCTCTACTTGTCTGCAGAATGTCTGCCACTGCATCAGGATGGTTGCCTAACTACCACACAGGGCCGTCTCTTCCATAGGGCACCATGGGCAGGTGCCCGGGGGCCCTGCAGCCCAAGGGGCCCGTCAGAGGCAGCTAAAAAAAAAAAGTTCCTGAAAAGAAGAAGAAGACAATACTTACCTTGCTCTCAGCTGGCGATCCGGCTCCCTCCCTGGTCTCCTCCTCCATGCTGCGCTCGCAGTGCATGTCGGGCGTGACGTCATCACGCCCGCCCGACATCCATTGCGGAGCGCAGCACGGAGGAGGAGACCATGGAGGGAGCCGGATCGCTAGCTGAGAGCAAGGTAAGTATTTTCTTCTTCTTTTCAGGAACTTTTTTCTCTCGCTGCCTCTGACGGGCCCCCTGGGCTGCAGGGCCCAAAATATATTCTTTTTTTTATATATATATATATATAGGGGCCCCGGTGCACACATTGCCCCGGGGGCCCCAAATGTTGTTAAGAGGGCCCTGCTACCACATTAACTTTGTCTGCTCTTATGCAGCCAGCGCTTCACTATTCAGAAACCTCTATCTGGCAGCTTACCAATAATGGTGATAGTTAGGGCAGCACGGCGGCTTAGTGGTTAGCACCTCTGCCTCACAGGGCTGGGGTCATGAGTTCAATTCCCAACCATGGCCTTTTCTGTGTGGAGTTTGTATGTTCTCCATGTGTTTGCGTGGGTTTCCTCCGGGCACTCCGATTTCCTCCCACACTTCAAAACATACTAGTAGGCTAATTGGCTGCTACCAAATTGACCCTAGTCTCTGTATGTCTGTGTTAGGGAATTTAGATTATAAACTCCAATGGGGCACGGACTGATGTAAGTGAGTTCCCTATACAGCACTGCGGAATCAATATATGATGATGATGATGATATTTCCTGCTTGACTTAGTGTGCCTTACATCCTGACCTGTTCAGTTATCAGTGCTTTGACCTATATTGTTTACAGGATTCTGCTGTCTTCTCCACTTCTGAACCTTGGCTTATTTAATGGATCTAAATATATATCTCTACCTGCCCTGACCCCTGACTTGTTTAAAGGATCTGCTGCCTTCTCTACTGCCGACCTTGGCCTGACTGCTATTTGCATTAACTCGTGCTCACTACCTCCTACATATACATTACCTTTAACACTGCTCTTGAGAGATACCTCTGAGTGCTAGAAGTCCGCCTAGATATGTGGAAAGGCAGACAAATCTGAAGAGGCACACCGTGTCACATCACTAGTCCTCTCATCACAATCCAACCTCCTATGCCATTAGTACCACCCTTTCAATAAAATAAACTTTTTTATTTTTCACTGAAAATTTTGCTCAGTTTAGCTTATTTTATGGCATAAATTAATTGTGAGAGCAAGAGGAATTTTTTATTAGATGTGACAAGTGTTCCTGTGTTTGTGAAACATTTGAACACATTGCTCAGAGTGCATCTGGAAATATTCTTATCTGCTAAAGTACAACATGGAGGGACACAACAGGTCCCATTAGAGACAAAAGACAAGACCCGAAGACTGCCACCTCTTAGAAGGCATTATGTTGCCATTTTTTGTGGAGTGTTAATGCACAACAAGTAACATCCCTACAAAATACGCCCTCTCAACTCCTTTAACACATTGCTATGATATCAGTCCATAAAATGAAACTTTGTTTCTGAACTGCTCTGCAAAATGAGGCACACCAGAGGACCAATTCTGTACTTTACTAGGAACTCCTTCACCCTCCTTATCTCTCCTCTAGCTGTGTGTAATTCTGCTCCTTCACAAATGCAACCATTTTTCTCTGTAAACCTACATGCCTTAGAACATATCAACCTATATTAAGCCTTCATTATACATAGCTTCTTGCTGACATTGCTTAATAAAAAGTCTGATACTGTCTGACTGCAGTCTAAGTAACGTGCAAACAGTACACAACAGTTGTTTGCAGGGAGTTCATTGAAATGTGTGAAACAAACTCAATTACATAATGAATGACAAAATGTGTATGCCATATGCATTCATGCTGCCAGTTCATAAGATTACATAGCAATTAAATAATTATTAATTTGAATTTCACTTTCTAATTCCACATGATGAAGAGAAGAAAGAAGAAAAACAATTACATTGACCTTAGATTAATGAGCTGTTTAATTGACAACAATTAACAGTCCAATTAGCCGAATTTACGGTAATTAACATTTTTCCAATTTCCTCAATGAATAATTATTAAATCAACAAAAACAGGTAAAATATTATTATCATTATGCTCCAAGTTGAATTTTCTTATGGGCACATGCATTTCCCATGTAGATTTACTCGACTATTTGTGACATAATCCTGACCAAAGGTACTGCAGATAGGATATTTAATAGAATGTCTTTAGTGCAAGGTTACAACATGAAAGTTTGCTACAAAAAGTAAGATCTGTGCTCATTTTTATGTTTGTTATATCTAAAAATAACTTTTCATTTCCTTTTTGCTATTGTCGTTTTAACTTTTATGGCAAATTATATTTCTACAACTATATACATATACTTATGTAGACCATTCATCTTTTACATTTCACATGCTTTGTGAAAATGGTGTAGCAGCCTATATTCCCTTGATTGTTTTGCTTGTCGTTTACAGTCTTCACCTCATGCTTACATGGGTATAGAGAGGTATTGAATTATTTAAATAGTGACTATCTGTGCAAGAAAAAACAGTCTTTAGTCACTTTATGGCTTGACCAATTTTCAAGTTTCTCTTATGAGCTGATTTTGCCACTTATTCCCTGATTTTGGGAACTTTTTGGGGCAGATGTGACTCCCTTTTGATAGCAAATTGTAATAAATATCTTTTAAGTGCATTATATGGCGAAAAAAAGGGAAAAACACTTTTAATGAATGATGACATAGTTACTTTTACTATCATAAAACCCCTGAAACTTGCCACCAAATTGGTATTCCTCAGGATTCTAGGAATTTATGATTTATACAAGCAATTATTGAATTTTTCACATTTGTGTTTTGTTAACTAGGGTAGGCACTTATAAGTCAGATTACATTGTAATGATCCTGTCATATATAACTATAGATTCATTGATAGTCTAAATATTGGTTCAGTCCACACAGTGGTTGATTCCATTTTTGTATATGATAGGTAAGTGTCTCGGAGAATGATTTATAATATAATTATAACCCGATTTACGTCTTTAACATGGAAGTGCACTGCTTCGTAATTCAGTTAAAGAAGGTCCATGTCCACTTACCAAATCCAATGGCTTCTTTCTATGATTTTACACTGGACTGTCATTCCCCTATAAAGTAATATGGTCTATTAAGACTCTTGGATGAAGGACAGGCTCCAAAACATCAGAGAATAATGAACTCTGGCTCTTGACATACATATTGATGTTTGTTGATATTCTACCTATTTCATGCTTGCCATTCTGACAGTAATTGTATAGAAGTATAACCTCCCTGTAATGAAGTATTAAATTATAAGTGAATGTCTCATATGAGGTTCCATGCCATCTCTAGCACTTGCCGGGATAGGCTTTGCTGATGCATCTGCCGAATGTCAAACACTGTATGTGCTCTGTCCATGGTACTGACATGATAAAACACAGTGCTGGAAGGAAGTAACTACATCAAGCATACAGTATCACCTCCACTGCCTAGACATATGTTACGTAATGCTGTGCGACTGTGGTCTAACAATGTCTACGTGTTGTCTCATTAAGGTTTGGGGATTACTGCTGTTGCTGACTGTTTATGTGTAGCTAGAGAATGCCATGTGCCATCCAGTGACATTAACACAAACATGAGATTAAAAATACTTTAAATGAAACAAAAAAGTCACATTTTAGAGATGTAGCGTGTAAAATAAATAGAGATTAGCATGGTGATAATAATATAGTATTTAATGATCCACTTGAAAAGTGAACATTAACTAGGCCGGTATAAGAAAGTTTAACTTCAAATAATTCATTTTTTTCTAAAAACAAAAATCATTGTAAATATTTTCACTGCTTGTCAATTGTTTCATTTCTGTGAATGCTACAAGTGTAAGTTTTGCTCCGCCCTGTTTGATGCTCTTACACACTTAGTTATTCACCCATTCTTTGGAATATCCTCCCTGGACATTTTAAGCTCTCATAAAAGAACATATATTATAAAGACTAGACACTTTATAATGGTTGAGAGATTTTCAGAAAAACCTCATGCAACCTTCAACCTTTTATTTAGTAGATGTTAGTTATCTGATAAACTATTTATTTAATCCCAAGATTTTTAGTTCACCTAATAAATCATATTCCTGTAATCGAAAATGCAATGCAATAGCCGTATTGTGTGTTTGTGTGTATACATATATATATATATATATATATATATTTTTATATATATATATATATATATATATATATATATATATATATATATATATATATATATTTTAACATACACAGCTGTTGAGGTTGAAAAAGACACCAGCCCATCATGTTCAACCTGTTTTAAAATTTCGAAACTCTTGCGATCCCTCACTTATATATGAAATTGATCCAGATTAAGCATCCGCCAATCTGTTTCAATTGGGAAAAATCTCTCCATCCATCCAGACCCAATATTGGAGTCTTATTTTTTCCCTATATCCACTACTATCCTTCGTTTTAATTAGCGGTCGTATACCTGAATACACTTTTCCGCTAAAAATTTGTCTGACCCTTTCTTAAACTTATCTATTGAATCTGCTATCACAACCTTCCGTGGCAGTGAATTCCTGTAAAGAACCCCTTCCTTTGATGGTTGTGAAACTTCCTCTCCACTAACCTTAAGGGGTGACCGCGTGTCCTGTGTATAGTCCTTGGGGTAAAAAGTTCCCATGAAAGTTCTCTATATTGACCCTTAATGTATTTGTACATAGTAATCATATCTCCTCTTACAGGCCTCTTTTCAAAAGTAAACATGCCTAAACTGGCTAACCTTTCCTCATAACTTAATGACTCCATACCCTTTATCATTTTTGTTGCCCTTCTCTGAACCCTTTCTAGTTCCAAAATATCTTTTTTATAAAGTGGTGCCCAGACTTGTACTCCATATTCAAGATGAGGTCTTACCAACGATTTATACAGTGGCAAAATTACACTGTCTTCCCTTGCATCTATGCCTCTTTTTATACATGTCAATACTTTATATGCCCTTGCAGCTGCTGCTTGACATTGAGCACTATTGCTAAGTCTACTGTCTACGAGCACTGACAAATCCTTTTCCATTATAGATTCTCCTAAATTAATCCCATTTAATTTATAGATTGCGTTCTTGTTTTTGATCCCTAAATGCATAATCTTACATTTATCTATGTTAAACCCCATATTCCATTTGGCCGCCCAATCCTCCAGTTTATTTAACTCCTTCTGTAGAGAAGCTACATCTTGCTCTGATTTTATTACCTTATAGAGTTTAGTGTCATCATTAATAAATATATTAAAAAGGAGTGGCCCCAGCATGGAACCTTGAGGAACTCCACTTAAAACTTTTGACCAATTAAAAAATGTTCCATTTTTCACAACTCTCTGTTCCCTATTCTCTAACCAGTTTTTGATCCAAGTACAAATGTTTTTCTTAGACCCATTTCCCTTATTTTGTAAACCAACCTCTTGTGTGTCACTGTATCAAAGGCCTTTGCAAAATCTAAGTAGACCACATCTACTGTGCTGCCCTGGTCTAAGTTCCCACTAACTTCCTCATAGAAACGAAACTTAGTTTTATCCTTTTGTGGAGGATAGAAGCTAACAGGGCTCTGTGACCAGGGGTGGATCTAAATGTTTTTTTGGTGGAGAGGGGGATTTAGGCCCCACCTCCTTTCTGACAGGTAAGGCTGCCTGTAGGTGCACACTAATTACAGGTCCGTGCCGACAGAGACAGGCAGGCAGAGTCTGCTGTCCGGCCGCTCTGATTGCATTTAAAACACAGAGTGGGTGGTGAGGATTTTGTGTCTCCTGGCTCGAACCTGCACATAATGTACGTCCGCAGACTGCACACCCCTGTTGGGGGTCGACTGCCCCACTTGTACATCCCCCCGGGATCCGCCACTGTTTGTGACAACCTTTTGGACCTGTCATGCCCACAACAGCAGTGTGACGCACCCATTATGATTATGTCGGCCTCCACCCACTAGATTATGCTCCCAAGATACATTAATTATAGTGCAGACAAGGACACTATAATGAATGATAGACTCTACCATCAGGATTAGTAATATTTCGATAGAAGCTAGTAAACCATTGCAAAAGTAAAATTATTGTTTTTGTCCAATAATTAATTTAGTTTAATTCTTCAGTGTATCTTCACAGTAGTACACAGTATTTTGAGCTGCACGTAAAGTATCTTAAGATATGTGTTACTGCGTTACTTAATAAGTTAATCATCTGAGCTTTTCTTGTAGCAGAATTCATAAAGTAGTACAAATTTCTATTTGTACAGGTTTCCCTACTTTCACAAATCATGCTGATTTTTTTTTATTGTATTTGATAACAATAATTTGCAGATTCAAGTGTGTTTACAGAGCAGAAATAGCTGTGAGCAGGGAATACCCTTAAAACTGACCACCCTCCACCTCCATATCTTATTTAATCTCACTCCAAAGAGGAAATCTTGGGCATGTTAAACTAGGCACACATGTGCATCTTGTCCATACTTTGACACCTCTGCAAACTCTGCCATCCTGCCCCTCAAACCCATTAACATTGGCAGCCAACTAGGCATACTAGAGTAAGCTGAGGCATGTGACACAACCAAGGAAAATTTTGCACTGTGCCTCAGCAGTTCTTTGCTTCATAAATGACCCCCTAAGTCAACATATCGCTAGAGGGTTCTATGGAAAAATAAAACATTTACAGCACAACATTAGTATTTGCAATTTAATATTCTTCTGGGTTCTAGTTTGTACGTGTTGCAGAATATTTCTTCAAATCAATACACCTATCATGGTACAGCACATGTTTACATAGTGCATCATGTGAATCTTGTGTGCTGTGTATTAATTTAGGGTTTATCCATTGTTAGTTTATTAAATATCCACATTTTTGGGTGGTAATGAAAAGTGAAGCCATAAGCTGAATGCTCTTAAACTCAGAAGATAGGGTTGACTTTCATGCTTAACATTAGGTCATAAGTTCACTGACTCCATAGATTCCAGCCAATGGGATGCTAAGGGGCGTATATAAGCAGTTAGGTTAAATCCCCTGGCAATACATTCTGGATCCTCTTTCTTGGCTGGAAAAACCCTATGCTTCTACTAATTTGTATTAGATGCAGAATTTAGTGGCTTCTGTATCACTCCTATGAAAAAAATATTTTTGTTAATAGAATTTATCTTTCCCTGAGAGGGAGTTTTGGTGACAGTTCACTGAATGTCATTATCACATTCATTACCACTGACATGAGGTTGTGGTGAACATACCAACTTATTGTTTGTCTGATACATTTGCTTTTCTTGCTGTAGGAAGACTGTAGAGTTTGCAAGCGTTTCTTAGCAATTAGCAAACACTGACCCTCTTCAGACGAGGCAAACATTAGCCCATTTCATTTTTTAGCAAACACACTGGTTAATTTTGCAATCTGTTGCCTGTTTATTTCTACAAGTAGATTGGTAAATGACAAATACAGGAACAATGTTGTATTGTGGCTGTCAGTGTCTTTTAGCTGCATTGTAAAATACGTTAAAAAATGAAATTCAGCCAATTTTGTTAATTGACTGAATCAATTTGGACATCTATATCCTTTAATTTATATATAAAATTGCATATGATTTCTATGTGTGGTTATGATTATTTTTCCCAGTTGTAAACCTGTTATATAGGAAGAAGTTTGTGCTCTTCTTTATATTGACATCAGTAGTAACAGCGCTATCTGCAGTCTAAGAAGATATTGCACTATATCATGCTTGGACAACCTGTGCCTCTCCAGGTGTTGTGAAACTACAAGCCCCAGCATCCTTTGCCGGTAGATAGCCAGCCTGTAGTAGCTGGCAGGCCATACTGGGATTTGTAGTTTCACGAACCCTGCAGAGGCAGTTTGGAGTGGGGGGCAGGGGGTGTATGCCCCTCCTGCCGTTCCCATAGCGGTTTACCTTAGGCTAGGTCACTAGCCCACCTGCATTGTTTTCCTTTAAAATGTTCCTAATGGCTGCTGAGTTAAGTCTTGCCCCTGGGCTGAAATTTGCCAGCCCTCCCCTGGCCCCTGGAAAGCCACAGGTTGGCCAGGCCTGCACTAAATTATCGAAAATGCCTGCTATTCCTTTATTAATGTTCAAATTTACAGCAGACTTTGCAGCATATTGTTTTGATGTGTCTTTGTATAAGTGATGTACATAAAATGTAATTGAAATCTATCGCAACTAAAAAGAAAAGAACATATAAGGAAGAAGAATTCTGCAGACGTCTCCATAATGCCTTACACAAGGTCAGCACAACGCTGTTTAGCTTAGAACAGAATCTCATTGTAATTTCTAAGAATGATTGTCCTGGCCATAATATGACACTAATAATTACCCTCTGATTAGTAGGTGAGCTCCCCATGAAAAGCTAAATTAATGGGGAAGCTCACTAATTGCTTGGTAACAGACAGGTGAACAAACAATGAGCTTCCAGTAGTTAAGTAAAGCAAAGTAAATTTTGGAGGACTATGTTCTGTATATACTGAGAAAAAAATATAATAGTTTTAATATTATAGCCATTTTGAGACTCATATATAGGTTTTTCTTAATGCCCCAAATATATTGTGAGGTTTTACTAATTGTATTCAGTGGGTGATTTGTCAACAATGGTTATTGCAGTGCGGTGCACTCTAGTGTTACAATATAAATGTACCAGTGGTGGAAGAGGGCTGGTATATTGTGGTATACCATACTGACACTTCTCCTGCTGCTTTCATGTAAAGCAATTCAATTTCAGTAGTTTACATACTCATTATACTTTCCATACCGCCATCTTTACATTTCCACTTTGACCACTGGGTATAACCATGCAGGGGCAAAGGCAGGATTTCTAAAGAGGGGTTTCCACATTATGCCGCCATTAGGCATGACCAGTATGCATGGGGGCATATCTATAATTTTAGACAGTGCTGGGCTGCTCTCCAACTCTTCCTATACCCATCATATACATGGGGCAAGCCAACTCAAGCATACAATGCCTCAGGCTGGGAGGAGGGGAGTTTCCAGGAATTCCCCCCTCCCCCTTCATGGGTGTCCCCCTGCCATGGTATCATTCTCTCCACTCCTGGTTATCACTAACTGCTGTTTATTTTCTGCAGAACAGCTGCCAGTTATGCCTAACATTACCACAAATTACTATTGTGTCCTGCTCGTTACTGAGCTAAGTAGTTGTCATTATTTATGGGCATGCAGAGGTAACATAATGACATTTCAAGATAGCACAATAACTTTGCATTAATCACTGTGCCCTCCCCCTGATAAAAAAAAGTATATTACACTGCATTATACACAGTACTAAGGTGTAGACATTGAGAATAGCACAGTGTGTTAAAATCAACTTTAAATGCACTAGATAAACCAGTATATGCACAATATTTGCTCATATACATGGCATTGCAACCCAAAATAACCAAATACTAACACTTGAATGTACGGTAGCTGTACATTAATGTTACTCATACACCTATTGTAAATGACAGATTGTTGCGCTATCTTTGTTTTTCTTGCTTTCTGAATTGAGATAGTTGCTGAGTGCTGTTTGCACTTCATTAGTTCAATGTAGAAGAGCCTGACATTATACCATATGGCCTAGGTTCCCAAACTGTGCGCCGCGGTTCCTGCACTGTCACAGGGGTGCCGTGGCCATGGGACAAAAAAATAAAATAAACAACTTACCAATCTGGTGGCGCCCGGGACCCAGCATCCTCCTCCCTCCTTGCTTCTCATCGAATGTTGGGCGTGACATCATTAGGCCCGACATTCAGTGACAAGCGGCAGGAGAGAGGATGCTGGGTCCCAGGCACCGCCGAATTGGTAAGAAGAAAGTAGAAAAGACAGAAGAAATAGAAGAAAGAAGGTCAAGTATGGTAAGTAAAGAAACGGAGGGGTATGGTGATAGGAAACAGCAATGGAGGGGCAAAAGAATGAAGGAAGGAGCAGAGTGAGGATGCAGAGGGGGCAGAATAAGGATGTAGAGGGGGCAGAACGAGTGGATGCAGAAGGGGCACAGAGAGTGTGGATGCAGAGGGGGCACATAGAGTGGATGCAGAGGGGCACAGAGAGTGTGGATGCAGAGGGGCACAGAGTGTGTGGATGCAGGGGCACAGAGTGTGTGGATGCAGGGGCAGAGTAAGTGGATGCAGAGGGGCAGAGTGAGTGGATGCAGAGGGGCACAGAGTGTGTGGATGCAGAGGGGCACAGAGTGTGTGGATGCAGAGAGGCACAGAGTGTGTGGATGCAGAGGGGCACAGAGTGTGTGGATGCATAGAGGCACAGAGTGTGTGGATGCAGAGGGGCACAGAGCGTGTGGATGCAGGGGCACAGAGTGTGTGGATGTAGAGAGGCACAGAGTGTGTGGATGCAGAGGCAGAGTGTGTGGATACAGAGGGGCAGAGTGTGTGGATGCAGAGGGGCACAGGGATTGGATGCAGGGGCAGAGTGTGTGGATGCATGGGTACAGAGTGTGTGGGGATGATGCATGGGTACAGAGTCTGTGGAGATGATGCAGGGGCAGAGTGTGTGGATGCATGGGTAAAGAGTGTGTGGAGATGATGCAGGGGCAGAGTGTGTGGAGATGATGCAGGGGCAGAGTGTGTGGATGCATGGGTACAGAGTGTGTGGAGATTATGCATGGGTACAGAGTATGTGGAGATGATGCATGGGTACAGAGTGTGTGGTTGATGATGCTGGGGCACAGAGTGTGTGGAGATGATGCAGGGGCACAGAGTGTGTGGAGATGATGCAGGGGCACAGAGTGTGTGTATGATGATGCAGGGGCACAGAGTGTGTGGAGATGATGCATGGGTACAGAGTGGGTGAAGATGATGCAGGGGGCACAGAGTGTGTGGAGATGATACAGGGGCACAGAGTGTGAGGAGATGAAGGCAGGCACAGAGTGTGAGGAGATGAAGGAGGGCACAGAGTGTGTGGAGATAAAGGAGGGCACAGAGTGTGAGGAGATGAAGGCGGGCACAGAGTGTGTGGATGAAGGAGGGCACAGAGTGTGTGGAGATGAAGGAGGGTGCAGAGTGTGAGGAGATGAAGGCGGGCACAGAGTGTGTGGATGAAGGAGGGCACAGAGTGTGAGGAGATGAAGGAGGGCACAGTGTGTGGAGATGAAGGAGGGCACAGAGTGTGTGGAGATGAAGGAGGGCACAGAGTGTGAGGAGATGAAGGCGGGCACAGAGTGTGTGGATGAAGGAGGGCACAGAGTGTGTGGAGATGATGCAGGGGCACAGAGTGTGTGGAGATGATGCAGGGGCACAGAGTGTGTGGAGATGATGCAGGGCCACAGAGTGTGTGTATGATGATACAGGGGCACAGAGTGGGTGAAGATGATGCAGGGGGCACAGAGTATGTGGAGATGATACAGGGGCACAGAGTGTGAGGAGATGAAGGCAGGCACAGAGTGTGAGGAGATGAAGGAGGGCACAGAGTGTGTGGAGATGAAGGAGGGCACAGAGTGTGAGGAGATGAAGGCGGGCACAGAGTGTGTGGATGAAGGAGGGCACAGAGTGTGTGGAGATGATGCAGGGGCACAGAGTGT
The DNA here is from genome assembly GCF_038048845.1 of Mixophyes fleayi. NCBI lineage: Eukaryota > Metazoa > Chordata > Amphibia > Anura > Limnodynastidae > Mixophyes > Mixophyes fleayi. The sequence goes on from NC_134407.1 coordinate 57,409,016, forward strand.
GTGGAGATGATGCAGGGCCACAGAGTGTGTGTATGATGATGCAGGGGCACAGAGTGGGTGAAGATGATGCAGGGGGCACAGAGTGTGTGGAGATGATACAGGGGCACAGAGTGTGAGGAGATGATGCAGGGGGCACAGAGTGTGAGGAGATGAAGGAGGGCACAGAGTGTGTGGAGATGAAGGAGGGCACAGAGTGTGAGGAGATGAAGGCGAGCACAGAGTGTGTAGATGAAGGAGGGCACAGAGTGTGTGGAGATGAAGGAGGGCAAAGAGTGAGTTAGTTGTAAATTATTCTTTGACAGAAATATAATTGAAAAAAATATATAAAAATATTCTTTTCCCTTGGATTTATGTGTATTATTTTTGTATACAACTTAATAAGTATTTCTGTCCTCACCTAAATACTTATTATGTTCTTTTACCCAATTACTTATAAAACGTGACTGCTCGGTATTTATTTTGGAGGGGTGCCTTGAAAAAATTATGGAGACTCTAAGGGTGCCGCGAACTGCAAAAGTTTGGGAACCACTTCCATAAGGCATATGGTAGCCATTGTTCCTAAAATGGCACTCTGGCTGTTAAACATTTTGAGAAACTTCTATGGATTTAATTAGGTATAAACATTTCCTGAATGAAATCGCAAACTGGCTACTAGTTTTGTCTGATTGGCTAGTCACAATTTTTCCAATCTTGCACTTTACAGCCTTGCAGATTTTTTTTTTATATATAATATCCTTTGTGCTTCTCTTTGAAGTTATTGAAAATGTAACAGATTGTGACTGTTATTATAGTGACCTAGAGATATTCTGTATTTCTCCTCTCATCATATCTTTGTGGCCTCATGGGAAATAGAAACATATCTGTCAACGTCAACAAACCTGCTGGATTTGGAGATCTTTTTTTATGGGTTCACTGTATTATATCAAATCGCAGGCCATATATTGTATAATGAGAAAGGAATTTCCAATGCTTGGAAAGGTACTGCGTTCATTTGAATAATGGGCAAAATCAAATTAATTCTACATTAAATAGTTCTGAATAAAGGGTTTAAGTCAGCAGTTTCAAACTTGTTTTCCTTAATTACTTTCCGTGTTTAATGTCATTAAGAAGATTAAAAATTCATTAACAAGAGTACTAAAGTGGCAAATCAGTAAAGCTATCACTCCAGGTTAAAAACTAAGCTGAGGTTGACACTTTATGCACTTCCACACTACCGGCATGCTGGGGAGTGTTCATGGGGAGCAGGAATAAGGAACTTAAAATTACAAGTATGGTGCAGTAGGAATGAGATAGGAGAGGGGGGCGTTTGGAACAGCTTGTAGTAAAAGACAGTGTAACCCTTGTGTATTACATTTGCATAAACACATTGTAAGCAATCTACAGCATCTCCATGTAAACCATTACAATTACAAGACATTTATAGCTTGTAACTGCTAATGGAAATATTGCTGTTTTTTAGGGGGGGGGGGGGGGATGACTTGAATGTAACTTAAATGATTTTAGAAACTTCAACAACAGGTGAAAGAGCACAAGGAGGTTATTGCTGTGATCACGCTGTGATCGTGCTGCTTATGATGGTTAGGGAAAGGGGTGAAGCCTTAATCAAGTACGATTGTATTTATCTGTCTGTTCTGCGGCATTCTTTGTGCATTTTGTATGTTAACAATTCCTTGTTGATGTCTTTTGTAAGAGCTCTATAAACCGCCAAATAAATGACTGCGTTTATAACAGCACTGTAAGCATGGCCCTGCTTAACTCTTTGTTGGGTAATGTGTTGTGCTATTACTGTGTGTTGTTCAAAACTGTCAAGTGATGCTAGTGTTATATAAATAAAAGGCAGACACAGAACAATATATTGGACATCAATAGTCTCTCATTAAATCGTATTATATTCAATTATTGATTCAAAAAATAATTGGAACTGTTGCAAATTAAATGCATGTATATGACATGATATAGTGACACATGGACTATAGTTTAGTTAGGTAATGCATGGCTGATGGTAGTACTGCCACCAACACTACAGATAAACTGGTGATATAAAGGATATTTGAAGTAGGTCTCACAGTTGTCAATAATTAAGTTTATTTCAAGGTGGGAAATATTCACATAGGCTTCAAAAAAGGAGAAAGAACTATATCATCATCATCATCATCATCATCATTTATTTATATAGCGCCACTGATTCCGCAGAGAACTCACTCATATCAGTCCCTGCCACATTGGAGCTTACAGTCTAAATTCCCTAACATACACACACACAGACAGACAGAGAGAGACTAGGGTCAATTTTGATAGCATCCAATTAACCTACAAGTATGTTTTTGGAGTGTGGGAGGAAACCGGAGCACCCGGAGGAAACCCACGCAAACACAGGGAGAACATACAAACTCCACACAGATAAGGCCATGGTTGGGAATTGAACTCATGACCCCAGTGCTGTGAGGCAGAAGTGATAACCACTAAGCCACCGTTCTGCCCATATATTTATGGTATTTGCATGTAACATTCACATGAGAGGCCTGTGAGTTAATGTCCCATCCACTGGGTATTTAGAGCATGGTCCAGACTGCAGCTGACACAGAACATCCGCCTACAGACAGATCCATTCCGGCCTGCTTTAGCCCCCTCAGTGCAAGGTGGGTTCTGGTCTGCAGTGTGAAGAACCCTAGATGCTTTCTCACTAGAAATGCTCTTAGAACTCAGTGGGTGAGGCACTGACTCACAAGGCCGCCATGTAATTGCGATTTTCCAGGAGTCCCTTCTCTTTTTGGAGAGGATTAGGACAGAGGTTACAGATGCATGAAAGAAACAGGTCACAGTTGATCCATCTGGCTAAGAACTTGTCGCCTGCACAAGTGGAGTAAAGAGAAACAGGTATGGGTGTTTATCAATGTCTACTGTAGCACATAAAAAATAGATTGTTAGGAGACAGCAGTGTAATATTGAGGACTCCAGGGACCAAGATCACGTTTTCGATGGTTTTGTGATGTTAGTGAGTATTTATTTCATAGGCGATAATTTGTAAATTACACTCACCCTACTTTAGTTAATGCATTTTTGGTCTGCATATTAGACTAACATATATAATTTAATCTCTCTTTTTAAAGCAACAATCCCAATCCCATGAAAAAACACTGTGGCAGACTATAAAAAGAATTGTTTACCATATTTACCATTTTTCCTTGGTTTGTTTCTTCAGTCTGCTATTAAAGAATTTTAATTCTACCATGGCAACCAGGGACACATGGCACATAATGTAGTGAGCAGAGAGGCTTTGGAACGCCCCTTTGACCTCTGTCTACTTTGTGCACTGTAAAATCCTCCCTTTCTCTTCCCCATCCACCTTTATATGACAAGCTGAGAACTGTGAGACTGTATCTGTTTAACTGGCAGCCATATTTTGTAATCTCCAGAGAGATTTTGAAAAGGAGACATTAATTTTTATAAGGATAGCTAAGCAAAATTACCGACTCTTAAAAGGTACTTAACTTGTTATTGAAAGAAAAAAAAACAACTATGATGTGGGATTGCTGCTTTAAATAACATGTCATACATTAAATAAATGCACGGATATAATGTAGTAGAGGGTTAATTATGTTGCCTCCACTCTCCTGCATTGTTGAAACTGCCATTTTTACCTAGGAAAAAATGTAGTTTTCTGCTCCCAGGCAGCTGCTTTAGATTGGAGAAACCCTCTTCTATGTCCCAGGCCATTAACTTAGGTAAATACGTGACCACCCTGTTAGAGTAAATGTGCTACATCACATTTACCCCATATTACCTTAAAAACAGACATCTATATATTTTTTCTTCAGTCTTTCGCTACCTATGCACTTACTGTCAGTACACATATAGGCACAAGACTCTTTATTTGTCAGTGCACGTGGGCAATTTTTATCAAACTATGCAGTGACCTGTTTCCCTTTTGCTAGGCAGAGTAGAGATAAGGAGAGACACAGGCAAGCTATGAGAAAACTCACAGTATATGCACACATGCTTCTTCACATACGCAGGACAGACATGAAGGTATTTTACATTTTTTTTACATTTGTGTCTGTCAGTGTTAGGGTTAGGGTTAGGGTTAGGGAAGAAAGCCTGTGTATGGGAGCTGTGCGATTTCACATAGAGTACCAGCTTATCCCTTGTGCCCCTCCTTCCAAAATAAGAGAACAGCCACAGAATGTGAGCAGATTAAAACCATCACTGCACACTAAGCTTCAGAAAATTATTAAAATGAATACGTGATCAAACAAATCTAATATCGTTGCTATGTGTCATTTCTCCCATTTGCAGTTGTCTCACTTGTAGGTAGTTAATATCAGCTTGTCATTTGTTCTTAATTTATTTTTAAGATTATTGCTAATATAAATAGGACTGGAAGTTGGAATAAAAGACATTTTATAGAAAACTGAAGCCTCTTTATGTGTGGGTGTTATACATTAAGATATAGGATGCAATTGTTCCTCTGTATATGACTGATGCTCTGTGCCCAGGGTTTGGCAGATGTTACTGCTTTAACACAAAGGACAAGGTGAGGCATTAGATAAATGAGATTATGCAGTGTTTTAGGAATGCCGGGCTGCAGGAGTCTTTTCATGTAATAAGTGTAAGCTTAGTGAAAGCGTTTCAGTGTGTCAAAGATTTGGGAGGGGAAAGGTAATGGTAACCTGGGAGGGTGGAGGGAGGACTGAAACTTCGAATACATTTTAATTATTTAAACAGAACTTGAGCTGCCACAGTTGAAATCCTTCTTTTTTTCTCCCCAATGTTTCCTGGAGAACAGGGTCATTGTTACAAAAGGCTGTAATTTATTTTTCACAAGAGATCTAAGGCTGCCTGGATTGTAATCTGATATGAAGCTCCCACAGTCCCTTTACCTCCCAACGCTGCATTCACAGACCTCCCTTCCTAAAACAGAGCGGGGGGCACCGATTGGATGCTTCCTCTCAAAGAGGTCTGCAGCAGCTATAATTAATACTCTACCTCCACCTTTTTTCTGCCAAGAGTAATTAAATGCAACAAGCATCAATAGCATGAACTGAGCTACCAATATTCAGAGTCCACCTTAAGGATAAACATGATAGAGTTACAAGGGAGAGCAGCTTGCAAACTGTAACTGCTTTGATGAAATAACATTTCATTATCCACCCAGTGAAAAAGATCTTCTATTGTCTAACCTAATTTACTCCTTTCAGAAAATTTTCCAGTTTATGTTTAGGAAGGCTCTGGTTTTAGTTTCTTCCCCCAGCCTCCAGCAGCCTGGCCAGTCCTTTGATGCCTCATTTATAAAATATGTCGAAATTATTGCTTGGTAAGAAAAAACGGTATTTGTACAAGAAGTAAAATTTTGGAATAGTACCTGTTTTCCAACTCTACCTGCATTTTCTGTTTTTTCATTAAAACCAGGTATTATTTTTGACAAAATTGACTTTGCATTATATTTCTTTTGACTGACAAGGTACATGGAGGCGACATAAGATGCATATAGATAGACCATCCTGGTCAACATCATTTTTTAGAATGTTTTATTTTTTCTCATTATGTGTTATGTGTTTTATTTGAACTTGAACTGCCCTACGCTTATCCAGTCTCTCTTTTGAAATCAGTCAATAATGAAATGTGTTGGATCAATCATCATTAAATTATGCTACTATTTAAAAGTGGGAGGGAGGAGCTAAAGACTAAAGTTGCTTTTTCTGCACAGGGATCCAATACTATTACTTTCTGCTGGTTTTGTTCAGTTTCTTTTGTTATGGAGGCCTGCAAATCTGCGGTGCAAGTAAAATGAGGCTAAGTAAACATATACTACTTGTTCTTGACGGCAAATGTATCGATCAGCTGAGCAAAGCACGCTAAATGAATCTAAAACGCAGGCAAGCCCAAAAAAATTATTTTACTGCACATGTGCTGTGAGAACAGGCAAGACTAACTCACTCAGAGGGTTCACTCAGAGGGTGTGCTTTGCACACCTAGGGCCTGATTCATGAAGGAAAGTAAGGCATAAAAGGAGTACATTTTCTCCTGCACAAACCATGTTACAATGCAAGGGGTGCAAATTAGTTTATTATTTTGCATATAAGTTAAATACTGGCTGTTTTTTAAAGTAGCATACAAATACTAGATATCTTTATTTTTACACTGAAATATAAAGTTGATCTAGGACATGCCCTACCTCAACAAATGTGCTCCTTTCTTTTTTGCTTTGCCCCTTACTCAGAATCAGGCCCTTAGTCCTTATAAACAGAGGCTGGGCGGGCAAACGGCGCATTTGAACAGGCTGTACCTGTGCAGTTGCATAAACATCTTAGAAATCATAATCATGTTCATTGAAAAAATAAAGTAATTAATTCTGCGCCAACACCCACATCACATGTCCCTCTGCTCTAGTTAAGTCTTTGGGGAAAGCATCCAGGATTGTATATTGCCGCCTATTTTTAGTTAATTGAAATATCAGGTGTGCTCATTTGTGGTGTGCGAATGGATGTGTGTGTTTGCACTGAGGAGACAGTTGTAAACCACATCCATGGTTTATAGGAGGGTTTATAGGACCTATTTACCCACTCATTGGCAAGTTGATTTCTTTGCGTTTTCCCACAGTTATCAACTTCATGAAGCACAAACACCCAGGTGTAAGCGCTGGGACTTCACACAATGTTTGTTTTAGCAGTGCAGCTGCCCACTGTATAAAGCCTTCACTTCTGCCATTGATCTCCAACGGGACGTTTTCTACATTTTCGGTTCATAAAGAAAACAATGCAACAATGGGTGTTTAAGACTAGATTCAAATATATACAATATAAATATACTAGCTGGTAAACATAGGTTATCTAATGCCATAAGTATAACTGCTGTTCTTTAAAGGAAGGTTGAGAAATCTACTCTTCATCACTCACATTGAAGCAACAACTATGTTGTTAAATATGATGATGATGAAGGAAGTCAACAAAGCTAATTATCTGTGAGACGAAGCCAAGCCCAGTAGTCGTTTTACAAACCAAGTCAAATGTTTTGTCTAAATTACGTTTCCCAGCGAGGTCCACCCACTCTTAATGCATTAGGAGTGCCTTGTGGGCCCGGCGTCCTGAGAAATAGTCTCAGCATGGCTGGGTCTAGGCTCTGCAGATAACAGGGCTCTCCTGCAACGTAGCACTGCATTTGGTGTAATGTCAAATGTATTTATTTTCCTTCAAAGCAGGTCATAAAACCTAAAAAGAAAAGATCCATGGCATGTTTCAAGAATATTTCCCAATTAGTCAATTTCCATAAAATAGTCATTAACCAATGCCCTGGTCTCAGGAACATCCATTAACATCTTACAAGAAGTAATTATCCTCCCACAATCCATTCCATTGACCTGTTAGCAGTTATAGCAAATGATTAGGAAAATAAATAAAAGACAGAAACAGTGGAAGATGCACAGGAGTCCTCTCAGGAAAGTCACTTACTATGTTTACATTATTCTTATAAATGTATACCTTCTATAAAATGTCATCATATTGGTTATAACTTGATTTCTCCTCTTAAATAAAGGTGGTTGCCAAACACAGTGTTATAGATTGTGTGGACCAAGTGAAGGTCAATTTAATTACTGTGGAACGTAGAACAAGCACAGGGGTCATGTCTCATTGTTCAAATCCTGGTGCATCTAGGTTTTAGATGCCCTTTTAATACGGTCATGTAATCAATGGTGGTAACCCCGTGAGTTTTCATAAAACAAATCCTCTACATAGAAAGGTTACCTTGCTTTCTATTTTAAGCTGATATATTCCAGACACTGTATACAATCTAGACCTGTGACTGGATGAAAACTTCATCATAAAAATAAACCATAAATTACCGTTTGTGCGCATGTAAAAAGTAAATGACATATTACATTATGATGTTATTTTCTTAAATGTACTTTACTAAAGTGCACCTTGTATATAGAAGTTTTATATATGCGCATTTCGCTGAATTTATAGGCTATGAATGGAGCGGAAATGTCAACAGTCACTTTGTTATCTCTTTGAACTCTACCATAACTAGCATTAGAAAAGGAGCGAACACACCCACATATGCAGACAGATTAAAGTGGTTTTGAAGAACCTGCTTAAAGAACTACAGTTGCTATAGTAGTACACAGATACTATATATACATTATAATGCACAACATTATATTTTTGTATTCTGCTTCCAAGTTATCTACAGTATTATAAGACTAAAGATGATTACAATTTAGCAGTGTTTGTACTTTTGTTTGTGTATCAGAAAATGTTGATGGATGCATCTTAAATAACCACCCCCACACACAGATTATATACAGACACATACATGCATGTATATACACACACACAGATTATATACGGACACATACATGCATGTGTACACACACACACAGATTATATACAGACACATACATGCATGTATATACACACACAGATTATATACAGACACATACATGCATGTGTACACACACACAGATTATATACAGACACATACATGCATGTATATACACACACAGATTATATACAGACACATACATGCATGTATATACACACACACACACATTATATACAGACACATACATGCATGTATACACACACACAGATTATATACAGACACATACATGCATGTATACACACACAGATTATATACAGACACATACATGCATGTGTACACACACAGATTATATACAGACACATACATGCATGTATATACACACAGATTATATACAGACACATACATACATACATACATACATACATACATGCATGTATATACACACACACACAGATTATATACAGACACATACATGCATGTATATACTAGAGATGGTCACTGACCCCCGTGTTTTGGTTTTGGATTCGGTTTTGGATCTGGATTACCGTCGTGTTTTGGTTTTGGTTTTGGTTTTGCAAAACTGCCATTGCGTGTTTTGGTTTTGGTTTTGGTTTTGTTTGGTTTTGTTTTGCTATTTTTTTGGAAAATCCATGTTTTTGGGCCTAAATTAACCCAATTTAGTGCTCCAACTGTTTTAGAGACAAGTAATCTAATTGTTGAGGTAATAAATCATCCAAAAAAACAGTTTAATTCTTCGTTGGTAGGCCTATTCTACACACAAAACAGATTGTCTTCCTCTCCATCTATGCATATTGGCAATGCAGCCATCGTCTTTGAATGTATATTACACCCTACACTTATAGTTAAATATGTAAAGAAATGGAAAAAGCCAGTTTGGTTTCTGTCTCTCAAGGCCCCCCTCCACTTGTATAAAATACCAAAAAATTCAGCCATTATAGACTGTACAATATTAATTGACATGGAGAAAGACAGTTTGGTTTCTGTCTCTCTAGGCCCCCCTCCACTTGTATAAAATACTAAAAAATTCAGCCATTATAGACTGTACAATATTAATTGACATGGAGAAAGACAGTTTGGTTTCTGTCTCTCTAGGCCCCCCTCCACTTGTATAAAATACAAAAAAATCCAGCCGTTATAGACTGTACAATATTAATTGACATGGAGAAAGCCAGTTTGGTTTCTGTCTCTCTAGGCCCCCCTCCACTTGTATAAAATACTAATAAATTCAGCCGTTATATACTGTACAATATAAATTGAAATGGACAAAGGCAGTTTGGTATCTGTCTGCATCAGATCCTCTCTCCACTAGGAGTAAAATAGAAAACTATTCAGCCGTTATATAATCTAGAATATAAATAGAAATTGAGAAAGGCAATTTGGTATCTGTCTGCATCATAATCATCAACATCATCATTAGCGCCCTCGTCGCCTACACAAATCTCCCCCTCATCCTCTTCTAATTCCAAAGTGGCATCCTCAATTTGGGTATCACCGGCTACACTCGGGCTATTAAGGCACACATCAGCAGAATGCTCACGATTAGACATCCCACTGTTGGATGGACTCTCCACAGGGATTGTTGTCATTTGTGAATCAGAGCAAATATTCTCCTGTAATGCCTCACTGGTATCTTGCAGCTCAGCTTTGACGCGTAACAGTAGTTGTGCACCAATTGTAGCCTGGGTAACTTTTTGGGATCTGCCACTAATAGCCAAAGGTGAAGGCCTCATTCTCTCTTTGCCACTGCGTGTGTAGAATGGCATGCTTGCAATTTTTTTTTTATCGTCACTTAACTTTTGCTCAGTTACACTTCTTTTTCGCTTCAATACAGTAAATTTTTTTTTGGTTTTTGTTTTTTGCACTAATTTGAAAACACTCTGTTGTTTGACATCGCCTTGGCCAGATGACGTACTGGGAACACTAACATCAGGACTGGTGACAGAACCTGGTTGCTCATTTAGATCATATGTGGACTGCTTTGAATCCATTCTGAGCGCAAACCACTGGGGAGTGCTAAAAATTATTGAGTAGATACTGCTGACAGATATGACTTTTGACAGCCAGAAATATTAATGCACAATTAGGGAGGACACCCCAAAAACACTGAGGAGTGCTACAAATTATTGAGTAGATACTGCTGACAGATATGACTTTTGACAGCCAGAAATATTAATGCACAATTAGGGAGGACACCCCAAAAACACTGAGGAGTGCTACAAATTATTGAGTAGATACTGTGCTGACAGATATGACTTTTGACAGCCAGAAATATTAATGCACAATTATGGGGGACACCCCAAAAACACTGAGGTGTGCTACAAATTATTGAGTAGATACTGCTGACAGATATGACTTTTGACAGCCAGAAATATTAATGCACAATTAGGGAGGACACCCCTAAAAACACTGAGGAGTGCTAAAAATTATTGAGTAGATACTGCTGACAGATATGACTTTTGACAGCCAGAAATATTAATGCACAATTAGGGAGGACACCCCAAAAACACTGAGGAGTGCTAAAAATTATTGAGTAGATACTGCTGACAGATATGACTTTTGACAGCCAGAAATATTAATGCACAATTAGGGAGGACACCCCAAAAACACTGAGGAGTGCTAAAAATTATTGAGTAGATACTGCTGACAGATATGACTTTTGACAGCCAGAAATATTAATGCACAATTATGGGGGACACCCCAAAAACACTGAGGTGTGCTACAAATTATTGAGTAGATACTGCTGACAGATATGACTTTTGACAGCCAGAAATATTAATGCACAATTAGGGAGGACACCCCTAAAAACACTGAGGAGTGCTAAAAATTATTGAGTAGATACTGCTGACAGATATGACTTTTGACAGCCAGAAATATTAATGCACAATTATGGGGGACACCCCAAAAACACTGAGGTGTGCTACAAATTATTGAGTAGATACTGCTGACAGATATGACTTTTGACAGCCAGAAATATTAATGCACAATTAGGGAGGACACCCCTAAAAACACTGAGGAGTGCTAAAAATTATTGAGTAGATACTGCTGACAGATATGACTTTTGAGTTTGACAGCCAGAAATATTAATGCACAATTATGGGGGACACCCCAAAAACACTGAGGTGTGCTACAAATTATTGAGTAGATACTGCTGACAGATATGACTTTTGACAGCCAGAAATATTAATGCACAATTATGGGGGACACCCCAAAAGCGCTGGGGAGTGCCAAATATGAAGAAAAAATAATAAACCTCTATCCTCCTCTCTGCACTAGCGATTTTGGTTAGAGCAATTGCAAGAACAATATGGTATTCTCTGTCCCTGCTCTAATTAGCCTATGACTACACCCTGCTCTCTCCCTCTGTCAAATGGCGATGGATTGCTGTGGAGGCGTGTATTTATAAAGTTGAAGTATCGCGAGAACCGAGTCCCGAGATCCGACGACGTCACAATGACGTTCGGCCTCGATTTGGATTCGGAATGGGCGGGAGAGTACCGAGCTGCTCAGCTCGGTACTCGGATACCCAAAGTTCGGGTGGGTTCGGTTCTCGGAGAACCGGACCCGCCCATCTCTAGTATATACACACACAGATTATATACAGACACATATATGCATGTGTATATACACACAGATTATATACAGACACATACATGCATGTATATACACACACACAGATTATATACAGACACATACATGCATGTGTATATACACACACACAGATTATATACAGACACATACATGCATGTATACACACACACAGATTATATACAGACACATACATGCATGGATATACACACACAGATTATATACAAACACATACATGCTTGTATATACACACAGATTATATACAGACACATACATACATACATGCATGTATATACACACACACACACACACACACACACACACACACACACACACACACAGATTATATACAGACACATACATACACACATACATGCATGTTTATTTACACACATGCACAGATTATATACAGACACATACATGCATGTATATACACACACAGATTATATACAGACACATATATGCATGTGTATACACACACAGATTATATACAGACACATACATGCATGCATATACACACACAGATTATATACAGACACATACATGCATGTATATACACACACAGATTATATACAGACACATACATGCATGTATACACACACACACACACACACAGATTATATACAGACACATACATGCATGTATATACACACACAGATTATATACAGACACATACATGCATGTATATACACACACAGATTATATACAGACACATACATGCATGTATACACACACACACACACAGATTATATACAGACACATACATGCATGTATACACACACACACACACAGATTATATACAGACACATACATGCATGTATATACACACATATATATACAGACACATACATACATACATACATACATACATACATACATGTATGTATATACACACACATAGATTATATACAGACACATACATGCATGTATACACACACAGATTATATACAGACACATACATGCATGTTTATTTACACACATGCACAGATTATATACAGATGCATACATGCATGTATATACACACACAGATTATATACAGACATATACATGCATGTGTACACACACAGATTATATACAGACACATACATGCATGTATATACACACAGATTATGTACAGACACATACATACATACATGCATGTATATACACACACACACACACACACACACACACAGATTATATACAGACACATACATACATACATACATACATGTGTATATACACACACACACACAGATTATATACAGACACATACATGCATGTATATACACACAGATTATATACAGACACATATATGCATGTGTATACACACAGATTATATACAGACACATACATGCATGTATATACACACACAGATTATATACAGACACATACATACATACATACATACATACATACATGTATACACACACACACACACACACACACACACACACACACAGATTATATACAGACACATACATGCATGTATACACACACAGATTATATACAGACACATACATACATACATACATACATACATGCATGTATACACACACACACACACAGATTATATACAGACACATACATGCATGTATATACACACACAGATTATATACAGACACATACATGCATGTATACACACACAGATTATATACAGACACATACATACATGCATGTATACACACACACACAGATTATATACAGACACATACATGCATGTATATACACACACACAGATTATATACAGACACATACATGCATGCAAATACACACACAGATTATATACAGACACATACATGCATGTATATACACACAGAGATTATATACAGACACATACATGCATGTATATACACACACACACACACAGATTATATACAGACACATACATGCATGTATATACACACACACAGATTATATACACACACACACAGATTATATACAGACACATACATGCATGTATATACACACACAGATTATATACAGACACATACATGCATGTATATACACACACACACACACACAGATTTTATACAGACACATACATGCATGTATATACACACACACACATTATATATAGACACATACATGCATGTATATACACACACACACATGCAGAAACATATACCCAGGAGCCACCAAGGCCACAATCACAATAAATTCAGGACAGCCAGGGACAGCACACAGCCTGCTGCAATTTAAAGTAGTGTTGATTTGCATATTGAATTAAAATTAAGAGCTAATTATGCAAATAAATTATGACATTTGGCAGGAGAATTTGCTTCAAGATCATTTATTATCTTCCTTTTTATAACGGTGTGTGCATTTAACGGTCAAAGACAATATTTTAAAGGAGAATTAACGGAGGATTATTAGTCTAAAAACAATTTCGCATTAATGATATGTATTTCATTGCTGCTTCTCACACCTGGTTAGTTGATGCAACTCTTCCCAGAGCAACCTCCTGGTGACTTGCATACAAACCCTGAGTGTGGCTGTGACTGCTTGTCTTGGTATCCTTATTATTTTAACTAAAGAACATTTTAACTTTAAACTTCGTAGATGGCCACTTTTCATAGAGAAATTATTTATTTATTTTCCTCAAGGACATTATAATTCGGCCATGCCATTGACCCACACGATTTAATATATATTTATATATATACTGAGAAGAAGTCTCTTTCTGGCCCTTAAACCAATATAATTGTACCCCATCCTTGAATTGCATGGGGGGTTAGGGAGGGCGATGAAGGGGGCACCTTGTTCTCATGATACCATGACAATCATTAGGCTGATGGCCCATTCCTTGTCTCTCCTGCCACTGCTTCCGGGGTGACAGATAAGTAACCAGCACTCACCCTCCATCGCTGCAGGGTCTTTAGCTACACTCCATGCCACACATCCCACTGTTCCAGGTGAGCCAGTAGTTTTATTACCGCGGCCCCGTCTTTCTCTAGCACAGGGGGTGCTGCATACAGCCCAGCAGTGTTGTGACCCCAAATGCAGCTGACCTAGAAATTAGGTATAAAGAGACTTTTAAGTTCTGCTTTGCTGGACCACAAACTGTCTTAAAGGGAGAATGTATTTTGGGCAGTATACACATGGCTGCGGGGCACAGCAGAGGAAATATTGTAGTATGTGAAAATACAGGACATCAGCTGGCAGATATCACCCTTAAGGGTGATATATGACAGCTCAGGTCTAACTAGCTATGGGCTCTAGCTGTGTTTCCCAACACAGGTACTCCCAGCCTGGCTGTCAGTAAGGGGCCTATTGATTATAGCTTCCCCCATTGTGGCAATAAGTGTATTTATTTTATTGCAACAATAAAATATCATATGTTGCCTGCATTTATTAGAAACAAAACATGTCTGAGGCAGCTGAGCATTACTCTGCTTCAGCGCGATCATCCAGCGATGGCGTTAACCTCCTACCACCGCTATACTTGGTAAATAGGCTTCCCCAAAGTAACTCCTTTGATGCATAAGGTGTTGCAGTAATGAATTGTACTATACATTAATAATCACAGAGTAGTTTCTGGTATTGATCAATCAGTAACCAGATGTGGGACGCACTTTCACAAAAATATGGCAGTGTACAGTTTCTAATTTATGGCAAAAGAGAGATAATCAAAGAAAGGCATTCAGTAGAAAATTTGACTTCGTCAATCTTTTCTGACAATATTGTAATAACACGTTTTATTCGTTCGGGTCATATTGGTGCAAACTGTCATAGTTGGTACCTGTGCATAATAAACAGGGAGAGAAATAAAGAGAGGTGCAAAGAAAGGTATTGATGGGGATGTAGAGGTTTTGGGGGTGGCTCAAATCACCGTAGATGGAACACTCGGCCAGATGCCCACACACATTTCAATAAGAGAATATAACTTTTAGATGGAGAACCCTTTAGAAGATATTTTTGTTGAGTGTCACAAACCGTATAGTGCGGCGGTTCCCAAAGTGTGCGCCGCGGCTCCCAGGGGTTCCGCGGCGCTGTCACTGGGGAGCCGCCAGCCAGACATAAAAAAAAGAGAAGACAGAAACTTACCAATCAGCGCGGCGCCGGGACCCAGCAGCCTCCTCTCTCCCGCAGCAGCTGTCACTGACGCTGCGGGAGAGAGGAGGCTGCTGGGTCCCGGCGCCGCGCTGATTGGTAAGTTTCTGTCTTCTCTTTTTTTTATGTCTGGCGTCGGGCAGAGTGAAAAGGATGGTGGCACCGGAGGGGGACAGTGTGGCAGCGGAGGGGGACAGGGTGACAGCGGAGGAGGACAATGTGGAAGCGCAGGGGGACAGTGGACAGCGGAGGGGGACAGGGTGACAGCGGAGGGGGACAGGGTGACAGGTGGCAGCAGAGGGGGACAGGTGACAGCGGAGGGGGACAGGTGGCAGCGGAAGGGGACAGGTGACAGCGGAGGGGGACAGGTGGCAGCGGAGGGGGACAGTGTGGTAGCGGAGGGGGACAGGTGACAGCGGAGGGGGACAGGTGGCAGCGGAGGGGGACAGGTGACAGCGGAGGGGGACAGGTGGCAGCGGAGGGGGACAGTGTGACAGCGGGGGGGGGGACAGCAGGCAGCAGAGGGGGACAGTGTGAGCGGAGAAGGACAGCGGGCAGCGGAGGGGGACAGTGTGGCAGCAGAGGGGGACAGTGGGCAGCAGAGGGGGACAGTGACAGCGGAGGGGGACAGTGTGACAGCGGAGGGGGACAGCGGGCAGCAGAGGGGGGCAGCGTGACAGAGGGCTGCAGATGGGGCAGCGTGACAGAGGACTGTAGAGGGGGCAGCGTACTGGGGGTAGAGGAGGGGACAGCGTGGCAGAGGGCAGAGGAGGGGACAGAGGGCAGAGGAGGGGACAGCATGACAGAGGGCAGAGGGGGCAGCGTGAGAGAGGGCAGAGGAGGGGGGACAGCGTGACAGAGGGCAGAGGAGGGGACAGCGTGACAGAGGGGGCAGAGTGCCTGGATGCAGAGGGGACAGGGTGCCTGGATGCAGAGGGGGCAGAGTGCCTGGATGCAGAGGGGGCAGTGTCTCTGGATGCAGAGGGGCATTTTTGCATACAACTAAATAAGTATTTTTGTCGTGACCTAAATACTTATTACAATTTTTGGACCCAACTACTTCTAAAACAGGACTGCTCAGTAATTATTTTGGAGGGGTGCCTTGAAAAATTTGGAGACTCTAAGGGTGCCGTGAACTGCAAAAGTTTGGGAACCACTGGTATAGTGTAAGTGATTGAATGGACAGACAGAGTAGCTGTTTTATACATGATTGTTGTTTGACTTTAAGAAATGTAGATGAAGATATATAAACTGTATAAGAGGAAATATTTCAATTGCACATAGTTAGGATAAAATAAACTTTTACATGGTCATTTATTAAGTGCTGCAGGACTAACTCGCAATAATTGCAGCTGTTTTTATGTTAGTATAGAAAATGGAATCAGTCACACTAATGGGGAGAAGACTTTATGTCAATGGGTGCAATGATGTCGCTGACTTTAATAGTTAATTTCATGACCTTATCTGTGCGGCGTTTTTATGTTCTCCCCGTGTTTGCGTGGGATTCCTCCGGGTGCTCCGGTTTCCTCCCAGACTCCAAAAACATACTGGTAGGTTAACTGGCTGTTATCAAATCGACCCTAGTCTGTCTGTGTGTGTGTATATGAAGGAATTTAGACTGTAGGCTTCAATGGGGCAGGGACTGATGTGAGTTCTATGTACAGCGCTGCGGAATTAGTGGCGCTATATAAATAAATATATAAATAAATGATGATTTTTCATACTCGGAAAATAAAACCATGCAGCCATGGAAAGTTTTTTCTTGTTGTCATTTCTTTAACCCCTTCTTCACTGAGGCTTTTTTCAATTCCTTCTCAGGTGACAATCATCTCTTAGTAACATGTATGTATATATATATATATATATGAATGAATTAAAGTTGTTGCAGTTGTGTTAAACTTTAAAATAGACAGTGATAGCGCCAGAGCCACCTTGTTCACAGGGACCATGATAAAATGACCTCTAACAGTTTCTTTAAAAAGCAAAATGGTTCCATTAGGCATTCACTTGTGAATGAAACATCTCCCAGCAATAAAACAACATTACGTTTACTAAAAAGTGAATTTAAGGTAGGTATAATTGTGATCCTTTGCAAATTATTTCTTTCCTCAACAAAACAATATTATTCTTTTAGTTCTAACTTCTGATTAACAAAGAAAAGTATAACCTACAGGACTCTCAAACCCTATGCGATTACGTCTCATGTACTAATAGACCAGCTTTTGATGAAGCAACTTATAGCTGTTTTGTTAGTCTGCTACTTTAACTTCTCTGTGTTAGTTTTTTCATGGCGGAGACCCAAAGTAATCTGCTGATCTAAGTGGCAAAGAGAGCACTTGACTCCAAATCACTCATCCAAACAGCCGACACAGAACAGGTGCACTATAATACAATAATACACCATAATACAAAAAATAGCCACATTTTTTTTCTTTACTAAAAAGTCCTCCTCATCCTGTGGTTAATTTAAAAGGTTTATTTCTTGAAATGAATCCTCTTCATCAAACCTGCGATCCTTGAAAATCTTTGCAACCTGCCTGTGTGGATAATGAATTGATTTGTAATGTAAATTACATAGAGCACCCCTCCCATTCAGCATTTGTGTGTGAGTGTGTTTAATCTAGAACGTTTAAGTCTCAAAATGAGCTTCTCCATCAAAAGTCTCAATTCCATTTACATTTCTTGCATACGAGTCAATTTGTGTCTGACCCAGCGTATAAATCACTGCCAAGCACTGCTGTATCGGTAAAAGTCTGCACTTTTTTCCCCCCTTCCCTCCTCCTCCCTTCCCCCATATCCATATGATACATTGAAAAGCTAATTTCAACCTCCATTTGAACACATTAAAAATAAATAAATAAAGATATAAGGGAATGTATGGCATAGTGACCAATGGCATCCAAGCTTGCCGTTATTCTGTTCTTAACCTCTTCTCTGCTGGTCCGTCTCCAGCAAACCTGATTCACAAGGTCCTGGAACAAATGAGTTAACAGTGATAACATTTAATATATTGTGTTCTTCCCTATACACATGTCCACGTTTTAGAATATGATTAGAGTTTAGTATAATTTCATTAGGACGTCAGACACCAATGATCAGACATGATGCTGGTTTGCACTTGTTTCTATATACGTAATATTAGGAGGGCACTGTTCTGCTTAAAGATGCTGCACTCTGTTTTACGTTTGGATATGACAATACAGAACCTGCCCAAATGCAATTTCCTTTTTTTAAAGTTGATCTGTCACTATAAATTAAATAAATAAAGATATATTTACAAAAGTTCACATTCTCTTCCATGCAAACATTCAGTTACAGGAAAACATTTTGAATTTTAATCCACTAGTTAAAGGTCTTTCTCCAGTTTAAATATACATTTTACTGAATTCCCTCCCTTCTAAATAACAGCAATCCCCTCCCTTCCCAATAATAGTGTGTATCCCACCCCTGGTAAACATGGCGCCCTCCTGCCACGCTTACCAGACTTACTGTGGTCCACCAAGCCTGCCTTTACTGGTGGTCTGATGGCAGTGAATAGGTGGTGACAGGTGAGGCTCCAGCCCCATCCGCAGCCCTCTCAGACCAGGATTGTAGGCAAGGTCCGCTTGGTTACACTTTCCTAGGCTGCTTTAAAGTAAATGTTTTGAACTATATGTAACATAACCGTACAATATTTATATTTATTATAAGCATTCTAAAATTTATTAAACTTATTCTTTCTCATTTAAAAATGTATTCTTCAGAATGTAGACTTATCTAAGGCGATATCAATTCTCTACCCCACTTTGCTGTCACACAGTGCATTTGAATTACCTGCTCTTTTAAAATAAAAATGGGAGGCTACTACTGGTCAGGTGACTGATGACGGATTGGCGTTTATGTTGAAATGCGCTAGAATTGCTACATCCTGTGCCAGGTATAAGCAGATTCATCTCTGTATGCTACATATAGTATATTTCACACCTTACCGAGAAACAATTCGGTTTGCCCCAAGTGTGGGGATGTGAATGGTTCCTTTTGGCTGGGAATGCTCTGCCATAATTCTGGATATCAGTTGAAGAGGGTATCTGTAAAACTGGGGTCAACACAGCCAATCTGATGCCTAGATCCACTGTGTTTGGCCTTTCCTTAATGAAGTCTTAATAAATATACGTTCCACTATGTTTTCAACCTTCATTCCTTGCCAAAGTTACTATTGCAAGAACCTGAATGGCACAAAATTCGCCCCGTCTTTGCATATATATCGTTGGTGAATGAGTCTGTTGGCCAAGAACGAATTCTAGGGAGAAATTTGAGAAAATATCTATTAGATTCAATCCTGTTATGCTTTACGTCCATAGGTACCTGCTAGACATGAACTGTATTTCTTAGTATCCTTAACTCTTAATAGTGTGTTGTATGTACCTCTATAATTATGGTTAACTATTTATTTACATAAAAGTTGTGCTATACATACATAGGGCTAGATTTACTAAGCTGCGGGTTTGAAAAAGTGGGGATGTTGCCTATAGCAACCAATCAGATTCTAGCTTTCATTTTGTGGAAAGTACTAAATAAATGATAGCAAGAATCTGATTGGTTGCTATAGGCAACATCCCCACTTTTTCAAACCCGCAGCTTAGTAAATCTAGCCCATAGTATGTTTCATCTAATTTCTCAATTTGTGGTGCCTCTCCCTGGAATTTCTTTGGGTGGGAAGGGGTTGTTGATATTTGTTATTTCTACGTTTTGTTATTTTTTATATGTTCTTGAAATATTCTCAAAAAAGACACTGTAATGAAAAACAGAGAAAAAGAAAGCAAAAAAGAATCACACTAAAAAGTAGTAGCTCTGTCAGACCGGTAGACCAGACATCTTTGTGGATTGTACATGATGTTGTATTGCGAGGTATAGATAAATGTTACATAGATTATACATTCCAACTCGTATGGAGGTATCAGAAATCTGTTTTTCACTATGTAAATCACTCCATCCGGCCCTGTGTGTTATATACAGATGAAAAGCATTATAGTAATAATTTAATATACACATATATACTTGACAAATGAAATCATTTAATGTTCGTTGTCTATTTCCATAATGTTAGTATATTAGATTCATAGTAAACCAAGCAATTAATTTAACTTTCAGAATACTATAAGGTTTTTAAAAGCCTTTGGGAATGTTCAAGTAACCCAAAAAATTATTATAATAAATATATACGTGAACTGAAGAAAGGAAGGGGCAATAATCAGTTCTTCCAAAAAGCAAAAAGTGGACAGTTTGTAGGATCCATGTGAGGTTGCACCTATACATAGTGGAAATTTAGGACTGTCGGTATGGAAATTTAGGAGCGGCGGTATGGTAATTTGATGGTTCCACAATGAAGGCAGTAGGAGAAGTGCCAGTTTAGGATGTCACCGTATGCCAGCCCACTTTGAACACTGCCTATACAGTATATTATCTGTAAAAGTTTATTTTCACAAAGTGACTATTTATTCTACTCTTTTCTGCACCATCACCAGAAGCAGGGAATTCCATATATTTCTGGTCACTGGGTTAGTATGATTAACCAGTCATATATTAACCTATTGATTAAACTATACCGCAACCACTAGGAAGATCATCTTATGTCTTTCGGTCACAAAGAGAATGCAACTGAACAGTTTCACTTATGCTCAGTGATGTCACTAGCATTTAATAAATTGATAGGATGAATATTGATTTAGCTCCCAAAATGACTGCTGCCCTGCATGTATGTGATGGTTATACTCTCGAAAGGAAGGATGTTAAACAGGTGAAGATATTATAGAGAACACACCTATATTATTGTCTATTGCAACACTCTAGGCAGGAAGCGGCACATTCCTGGCAAAGCTCATACTCTTTTGATTCAGAAATGAATAATAATAATAATAGTAATCATAATAATAAAAATTTCCATGTGCTCAGCAAGTCTAAAACGGCTTCCACTATATGGGGTTGTAAGAGCCAAGATTTCAAGACCTGACTAAAATGACTCTATTTCGGAGTCTTTATCGTGTTTGATTTTATTGAAACAGAATTAACTTTTTATTAAGATTAAATGTGAGTGACACTGAATGGGAAAGAGCCAGATATGAAGCTGGCAGTTGCTGTGATGTAGATTTCCATAAACCCCTTCCAACTCCGATCAGTCATGATTTGCAGGAATATACTTTGAATACACTGCCCATATGCAGGGTCCTATAATGGGCGCAATTATTTTTAATTAGGTCACTTAGATCTCCAATAACATACAAGACTCTAGGTTATTTTGCAAAGATGTTATGATCATTCATGTTTTAATGTAGCTATGCTGAAAAAACATTTATTTTGTTAATTCTATATTGTTTATTGCTCATTAAAACAACCGCACTCCAACATTTCATATTGACACAACTGTTGCGGCCAGTTGGTGGCGCTGTTCTGCCTAGAGGTAATAGTTTTACATTGGAGACGGGATAAACAGATATGGGTACACTACCTAATAGCCCTAACTACTAATGTGAATGGATTTAATGCAAATTCATGACAATATTGAATTACTTAAGCTGACATTTGATTTTTTAATTAAGTAAAAATGTAATTCTCAATAATTGTATTTTTTTCCCCACTTAGAATTCAAGTAGCACATCTTCAGATCTTCATTTCCCACTGCAGTTCTTATATATGCTGAAGTGCCTGTATGCAACACATCATGTGGTAGTTGATATCTTAACATGCGTGACTGTAAACTTTAGATCGTAAGCTTTGATGACTGAAATTCTTTAAATCTCTGCTTTATTTTATTATATGTATTGTCAGCATCATGTATTAAAATACATATCCTTGATTGTACTTCGCTGTGTAATACGATACTGCTATATAAGCATGTGACTACTAAGCCTTGCATTTCTATTTAAAAACTAATTAGCATCATACAATTCATTTTAAATACCTGTTTTTAATAATGTGAGGAATAAGCTATCTAACAAAGATTTATCGATTTTTGTTCTCCAATTTCTAAAAGTGAATAAAGTCAATGATACAGTAAGGTATTGAGTCATTCATATTTGAATATATATATATATATATATATATATATATATATATATATATATATGTGTATATATAAATTTAAGATGTGTAAATTTCAGTATTTCAGTCGTTGAAGTGTTTCTCTCTTTACAAGATAAAATCAATAATCAAATAAGAAAACCCACTGAACAACTTTTGCCCTCTGGTGGAAATCCTCTTATCTGCTTGGCAAGAAGTTTAATGTCATTGAAATGACTTTAGATAAACACAATTTAACCCACAATGAAACTGCCAGTGGTGAAATCGGTGGGAGAAAATTAGGAAACAGACAACCCAATTTAAAGCTGTTGCGCATATTTCAGGACGACTCCATAATGGGGTTGCTTCACAGGGAATCAATTCCCTCCAATAAATAACAAAAGAACCCCAACCTGCCTAATTGGGACATTAATTATCCTCACAGAGATGACACTTTGCATACAAGAGATGGGACAGTTTTCAAACTACACAAGCTATTCCATCTTTCTTATTGAAATCTCTCATTTTATTCTTGACACCAGACAAATGTTCTCTGTGTAACATAAAATCATCTAGCTCGGGCTTTTAACTGTCACGTTTCATTTTTAAAAGTCTGAAAATGTCCACAAGGCATATCTTACAGGAATAAGGTTTTGCCTGCAGTCCATCGCTGTACTTTAAGTGTTGTTATTCCTCCAATAGTGAAAGCAAAGTTTAATAACTGATTGGAAAGTTTTGCAAATGTCCCCTCTAATTAATGATCTTTCATCATAAACCGTGAATAAAAAAATGTATATGATGTGAAAACTTTATAAATTTTGTCTCTGGTACAAGTGTTGCTACTGGATAAATAATAAATATATGATAACACATATACTTTTCTCTACTAATCAAATGTGTTATATTTATTTCCAACCTAATGGCAACTTTTCTGAATCAATAAATATTTTGTAGCATATGCTTTATGCTATGAATAGCTCAGAACCACTAGGGGGGTATTCAATTGTTGCTTTTAACGCGCTAAAACAAAAAAAAAATGAGCGCTCTAAAAATATTAGCGTTAATACGGTAATTACTCGCTAAATTTCATCTCGCAGCATTCAGCGAGTAAACTACCGTATTAACGGTATTTACGCGCATATTACCGTATAAACTGTAATATTTTTCGAGCGCTCTGTTTTTTTTCGTTTTAGCGCGTTAAAAGCAACAATTGAATACCCCCCTAGAGTTTTTTGATGTCTGAACATATACGTAAAATGCGTCAAAATCTGTTAAATTGTGCTAAATATTAACCGTTTGTGTCATTCGGCAGGCGTATGGCAGAAATGTGTTCTACAGTCTTTGATAATAAATGACAAATAATTGTTTGTGCTGCTAGTATTATGAATGAGAAAGACTGGTGAGAATATAACAAATTGTTAGCATTTGGATAAATGGATAGATAGGTTGATAGATAGATTTTTTTAATCAGTATTTAAATGGCATAAAATATCTACAGGTCTTCAATAGTATTTTAAATATATTATTATATTTTGCTTTCAGGAGATTATACAGATAATAGTTATCTTGTCCCACTATATATCCAAATGGGATAGATCTGAAAGATAGTTGTGCTCTTACAGAGGTGTAGAATCACAGAGATGAAGGTGACAGAAAGTGACAACTGCTAAATTATCTAAGAGTAACACTGGTTCCTACACAAACTTGTTTACCCTCTTCCGTCCTTCACAATTTCCCAATGCCTGCAGTCCCGCTGGCCACTGCTGAGGGTTTAATAAAAAGTGAAACCAACAGTTTATCTGAGCACAGCAGGGTGAAGAAGCAGCTTGCAGGGGGGGTTTTGTCAGGCAATGATGAGACAATGTATCCATATGGAGAACAGAAGGAAGGCTGAATTCCGTGTAAGCCAGGCCCCTCTGTTCTGAATGAGCAGTACAGTCGACGCTCCAGGGCAAAGGCTCTTTTAACATAACAACTGAGCAAAAGAGGGTTGAGGGAGGGGGGTCTTGTTCTCATTACAAACCCAGATTCCGTGAATCAGCTGTAGCGTCTCCCAGATACTGAACTGAGGCAAAATAAGCTCCCTGGATGTAGGATACCCACTTCTCCTGGCTAATAGCTTACCCAGCAGAGCTTTTGTCCCTATGCCATTTCAATCTGAAAAGCCTGCCCCTGGGTCTCTTCTGTAAAGACCAATAAAATAAAAACAAAATCCCTTTAGGGAATTAGTCTTTTGTACTGTGTGCTTAGCTATCAAAATTACATGGGATTCTAAAATATGTTTCCCTTATGACTCTTCCCAAGGGCCAGGCACCGATAACTTATCACAATCTGAATAATATATGGGAGTTTTTAGCATCCTTAGGAGGACAGCATCCAGGCTTTGCAGTACTTCCTTAAAAGTTACCATGGTTCTTAACTCTTAAGTTACTGTAAACTTTACTATTTGGAACATTTTTTTTGTACATATTCTGTCCAGGATTAAGATTTTACATATTCACTAGCATTGCATTTAGGCATGACATTTGTACTTAACCACAGCACCCAATGAAACAATTACTTTCATTGTATAACTTGCACTATATAGATAAAAATGAATTGCTGGTTGGTTGTGGTGGTTCAGTGCAAATGTTGCAGTAACCTAACTACACAGAGGTTTTGTGCTGTCATTTAGTGAATTGTGCAACAGCCTCTACTGTGTTCCTTATCTATAGGCATGGTTCAGAAGAGGGCTCACGTGCAGATTCAGTCACTCACACATGCATGATTACGTTTATTTTATCCCATCTTCTGACAATCACAAGTGACATCAGATCAGTCCCTTTTTGGGCCCTGTACACAGCAAGTTGGTCTAAAAGTCTATACCTGAGCATTGTAATTGCAGTGTATATGGGAATCTTATTTGTACCCTGATTTCTCTTCATTGTACAATAGTGAGCAGACTCAATTGCTGGTGATGTGGCATGCGGACATCCCCGCAATGCCAAGGGGCACATATTGACCGCAATTACTGTAGAAATCTCCGCTCATTATTCCTCGCATCTCTGTTTCATCCACAACATTGGTAAAAGGTGTCTGCACAGACATTCCGGGGAACACCTTGTGCCAAATTGAATCCCTGCGGCGTTAAAACTATTACCGTTATTACGGTAATAGTAAGCTGGATTCCAGCTCGTGGCTCAGGGAGCTGCGAGCTGAAATCCAGCGAGAAAACTACCGTAATAACGGTATTTACGCGCACTATTACTGTAATAACGGTAATTTTTTTTTTTTATTGAAGCTCAAGGTGCGTGCTCCAAATCACCCAGTGCCGTGAAAAACAGTGCTGGGGACTTGGGACTTTAGACCCTTCCCAAAAAGGAAAGGGCCCCGTTGCTCCCTCTCCCCCGAAGCCAAAAAGGCCTCTTTGGAGCATAAGGATTCTTCGGACACCCCTTCGCCGAAGCTAGGGGGTCCCCTTTTACATCCCCGACCCTCGGAGCCATAAGGCCCCTTAGAGGGCAAGGGTCTTCAGGACTGCCTCCGCCGCAAGGCTCGGGCAGCCCCCTTTACCCCGAGGTCGGCCGAAGCTTTCCCTGGGGAACTGGCTCTTCAACTCTCCCCATAAGGAGAGAGTCTCAGATAGCTGAGGGAGAGGGGTTCCCCTTAGGGTCAAACCCAAACCCAAATCGTGCAAACAAAAATCAAACCAACTGAAATCCGTGCAAAAAAAGTGCTAAGTGTGCATAAGTGCTGCATGTTTAAAAATAAAAAAGATGCCCATAAGCCCCAGCCTGATGGCCGGAGGGTGTAAATTTTTTTCTGGCCCAGCCATAAGGCCGGGACCAAGAAAGTGCATAGTGGTGCAGGGTACGCTCTCAGTGTATTGTGCTCTGTGCCTTACTCTGTGCTCGTAATAGTGGGGCCACCACCACCCGTGCATTTTCAGGTCACCTCCGGGCCCTGTCCCCCGGAGGCACAAACAACCTTGAGCCGCCAAGTCACCACCGGCCTTCTGGCATCAGACCAAGGAGCCCCATCCCTTCCAGGCCGATCCACAACCCTTCTAGGACAGGAACTACACTTGATCTTAGCCAAAAGGCAGAGAAGCGATAACAGTAATAACGGTAATAGTGCGCTCGCCAGAAGATTTTGGCCGTTTTCGCCAACAATTGAATATGCCCCTAATAGTCCAAACACATCTAGAAATATGGAACACACAGCTGACTTATTGATACCACTTAATTTCTGTCACACATATAACATTAAACACAACCCTTTAAAAAGTAATATTTTTCAATATATAGACATATTTTACACAAAACATTTTTAAAAGTTGCTTATAAGATCTAATTTTAACTAAATCTACCCATCACGCACACTGTTCTGTTCTTGATAGGATGCATACATTATTTGGAGGGTGGTGCTTCCCTTGTATCACTACAAGGCAGTGTAAAGCCAGAGCTTGTGTAATTGGCTTGACGTCTCCTAGGAAGCAAACGTTCTGGGCAGACCTCAGGTTCATACACTGGGGTAGTGCTAGTAGTTTACCATCAAGCATAACAGTCTTCCTATACTTTATACATTGTGCTATTTTCCCAATATCAAATTATATTTGTACACATATGGAATTATCTATTAACATAGATCAAAGAGTAAAGATGTGCAGTAATCCATAGCAACTAATCAGATAACTTACTTTATCAGTCTAGTATTCTCTAGCTGATAGCTGATTGGCTGTTTTGTGTTAAAAACACAATTACATCACTAAAACACATAAGAGCTGTAGTGTTGAATTATTTTAATTTTATTAATTTCTTTTTGGAAACTGTATTCAGTACTCAAGGTGAGATCTTACCAGTGACCAATAAATTCATTGTAACCTCCCTCTTCCTGCTACTAACATCACTTCCTGAACAATCAATTACATACCTGCCAACTCTCCCGGAATGTCCGGGAGACTCCCGAATTCTGGGTGGGTCTCACAGACTCCCGGGAGAGTATGACAGTCTCCCGCATCTGCCCACTTCCTAGTGAAGTGGGCAGAATTAAATCCAAAATGCCACAATTCACTGGGAATCGCGGCATTTGGCCCAAAATGATGCGATTTTTCGGAGCCCCACCCCCTGCACGCCCACCTGCCCCCGGCAGCTCCCGGGTCATACTTGCATAAGTTGGCAAGTATGATCAAGTATTCTCTGGCTTTTCCCACTGCTTGACTACACTGCTTACCTAAAATTGTAACCCCCACAATCCCTTCCTCTATTGTTATTGACATTGCATCACCATTTCCTCTGCTTTCAGATTTTTGTGTCCCACATGCAGGCGCGGGCTGGCAGGTATCAGCCCGGGGGGCGCACAGGTGGCCGCATCACGTGATACGCGATGCAGGCGCGTCATAATGACGCGGCGCATCGCGTGTCATGTGATGCGGCCGCCTGTGCGCTGACGCGGCCACATCACGTGACACGCGATGCGGCCGCTGGCAATATTAACCTATTTGTTTGCATCCACGGGGGGGGGGGGGGGGCGGGGGAGGCGGCCGGCCCAAACAGCCCTTAGACTGAGCAGCCCGGGTGCCCGCTACCCCCCTGCCCCCCCAGTCCAGCCCGCCCCTGCCCACATGCATTATTCCACATTTTGCATTTTCATGTATTAAATATAAGATTCTACACTTTAGTCCATCCCTCTATTTTTCCTAAATCACTTTGCATTTGATGCACCCCTTCTGAGGTATCAACCTTGTTACATATCTATGCATCCCCTACAAAATGCCATATACTCCATTGATTGGTATCTATATCAGTTTTTGGATTTAGATGTCTTTTACACTGTACAGCTATTGTCTAGAATGAAAAAAACAGCAAATACAATAGTTTTCTGTGCTGTGATAAAAGGTGTTCTGCTAAGGAAAAGGCAGTGAATATCCGTCAGCCTCCAGTTTATACCCACAGCTATATGTCCTGTGAGTGTATATACCACTGTATAAATGTCAGCAGCCAGACTAAAACAGATGACCACTGGGCTGCTAAAGGTACCGAACAGATATAATTCACTCCAACTTATTCAAAGGAACAAATGAGTTTAATTGTTAGTTACTATCTTGTCAATAATTATCACCCCATCTGTGTGTAATAAATGGCAGCATCTCCAAATCTGCATCATTATCTTTTAAGGACACCAATGGGTGCATTAAAATGCTGAAAGGGGCATTGATCTGGTGTACGGAGGGAAAAAAAAATCTTCCTTACTATTCACACTCCAAGTACACATGTTCCCACGTATCCTCTGTTACATTCTCAGTGCTTACACTATATACAAAACGCTTTTTGCACCTTGAAAACTTATTTAATTCAACGATATTATAAAACAAATTGTGTTTTTGTGAAAGTCCAATATACCTTGACGATTTACTACAATACAACAGGTTATCAAAACATTCCAATTCAACAATAATCACTTGTGTTGACAAATGTGATGATTAAATAAATACGTAAAACCAAATATCCCTTAAAACACTAATGACATTGAAATACATAAACAACTGTTTTTGAAATATATGTACTTAATAATGATTTGTGTATATATATATATATATATATATATATATATATATATATATACACATACATATATATACCTGCAGCATAGTGGGGCACTTCATATGACAGACAGCACATTCTGCCCTCATGACCAAACCTCCCAACTGTCCCCATACCATATTTTTCAGGTATATTCCGTTCGTTCATAGCTGCTCTCCAGCTCATTTAGGTAGGTGATGGGATGATAGGAGTAGCACTTTAGAGTGCTCGGGGTCCCATTTCAAAATATTGCTATGGGATCCAAAAGTTCTAATTACCTCCTTGCCAGAGAATATGCTAATGCTATATAAATAAATGGTGATAATAATGATAATAGTATCAGCCTATTGCAGGAATTAGTTATACACTAGCTTGTAGTCATGGCTCAGTTTAGTTAATCAGCAGCAAGACCATGATATATGGCATTACCTCTTGCAGGTGTGGAGGGAAACATGCTATTACATGCTTGTTGACATCTATTTTATAGTCACAGCTCACTGTACTGGGTATGAAACTCTTTTCTATTTAAATCACTCAAGAAAGGAAATATAGAAACCCTGATGCCACCTAAATGAATCAAAAATAAGCTTAGACTGGTTTAAATGTTTGAGGATTGACCGGGACAAACACACAAATTTGTGAATGCCTAACCAGAATGACTATGGCAGACTGTCCTCCTCTCTCCTACCTGTTCTTAAGGTTTTCACTATCTGCTGCGGCTCGTGTCTTAAGCTCGGTAGCTACTTGTCTGGATCCTGGAATGTTGGGGCCCTGTTTGGAAAAAAAGATAGGTACTTTAAATATGTAAAACCTAGCAATGAGTTAACACTCTACTCCTTCCTACCCCATTACAGTAAGAGCCCTTCTCCCCCCCCCCCCACACTTACCTCCTTCTACCCGGCACTCTACATGAGGTTGCAGATTTTCGTGTCTGCCTCTCGTTTCCTGCACACATGGAACTGCATGTATGTCATTTGGCATGCACCGCACATATGTTAGTATTCGGAAGTGGATGTCAGTAGAGGAGAGAGGGGTGGGCACAATGGAGAATGGAAGGGTAAAATGTATTTGCAGCTTGTCAATTGGTCAAGGCCAGAGGGGGGCCTCCAGGCAACTGGAAACTCCATTGAGTATGCACTTGGCCAGCAGAACATTGTAAGTTCAATAAGCATGGTAGGAGGGCAACAAGCTTACCAGGGCACCCCACCAGCCCGTCAATATTTTTTACACAGGCAACATACCCCCTTAAGTTCTGAGTCCCTGCTCTGAACAGAGCAGGTATCGGGGGTATGGGGGTGCAGGTGCATGCAATCCCAGCACCTGTCCTGTGTCTGTGTACATTTTGTTTGCTTGTCATTGTAGATAAGTAAATACTGATCCCTGATATGGACAATGGAAGGATTAATGTGGTCTGCGATTAATGTAGCCATAAATATATGTATTATAAGTAAAATTTTATTTGCTACTACATTAAGTATTGCCTAGTTAGTTTAATGGTGACAACCCTGCCCCTGAAAATTCTGATGGTTTCTCAAAATGCTGGGTGTGGTTTATATATAAATGTGGCAGTGGTTTTAGAGAGCAATACTGTATAAATACCATACTTCTCAAACAACCAGTGCAAAAAAACACCATACTGACAGAGCACAGTAATATTATACAGTGAGGTGCCTATATATGTTAATCAGTATACAATTCTATAAACTTATACAGTCAGACTCCATTCTACTTGTGTAAACAATTGGACATGTGTACAAATCTGGGCACATCATCAGCTCACAAGTGTACAAAGCAGGGTCCATTGTGTGGTTTGTTAAAGCTGGAATAGATTACATAACATCAAATGTATAGAGCTGGGGAGTATCATCATGTGACCAGTATACATTGCTGGGGCACATGCTATTGTACTCAAGCATGATCTCTGAATCCATGTCCTGTAGCTGCCACTAGCATGGGCATCCCTCCTCTTCTATCTCCCTCTGTCAGCCCACTCTTAGTAAATTGATCCCCTCCACCGGATCCAGGAGTAGCTAGGAACCAGATTCTATTACTTGCTGACAGTTATTGGTTTCCAGCCCTGCTTTGAATTCCGGCAGCTAATATTTAATGGGGCTCATTTAAAGTTTGACCGACGACTGTCTCTTTTGTATAGGATTTCCGTCCACCAATAATGCACATGTATCCATCCATACATACATTTTTGCTTATTATTGCCGTGCATTCTCTTGCGCCTGCAGAGTTGAAATGGGGGCAGGTATAGTGGGCAAGCACAGGCCGAGTATATTAAGGGCATATTCATGTGATTGCAACACAATTAGACGTGGCTGTATCAGCAGATACGCCTTCTATGAGGTGCATCTCTTGCGGATACTGAAGTCTGGTGCAACGATAAGGAATCATAAGCACCAGCAGCACTATCTAATCACTTCTGATTGACAGAATACATCTTGACCGCTCCAGCACTTAAACCATTAGCATCATGGTTATAATATATCATGTATTGCCTATCTACTTGCATTCATTTATTGACATTTAAATGTGGACTACTGCAGGAAAGATTCCCTTTTGAAAACAAAAGATGTTGATTTAATTTAATTTGAATTTAATATAATTTAATTTGTATGTATTTGTATTTAATTACATTTGATTTTGAAAATGTGACTTTCTCATTTAATAATAGGACAATATTCTCTTCTGTGAATGACATTTCATTACCTTTTCATATTGAGTACAAATCGGGTGTGACTGTAGCATTTTCTACTAGCACTGTAGAAACATCTCTCTACGCGCTCTCTATGCTTCACTACATTATCTCTACACTGTTAAGGAGCGTAAGTATACACACTTATGTGCCTGACATACAGCTGGTGTATTGACATGCATCCTACTAGACGTGTATGTAAATATACTCTTTTGCGTGCGTATTTTCCTTGCACACGTTATGAGCTCACATGGGGCCTCCTTTAGATGAGTCTTGATGTGTGTATTTCTCTGCCCCGATTTTTCAGCTGCAGTGGTATAATTATAGGGATAACAGCAGTAGCAATCACACGGGGTCCAGGGGCTCCACTGTGACTCCAATATACTACATGGGCTGTGGCCTTCTTTGTCCTTTTCCACCCCTTTCTACTGTGGGAGCACCGGCAAGGCAGGTTTAGCAGGTTTAACTCCACAGCACTGTGTGATGACATCATTATGTAGCACTCCCATGTGAATGTAGAACCAGAAGGTCTCCAATATCTTTTAAATATGCCTCACTATGGCTTCCTCCAGTGTGGGGGGACCTGGCTCAAATTTTGGCCATGCCACATTTCAGCTGAGCTGAAGAATTTTATAGGCTACCCTGGTCCAGTGCAGTCTGATAGATTTGTAGGTTTATATTAAGGCAATGTCATATGGACATGGAAGGGGAGTCCAGAAGTAAGCCAAAGAGAGAAACTGCCACAACCATGCTTTTCTGAGGTAAAACGCCTTCCAGGCCCTTTAAAAGAGATTCAGATGGGAATTGGATCTATACAAGAATAAAACGTCAGGCTAAGAAAAAGATACTTACAGCCTTGCACACAACTGAAGAGAGGGTGGTGATCTTGGCAACTATTATCAATAATCTTTCAGGGACTTCTATCCAATTTAGAACTGAGCGACTAGACCTCTTAATTAGGAGATTGGGTTCTAATGTTCTTCATCATAACCTGTCACCTTGGGTCACCCAGATGTCCAGCACAGCGGTCCCATAGGTACACTTTGGTACACCATGGTGTGTTTACCACCCAGAACTATCTCTATTAAATTGTGTAGGGCTGGACCTAATCATTCTTGTATATGCCTATTAGGATAATAGCTGTCCATCTTGTGGCCAAACTTAAAGGACCTGATTCATTAAGGAAAGTAAGGCAACAATAAGGAGTAAATTTTCTCCTGAACAAATCATGTAACAATGCAAGGGGTGCAAATTAGTTTATTATTTTACACATAAGGAAAATACTGGCTGCTTTTTCATGTAACACTGAATTTAAAGTTCTAGGACATGCCCTACCCCAACCAGGGCCGCCATCAGGGGGGTACAGGGGGTACTGTTGTACCCGGCCCGGTACAACAGTGCAACACATACTTACCTGGGGGCCCGCTGTCTTGCAGTCCGCTCTCTACTACTTTGTCTTCAGCCTGGCTGTCACCGTGACAGCCAGGCACCAGAATGCGATCGCAGGGGTGGAGGAATCATTCCTCCTGCGATCATGTGCTCTGCCTGTGACAGATCACATGATCGCAGGGGGAATGATTCCTCCACCCCTGCGATCGCATCCTGGTGAGTATGTGTTGCGGGGGGGGGGGGGGGGGGGCGCTCATCGGGAGGGGTGGCCCGTGCTGGGCCCCATAATTTCTGAAGGCGGCCCTGACCCCAACTATAAATCTCTCCCAACATTTTACATTTACTTCCCCCCTTCAATGCAATATGGTTTTGTCAATGTGCAAAGTTACTCCCTTTCCTTAATGAATCAGGCCCAGGGTGTTCATTCATATTAGTAGGTGTTACAGAGTCTTATAGGTTGAAAAAAACATATGTCCATCAAGTTCAACCTAAAAAACCCTAGTTGATTCAGAGGAAGGTAAAAAAACAAGAACATATAAAGCTTAGTTCAATTTGTTTTCAGATGCGATAGTTTCATACTGGCAATAGACAGTTCCTACGATCAACATAATATAGTATGTAATAAATACCAGTACCCTGTAGATTATGTTTTGTTATAAAAATGTTCAATCCATACTTCAATTTTCTACAATGTCTGCTGATACCAGTTCTTGGGAGTCTATTCCACAATATCAGGGTTTTTACAGTAAAGAACCATTTATCGTAGCTGCAGATCCAGTCTCATTCCTTCCAGCTGCCCTCATTACCATAATCACACAAATGCTGAGGTCATAGGATCAGAGCCTTCATCTCCTATACAGTGAGCACTGTCATCATCTGTTTGGCTACAGGTTGTTCTATAATCTATACCTGTACACTTTAAAACTGGGCACACATGGATGTGCACGATACAAAGATTAGCACAAAAATGTGCTCTGACTCTAATAAAATGCACTTAAAAAATGTTGTCCCTCCTCCAGTGGTTTTACATCCTGATACATTATATAGGATTACCAGAATATATTTTGTTTGCTGTAGATTTTTTACTTCTATTGAAATGATTTGCTGTGTTTGGTAACACACAAATACATTCATACACACATTTCTGCAGCTCAGCTGCAATGTTCCTTTTGGATATATTACCCTATTATAGCCAACCCCTTTACTTTTATTCTAGGCTCCTGCATGTTAGCATTGCCTTAGTAAGTGTTTAGCAGTGCAACG
The DNA here is from genome assembly GCF_038048845.1 of Mixophyes fleayi. Classification (NCBI taxonomy): domain Eukaryota; kingdom Metazoa; phylum Chordata; class Amphibia; order Anura; family Limnodynastidae; genus Mixophyes; species Mixophyes fleayi. Next base: position 57,443,924 of record NC_134407.1, read on the forward strand.
ATTACTATGGACATAGTGTTATGAGCAACTAGTCATTTTGAATCTTCTGTAGTAATGGTGTGAAATACTTAGTTCTTCAGTAGACTTTGATTTACATAGATGTGTATAGATGCAACCCGTTTTTTTCCATTTACTGGAAAAAACAGCAAATTTAGGGCTTCTCCCAACTTGTATAAAATATTTGTTTAGCTCTGTCTGGAGGGATAAATATTATATATGCATAGGAGTTTCTTATCTGCTTCAGTACAATCACAGATAGAAAGGGCAAGAGCTGGAACTACCTGTGATGCACAAAGCATTATGGGAGCTCTCCATTCCAGTGGTTAAGAAGTGCAGGGGTTAAGTACTTGTCACCAGCTCAAACATGGTATTTGGACTTAACCTAATGAGATGCACAATCCACCCCAGAGCCCTTTTAGTTTATTGCAATACTCAAGATAAGCGAATATTTTAATGCTGACACAGAAGTGGTGGCAATTCTATTATGCCTGGGGACATTCTGTCCATATATATTGTAGCACAACAGTAATAATCAAGGGATTATGACAGCACTCGCCATCTCTACACAATGATATATAACCAATAAAGTGACCAAGGAAATATGCCTCGCATTGTGAGGGCTCAGAAACTCAACTGGCTGAATAACTCTAGGCTGTGAAATGGATTCCTGGCCTTACAAGGCTGTTTTATTGTTAATGAAAAGGGGCAGCAGGATATGATATGCAGAATCTTTTCCGTGTCAAGATGGATAAAGACATCTCCCATAATGCGGCTATGGAATTACACATTAATTCATGCTGATTCGAGGACACAGGACGTGAAAATCAAATAAGTAGAGACATACAATCCAAGAGCTGGCTTTTAATAAGAAGCCTTGTGAATATTGTGTAATATAGCACATTTACATAGCAATACAATGAGCGCAGAACAAGGAAAGTGTTTAACCAAGTAAACTCAATTCTTTATAGATGGCGTGTTAAAATATCCGACAGACTGGTAATTTGGCGACAACTACAAGTTTTGTAATGGTAAATGACACCAACACAAATAGCAGCAAACACAAACGTTTGAATGGAAAGACGAAAATGTTTATCCAAGCATACAACCATTGTATTCCTTTCCAAACTCCAATTTGCTAGATGTTTCAGTATTGAAGGTATCCTACAGCTGTATAAAACTTGCCAGTTCATTTGATTTGTTTTTTTCTATGTAAACCTATGCAATTTAAAAGAAAAAAGAAAATACAACTCAATATCAGGATACCAAACGCAGGGAAGAGAATGTGATTACAGTACAGTTTTACTGTGGAAAATATTTTTCTTGTTACTGGACAGTGAAGCATAGAGGTGTGGGAGACCAATTCGTAGAACTTTTAAGGCTACATGACATTATATTTAACCAGTGGTTGGACAGCAAATACAAAGTTTTCAAATAGTGTATCCCTTCCCCTATGAAAAGTAGCCCTGTTTGCCATTCCCGCTGCTTTATTCACACATTTTACTCAATGGTGACCTTATACACTAATTCCAGCAGTGACCTCACACAATATACCAGTATAGTGCCTTGTCTCACATAATGTAACCTGTGACTCCATTCTATGTAGGCTGGTGTACAATACAGAGCCTCTGTGACTGGTGGTTGATGTACAGTACACAGTCAATTTTCCAATGGCTATAATACAAAATCCTTTGCCTGATGGTTGGAGTATGGCAGAGAATGTAATACAGAACTTGTTGCCTAATGGCTATTGTACATTACAGAGCCTGATACCTGGTGGCTATTGTACATTGCAGCATCCATTCCTTTATGGGTAATGGGTATTGCAAAGCTCCTTGTCCAGTAGCTAGTTTATATTACAGAGCCATTTGCTTGGTGGCTAGTCTAAATTTCAAAGCAGGAAAGGGGGCTGATTGCTATCAGTGAATAACGGAATAGGCGAATATCATTCAGTCCTCTATCCTGTGCTGAAGTCCCAATCTGGAATTCAGTGTAGGCAAGGGAACAAAGCTGTTAATAACCAATGATCACAAATGTTGGCTACAGCTCTGAGACCTTGGAAGAAGGGTCACTGAATGCTTCTGCTGGATCATAAGTTAAATGCCAAACCAGTGCAAATATTAAGGCACATTAGGATATTTGTAACACTAGTAGACCCATGGACTTGTAAATGGCACCTTCTGGCCCTGGCAAAGGTCACCAGCTACCTCTGAAAAGCATATATGAGGTATGAAATGGATACTAGGCAATACTCACGTGAGAAATGTCTATCTCTAAAAGTATCTTTTGGTCAGCATTGGGGCAACTTCATTGGTTTCACTGAGGCATATAATTTGGGCCACTATGTTTATGTTGAGCATCTAATTTAACTTAACTAATGGGCAAGAATGTGAACTTTGTGAATTTCCATCTACATAATTGAGTCCCAAGTTTGGAAGGTCTCTGCATAGTGTCACAAGAGCTACATACCACTCCCTCCCAAAAAGGTCAGGCGCCGACTATCCTTCAGTTGGCTTTGTGTCTAGGTTGTGTTCCAACAAAGGTGAGTTCATGTACTCATCCCTTTTCTTGATCGAGAACTACAGCATTACACTAAATTCTTAGTGCTGTTAGATTTACTCTGGTTTTCTTGGTTACACTTTCTAAAGCAATACAGCTGGGCCTAACGTAGTAGACTGGAGATGGTAAAGAGCATTATTCTCAACTCAACTCTGGGCCTACAACATAAAATAATCATTGTTGATCAGAGTGCCCAAACTTTTTTTTCTTCTCCCTTGCAATTAAACTGTTATTAAACTGTTATTTCACTTTAACTTAATTTCTCTAAATTATATTTGTGGTTTTTTTTGTCTCTACCTTGTCTCTTTAAAGTGACCCCCAGTAATGCCTGTGTTTTCCACAACTTAAATCTGCTCCCTGTTTTGTAGATGTAATACACCAGCGGGTCCTGTACACACCAGTTAACATTTATCACATAATTACTCAATGAAATTGTAACTAATTGCTATTCATGTCCCCACAACACCGTAGCCGCAATAATAGCCTAGCTGTGGCCATGTTTCCGCTATAGCAATCGGCTACGATGGCTGTGACTGGACTTCATGAAGGGACTAAATATTGGCATAATTAGCAATATGTTGGCCTTGTTAGCTACAAACTACCATTATGGAGCAAATGGAGGTATTATGGAGCCACATTGTGGCACTATGCAACTATATGATGGTATTAAGGGGCAAAAATGTTTAGTAAAAATAGAACTATATAGTGCCATGATTGGACTAAATGGTGAAATGCTGATCTTACATGGTGGAGTGATAAGATAGCGCTACCTTTCTGCATCCATTCACCTGGTGACCAAATTGAGTATATGTCTATATGATGGCATTATGGAGCAACGTGGTGGAATACAGGGACTATAATAAAGTGACATAGAGCTGATTCATTAAGGCACGCAAAATGAACGTAAATTGCCTTTTTTTTGTAAACATACGTAAATCGGGCATACGAATGTCTGTATTCAACAAGGAACGGATCTGAAGACACGTCTCTTGATGAATACGGGTCTAGGTACTCTCTGCAGGTATTGGCAGACAATACCTGCAGGATAAGTCCAATACATATGTAAAACATAAAGTCCAAAAAGAACGCACAGAAAAAAAAATTAATAGCACCTGTTAATATTATAATAATTAATGGCAAGTAAAGGAAACCCTTCCCTTTCCCCCATGAAATGCATTTATTAGGATGTTATGAATGTGTTCTGAACGTAAAAGGCATGTTTACAGTTCCTCCTGATTGCCAGCACATGTTCTAGCATTTATACCCCAACGTCATCACTAGTAATAGGCATTTACATCCGATCTGTAGCACTAACATAGTACAACATAGTACACAAATAACACTCAGTCATGAAAAGGAAAAGGGACTATAATGACTCTACCAGTCAGCTGTGAATTAAACTGACTGGGTATAGGCGTAGGTTGAAATACGGAGTGGAGAAAGAGAATAGTGCAAATACAATAGATAAAATAAAAAAAGAGATTAGAAATAAGAGAGAAGGTCTGGTGAAGCCAATCCCCTCAGGCCATTTTGTACCTATTAGTAATCTTATATACTAATGAAATGATATTAAAAGTATAGAACTATTTAAATGTCTCAATCGCCATTTTCCAGTCTATAATCTTATAACCGCAGTGAGGAGGGGAAATTGCCAAACTATAGCAATTGTCTGGGTAAAGGTATTAATACTAGGATTATTTTTATGTTCACTAAGAATTCCCATGGGTTCTTTGGGAGGTTAATCTTTAAAATGGAGAAGACCATCTCATAGATCCTTGAACAGAACAACTTATCATTTTGAATTCTCTTTTTTGATCACAACATCTATTGAGGGACCATATTGTAGCCTTTTTTTTCCCATATTTTAGTCCATTAGTTATCAGCTATAGATGAGCCAAGGTTGGCTACCTTATATAGGGTTTCCTTAAGCGGAAGAAGCAAGTTGTGGAAATTTAAGGAACTAAATCTGTGTCTGCTTGGAAAAAAAGCCCAGCATTCCCTTACAGTTCACAGAAGGTAAAAGGGTTCCAGAGATATTACCTTGGGTATTCAATACAGATACTGGGGTTAATTAACTGATGTGTGGTCCAGGCCAAAAATGTATCCGCATAACTAGGTAGAGGAAGTCCCAACATTAGTCATGTTAAACGCATAGAAGTATCAAGCAAATGCAGCCTTTAGAAATCATTTTAATACCTGCCTTAAGCTTATATTATGAAACAGGTTTGGTGCACATATATCTGAATGCCTACATTTCTGTATTTAATGCTTCAATAAACAATAGCTTTTTCTTTTATTATTCATGATTTTCAGCCTGAAAGAAAAAGTTGGTTCTTTACACCCTTACCCACTTCTAAGCTATCAGTTTTAGAAAATACTGCACTAAATAAATCGCTGTTGATATTGCAGTATCCATTGCATTGAATATCCCGAGATACGGCAGAGCAATTTCTCCTTTTGTCCTGCTCACAGAACAATCTCGGTGAAATACAGCAGTAGACCTTTCCTTGAGTACTGTACTAAACATCATACACATCAGAGGCTTAAACATTCCTCTGAACACTACATTAAGCACACACCACATTTAAATATCACAAATAGAATACAGGCTGTCGTTTCTTCACTACATTACATGCCCGACGGCCATATTAGATTCTGAGAGCAATTCTACGTCTTCTTTTATCCACCTTAGAAAAAAAATACATTTCCACTAAACCTATTCTGTCTTTTTTTTTTTTCTGAGAAGAAGACACCTGATACCACAATAACCGGTAATGATTGTTTTAATGTGGTCCACACTGAACTTGTTTAGCATTAGAATTAGTTCCAGGCTAAGGTGAAAATTAATTGAAGCAGCAACTTCAGATGAGTTTCAAACTGGTTGAAAATGAGCACCTCACATTGAGGAGGTGGCAGGCGGTAATTAATGTAATAGGAGTTAATGAACTGGAAGGATCTCAATCTACCTGGTTGGAAACTCATTTTACTGAGAAGTTGGAGATCACTTTGTAACACATTTTAAGATTTTTTAAAAGGGAACATCACACTTTTGTATTCAGATTCCCTAGTTGTTAATAAGATGATTTGCAATGTATTATTATTATCACATGTCCAGCTGCCATATAATAAAAATAATAATAATATAAGTGTTTTGTAACTATTGTACTTGTATTCTTATAATTCCAGCTAATGTGTGTAAGGTAAGAAGATAATCATGTCAGCTTTGGTATCCGTTCATTTCTCTGCTCTTTGCCAGCATTGCGTCAAAAATTTTAACGCCATATTTAAAATGTTAGTGTAAGCCATGACCTATTTTCTTATGTGTTAACACCTGCTTTCAGTGTAATAGATTGTTTTGGCAAAACTAAAACACATGAAAAGCATATAGAAAATGTTGAGTTGGATGGAAGTTGTGTTTTTAGGGAATGATATGCTTATTTACGTCTGCGCAAGTGCATAAAGCGCTAGTTACAGCTACTGCTTTGTGCCCATGCTCAGAAGTAAAAAAGCGCATTAAATGCCGAAAATGCAATTTCTGTCCAACTCAACATGACCCCAAGGGGTCAATGTATTAACATGCGGGTTCTTCAACACCCGCGAGTTCAGCGTCTTCAGCGATTAAATTTAAAGCGGCGCTGCATTGTAAAGGGAAGTTTCCCTTTACAATGCAGTGCCGCTTTAAATTTAATCGCCTAAGACGCTGAACTCGCGGGTGTTGAAGAACCCGCATGTTAATACATTTACCCCCAAATGTGTTTTCATGCGTTTTTACCATATATGTGTAAATGGCCCCTAAATGTTGTATTTTCCACCATAAGACAGACAAAAAATGAGTAACTGCAAAATATCTTTTTTATTAAGTGGGCAATATGAATTTAAACAAATGTTAAGATACATATGCACAGTGTCTTATTGGTGCCTTGTTCTCCATGCAACAGGATTGGATTCTTCAGCACCCCTGATATTCTGGAGATCAGGGGGTAAATGTATCAATGACCGGATTCTCCAACTCCGGCGAGATCGGCGTCTTCAGCGCTTAAATTTAAAGCGGCGCTGCCTTGTAAAGGGAAGTTTCCCTTACAAGGCAGCGCGCTTTAAATTTAAGCGCTGAAGACGCCGATCTCGCCGGAGTTGGAGAATCCTGTCATTGATACATTTACCCCCAGGTCTTATATGACACTTTTGATGCATTTCGCAACCTCCAGTTGTGGGAAAGCCCACTTTTAGGTGCACGCCAATCAATATAATAAAACGTGCCGCACACACAGTGCTGACAGGTAATAAATACATAGTCCTGATGTTGCATCACTCTCTTCAGTGTTTAAAGACATAAATGAAGCTATACCACACAGTGCTTTAGGAGAAATATAGGGGGGGGGGGGGGGGGGTTGGTCTTTATGGTGATGTGTGAAGTTTTCAGGCATATGCACAAACCTACACAATTAGTACCGTAGGAGGGAGAGTGAGATGAAGAACCCGAATCAGCATTGTGACGAAAGTGAGACATGGAGGAAAACAGGAAGACAGAGTGCAGGAGACAGAGAGTTGGACTCAGAGAAACAGAGGCAGAAAAAAGAGGCGGGAATTGTGGGATACAGAGTGGAGAGAAGAGAAAAAGGGGGAGACGGAGTGGAGAGAAGAGAAAAAGGGGGAGACAGAGTGGAGAGAAGAGAAAAAGGGGGAGACAGAGTGGAGAGAAGAGAAAAAGGGGGAGACAGAGTGGAGAGAAGAGAAAAAGGGGGAGACGGAGAGGAGAGAAGAGAAAAAGTTGGAGACAGAGTGGAGAGAAGAGAAAAAGGGGGAGACAGAGTGGAGAGAAGAGAAAAAGGGGGAGACGGAGAGTGAGATGGAGAGAGAGTGAAAGACTTAGAGAAATATAGTGAGGGAGACAGCGAGAGACTCAGAGAGACAGAGCGTGAGATGGAGAGAGTGAAATAGTTAGAGAAACAGAGAGAGGGAGACAGAATGAGACTCAGAGAGACAGAGAGAGATGGAGAGAGCGAGTGAAAGACTTAGAGAAATAAAGAGAGGGAGACAGCGAGAAACTCAGAGAGACAGAGAGAGATGGAGAGAGAGAGTGAAAGACTTAGAGAAATAGAGAGAGGGAGACAGAGAGAGACTCAGAGAGACAGAGAGTGAGATGGAGAGAGAGTGAAATACTTAGAGAAATAGAGAGAGGGAGACAGAGGGAGACAGAGAGAGACTCAGAGAGATGGAGTGAGAGAGTGAAAGACTTAGGGCCTGATTCATTAAGGATCTTTAACTTATGTGCAAAACAGAACACTCATTTGCACCCCTTTCATTGTAACATGGTTTTGTCCAGGAGACTAAAATAAGGATCCTCTTCATTTAAGATCCTTAATGAATCAGGCCCTTAGAGAGGTAAAGAGAGGGAGATAGCGCGAAACTCAGAGAGACAGATAGAGAAAAGGAGACAGAGAGACAGAAAGAGGCGAAAACAGACAGATAGAGAAACTGAGGAAGAAATATAGGGGGAAAAATTTACAAATAAGGTGGATAATTTCAATATTGGATTGAGATTCATTTGTACTACAGTCACTTTAAAAAAACAAAAAAACTAAAGCTTGATACAATTTCTTAGGAGATTTACTTTGTATAAACTCTTTAATTTGGCTTCTAATATATGGGTATTTTAAGAAATTTACGTTTCCCAAAATAATATTTAATACTGGAGGGCTTTTTTTCCCTATCTGTTTAAATTTGTGGACATGTGGTTATATTTCTCTATGAATCTTTTCTTAAATACTGTTTTGTCTATTACATATTGTTTTGAATTATTAACACATGTGGTCATCTGTCAACCTGCTATGCCATAGGTTTAAATGTCATACCTGTTAATTAATGGAACCATGTTATAATACTAGGTGCACTATATTAGAGTACCAACAACCTCTTCCTCCTGCAGGAAATAAAGGTGATTGACAATTTACCTTCCTGTTGGCAATTTTTTTTCCCCTGTGGTAGTCAGCATATGAATGCTGACTACCCTGACAACACTTACCACGACATGATGATTCTGAAGGTCTCCTACCAACGATCACCGATGAAGACTACTGTTGAAAGCGACTTTAACCAATCTCAAAGAAGTAATAAGCCGGCTCCCCTTCATGAGGTCATTCACCATGGCGACGGGATTATCACTGTTCTTAATGTGGTAATGTAAGTATGCGCCTATGGACAATGTAGTTTCCAAAGCCTTCTACATTGTACATAGGCACATACTTTACATTACTCCATTAACAGCAGCGATAATCCCGTTTTTTCTCAGTCTCCTTCATTTCCTGGCATTTATTTGTTGACCACTTTGTAAAAGTATTTTCAATCTGCTATTACACAGTGGCGGAGGATCTTCCCACCACCCATAGTGTGGAGGATGTCAGGGCTAATGCATATAATAAGTGCACATAATATAAACTATTCATCCTCCTTGCCTAGGTGGAGTGTTTAGGAATTAATAAACTTATAAGTTCCCCATATAATAAGAAGGTCTACTATACAGCCTTGAGAGATGTGGAATGAGTTCTACCAAAATATTAGGATGTCTGAGTGAATCGCTATTTCTACTGCTTTTATACAGGCCATAAATGGAGCTCAGATGGGACTTTACATTATAGTCCTTAATACATTATTCCCTATAATACATATGTTTTCATTTGGACCAAAATATGTTTTTTTTTACATGAAGTGAGCATCACATCCACATTTTATTGTCCTTTACTCACAGTTATTCTTTCATTATGTTTACCAAATATAACAAATAATTTGCAGGAGTGACATCACCACCCTCCAAATATAAATTACTACATCATAACACAATAAAAATAATGTTTACTGTCCTAACAAATGTAAAATACTCATACAAGGATAAGTTTTACAGAGATAAAATACAGTGATTTTATTTATATATCAACTATTTATGATCTATAATATATATATATATATATATATATATATATATATATATATATATATATATATATATATATAATTTTACAAAATAAAACATATCCTATATCTTCTCCCTTTTTTCTTCTTGAATCATATTCCTGGAGAGAAGACAAAATCAGAGAGCCCATAATAACCAGTTATAAAACATTGTTTGTATTCTACAGGTGTGTCATTTGCCGCTGTTAGAATCACTGTGCACACAAAGACAGCAGTGTATTCATCTCTGAGCGAGTGCTTAAAAGCCAGTGACTCGTCTCTGCTGCTGACAAACAACCTGGAGTCAACCTGTGGTTCTGCATTCTCCCTGATCTCTTCTGATTTTTTTTATCTTTTTATAAATTTTTTTAACTAGCAATTTGATGTTTGATCATTTGAGGCAATGAGGCGGAGGGTAATTTCTGTTATCAGAGAGGAATAAGGGGTGCTCGGAACCCAGATGTAAGACCCATTCCATTGCTAAAGAGCCATTGTAATGTAATGAGGCTCCAGTCAAGTGCAGCTAGTAATGGAGAGGAACATTTTACATTCATCTACCTACCTGAGCCCTCACGGACTCAGGCAATAACTTTAACACAGAGGGGGGGGACGTATCTCCAAATTGCTGGGCCATCTCTTGTATCACTGTCAAAGAATCCTTCAGGCAAGAGTGGGAAAAAAAGCAAACGGTGGACATCTGAGTTATTACAGCACCTAGCTCGAAAAAATACAATGTCATCAGGACACATCTAGAGAAAATAGCATATAATGGTAATAAGTAAAGAGCAAGGGTCGGTTGCAGTATGAAAACATCAAACAGACATAAAGGGTCATTTATAAAGTTGCAAAACTGCAGACCCGTAAATGCCATTTTATGTTGTATTTTTCTGCTGTCAGACCTCCTTCATTTAGTGTGCCAGGATGGTGGTGATTGTGAAGACACCTTCTGATGGGAGAAGCTTGGCCAATCATGGTGGTTCATTCCAAATGCAGGCTAGACCCAGGAATGCACTTCGTTTTGCACCAACATGCAAAAACACTATTTTGAGTTGCATGACTAGATTTTTATATTTTAATTTTATTGATAGAATAGAGATTTTGGGGATACTTCCCATAGGGACCCACAGCCATTATCCCCTTTAAAATTCTTAAATAATTGCTACACCTCAGCGGTGCCAGAGATTGACCAACAACACACATTTGATATGGGGATGTACATTTATAGGAGCAATTCTTCCAATGTAATAAAAACATTGAAAAAAACTACAAATGGATGAAAAGATGTCCTCTTACTTTTCTGACTTTTTAAGATATGAATGGTTCTCAAACAAGCAGAAATTTAGGAGAAAATTGGAAATATAATAGATTAGTTTTATAAAACAGGTCATTGCTGGGTCATGCTGGGTCAAGCTGCGTTATGGTGCCTCATGCTGGGTCATGCTTCATCAAGCTGCATTATGGTGCCTCATGCTGGGTCATGCTGCGTCAAGCTGCGTTATGGTGCCTCATGCTGAGTCATGCTGCATCAAGCTGTGTTATGGTGCCTAATGCTGGTTCATGCTGCATCAAGCTGCGTTATTGTGCCTCATGCTGGGTCATGCTGCGTCAAACGGTGTTATGGTGCCTCATGCTGGGTCATGCTGCGTCAAGCTATGTTATGGTGCCTCATGCTGGGTCATGCTGCGTCAAGCTGTGTTATGGTGCCTCATGCTGGGTCATGCTGTGTCAAGCTGCGTTATGGTGCTCATGCTGGGTCATGATGCATCAAGCTGTGTTATGGTGCTCATGCTGGGCCATGCTGCATCAAGCTGTGTTATGGTGCCTCATGCTGGGTCATGCTGCATTATGGTGCCTCATGCTGGGTCATGCTGCATCAAGCTGCAGCTGCTATCAAGTCAACATGGATCAGAATTTCCAAGGAATGTTTCCAGCACCTTATAGAATTCATGCCACAAGGAATTCAAAGCTGTTCTGGGGGCAAAGGTGGGGTCCTACTCAGTACTAGATGGATGTACCTAATAAAGTGGTCAATGAGTGTAATTCATAACGCATTACACAGAAATGTGTATAATGTATTAAAATAAGTTTTAAAAATAACAAATACACTTAATTTTCCCATGCACTAAGAGGTCACCTTTCTCCTTCAATACTTGAATCTGCATTGTCAGCATATAACCCTTTAGTTTCTACTTTTTGCCCTACACAATCTCCATATTCCAGTTTACTGGAATCAATTAATAAGATTCCCCTACATGTATGTATGGAACCTCACTGTGACTAAACCAGTAGGATCCTTAAGTTTATCTTAAAGACAATTTCCAATTTGCTCATTGGATATCACCTATTTTCTTCTTACTCACTAGAGTTACCAAAGGGCGGTTTGGTGAATCCGCCGTTTTTTGACGATTTTTCCATCGGTTTATAATCTGCGGATTTACTAAAGCCCAAACTGCCATTAAAACAGCCAGAATTTACATTCTTCAAAACCACCACTTTATAAATTGCCACCCCGATTTTAACAATGATGAACATACACTGGATTTACTAAACTGGGGTTTGCAGCTTAATTTATGGGTATTTTCTTTTTTAAGGTGACACTATTATAGCATTATATTATGGGGGAATGTGAATATATAATAATATTAACTGATTGTTAATGGTGGATATAATTAATTATGTTGCACAATTTGGCATTACATAGTGCCTGAATAATATAATAATTCAATAATTTTGTCCCCTTAATATAATGGAATTTTTTTCCCCCTTAAGTTAATATTACATTCATTTTGCACCTTAATTAACATTGATTGCCAAAATAATTTTAATGTCAATGGTGCTTTCTTGTTTGAGCTATGAAGTCATTCAGAAGCAGGTATTGAAACTGTCCTGTCCTGTATTTTGGATGGCGGTCTTGATGGCGGTTTTAACCAAACTGCTGGCGGTTTAGCTTTTTCAATCCGCCACACATTACATTCATTTTAAACTGCAGTCTCAAACCGCCCTATAGTGAATGCATTGGTTTGGACCACTAAACCACCGGCAATATGGAACGGTTTAAAACCGCCACCAAACTCAATCCTTAGTAATTCTAGCCCTCTGTCTCCTTCATTTCCTGCCATTTAGTAGGTGACCACTTTATAAAAGTATTAAAATCTTCTATTGTACATCTCTGTTCACTGCTCATTGCTGAACCCAACATCACAAAAGGTGGCTGGTGGATCTTACCAACCTCCTTAGTGTGGAGAATGCCAGGGCTAAATCATATAATATATGTACAGAGTATAATCTATTCCTGGTCCTCCCTATTGTGGTGGAATTTTGAGGAACTTCTAAACTTGCCTCCTATATGTCACTGGGAATTGTTGTCAGCCCACCTTGGTGTGGTGGATAGCTCTGACTAATATTGTAACACACATTACGTCATCATGGAACACTCCCCCCCCCCCCTCCTTGTTTAATAAGGTGCTGGGAAACAACTTTCTTATCCTTCATGGAGGTAATGGTAAAGAAACATCAAGATATCTGGACAGTAACACAAATTAAATTCTTCTTCCCTTTGTCCTCATCTCAGATGGTGTCACAAAAACTTGACAGGGAAAAAATAGTGACTGTTGTGAGGAGAAACAAATGCCAACATCTACGTCAGTGTCCTTATAGGTCTTTATTTTCTACGCTTTAATAGTGTTATGAAAATAGTCCCTCTGTGATCCAGCAAAATACTTGCTGCCGCTAAGCATGTATTTGGATACTTGGTGTAAAGACACCAATATTGGTACATTATGAGGGACACATTTAAGCGTTGGATTAGAGCAGTCTGACGCTTGCTTTATCCATGATCTCATCTATATGTTAACAGTAGATGGTTATACTTCTTTTAACGTATAAGAATTTGGTGGAATCTCTTACACAACTTATTGCAGTTATTGAAGCCTCAGGTAGCCAAGGCTGCTATTACAATTGTAACAATCTGAGACCTAAGTGGGATGGATGGATGAAGGAGAGAAGGTAATGGACAATCCTGACTCAAATGACAGTCGTCTGCTGTTTGGAAGAATCCAGCAGTCACCTGCATAGTCTGGGTGAATGGAGGTGTGATGGTGAATTGTGGAAACCCTCCTTTTCCAAAGGAAGAAAGCCCCTTTAATGTAAGTCCTGAATTGTTGTCGGATTCTTCTACTCTCCATGTCCTCATATTTCTATCTGAGTTAGTGGTTAATAAATTTAGGCAACCCCCTCATTTACTGACATTCAATCACAAATAGATATTCCCTCTAAATTATTCTACCAATTCCTCCAGCTCCGCCATTTTCACCACATAGCCAAAACTCGTCTCTCTTCCCGTCCCCTTACCACGTTTGAAAATCTCTGTCTCCGTCAGTCCTCTACGAAAGGCCTTATTTCAACATTATACTATGAACTCGCCCCACCTTCCTCAGACCTTAGAGTTCCGCATGAACTGGCCTGGGAACGTGACTTTGGTGAAGCTCTTTTGAGCGAGGAATGGTCGGAGATATATGAGAACGCTGCCTCCAGCTCAATCTGCGTTAAAATAAAAGAGAATGTCTATAAGGTATTGTACCGATGGTACTACGTTCCCTCCCAGATTCATAAAATTCTCCCAGACTCTTCTGATCGCTGTTGGCGGGGGAGCTCCCATGAGGGCAACTTTATCCATATATGGTGGACTTGTCCCAAATTATCAAACTTCTGGGCTGAGATTAAACACCTGATCCAATCGATACTCCAGGTAACGATACCATTAGAGCCTAAATTTTTTCTCTTGCCCTTGGGAGCGCCCACGGCGACTCGTCACCAGAACAAGCTAGCTAGGCGCATCCTGACGGCAGCTACCTGCCAAATTGCAGCAGACTGGAGGCAGCAATCTCCACCATCACATCAGGCCGTTATTAACAGAGTTTTGCAGGTTCAGCGCCTGAAATACATGACCAGCATCATCAATAGGACGTCAAGATCGTTCACTAAGGTGTGGAGCCCATGGCTCTCGTTTTTTCAGGCGTATTCCCCTTTCACTTATCTCTACACCTACATATATCCATCCTCTTTTCGAGAACCCCTTTCTTCCTTTCCTTTTCTGCTCTGTTCTAGTCTCTCTTCTCCTCTCTCCCTGCGTTATGCCCTCCTCTATCGCGGCATTTCGCTCTCTCCCTTACATCTTTTTTAAAAAAAAAATTCTGGTCAATCTTTATACACGTAACTTGACCTCTTTGCACTGATTTATTTATGATATTCTGTTGATTTTATATCATGTTTTATGTGATGTGTTGTTTTTATCTTGTTGACATTGCATATCGGTGTTGGTTGTTATTTGACCTTCCAAAAATAAAAATGTTAAAAAAAATAAAATAAATAAATTTAGGCAACAAACCTAAAGACATATAAAAACATATACAGTGCTACATTTACAGATTCTCCATTGTGCACAGAAAAGCAAGATAAGTGTAAAGTGTCTTCTTTTGGCAGCCTCCATGCCCTCATGTTCTTCTCTTTCCTACGTCACCATGTTTCTCACCAATATCATTATTTACACCCTTTTCTGGTCATCTTTGCTGTGTCTTCATCCTTTCACCTCTAACTTCCTATATTATCATTACACTGTCATTATAATTCCATTTTCTCCTCCGCATTAAGTACCTGTCTACTTGCTTTTGATAGAGGGTATACATGGTGTTGTCCATTTAATGGAAATAAGCTCTAAAGGGCTCATTTACTAACACTGCATTAGGGAGAAAAATTTGCACTGAACCACAGCAACCAATCATCAATTAGTTTGTATCTGTCTAGGGCAAGTTAGATAAGAAAAGTAAATGGCTGATTGGTCGGTGTGGTTTGTCCACATTTTGCATCTAAATGCAATGCTAGTATATTTGCTTAATGTAATCTTATTATATAGCCCTTTGCACTTACATGAAGTTATCAAGTTTAAGCTTAATGGAAACCACTGGTTGGAGCACAATATTTATTGCAGCAGCAGCTGGGCTTCTCAGGAATGAATTTAATTGGTTCACATTCTACCCTGAGACTCTATCATCAGTCGAGTTCTACTGCTGCTGACTCTCGAGATCAATCAAAATAAATATTGTATATTGGCGATTATAACTTACCGTACAGTCATGGCCAAAAGTTTTGCGAATGACACAAATATTATTTTTCACAAAGTCTGCTGCCTCAGTTTTTATGATGGCAATTTGCAAATACTTTGGAATGTCATGAAAAGTGATCAGATGAATTGCAATTAATTTCAAAGTCCCTCTTTGTCATGACAATGAACTTTATCCCGAAAACAACATTTCCACTGCATTTCAGCCTGCCACAAAAGGAGCAGCTGACATCAGGTCAGTGATTCTCTCATTAACACAGGTGAGAGTGTTGACAAGGACAAGGCTGGAGATTACTCTGTCATGCTGATTGAGTTGGAATAACAAACTGGAAGATTTAAAAGGAGGGTGGTGTTTAAAATCTTTGTTCTTCTTCTGATAACCATGATTATCTGCAAGGAAATGTGCAGTCAATAATGCTTTGCACAAAAAGGGCTTCACATGCAAGGTTATTGCTGCTAGTAAGATTGCACCTAAATCAACCATATATTGGATCATCAAGAACTTCAAGTAGAGAGGTTCAATAGTTGTGAAGAAGGGTTCAGGGCGCCCAAGAATGTCCAGCAAGCGCCAGGACAGTCTTCTAAAGTTTATTCAGCTACAGGATCGGGGCACCACCAGCGCAGAGCTTGCTCAGGAATGGCAGCAGGAGGTGTGAGTGCATCTGCATGCACAGTAAGGCGAAGACTTTTGGAGGATGGCCTGGTGTCAAGAAAGCCAGCAAAGAAGCCACTTCTCTCCAGGAAAAAGATCAGGGACAGACTCATATTCTGCAAAAGGTACAGGGATTGGACTGCTGAGGACTGGGGTAAAGTCATTTTCTCTGATGAATCCCCTTTCAGATTGTTTGGGGTATCTGGAAAAACGCTTGTCCAGAGAAGGAAAAGTGAGTGCTACCATCAGTCCTGTGTCATGCCAACAGTAAAGCATCCTGAGACCATTTATGTGTGGGGTTGCTCCTCAGCCAA
Organism: Mixophyes fleayi; assembly: GCF_038048845.1. NCBI lineage: Eukaryota > Metazoa > Chordata > Amphibia > Anura > Limnodynastidae > Mixophyes > Mixophyes fleayi. The sequence continues at coordinate 57,460,509 of NC_134407.1, forward strand.
GGGATTGGGCTCACTCACAATTTTGCCTAAGAACACAGCCATGAATAAGAATGGTACCAAAACATTCTCCAAGAACAACTCCAACCATCCAAGAACAGTTAGGTGACGAACAATGCCTTTTCCAACAAGATGGAGCACCTTGTCATAAGGCAGAAGTGATAACTAAGTGGCTTGGGGATCAAAACATCAAAATTTTGGGTCTTTGGCCAGGAAACTCCCCAGACCTTAATCCCATTGTGAACCTGTGGTCAATCTTCAAGAGGCGGGTGGACAAACAAAAACCCACACATTCTGACAAACACCAAGCGTTGATTAGGCAAGAATGGGCAGCCATCAGTCAGTATGTGGCCCAGAAGTTGATTGACAGTATGCCAGGGCGAATTGCAGAGGTCTTCAAAACAAAGGGTCAACACTGCAAATATTGACTCTCTGCATAATCTTCATGTAATTGTCAATAAAAGCCTTTGGCACTTATGAGATGCTTGTAATTTTCCTTCAGTATACCATAGCGACTTCTGACAAAAAGGTCTAAAAACACTGAAGCAGCAAACTTTGTGAAAACTGAAAACCAATACTTGTGTCATTCTCAAAACTTTTGGCCATGACTATATACTGGATGGTACTATGTGTGAAGAAACAATAATTGTATCAGTTGCAGTAAGTTACATAACATAGGTAGTTCATTGTTTATATTAAATGCTTTTGAGTGATATAAATGTCTAGTACAGTATATCAGCCAGCAGATGTTGCAGCAGTAGAAGCAATATGTTGTATTGAGTGTTTAGCTTGCAGAAATGCCCTTATGCATATGTTTCCTTCCTGCGCTGCAAACCATTACAGACCCTACACGTAGGATTTTAATATCATTGATACATTCTTAATGCATGTGACTATTTCAAGAACGTATCAGGAAACAGACCAAGGACCAGAATAATGTACCATTGAGTGAATTGAACAAAATATCAGTAGGTGAGAATGACTGTTGTGCAAGGTCCTTGTAGAGAAACAGTTGATCTGCACACACTGTGATGTACGGCTAATAAAACCGAGAGGAAAACATTGAGGGACTCTCATAGAGTTGAACACATTTTGCAGCTCAAACATACACATAATTTGTACTATTTGTTATTTTGCATTATCTTGAATAACTCAAGATAGTGTGTCAGAATGCAGCCCCATGCAGATACGTTTAAAGCTCATTAAGATGCTCTGTAAGGGCCTGATTTAGAGTGGGATGCAAGCTCCTTGGTTCAGTGCAAAAAGTACTTATGGCCAAAGATCCATCTCAGTTTGCACTCCGACTGAGGCGGATCTCCCCTGTGCACCTCTCTGCGCTTAGAGAGGTGGAACGGAGGAGGTAGTGGGCGAGCCTAGCAATGTAAAGGCGTGTTCACGCTCTCTATGTGCTATGCTGAGTTGAAAGCAAACACAGATAGGTCTCTAGGAGACGTATCTTTTACGGGTGCTTTCAGCTGGTGCGAGAGACCTTGGTGTATGAAAAAACCAAGTAAAAAAAAAAAGTTGTGCACCACCTCCCAAACAGCATAACCAAACCTTGTGCTGTTTGGGGGAGGGGGAGGGGTGGACAATTTTATATATATTTTTTTTATATTTTTTATTTAGAATTATTTGCTATGCAGGGCGCTGTGCATGATACACTTGCACACCGGCCCATAAAGCTGATAAGGACGTGTTTTTGCAAAGTATTCTAAGTCGCACGGACCTAAAGATTCGTGCCACTCTAAATACTGTGTAAATTACGGGATGCATTTACACTAACGATTCAGTGTAAATTGCGTTTGACTCTAAATAAGGTCTGTCCTAAGTGTGTAGATATTGAGTGTTTAGATATTGAGTGTTTAGATATTAAGTGTTTAGATATGCCAGTCATCATCATTAACATGGGCATGTTGATGACTAACATTTTCCATTTCTATAAAAAATAGAAAGCTATACAAAATGTAGACAACAACAAACCAAGCACCAATCCTCATGGCTTGGGCAGGTTACCACCAATGCTCATGGCCTGGGCAGGTTACCACCAATTCTCATGGCTTGGGCTAGGTTACCACCAATGCGGTTTAACAAAAAGCCTGGGGTCCACCTGCAAAAGCCACAACCATCACAAGGGTATAGCAGGGTGGACTGCCCAACTATAACATGGAAACCCGCAGTGTGGGGTCCCCTTGTCATAGTGGGAACAGACCCAGTCTGTTTTGTACTGGGCTAAGTTCCCTAGGAGAATCCAGTCTGAAAATTGTTTGGGGGAAAAACCAGCCCTGTGGTGAAAACACCAGTGTCATCCAATACCCATGGGTGGAGGATGTAGGGGTAATAATGATAAAATGTAAAAAATATGTTTTTTTAAATATGTACAATACAGGCCACAGCAACCCATAGCAGTCAGAAACTGGATATGCTGGTACTTGTAGAAATACACTAGCATGTCCTGACTTCCAGGGCCTGCTGGGACCTGTAGTTCCACACATTAAAGTACTAATGTACTGTAATGTGTAATGTGTGTACAGGAGTGCTTCACTAGGAGCCAGTTGTCTGTTGTTTATGAGGAATTATTTAGCCATTGGATTACAGGAGAAGAAAGAAGAACAAAAGAAATAAGAAGAAATAGAGAAAAGAAGAAGGAAAGAATCCTAAGCATTTAGGTGTACAATAAAATGAAACAGGTATTTGGGAGCTTTTATTTAAAATAAAGGACTTTTGACTTGGTGTGTCTGTGTTTTTTAATACTTTACTATCAGGGGTGCACGCAGGATTGTCAGGGGGGAGTTTCCCCCCCCCCCCGCCTCCCCCCTGACCCCCAACCCAAAAAAAATAAGCGTGCATGCGCAGCAGTTCCGTTTCAGCAGCGCTGTCCTATACAGCAGCCGCGGCGCTGTCAAAGAAGCATCTATACAGCGCTGTCCTATACAGCGCCGCGGCTGCTGTATAGGACAGTGCCGCTATGGTGGGCACTTGGTTAGCGCAGGGGGGGGGGTTTTGCTGAAGACTCAGAACCCCCCCTGCGTGCGCCACTGACTATGTGTGACACTGCAGGTCTCAGAGGGAATTCCGGTTGGGACTGTGTCACACAAAGACAGAAGGACCCCACGCTGCAGGGACCAGCCAGGCATAGCCTGGTACTGGATGAGGCATTTGTGGTGGACTGCAACCAGTCTAGGCTGGCGCTAGTGCTCAGTTCACCTTTGGGAGGGAAGGAATGTTAATTTTGTTTTTATTTATTTTTTACCATTGCAAAGATCTGTGCTGGCGATGAGCGTAGATCTTTGCAACAGGGGTCGAGCACCTGTAAGAAGTATGTCTGAAAACTTGCACGTGCATGTCCTTACCACACTTGTGTAGCACTTGAATCCCTCCGATCCGCCTCTCCAGACACAGGGGACCGCAAGTACAGCTTAAATGAAACTCATCTGCATTCCCAGTAAAACAAAGAAGAATTTTGCGCTTGCATCTTGGACCAGTGGCGGAACTACTATTGGTGCAGCATGTGCGGTGCACCGGGGCCCGATGCGCGGGGGCCCACAGCTCGCTAATTCCGTCTCTGTCTTGGACGTACTCCTAACTCTAAATAAGTCAACATTTGTGTGTTGTAACAAAGTATATCATAATAAGATATAAAACATTTGTTTCAGAAAAGCATTTTGAAAAACACTAAACAAAAACTACTTAAAAGTATTCAAACTTTAGTAGCGAAGTCTTTACATCCCTCTTTTTGAAATTTTGTAGATAATAATAAGCATAAGTAATTCCATCTTGACCAAACTAACAGCTCACAGCACAGCATTAGGATTAAATTGTACTATAATTACTTTCTAAAATGCATGTAGGCAACAGAACAATTTAGAAAACGATGGCAGCACTTTTAAGTCAGATATTAAGACTTAGGAAAAATAGTTTTTACTGTTATTTGGCGTAATTAGAGTTAGAACAGCCGCCACTAAATCTGTGTTTTCATATTGCACAGGAGAGGCTTTTGGGTAATATTGGATATGGCAAACCTGACTGAACATTACCAGTCTCTGGAGATTCCATCGTACAGCTGGCTGCTACGCTGTACAAAGACAGGAATCAGATTTACTGCTTTCAAACCGCAATATTTTCATGAGGTTTACTGATGGCAAATATAAGGTTATTTCCCAAACTATTGTAATAGTAGTAGGATATGACACACCAGTTCCTCTATTGCTTGATTTCAAGAAAATGAATGTATGATCACAGTATGTTATAATGCTAAGCTTTATTTTAATGATTTGTGTGGCATTGGGATCACAAGCATAAAAGTAACTGGGGTGTCAGATTGTGCACCAGATTGGAGGGGTACAACACAGCCAGTAAGAGTCATTTATAAAATTGCAGAAAAAGTGCATTTTTTTATGCATTTTGTGCCTGCTTAATGCCACACAACAGCGGAACCAGGGCCGGTGCTAGGGTCCACGGCACCCTAGGCATTTTTAAAAAAGCGTCTGTCATTTCTGTAGCTACCTAGAGGCAAACTACATGAGTGACTTTGAGTTGTACCTCTTTGCTTCCTTGTTTTTCATACAAAAGAGCCAGCGTACTTTCCTTTAATTGTCATATGATAAAGGGAAGTTTATTGTTACCTTGATTTGGTAGGCAAAATACTTCTGCTTACTTGGGGATTATATTATTATGTTTTTCATAAGTTGGAATAGTTTTCATTTCACAAACAAGTCCCGGGAGTATATTTACTAAATTGCGGGTTTGAAAGAGAGAAGATGTTGCCTATAGCAACCCATCAGATTCTAGTTAAATGATAACTAAAATTGGATGGGTTGCTATAGGCAACATCTCCACTATTTGAAACCCACAGTTTAGTAAATATACCCCCGGGAGTCTCTAGGAAATGCAAAAGTGCAAATTTTCATCACAAATGTTCTTTTATAATGTCATGCGCCTATTTTTGAACAATTGCTTTTCTCCTTTGTAGGAAAGACCGTGGGTTTGTAGGCCAAGGTAGTAGAGTCTGCACGTTGCAATCTCGTTTCGCGGGGCCTGATTACTTAAATGAGACAAAGGTGTGTAGAGGGCACATTTATGGGGAGATCACTATTTCCGGATGGGTACGCAGCTTATTTCTCCCCACAAAAGGAATTTGCAACAATTCTGAGGCGGCGGAGATCAGCACTTTGTACCATCTCGTTGCACATCTGCAGGGAAGCAGAACTAAAGGCAGTTTACTAAAAACTACATCAAACACACAAACGTGGCACATGTAATTCTCGTGAAGTTAAGACAAACTATTTTAAACTGAGCAATGCTTAAGGGAAAAGCTGAAGTTGAAATGAATAAACTAAGGTGGTGGTTCTAAGCTGTTAGTAGGCTGGACTTTGTCATTTCACTATTTCAATCATGCGCATTTTCAGGTGTATTACAAAACCCGTAAATTCAGACACAGATTGATTTTCCAGGGACAGTTCCAAGGACTGGTTCTTGGTTATGCATCTTAATATCGGCTAGGATGACAAGTCGGGGCATTCTCACACACAACATGAAACATTATTGGTTCACTGTTTTGGGATTAGTAAATGACTCTTTCCTTCTCTATATTATAAAATCCTCCTGTTATACAGCCACTGCAATACAGGCATAGAGTGAGCTTTTAGAGATAGTCCAGAAAGTCCATTGCACTAAAATAAATTACTTTCCGGAATTGTTTCAAATCAATGTGCACAATTTAAAATATCATGTTGGGACAAGTAACGTAAAAAAATAAGTTATACTGTATTATAGTTTTATATAGTGGTTTTCATGACTATTTAATTTTTCTAGAGAAATATATAGATAAATAGGGATTCCTAAATGGAATGTTTTGCCTGGAGTTACTGAATAATCTGTAAAACCTAATTCTGCTGGAAGCACACTCACCATTTAATATGTGTTGTGGGTATTCAGTGCATATGAATATATGGCTCATATACTGCTCTTGGTGTTCTTACTAATGAGGCTTAGCTGGATGGAGCACCATCCTACACTCTTTGACTAACAGGGGAAAATGACTGATACCGCTTAAGGGTTCTTATTAATAGAGTCCTGAGCAAAGGATTGACTTACCATGGCAGCTAAAAAGGTAATGGAAGTGAGTGGCATCAATTCCAATTAACAGCCAATCGTAACTATCCCCTGTCCACATAGACAGCCCCTCCTATTGTGTTACTACTTCAATCAACCCCTGCATCTTCAGCATAAAAAAACATACATTCCTATAACCTGGGCCTTGGATCTTTTACAAACACAGCACAAAGAACATTCTCTGACATTATCTTTGTGTAATGTCTCCCCCCTCCCCTGCAAACTCTTCACCCTGTTAGAAGGTGACATTTGCTATTAACCTTATATTGGACCATTTTGTAAATCAATGTCACTTACATTTAATAACAAGTGTAATCAAAGGAATTATGCAAATTTAATTTGATGCTTCTTGAATTATGCAAATCTGCTCCAAATATAATGAGTTCTGACATGTGCCCGGTGTGAAAATGTTTCATTGCCTCCTCTGTTATTACCCTTATTATTATTTTTTGTTCTCTATTAATATCATTATTTGTTTGCTTGCGCCAATAAATTGACAAGGGTATTTCTACAGCTATCATTATCCCATCCTTATCTGTTCATTAAGGCATCTATACAATATTGTTACATAGGACAGAATTCTAATTTGAGGGCAAAGGATTGACTGTAATGATCATTTCTATTTCCAGCCATAAGAATCATTTTCTAATCATTTTAACTATTCTAGATTTATAGATGTATAGATGTAGATTAGCCACTGGATAACCATTGTTTTCACAAAGTTTGCGGCTTCAGTGTTTTTAGACCTTTTTTGTTAGATGTTGCTAAGGTATACTAAAGTAAAATTGCAAGCATTTCATAAGTGTCAAAGGCTTTTTATTGACCATTACAATAACTTTATGCACAGTGTCAATATTTGCAGTGTTGACCCTTCTTTTTGAAGACCTCTGCAATTCGCCCTGTCATGCTGTCAATCAACTTCTGGGCCATGTACTGACTGATGGCCGCCCATTCTTACCTAATCAATGCTTGGAGTTTGTCTGAATTTTTGGGTTTTTGTTTGTCCAACCGCCTCTTGAGGATTGACCACAAGTTCTCAATGGGATTAAGGTCTGGGGAGTTTCCTGGCCATGGACCCAAAATTTCGATGTTTTGATCCTCGAGCCACTTAGTTATCACTTTTAGCAAGGTGCTCCATCATGCTGGAAAAGGCATTGTTCGTCACCAAACTGTTCTTGGATGGTTGGGATAAGTTGCTCTTGGAGGATGTTTTGGTACCATTCTTTATTCACAGCTGTGTTCTTAAGCAAAATTGTGAGTGAGCCCACTCCCTTGGCTGAGAAGCAACCCCACACATGAATGGTCTCAGGATGCTTTACTGTTGGCATGACACAGGACTGATGGTAGCGCTCACCTTTCCTTGTCCGGACAAGCGTTTTTCCTGATGCCCCAAACAATATGAAAGGGAATTCATCAGAGAAAATGACTTTACCCCAGTCCTCAGCAGTCCAATCCCTGTACCTTTTGCAGAATATGAGTCTGTCCCTGATGTTTTTCCTGAACATGAGAGAAGTGATTTCTTTGCTGGCCTTCTTGACACCTGGCCATCCTCCAAAAGTCGTCGTCTCACTGTGCGTGCAGATGCACTCACACCTGCCTGCTGCCATTCCTGAGCAAGCTCTGCACTGGCGGTGCCCCAATCCCTTCAGCTGAATCAACTTTAGGAGACGGTCCTGGCGCTTGCTGGACATTCTTGGGCACTCTGAAGCCTTCTTCACAACTATTGAACCTCTCTCCTTGAAGTTCTCAATGATCCGATAAATGGTTGATTTAGGTGCAATCTTACTAACAGCAATAACCTTGCCTGTGAAGCCCTTTTTGTGCAAAGCAATGGTGACTGCACATGTTTCCTTGCAGATAACCATGGTTAACAGAGGAGGAACAATGATTTCAAACACCATCCCCCTTTTAAAGCTTCCAGTCTGTTATTCTGACTCAATCAGCATGACAGAGTGATCTCCAGCCGTGTCCTTATCAACACTCTCACCTGTGTTTTGTGGCAGGGCTGAAATGCAGTGGAAATGTTGTTTTTGGGATAAAGTTCATTGTCATGGCAAAGAGGGACTTTGAAATTAATTGCAATTCATCTGATCACTCTCCATGACATTCTGGAGTATATGCAAATTGCCATCATAAAAACTGAGGCAGCAGACTTTGTGAAAACTAATATTTGTGTCATTCTCAAAACTTTTGGCCATGACTGTATTCACTGGAAAGAGAAAGAATAGACAATCGTGGCACAATATGGAACTCAAGTCTTCCGAATATGTTCTAAAGTGGTGCGTGATCAGCTGGAACTGGTTTTCATTGCTAAGTAGATACAGAGAGATGGTTAGTAAGCTAGAGCTGCTTGAGTGCAGCCATAGATGCTTCCTCCTCACTCTTGGCAGCAATTGGCAGGAAATAAGGAGCTGACACAGGGCGAATAAACTTGTCAGGAAGATTAATTTATTTTACTTAGCATAATATCTAACATTGGGGATGGGGAATAAGGGTTACCTTAATTTTATATAAAAACCTTTTTGAATTACCTTCTTGATCTGTTATTATTTGGTCCTTTTGTAGACACCACGCTCCTGCACACTATGAATAAATTACACTTATTGTTCATTACACCTGCACCCACAGAAGAGGGGGGTCAGAAAGAGCCCCAGTGGTTTTCAGATGGGGTAGATAGCCTGTTGTTGCTATTTGTTACACCTCAAACCCATAGACTGTCACTATGGCAGGGGCAGTTAGTATAGTGGAAACCACATAAGGCTAACACCGGGGCTGGTGCAGCTGTTTATTATTATTTTTATTATTATTATTATTATTATTATTATTTTATTTTATTTTTTACACGGTGCATTGTGCATGGAAACTGTTTTGTCTCATTAAAAGTATAGGATAAAACCCAATCTCTACCAAATTTCAGCTGGTGTAGAAATCAAGTCTTTTAATAGAGGATAAATGCCCATGCATGGCAAGGAACGCCCCTGGCAGTGCGCCTTCTCCAACCTTTATCTCATTACAGTAATGGGACACATTGTGCGCCCTCATGCCACCCAAGTCCTTCTTTCTGTCTGTGCAGACTGCTGAACCTCCACAAATGTGGCCCTCTTGCTCAGAGGTGGAACTAGCAAGCTGTGGGCCCCGGTGCAGGGAAGGGAGGAGAAGGGAACCGGGGCTCACGGCTTACTAGTTCCACATTTAGTGGGCCCCGTTATCTCCATGGGCCCCAGTGCACCGCACCTGCTCTACCAATGGTAGCTCCGCCACTGATCTTGCTCCACAAACCTATGTGTCCCAGTGGAAATCAAGGTGTATTTGCCGAAATCAAGATGCACAACTTGTCCAAAGCTATATTTAACACTTCGTAAATGACCTCCTGAGTGTCTCCTGTTACAGTTACTGTGAGGAGTACACAGTGTAATCAGGATAAGAAGAAGACAATTTCTAACTGTGTTTTAGTATATTTTAAGGATAGTGCTCCTAATTACAAGAAAAAAAAAACTTATCCAGAAAAGCCAGTCCTAAACATTCTAGATAACAGATTTAATGTCATGACAGATCTTCTAGAAGCAAAAGTATTGTTTATATAAGCTTAAGCCATATCCCTAAATTAACTTGAGAATATTTATTTGATAAATACCCTTTTATTCTTTTTTTTTACCACCTGGCTAGACTTTTAAAGGACTTCTTAATTCTTCCATTATATATCTTCTGCTGTTCTACCACTCGTATCATTAAATGCTTTTTCCCATTTTCTTTTTCTCTCCATTCTATTTTGCTGGAGGGGCGAGAATACAATTCATACCCTGTATATAATATATATGTAGATGAAAAATAAAGTGTATTCTTCTGTCCAGGGCTAATTTGATGTATGATGGTATAAGTAGAGATTTATGCTGACTGTAGCGTGAAGACAGAGAAGATGGGTATGGCATAAGTAGATGGTTTTAAGATGAAAGGAGAGAAAAATAAGTGAATATGCTTTTTTTTTGATGCAGTGTAATATGATAAATAGAGATTGGTGAATTATCCAGGAAACCACTGGAAGGTCAATACTCCAAAGTCGTCCTCACTTCTGTAGATTCAAATAGTCTCAGCGGTAATTCATTGTGTTCTTTCTGTTCCAATCATAAAAAACATTCCTCATGTCCGGGGCTCAGTTCTGTGTACATATCTTGTCACATATATGTACCTATAGTATAGTACACATTGGTGCACAGATCAAAAATCAGAACTCAAAATGTAAAAATATTTCAATCTACTGTTCAGAAATCATTGTTTTTCTGAAAATACTAAAACCTTTGATACTAAAACCTTTGATACTGGGGAAAAAGATACAAATTTAAAATATAGAAAATTACATTTTATTTGGACTGATTTGTTTTTTTTACATGTTGCACAGTTTTCTTATGCCTTGTTTTTGTTACATTTGTTAACTGGAAGTCTTGTGACTTTGACAGTCTCTGATTGGTTAAAGTCTGTATTACTTTGCTATGGGTAACACTGGGATTGATTCTGTTCTTGCATTTTGGTAGGCTCTGTACGTCATTGTCCCAAGAAAAATGCCTGATTTATTTTTTTGGTGGTGGTGGGGTGGGGTGGTGTCACATTTAGCCAGAGTTTTCATAAGGAAAAGTGGGCAAGCCAGTACTTATTTGATAAGCTATGGCATATCAGATAAATACTGGCTTCCTCAAAATATAGCTGAACTCAGTTGTTGAACTACCACGGCTGATATGAGGCCCAGCAGTGACAAGAGGTACAACAATGCTGGTACATCCACTATGGTGGTCCTCTCTATACTATGCCAAGCATGCACGGGATCATGTGCATGCATACTGAAGCCACATTTAAGGGCTTCACCGCATATGGGCTGGTTTTCCACACATGCTCGGTGGAGCACAGTGGGGGCATCTGGATAGGATCCCTGGGCCCCCGCAAAACTTTGCTATAGGGCCCAACTATTGAATGGTAAGTCCCTGGCTGGACTAATTTACCAATGAGTGACACTAGTATCAGTGACACTAAGGAAAAGTACATGTTCCCTTACAAACCTCCACAGTATTTTCCAAGTGTATATTTGATATCAGGAATTGTGCATTAATATTACTGACCACAGGGAATTGATGATTTTGTATTGTATTTCTAAATCTTTTTACTAGAAAGTCATTACTGCATTTGTGCAATGTTACATCCATCTCTGAGTCATCCTTTTAAAACAGTTACATATATATATATATATATATATATATATATATATATATATATATATATATATTTCTTTCAATAAAGACTTTTTTGTAAATCATATGAATGGCTAAATGTTTATCTCAGCTTATTAATTGTCTTCCCATCAAATTATTTATATTGTCTTTCCTTCCAAGGCCCTGGTTTCATCCTTGTACGTATACACACAGGGATTTGATCACTCTATCATTTTCACCATTTCCCTCATAGTACAATCAGTTTTGAGACAGGGCTTCATATCTGCAAGGCCTTTGGGACTTGACGAACTTTGGCTGAGGTGTCAAACACAATGTCAATAAATGAGGATTGCGCAGTTTCTCAATTTCCTCCATAGGATTGCTGATTTAATGCCTCCAGACAGAATCTGTCATTAGGAGGACGTGGAAATAAATGAGGCTAATTTCTGGGTTTAGCTATATCAATATCTTCCCAAATCTCATGAATCCCGTAGTGACAACTTTGTGCTGAAACAGAAGATATCTGTGGCCTCTGTATTCTATCATTCATGTAATGCTCAGGCATAAGAGCCAATATGCTGGATGTACCAGGTTTTGTTTAGTGTTACATATGATACAGTTTGTTGCCAGATCATGTATCTAATAAATATTATGTTTTATTACTTAAGGTCCATTTAAGTTATAACACACGTGTTACTGTGTTACAGATTATAATTTACATTGACATATTTTTTTGCTGCTATATATTGTTCTTTTTTGTTTGATTTTGGTTATGTAAGAACTTTAGCTAATAGTCTTTTCCACACAGGTATTTAATACCCGAGTATGGTCATTTGCACTCTAGTGCATTTCCACTGCTATGCACATGATGCACTTTGCTGCAAGCAAAGGGACTATTCACATGTGCAAAATAGACCAGGGGGTAAATGTATCATACCCCGGTTTTTACAACTCGCGGGAGTTCGGCGTCTTCGCAGCTTAAATTTAAAGCGGCGCTGCCTTGTAAAGGGAAACATTTGTTTGAATGTGTGAATAACAAACATTTAAATTTGCACATAATTTACAGATGTGCGTAATAATCTTATGTTTACCTATCAACATATAGGCATGTTTTACAAGGCACATATTTATGGACCCATAAAATTCCTCTCCATTATGCCAAAATGGTTAAAAAAGCCACAACTTTTTACAGACAGATCATTCCCAAAACTCATCTAATCAAAAAATCACCACCCAATCAAATTAGTCAATGTAATCCAAATTGAACAAAAAAAAGGAACACACAGTTTTAAACATTTAGGGCTAGATTTACTGAGCTGCGGGTTTGAAAAAGTGGGGATGTTGCCTATAGCAACCAATCAGATTCTAGCTTTCATTTATTTAGTACTTTCTACAAAATGACAGCTAGAATCTGATTGGTTGCTATAGGCAACATCCCCACTTTTTCAAACCCGCAGCTTAGTAAATCTAGCCCTTAGCATCAGTTAGTGCTAGAACGTGGGAGTAATTTAATGGGATTTTAAGTTTTTTCCCTTTTGGACTATATAAGATATTTTGTATTTTATAGTTTCTTATTCAAATAAAGTTAAAAATTGTGTTTGCATTTTTCCATTTAGGTATAATGGGACCCATGATCTCTGCAGTTGCCACTCTAGGGGTCCCAATCTTGTTTATTATTCCAGCTCACACAGCCCTAGTGAGTTGGGAAGAGTCCCAGCACCATTCACCTTATGGTGCTGGTAGCCTCTAGAGAGGGTCATTGTGGTTTTGCTGTCCCGGCAGAAGCACCAATCCTGTGGGCAAACCAGGGTTGATTTTCACTATAACAAGAGGGGCCCACATTCATTGCCTTCCTTTTACAGGGGAATGGATTGGGGCTGGTTGTAGATTTTACTGGCATCATGCCCTTTTTAAATATTTTATTATTTTCACCTTAACCCAGGAATTTAGGAATGTCACTCAGATTTCTGTGCTAACAAAAATATTGTGAATTTTGAGCTGAACTTCAGTCAAATTGCTAGAAATAGAATGTCTGTGGTTATAAACACCTCTACCACTAATCGGCTTTTACTGCATCCATTAAATGTTCTGCGATCTCTCTCTCTCTCTCTCTCTCTCTCTCTCCGCCCCCCCCATTACATTGCTTCTTTCAAGGCTCCTTTGAAAAAAACAAAAAAAACAATCATCTCTCTGCGGCGTCGGCACCTGCTCCGCCTGCACTGAATGTCGGGCGTGACGTCAGTGAGGAGCGGCGCAGCAAGGAGTCGGCGACAAGAAGGGATGAAAAGAGAAGAAAGAAGCCGATAGAAAAGGTAAGTGAAGGAACGGAGCAAGGGGCAGCAAAGGAAGCTGCATCGCAGTGTTTTTAAGGGGCAAAGGAAGCTGCATCGCAGTGTTTTGAGGGGCAAAGGTAGGCTACATGGCAGAGTGTGATGAAGAGAGCCATTACTATGGCATAATATGAACTGGAGGCATTACTCTGGCATAAATGGAACTGGGGGCATTACTGTGCCATAATATGAATATAATATTAAATAACAGATTTTTGTCAGGTAAGGTATTCTTTAATATTTTTTCTTTAACATTTTAAAACTCTTTCTTATAACAATCTAGTTTTGTGTATCTTTTTAACTGTTCCTATTTGAGTATTAAGTGCATGAAATATTTCGGTATATATTTTTGCATACTTTAAATGGTCATTAGGGCAGAGAACCGGTTGTTAATTTATTTGAATCCCACCACTATATATATATATATATATATATATATATATATATATATATATATATATATATATATAAAAAGTATATATATATATATATATATATATATATATATGCACACACAGTATATATATATATATATGTATATATATATATATATATATATATATATATCATGCATTTGCAAATATGTGTAACAGAATTCTTTCAGTAAAGTGCTAGCCACACCCCCACATTAGGTTGACCACACCCACTTGGCAAATGTCACTCCCACTTAGATTGGGGGGGGTGGGGGGGCAGTGCCCTGTCTCGCTCCGTGGGGCACAAATATTCACAAAGTTGGATCTCAGGGGTGCCTATAATCTGTTCAGGATCCGGCAAGGAGATGAGTGGAAGATGGTGTTTAACATCAGAGATGGCCACTATGAGTATCTTGTGATGCCGTTTGGGCTGTGCAATGTGCACGCAGAATTCCAAGAATTTTCAGGGACCTCCTTTATCAGTCTGTCATTGTCTACTTAGATGACATTTTGATTTTCTTCAAGAGTCTCGATGCTCAGCATGTACATGTCAAGGAATTTCTGCTCCAGTCACGAGATAACCATCTATACTGTAAATTGGAAAAATGTCATTTTGAATGTGTTCAGGTACCCTTTCTCGGATATCTTGTTTTTGGTACCAGTCTTCAAATGGATCCAAGCAAAGTGGAAGCCATTCTTAAATGGCCACAGCCCATCGGATTAAGAACCACTCAACGAATTATTGGATTTACAAACTATTACAGACGATTTATTAAGGGGTTTCCACTCTCATTTCCCATATCACTGCGCTCACTTGCAAAGGATCCCCAGTCAAGTCTTGGCCCAAGGAGGCTGCAATGCTGCATTCAAGGTCTTGAAGGAGGCTTTTTCTTCTGCACCTGTTCTGAAGCAATTAGATTTACACAAACCTTTTCTTTTAGAGGTTGATGCTTCCTCGGTTGGCATTAGGGCAGTCCTCTTCTAGAAAAATCCCTCTGGTATTCTCAGGCCTTGTGGCTTCCTTTTCAAAAAGTTCTCATCCAACAAAGTCAACTAAGTATTGGTGATAAAGAGCTCCTGACCATTAAAGTGACACTTGAAAAGTGGCGCTATCTACTAGAAGCCACCAGGTTTCCTGTTACTTTAAATACAGACCATTAAAATCTTACATATTTACAATCTGCTCAATGTCTGAATCCCCGCCAGGCCCACTGGTCCTTATTCTTTAGCAGATTTCAATTAATCCTTACGTGCTGCCCGCTACCAAGAATTTTAGGGCTGATGTGCTCTCTCCAGATCTTTTGACTCCTCTGATTCTGGGGCTCTTCAGCCTACGAAACCCATTATCTCTCCTGTTAAGACATTGGCTTTGACAAGATCTACCCCCAGAGTCCCTCCCACCGGTCACTCCTTCATTGAAACTCACCTACGAAATAAAGTGCTGCGATGGGCTTATAGTTCTAAACTTGCTGGACATGCTGGTGTCAAGAAGACAATTTTCTTACCTTTATTGTTGGCCTTCTCTGTTCTCTGACATTCGGAAATACGTTCAGGCCTGCGATATCTGTGCATGACATAAGTCCCTCAGACAGCCTCCAGCAGGCCTACTCATGCCTCTTCCAATTGTGAAGTCTCCATGGTCCAGCATTAGCATGTATTTTATTACAGATTTTCCCAACAGTAATGGATTCTCTTGCATCTGGTTGGTAGTTGACCGCTTCTCTAAGTTCTCTCACTTTGTCGCCCTCAAAGGTTTACCTTCAGCATCTGAATTGGCATCTTTATCGCCTGTATCTTCCGCATCTACGGTTGCCCTCAAGAAATCATTTACGACAGTGGTGTGCAGTTTGTATCCAGATTCTGGAGGTCCTTTTGCAAACACCTGGGAATGGATCTCAAATTCTCATCTGGATATCATCCACAAATGAACGGTCAAATTGAATGGATCACCAGGATTTAGGGCTAGATTTACTAAGCTGCGGGTTTGAAAAAGTGGGGATGTTGCCTATGGAAACCAATCAGATTCTAGCTGTCATTTTGTAGAAGGTACTAAATAAATGAAATCTAGAATCTGATTGGTTGCTATAGGCAACATCCCCACTTTTTCAAACCCGCAGCTTAGTAAATCTAGCCCTTAGAGTCCTAACTCTGGTGTTTCTGTTCTGAACAACAGTCCTCTTGGAGTAACATTCTTCCCTGGGCCGAATTCTCCCACAATATTCAACGACACGAATCTACTGATACTTCACCCTTCTTCATCATATTTGGTACACACACACACACACACTCTATTTTACCTACCTTCTCAGATTTAGCTAATTCTACCGTACCTGCAACACAGAATTTAATTCATGATTTTTCACGGATCTGGACCAAAGTTCAAGCTAAGTTACAACAATCCTTGTCTCGCTATAAGCATTTTACTGACCACCATCGAAGAAACCATCCTGTGCTTTGTGTTGATGACAAAGTCTGGCTTTCACCCCGGAATCTCAAACTTAAAGTAACTTCCATGAAGTTTGCACCTCGTTACATTGGCCCTTTTTCCATTTCTCTTGTTATTAATAATGTCACTTACAAACTCTGGCTACCCCCCTTCCTTTGGGTACACAATTCCTTTCATATCTCCCTGTTGAAACCGCTTATCCTCAACGAATTTTCTAACAGTTCTTCTCCTCCGCCAGTTTAGACATCCATAGACGAGGAATTTGAGTTGGAATGGATCTTAAAGACACGTATTTTATGGAACAAGACTCAATTCCTTGTGCACTGGAAGGGTTATGGTCCTGAGGGAAGATCATGGGTCAACAAGGAAGATCTCCATGCCACTCGCCGTTTGGCTAAGTTCCTTAAACATCAATCTACCAACTCTATAAAAGGGGGGGTGTACTGTCAGGCGCCGTCCCCGCACTTCTCCTAGGTGTCGGGGACGGACACCTGTCTGTTCGCTCTTCCTGATTCTGGGTAGCTATGCTGCGTGCTTCCCTGCTCGCCGGCCATTCAGCTGTAGCTGATCGCCTAATCACTTCTGTATATCAGGGAACACTTTCCTCTATTTAAAACCTCCTTCTGGCTGTATCAGGTGCCAGAGTTCACCAGCTCCAGCCTATTGTTTGTGTTCCAGCATTGTGTTTTGGCTCTGACCTTTGGCTTGATCTCCGGACTTCTCTTGTGTTATCCCTGGTACCGTTCTCGTCTGTTTGGTTTAGACCTCTGGCTTCCCTCTGACCATTCTCTGCATTATCCTTGGGTACTTCGCTCCTGTTTGGCTTCTGACCCGGACCGTTCGACTATTCCTGTTCCACACTGCCACACTGATGACTAACCTAGAGAGCCGTGACCTGCACACCTCATGCAGCCAAGTCCATACCTCCTTGCGGGGTCCCTGGTGAATACCGGAGGTGTGTTAGACTCTGCGCCTCCTTGTTTAGTTGTGTCAATACCAGTCGGTAGCATCTCTTGCAGCCCTATAGTGACAGGTTCATTCTTATTCTTCATCAAGTTTTTATGCCTTGCCATACTTTATATCTTGTGAATTTGCACTCTCAGTCTTGGAGTTTTTAATATTCTTAAGAATGAATCTTCTGAATTTTCATAACACTCTTCCTTAGCCTTTCTAGGTGGACTTGAGGGACTAGTTCCCCATGTCATGTAAACAGTGACTTTGTTGCTACTTTCTGACATACACATATTATTCCCAAATCTCTGAGTCCAATAACCTCTAAATTTCCTTTGCTTCCCATCCTACAAAAAAGGACACTAACACGCATTAAAGCCTAAATACCATTGAACGGTTCACTGATATTTTTAAACATTTACTCTGCTTCATCTCTTCTATCATAACCGAACCTGACCTTACTAATCTTTAACCAAAACTATATAATTCTGGCCTTGACCAATTAGCACCATCAATTCACTACCATACACACCATTGCCATCTACATATAGCTTACAAAAATGTCCACTGAACAGTACTGGAGGAAGTCATGATTACTTGCTTATTATTTGCTTATTTGCCTTGTTTCACTCCAACACCTATGCCCTTTTTTTCATATGTCTTATCTTTAAATTGTTCACTATCAATCACTAAATATCACCTTGGTCAAGTACCAATCAAAATTTTTCCAGTTAATTTTAGGACAAAATTAACAACATGCTTTAGAAAATCTAATAACAAACTCCCCATAGAGATTAAAGCTTGTCTTTCTACTGCCTTACTACCTGCACTCTTGATCTCATGCCTTCACTACTTCAGAATCTCTATATTTCAATGTCTCTAGTTCTCACTTAAATCTTAAAACTGTCCTCTGAAAGTATGTTCACTCTTCCTTCTAACATGTATCGATTTCTTCTACCTCCAAAAAACATTAAAAAGTTCATTACAGAAAAAAAGCTTGTGACATAAAAAAAAGGATCACCTTTAGAACAAAGCTTCTCAAATGCTATTTTTTACGTTGTTTACTCGCTATCTTTCCATAAATTCCTGGTTGTACCCCATTTAATCTGGAATTTGCACATTGCGCTCTGCTGAAACTATAGTTACTAAAGTGACTAGTAGTGTTCTGGCTGCTAAATTTAAGTACCATACTGTGATTGTGATTGGCTGGCCGGGAGTCCCAGAGCCTTACAGATATAACCATTTACCATTGGTTGATGGTAGTGTGTGAGTGGGTAAGAAAAATAAGATGTATTTTTAAATATATAATTGTAGTTTAGGGTGTTGATTCTTTTATTAACTTAAAGTTTATTTAAAAATGTGTTGGCATGTGCAGTTTTAATGGTATAATGGGCGTGGTTCCTAGGGAAATCTTTCTATCATACCGGGACAAACAGGGTGGCAAAGTTGGCACTCTAAGGTTCCCAGTCTTGCTAGGTCCTCAAAGCATAGGGGGGTCAGTAAGAGCCCCAGTGCTTTTCAGCACAAGGCCGGTAGGCTATGGGAAAGGGGACTTGCCACTGCCCCGCTATGATGCACCAGCCTGGGGCTTTTTTACACTATTGCAGGAGGACCCTAATGCTGTCTAGCAGGATTTGGGCAGGGGCATGTTGACCATTTGCTATTTATTTATTTTATACTTTGTGTGATTTGTGATTTACTTTTACAGCGCTGCGGAATTTGTGGCGCTATATAAATAGCTGATGATAATGATGATGATGTGAAATCAGGACCACCATTGGGATCAGGGTTGATTTTCTGGAATTGACCTAATTGATGAGACCCATGTTGCATGTTGGCATAAAAGCACATTTCTAGATGCACTCCAAGAGCTGTAATGAAAAGCTTGACACACACAAAAATTACATATATAATAAAAACAGTCTCAATGTTCATGCACTCATAGGTCCTGATGTAGAGTTGGACGTGAACATCTTTTCTTTGCATATAACACGCATTGTGGTACTGTACATGTGCAAAAAAATGTGCAAGTGCAAGTCCCTATGTAGACCCAGGAGCATCTTACAACTTGCATTTAGAGAGCAGGGTAAGCGGAGGAAAGGGCCATTACAAAGTAGGCGTTCTACAGTAAGGGAGTTTCACACAATTTGTATATCATGCAGAGGTGGAAGCACCAGCTGATACACTTGTCAGAAGATGTATATGTTGCTGTTGTTCAACTTCTGGTGCAATGATGACCATTATCAGCACAGATGTTGCAGGAACACTTTAATCTAATTTTTAACCCTTACATTACCCCACACCAGCCACACCAGGTGTGTGGGAAGAGCCCTAGTGTTTTTAGCATGAATCTGATTTTTCCTACAGGAGGGGTTATTAGCATTTTTTTCTGAGCCCAAGATCCATGAATTCAGTTGTAATTAAAGTACACATTGTAAAACCTGTTCTCTCTGCTGCTGCAGGGATATATTCACCCTTACGATGGCAGCGGCCTTATGTAGTCCACAACCAAGGAACAGAATATTACACACTCTCCTTGGATCACCACTGGTACAAAGGTATTATTATCCTTCATGTATAAAGAGCCAACATGTAAGACAATTCTGCACACTAGGGGCTATAGCAAACATGCATTGCTATCAATATAATTAAACATAAAAAGAACATAACGTAAGGGTGTGAAGGCCCTATTTTCTAGAGATTGCAATCTTAAAGAAAACAACTCAACTCCCAGACAAATAAATAATTCCTTTAGAATGTAAGCTCTAACAAGTAGGTTAAGTTATTTAATTACTTTACACATGAATTATATAGTTAATTAGGAGAGAAATGATCAGATCAGCAGCACTTCCCAATCATGGGTTCCTATCAGATTACTCAGAAGAGTAGATTTTTGCAAAATTACTTTGACATTTGTCAAAACTGGAAAACAAGCCTCTATTGTACCAAGTCAAATTTTGAATATAATTTTAATACACTTCTCAATTTAAATTCAAGTTAAAAGTGGATCCATCATCATAATAGACTGACAGCTACTTAACTTAAGTCCTAGTTAGCATAGCAACATCGTCTTGTGGGACTATTATCCCTATGTCACCTTCATGCAACTTCAGAGTCCATGTGGAATCCATATAAAACTTACCACTCTGACCATAGCACTTATATTTGAGTCTAATTAAGTAGGATGAAACAAGGCCAAATGACTCTGCTTTTGTAATCCCCCAATTCCATAAAAAATCCTTGATGGTGGTACAGAAAGTTAATGGGCAAACAGCTTCGACAACCCCCCTTTCACTTTGAGAAGGAGAGAGGATCATTTTCGTTGGAATGTTACAACCAAGGGAGCACCCATTAAATTGAAGGTTAGAGAAGCACAATTAATTAGAGGTTTTGAGTTTTAACTAATTCTACTTTCTTAATACCACGGTGTTGCTCATATTCTGATCAATTTCCTATTCATTTGTCTAAAAATTTAAATATTTCAAATTGAGTTATCCAATTTGTATGGACAGCAGTTCTCTGTGAGCTTGTGTGTCAGACTAACAAACATTAGCTAAAGTAAATGCATATAAAATCTCGCCCAGACAGTTTTAGAGAAATGGCTTTATATACTTCCTGCAGTAAATCAGTGTTTTCTAGTGCCACAATAAACCTTTATACCTGGGAAAATCACCTGAATGCTTTATTGCCATGCATTTTATACTGTTGCCTTTTTAGTATAAAATAATATGCAAAGTAACATGACAGGCCCTGACAAAGGCCAAGGCTTAGGGGCACATTTTCTGGTTTTCTTCTTTTGTAAGTGTTCTCTATTTCCACCTGTATTACTTTATATCCACCTCAGCATGATTCATCCCTGAGGTCAGGATAGCCTAATCCCTGGAAAACAACTCTTGTAGGTGTTGTATCGGAGAAAACTAATGTTGATCTATTTTTGGGATACCACAAGAGCACCTGTGCAGCACCAAAAGCCAATGTCTCCTCTAGAACAAGAAAACCAGGGAGGCTTAGTAAGATAAATGGTGAAGGACAGTTATTGTTTACAGCAGTTGACTCCTTTAAGATCTACAGTGTCTGGTTCATACTTCATTTATCCACCTCATTCTACGGGTGCGTCGCTGGGACCCATAGCAAAACCTAGGTAGGGCCCCAAGAGTGATACTGCAGGCTCCCGGGACCCCCACTCTGCTCTGAAAAGACTAGAGGGGACCTCTTCTGCGCATGCGTGGTCTGATGCACTTATTGCTTAGTATAGGATTCTGCTCTGGTCTTTTCAGAGCAGAGATGGGGTCTTAGGAAGTGATTTGGCGGTGTGGGGGTCTTGGAGAGCGTGGCATTCACCTCCGGGCCCCAGAGCTGCTGCATCCCCTGCACCCATGGCAGGTCCACCACTGGTCTCTCCTCATTCCAACCTTAGGGCCACCTGTAGCTGCACAGATATACTAGTCAACAATGCCTGCATTATTATTGGCGCCTGATCATACTGTTGCTGTATAATAGCCATACGCACTTTTTGCACCAGCAGCTATAATTGTTATTCCAGTAACTTATGTATCGCATGTTCCCCACACTGCTTGTGCTGGCAGGGCCACCTTTACCTACTGTTTTGTGTCACTCTATGTACTGTAATTTGTTTATGTCATGCTCCCCTCAATGTGCAGTGCTGCATAATATGTGAGTGGTTTAAAAATAAAAGATAATAATAATAAGCTATATTACTGCTAATGTAGTGACTGGTTTTATTTACCCCTTGTTTATATATGAATACCAAGTTACTTTCTAATCAGGTAGCTTGGGTTTGATATGTCTGTTTGCTGCTTTCATCGTTCATTATTTCTGTATTTTTCCTGCTAGTTTCGACCCTGGGCTTCTAATTAACATGATATGTGATCTATTTTTCAAAATGAATGTTGCTAATCAGCCCTCTATACTGTATAGAGGGCTGAATAACAACATTCACTTTGAAGCATAGATAAAAAAATATAACAGACCATCATCATCGTCTATTTATATAGCGCCACTAATTCTGCAGCGCTGTACAGAGAACTCACATCAGTCCCTGCCCCATTGGAGCTTACAGTCTAAATTCCCTAACATACACACACACACACACACACACACACACACAGACAGAGAGAGAGACTAAGGGCAATTTAATAGCAGCCAATTAACCTACAGTTATTTTTCGTGTGTGGGAGGAAACCAGAGCACCCGGAGGAAACCCTCTAAACCATGAGGAGAACATAAAGGCTCCACACAGATAAGGCCATGGATATCAAACCATAGTCACCAGCTATTCCTAATTTTCCAGGGTGGACCCAGATTTTAAAGATTTGCTCATGGTAATGACTGTATTTTTCAATATTGAGTAACTGTGTAGTGCAGCTTATTCTCTGCGCTTTTAAGGTTGATATTTATTAAGCAGTTGTATGCAAAAATAGCATGTTATATCGAGGATTTTAGTCCACCAAGTTAGTAAAACATGTGACTACTTAAATGCATCTTCTCAGCAGCAAAGTCTTCCTGAAAACATTCTCAACTATTTTGTTTTGTTTCCTTTTTATGTGTAATGTTTGTGGGGACTAAGAATTAGAATGAATGATTAGAGTGTACATGTTCGTTTAAGCACCCTCTAGTTCCATTAATGATAATTCATGTAGAAATTGTAAATTGTGCCCCACCACAAAGTACCTTCATCAATGGGAAAGTAAAGACTTTTACTAGAATTAGTGCAATCTGGACTTTGCACTCCCAATAAACCAAGTCCATTACCTTGTAAACATTTCTATAACCTAGTACATGGGTTACATTCTACTGTCTAAAAAGTAAATATATATGCATAACAGATTAAATCACAATTTATCTGGAATTAAAATAATCAAGAAAACCCTTTATTTATTTATTTATTCATTTATTTATTTATTATGTATAGTATATTGTTACACAACTAAACCTGTAGTTTTAAAAGGTTTTCACTAAAATAAAAAATTCTACTTAGTTTTTGGTGTGGCGATAACCAAACCTAGAGGCTCCCCCTGAAGGCAGTATCCGACTACTTCTTGCACGATTAAAACAGACATTGGTGATGCCTTTGCCCCTTCCCTATAACCTTCCCATTCTTATGAATGGGAAATTCATGAAGGAAAGGCATCAGCAAGACTGTGATTAGTGTGACTAAGGCATGCTTTTGTAGTACAAATGACTGCGGCTCAGTACTATTGCAGTAATCAGGTGGGCCCAACACACCAGGGTAACACCTTGTGCCTCATTCAGATTTAAGGGCATTTGCATGCAAAAATAATTTTGCAGGAAAAGGTTACTTATAGGTGTATGCCAATTCTCATGTATCACAGAATACGTCCAACACAAAAACAGCAGTATTTTGGTGTCAGGCGTATATCAGACCAACAAATGCATGTACTTATGCCCCACAATAGAGATGGACTTTACTTTATATAATATGATATAATAAAACTGTCACATACACAAGAGAAAATACTGTTAAGTGCATATGTGAATATCACCTTTTCCAAATTAATTTAATAAGATGCAAAAAAAACCCATCTGTCTTTTACTACTCTATAAATCCAATGGTAACTGTCCTTCCTTCAGTAGTCCAAATAAAAATGACAACTAGGGAAGCAGATTGGACTACCGCAACTTGATGTAATATAGCTGCAACTCTTAAGTACTAGCAGCCAATCAGAAGTGACCAGATAGTGCTGCTGGTGTCATCATCATTATCACCACGTATCTTTGCACCATGACTCCAATAACCATCTTCTAAGAAGCGCATCTGGGGATACATCCAATTTTCATCAGATTGCATCCCCAGGGAACACTTATGTGAACAGGCCCTTATCTATGTTGCCCACATCCGGTCCCCCTCTCCAGGCATAAGGGGCCGCAAGTTTAAGATACACACAGATCTAGATACAGATGCACTTCGGTGCCTGTGCGCAGTTTAGAAATCACTGGGTATATGGAAATATACCCAGTGATAAATGAGATATCTGGTATTTTATCTTAGTCAGCTGGATTTATCCTTTAAGCCTAATAATTCAAATACAAACTAAACATTGCTACAAGATCTCCAATCCTACACTTTGTGCAAGCATGGAGTACCATCTACCCATCTCTCTCTTTTATCTTTATCTTAGAATCTATTCCTAATGTTAATAATTGTAATTCTACAAAAATGTATTGCATTATCTTCCTAAGACGAACAGAGGATGCACATTACAGACTGAATAAATTACCTTCTGGGGATATTGGTAGACTTTAATTGCCACACTTTGTATGCTAAATAGATTTGGAATTTTTTCTTACAGGAAGTAAAGCAAGTTCAACTTTTTCCTTCACTGACATTAGATATCACATATTAATAAACATTAATAGTACATTAAATTAGAAATGAAACTAAAAAATGTTAAGGTGCAGAAGATTGGTGTTAAACATAACATTAAGTTATGAAGGTATATTACTGGAAACGTTATCACAAATGTTATTATATTCTAAAACTTCCAGTGATTACTGTTCACATTATCCACTGATATGTGTATTAAATGTGGATAACGTTGTTATAAATATGAGGATAACAAGGAGGACTTGGGTCAGGACAAGGACATGCACAGAGTAGAAGAAGTTTTTTGCAATTAGGGGTTACAAACTTGAACTATCCTGGCAGAAGGGGCCGGCTAGGCTGGGGGCCAGGAGGGCATCTCCCCCTTCCCGACCAGTCCCATAGTGGACTACCTTGGACTGGGTCATTGGGCCACTAGCATTTTTCTTCCATTAAAATGTTCCTAATAGGCAACTGAGTTAGATCTTGCTCCGTGGGCTAAAAATGTGCCAGCCCTCCCCTGCCTGGCAGGGTATAAGCTGGTATTAGGATATGTCCAATTAAAATGCAACTAAAAAAGTAAATACTACCAAATAAATCTATTCTCTCAATGGGCCCTGAAAATACTGGTTGGCTTGTTTCCTGTGGCATGCAAATTTCAAAAGGATAGCCCAATGGGTGTGATCATTAATGGTTATTTAATAATAACTTTTGCTCAACTTCACCTAGGTGCCTGCAGTGCAGAAGGGCCCACCCATTTTCTACTTTTGGAAAGTGGCTCAACGCAAATGCTTACCCAGATTTTGCTACCAACTGGGAGTGTGCATACAGGCAAAGTTAAAGAAAAAGTTACTTCAAAGTTCTGCCTACTATCACTATCATATTCTGCCAGCCTTGCCTTTAATTTCAATGTTTGTTGATTTCTCCTAAATTACTGGTCATTGGCATGCCTTTAATATCTTAAAGGGGCATCTTAAGTTTATGTGTCACTTCTATGCCCTCCAATGAACCAACATGAGAAAATAATTATTTCCATGTAATATTAGTTGGCCATATACAGTTAGATAGCAGTGTTTCTCCCGCTTATAATTTATATTACACAAGAATACACAAAGCAAAATGATCGTCATTTACACAGTAATGTGGGAATCACTACTCTCCATCCTGGTTATGTAGCAGTTGGTCCCTCAGAGACAATGTAATATCTTTGTATGACTTTGTGAAAATTAATTTGTGGTCTGGTGATGTTTTACTTGTCGTATGCTGTCAATCAACAACACTGGCTGTATGGAAAAGCCCCCCCTTGGAGAGAAGACGGTACCACCAGACCACGGCAAACTACGTGCTACCTGCTGAATCACGTGATAAGCTGAAAAGTCAATATTTAAGTCAGGTCCTTTGAAGCAATTAATGAAGATCTATCTGTACATGTTGTTGGCATTGTTTTGTTGTATAATTGTGAACTCCAAAGTTTTCAGAGTAATTTCCATACTTCACCTCATGTATAAAGTATAATTGTATAATTTAACATCTGGGAAGTTTATTCCACTATTATAGGAATTGTTATTTTAACATATTAAATCTCAGCCTGGAAAAGTCCCTGAATAAGTCTTTAGTTTTATCATAACAACCCAATAAAATAAACAAACTTTAATTTCTGTCTCTGTAACAGTAGCAGAATACATATATTTGGGATCACTAAACCTGAGAGAGCTGGGTGATTAGTGGCTAAGTCCACTTTAATCAGACAATAAATATGAATTATCTACCTAATAGTGTAGTTTACTTGCTGTACCTGTGTTCGCTGTATACTGTATGTCGGTCACTGTTTCCCTTTCCTCTTCTATACTGGGGCAATAAATCAGCCAATCATGTAGTAGATGGTACAGAATCTACACTCAACCAGCAGAGATACTAGTCTGCTGTTGTCCCTGGCAACCAGACGTAAAAAAAACTAAAAAAGAAGCAGCAACATATACTGAATCTGTTATAATGTTACTTATGTTATGGTTTATTCTTTTATCAAGGAGGACTTTGTTTTAAAGTTTGGGGTAAATTAATGGAGTTATTTGCATGAATGTAAATGTGGACAGAACCTTTGAGGATTGTTCTTCAGAGAAAGATAAGTTCTAAAATTTCATCTAAATAATGAAAATTGATAGGCTAACTATAATATTTGTGTATAAATGTAGCAGAAAATGAATAGGGAAAAAAATAGCATCTTTATGAATGTCATCCTACAGTGTACCATGCACTAGTTCTGTGATAGGTTTTACCCATTTTAGGACAGTGCATCCAGGGGCAGGCTGGGCTGGGCGGCAGGTCGGCATCTTCTTCCCCGGGCCAATCCCATAATGTAGGGGAGCACTCAGGGGGGGTTTGCTGGTGCCTGAAAACCCTCCTTCCAGCCTGGGGCACTGTATGCTTGAAGTGCCTTGCCCCGTGTATATGATAGGAATTGCCCATGTATATGATAGAGATAGGAAGAGTTGGAGAGCAGCCCAGCACTGTGTAAAATTATAGACACGTCCCCATGCAAGCTAGTCATGCCCATTGGTGGCATGGCTTGGAAACCCTTCTGTAGAAATCCTGCGTTTTCTGTAGCCATAGGGGGCTACCTTGGGCTGGGTCACTGGGCTACCTACATTTTTTTCCTTTAAAATGTTCCTAATAGGCTGCTTAGATAAGTCTCGCCTCCCCCTCCCCCCGTGATAAAATTTGCCAGCCAGACCCTGAGTACATCAACTGCTATCTGTCATGCAGTCAGCAAAGCCTGGACTCTGATAATGTCACTGGATGATGCACATGAACATGCCTGCACCTAATAGGTTGTTTTGTTGTTTTTTTAAAAAAAATATTTAAATTTTTTATGAACACAGCAAATACATTTACAATAACACTTAAAATACATAACACATTAACATTCCTTTTGATTGGGAAAAATAAGTAAATGACACAATTTGTAACTGTTAATTCTTATTTTATCTACCTCTGAGGTTTTTAATCTGACATAATTGTGGAATGGTTTGACAGCAGTAACTTATGATGCTTTGGCTAATAGAACTCGCAAAATTGAGGGATTTATCAATAGCTTGTTGCCCCTGGTTTATATGTATTCTGACTTGTCACATTGAGGGGGCATCCAGACTGCCTTTATTCCTTAGATTTTGTTACATTTTTATATTTTGAATTGTTATCTAGGCTTTGTTGTCATCTCCTAGTTTTGATATAAAATGTGTTTAAACTGAGCAAAGGGACATTTTTTGAAAGCAGTGGCGAGTTCTTGTTACTGCCATCTCAGCGATGTTATACATATCTGACCATTCAGCGCAGCGCTGAGGAGCCACAGCCGTAACTTAGAATTCTAGCGCCTGGGGCGAGAAAGACAAATGCCGCCCCCCTAGCCCTCAATTTGAACCAAATTAACCAAAAATATTCCTAAATTGTGCCCCCCTTCAGCATTGCACTCTGGGCGGTCGCCCCTGTCGCACAGTCCTAGTTACGGCCCTGCTGAGGACCGCTGTATCGGGAATACTTCTAAATATGTGAAGTCTCCATAACTGATTCAAATATCTTATCCCACAAACTGAAATCTTGTATTTGCTTTTGCGTGTAGAGTAATTAGACATCTTACATTCTGCTCTGAATACTACAATCTGCCATTGTCTGGCAAGTCTCACCCATCCTAATGAACAACAAAATTATTGTTAATGCCACTAGCATCACCTAATCGTACACATGACAGCGCAAAAATAGGGAGAAAAGACGTTTGAACTGATAATATTCAATATAGCCTAACATGGGATATATTTACTAAACTGCGGGTTTGAAAAAGTGGAGATGTTGCCTATAGCAACCAATCAGATTCTAGTTATCATTGTGTAGAATGTGCTAAATAAATGATAGCTAGAATGTGATTGGTTGCTATAGGCAACATGTCCACTTTTTCAAACCCGCAGTTTAGAAAATATACCCCGTTATGTTTTTGGGAAGTCTCCCCAAGTTACACTCTGGTTGCAGCATTAACTTTTTTCTACTTTAAACTTTATTATATTACTAATGCAAATTTTACATTTGTTTCAGGACGGGTAAGACTTTCCTTCAGTCACATATCAGAACAAATATATTCCTAGTTTATAGACATAATGTAAAAAATAGGTAAATAAAATTGGCTTTTAAAGTTGATTTTTTACATATTTCTGTACATTGTCTCCATATAAAGTACCGGGATAAAGAACCATGCACCTTTACTGTTATTGCTGCAGGACAATGAATATTTGTTCATCATGTGCATTGATTAATTGTTAATATACACAGAGTAAATCGGATGAAAGAGGCACTTTCATTACTTCTTTACATATTTCATTCACTTTCATCTTACCTAGCACCCCTAAAACATTTAGGGCTAGATTTACTAAGCTGCGGGTTTGAAAAAGTGGGGATGTTGCCTATAGCAACCAATCAGATTCTAGCTTTCATTTATTTAGTACTTTCTACAAAATGACAGCTAGAATCTGATTGGTTGCTATAGCCAACATCCCCACTTTTTCAAACCCGCAGCTTAGTAAATCTAGCCCTTAGTATCAATAGGCAGTGTGGAATCTGTGTGACCTTCAGCAGAACAATAGAAGGGAATCCATTTACTCTCTGCATTGACAATCACTACATTTACCAACAGCTGGTTACGAAAAGTTTAATGTGAATTTAATTTCTCGAGTTGGGTCAACAAAAACGAACACGTGTTTTGCCCTTTAAGGAGTCGTTAGCATGGCATTGGGACCAGAACACACGCTCCCAGTACAGCAGGAGATGAGTAAACACATAAGAGGCATTGTAATTGACATTCTGGCACTAAAATGAGGGTCTCACAGTTGGAAGCTAAGTAAGGAGCCAAACCATCTACTACTTCTCTCTCCTTGTAAAGACCTCAGCTCATTGCTTCCATTCTTCACCAGCTCCAATGAAACCTAAGTAAATTAAGGGGCTATAAAACAACAAAAATAAAGCTAGGAATAGCTGAGTATACAAAGGAGCTGGTGCTTAACTTAACATAGCTGCATATTGTAACACAGGTATAATGTTGAGAATGGTCATCAGGAAAGTCTCCCAAAGGAAGTTATTCTCCAACATCAATTGATAGAGAAGAAACAAGACCACTTAGCCTTCAATATTAGTCCTAGTCTTGTGCTCTAAATCTATCTGTGTTGTCTACATCGGAAACACTTGCAAAGATTGTACAACTTGAGTTCTTTGAAGTTTTAAATGGACTCTTTATTATATGTAGACGATTTATTATAGGTTACTGTTATTAGAATAGGCCTATGAGCTCACAGAACTGAAGCTATCACTGTGTAAAATGTAATATGTTTGACCAACTGCTAAACAATCCCTCTTTATTAAAATGACAGCTAGATATTACTAATTAAAACCTGGCATTGTGGCCTGTCCTGTAGAACCGGGTTAGATTTATAACCAATGAATATTCATGTTGCGTATGCAAAAAAATATGTGGGCTTGTGTAGCATTTGTAGCCTTTGTTGTCATATATACTGGAGATAACTATATTTTATGATCACTTATATCCAACATTCATATACTATTCAGAAATACTGGCAACTATTGTGACTTATTTTGCAATATATTTTGCATTCAATCTCTACTTTCAGCAATAGGGTGTTATTCACTGAATCTGGTGTGGTCCTACATACTGGGCATGGTATATGTGTGTAGGCTACTAAATGTGTAAACAAAACAAAAAACACATAGCGCAAAACTTAAAATCGGTACAATATTATTTAATATATGAAAATAAAATATTCAATGCAAATCAATGCACACATAATAAAAAACAAACAAATAAATATGGAGAGACCATGTAATACAGTATCATTATTACAGTCCAGACACTTGGGGGTAAATGTATGAACATGCGGGTTCTTCAACACCTGCGTGTTCAGCGTGTTCGGCGATTAAATTTCAAGCGGTGCTGCATTGTAAAGGGAAACTTCCCTTTACAATGCAGCGCCGCTTGAAATTTAATCGCCGAACACGCTGAACACGCGGGTGTTGAAGAACCCGCATGTTCATACATTTACCCATTGATGTAAATCAGTGGGGAAAATATGATTGGGAGCACAGCACTGTTCAAAAGTCCAGCATATTATGGATAAATTACCAGTTAGCAGAAAACTTTCTTATACAATGTTCCGCACAGCTATGTATGCATATCCACTCTCAAAACGAAGTAACGAAGAAAATAAAGCTTGTAAAGTATAGCAAATCTCCAACCTGTGTGCCGAACTGCTCGTTTTCAACTTCTGATTCAGCCCACAATCGCCTGGATCTGTGTAGATATAAACTCCCGTAGGAGATAAACAAAAAGTCCAACCCCAGGGTTTGAGGAAATGGTCACTTGATTCTCCAATAAGTATAACAAACTTGGTCAGCCTGACGCGTTTCTCGGCACTATAATGCCGTTTCATCAGAGGCACTCAACTAAATGTGTACAGTAGTAGCATTACATCCTTGGTCTGCCAATGTTTTGGAAGTGGTTAGGATTAGTTGAATGCTTTTTACAAAAAAACAACCAAATCCTGGATTCTGTGTATAAATAATAATAATAATAATAATAATAATAATAATAATATGATAAGGAATATGAATAACGCTAATGTAAGGGATAAAGATTAGCCGATCTCTCTGGCTAGTCCTCCCTACTGCAAATGTAATTCCCTACCTAGTATAACTGTTGTCTGAATGCCCTCTCTTGTCGAGTGTCTATAGCAGTAACTGATTCTGCTAATAACAAAGAGTATGCACGCCTGGAATTCTACAATGTGAAAAACTATTGGCGCTGTGAAATTCAAAGCCAGTGATGTCAGGAAGATGGTGTGATGATGAGAGTGGGCATGTATGCATGTCTCCATATTGTCCCTAAAGGATCTTCATTTCTAACAGATTCAGGGACTGTTAGATACACTAGAGAGTGTATCTAAACAATACTTTAAGCATTGTAGACTCTATGGGGGAATTCAATTCAGAGCAAGTCCTGTCTGAGGCTCGCATAATGTGCATGACGGCTATGAGGTGCGAGCAAACCTTAGTAATGTTTTAGCATTGTAGCATCCTGCAGACTCATCACGGAAAACTCAGACAGGATGTTGCTCAATATTAAATCCCCTCTATGGGTCTAATACATTAGCTATAAAGAACAAAATTGGCCACAAAGGTGAACTGTTCCTTTAAAGTGAGTCAAACATGAATAGGGATGTGATATTCCTTCATTAACATCAAGAAAATAGTATTCTGCTTAGTTAGTGCTAAATATTTTACCAACGTGAACTGCAGCATCTTTGAAGACACAAAGATTATAGAACTTAAGTCACCTTTAGCACTATAATGTGTGAGCAGAAAAAGGCATAATCATTCAGACAAATCATATTACTCCATTTTAATAACATATTCCAAGAAGTCTGTCATTTTTTTGTAGGGTCTGACCATTTACTTTAATGACTGTGACATAGATTAAGAATTCATTTCATGGTTCTGCAAACAGGCCATGAATATAGTAGGAAAATACAAAGAAAGTACTTGAACATGATTTTTTTTAAGTTATTGAATATGAAATCTTTTCTTGTTATAATTATAGCATTTCTAAATCATGTTACAATGTGGCATTTTAAACGTTATTTTCATAGCAGTCTAAGGAGTAAGATGCTGAGCTTGTCCAAAGAGGGGGTAGTCAGATTTGCTCAAATATTTAGCTTTTTATTATTTTTAACTCCATAATAATATACAGGTAATTACCAAAAGGGATGAAACTCCAACATAAAATGTCTTTATAGGGATTTGGACCATCACAAGCTACCAGAACCATGTACACATCTTCTACGTATCTGTATCTCTATTGGAGGGATGTCATAGAATTCTACCATTCTACCATGGGACATGCCATTAGTTGATGTTTAGCCAATGTAAGAAACACTTAGCCGTCAATTCACAATCTCTTCCCTTCAAAGTATCCCCAACTCATGATGTCTCCAGACTTTCATGCCAATGTTACCAGCCAAACAAGCCACTACAATCAATTCTTACGCTATTTAGCCATGGCCGACACAACGCTGGACAACTGGGCATGTCCCAACATTTGTGTACATGATCCAAGGCAGAAATGGATGTCATTGCTATAACTCAGGAACCATGCATATATTGAAGCACTTTCAATATACTTTGGCTCCCTGATTTCTTTATACATTTCCTTTATTTTCTTAAATGCACACATAGGTGCATATGTATGTGTATATTTTTAGTATGGGAACTTTGACCTTTCTAAATCAAAGTGTTCAATAAATCTGCATAATATCTGTGTGCTACACACAAAGGCAGGCAGCATTGTCCCAGAATGCATTGCAACACAACATAGTTTGTCCATGTGCCAATTTGCACCATTCAGCTGCCTTCACTGCTAACTTTAACTGAGGACCTTTGTGTGCAAGTGTAGAAATGATCTGTATATTTTTAATTTTGACAACTACACAATTGCATAGCTTTTCATTTTGCAATGGTGTGTTTCCTTGCTTTTAGGTTAATTGTAGACTTACTGTAAAGTGTGACTTATGTTCACCTAAACTCTCTGATACTACTAACACACGTTTTGAAGCACGGTATATAGACTGGTAATGTTCAGTACACTAATCCTATCTGTAATCCTATCTGACGTTAATCCTTTAATGACCATTTTTGCAGTTGTTCAGTTTGAGGGAAATTCGGCACATCCAATAACTGGATTTAAAAGTATTTACTAATCTGCTGTAGTAGGGAAATAATCTTCATGAAAATTAGAATATTAAAACTACTGTCCACCATTTCTACAATTTCTGTGTGTATATCATATCTCAGGGCAGTGCTGTCCATATACTCATGTATGTGGTGCCATAGGGTAGATGATTAATTGTAAAGCAAATAATGTATTAACTCGCACTGCCACTCTTGGTAATTGCATCTCATATACATACAACATATACTTAACATACATTCCTACTCACAGGAGAGTGGAAAGTGGCATAGACTGGCAAAGGTCATCAAAAGACAATATATGGGGGTATATTCACTAAGCTGCGGGTTTGAAAAAGTGGAGATGTTGCCTATAGCAACCAATCAGATTCTAGCTGTCATTTATTTAGTACATTCTACAAAATGACAGCTGGAATCTGATTGGTTGCTAAAGGCAAAATCACAACTTTTTCAAACCCGCAGTTTAGTAAATATACCCCATGTTAGGCTATATTGAATATTATCAGTTCAAACGTCTTTTCTCCCTATTTTTGCGCTGTCATGTGTACGATAAGGTGGTGCTAGTGGCATTAACAATAATTTTGTTGTTCATTAGGATGGGTGAGACTTGCCAGACAATGGCAGATTGTAGTATTCAGAGCAGAATGTAAGATGTCTAATTACTCTACTTTATATCTATCAAATGATTTTGCCCTAATTAGGGGTCACATTCAGCCCCTTAGGCCCCAGTTGAACAACCCTTGTACATTATATACATTATTAATAACCTTCATTTTCAGGATATGGTTTTTTTTTTTTAATCCCTGTTACTTTGTTTTCCTATTTTTCAAAGAAATGTTTTAGAGCTAAATTACACTAGCGATATGTAGGCTATGACAAATCATTACCAAGATGTCACATGTTTTTCGTAAAAATACACCGGCGATTGACTATCGCATTACTGGGCGACAGTCTGAGTGTGTCACAGCTTGCTGCACCTATGCAAGACTGCACTTGATTTTGTGACAAATCACAGCCATTGACTTCAATGGGAGATGTAATCTACTGCAAATTGTATTCAACATACAAAACAAGTGGTGAAAAAAACAAGAACAAAATTGCATACTGTCACAGATAGTCACATCAATACCAACCATGGAATTTATTGCATGTGACATAAATCTATATTTTAGCTCAGGACAAAGCTGCCACATTTAGCTACCAGCACGGCAGCAGTTATCCAGACTTGTCTTTGGGTCCTGGACATGACTAGAGAAACTGTTAGCTGTCCGAGGTTATGGGTGTATTCTGAAGGCTAAATTTTGTATCTGTTCAAGTTAGTTCTATTCTAAGATACAATTATACCGAACCAATTTCAGTGACTCTGGATACAGACATCTAACTGAATCTGAACCTGTACTTGGTCTTTCTAGACAAGTAATGCTAGTTACAGAATAGCACTAGTAATTTACCAAGCAAGTCCTTCCTGTGTCTGTACTGTTGCCATAATTGATACATTATGCCTGATTGCGTACAATTGTGCTCAAGATGACCTCAGTATTGTGCACAGAACCAGGCTGCATGACGGCCATTGCAATGTAATCACTAGGAATAGTGTTTCTCATCTGCTCTGTGTAAAGCACTGGGCAACACACACATGAACATGTCTTATGTGTCAGTTACATTTCTAAATGAAATAAAATGAGAGTAACAGGACAAACATGTAGGTGATGGCAGAGCTTCTTCAAAGGCTACCTTGTTTTACCAGTGGTCAGATGGTTTCATTAAGACAGCTTTTTTCTATGGCAAAGCAATTGAGCTCCATGTAGTCGACATGCAGATTTGGCCCATTATTCTTACATACCAGTTATTGGAAAATATCTGTCTGTGTTCCCTCTTCTTTAGCAATATGGAGAATGCTAACAAAAATATAAAGGTCAAGCATACCTCCCAACCGGTCCGATGTAGGCCCCAGATTGAGGGGTCTGTCCCACCATCCTGACTGCGGACACCTTTGTTGGAAATAGTCTACACTGGCAGCCATTGACAGGAGGGCATGCTGGTGCCTATGGTTCTACAATCACCAGCATGCCCTTCCAGACCATGCCAGTGAATTCTGGAACATTTACTTACACAATAGCTGTCAGTAAGTTCTCAATAATTTAGACAAATTGTTTTCACTGCTGAGTTGATGCCCATCATAGTGGCATGCAAAACTCTCCTGCTTACAAAGCCTGTACTGTTTGCACGAGGTCCAGCCAGAAGGCACTTCCTTTGTATTAGGGACATATTTGGCTGTGATAAATGGAACTTTGGGTGTGAAAGCTGTACTATTGTCTATCAGAGAGTTTTTGACAGAATCATTGTGAGGTGTTGTGGTTGCTTACACCCAATACACACTGCAATTTTGGCTGTAATATCTCAAGGTGCATGAGCACCTTTAAGCCGCATTGGGCCTGATTCATTAAGGAAAGTAAAGCAAAAAAAATTAGTAACATTGAACTTTGGCAAAACCATGTTGTATTGGAGGGGAGGTAAATAAATGTGAGGACAAATTAATAATTGGGGTAGAGCATGACCTAGATCAACTTTTAATGTCAGTGTAAAAATAAAACTATCAACCCAGTATTTTCCTAATGTGCAAAATAATAAACTTATTTGCACCCCTTATATTGCAACATGGTTATGCCAAGGTTCAACGTTACTCATTTATTTATTTGCTTTCCTTTCCTTAATTAATCAGGCCCATTGTCTACAGTTGCTATCCTGAGTCCACCTTCCCATGATCTGTGTTAGCCTGCCCTGTCACTCCACGAAACATACTTTGCTTATATATCATTGGCCGCTGCTAAACAGCTGATGCCAATGATTAGAACATAGTATAAATGTATTGTATAAACTCAGAACTGTAGGACTTTCCAATGTTAAGCCCCGATCCTCCCAGGTGGGTTTAATAGTCTGGACCTCCTTTCAATGTGCAAGTGTCTGAGTTCACTATAAAGTGTTCTATCTGGACACAGGCTTATAAAGAGTAGGAGAGGCATCTCAGGTCAATCCTGGACTGTTTCATGTTATGGTTATGTCAGCTAGAGCTGACCTGATCCCCAACTTTGCACATCGGCTGGAGATCCCTCTGCAAGTATTTCAGGAGGCTGTCCATTCTGCACCACTTCTTGGTTTAAGCCTGATGTGTGCCAAGTAGAGGTAAGAAGCTGTCATCTCCATACACCATTAAAAAAGCTACCCACTAATTAAATCAGTTCAATTAAAGCACAATATACAGTATATCTGTGCAATGTTTACTGCTTGTGCCTGCTACTCTGCTTTGTGACATCTCATGGGGGCACCCATATCCCCTTTAGGATGAACTCCCTGTAAAAAAAAGAGAGAGATAATTATACTTATTTCACAGACCTCCCGGATCCCACGGCTACAAAAAGATGGAAAGAGCTCATGGAAATGACGGACATTATATTTCTTGCACATTCCCGTGTCATTGATTTGCATACCAATTATTTTTAATGTGTCTGTCTGTAGCCTTGAGGATCTCTAAAATAAATCTTTTCACTAAGTTCATTAGCCTTATTCTTTCTTATAAAGCCCCTGTTTGTTTGTTTCATCATTACTTGGCCTTATACACAATGCGGGGTCCATATTTCTCTCCCTACTGTGTGAATTTTACCAGTATTTTTTTTCCCATTGAGAAGTAAAGTAGGACATTGGAAATGAAGCCAACCCTTTAATTGTCCTGCAGTGAATTATTCAAATGTATAATCTTTACAAAATTTCAGCGCAGGCAATGCAAGTAAATACTGTGCATGTTTAAAAGTCATTTCCATAAGTAACTGCAATTTCTCTAGTGTTTGCCCCTGTTTAATGAGCTGAAATCTTGTTTGCATTCCTCCCAATTTCACAACGAAAAGCGACCAAGCGTTGGTACCAAAATTACATGGCCCAAATTAAAAGCCTACAAATGCTTCCTGGAAATAGTAAGAAAATAGAAACTGACCTATTCAAAAGAAAAAAAAAAATATATATATGCATATAAATACATACATATATATGTGCCTATACATAAATGCATATTGTGGCTTATAGTTAAAATTGCCTTAAGTGCACCACACGAGTCTTAATTTATTTTAGACTTTCATTATACAAGTGCTAAGGCCTTTTTTTTTCTGCTTTTAGTTAAATGAACTTAATGGCAATAAATGCAAATGTCTCTAAGAGGAAAATAGTTAACATTTATTTATTCTTACTGTTGTCTCTTCCCTTGCTGGTGTCATTAGAACAGTTCGTTGCATCCCATTCGCTCCCATTATCTCTGCTATCAGAGCCACTCAGCACGACTCCTGCACGCCTAGAAGTGGTTTTCAGAGGCCCACATAGGGCTGGTACATCATCTCCCAGGCACCAGCTTAATGACGAGAGAAAGAGCAGGGAATGTGTCTGAGGGAACAGAGAGAGGAAGAAAATATATAGATATATTTTCTCTACTGTAGCTCATCTGTGATGTGACCATATTTGTTAGGCTATGAAGGTATTATGACCAAAGGTAGGCTGCCTTCATGCTGCTAATGGGAGCAAAGTATTGTGCTTTAAACCTGTGTTGCTCTGCAAGGTTTCTATTACAATGCACTGTGTTTCTACAAACTAACTTAACACTAAAAAAGTTTTGAACAAACATTTTAACAGGGAATCATTACTGACTTATCCCTTGCATTGATGACAGTACTTTAAAGAGAAGGTAAGTGGTCCTTCTTTATCCCTGTGCCAGGGAAATATGTCACAGAAACAAGACGTAGTAATTCTATGACCCATTTCATTTCAGTAAATCGATCAGATATCTAAATTTGTGCAGTCTTATACATAATTCTCACATAATACTGATCATCAAGAAACTGCAATTGTTGTATAGATGCGTCAATATGCAAACTGCGCAATGTCCTACTTACTTTTGCTAATTTAATTGAGTTATTCAATTGTGTTATTGCAAACACTTTATAATAGATAAATGTAATAAACTAGGCAGCACGGTGGCTCAGTGGTTAGCACCTCTGCCTCACAGCACTGGGGTCATGAGTTAAATTCCCGCAATGAGCTTATCTGTGTGGAGTTTGTATGTTCTTCCCGTAGTTGCATGAGTTTTCTCCAGGTGCTCTGGTTTCCTCCCACACTCCCAAAACATACTAGTAGGTTAATAGACCCTAGTCTGTCTGTGTGTGTATGTTAGGGAATTTAGACTGTAAGCTCCAATGGGGCAGGAACTAATGTGAGTTCTCTGTTCAGCGCTGCGGAATTAATGGTGCTATATAAATAGCTGATGATGTCTAATCTTACTCCCCATATAATATTGTAGCTAAAAATAAAAAAAGCAACAACAATGAAAATGTACAAGATGTTGGAGCTTATGACATTTAAAATAGTCTCTCACCCTAAACATTTCCAAGGGTGTTGAAGCAGTTTGGTCTTTGTAAAGTGAACATACTGTTTTCTGAAAAGACCACTGTAATTCCTACTTAATATCTGCGTGAACAGTGTAATTAAGAGCCGTCTCAGCCAGGAAACTGTTAACTGAAGAAAAAAAAAAAACATGGCTGTTAATTAGAAAAAGTTGACATTGTCTCCTAAGATAAATTTTCTGCTGAGGTAGAAAGCTCTTAACTGCAAAGTTGCACACAGCCAGTCCTATCCCTCAAACTCCCCCCTCTTCTTCACCAGCATCATTTACATCGGTAATTAGTTGTAATTCTGCAGTGCTCATTAGAGGGGAGCTGGAAACATATCAAGTAGTGCAAACGCAGTGGGATAGTGGCACATAAGGCTTAGAGAATTAGATGTCTTAGCGCATGTCTTATAATAAAAATAAAGAGATGCTATTATCCATGATTCCATAGTAATAATGCAAAATATATGGTAGGGCTACATTGAAGAATATGGCTTTATGCTGTTAACATTTGCTTTAGATTGTAAACTCTAGTGAGCAACCCCTGTGCATCAACATAGGACTCTGCATTGTTGTCACTACGTGTATGCTTAGGTTGTTATACAGCACTGCAGACAGGGGCGGGCTGGACACAATGACGCGGTCGCATCGCCTGTCATGTGATGCGGCCGTCTGTGCACCCCCCGAGCTGAAATTTGCCAGCCCGCGCTTGACTGCAGAATATGTGCACGCTTTATAAATAAAATTAATCATAACTCATAGCATGTGCATAATCAAACGTTTTACTCTACGGTTCGTTGTTTTAAAAAAAGGGAAAAATATTGTCACAAAGGGTTACCCACAATGTTGCACATACTTCCATGTCCCTTTTAGAATATTGTCTGAACTAGATAGCAACAAGTGATGTCATTTCTATTGTCCTGATTCGGCTGTTCGGAGGAGTCCAGGCTGAGAGGCAGCTCAAGGCCTCCCACAGCTCAGCCAGACACTTAACCACTCAGATTTGTCAGCGCATTTTAATAAATGTGGGAAAATTGAGTATAGCAAATTTGCATTAAATTGTAATGGCACTTTAATATGTAGGCCCTGTAGACACGTGGTAAGTTTCACACAGCACGTTACATTTACACATTGGAATAATATGGTATAGTAATTCTTAAGGGAGTTATTCAGAAAACCTGTGTGCATCATTAACAATTATATATGGAAAAGTTTCAGTAGCTTGTCAGTACCAAATATAAAGAGGAAAAACTGCTTATTCAGAGCAATTCTCTCTATTATCATTGCTATTTTTTAATGTCAATATATTATATACTGCTGCATTGCATAGTCAGTGTAACAGATTTACACATGCAATGCCAACATAAGTGCACAAGATGAGGGCCCTGTACGTTAGATCCAAGGCTGGACTGGGATTAAAAATCAGCTCTAGCACTTGAAGCACACAGGCCCACCTCTGTTGATGAGTAGGAAATAAACTGTGTGCTGCTGCGCATGGCCACATTGTGTTGGGGGCGTGGTCAACATGGGGCGTTGATACATACATTATAATAAAATATTACATTTATCACGCCCTCCCCAGCCACATCACGCCACTGACCCCCCTAGACTCATTGTGACACCCGCAGTCCACTGTACTTATCTATGCTTCTGATGCTGCTGACATCCATCAGGGTGGGAACTTCCTGTAGAGTGAGCAGGGAAGCTCTTAGTCTCACAAGATTACTAAATCTCTTGAGACTTAGAGCTCCTCAGCTTGTTCTGCAGGCTGTGTCCTGTCCGAGGACTGGGAGCAACTATCAGCTTCCTCCTGTTAACCAGAGCTGAATTAAGGCTCGGGG
Organism: Mixophyes fleayi; assembly: GCF_038048845.1. Lineage (NCBI taxonomy): Eukaryota > Metazoa > Chordata > Amphibia > Anura > Limnodynastidae > Mixophyes > Mixophyes fleayi. The sequence continues at coordinate 57,501,356 of NC_134407.1, forward strand.
GACCTGTGCACTTAAGACAGGGTGGCTTCTATGATGTAATATGGTTATTAGACAAATTTTAGACAAATACACAGACAATACTGTGTGCACTGCTATTAGGTGCACGCAGCTCTGCCTTTAACAAGCAGTATAGTGTGAAGCAGGACATACTCCCAACAGGACATACTCCCAACAGGACAGTCATCTAAATTCAAGACTACTCCACAAAATTCAGGACAGTTGGCAGACTGTCCTGGTCTCTCCTACCTGTTCTTGTCCCTTTCCCCACCTGTGGCTGCTGGTGTCTTTAGTTGCTGTTTGTCTGGATCCTGGAATGTTGGAGGACCTTTTTGGAAAAAAATGGGTACATGAGATTTAGAAAACGCCAACCAGCTCAGGCATTAAATCAACAGCACCCACATTAAATAATTAGGCCTCCCTCTAGCCCCAACATTAAAATAATAGTATTTACATTTAATAAATAGATCTTTTTCCCTCCAACCAACCCTGACATTAAATTAATATCCTCAAACCACCCCAGCGTTAATTTAAAGGTCCCATCACCTCACCTTAAATGAATAGGACCTGTTTGGAAAAGGGATATATACTGTTCACCTCCTGGAAAGCTGCACAACTAATAAACACTCTGTGCCCCCCAACCAGCTTCAACATTAAATTAATAGCATTCACATTTAGCAAAAAGGCCTATTTCTTCTAATGACCCCCAATATTACATTGTTAGAACCTCCAATACCATGACAAGACATTATTAGTACCCAGATTACAGCAATAAATACCCCCCACACACACTCATTCTACATCAATACCCCCACATTACAGCAATCAGCATTACCCCCACCCCACATTACAGCAATATCCTCTCCCACTTATTAGCAATACTAACCCCCAAACACACTACAACATTACCACCACCATGTCACCCCCACACTACAGCAATTCCACCAATCATACAGGTGCCACTGTAGGGAACCAATGTTCTGCTTTTTTCAAATCTACCACAAAATAGCAGTAACAGAGTAGCTGCACACATATAATTAACAAGTACCATTTTCTCTCAATTGAATTGTAATGCAGAATTTTCCTGAATCATTCCCCTCAAAATAAAAAGTTAACAAATATATCAGAAAAAACATAACTGCCACTTTAAAAGTATTTCCATCTACTGCAAAATGTCAGAGGAAATTATATTTTTTTTACCACAGTAATCAGATATGTGTCTTTTCTATTATGTTTAAATAACACAGTATATAAATTAAGGGGGATGGAGTGGGTGGGTAAGAGGTAATTGGATGTGATCCATCAGTTTGATTAGATAGGAAACATTTAGATTATTTACCTGGAGAGGTCTGCTCCCTTGACTCACAGGCAGGACCGCCAAGAGAAATTTTGGGCCCCAGTACACCAACTTCTTGGGGCACCCCCATAGTCAATAATGACAGAGACTTGTGTGACAAAAAGGACTAGGCCATCTCCCTTTGCTAGAAGTGTGCAGCGCCCGCTCGCTGGAGTGTCACATATCTCCCACAGTCAGGACAAAGGTCCTGAATTTCAAGACGTGCCCTAAAAGCAGTGTTATTAGTGGAAGGTATGTAGATATTATAATGAAACAGACAAATGTGAAAAAAGATACATTTTTACCTTTCTGATGTAAACAACAAATAAATAACATACATTTTTGTTGTACAGACATAGAGGAACTTAACTTTGACATGTTAAAACATAAATATCTAAACAATTTAGGTGGTAAAAATCAGTAAATATATGATAAAGTATTGCACAAATGCTCTCTTTTCATTGTTTTACCAAGGCAAACCAACATACAATATAAATTCCAAAACCGCCATAGGAGGTAGATAGTAGGAGTGCCCCCATTTCACATTATGCCACACCATAGTGCCCCCAGTTCACATTATGCCACATAGTATTACCCTCAATTCATATTATGCTATACAGTAGTGCTCTATTTACAAATAATGGCACACAGTAGCACCCCCAAATCAAATTATGCCACACCATAGTGCCCCCAAATCATATTATGCCATACCGAAGTGCCCTCAAATCATATTATGCCACACTGAAGTGCCCCCAAATCATATTATGCCATACCAGAGTGCCCCAAAATCATATTATGCCACCTATTATTACTCTCAATTGATATTATGCTATAGAGTAGTGCCCCATTTCCAAATTATGCCACCCAGTAGTAGCCCCAGTTTATAATGTGCCATACTGCAGTGCCCCAGTTCATATTATGTCACAATAGTGCCCTCAAATCATAATATGCCACACCAAAGTGCCCCCAAATTATTTTATGCCACACCGTAGTGCCCTCAAATCATATTTTGCCACACCAGAGTGCCCCAAAATCATATTACGCCACATATTAGTATCTTCAATTCATATTATGCTATACAGTAGTGCTCCATTTCCAAATTATGCCACACAGTAGTACCCCCAAATCATAATATACCATTCTGAAGTGCCCCTAAATCATATTATGCCACAAAAGTGACCTCAAATCATATTATGCCACAATAGTGCCCCCAAATCCTATTATGCCATGCAGTAGTGCCCCCAAATCCTATTATGCAATGTGATTATGTGCCATGTTCAAGAAAGGAAAGAAATTATTGCACACAAGAAAAAAACATACCTGATTATGGTGTCTCATACCAAAGATCTGCTCTCCTACTGGTTCTCTGACGGGCGAGGAGGGAGCCACAGCCTGTCTGAGCACACCTGCGCTGCGGGCCTGCGACAGAGGTTAGATGGAGGCGAGGAACAGCAGAGGGGGTGGAGCGCAGCACATGTAGTAAGGTGGCTGGTTCCTGGCGGAGGAGCCAGCCACCAAGAAGTCAGTCAATGTTGGGGTGATCACTAATAGGCTAGGTCCGGCACCCAATATATAGGGCTCACAGACTGTCATGCCGGGATCCGGCATGGCAGATAGAATATAACAGGAGTAAATAGCCAATCTGTCCCTTTTTAGCCGATCCCTGCGCCAGCCCATCTAGTCATCGGGCCTTCTGGCATTTGCCATAACTGCCAGTCTGGCCCTGGTTAGAGCTTACATTCTAAAGGAGACACAGGAAATGAAAAGACACAAATGGTTGCTTTGTACCAGATTTGTACCAATCTCAAAGATGGACTTCATCACGCCGTCAGCAATGGCGTATGGACTGCCTACCTTGCCAGTCTCTCTGCAAGAGCACATATAACATGCAACGAGGAAGAGATGAAATGTTAATGACAAAGTAAAAATATTTAAGAATAGAAACAGCTAACAGAGGGTGTGGCTATCAATTAAACTAGGGGATCTTATGAAAGGGAACTTAATAAATGTGTTTTTAGAGAGCTATAAAATCTTTGAGTGGGTTAAACTAATAGGGTTGGATATTACAATTGTCAAAACAATCTTGAGATTTATGGATATTGGGAGTGTCTTTATTACATGTGGTGGTCTTATATGTGTATGTTTCATTGTTCGGTGTGGTTGTCAAATTACAACATGAAGGCACAAAATAGGTAACATTAAAATATAAGACGAGAACCAAAGACCGCAAGTTCTGATCTAGTGCAAGCAAGGAACACCCTTAAAAGGCGTCCTCACCACCTCGGTCTCATTACAATAAGCTCACTCTGCAAAAGAAAATCTTGTCCACAAAATGAAAAGCTCTAGTGAAGTATGCCCACACCGTAATGCACTGGAAATACTCTTTAGCTGTCGCCCAACTAAACAATTCTTGCATTCCTTGGCCAATTAGAAAGTATAACAAGTATATAAGGCACACTCTGTTATGCCGCTCAGTTTGTCACTGCAAACACTATTTATTCTGTTAAATTGTCTGATATGACACTAAGCGGATTTCACCTGTGAGTGAGTTTAAGGGCTGGGAATTGGAACAAATGGGGTAAAGGTGGCTTATTATGTAAGCATCGTACTAGAGATGCACAGGCTGGTCAAGCAATCCCAGTCCATATTAAAATGATCAACTTTCTTATTTAAGGTAACAAACAGTATCATCTAATGTCATATTTTTACCTTGCATGGATTTTTAGGAAACAGTAAATGGAAGAACCAAATTAATATATGAATAAAATGGGTACTTATCACAAATCCATTGTGGCAAGGGTCCTCTGATATGTTTTTTGGATATCTTAAAAATATTTTTGTTTAGAAGCAAAATGTACTTAACTATACACACATCCCAGGAAATTAAGGTGTTCTGCATAGTTATATTATTCATAAAATCCAAAGAGACAAGAACACACTTTAGTTTGCACAATTAATGTTGCCATGGTTACATCAAAGATAACAAATAGGGTCTGATCATAAATCTTCTCTGATCATTAATCTTTTCATTGCTAATGCTCAAGCTGTAAGGTACTGAGAGCATCACAAGAAGCTGAAAACTCATGTAAGACATTACTCATCAAACCATCTGAAAGCACAGACAAATGTTATTTATCAAGGTGTGGGGGGGAATAAAAAGTTACACGTATAGGAATTACACCATACTGCTTGCAAATTCATCCATGTTCTTGCAATAAGTGAATTAAACCCTGTCTGTTATAAACTGGAGCTGGGGAAAGGGTGATGTGGTACACATTCACAACAGACCTGTAATTCAACCTGTTAATCACTAGAAGAGATGAGCCAACATATTGTGATTACATTTGCCAAATTTTTTCGCCCCTGGAAATTTCAGATTGCAGTCTAATAATCATCCAAATCTCAAAGCAAAATTGTGTTGAAAAGATTTGGAGTATCAAATAACAAAACAACATATGTCTTAATACACAGAACACACCAAGCAACTGCTGTTTGCACAAGAAACATATTACATACTACACTGGGAGACCGAGAACTATTTTCTCCTGTGGTATTAGGATTATTTTGCTTAGCCCATTGCCCATTGGTTTTTTACCATGTATGGGAGAAGTATGGGTTTATGAACGGGACAGAAGAAACCCATATAGATAGTCTGTAACCCTACTATTAGCATTATGGTTGCCATGAGCAGCACCTGTTATGCTGGTTTTGTGTGTGTTGAGCCCGCATTTCGTACAGGCCCAGTAGGTGTTGTAAGGCAATATACAGTACTGTGCAAAAGGTTTAGGCAGGTGTGGAAAAAATGCTGCAAAGTAAGAATGCTTTCAAAATAGAAGTGTTAATAGTTTATTTTTATCAATTAATAAAATGCAAAGTGAATGATCAGAAGAGAAAACTAAGTCAAATCAAAATTTGGTGTGACCACCCTTTGCTTTCAAAACAGCATCAGTTTTTCTAGGTACACTTGCACACAGTTTTTGAAGAAACTCGGCAGGGAGGTTGTTCCAAACATCTTGGAGAATTAACCACAGATCTTCTGTATTTAAGCTTGCTCAAATCTTTCTTTCTTTTCATGTAATTCCAAACAGACTGGATGACGTTGAGATCAGGGCTCTGTGTGGGCCATATCATTACTTCCAGGACTCTTTGTTCTTCTTTGCGATGAAGGATAGTTCTTAATGGCGTTGGCTGTATGTTTGGGGTTATTGTCCTGCTGCAGAATAAAGTTGGAGCCAATCAGATGCCTCTCCGATGGTATTGCAGGCAGAGGAAGACACTAAAAGAGAAACTTTGTGGGCCTCTGATTCTGTATGTCTGTTACCCAACTGCAGTCACATGGCTTGTAGGCCCGTGTTCCGCTACCGCCTGTTCTGCCACCATGCAGCAATGAAATGAGGGCGTTCCGGATACATAAACAGCATAAATATTGGTGAGGGGGGGTGATGAAGGAAGTCGACATTTACATTAAGGATTGGTTAATTTCTACCTACCGTGTATTAGCTTGGCATGGAGGGCGAGGGGGCGCATACAGTACATTAGCCTAGGGCAGCCTAAACCCTTAATCAGGACCTGAAAGTACAACTTCATAAAAGCTGAATCATTGGCACAGTTCACATGGGAGTTTTAGGGGAAACAATCCTCCCTATCGCAAAATAATTCTTTACCTTGAAAGTTAATATCATACTTGCCAACTTTCTTCAGCTCCCTTCCGGTAGCCAGCCAGTGGAAGGGGGGCGTGATGGGGGCGGGACGGCCAAAATCGCGTCATTTTGGCCTCGCCCCCTGTGATGTCATGACGCAACCGCGTCGTTTGACATTCACCGGGAATCGCGGCGTTTGGGATCTAATTCTGCCCACTTCACTAGGAAGTGGGGCACTTCCTAGTGAATTGGGCAGAATTCTGGAGATTGCCACACTTGCCCGGGAGTTCAGGAGACTCTCGCAAAATGCGGGAGTCTCCCGGACATTCCAGGAGAGTTGGCAAGTATGGTTAATGTATGTTAAACTTACTCTGTATGAGAAGTGTTTCTCCTTCGTTCTCAAGTGTTAGTGCAGTAATTACGCTCTGAAATCTGTGCTTTTCTAAAAAAGTGTACCGCTGACACACTGTCCCGATTCCTTTCAACCCTGTTTTTTATAGATTGCCCGTGATGGCTACCATGGGTGCAGGGAGTCACTTCACCTACACGCTCTATTTCTTGTCAGATTTGTGTAATCTTTATTTTATTTCAACTTAGGACTGGGAGTCATACCATAGGACCTGAATTGAGACCAAATGGCCAACGGGATTTTGAAGCCCAATCCTCCAATGTCCTTTTTGTGTTATGGATTTCCAGGGGCTCTGTGTAATAAGGTCAAGGAACAGCAAAGTGCTAAAAGGTTTTCAAAGGGAGTTTTAGCTATCAGAAGAACTAAATAACATTGAGTTGCTAGCTTTCTAGTGATGTTTTTTTATGTTAAGCATGATCAATGTTAATAAAAATACATAAATATAGGAGCACAATGATAAATATAGGGTAGTGACTACATGGTAAAAAAATTACTCAACAGTAAAAGGTACAAAAAAAAATTCTCTGAACTAGGGATGAGTAATCTTGAGCATCTCTCGAACTGACCTTAGATTATGGGGAGAGCCACCTCAAATGTCAAGAATGTCAGAATCGACAGTGCCCTCTGTCTTTCCTCTGGAGGAAAATGACATCCAGGCCTCCCTTGCCCCCGGTCTGTGCCTGGAAGCCCCATCATCCATCAAACCAGCCCTAAGCTGCTAAACCATCACCCACTTCTCAACATCCTTGCATTCAAATGCCATTATTCACAGCCCATCCTGTTTGTTTTTTTTATAAAAATCATACCTCTGTCACATAATGCTTTATGTACATCCCTTGAATCATATAAATGTGTTTGATGACGTTCGTGTGCTCTTCAGGCCTGGTCTCTAAATAACAAGCGACAAAACCCAACATTCCACATCCCATCCAGTCAATTCACATAATTCCTATATCTCTCTTGTCCCATGCCACTCATCACCCTAGCAGCCAATAGGGCATCATTGGCCTTACCAGTCATGGAGAACATGTCCACAAACCTGTCAGGCCGTGGGCATTCTGAGGTGTACAACGGAGCAAAACACTAACCGGTATTACCGGCACTGAACTAGCAGGTGCGGAGTCTAGGGGACCCATTGAAGCGGAAGCTGCAGCGCGTCTGTTGCCTAGCAACAGAGCACTGCGGCCCGGAAGGAGGAAGGCTTCCGTTCCCCGGCTGACAGGGGATCAGCGGAGATGGCGCCTGACAGTACCCCCTCTCTTCCTCTCCCTCAAAGAAGGATCAGTCCTCTCCAGGAATTTGGCAAGGAGACGAGGAGCATGAAGATCGGCCTCCGGAATCCAGGATCTCTCCTCAGGGCCATAGCCCTTCCAATGCACAAGATACTGGGGATTACCTCAAACAAAACGAATCTTCAGAATTCTCTCAACTTCGAATTCGTCCCCCAGAGAGGTCTTGATGGGTGGAGGAGAGACAGGTTCTTTGAAGAATTCGTTGAGGACTAGAGGTTTCAGCAGGGAGATGTGGAAAGTGTTGTTGATTCTGAGGGAAAGAGGTAATGAGAGCTTGTAAGAAACAGGGTTGATGACTTGAGAGATAGCGAAAGGACCAATAAACTGGGGAGCCAATTTCATTGATGGAACTCGAAGCCGGAGGTTGCGAGTTGCCAGCCATACACGATCTCCCACCTTTAGTACCGGAAGATTCTTTCAACGGCGGTCAGCAACAATCTTATGTCGTTGCACTGAAGTAGAAAGTGTCGCTTTGGCTTTGGTCCAGATTTGTGAAAAGTCATGAATGAAGGAGTCAGCAGCAGGCACAGGAGATGCTGGAGCCTCAGATAAGAGAGGAGGAGTAGGATGTCTACCATAGACCATGAAGAAAGGAGAATAACCCGAAGAAGAATGTATGAGGTTATTATGAGCAAATTCGGCCCAATAAAGGTGGTCACTCTGAGAAGCTTGATTCTCTGAAGCAAGGCATCGCAAGAAACACTCCAAGTCCTGATTTACTCATTCCGTTTGTCCATTAGTTTGAGGGTGGTAGCCGGAAGAGAATTTGAGTTTGACTCCAATCTTGGTGCAAAAAGCTCTCCAGAATTTAGCCACAAACTGTACTTCCCTATCGGAGATGATCTCCTGAGGACACCCGTGGAGACGGAATACTTTTTTTAAAAACAGATTTGCGAGCTCAGGAGCTGAAGGAAGACCTTTACATGGGATGAAGTGAGACATCTTGGAAAAGCGGTCTACCAGGACCCAGATGGTATTAAGTAGTGACTCCGAAGAAGGTCGGTGATGAAATCCATCGTAATACAGGAATGGGAAGCGGAAGTAGAAGACCAGGTGGGCTTTGTCTAGGAGTCTTGTGGTGTGCACATATACAGCATGCCGACACAAACTTGCGATCATCAGAACCTAGAGAAGGCCACCAGTAGTATCTGGAAAGGAATTCCTTAGTCCTCTTGTAACCGGCATGACCTGCCATTTTAGATCCATGTGCCCAGCACAAGAGTTTGGGCCGGAGATGTAGGTCTACAAAGGAGCGTCCAGGAGTAGGAGAGATGGAGGAGGAGTTAGTAATTGCCACCACTTGAATGGGGTTAAGGATGGTTTTGTTATCCGAAGAAACCAAGGAATCCGTATTATCAAATGATCTGGATAATGCATCAGCTTTACAATTCTTGGAACCAGGACGAAAGGTCAGGATAAGTTGGAATCGAGAAAAAAAAAGAGACCAGCGAGCCTGGCGAGGGTTGAGACATTGAGCCTCCTGGAGGTAAGTAAGATTCTTGTGATCAGTCATTACAGTCACCGGATGTAATGCCCCTTCGAGAAGGTAGCGCCATTCTTCCAAAGCCATCTTAATGGCCAGGAGCTCCTTATCTCTGATCCCATAATTTAATTCGCAACCGGAATTTTTTTTAGAAAGGAATCCGCACGTCTCCAAAGAGCCGGATGAAGATCTTTGGGACAAGACAGCCCCAATTCCTACCGAAGAAGAGTCAACCTCGAGAAGGAAAGGTCTCCCTTGGTCTGGCTGTTTAAGGATGGGAGCCGCAATGAATGCCTCTTTAAGTGTCTTGAAGGCTGTTACCGCCCCAGCAGGCCATGATCTGCAGCAGACCCCCTTGCGGGTCAATGCCGTAATGGGAGCGATGATGGAAGAGAATCCTTTAATAAATTGACGGTAATAGTTGGCAAACCCGATGAAGCGTTGTGTAGCTTTGAGGCTAGCGGGTAGTGGCCAGTTGATGATGGCTTCTACTTTCTCTGGGTCCATTTGGAGACCAGTGCCAGAGACCAGATAACCAAGGAAAGGCACCTGGGAACGTTCAAAGAGGCATTTCTCGAGCTTGCAATACAGGGAATGCGTCCTGAGACGAGAGAGAACAGTCTTGACATGAAAACGATGAGAACATAGATCAGAAGAGAATACTAGAATATCGTCCAAGTAGACAATCACGGATTGGTAGAGAAGATCCCTGAAGATCTCGTTGACGAAATCTTGAAAAACAGCTGGAGCATTACAGAGCCCGAAAGGCATCACTAGGTACTCGTAGTGCCCGTCGCGGGTGTTGAATGCAGTTTTCCATTCATCGCCCTTTCGAATGCGTATCAAATTATAAGCTCCTCTAAGATCCAATTTAGAGAAAATCTTGGCTCCCTGGATGCGGTCGAAGAGTTCTGTAATAAGAGGAGGAGGATAGCGGTTTTTGATGGTAATTGCATTCAGGCGATGGTAGTCTATACAGAGTCTTAAGGAACCATCTTTCTTTTTAACAAAAAAGAATCCAGCCCCTACAGGAGAGGAAGACTTCCTGATGAATCCCCGCCGAAGATTGTCAGAGACATACAGAGACATTGCTTTGGTCTCAGGTAGAGAGAGTGGGTAGACTCTACCCTTAGGGATGGTCCTCCCAGGTAAAAGTTCGATGGGACAATCCCACGCACGATGTGGAGGTAGACTCTCAGCGGCGGACTTGCTGAAAACATCCAGGAATTCTAAGTATGGTTCTGGGAGCTTGCTTTGAGAGGCGATAGAAAGGCAAGGTAAGTGGTTAGGTGGAAGTACCTTAGAGAGACACTTGTTGAAACAAGACGTGCCCCAGGAGGATACCTGGGTATGAAGCTAGTCGAACTGTGGATAATGCGTTCTGAGCCAGTGTAAACCCAAGATGATGGAATTAACGGACTGCGGAATGACCAGGAACTTGATCCACTCGTGGTGAAGAACCCCTACCTGCAACCAAACTGGGCAAGTGATACAGGTGATGGAGCCGTTGCTGACTCGGTTACCATCAACTGTGGTGAGGACCAAAGGCTGTGGCAAAAGATGAGAGGGTATATGAAGCTTGGACACCAGAGTGGTGGAGATGAAGTTCCCTGCGGATCCAAAATCCACGAAAGTGGAACATTCCAGAGAAGTATCCATATACTTGAGGGTGACTGGCATCAGAAAGTTGGTATCCTTATGGGAGTAGGGAGTATGGAGACTGGATCCTAGGACAACCTCCCTTTTATTGCCTAGGAGGTGGAGTTTCCCGGCCTCTTAGGACAAGTTGACAGTAGGTGACCCGGTTCCCCGCAGTACAGGCAAAGGTGGTTCCTAATCCGACGCTCCCTTTCATCCCGAGACAGACGAGAACGCCCAATCTGCATAGGCTCCTCCGGTCGGGGGGACCGGAGTCTGAAAGCGAGGAGCCAAGTGAACAGAGCGACGATCCTGATTCCTCTCCAAAGAGTGTTCCTGATGACGGATGTCCACCTTGATGCTTAGTGATACCAGCTTGTCGAGTTTGGTGGGAGGATCCCGAGAAGCGAGAGCGTCTTTGATAGGGTCAGACAAGTCTTTCCTGTAGGTAGCTTTCAGGGCCTCATCATTCCACCATAGTTCAGAGGCGAAGGTACGGAATTGTACCGCGTACTGACCAGCCGAAAGGGATCCTTGACGGAGGGCTAGAAGGCTAGAGGCAGCAGACGACAACTGGCCAGGCTCGTCGAACACTTTCCAGAAATTTTCGATGAAAATGGCAAAATTAAAAAGACATACATCATTATGTTCCCACAGCGGGGAGGCCCAGGCCAGGGCTTGTCCGGTAAGGAGAGAAATAATGTAGGCTACCTTGGCTCTCTCAGAGGCGAAATTCTCCAGTGCAAGTTCGAATTGGATGGAGCATTGATTGAGGAATCCTCGACATCCCTTGGGATTACCATCATATTTTTCAGGAGTGGGAATCCGTAGAGTCCTGGAGGTATCGACATTCACGCTATAAGGAGTAGGAAGAGTTGGGGGAGCCGGAGAAGCTGCCTGGGGAAGATTCAGGGATTCCAGATGGGACATCACCCCTTGTATACACTGCAGGAGTTGGGCCTGGTTAGCTTCTTGTTGTTCCACTCGCTGCCCTAAATGGAGGAGGAGGTCTCAAGCATAGGGTTCTCCAGAGCCGTCTGTCATGGCCAGAGTAAACTGTCAAACTCCCAAACCCTGGAACATGCTCTCACACCCAATTCATTCAAGCCTACCAGCCCGTCTTCTAACATTCCCCCTTCTGCACCCCCACTTCTGTTCCCCCACTTTGTCTCCTCCCATCGCCTTTAGAATGTAAGCTTTTACGAGCAGGGCCCACTCTCCTAATGTTTTCCCCACATAATTATATAATTTTGTTGCTTAGAATTATGTTATTATGTACATTTGTTATTTGTATTTATATAATTTTGTCACTATTGTCCTTATTTTTTTTGTAATTTTGTTGTATGTTCTAATACCCTACGTACAGCGCTGGGGAACCCTTGTTGAACTTACAAATAAAAATAATAACAGGGCGTGAATGAAAATGGAGGATGCCCTATGTTAGGAACTAGTTTTTCTTTTTTTATTGTAGCAGCTATCATTTTCCTTTCAAACAATGCGTGTCTAACATACTGCATAAAACAGAGGCAGAAGTGTTTGGCTATGGCTGTATGGTTGAGCCTGTAAATTAAGCTCAAGTTGTCAACACATCTCCACATTTAGCAATATCTGAGCATTTGCAATATGGCCGCCAGAGGGTTAAGACAATTGCATAGTGAAACTGAAATCTTCTGTGAGATGAACGAGCCTGATAAAGACACAATGCAGTCATTTCAAGCCAACAACAATTATGTAGAATTATTACTAAACATTTTATTTTGTGCCTCTGGAGTGAGCATTGAAAGTAAAAGGCAGACGCTGATTATTCTCCTGGGAGCGGTAAGTCTACGTTGTGGCGAGGTCATCCCTTTTTTCATTAGCTGAAGAGTTTGTTGAAAAGTTAAATGTGCTGACAGCTTTGCCTTTGATGTTGGGTTTCACCCTGCTGCAATTACTATGACTTTTCCCTGGTGGCAGGGGTAGGCTGCTGGAAAACAATCTCTCTTGCATTAGCTGTTTGGCTGCTTTGCCATTTAAGAAGCCCCATTACTGGTTGAAGCATATATACAAAACAAGCATCAAGCAATGACTGGATGAAAATAATGTAATCTGAGAAAAAAGGTGGAAAACATTTAGAAAGAATTGCATGCCAATATTTAAATACAATGTCAATTTATAGAACAAAATAGATTTTCCTATTTTTCCTCATCTGTGATTTTTATGGGAAGAGGATTTGCCATGTTTGGAATTCCACATAGGCAAAAAAAATTAGCCTGCGGAAGTAGGGGCAGCACAGTGGTTAGTGGTTAGCACCTCTGCCTCATAGCATGAAAGTCATGAGGTCAATTCCCAACAATGGCCTTATCTGTGTGGAGTTTGTATGTTATCCCTGTGTTTGCGTGGGTTTCCTCTGGGTGGTCCAGTTTCTTCCCACACTCCAAAAACATACTATTAGGTATCATCATCTATTTATATAGCGCCACTAATTCTGCAGCGCTGTATGGAGAACTCACTCACATCAGTTCCTGCCCCATTGGAGCTTACAGTCTAAATTCCCTAACATACACACATACTGAGAGAGACTAAGGTCACTTTGTTAGCAGCCAATTAACCTACCAGTATGTTTTTGGAGTGTGGAAGGAAACGGGAGCACCCGGAGGAAACCCACGCAAACATGGGGAGAACATACAAACTCTATACAGATAAGGCCATGGTCCGAAATCAAACTGATGACCCCAGTGCTGTCAGGCAGAATTACTAATTACTAACCCATTGTGCTGCATCAAATGGACCCTCGTCTCCCTGTCTGAGTGTGTGTATGTTAGAGTTTAGACTGTAAGCTCCAATGGGACAGGAACTGATGTGAGTGAGTTCTCTGTACATCACAGCAGAATTAGTGGCGCTATATAAATAGCTGATAATGAGGAGGAACAAAATACAGACACTGCAGTGCCATTTATGGCTGCCCACTGTTAATCTAGTGTTTATTTATAAAGATAACATGTATTTAGCTGTAGACTATTTTAGGGCAGAATGAATATATATTGCCTGATTCATTAAAGAGTGCAAAAGTTAACGCAATTTGCTTTTTTTTAAAAATGGATGGAATATGCAGACAGGTACGCCCGTATTCAACAAGAAGAGGAGCTCAATAAATGTTTCTAGTTGTATAAGGGTCTAGGTACGCTCTGCTTATACGGCACTTGCCTTATGCAGACAGACATAACACTCAGCAAGATACGTACAATGCATAGTCATCTGTTAAAGTTCCATCAGAATGCACAGAAAAAAATTAAATTATTAAATACAGTAACACATGTTAATAACATAGTCATTAATGGAAAAAAATGGGGGGAGGGTTCTTTCTTTTTTTTTAACATTAAATACATTGATCAGAATATTATTAATGCCTACTGTACATAAAATGCATTTTTACAGTTGCTCTCTGTTGCAAACACATTCTAGCATACATAAGCAATAGTCAACACCATCACTTACACTTAGAGTAGAACTGTAGCCAGTACAAGTGATACGATTGAAAATCACGTACCTGAGAGATGCCCAGAGCTTGAATCAGACGGATGTTTAATCATGCACACCCTTACTGTACATTGACTACATTCTAACACCCCTTCCCAGCCCCGTTTTGCACATTAAGTCGTAGGCTGTCTGAAGTGTAGTGTGCATTCGAAGATGAATTGTATGTACGTGTATACACTGGCGTATAGTCCATTTCTGAGCATGCACAGAGCAATTTTGCGCAATATACAGCAAATATTGAAATTGACATTCCTTAATGAATCCGGCAATTACTGTGGAATGTTATTATTATTATTATTATTATTATTATTATTATTATTATTATCTCCTATGTATAAGACACTACATAAAGTCTGCAGTGCCGTATATGACATACACAAAAATCAGTGATCCATTACACATTACATGATGCATGGAGAACAAAATACAAAGACCAGACATACTAAATGAATACAAAATACCGGTAACCGGGTAATGTAGATCAAATTATATGAGGGACAGTAACTAAGAGAATGATAGTAATCAGTGAGAAGTAGGCCTGAACTTAAGAAAATAGGGCTAGGGAAGTAGGCCAAGAGGTACAGAGGGTGGTGGAATAGAAGAAGGAGAATAAAGGAAAGAGGGCCCTGCTTGTGAGATCTTCCATATTAAAGATGTTACATCCTAAAACTGCTGACATCCTAAAAATGTTTTTATTCAGTGTCACAACAAGCACTGGAGCACCCCATGCAGCTGCTATCACGCCCAGCGGTGCATGATCAGATGAGCATGTTCCGGTTTCCTCCCACACTCCAAAAATATACTGGTAGGTTAATTGGCTGCTAACAAATTGACCCTAGTCTGTGTGTCTGTTTGTCTATTTGTCTCTGTCTCTGTATGTGTGTGTGTGTGTGTGTGTGTGTGTGTGTGTGTGTGTGTGTGTCTGTCTGTCTATCCATGTCTGTGTGTCTGTGTGCTAGGGAATTTAGACTGTAAACTTCAATGGGGTAGGGACTGATGTGAGTGATTTCCCTGTACAGCGCTGCGGAATTAGTGGCGCTACATAAATAAATGGTGATGATGATGATGATGATGTACCAGAATTAAAGCCTAAATGGGACTTCACTGCACATACGCAAGTCACTGCACATGCTCAGCAGATTGCCGGGCTAACATGTAGCACCAGCTCAATGTCACACTCCCAGTTTGCAGTAGATGCAGCCCCCTCCTTACCCACACAAGGGAGAGCACTTTTTGGCACTTTTCCTAGCCCTGCATCCCCATATAAGATTAATACCAACCCTCCCACATCTGGGGACAACAACAAAAAAAGAGTAATCGGGCAGGCCCCCCTGGTCCAACAGGGCCCTACTCAACTGTCTTATTTGCCTGGTGGATTTCTCATATTCACTAAATTATCCATGCATCTTGCTAACCTTAAGTACTGATTCCAGAAGTGAGTATACAAGAAAATATCTGACCCTACTCCTGAAAAAATTAGGCAAACCTAACTGTATGTATATAGTGCAGGTGACAATGTTCTCATGGCTGAGGTGCGCAATGGCATCTAATTATCATGGTCACCTTAAACAAACTACCACTATAATGGTGATTCTAGCAGACAGGCAACCAGGCAGGAGCCATTATTCCTAATATTTTTGAGGGAGGAGTTTCTTTTTGTGAGTGGGGGAGAGTAGTGACTTCTCTGACACTGATTCAGGTTTTGCTTATATCCAATTGTCATATATTATGTAGTGTATATATTTTGAGGCAGAATGACATGTAATTTATAGTTCATAATTATGTATCATTGAGGAATTATCAGTTAATTCATAGCATTTTTGCATATCTAATATGATTATATTAATACAATTTATAAATGCATTGTTGATAGTATAAAACAAAGCGCTACAGAATTTGCTGGCGCTATATAAATAAATGTTGATGATGTTGATGATGATGAAAATGTGTTAATACTTCTTTAATATTCCAAATGAGTGTGGCAGACTAGGGGTTAACTAGAATGCTACAATACTCAAGTCTCACCATTTAGGAAGAAGAGAATATGGAACTCTATCATAAAGCTTATGAATAACCATTAGGCGTAAACCGAATATATATAGCTGTATTTTATTAAGGTTTCCAAAATTAAAAAGCTCCAAAATGATCCCATTGTTGACCTGATGGAAATAAAACAAGTGAACAGAAAACATTAGAGTAATTTCCCATTTGTCTCAGCAAGGAAAAAAAAATCCACACCAAAAATCATATTACTCTCTGGATCATCCTTACACTATGCATAGACTTGAGAGAATGTGATTTATGTGTGTTCTGTAGGCTGAAGTCGGTGTGCCTACCACTCTATCTATCCCTCAGGGCTATTCCAGCAACCTTACACAATGTATCCTATCAAACATTTCACTTCCTTTCAATCAACATCACTCCTCATGTGCCTGTTTTAACAGCCAAAGAACACACTGTACCAAACTGCATTTGTAGATGCCAGTTCTCCCTCACATCAGTTGACAAACAAAACATATCTTGTCAAGGGGACGTGACTGCATTGATCTCCTGGTTTAATGGGAATCTGAGGGAACTCACTAGGATGGGCAAGGTCAGTCCTGAGCCTACGTCAGAACCAGAAGGCAGCCGTCAACATTTCTGGGAGGGGATGTTTTGTGTAATGAAGATAGTTTATGAGTGACATTGTTTTTCCCTCCCCTTCACCAGTTTCAGATACAGGCAACTTGGCTATTGCTGTTTGTCTTCCAGTGGCCTCCTTTGCCCTTTCTGATGCTCAGCGCCAATTTCCTCTCCTACTTTCATCAGAATTCAATTTCCTCCCCGTAAGTTAACACCATCCAAACTCCACAGGATTTCTTTCTTCCAGTGATGGATGAGACTGCTGGGGTCTCCTGCCTGTCCATCACAGCACGCAATAATAATAAAAACAACACAACGCACATAGTAAAACAAAGAAAACAAGAAAACGACCCCGTCTCCCTTTTAAAGCATCTTATCTCTTGTGTTTTATTTCTCTTTTTCATTAGAAACTTCCTTACTCCCTTTCTACCCTCTCACCTCTTCCCACCCAGTTCCCTTAAACCTTCTCCCTTTCTCCCCTTCTTCTCTTTTCTGCTAACACCTCTATTCATCTCAGAGAAACATCATTTATTTTGTACTTCCCAGATAATTTACTTTTTTTCCCTTCTACTGGAATTCTCCATTTCCCTATAAAATGAAAATTCATCTAGAATTACATCTTATGTCATCATTATGTTTATTAAGCGTGGATGATGTATATGAACAGTACTGGCTTGCTGCTGAGTGCTTAATGGTGCATAAGATTAAGCCGAGACTCTCAGCTGCGCTGTGACTCCCCTCCGGTTCCCATGTTGTAAAGGCATGCTGGGAGTACAAGTTCCAAACGGACAACCAGGTGAATTCTGCTAACATCTCATTTTTCGCCCCCCAGCCCCCTCCTCCAGCCTATATCCTTCTTTATTTTTATGTTAGTTGGTTACTGGTGTGAGTGGAATTCTGTGGAGTGACCATTTGCTGCAGGTAAAACATAGGAACACCGTGTTATGACAAGGATTCATTATCCATGCTCTGTGGTGCTGTCTTAGTACACTTTCTTGTATTTATTTGTTTGCAAGGTCTCTGATCAAGTATGTAGCACAGTGTTTATTAACCCTTGCCTGAGAAACGCAGCTTCCTTTTCATAAGGAAATGATAAACATATTGATATCCTGTTTCTTCTATAGTAGATAGTGATTCTTCACTATAGGGAGCGGATGAACTGATAAACAAGGATCATACTCAGGGGATCCCTAAAGCTGGAACACGGAACACTACACATTCCATGATCATCATACTCTGGTGTCTTACTATAAATAAACAAAGAGCAAAAGTTAAGTACCTTGATATTACTACTTTCCATAGGCTCATTTACAGTTGGACAGGCGTCTGTGCTTTTAAGTGTAAGATACGCAATTTTATACTGCGGATGCATGCAAAAAAACCACACACGCATCTATATAAAGTTTTCTGCATATCTTCGACAGTTATTTCCGCCTGGAGACGTGGTACTGGGGAGGGAAGGGGCGGGGCAGTGTAGACCGAGTCCAATAAGGGTGACTCTAAGGACAAAACTGCGACTCAATTAGACATTGACGCAGATACGGCTGCCAGGAGGCGTAGTTTCCATATGAACAGCTGCAGTTCTATTTCATTTTTTAAGGGATACCCAACATGTGGATGTGCTGTTTTTAAGTTCTTATATATGGTAAATTTGTCTTTCACGTTCATTAATAAGATATTATTCTCTCTTGTAGGATGTAACTAAACATTTGTGGGCCCCATAGCAAAAGTTTGGTAATGGCCCCCGAGTTCCACCCAATGTCGAAAAAAATCACAAACATATGGGGCTTTTACATAGGTGCAGAACTACCATAGGTGCAGGGAATGCTGCTGCTATGGTAACTACCATAGGTACAGGGGATGCTGCTATGGTACCCACCATTGGTGTAGAGGATGCAGTTGCTATGGTAACTACCATAGGTACAAGGGATGCCGCTGCTATGGGGCCAGATTGTGGACCCCATAGCAGCTGCATCCCCTGCACCTATGGTGGTTACCATAGCAACTGCATCCCCTACACCAATGGTGGGTACCATAGCAGCTGCATCCACTGCACCTATAGTAATTACAATAGCCGCTGCATCCCCTGCACCTATGGTAGTTACCATAGTAGTTGCATCCCCTGCACCCATGGTAGTTACCATAGATGCTGCATCCCCTGTATCTATAGTGGTTACCATAGCAACTGCATCCCCTACACCTATGGTGGGTACCATAGCAGCTGCATCCTCTGCACCCATGGTAGTTACCATAGTAGCTGCTTCCCCTGTACCTATGGTAGTTACCATAGCCGCTGCATTCCCTGTACCTATGGTAGTTACCATAACCGCTCCACTCCCTGTACCTATGGTAGTTACCATAGCAGTTGCACCCTCAGCACATATAATAGTTACCATAGCCGCTGCATCATAGAATTTGACGGCAAATAAGAACCACTTGGCCCATATAGTCTGCCCATTTTTTTTATTAACCTATGGTAACCTCCAATCCTATTTGGTCCTTTAATCTTTGTAAGGATATCCTTATGCCTAGCCCAAGCATGTTTAAATTGCTCTATGGTATTAGCCTTTATCTCCTCTGATCCCCTACACCCATGGTAGTTACGCCCCTATGTCTCTTGTATCTGACCGCATTACTGTATTTGTACACAATAATGTATTAAAACATGATTTTGTTACATTGTTAGCCAGGTACAAATCGGCAAATGCATTGAGTACTAAGACATAAGCCTAGCGATTCCGTAGCTTGCCTTTTCCTTCAGGCATGCTTACATACACTGGCTTCCTAGGCAAACACCTGCGGGTAAATGTATCAGTCTGTGGTCTTGAGAAATCACCAATTTTCAACGATTTATTAGCAATTTTTAAAATGGAAATTTTATTAAAGGCATAGCATGGCGGGTTTTGCCTTTAATAAAATTACCTCTGTCAAATTGGCAAAAAATTGCGATTTCTTAAGAGTGCAGATTGATACATTTTCCCCTTGGCATAATTAATTATCTATTTGAGATGTTTGCATCATAAGATGCATCCAGCTGTACATATTGACGCAAATACACTTTTCCTTGCTTGCATCTTTTCCAATGGGTGCTAACGTTGCATATGTGTGTACCTCTAAATAAGCCCATATGTGTACGATCTCATCTTTCAACACTAAGGGCCTGATTCATTAAGGAAAGTTAAGCAAAAAAATGGAGTAAGTTTTCTTACTCAAGTTTTCTGGACATAACCATGTTACAAAGGGGTGCAAATGAGTTTATTATTTTGCACATGAGATGAATACTGGCTGTTATTTCATGTGGGCACATAAATACTTGATAGCTTATTTGTACACTGAAATTTAAATTTGATCTAGGAAAAAAAGCCAGTATTTTCCTTATGTGCAAATAATAAACTAATATGCACCCCTTGGATTGTAACATGGATTTGTCCATGTGAAAAAATAAGTAAAAAAATGAGTACTTTCTTTAATGAATCAGGCCCTAAAACACTATTTTTTCATCACTCATTAAATTAAAAATATTCCAATTTTCTCACACTTGATGCTACGCATTATATTTGCGTTATATGCATTATATGGGCAAATATTTACAAAGTAATTTTTTATCTGAAAAAAAATATTTTACCTTGAATCTAGTTGTGTGTAGTTTAATGATAATAAGATAATATTGAAGCAGACAATAGAATAACTCTACTGGGATTATGTCTGCTGTTTTATACAGTCTTGCCCTCTTGCCCCCAGTTTCATCAATGTAATTTTGTAATAAGTCACTGCATTAGATTTATTACTTAAGATCTTACTACTTCACTAACACAATCAGCAATAAATATAAATTGTTCAATAATGATCAATTTGATGGAAGGTTCTCCACATGAGAACCTCAGCTCCAGTGACTTAAGAGCTCCATATGTTGTTCTGCAAGCCCAAATCATGGGTCTATATCAATTTTAGAAGTTGAGGTCCAAAGAAAAACCTTGGAATGCCATATCTGGGTCTCAGGCAGGACTTCAGCCTTGTCGTTAAGCAATACTCAGGCCCGGCGCTCCCATTAGGCAAGGTTAGGCACTTGCCTAGGGCGCCGGGCTCTGGAGGGCGCCTGGAGGGCGCCACAGAATGGTAAATGACTTTAAAACTGTGCGGCGACCGCTGACCATACCTGTCATAGCCGCCGCACAGCATTCAGATGCACGGGGAGGGGGGAAGAGGCTATTGCTCACCACCGCCGCCTCTCTGCTCCGTCTCCTCCCCTCCACTCACTAGTGTCAGTGAGTGGAGGGCAGGAGATGGAGCAGAGAGGCGGCGGTGGTGAGACAAGGTAAGGAAAGATGGGGTGAGGGGGGAGGAGGGGGGAGGGCGCCGATTTTGTAAAAATGCCTAGGTCGCCATGGACCCTAGCACCGGCCCTGGCAATACTACACATATATGTTATTGGAAAATCAAGTTTTAAATACATGATTGCAGCCTGACTAAATAAAGTTCTGAAATGCATGCTAAAATATATATATCTCAGTATTCTCTTGCTTTAAGGATTTCTGTGATATAAAGCTTGTTTTCTTAAGTTTATCTATTGTCATGTGCAAAGAACACTATTGCATTTGCACAAACCCCATTGCTTTTTGCACACACCATATAGCACAGTCCCTATTGTCATTTGCACAACTCTCACAAACGAAGTGCACAGAGCACACTCATCAGAGTGATTACAATGATGGAACTACCTAGGGGTATACCTAGAAATGTATTGGTTTCATAGTCACATCATGTAAGGCCTCCATGCACCACCCAAGGGTGATAAGAACACACATACTCTCGAGACTTTCACAACCATGGCTAGTAACTGCACTCCCTGCTACTATGGCATTTACACCTTTGCAACTACCCAATTTTGTTGTTTAGTAAGGGGATATACTTGTAAATATGTCGCTATATCCACCTGGTGAACTATTAGCAAAGGAGTCACAAGACCAAGTTCATGTTAGAGATTTCAGTAGAGGTTTGGCCTACTCATACATGGAGAAAGCTGGAGGGCTTTCGCATGGAGCAAAGAAAGAAGAGTGGTAATGAAGCAGTAGGTAACAGTAGATAGGTATATTAGTAGTAGGTAGGCTGATATAGGAGGGAGCACAGTACCACAGAGAAGAAGCTCAGGCTCCAGTATGACCACATCTTGGGACCACCACGTTGGCAGCTGGAAATGCCACTTCTGAACATGTAGTCTAGAATCCGTGTGGTCGTCTGGACTTATAGGCATCTATTGGTCCAAGGAATCACTTTAACCTGTCCAGAAACAGGCTCAGCTGCGGCCTTTGATGGGTGGATGGGACCAAAGCCCCAAACTAAAGTCACCATTGATAGGCCCTAACGGGAGGCCCGGGCTCTTTGCACCGGCCCCCTTTCGGTCCCTGGGGGGAGTAGGATACATCAGTAACACAGAGCAGAGAGTGAAAGCCGGAGAATAAAATAATAAAGATGTGGTGGGGTGCGGTGAGGTGTGTGTAGAGCTGGAGTATTTGTTGTCATAGGCTTACTGCATGTCTGAAGATGGTGGTTCTTAATGTAAACTGGTGGTGGAAAGTAGAGATGCGCAAAACTTCAGTTCAACATCAAATTATATATTGTGGTTCATAATAGATATTGATTGTATTATGTTACTTTATGCACAGTCATTTAAATACTATGTCCACCAATATTTTATTCCGCATTTCTTTGCTTCAGAATGTCAACAATAAGAACAATTTGAAAAAAAAAGTTAAGTGTATGTATCATAATAGACTATCCTGTTGAATAATAATCCCACACACTCCAGTGTGTGGGATTAAAACAGTGGCTACACTTATGCACTTTATATTATAGGGACCCTCTCTGGGCTAGTACGAGGCCATAGAGTTATCTGGACCAACTACTTCAAATAAAACTGAAACACAGACAAATTACTCCACCATACAAGTTTTACTTCATACTTACAACTTGCTTCATTGTGTTATTATATTGATGATTGTGGGGACAGGCTCAGAGGGCCTGAGTCATTAAGGAACGTATCTGCCAGTTTTGTTGGTATCGTTCGCAAAACTCACACTGCAAATGCTCAGAACCGGCTGATACAACAGAACGCAGCCACATCCAAGTCAGATTTGAGCACAAACGACACTTACAACAGCCTACAATTTAGGATAGTGAGCAGGGTGGGGAATGGGCAGCTTCACATTTGCAATACACAGTAAGGGCGTTCCTGTGCAGCCACAGCCAAGTCAAACTCAGACGCACACAGAAGCACGCTGGTTTTCTGCCGTATCTCTTGCTCCAACTGGGGGGCTAGTTTAAGTTCTGAATACTAGTGCTGACAGCTGATGTATGCGAAAATATTGTTCGCAATCAAGAACAACTGTAAAAAAAATATTTTATGTACAGTAGACATTAATGATAGCCTGATAAATGTTTTTCTAAGAGAAAAAAAATATTCCATTTATAATCATAAATGACTATATTATTGACAGGTAGCATTAATTGATTAACATTTTTTTTGTTCTGTACGTTCTTTTGAAATTTTTTATTCCACATAGGAATTGTACATAACCTGCAGTGTCTGGTCTGGTAAACTAAACCTATACCCGTAGTCATCACCACACGTATATTTAGATGCATTCCTTGTTGACTTTGGGAGAATGCAGAGCCGATTTACGTATATGATGTGCTCAGTATGCGTGCCTTAAGGATCCGGGCCTTGGATGTCTACTAATTGATTCATATTTTTTTTTTGCAGAGATGGGTAAATCACCGGCAGGTAACTGACCACCAGAAGATTTGGAATTAGGGGGAACTTGTATCTAAACAAATGGAGCACAGCAAACTAATGGACTGCAGAAGTAGGTAATGTTTAAGTTTGTACCCTGCAGAGGCTATGGTAACTTTTCTCATCTATAGATTTAGTAAGATGAGTGCAGTGTTTCCAAAGGTGACCAAATTTATATTGTATTTTATGTTTAAAACTAGATATTTATAAATATGTTTCATTTACTGGAAAAAAATAAAAGACAATCAAATTTGCTGTTCAAAATTTGTAATGTAAGTGTGAGTTTCTTCTCACAACTATAGTGATTTACACTGTGTAACACAAATGTTCAACCAGCATGGAAATGGATTACTCATCTGTACATATGTCAATGCCAGTCTGTATCAGAGTAAGGAATCATTGGGGGGATTTGTCATATACTTGAGAACCATTGTTCTGAAATGTGACCTGTTCCACCAATCGGAATGGCCATCATAAAGAAACAAATAAAACACCATGATAGTTTCCCCTTTGCTTGTAGTCGGTCACTCCTTCAAATAAGGTTGTTACTGTCCATACTCTGTGTTAAAAAATAAACTCATTTTATCTCTGTTATAAGGTTGCTAAAAATGGATTTTATTATAACAGTCACTGAAAGTAAAACATTCTCACAATATACATTGCAAACAAGTAAACAACTGACAGAAGTAATGTTGCCTGAGCATGGCCAAACGGTGCAGGTGCAACAAGGCCTATGGTAATGCCCGAGATCACAGCAGTTCTGGGATAATGTCTAATGTTTGCTTTGAAAGCTTTCCCTTCTCTAATAGATTCAGCCATAAACCCGACAGACTGCATGTTGAGTTTACAACACAAATGGACCAAATGAAGACCTTTGTCCTTTCAAGAAGTTTGTCAAGGTAAAAAATGAAATAGCTGCAGACTTGCAGCCTGACCATACATAAGGCAACAACATAATATATTTTTTTCCAAACACTGGACCTTAGGTACAAGGAGCACCTGATGCGCACTGCAAAGACCTTGTCTTTGCACTGGAGCTCATCAGTGGTCCACCAGTGTCCATCATCGAGGTGCACAGCCACTCTCTGCAGAGAAAAATCATTAGGAGGCGCTCTGTAAGAATGACGCCTTTTCTGCATATATCCTTATTTATGTCCCATGTAAGTCAAGAGCATGAGGAGCCCTCTTGTCTGTCTTTATTAGATGTGGGTCTTTGTGTTTGAAGCTGTTTATTAAATTCTAGGAGTATGGCTGTAAAAGCAATTATCCACCAAAGTTCTATGCTTTTAATGGGACACCTTCGACAAACAAATGCACATGCTATCCATAATAAAGACATTCCTCGTTTACAGTAATAATAACTAAATGGGGAAAAAATGTGTTTATTTTTTTTTTAAACTTTTTTTGGTATAATGTGCTGAGGCCTTAGGGACCCCTGTCCATTAAATCGTGAACACTGGGGTGGCAAATTTACAGTTCAAAGGGCATCAATCTTGTTAATTAATTTACTTTATTTAACCCTAATTTAAATTTTGAAGATTTCAAATGTATTTCCTCCACCATACTGTCAAGATTTGGAACAGCATCTCGCTCTGAACAAAATTTATTCCAACTTGCCACTGATTGAAGGTGACTCTGTTAAGGATATATTCATAATTAGTCACCCAAAGATACCAAAGAGAAAACCTTTGTCACAATAGAGCACCTGCAGGAATAGTATGATTAATGTGGGTTGCTACATCTTCAAAATCAACATTTTGATTGGGAATTGTATAAAATTAGTCACTATTTTGCTGACAGATGTGAAAAAGTACTAACAAATTAATTCACTAAAAAAATAAAAGCGGACTTTTGTGCAGTTTTATGGTGTGTCAATAGCATTGTGTCATTTTTATTGAAGAAATCACTATCTCAGTTTACTGAATCACTCCTACTCTAGCCTTGACTTACTGCTTTCCAGCACATACAAGAACTAGCACTGACTAATTTTTAGCAATACACACAAAAAAACACACAAAATTTTCCCCCAGCACACTGCCTGCCATTTCTACTGTAGATAAAAATGCAAAAGTCTTAGTTGCACACATTTGCAAATGTATGTTAAAGCCACCCGCCACTCCACGGCGCTTTTGCTAATAGGGTGGTCCTAACTCTAAACAATGAGAGTCCCATATATTTGGGCCATACATATATGTGTTTTTAAATTGAGAGCTAACTTACCAAAGAGGTACCCCAGAAGCCTCCAAATAGCAATCCAATGTCAGCACCCCCCCTCAGCTACTGACACCAACATGTCTCTCAGACAAATCCAGAATTGGTAGTTGTTCAATCAATTTATAGGCTCAAAGCAGGTGCTTGAACGGGTGGGGCTAGCCTAAAAGGAACAAACACACAAAAAATTCCCCAAAAGACCTGCCATTTCTACTGTAGATAAAAATGCAAAAGTCTTAGTTGCACACATTTGCAAATGTATATTAAAGCCACCCGCCACTCAACGGCGCTTTTGCTATAGGGTGGTCCTAACTCTAAACAGTGAGAGTCCCATTTATTTGGGCCATGTGGACTCTCATTTGCATATCTAACAAGTTTATGACCAGTTATATCAGAGATTTTTCTGGCTCTTCAGGATCTTGCATTGACTTCAACATTTAATCCTAACCTCCATTTATTAATAATGTTTCTGACATTAGAAATGCCAAGCTGGAATCAATGGCGGAACTACAGTGGGTGCAGAAGTTACAGTGGCCAGAGGTAATGAGGTCCTGGCAATGCTGGTGCTGGTGCTTTCCCTCCTAGGCCCCATGGGATACCCGAAGCACCCCACCTCAAAAAATATGAAAGAATCAAGTGGAAGGGTGTCCAAACGTTTACACGTCTTATCTTTGTTCAATCCGTTAAATTCAGCAAATAAATAGTAATTGTGCATTGAAATGGGCACAAGTATGTCATGCTTACGTTTGTACCCTGCAGAGGTTCCTTTCTCTTAGAGATTCAGTGAAACCTGCACTTTGACAGGAGGTGCCCATTTTTGTACACAACGACAAATTATATATAATTTCAGATTTTTTTCTTATTTTATCTTTTTTATAAACAGACCAATCCTTGTCTCTGAAGGGCGTTTTAAGACACCTGTAGTTCCCGTGCCAACCTATACTATATGTGATGCCAGTAAGTTCACATATATTCCAAAAGAATTTATGTATCGTTACATGTGTCCTACCATATGTTGAAGGTAGGGCTGTAATTAGTAAAAAAAAAGAAAATGTGAAACAAACATTCTAGTACTAATCTAGCATTGCTTTATATGATCTGGTGTGAGCTCTTTCCCTTTTCTGATACTGGCTGCCGTTGGACTGCACAGCAATAGCAGCAACAGTCTATGACAAAAGCATTATCCTTCTGCTGCTAAACAATCCAATAAACCTCTCCACAGGGAGGAAGTTAACCTCTTGTCTGTTCTGCTGATGCCTGGCAGCCCACGTGACTGCTGCCACAGTAAATTCAAATCATTAGTCTCCTCACCCCATCAAAAAACTTCTATTAGTAATGGAGACCTCGGAGGAGACCTTCCACGGAGAGCGCCTGCCTTCCCAATTCCCAGTGGAAAAATTCAGCGCAAAAACTAATTCTACTTTTAATAATCTGTCATCAGGACCAGAGGCAGTCATAAATTATATGGGGAGCATGTGTGAGAGCGTGCCACAAGAGGGAAATCAGGGGGAAAAATCAAAGCCAGAGTTTGACAAACTTTCTTGAAGATAAATAATAACTTACAAACAGGATTACTTGTAAAGTCACGGTTGAGTGAGCAGCTTCCCCGCTGCAATCAGCAGCCTATGCAGAATCAACCATTTACTATGTATTGCTGCATCTATATGTAGCATCCCTGTGTGTATATGTATGTGTCTATATATGTATATATCAATATAGCATGTATGTATTATATATGTTTAAATGTGTGTAATGTTCCTATGTATTGTGTAATGTATATTCTTTTGTGCTGTTTACTGCTGTACCTCTGGAAATAAATTGCTCCAGTCTTCCTTGTTCCATTAGGGCTATTTCTAAGCACTCATTAAGCCTACAAGAAGGTCGACATTGAGGAAGATGATGCTTTTGTGTAATTCTTCTTCTTAATTCTATTTTAATGCATTTTCAGTGAGAACGTGATCTGTCCCTGTACCCATGGCCATTTTTTATTCCAGGGTCTCACTTAAGGCAATGGGAGAAAGGCAATACAAAATAACAGATGTGTGCGGCTCAATACCTAGCTGCAGCACAGAGCTTTGTATTTACACTCCATGCATCCAGGAAAGTGTAAAGGAAGAGTTTAGATCAGTAGTACCGTAATGCAATATTTCTTATCCACCTCAGGTAAAAAAATCTTCTTGGATGTGGAGACCTTATATCAGGGGCACACGCAGGGGGGGTTTCTGGGTCTCCAGAAACCCCTCCCCTCCGCTAAAGAAGTGCCCCTACATAGCGGCACAGTACTATATAGCAGCCGCGGCGCTGTCAAAGAAGCGTCCGCGGCGGTGCTGTATAGTACAGTGCTACCGAAACGGAGCTGCTGTGCATACACAGGCGCATGCGCAACAGCTCTCTCGTTTTTAATCCTGCGTGCGCCCCTGTATATGGTGGGACCAGCAACTGCAAACACAGTAATCAGTATTTGTTAATATTATATAGCCACCTAATGCCATCATATAACACTTTATATCACCATATATGTTGATGTTCCATCATATTGCACCTATTTCAACCATATAGTTCCATAATTCCTCCTTATTGACCCCATTATGCCTTCATATAAATATTTCAATAAAAACTAGTGCGCAAGTTCCATCTTTCCAACCTCCAGGTAACTCTAACTCCCAAGTTCTATAGCATTGATTTGTAATGGTAGTAATGAAAAAAGGCTTTGTCATGAACAGTATTTGCCTGGTGCCATATATGAATTAGCATACATTCTGGAAACTAGCTGCAGTTGCTTGGATCCCAGTATAGCCCAGTTGTGGGATCCAGACATATGTAAAAATCTCTTCTGTTTCTCATAGATATGGCGAATGAAAAGGTTGCCGACTCTTTGGTAAAACAAAGACTATGGCCTATACACGTAGCGCCAATAACTTATCGCCTGACTGAGAAAGGACATGATTGCTCTTCGGAGATTACACAATGGGTGCGGGATTTCAATAGAACAGACCTGAAAAGGTTGTTTTTTGGCAGAATTGGATAATAAAAATATACATTAGAGAGCAGTGCATGATTATCAGCAGCCACTGTTCTACATTTGGAAGAAGCTCCAGTATATCTTAAACTACTTCTTAAATCAACATTTAAAGTCCTGTCCTTCAATATTTACATATGGTCTTTTTTTTATCTATGCTTCTCTGCAGTTATATCTGTGCTGCTTCTGAAACAGAAGCTTTCTATTGTACTGCGGTGGGATGGGTTAAACTCAAGATGTCAAGCATCAGAGGTTAACATGAATTATTTACATACGGTCCTACTTCGTATCCTGCTAGCCATTCAAAGCAAAGTCGACTATGAATTGAAAGTTTACTCACTTCTTTTGAAGCCATAAGGGTCGTTTCCCCTCCGTCAGATTTATATATCCTCTGTCTAAGACAGGTGGCATCTTCTTAAACACAGAACTGGCGCACTCTTACCACACCAAGTATGCTTAATCCATAAATGCCACCAAGGATTCTGTTTGAGTGACAAATGCTGTAGAACAAATTTAGAACTTATTTCTACAACTTCTGTTGATTCAGCTGCATGAAAAATATGTATGATTGGGAAATAAGCCATACTTGCCAACTTTTCCTCGTTGGCTTCAGGGAGATCCCGGGGGAGGTGGGCATGTGGGGGTGGGGCTTGCCAAGCACTCCCCCCCTGCCACTTATCTATTGCGGAGACGTTGGCCTACTCTATCGGGAGCCCAGAAGGTCTCCCAGAAATGCAGGCGTCTCCCAGAAATTCCAGGAGAGTAGGCAACTATGCTTAAAGAAAATCAGCTAATTAATCTCTAGAGACTGTAGTGTCTTTTACATTTCTGTCTCCATTACTGGTCATGTTGTCTTACCTGTCAGTCTTTCATTAAATCTTGGTCTCCATGAAAATGGCCACCTCCATAGGCATCAATACATGGACATAGGACACAATTTCTGAACTGTGTCATTATGCCACAGATGGCGAAGCCAACCACGTCTTGTACTGGCTCAGCATCAGGGAGAATGCCAGACTCTTCAGGGAGTGAGGGAGATCACCCCTATTTCAGGGAGTCTCCCTGACATTCAGGGAGAGTTGGCAAGTATGAAATAAGCATCTCATTTAAAGATTGCCAGTGAGACAAACCTAACCAAGTTTGGCAAATTCAGGATGCAGTGGAATCGTATCTGGTTGTTTAATTCTTATAGAGGCTGATGAATAATGAGCTATGTCATGGAAATTACAGAACAATTCAAATATTACAATGCTACAGAGCGCTAAAACACAACTAAACTTCCTTCTGTCAAACACTACAAAACATCTAAAATATTTTTCCAATGGTAATTAATAGACAACCAAATACATAATTTTGAGCGTTGTGTATTTATTCCATTTGTTAAAATATGGTTTCTATTTATTTTATTTAATTTACTGGTCCTTGCAGCAGGATTTGAATTTAATATATTTAGAGAAGAGCCCCTTTGGCTGATGAGAACAGGTGTCTTCGCCCTATACATTAAGTTTCCCCATGCACTGTGATCCTTGTTCTCTTCCTGAGATGACGATAATAGAAAAAAATCACTGAAAAATAGCTTTATTTTTAATAAAGTAGTTTTTCAGTCTTCAATGGTTTAATATATTATTCTTTATTTTTTTTTACGCAATGCAATATAAAACCATCCTTAGCGATGAACCCAGGTTGTTGCATACTTGTCCACTCCCAGTTGCCGATTTAGTTCTCTGCGATGTGCAGCTGAATATCATTGCGATGTTTGGCCGTGCACCTATCCAGTTACCATGGTATTCAACATTGGTATTCAGTTTGTTTACCTGTTCTGACCACCTATTATGGACCTAAACTTGTTTTGACTATGATCCTTTGCTTGTGACCCTGACTACGATACTGTGCTACCTGTCCTAACCCATAGCCTGTTGCTGACTACATTCTGTGTCCTCACCCTGTTATCACCTTGTCCTTGCCTTTCTTAACGGATACTAAGTAGGGCCACAACCTGTAAAGTCCATAGCCATAAGTTCCTTGTGTCCTTTAGGAATGCTGAGATCCTCATTAGATTTTGCATCCCTTGGTGAGACTGCGCTAATCACTAGAGGCAAGTGCTGTCCATATTTTATTGGACATAAACAAGGAGTTGCCTACAATGATGCAAAGTGAGGCAGCTGTCAGGCAGCAGGCTTTGGAAGGCAGAAAAAATGTAGCAATTCTAACCTATGAATTTTGACTTGTCTTAAACTTTTCACATTTAATTGATAGCCATCCGCCCAATAAGAGGGATTTTAGCAGGCCATTTTCACGTTACACTCTATTTAGCAATAAATAGCAGCTTTTGTATTGTCTTGCTTATATTTCGGTCACTGGATATTGCACATAACCCAATAGTCACATCACCATCCTGGCCACAACATGTACTTATACACAGTGGAGGCTCCTGGCCCAGTAAGGTGTCAGCATTGGGCAGTCCCATAATATTTTCAGAAAATGTGATTGTGCATCATCTATGCAGCCTCTGATGTAGATGGCATGATCTATGTATGATAACTAATTGGTGTGGTGTCTGCTGGAGGAGGGGGTAAGTGTGCTGCTCACTCACATAGCTCCTTATGGACGGAAGGAGTCGCTTCCACACCGGTGACATCATCAGAGAGAGTAGGCAAGGCCCAATCCCTTTCCCTCCACATGGATGAACCACAGTGGGAGCAGCTGTAAAGAGAGGTAAAAGACGATAAAGGGGGGGGGGGGGGGTGGAACAAAAGAAGAAAGGAGGAGAGGAGATTACATGGGAGGGGGGAAAGGACAATATATGACCGGAGGGTATTAAAGAAACACTATAGGTGACAAGTGGATGTTTTGGTGGTTCACAGCATGCACACTCTCTATATTGCATTTCGGCATTAGATTGCTTTCTGTCTTTTATAATAGTTATTACAATGCTCTCTATATTGTATGGATGTCACTAAAATGTTCTCTGTATTGTATAGCAGTCACTTGGATACTCTCTATATTGCAGAGCGGTCACTAGAATGTTCTCTGTATTGTATAGTGGTCACTAGAATTATCTCTGTTTTGTATAGCAGTCACTTGAATGCACATTAAGATGCTCTCTGCATTGTATTTCGACACTAGATTGCTTTCTGTCTTTTATAATAGTTATTATAATGCTCTCAATATTGTATGGATGTCACTAAAATGTTCTCTGTATTGTATATCAGTCACTTGAATACTCTCTGTATTGCATAGCGGTCACTAGAATGCTCTATATTGTATAGTGGTCACTAGAAATATCTCTGTTTTGTATAGCAGCCACTTGAATGTTCTCTGCATTGTATAGAGGTCACTAGAATTCACTCTATATTGTAAAGCGACTACTAGAACCTTCTCTGTATTGCATAGTGGTTGCTAAAATGGTCTTTTTATTGTATAGCTATCACTATAATTCTCTCTGTATTGTATTGTGGTCACTAGACTGGTCTCTGTATTGTAAAGTGGTCTCTCGAATGCTCTCTGTATTGCATAGCGATCACTAGAATGATTTCTGTATTGGATATAGGGCACTAGAATAACCTCTGCACTGAATACTAGTCAGATGGGCCAGTTCTATATTTTCTTATAGCTCTTTGACATAACAATTTTGCATATATTTTATTGGCTACATAAACCATGCAGATATGAAACAATCCACAATATTAAACAATCCACGTTTTTTTTATCATGCCCATTTTTCCGTTGCAGCATGCTTATAGAAGAGGGACATTTGCTTGTGTATGCCCCCCAGGCCAAAAGTTGCCAGTCCACCCCTACAAACAAAATGTGGCATTTTATTACTGCATAGAAAGTACCAAACTCATATTTGCCTCTTCTGCTTTTACAGAGAATTGGTTAATGCTACAAAATAAATTGTATGTTGAATCATTTTCTGTGACAATGTGACAAAATGCTCCAGAAAGACAGTCATCTATACAGACAACTGCAGCCTTGTTCATTCAGGTCTTCTATTTTAGAAAACTATACAATTGTAGCTGTAGTATAATATGCAGCCAGCAAAGTGTATGTACATGGAAAGGAAATATTGTTATCTTAAAGCTTTATTGTCAGGAAAATGTTACCCTGGCTAAAAGGCCCTGAGCCCCAGCTAAGCTCTTTGTTCCCCCCAATGATATCTTGGCTAACTATTGGCATGCATCATAACCACGTCCTTCTATCAAGTGCAGTCTAAAGAACAATCTCCATTAGCTGACAGCCAGGCAGGTTGATAAATGCCCTCGACAAAAGGGAAGGAATTGCGTAAAATAAAGAAGCATGTTCCAACAAGTCTTGTCAAAATTGTATTGATTTAATCATCTGCAGAAATACACATTCCTGGTTACTGTAGCGTGTGCTGCTGGTGCAGTTTACAGTTGTAGACACTCCACGCTCTCCCTCATTGGGTCTGAAGGTGATGGAGGAGCACAAGACAAATGGCTTGTTAATTTTTTTTTATGTGTCACATTGTTTATAATGTTAGGGAGATTTGGCCATTAATCCCTTATCTTTTCTTCTTCTTTTTTTTTTACAATACTCCGGAGGTAATAAGTAATGAAGCACCTGTGTACAGATAAAACATAATTCAGCAATCTTCAGAATGCTAACTGATGCTCAACTACATTTCCCATGATGAACAGCCAACATGGGAGATGTAGTTTAGCAATGGACTATGCCCTGAAGGTTTTCCACAATATACTCCATTATAACCTAGGGTTATAAGACAATTATTTACTGTATAAACTTGTATTGCTCATGATGAGAGATCAAAGAACAATTGTAAAAGGAGTGGTACATTCCAGTCGGCAAGGCCCTTTTCCCGGAGTACAAAGTCTTTACCGTAGAGATTTCCATTTAATATAGTTACTTTAAAATCTAATACCATGACATTTATAAGTGCAAGACTGTAAACTATACTGTAATGCAAGCTAAGTATCCCCTACTTTGTGTTTGGTCCTGCAGACCTACTGCCTGTGTTATAGCAATCATAGTTATTACTCTGCAGAACCATGGTCCACACTTAAATCCACCACACATATTTACAAAAGGTTAAACTGCTCAGTATTATAAAGTATGGTGCTTAAATTATTGTGCCATACACTGTAAATTTACCATATGGGAAGACTAAGATTACCTTCTGACCCTGCACCAGGAAAACCCATAAGTAAGACTGCATTATATACAACTGAATGTGCTCTGTGCTCTAAACTCGCCATTATAATGGGCTTATTTTGTGTACTGCTCATTGGAATATGGGGCTTGGCACTGTATACAGGCTATCAATTTATGGAGCTTTGTACAGTATACAGCCCATCAGGTTATGGAGCGTTGTATGGTATACCAGCCATCACATTATATGGTTTAAAGCTGTAAACTGGTTATTAGATCATGGGGCTCTCTATTGTATATTGTGGTGAGAGCAGGGTACTGAGAATGTAATAATAAAGATTAAGGCCTCCCCTGTCGCCAATACTGTTAATTGCATTGCTTGCATTGTATACGTGTGTCACGTATGTTCATGTTACATTTGCGATAATTCTTAAATATCGCCAGGTGGGTCCTCATGGAATAGGCTAACATATGCCCTAAAGGAGCAACTTTTTTTTGTAATTATCAGAGCACCCCGGCGACCAGAGGCACCTGAGGAGCTGCACCGATCGATGGCGTAAGATTTTGCAGAACTTCCTTCGCTAGAAGTTGGCCATCTTGTGCTGATCAGCCCGGAACCATTTTCTCTGGAAAAGACTACATAGGTTAATAGGGGTGCACCAGGGCTGTCCAAGGTGGAATTGTGATTCATGCTTCCTTTGATGATTATGTCCTGAGCCACTCACCTCAGGTTGCCCACCTTTCTGACTAGGGTCTAAAGCTTCTGTTGGACTGGTCGGTAGATTGTGTACTCTACTGGACCGTGGAAGTCTCTGTGGAGCCTAACTTTGTGTGCCTGCAAAAAGCTGGGTGACATGGGATTAGATCCCTACATAGCTGGTACAGGAGGCTCAGCAGTCGGAACAGCAGCTTTAGTAAGCAGTGACTATAGCTCCTTCTAGGCAGGATTGTGTGTAAAAATTGGTGAGGTGATTCACTAATTGCCATTGTTTTTATACCCACTTTGAAGGTACTTGGGAAGCCAGATAAGGTTGCTTTTGGGCAAGCTAGTCAATTGGAAAGCAATAGAGTGCATTACTTCCCCCTCAGTATCGTTAAATTGGTCAAAAGATAATGTTCTCTGTAAGGTGCTACAATTTTTGGTCTACATATTGAACTGTAGATGATTGTATTTATTTCAGTATATGGGGTCTATTTATGACCCATTATATTTTTCTCATATTAGTTATCATTCTTTATCACATTTATGAGAAATTATGTAATGTGTCTATTTATTAATGTTGTTCAGTCGGGGTAGCAGCTCCTATAAGAGCCTGTCCCGGAGAATAATTTATAGTAAAGGGATCCAAAGATCCCTCTCCTGCGATGCTCAACCCATAGGTTATAAAAGCTAATGTCATCTTCAGATGGCGTTAGTTACTGGGGTCAACTTCCAAATTGGTCCATGATTATTTTCCCTTTCTGGCTCCCTAGATCTTTAAACTGGCAATGCCTAACAGATAGACTTATAAAGACTGTTGTAACAAGGTGTATGTTAGGAGTAATAACTGTGTTACACCCCACAATAGCGTAGAGAAAGCAAAGAGATAGCGTAGAGCTTGCGTGTTAGTAGTAAATAGCGTAGAATGTTTGTAGTAAATGCGATAATCAATATAATAATGTTCACATTATACCATATCATATACACAACAGAGAATTATGTATTGACACTGTTATTTATAAATGTGAAAGTCAAATGACATTGGAATATTCTTTCCTGCCACAGTCCAAATGAAAATATCAAATAAGTAATGCTAATAGACCGCTGCACCTTCATATAATAAGAAGCCACGCTAATTAATGAATATATGGGGCCTGTCAATTTGTAATTAGATATTTAGAACTAGGTAGCTAGTGCTACTAAACACGTCTATACTGGCCCCTTCCCTCCCCCGTTCCCTCTCTCCAGTCGAAAGGAATCGCAAGTGTAAGATGCACCAAAATCTGCATACGGACAGATGGATACGTTTATTTGGTGCCCATGGACAGTTTGGAAACACATCTCCAACTCTATACGAGTCCAAAGTGACTTTAATGAAACTGAAGGCTCATTATAGGTGTTATTCATAGGTCCTAATTTCCAGGATCAATCCCAGGGTTAAGACATTTTCCCTTTAGGGTTTATATATTTTTTGCACTGGAAAGGTCCACTTTTTTGAGTTTTGACCTACTGCAGAGTCCAATTTCTCTTATTCTATGGATTTAATGTAGCACTATATATTTTCATTCTAGAGCAGTGTTTCCCAACCCTAGTCCTCATGTACCTCTAACACTGCAGATTTTCCTGCTGATCAGTTAAATAATTAGGACCACCTGTGGATCTTTCAAAATGTGTCAGTCAGTAATGAATACACCTGTGCTCCAGCAAAGTGACATGGAAAAAATGTACTGTTGGGGGTACTTGAGGACTAGGGTTGGGAAACAGTGTTCTAGAGGCTTAATAAATTGTGTTGTATATGAAATCAGAAGAACGTGAAACTATAATTATAAATATAATGAGGGTTGTGGTACACCAAAGTCCATCAAGACGTCACCACTCGTGACGTGCTTAGATGACTCTGCTCAACAACAAAATTTCCAGGGAAATTATTTCAGAACTACCTATTTATATAAATACTTTGATATTTCTCTACAGGATTACCATTTCCACCATTCTTACAATAGCTGTTCACAAAGAAACTTTCTGGTCCTCATGTTGCATAAAAGTGTGCACAACATCCCCCTAGATTCTGATTGGCTAACCAGTGACTCTGGAAACATGCAATTATAATCTATCCTTCAAGAACAGCAGAAGTGGCGTGAATTCCATCCCTAGAACTAGACACTTATTACGGCGCTTTTCTTGTTAGCTATCTTGTTATTCATTGTGTTCTACAATTTGAGTAGGTTAACTGTTCAAAATGAAAAATGGAAACAAGACCTATTATATAAAATGTGTCTTTAGTACTATGAAAGGAGGTGGCTATTTTATGAGAGATCAAATTCTCCTCATTTCTATACTGTTGATACAGATACTTGCCACACATCTGTTTGCCAGTGGATATAAGGCTAGATGCAGCAGGGGAGTGTTACATTACAAAACAGACCAGGTTTGTCTATGGGAATCATTACCATTAACCCATATAGAAGATCTAAGGACATCTTGTCAGTGACCACATTTGTTTGACTATTTTCTCCAATAGAATCACTTTTATTAAAAAAAAAATTCCCTATATTTGCCGTAATGCTCATGCAAGATCGAAACTCTGCTAAGACAAGTAAATATATCCATTATTTTCTTCTAGGTAATGATTAAATACATCTTCATGCAGTAGCCTTGAAATGGG
Organism: Mixophyes fleayi; assembly: GCF_038048845.1. Lineage (NCBI taxonomy): Eukaryota > Metazoa > Chordata > Amphibia > Anura > Limnodynastidae > Mixophyes > Mixophyes fleayi. The sequence continues at coordinate 57,538,807 of NC_134407.1, forward strand.
ATGTTTGATATTTGAGACATATTAGTAAGGAGCCAGGCACTGTAAAGTGTAAGAGGTAGCAAATGTCTGCCTTCTGTTAGGCTTCTAATATAGTCTTTCCAAAATCCCAAACCTATGACAAATCTCCTGAGAAAATACAAGTCAGTTAGAATGAAACTTTGGACCCACTTCAAACGCTTTGCCAATAATTCATGTGCTGAGATTAAAAAGTTGTTTCTTTCTTTGCCAAGTACAAGGAGACCTGAGTGTTCTCTATTGTGTAAGAACATCACATCATGTAGCGCTCAGCAGTGGAAGGTCACCCAGGAGCAACTTCAGAATTACATTTTGCACTCGAGTCGCACACTGTAAGAGAAATTAATTTAAATGCTGTTTTTTTAAGTGGATTCTAGAGCAAAGGTGTGGAACATGTGGGTGCCCAGCTGTCTTAAAACTACAAGACCCTGGATGGCCTGCCAGCCTTGTAGTTCAACATCTGAATAGTCACCGTTTGCCAAACCCTAATCTAGATTAATAACTGATTTTGATTAGTGGACAACTGAATATTTGTGGTCTAGATTTTGGAACTGTAGCCCTCAAATATAAATATAATAGATAGGTTTGCAAAGAGACATATAATCAAAGCTATTAGTTTTATTGTCATCTGTTGCTAGTTTTCTTAACTGTAATGGATGGAATTTTTTGTTGTTTTTTAGCTCTGGTGGCTAATGTAATATAAGTTAGATTTCCAATGACTGCCCACAGGTGTCATCGTGAGATGGAAGAAGGGCACAGCATGCTGATAAGGAATGTCCCAATTAAATGCTCTATTGATGAACTGATAGATTTATTAACATGGCTCAATCATTCCCCCCATACTTGGAACACTTCTCCCAGTTAGAAGTCCAGTGGGCACTATCCCCTAAGAAACAAACAGACGCACACAGATCGTTCCTGATCACAATGCAAAAACTGGGACATCCGCAAAAAGGCTCCGGGTGGGGGGGTGCATTGTCCTTAAAGTCTTGTACCAATTGTATTTACAGGGATTCCTCAGCATCTAACGATATACGGTTTTTCTTTCCTTAACTGTGATCCACAACACCAATCAGGAAACAAAGTACAAGACACACAAGGACCAACAAACACAATGACAGGGACCACTTACCAGCACGTCTGTTTTCTTGATCGCTGTGTAATCTCTCAGCAACTGTGGGTGCAAAGAACACAAACACCTCTCTACACTGCACCCTACTCACTATTATGCAATAGAGTGGATAGGGGAGCAGTACACAGCAAACAATAACAGTGAGTCAATGCTAACACTTTACACAATACAATCACAAAATAGGGACCACTCTTACCCTACTTTTAAAGGGGGTGGGTGACCACAGGGTGCAGAGACACTGGACACCGGACAATTTACAGGTCTCTACATGACCCCTACAAAATGTCCACCAGGGATTTTGGGCAGAACAATGAGGACCAAAAATGGAGGTATCAGATGTCCTGATAGCAGGTCTAACACTTACATTGTCTCCACAAGCCTGCTGCCTAAATGTGATTTGGCCACAGGCTCTCAGCTTAAATTATACTGTCCCCACCTGTTCTCTAAGCCTAGCAAATGCTGCCCAGGCTTTTAAGCCTGAATTACATGTGGCCTCAAGCTAAACCTGAACAAACTATGCCCCACAGGCTACTAAGCATGATGCTCACAGGCTAAAAGTTGAATTAAAGATTTACAATTATAATAATGGGGCCCATGAGCCTTGTGCCCATCTAACTGCAACACAGGCCTAGAGCCTGAAATTGTGCTCATGGGCCTTGTGCCAAACATTTGTGATAGTGGTAGGGGAATATTATGTAAAACATTTTTACCTGCTCTGCGCAGAAAAACTATTTCCACCCTGCCATTACCTTTTCGCCAATTTCTGGTCTTCCTGTACTGGTATTCTCTTCTTCTCAAGCAATGGTCTTCTTTTAGTCTTCACACTTCTGTGTTACTGTCCTTCTTCTTCTCTATCCTCCAACAGTCTGAACAGACCAGTGCAGGGGGTGTGGCATAGCAACGTGGCGACCTGTGTTTGGCTCGCCAACTCACCAAATACAAATTGATGGAAGTGAGCCCTGATTGGATCATTATCCTGGCCACTGTTTGTTTGCCAGCAAATATATTCAGATTCGCTGTCACCAATGCCAGGGAGCACAGCAGAGGAGCCAACTTACCCGCACTGGAACAGAGGTCGGGTATGTAGAATTATATTTTCTTCGCCTCCTGGCCGGCACCAGTGCTGTCCTCTGTGTGGCTCCTCTTCTTCGCTCTGCTCACAGACAGTACTCCAGTGGCTCTTCGTGGCCATTCTTCTACAGAGACCCATGCTCTTACCAAACAATTTTATTTCAGACATTACTTAAGTTAGCACAGATCATGTGTCCTAAATGGACTAATTGGGTATCTCAGCTCTCTCTCCCATTGAGATTAACTTGAACATTTCTTAAGCGAATGGCACATTTAAATGGTGCAGTGCATATTTTCCCCCTGGGAATGGGCTTTGGAGATGGTTTCCATCCATTTGGAGATACTGTAATCTCCTTGCCAAACTGTAAGTCACATTATGTGACCTTGTGATTTGGCGAGTCTGCAACAGAGTGCTGTGGAACACATTTAACAAAGTAGATACAGTGAAAAAATTGTTAATCTAACAACAGGTGCATCCACGATCTATTGTGTGTATGTGCTTTTACATACAAGGAGATCCAGGCACAATGGGATATGCTTGAATTCCACAGTAATATATATATACAGAGTAGAACTTCAACACCTTGTGACACTGGCACCCCGAGGACATCAGATACCAACAGCTTCTTGCTTGAGATTAAACGTTGCTTTATTGACTTGTTCAGCATCAGTCACAAACTTTGCAGCACAATTCAGGTTTATCACCATCATCATCATAATTTATTTATATAGCGCCAACATATTCCGTAGCACTATATCCACAAATCCCCTCACTTTGACCTAATTACCTCATTAGACCACCTGTGTGTGTGTGCAGTGGAAGGATTTAACGTCACATGCAGCTTTTCCCTGCAGATTCCCCGGGACCTCACCTATGCAGGAGAGGTGTGGCAAATAGGCCTCTATACATAGGCCTATATATAATTATCTCTCTCTCTCTCTCTCTCCCTCTATGTATGTATATATATATATATATATATATATATATATATATATACACACACACACACACACCAATCAGCCACAACCTTAAAGATGACTGGATTAGAGCGTCTTCAAAACGGCAGGCCTTGTGGGGTGTTTCCGGTTAGCAGTAGTTAGTACCTACCAAAGTGACCCAAGGAAGGACAGGGCGACAGGGTCATGGGTGCCCAAGGCTCATTGAAGTGCGTGGGAAGTGAAGGCTAGCCCGCCTGCACCAATCCCACAGAATAGCTACTATAGCACAAATTGCTGAAAAAGTTAATGCTGGCTATGATAGAAAGGTGTCAGAACACACTGCGCATCACAGTTTGCTTCTTATAGGGCTGTGTAGTCGCAGACCAGTCAAAGTGCCCAAGTTGAGCCCTGTCCACCACCGAAAGCGTTTACAATGGGCACATCAGAACTGCACTATGGAGCAATGGAAAAACGTGATGAGTCACATTTTGTTTTACATCATATGGACGGCCAGGTGCATGTGCGTCATTTACCTTGGGAAGAGATGGCACCGGTATGCACTATGGGAAGAAGGCAAGCTGGCGGAGGCAGTGTAATGCTGTGAGCAATGTTCTGCTGGGATGCTACTTTGACATGTACCACTTACCTAAACAATATTGCACCCCTTCATGTGACCCCCTGATGGCAATGGCCTCTTTCAGCAGGATAATGTACCCTGCCACATGGCAAAAATTGTTCTAGAATGGCTTGAGGAAAATGGCAAATTCACCAGATCTCAATCAGATCGAGCATCTGTGGGATCTCTTCTCAGCCTTTTGGCTAAGATCAATTGCAGCTGTGGCAGAGCTGTATTTGGTCCTCTGGCCAGAGGGCTGGGAGGTAGCGCTGAAATCCCAGGACTAATGTGCCCCTGGTGTGGCGACCCAGGGGTGCCATAAATCACTGGTTCACCTTAAAATATGTGATTTTGTTTGCATCCTGCACATTAGAGCACATTCTTTACGCACTCTTCTTCCTTTTTGCCCTGGCCTCATGGCTGGGTGGGAACATTTTGATAATTGCCCGTCCATTTGTCCGGGGCCATTACCACACAGCACTATTTATTATATCTTCACATTTGTCACTTTCATTTTTATGAAGGGGGGGGTTTAAAAATTTTACGGGTGTGGGTAGGCCCTTATGGGGTCCACGTCTCCGAAGATCTAGGGGGGTGAAGCCCGTCCCCCTGAAACCACCAAGCCTTCCCTTTCGGGTGATGAGCGAGTTTCTCATGCCCTGGGTGAAGCTTCGGTAGATCCCAGGGACAAAAGGGGCCTTCCTACCCTTGCAGCGAATGGGGTCTGAAGACCCTTGCCCCCTAAGGGAACTTTTGGTTCCCGGGGCCAGGGACGAGAGCCCTACCTCTTTAGAGGAGAGCCATGTTCCGCACGCTTTTGTGCACTTTTTTAGCTTTTTGCACCTTTTTGGCACATTAGGGCATGAAAGCACTATTTCAGAACTTTTAGGATCTACCTCTACGTTTTGGTGCCAGATACCACAGGACACATTAAAAGGTATTGGGGAGTACATGCCTTGATAAGTCTGAGCTGTTTTAGCGGCATGAGTGGTACCTACACAATATTGAGAAGGTGGTTTTAATATTGTGGCTGATTGGCGTATGTTACTTAAATAGACAAAACACTGCAGTGGGGAACTCAAAATATATGGGCAGGGGTTTTGGGGAAGCAGTACAAGCCCAGACATGTGGAACAGGACTTTAGTTCTTTGTTGAGAATGATTCTATGCCAGGCGGGATGGCATCCGCTGACACCAATGTTGATTGCATTTCTGTGCTGGGCAGGATAAAAAGTGCCATCCCATCTGATATATAACAAAATTTCACCAACTTGGCATAACACATCAGGCAGGTGCCCTCCTGCCTGGCACCCTGCTTCCACCAATGTTTTCTTTACTAGAAGGATTTGCTGCTTGTCAAAGTTGTGCCACTATTTCAAGTTGAGTGTCCCACTTTTCTGTTCACCAAACCCTGCTTTTTTTTATATAATTTCCAGTGAGCTGGCACTTTCATTGAATTAGAGAATACATTGGGGCCAAAGGCACACATACACTTTCCCATATAAGAAGTGTACACTTCTCTCTTCGATTCATTCTGCCCCAAATACTGACCCAAATACGGATATAGAGAAACTTTCATACTAGTGTTGTTGTATGGGCAATTTTATACACAGACATAAGAACTTGATTGCAGGTGAAATAAATGTTAAGCACATGTATTTAGCATTCTTCTTTTAAGTACCATAATATAGAAAAAGAAAAGTAAATACGAATTGCATACAGCATATAGAATAGGAGAAGTGGAACTGTGTACAATGCACAGAACAATGGAGCTAGTACTAAAAGAAAATAAGCAGGATTATATCTAGCACACTGAAGAAGAGAAGTGATACTGTGCACCTTCCAAAGTTCATGGTAGACAAATTAGTAATGGGCCAAAGTGTTTTTGGAATTGTAAGGTCTGTTTTCTAGAAGTAAGGTATGTATTTTGTATAATGAAATGAGAGCATACAGCCTTTCTGAACTCTTTGGTTTCTTTGTCAAACAAACATTTTAGAGATTATGCTGAAATGATTAGGGAATTAGGCAATTAAGCATATAGGGCTGGGATTTAGAATAGGACACAATGTTTCAGCCAAAATGTTAGTTGAACCCACATTTCTAAAAATAAGTATGCAGCCGCATAAGAAACGATACAGCAGTTATCATCATTAGCTTTTTTTTTTTTTTAAAGAATAAATAAATATACCCCCCTAAACATATATAACCTGAATGACTGCTATTTCCTGGGCTAGTTACCACTATAGCAGGAGTTTCACCTGCACAAGTGGCAACAAGCACCAGGCTATGCCCACTATAGCAGGGAGATACGCAGCGTGTGGCCTGTCTGTTATAATGTGAGATAAGTCCGGGCAGCGTGGGTCAGAATTCCATAGGGGAAAAAATCAGCCCTGTACGGAATTTCACTGGGACTCTTCCTGGCACCTTTTCAGCGGTGAGTGCCAGTGTAACAGTGTATAGTCGAAAAAATATTATGTACAGCTGTGGAACCACAACTCAACTCCTTGCAAACCATGCTTGAGCATGCTGACCTGCTGCAATTTGTATTTCCACAATTGTACCTTAAAATAAACACTCCCCAAAAGCCCTTATTTTCCTTTTTACTACCAAAATCCATAGAGGATCAACACCATAAGAGAATGACAAGACTTGCTCTTAGCCAAAACACATATTAATGAACTTAATTTACCTCCAGAGTCTACACGTTCAGCCACTCAAAGACACGCTGTTAATTCATTGTGCTCTTTTGCAAGGGAACCCCCGGTGTGTTGTCCCCATGTTTTAGCAGTAGCCAGCTCAGATTATAGCACTAGTGCTGATTACTAATTTGTTTTTATTTATTTAACTATTCTTTATTTAATACACTAAAGATAAGTGTCAAGATGGACTTAAATCAAACAGGCAAATACAATTTGTGGGAGTGAATGGGACACATGGCGAAAAAGATACTGAATCATGTCTTTTGTTTTAACTGTCAACTTGAAAAGTGTTTTTTGGTTTTCTGAATACTATGCATTACTGTACAGTATGTGTGTTACTTATCATGGAAGGAGCATTAGAGATTTAAAGTGGTCAGTATGACTGTAGTCATCTTGATGAATAAATTAGTCTGTACAGGTGAGAGAATGGAATTCATTGAAGGTCATTCATTCTTAACACCTACAGTCCAAGCAAAGGCCCATGGTATGTAGATATATGGGATACAATGCTTTATGATACATTTACATAGAAATGTTCCTTGCTGAAGCAAGAAATAGATGTAAATCTAAAGGGCAGAATTACCATCAGACACTCATTACAAGGAACAAAGATTATTGTTTTCAAACTCTCTCTTGTCAAAAACATTCCGCTGTTTCAGAATTTAGAAAGTACTTGATCTCAAGACATACATAAAACAGAACGTTAAGCAAAAATAAAATAGCATAATTATGCTTAGGAAGCCATGGAAAAGCTGGTAAAAAATAAAAGGTGCACCCATCGCTAACACACAATGGAGGCAGCCATTTTTGTAGGCAGAACCAATCTGAATAAGCAGCTATTACATTACTAGGAAAGAGTGAGTTGATAAGCTGAATCTTGGTTCATACATATAACATGGTCATAAGCACAAGAAAGTTTGCTAACATTTGCATTAATAGTGAAAAACACATTCTTATAATCATACAGAGGTAGGCCATGAAAAAAACCCAAGCAAGACCAGATAGAAGATTGTTCAACTGGAAATAGTGTGTCCCATCTTACATATGGGTCCCAGACTAAGGAGGACTGATAAGCCCTATCTTGCATTAAAGTACTTAGGCTCTCTGTCAAGTGTGCTGCTGACATAAAAAAGCAAATAAATTATTTCTAGTATTTAAGAAGAATGGGGTGAAATACAGAAGAACCCACTCTAGGGGGTAATGGTATCAAGCTGAGAGTTTCTGGCGGGTTTGAAAAGTGTAGATGTTGCCTATAGCAACCAATCAGATTCTAGCTATCATTTTGTAGAATGTACTAAATAAATGATATCTACAATCTGATTGGTTTTTCAAACCTGCCGGAAAACTCTCAGCTTGATACATTTACCCCTAGATGTCAGAAGAGATTGCTGAATTCAATAGTCGATGTTGAAGTTGTATTCTATTCTATTTCTGAACTCCGCTGAATATAAATCATATTTGCAACTTGCCTAAACTCTCCATGCCATAGTGGAGAATGAGAGAGATTATGCCATTGCATAAACAAATCAAAGCTTATATGTGATTTACTTAATTGGAGTATAGAGAAAAATTTTCCACCAGATCTTGGACCATTAATCTGCCCAAAGATCGTGTAATACAGTAGCCTAATGGGGTGTCTGTGGCTGCAAAAGAAACATATCATTTAGAATTACTGCTATTAGTGCCATCAGTTTTGCCATCATAGTTTGAGCTTGATGCAGTGACTTGATCCTAAGAGTCAAACTGAATGCAAGCCATCGTACTGTTCCCATTGGATGAATATGAAGTGCATGGTACTGGAAGCACTAAAGTTATCTTTCAGGACCTCTAAGGGAACAAACACTGAGAATGAGCATAACACTCCTACATATTCACCTTTTTTTGGTTCCATTTAGGATCTGTCACTGAGAGAAAAGGTGGTAAAGAATTAAGCTACAAATAGACCCATGAGTAGTTGAGTGTTATGAAGAGCTTCAGTAGCCTTCTACACCAAGCCATGTGGATAACTTGAATAGACAAAGATATTTAATGTCCATAGGCCTGATTCATTAAAGATCTTAACTTGAGAAACTTCTTATTTCAGTTTCAGTCTCAGTCTCTTATTCCAGTTATTTGAGTCTCCTGGACAAAACTGACTGTTTTTTCATGTAGCACACAAATACTTGATAGCTTATTTGTACACTAAAATTTAAAGTTGATATTTGTGTGCTACATGAAAAAACAGTCAGTATTTAACTTATGTGCAAAACAGAATACTAATTTGCACCCCTTGCATTGTAACATGGTTTTTTCCAGGAGACTGAAATAAGAAGTTTCTCAAGTTAAGATCTTTAATGAATCAGGCCCCATGTGTCTACCACCTAAAATGATTTTAGTCAGCTTCAAATAGAACAAAATTACTGGGACAGGGAACCAGCCATCAATGGACACACACTAATTAAGCAGTAACTAGAGTTCTAAAAGTCAACATCCCACCATTGGAGAGATGTAAACATTTGAGATGAGTATTTTCTTTAGTTTTAGGTTGGATAATTTAATAGTATAAATGTATATGAGCCTACAGTTTCAAAATGTTCTGGTCTTGCAATACACTTGGTGAGTCTTCTCACGTTTCTACATCTTTCTTTTAGTTTAATATTTAGAAACAGTATGCTCATAAATGTGCCACTTATGTATACTAAAAGTGAGTTTTTATTAGAATTATGTAACGGTATTTCTCATTTATATTTTCTTGCAATGCTTGATGCTATTTGACAATTGTCAAAATACTAATAAAATGTAAAACAAAAATTGAGTGGCAATATAGGAAGTGGAACATGAAGTGCCACCTCCACCCTTGCTAAAACATTGTAAAGAGGCTGTTTGGAGCTCAATGGGTGACCTAAATTATGGGGTTCCTCCCTCATGACCCCTCCTTTTTGCTGTTGGGATCCATGTTTCTATTGGGCCCCCAGAGCAGAGGGCCGGTAGGTGAATAGGCTATTTTGACTTGGCATACTAAGCTCTTTGCTTGACTTTAGGCCAGTGACATTTAAGGTCCCACTGTGATAGTTTTGGTGCTTGGACCTCAAAAGTCATCAGCCTGAAGTGGAGTGAAGACAAGTGCAGGAATCGGTCAAGCATAGGGTCCAACTTGTGTCCTTTTATCCCTTGGGTAATCAATAGAACCATGGACCACAGCAGCACAGAGGAGTAACTTCCAGAATTTATATAAGGGGAGCAAGGTAGGTGGGGGGAAATCTTAAATATTTCCATTATAAAGATGGAACTAGCTTTTTAATTATTTCCCCAGCATATTTATATGATTTGTAGCTTTGAATAAAAACATAGATTACATTAAGAGAGGTCAACAAAATTAAAAGCTGACAAATATAAGATTTTTGGTAAAACACGTGGACAATGTTGATGCTATCTTTACTACTTTGTCCCTTTGCTCCTAATTTGTCAATTTGTTTGTAAATATTTCAAGATAACAAATCTGTTTGTTTCCTTTAGTTATCCATATTGACAATCGAGAGGCCTGTGTTTGTCTGATAGATTTGTACTGCCAGAGTGAGAATTTGGTGGTTAATTGGACCCCTAAAATTGTTCTGCAGGTTGTGAGATTGAGGAATTTTATATTAGGTATACCTATTGCTTTAAGGAACATCATAACAGTTTATATGTATAGGAAACAGAGACTTGCTAAAATAAATCAATTCTTGTTGAGGATGGAAATGTAGGTATGTCTTTGTAAATAAAAAAAATCAGTGAAACATACTCCTCTCACCCAACCTTGACCATGGTTAAAGCTTTGCTGTTATCATTTAATCTCTGGTCTCAATTTGCAGTATGGAGTTCGAACAGCTTATTGATCCTTGAGAACACAGATTTTCACTGTTGTGATTTATTTTTCATTGGTGTAATACATAGCTTTTCCAGACCATTTAAGCCACTTGTTCTGAAGATCACAACCTGTGGAACTTAAAAACAGCCTCATACAGTGTTATATTTTTGGTCATCAATATTCCATTGCTCCGGGAGCTTAAAGAGTCAGTGTAGCAAATGTTAGATCCATTTCTTTATTTTTATTGACCCTGTAGTCCTCCAAGGAACCCTCTACATCTAGCAGCACCAAGCACTACATTTCCTGGCTATTCTATGTCAGAGGGTATAGATGTCAGGGATGCAGTGTGTATGAGAAGGCTATGGGGCATATTCATGAGGGGTGAAAGGTCCTATTGCTGTGCTATGTACGCACAATACATAAAAGGGTTGTGTAGTGCAGTGTTATTAAAGTTTTGACGGATTTAACGGTCAAAGGCTTCCCATTGCCTTTGCATGGGGAAGCATATTTTACAAGAATTGGCGCGTTACTTGTACCAAGGTCGCAACTAGGACTGTGTGAGAGGGGCGATCGACCAGGGCGCAATGCTGAAGGGGGCGCAGTTTATGAATATTTTAGGTTCATTTAAAATTGAGGTGTAGGAGGGCGGTAATTATGCTTCTCGCCATAGGTGCTAAAATTTTAAGTTATGGCACTGACTTGTACCACCCCAATACCTGTTCTGTTATCGCCATCTCAGGACGGCAATAAATGACTACAACCATTAAAAAATGCTTTATTATTTCGATAGAGTATGTTTAATGCATATGTGATACCCAGAAACTGAGAGGCATTAGGACCCAGTAGAACAGTACTGTCTCACATCATGATACAGGGCAGACTCTAGGACCCAGAAAAAGTCCAGTCTGCAAGACTGCTGGAAAGTTCCAGGGTTTTGTGCAGAGACTGTTGAGAGGAGGAGCCACAGAGTGAGTGAAGTTTGAGGAGACATTTTGTGAAAAGAGACACATTTTTCTGCTATGCTGTTGTGAGAAAAAGTGAGAGATAAGACTGCTGCAGGTAGCTGATGTGAGTTGCCGGCCAGAACCCTGTATTTGTAAAGACTTGAAGACAAGGGCTGATACCTGTGAGTCAGATTGGAGCTGACAACTATCTATGCAACAGGAAACAGGTCTGTGTAATCAAACTGACTGTGTATTCTCACTCACTACACAGTATATCCCACATTTTAAGAGCTGTGAGCTAGAGTTACAGAGACATTTGCTTATCAACTGGAGTAACTCACCCAACCTTCCAGTACATACCTGAGACAGTTACTTCTGTTTTTGATTGCTGTACTGAAGATATAAGACTGTCATTATAATAA